>NC_086448.1:257319866-258661116 GCF_028390025.1 Pseudophryne corroboree | reverse complement strand
TCACTTAATCCCTCCATCAGGACTTTTAGCAGGATGATGGAACATTTGGATGATGAACCCTGTAACAAACCATACCCCAATATGTCCAAGGATGAATTTGCAGCCCTGAATGGACTCAGTAAAAGGCAGGACATTATTATTAGGGGTGCGGACAAAGGGGGAGGCATTGTGGTTCTTGATACGGATGCATATAAAACAGAATGTACACGCTTATTGTCAGATTCCAACACGTATGGAGGTCTGCAGAAAGACCCCACTATAATCTTTAAACGTGAATTAGACACCATTCTGTCTGAAGCAGTTTCTGCAGGGATCATCTCTACATCTACATCCAAAGCTTTAAGTAGAGAAAATCCCATCGTACCTATATTTTACTGTATCCCGAAAATACACAAGGACCCAATTAAGCCCCCTGGTAGACCGATTATTTCGGCAAGGGGGTCATTATGTGAGCCTCTGGCTGTATATTGCGATACTTATTTACAACCCTGTATCCAACAGACCAGTACTCATTTAAAAGACACATCCTCATTACTTAGGATGTTACAGACAGTTGGTACACTTCCCCCAGAAACCACATTATCATCTATTGACGTCACTAGTCTTTACACATGCATACCGCATGAAGCAGGACTGCTGGCGGTAAGACGTCTCATTACTAATAACCCACTATTTAAAGGTCCAGAAACTGAGTTTTTCTTACAACTACTCAGATACACCTTGACACACAATTACTTCCTACATGACAAAAGGTATTACATTCAACGCACAGGTTGTGCGATGGGGTCAGCAGTGGCCCCAGCCTTTGCGAATATATACATGTGGGAAGTGGAAAAAGATTTATTCCTACAAGATCAACACATCAACTGCCATCTTAAGCTATATACTAGGTATATAGACGATGTGTTGATATTCTGGACAGGGCCCCTGGAACAACTGTACACTTTGATACAAACGCATAATTTGACATCCAGTCCGGTAAAATTTACCATGGAATCCAATTCAAGCACTATTACTTTCTTGGATGTACAAATTACGGTACAAAATGGCATAATTAACACATCACTTTATGTCAAACCTACAGATAGAAACAATCTCCTTAAGCATGATAGTTTCCACCCAAGATCAACCACCAACAGTTTACCTTTTTCCCAGTTTCTCCGGGTGTGTCGCATCAATAGCACACCTGAAAAAAGAGACCTAGATCTAGACATGATGCTAAAAAAATTCCAAGAACGAGGATACCCACTGAGACAGTTACAACAAGCCAGGACACATGCGCTTGACTACACACGAGAACAACTGTTAGCCCCCAAAGAGAAAAAAACGTTGACAGGTAGATTTCCATGGGTCACACAATATAATTCTAGTAGCAAACATCTTACTAAAAAAATGAAACAATTGTGGCCAATAGTGTCAACAGATAAGGATCTTGGGGAAGTCTTTGATTCAAAACTCCTGGTTAGTCACACTAGAAACAAAAGTATCAGGGATTATGTAGTTAAAACTGATATCTCTAATTTTGAAACACAAAAACGACACTTTCTCAGTAGGAAACCGGGATGTTTTCGATGCAGTGGCTGCACAACATGCAGCTACCTCACCCCGGGTGACAAATTTAGGCATCCACACACAGGGAAGTTATTTACCATACAACACCCACTTTCCTGTGAGTCCAGATTTGTAATATACCTCATTACTTGCCCATGTGGATTATCTTACGTGGGCAAAACGGATTGCACTTTCAAAATACGTATGGCGCAACACAGGTATGCAATCCGGGAGGCCATTAAATCAGGCGACAGTGAACAACCTGTGGCCAGGCATTTTGCCAAAGCCAAACATAGCATGGCCACATTGAGGTACAAAATAATAGATCAGGTACCTAAATCACTACGAGGTGGTGATCGATCTAGGAAACTTCTGCAATTAGAATCTAGATGGATATATAGATTAAATACCATTCACCCGAAGGGTTTAAATGATCATATGAATCTGAGATGTTTTCTATGAGCCAATTGTTACAGAGTTTTCTTTCATATCTATACAGTGCTTAACTTATATATAATTTTTCTTTTAATAAGTTCAGTACTGTTTAAATTTTTTTTTTTTTTTTTAAACTTCTATATGTCAGATTATTGTTGTTATTTTTTATTCTCCAGGCAGCAGGTGTTTTGACCATGTTAATAATACGAAGAGAGTTTATACTTGCTCTCCAGTTCTAAGATTAATTGTCCCATAATGCTCTAATACTGATGTCACAGGATCACAGACATGTGATATGTATATTGAACACGACACATTGCTTTAGGTTACTGTTATTATCACACTTTTTACACATGCTGTTTTTGTTTGTAAGGTTTTTATTTCACAGATTGCACGATATAGATGATCAACTAAAGCAATGTATATGTATATATATTTTTTTATTTTTTTATTTTTTTCGTTTTCTTGTTATCCATGTAAACGTATTTATACATTTACTTTTGTATGTGCACAGTAACCATGGTGATCTCCCCCTCAGAGGTAACACGTCAGCTGGACGGACCGGCATTACGTCACTTCCGGTTATATGGGACGTCCTGACCGGGATCCGGGCGGCGTGGAATCCACGGGCGGGAGGAGTCCCTCCTACATCAAAAGGTATTTATTCACTTATTTTACCTATTTGCACTTATCCTGACGACGGGGCTGCGTCCCCGAAACGTAGATGTCTCCTTGACAATAAAGTCACTGCATTTTTCATCTGATTATATGCTCTGAGTGCCGCCCGTCTGTTTTGGTGTATTATCGGGTCGTTGCCTGAGGGAGGGCACCGTGAGCGAAGGAATTCTTTTGAAAGGAACTGTGAGTGCCGGGTCATTTTGTTTGTTTATATATATATATACGTATATACATATACGTGTATATATATATATATATATATATATACACACACACACACATATATATATATTGTGATAAACCTTTATTTTATTGTGGCAAATTTTATCCCACCCCCCACCCCCGCATGAACACAGAGACTGAGAGACAGTGAGTGAGTCTCTCACTCACATTAGGCAGGCTCAGGCAGGATGGTGGGACGACTACTGACTGTCTTCCTCTCCGAGTCCTCCTCCAGCGGTCGACAATGTCCGGGCCGGGCGGCAGAGCAGGGCACACACACACACACACACACACACACTTGAAATTAGCATGTTAATGTTAACTTTTACTTAGCCCGGCCGGAGCTGGGAGATGGGAGCCGGGAGTACAGCCCACAGCGCAGCCACTCAGCCAGGGCGGGAAGGAAGGGAGGGAGGGCGTGCGGTGTGACGTGATGACGTCACACTCACACCGCGAGGCAGTCGGCTTATGACAGTGGTGGTGGGTGGGCTGGGCTGTATGCGGCCAGCCCACCAGTCCAGGAAGAAGCCGCTGCCGCACAGCTGACAGTGACAGGCAGCTCTGTGTGTGAGCGTGTGACCGGCGGGCGGCGGCAGCGCAGCGGGACTCGGGAGGGAGTGAATTAAATCAATGGTGTTAGGGCAGCGCGAGCGATGCTGCAGCCAGGAGGAGGAGGTTATCCGATCATCGCTGTATCAGTGTGCTACTGCAGCAGCACGCAGACAGCGATGATCGGCGTGACGTGCTGGGGGGGGGGTGCCGGACATTAGGGGGTGCCTGTGCGCACCAGGCACCCCCCGTGCGCACGCCTATGGGTGCGCCGTATGGGTACAAAGCGGAACGTTGCTGAGCAATGTATTCAACGAAGAATCCATTAGCACAGCTGATCGCAAGGAGATTGACAGGAAGAGGGCGTTTATGGGTGTCAACTGACCGTTTTCTGGGAGTGTTTGGGAAAATGCAGGCGTGTCCAGGCGTTTGCAGGGCGGGTGTCTAACGTCAATCCTGGGACCAGACAGGCTGAAGTGATCGCAAAGGCTGAGTAAGTTCAGACCTACTCAGAAACTGCACAAATTTTTTTTGCAGAGCTCGGCTGCACAGGCGTTCGCACACTTGCAAAGCGAAAATACACTCCCCTATAGGCGGCGACTAACTGATTGCAGAGCTGCAAAAAGTAGCTAGCGAATAATCAACTCGGAATGACCCTCAAAACCTCTAATGAGAGCTTTAAAAGATAAAAAAAATATGGTGCAATAACGTTTAAAAAACAAAAAACAAAACATTGAATAAAATGCACTCACATACAGAATATCACAATAGGCATATAACATCATAGATGTACTTGGCTCTGCTCTAAGGGCATAAAAGTGGTTTGAAGACTGCCAGGTAAAAATAAATAAATATAGACAGTCACCACCAAGTCCCAAAAATGTAGGTGTCCATAAATTCAGTTACTGTAGCCACAGGTCCCGGATACAACAGCCAAAAAGTACAGTCCACTGCTTCAGCACTTTTGGGGGGGTCATTCCGAGTTGTTCGCTCGTTGCCGATTTTCACAACGGAGCGATTAAGGCAAAAATGTGCATGCGCATGGTACGCAGTGCGCATGCGCTAAGTATTTTAGCACAAAACTTAGTAGATTTACTCACGTCCGAACAAAGAATTTTCATTGTTGAAGTGATCGGAGTGTGATTGACAGGAAGTGGGTGTTTCTGGGCGGAAACTGACCGTTGTCTGGGAGTGTGCAGAAAAATGCAGGCGTGCCAGGATAAAACGCAGGGCGTGTTTGTGACGTCAAACCAGGAACGAAACGGGCTGAGCTGATCGCAGTGTAGGAGTAAGTCTCGAGCTACTCAGAAACTGCTAAGAATTTTCTATTCGCAATTCTGCTAATCTTTCGTTCGCAATTCTGCTAAGCTAAGATTCACTCCCAGAGGGCGGCAGCCTAGCGTGTGCAATGCTGCTAAAATCTGCTAGCGAGCGAACAACTCGGAATGACCCCCTTGGATCAAAAGTCCTACTTCTGATCTGAAGACCTCATAATCTCACAAAAGGAAGGTTTATTTTTCTATGTGAATGGAAAGTAGACATGAATGTGTCTAATCAGCACACTGAAAGGGTCAGCCATCATGTACCCATCTTCCACCATCAGTCTCTGCAAACATTGTTATTCCCACAGACACAGCCATAATGGCCCACAAATGAAATGGGTGAATTTTCACCAAAGTAGATATGCATCTTTACAAAATGCAAATTGCACTGAGCTATCACTGTTGCACAGTGGTGCAAGTAGAAAAAATGTCTTACGGGTACTGTGTGCGCGCGCCGAAGGTGCGCGCGCAAAAAAATGGGTGTGGCCAAATGCCACATGGGGCGTGGCCAATGAAAATGGGGGCGTGATACACATATGGGGGAGGGGCAGATACACGTATGACCCCAATAGTGTCAGATACACGTTGCACCACAGTGCTAGATATACATTGCCCCACAGTGCCAGATACATATAACCCCACAGTGCCAGATACACATTGCCCCACAGTGCCAGATACACAAATGTCCCCAGAGTGCCAGATACACAAATGTCCCCAGAGTGTCAGATACACATTGCCTCACAGTGCCAGATACACATTGCCCCACAGTGCCAGATGCACATTGCCCCACAGTGCCAGATACACAAATGTCCCCAGAGTGCCAGATACACATTGCCCCACAGTGCCAGATACACAAATGTCCCCAGAGTGCCAGATACACATTGCCCCACAGTGCCAGATGCACATTGCCCCACAGTGCCAGATGCACATTGCCCCACAGTGCCAGATACACATTGCCCCACAGTGCCAGATACAGAAATGCCCCCAGAGTGCCATACATTGCCTCACAGTGTCAGATACACATTGCCCCACAGTGCTAGATACACAAATGCCCCCACTGTGTCAGATATACATTGCCCCCCGTGCCAGATACAGAAATGCCCCTACAGTGCCAGATATTCCCCCAGTGCCAGATATCCTCCAGTGCCAGGTATACATGCCCCCCTGTGCCAGATATCCCCCAGTGCCAGGTATAACATGCCCCCCCAGTGCCAGATATCCCCCAGTGCCAGGTATACATGCCCCCCTGTGCCAGATATCCCCCAGTGCCAGGTATATATGCCTCCCTGTGCCAGATATGCCCCCAGTGCCAGGTATACATGCCCCCCTGTGCCAGATATCCCCCAGTGCCAGGTATATATGCCCCCCTGTGCCAGATATGCCCCCAGTGCCAGGTATATATGCCCCCCTGTGCCAGATATGCCCCCAGTGCCAGGTATACATGCCCCCCTGTGCCAGATATCCCCCAGTGCCAGGTATATATGCCCCCCTGTGCCAGATATGCCCCCAGTGCCAGGTATATATGCCCCCCTGTGCCAGATATGCCCCCAGTGCCAGGTATACATGCCCCCCTCCCCTACTCACCGCTGCCGTCGCTGTCCTCCTGTCTGTCATGTGAGAGAAGGAGAGTGCAGCCTGCGCCTCTCGTTCCCCTCAGTCTTCGGCGGGTGTCTCAGTTTAATTCAGCGCCGATCCGTGAGCCAATCAGAGCTCGCGGGTGCGAGCTCTGATTGGCTCACGGATCGGCGCTGAAGTAAACTGAAACACCCACCGGAGACTGAGGGGAACGAGAGGCGCAGGCTGCACTCTCCTGCCCTCACATCAGAGGCGTGTGCGGCGGTGCGGCGTGGGGGAGGGAGGGAAGGAAGAGGAGCGGCGGCCCGTCGGTGTGGGTACGGCGTACCCACGGCTAAATTCTTACGGGTACGCCGTACCCACCCGTACCCGCCCACTTGCACCACTGCTGTTGCATAAGTAAGATGTAGAGATAAGATTTTTTTAAATAGTCCTACATTACAGTGTGCTCCAGACAGTTCTGAGTATTAGCACTGAACAGTGCTATCAATTCACTCACAAGCTGCAACTGAATAATGTTAATCAATATATGATTCTATATATTTTTTTTGGGGGGAAATAAAAGATGTGATTTACTGGGTAGTTTTGTCAGTGATTGTTGGTGTATAACAACAAATGTCTGTGATGGTGGTACATTACTGTTGCAGGGAAATGCTGGAAGTACAGTAAATGACAACACAGAAAACTGTGGACGTGCTGGGTGTGCCCAATCAGGAAACCAGTGTTATCCTGTGGGTACGTTTAAGCTCAGTGAGATGAGGAAATGGCATCACAAACTGCACCTGATAACATAAATAGTTCAAAGAGAGGCAGCTAAGCTAATGTATATCTGGATTATTTCTTTGACAGTCTGGAAAGTGGAATGCATTGTGGAAGAGCCCTATCACAGATAAATGAAAGCAGTTGCAAACACTGGACTTTGATAGGGGGTTTAAAGTTTTGCCTTTACACAAATCTTCAAAGTATATTAAGCAGTATACACATCCTGTTCAAATACTGAATTCAGTATTTACTATATACAATATATGCTTCTTGTGGGACTACAAAGTTGTAGTGCAGTACTGAAAATGACTCTTTTTATATTTTAATTTCTAAGTGTAGTCTTGATTTGGATTCCAGACATTGTAAACATAGGGGAAACTGGAGGGTGGTCCGGGGGTGCACCGGACCACCCATTAGCTGAACACCGTTTTATACATTTAATTAGTGTACACCCGGTCAAGAAAGCATTTACTGACCGGAAGGACGATGGTCACGTTTGGTGTTCCCCGGCTTCACCTCCCCTGTGTTATAGCCTATTTACTGAATACTTTTGTATGTGCGCGGCATGATGTGATGATGTCATGCCACACTTGCAGCCTGTCTGCGTGGCTGTCTCTGCAGGCTGTGATGAGGAGAAGGCAGAAACTGCTGTACTTCGCCGTCACTCCTGATCGCCCTTCCACCCATGCTGTCTGACTGCCTAAGAGTTAGATAAGCTGTCTTGCTACTGTGGCTATACTACATGTTCCTGGCCGCTTCTCAGAGTGACCAACTCGCATCGCTCACCTCACCATTTTTTTTGTAAGTGCTGAACTGCTGCTTGTTTATAACAGCTGCATTGGAGGGGTCAGACTCAGGGCTGTTCTTACTGGCTGCATTGGAGTGGGCTCTTTCTTTTTAGGTTGGCTAAAGATGCAGGTGGGGGAATGGGGAGCATTATACATTAATACATTTATCTGGCACTGCTAGGGTAATAATGTGTATCTGGCATTATGTGTAACTGGCACCTCTGGGGGCACTATGTGAAACTGGCACTACTGTGAGCATTACATGTATCTGGCACTGCTGGGGGCATTATATGTATCTGGCACTACTGGGGGCATTACATGTATCTGGCACTACTGGGGGCATTACATGTATCTGGCACTGGGGGGCATTATGTGTATCTGGCACTTCTAGGAATATTACATGTATCTGTCACTGCAGGGGATATTATGTGTATCTGGCACTGGTGGGGGCATTATATGTATCTGGCACTGCTGAAGGTATTACGTGTTTCTGACACAATTGTGGGCATTATGTGTATCTGACACTGCTATGTTTACTACATGTATCTGGCACTGCAGGGGGTATTATGTGTGTCTGGTACTGCTGAGGGCATTACATTTATCTGGTACTGCTGGGAGTATTACGCGTATCTGACACAAGTGGGGGCATTATGTGTATCTGGCACTACTAGGGGTATTACGTGTATCTGGCACTGCTAGGGCTATTATGTGTATCTGGCACTACTGGGGTTATTTCATGTATCTGGCACTGCTGGGGGCATTATGTGTATCTGGCACTGCTAGGGGTATTACATGTATCTGGCACTGCAGGGGATATTATGTGTATCTGGCACTGGTGGGAGCATTATATGTATCTGGCACTGCTGAAGGTATTACGTGTATCTGACACAAGTGTGGGCATTATGTGTATCTGACACTGCTAGGGGTACTACATGTATCTGGCACTGCAAGGGGTATTATGTGTGTCTGGTACTTCTGAGGGCATTACATGTATCTGGTACTGCTGGGAGTATTACGCATGTCTGACACAAGTGGGGGCATTATGTGTATCTGGCACCTCTGGGGGCAATATGAGTATCTGGCACTACTAGGGGTATTACGTTTAACTGGCACTGCTAGGGGTATTATGTGTATCTGGCAATACTGGGGTTATTACATGCATTTGGCACTGCTGGGGGTATTACATATATCTGACACTGCTGTATCTGGCATTGCTGGGGGCATTATGTGTATCTGGCACTGCTGGGGGCAGTATTTATATCTGGCACTACTTGAGGAATTAAGGTTTTTACCCAATCTTCATATCTGAGGGCAGTATGTGTATGCAGCTACACTATTACTGTGGCCATTATGTGTAAAGCTGACAATTATGTGTGTAGAGGGGGTGATAATATATATATCTATAGTTTTATATAAATATATATATATATATATATATATAGTTGCAAGGTTATTCCCACTTTACCAGGAGCACGTGTGCCTTGGCGCGTGCATTAGACATAGGAGGGACGCTTCAAGATTGCTTGCTCAAGGTACTAGTAGTCTAAAACTGGGAATACCCATTACCAGATCTCTAGTTTCGCCTATGATTGTAAATGTCCTCCCCCTCCATCCAGTTGGCTATGACTGGTGGGCACCAGCATTGGTTGCAAGTATGGGGGTCATTCCGACCCGAACGCACGTTGCAGTTGTTTGCAGCACAGCGATCAGGTCGGGACTGCGCACGTGCTGGCGCTGCAGTGTGCCGGCGCATGCCAGACGGCCGAAGGCCATCGTTACCTAGCGATTGCCTCTACCTGATTGACAGGCAGAGACGGTCACTGGGCGGGAGGGGGCGGCACGACGGCGTTTGGCTGCCATTTTCGGGGCATGGCCCGGTCAACGCAGGCATGGCCGGACCGTGCGGGCCGCAGCAGGCTGCAGCGGCTGCATGATGTCACACGCAGCCGCTGTGACCTGGAGCAACGATGAGTAACTCCCAGCCAGCCGCAGGAGCTGTGCTGGTCGGGAGTTACTCTTCAAGAACAAAAGCATCGCCGCTTTGCGATGCTTTTGTACTTGTGCGGGGTGGAGGGGGGGGGGCAGACTGGCATGCGGGGCGGACTAGCCCTGTGCTGGGCATCACCCCGCATGTCAGGGAAGATGATCGTAGCTGTGCTAAATTTAGCACAGCTACGATCAACTCGGAATGACCCCCTATATCTTAGGATACTATAGCAAAGCAGAAAGATCAAGTTAGCTATAATGAGTTTTAGCAATAGAATATAAAATGGAAATATAGTTATTTTACAGGAATGGAATAACAAAGATTGGCCTTCAAGTGGCATGTTTCTTGCAAAAATTTATTTATCTAACCATGTATTATTACAAGCTTTTCCTTTATGTTATAAGATATTTGAGCATACTGTAGTTCCCCTTCCTCTTATGGCTCCATGATGTAAATGTTAAATGATAGCAATTTTAGAATGTTCTATTTATACTAGGTCTGATGCATAGTTGGCGGAAAAATGGACAAAAATGACTCTACAAAAAAAAAAAATATATATATATATATATATATATATATATATATATGCTTAATGTATACTGTATGCTGATAACAATATGCGTTCCCATTGGCAACTCTGTCATGTGAGTCTTGTTTATGTCAGGTACATGTCACACAGGGCCGGTTCTACACCTTGTGGCGCCCAGTGTGAAAGTTTCCACTGGTGCCACCCCCCCCCCCCCTCGGCAAAACAGTTTGTGCGCGCAAAAAAAAATAGGGGCGTGGCCTCATAGGGGAGGGGAGGGGCGTTGCCACAGTTATGCTCACGGTAGTTGTGCCCCCAGATTTGCCCCAAGTAGTTGTGCCCCCCAGTTGATTTGCCCCCAGTATTTGTACCCCTGTCGCTGTGCCCCCTGTTGCTTTACCCCCAGTAGTTGTGCCCCGTTTCTTTGCCCCCAGTAGTTGTGCCCCCTCTTTCTTTGCCCCCAGTAGTTGTGCCCCCTCTTTCTTTGCCCCCAGTAGTTGTGCCCCGTTTCTTTGCCACCAGCAGTTGTGCCCCCTCTTTATTTGCCCCAGTAGTAGTGCCCTGTTTCTTTGCCCCCAGTAGTTGTGTTCCCTCTTTCTTTGCCCCCAGTAGTTGTGCCCCATTTCTTTGCCCCCAGCAGTTGTGCCCCCTCTTTCTTTGCCCCCAGTAGTTGTGCCCTGTTTCTTTGCCCCCAGTAGTTGTGTGCACACACACACAAAAATAAAAATAAACAATACTTACCACTGCCCCGCTCCTGCTTCCCGATCGCTGCTGCTGCTCCGTCTGGCCGCTGGCTCCTATCTATGGGAGAGACGTCATGACGTCTCTCCCATAGCAGCGCCGCACAGACACTAGAGGTCAATACTGACTTCTAGTGTCTGTCCCTGGAGCCGGCTGCAGCGGACGCCCACACAGCCCACGGCGTCTGCTGCAGCCGTGGAGCTGGGTGCGTGCAGGCGGCGGTGCCTGCGGGGTGACTGCAGCCGTGCCCCCAGGCCGCAGCGCCCTGGGCGAAGGCACTGCTTGCCCGCACCAAGATCCGCTCCTGATGTCACAGAAACTTATGGGCTTATTTACAAAGGGGTGGGTTGCAAATCCCAGTGCCTCTGTTCAGGTTTACTGTATGACCGGTATTTTAAACACGATCAGAAGTTCCGGGTTTTACAGCCTGATGCTTTGTAAATAAATGCCTTACATCCCACTTACACATATGCTCTGTACTTTTAATTTTATATCCAGAAAACACATTTGATGGTAGGATTAATCAACCTGCAAAAACATTTTTAATAAAGCAGAAATAACTCCTGCCATTGAATTTGCGCATTGCATTAGGTCAATGGACGCCACTCCTGACCACAGGAAAAAACACACACTGACAACCGCATGTCAACCTTGTATATTTCAATGTAAATCAAATGCCAGCATGTATAAGACCTTATGCTGTAGACAAATTAAAAGGCACAATAATTATAGAAAATATGCATACTGTTTGTTATAGAATAATTTATAGTTGAATTAAATGTCCATGTGGCAAATTATATGTTGGAGAGACCACAAGAAGGATGAAAGACATCATTTGCTTGCATGCATCTTACATCATCTGTAAAGGAATTAATTTTCCCTTTCATGATCCTGTGAAATTAATTATTACCAGTTCATTGTCATTTGTAGTTGCAGTTTTGTAGCAGTGGAGTATATGGTATCCTTGCAGTTTGTTTAAGGACACTAAGCAATATGTCGCATGTCATGTGACAACTCTGAGGTGAAGGTTTGTTTGTTTAGTCATGTGTTAGGGAAGTCCAGCACTATGTGTGTAAGTCCACTAGAGCTGGTGAGAGAGTATTCTGCCAATAACAGCTGCTCCTGTTCCCTTAGAGGTGTATGCGCTCACCAGTACTTGAGATGCTACCTGGACTTAAACCTCTAGCATTAGGGGCTCACAAAATAGGCTGGAGGCCACAAGGTAATAAACCTTGAGTGTAGCAGCTGGCAAGGCAAGAGTTAATTACAGGCAGACTGGATATAGAAATGATAACTGCAGACAGGCTTGACAAGATATGGTAACTGAAGATTGCAGGACTGGATGTGCACAGGTTACAAGACAGGACAATGATTACTGGATACACGGCAATGCAGGAGTTAACTATAAAATCAATCTGGAGCTGAGTGTGTAGTAGAATCACAGCAAAACAATGGTGACTGGAACTGTGTGGCGTTAGTTGCAGCCAGAGATGTAACTAGACTTTACATCTTTGCCTGCATGCCCCATGGCCTATGCCAGAAAGAGAATTTGCACGCCCCCATCCCCCCCCACCACCACAATTTTCTGTTAGGGACATAAGGAGCATTCATTGTAGGGAAGGGGCATGACAAAACTGATCCCAGAGAAGGCCCATGCTATTATGCCCCTTCCCACACTTTGTTTTATATATATATACATATATATATATATATATATAGATAGATATATATTGTGGCAGAGACCGCATTTTTCCATGTGAAAGTAATGTGGACAATCCAGACCAGGTTTTGGAAGCAGTAGCAGAATCCCAGGTGTGTGATCAGCAGCACCTGGGATTTCCTGATATAAGGGTTTCTAGGGCAGAGTCACCTTGCTCTTGACGGTGGAATAGCTACCCGAGTGATAGGCCGGGTTGTGTGGGTTAGACTAGGGACCACTGGAGCCCATCAAGAGTCTGCCACACCGAGAGTGCCTGTATGCTACTGCCTGTAATACCGACTGCATATGGATTTAACTTGCTATGTGATGACCTGCTGTTCAAAATAAACACCAAAAGTGTTCATCTGAGTCCCCGTGTTTGTGATCCTAAGCGTCATAAGGTCACAAAATACACGACTATTCATATAATATGCATACATAATAGTCATATAAAGTTTAAAGAGGCATTTAATCCACATTTTCTACAGATACCGTCCTACTTAAAGGCCTAATATAAGACATCTATTCTTCTCAATAATCATATATTTATCACAAGAAGCTATGTAGCCCTAAATTTTCATTGAGGCCTCTTGGTGATAGAGTGCCCAACCTGTGAATCCATCTTGATTCACAGCGTAAAAGGGCTAGATCTCGTGTATTTTGTGACCTTATGACACTTTTTTATATTTTACAGCATGTTTGTTATTGTTTTGTGGTTACCATGGAGACGGGAAGTGGAGGATGACGTCACATGAGGGCGACGCCTACCAGTTTCCGGATCCAGGCGCCTTGCACGTGGTGTGGTGAGGGGATTTAAGAAGTAAGTTTATACACTGTATTTTATCCTGATGACGAGGGAATAAACCCTCGAAACGTTGAAGCACTTGCCGGTGTCAGCGTGATTTATTGGAGTGCCGCCGTATGTATGCTATTGTTGGAGTTCCCTGCACGGGACCCTAACGGAAGGCACCATTTGTGTTTTACTTGCTGGGAGTGCTGTCTATTTGGAGATTTATATATATATATATATATATATATATATATATATATATATACACACACATGGATTATTTTGGGAGCACCAAAATTAAATAATGTACTTAAAGATGGGACCTTCTTAATATAGTGCACCCATAGAAGGTATTTCAACTTTCACAGATAAAAGATTTATTAAAAACAAACATTAAATCATATGTCACACATATAAAACATGCCCTTCTTGACCATTATAGGTCTGATGGTATAGAAAACTCGATGTCAACCCCAGCCGGGGTGAGCTTACAGACAGTGTAAATATGGTGTCATCCAAAGCGTTTCATCATTTGTAACTTCCTCAGGGGTGTTTCATTAAAAAGTGTGTGCAAGGACATCCGCAGATATGCAAAAAAACAGTATCGTATTTTCAGGTTTACCTTACATGCTTTTCACACATTTACCTCACCACTATTGCGTACTTAATACTTTTATTTTACTGTTGATTTATTTTCTCTTGACCTGTCCTACACACATTATTGCATTACATTATTATTACGTAATGCAATAATACATTTACATTATTAATAAATTGAGACATCTGATGGCATATTTGTTGAAATATGTGTGTACTTTGGCAGTGGTAATAGTATAATAGAGTAAAAGTACACAATAGCGAATGCCTCAAGTCACAAAACAGTCCAGTGCTTAACCAGTGGAGTTTGGATGTACAGCCAAACTCACAATTATGCATGTAGCAGACTCTTGGCAGGTAGTGGAGCATGAGAGGAAAATACATACACCAGCTGGTGACTGTATGAAGGAAGCAGTGTAGGTGTTATGAGCCACTGCAGTAGCTCATTCCTGTTGACATTCTGTTTATGTATTTAATGTTATATTTCTGTTTGTATGCCAGGGTTTCTCATGTACTTGTTTAGAGTACTGTTGAGGGCCGCCCTTGGTGAGTCTGTGTAACTGCAGCCTGTTTCCTGTGCAGCCTCTCCTATCAGATAATTAGGTCATTATGTGGTGTGTCTGTGTAACTGCAGTCTGTTTCTGGTACTGTATGTGTGGCCTGTGCTGTCTCACCTGTCAGTTAATTAGGCCACTACCTTGTGTCTGGCTTCCAGCCATCCTGATTGGGGCGTGCTTCCTTTATTTCCCAGCCTGCCCTTCAGCTGGAGCCGGTGATAGAAGATTTTTGCTCCTATATGTACTAGTACCTGGTCCCTGTCCTATGGAATATTATCTTGAACTTCTACAGTGGGTGCCTCTGCATGGTTTGGAATTCCCGGACCAGTCTGAATCCTGTGTGTTCTGTCCTGCCAGAGTTGGAAGCACATTTCCCTTATTACCTGAGTTCCTGATTGTTCATGTGAGACCTTGCCTGGAAGAAGTATCAGACAGCTTTGGTTGTTCCTGCCTTGTCTTGCTCTGTCTAGCCTAGCATGGAATCCGGGAGTCTCTTGCAGCTAAGTGTTCTTGTTGTTTAGACTTCACTTTGCTCTGCCTTGATATTTAGGAACCCATTGCTTTATGACTTGTTATTACATCCTGTGCATTGTTGTACACAAATATACTGTTTGGTTGCTTAAAACATCTCAGGGCATTGTTGCCCCCACAGTTTGTATTATTTCCCATTAGTAGTCTTGCAGGTTTTAGTTAGCTTTCTCCTTACTCACTCACAGTCTCAGTTGGTGCCTTGTTACCTAATAATACCTGGTGGCATCGGAGTCTTGGCGGACCTAATTCGCCCATTCAAACGCGGCTGCAAAAGTCAAAAGACTAGCTCTGCAGGCACCATCCGACCACTGGGAGGAGTAACGGAGTCAGGGGTAGAGTAGGTGTAGCTGTGATTACTCATTCCCAGCCGCAGCTCCACACGTGAGTTCTGGAACTCCCTAGTTGCTACCCAGTTTCCAGAGTTCCAGATACTATTTTCCTAACAGTAGGATGCAAGCGGGGATAGTAAGGGTGGAATGTCACAGCATGTCATTGAGGCAAGTGAAAAATGTCCGACAAGATGGCACTGTGCATGTGCAGATAACCAAACATGGCAATCTTAGTAGAATTTGATACCTCCCCGTAGGAGGTGTTCGTTTTTCCTGTGGGGGCCAATGTGTGTTTTTTGCTACTGTGGAGGGATGTAGTTCGATTGGAGATGGAGGCGAACCAAAAATTGTAATATCGGATGCTACTAGACTTTGGGCCGGCCCTGAAAATTCATGCAACCGCAAAACAAAGATCTGATAAAACTCCTCTCGCATTTGGGAAACAGAGAAGACTAAAATGTAATAAAAAATATGCTGCTGTATAATAATAGTTCTAAGACATGAATATAAATGTTTCATTTAACAGTGATAATGTTCTAGTAGGAACACTATATAAGCTACAAAACAATAATAATAATAATAATAATTGTATTTATGTAGCGTTCTTTCTCCAAACATACACTTAATCACTCAAACATCTGTAAGAAACCATTGAAGTTCCATGTAACAGGAATTCATATGTATGAAATAACCGGAACATTGCAGTTTAGATAAATAATAATATTTCCCATTTCAATGTCTAAAATTGGACGATATTTAGCAAACATCATAATTTGTAGACTATACAGCTGAAACAATCCATTTACTTAAGTATCATGGTGGTGTATGTGGTGATCATTTTAAACACCAACTGTAACTTTGAAATTTTAATAAAAAAATGTAAACCTGTGGACTGCTACAATAGTGCCATCTTAATGTAAAGGCACACTGGGCAGCTGCCAGGGCCATCTTAACAGCAGTGTAGGCCCCTGGGCACAGCAATGCACTCGGGCCCCTACCCATCCTCCAGCGGTAGGGGTGAGAGGTGCTATCAGCGGCAACTTTGATTTCCTGAAGGTGATAGGGGGTGTTCTATCTTCCGCTCAGAATGTAGGACCTGGAGCAGTAATTTCTGCTACGTACTCCTTTACTCCACAGATTGGGCGGGAGGGAGAACACTAAACTGTAGAAGGAGCATTCAGCTGAATAAAGGGGCCCTGGTACATCACTTCCAGGGTGGTAGGGGTTGTTTAGTATTTAGGGGAGGGGTGGATAGGGGAGTAGGCTTAATATTCATAATTTTCTGGAGGGAGCGCAGCTTGCTTGACTGCAGATATCTCGAGTTCCTGGAAATAGATTTCTTAGCTTTGAATGGAAAAAAACTATAGAGTCCCAAACTAGACAGTCCCACCTTTCAGGAGGTACTGGGTACTTGGGGATCAGCGTTCAGGAGCCAGAGCAATCCACTAACGAAAATATAAAACTGCATATTAGGCGTATGGAGCAGGAGCAGGGACCAGCTGCTTGAGGGCTGATATCTCTGGTTCTGGGCATAGTAGAGATAAGCTGCTAGTGTCCACCAAAAGAGAGTCCCAGATTTTGGAGTATAACCTCAGATAAACTCTAATGGTGCCCTACACACTGGCAGATCTCACTGCAAGATATGAATGCTCTCGTTCATTAATGAACGAGAACTCGTTCATATCGTGCAGTGTGTAGGCACCAACAATTAACGTTGCGCGGCAATGCGCTCGTTAATCATTGGTGCCCGTTGCTTATGCATGCAGGCCAATATGAACAATCTCGTCCACATTAGCATGCACTGCTATGGAGACAGGTGACTTCACTCTCCTATGCCGTCGGGTCGATCGTTGGCCGTATCTGCCATCAGGCAGCTCGGCGGCGATCACCTAGTGTGTAGGACCCATAAATCAGACAGAACCTGAGATATCTGGCTGGGAAGAGCAATTAACAGGCTTGGATAGGGACCACTGCTTTGAAGTCGGATTTCTCTGGTTCCCCAGGTCCGATTTCCAGAAATCTGGTACCCCTGGAAAGAGGGGACCCTCAGCTATCAGCATGGAGCCCTTATACTCCTGGGGCCTTTGGGCAAGTGCCCATTGAGGCCATATGAAAAGACGGTCCTAGCAGCTGCCCAGGGACCCACGATTCCCATGGATGGGTGGATAGTGGCCTTGCTTTGCCCAGGGCCTACAATGCTGTAAAGACAGCCCTGGTGCCCTGGGCTAGTGGTCCAGGACCAATTCAAATTATTTATGGTCAATGTAATAGGCAAAACCAGTGCTCGTGGCTTCCAATCATAAAATATGTGGACAAACAGATGCAAATCCTGTCCCTCACCACATAACTGCACCTCGGTATGACCTATAGACACAATTTACTTATTGTCATTTTTTAAAACATTTCACAATAAGAAACTTTTAGCCTAGGAGCACTGTGAAAAAAACTCAAGGAAGCTGTGATTTAAAAAAGTTTAGGAACCAATTAGACATTAAAAAAATGAGGTGAGTGAGAATGAGAAAAACTTGGATAAATGGTGAAAGGGATCCAAGGAGGAATGGTGAGAGGGATTCAGGGGGGCATCATCGGAGGTGTGGTAGAGGCATTCTGGGTAGGAATGGAGAGACCGATCCTGTGATCTCGTAATCTCGTAAGAGTGGTAAGATTTTTATTACTGACACATTTTACAGATGTAACATATAATTAGTACACTATTGCCTTAGGGAATTATTCAGGTTTGTTAGCAAACTACAAAAGCACACTAATGGGCAAAACTATGTTGCACTGCAGGTGGGGCAGATATAACATTTGCAGTGAGATTTAGATTTGGGTAGGTTATATTGTTTCTGTGCATGGTCAATACTGGCTGCCTATTTTTACACTGCAATTTAGATTTCAGTTTGAACACACCACACCCAAATCTCTCCGTACATGTTAAATCTAACCATTTTTGCCTACTTTTGAGAAGTAGTTTCAGGGAGATTCCATGTGGCAGCAGAATACGCTGTGCATTCCGTTGATAGTGTGTGTCTTGCTCCGCCCAAAGGGATTGTGTTGATCCACCTATGGGCGTATTTATTGCCACTCAGGATTGTGTCCTGCAATGGCAGGTGAAAATTATAGTACTAAAAGCAGTAAAAAGGGAAGAAAAAAAAAAAAAAGTAATAATATAGGTACACTAGAGTAATAATACTTACGGTACCATGTATATTTGTGAGAAGATACGGACAAACAGACAAAAAAACTTACAGTATATACACTGGTGCAAGATTGTGTGATTTAATATATATATATATATATATATATTATATACACATAGTAGAGGACACTGCTGAAATTGCTCGGATTTTGCGTCCCACCACCTGTGATCTGGACCCAGCCTCAACCAAGCTTCTAATAGGCTGTATGGATATAATTGGTCCTGTCTTTACAAAAATTGTTCAATGCTCTTTGCAGACAGGCATTTTTCCTGGATCCCTAAAGGAAGCAATTGTTAGACCGCTTCTTAAAAAACCTAATTTAGATCCCGACTGCATGACCAACTACAGACCGGTATCAAACCTTCCTTTCCTAGGAAAGGTTATTGAGAATGTCGTTGCAAATCAACTGGAACACCGCCTGACAACCCATGATATTTATGATCCATTTCAATCAGGATTCAGGAGAAGACATAGCACTGAAACAGCCCTGGTATGTGTGTTAAATGATCTTCTGATGGCAAAAAACAGAGGTGACTGTTCAATATTAATCCTTCTGGATCTCTCGGCAGCATTTGATACCGTGAACCATGGGCTTCTGATTGAGCGACTGATACATTTCTGTGGTCTGGAAGGCACAGTCCTAAGCTGGTTCAAATCATTTCTCACAGGCAGGTCACAGAGAGTATCATCTGGATTATACTCATCACCACCAGTGCCATTGCCATGTGGTGTCCCACAAGGTTCTATACTATCCCCCATGCTTTTTGCAGTATACATGCTCCCATTGGGCGAAATAATCAGGCGCCATGGCCTGGTCTACCACTGCTATGCAGATGATACACAACTGTACTTGTCCTTTGCTCCGGGCATCGATAACCCAATAGCAACCCTAAATGGCTGTCTAGCTGAACTACAGGAGTGGATGAGCGCCAGTTGGCTGCGACTGAACCCGGATAAAATAGAGGTCCTTATGATACGACCGCAACATCAAAGGACAAGACTGCAGCATAGCCAACCAACTGGACTTACCCTCGGGGATTCAGAATTACAGACCAGTGATCGTGTGCGGAATCTTGGCATTGTCCTGGATGGTGGCTTGACACTTAAACATCAGATATCAGCCACAATCAAATCCTCATTCGTTCACCTGAGGAACATAGCCAGAATCAAGCACTTAATTCCCTCAGATGATATGCCAAAAGTCATATATGCATTTGTATCATCTCGTTTAGACTACTGTAATGCCCTCTACCTTGGTCTACCAGCAAAAGAATTGCAACGCTTACAGCTGGTGCAAAACACAGCTGCCAGGCTATTAACCAACTAGCCCCGTTCTAGCCACATAACACCCATCCTCTACTCCCTTCACTGGCTGCCTGTAAGATGGCGAATCATCTTCAAGATTGGCTTACTGAGTTTCAAAGCATTACATGACCAAGGCCCAAGGTACCTGAAACAGCTTCTGACCCCATACTGCCCCACTCGATTACTGCGATCTGTAGATGAAGGACTTTTAGCAGTACCTAGAATCTACCGTAATTCATCTGGGGGTCGAGCTTTTAGTCATGCGGCTCCGACTCTATGGAACTCAGTTCCCCGCACAGTGCGAGAGGCCCCAACTATAGAATCCTTCAAAAGTAGACTCAAGACTTTTCTGTTTACTCAAGCATTTCCATAATGTCCCTTATAGTATCTTCATGCTTCTGTATTTTATGAAAATGTACTTCATTATTTTCTGTACTATATTATGCTATGTATCTGTTAAGCGCCTTGAGTCCTATTGGAGAAAGAGCGCTATATAAATAAAATTATTATTATTATTATTATTATATATATAATACACACATATATATATATATATATATACACACATACATATTACACCCAGTACACACAGCACCATGATACATTATAATATACTATACTACATATTATAAAAATAATTTCTGTGTTATCCCCCCCCCCGTATATTTAAAATAGGGAAAGTGCGCACAAAAAATATAGGGGCATGGCTTCATGGGGAAGAATCGTGGTCACCAAATTCACATTACATTACCCTGCACAGTAGTGTACATTTGTCACATTACACCACACAGTAGTATCTCTTATACGCATTACGCCAGGTAGAACCTTATACACATTACGCCAGGAAGCCCCTTATACACATTACGTCAGGTAGCAACCCTACATCTGAGAGAAAGAGAGAGAGAGAGAGAGTGAGTGTATGTGTGTGTTCTTGTGTATGTGTGTCACTTACACCAATGGAAACCCACAGCTCCATGTCTCACCTTCTGGGAGCAGCTCTCCGAGACCCACCGCTCCATGACTCCAACTGTCCCACGCAGCGCACGGGGGTTGACAATAATATACACATCAGGCAGCACTGCCACTGTTAACAACTATGCAGACAGAGCCAGACAATAGGGGTAAGTGCAGATGGTACGTCGGCATGAAAATTATGCAGTTTGCAAGGCATCGTCTGCCCCAACCCAGGTTACGGCGCTGCACACAGCACCATAATACATTACATTATATACAGCCCCCACCTTCATATTACACCCAGTACACACAGCACATTACATTATACATAGCATACACAGCCCCCACATATTACACCCAGTAGCTCATTACAAACAAAAATGCACACGAAGAGGGGGACAAAACCAAAGGCAAAGGGGCAAAGAAACCACCAAAAGGGAAGAAACTATGATCTTCAACCTTTCTTCCAGCCCCCTCTCGCCCATTGAGGTAAGAGTTTTAAGTAAGGGTCTTTCTTATGTCCCCACCAATCGGCCCAATCCATTTAAGTGGAAAGTGGACATGTTCAAATTGAACCGTAAGCTTAAGATACAGGAGTTCTTTGGCAAAACACAACCTAGAAACGCCAAGGAGCAGTTACCGCCACGAATACAAAAGCTTGGACCTAGTTCAAAGTTTGATCCCATTTCTCACAATGCGTCATTGAAAACCTTCCATCGGTTGCTAGAAGCAGAAGGTCACAAAAGAGAGACCCATTCTTCTCATCCAAATTTATCTAAGGAAGAACAACAGGCCCTAAAAAGTTTGGGGAACAGAAAAGATATAGTTATTTGCGGCGCAGATAAGGGAGGAGCCATCGTTGTGCAGGATCTGCATGATTATAAAGAAGAATGTATGAGGCAACTCATGGATGCAGACTTATTGTCCACTAGACAAAGACCCCACAGAGGCCTATAAACAAGAACTTATTCAGTTGCTGGATACAGCAAGAAACGATGGCATTATAGGCTCTGCTATTTATGATAAATTACTCACAGAGTACCCCATTACTCCCATTTTGTATACCATCCCAAAGGTGCACAAGGACGCCGAGAGACCCCCGGGCAGACCCATCGTGTCTGCCCATGGGTCTCTCTGCGAACCCTTGGCTATTTATTTGGACTCTTATCTGCAACCGTGTATTCAGCAGACATTTACACATTTAAAAGATTCCAATATGTTATTGAAAAAGTTTCTTGCAGTGGACACAGTCCCGGAGAATACAGTGCTGGCCACGTTAGATGTGGCCTGTTTATACACCTGTATTCCCCATGATGCGGGACTCCAAGCTGTAAGAAGATTATTGGTTGGCAATACAGGATATGTGGGGCCGGATGTTGAATTTTTCTTGGTTTTACTTGAATTTGCGTTAAAACACAATTACTTCTTGTTTGACGGTCGATATTACAGGCAACTGACTGGTTGTGCGATGGGGTCCTCTGTGGCCCCGTCGTTCGCCAATACTTTTATGTGGGATGTTGAATGCAGTTTGTTCTTTGAGGATCCCAAAGTGGCACAACAGATATTTGTGTATTATAGATACATAGATGACCTCCTGGTCATGTGGAAGGGTACTGAGAAACTACTAGAGGATTTAGTTAGTACACACAACAATTCCTCCAGCCCCATCAAATTAACCATGACCACAAGCAGAGAAGAAATCTGTTTTCTTGATATTCATATCAGATTACAGGCAGGTAGGATCATCACTAAGTTGTACACTAAACCCACTGATCGTAATACTCTTTTACGACATGACAGTTTTCATCCGGTCCCAACAAGAAAAGGTTTACCCTATTCACAGTTTTTAAGGGTATGCAGGGTTAACAGCGAGAGCACAGAAAGAGACAGGCAACTTGACGACATGGAAGAAAAGTTTGTACAAAGAGGGTACCCCAGGCAGCTTTTAGTAACAGCCAGGAGGAAGGCCCTTCTTAAAGATAGAAGTGTTCTTTTGAATCCCAAGGTGGCACAGAATTCAGATAGGGCCATCACATGGGTTAATGAGTTTAACTCATCCAGTACCCGCACAACCAATGCAGCTAAAAAGCTTTGGCCCATTGTGTCATCTGATATGGATCTTCCTAACTTGTATAAAAAGAGGCTGATGCCCAGTTTCACGAGAGGGCGCAACATAAGGGATTTAGTTGTGAAAACTGACATTACAAACACTAAAATAGCACCCACACATTTTCTGACGAGAAAAAATGGGTGCTACAAGTGCCTTGGTTGCACCACGTGTACATTTATGTCACCTGGGGATTTCATTACGCATCTTTTTACAGGTAAAAAGTTTCCCATTAAGTGGCCCTTAACGTGTAGTACCAAGTTTGTGGTATATGTCATCATGTGCCCGTGCGGTACCTACTACGTCGGGAAGACCGAGTGCCAGTTCAAAACTCGTATGGCACAACACAGACAAGCAATACGTAATGCTTTAAGTTCAGGGGTGGCAGAACAACCTGTAGCCAGACATTTTTTAGAACAAAAGCACAACATGGCAATGTTAAGACATAGAATCATTGACCATGTCCCTTAATCAGCTAGAGGGGGCGACAGGGGGAGGAAATTATTGCAACTTGAATCCCGGTGGATATTTAGACTTCAGACGTTGCGTCCCAAAGGGCTGAACGAGTCATTGGGTCTCATACACTTTTTATGAGTACAGGTGAATCCTGCATGATTTTAGAGTATTATTAGACCTGTAATGCAGAAAATTATTAATGAGCCCCATCTTGGGTTTTTGCCCTGGTAAAAATGTTTGCAATATAAAAGAAATAGTTCAAAGGCTAATTCACATGGAATTGCTAGCGCAATATGGTTTTTCAAACATAGGATGTACATTTTCTTTTCAAGATTTTAGACTTTTTCTGTAGATGGCACGGTAGGGTACTTGTGCACATATGTACAATAGTTGTGTGCTTATATGTATTAATTGATTTTAGTTTTATTCTTTACATTATTATATGTGAAGTAGCTGATGAGTTTAGTGCTTGTCCTTTTTTAACATTAGATTTTATATTGTATCATGTTTTGTGCACTGATTAATATTTGGGCAACATTTATGAATTATTGTGTGTATGTTTTTTAGTGTTTCCTTGGCAACCGAGCCGGGTTCCATGATATCACATCCGCCCGACTGTGGGCAGCTGATGGGACCGCGGGAGCACAGCGGGCGGTCAGGCATAGTGTTACCATGATCACCAAGCCGGGCCCCGTCGCGTCACTTCCGCCCCGCCGCCGGAAGTCGGAGGTGCCTGACCGGAGCCGCGGGCAACGTGTCGAGGATGCACGCTGGTGAGGGAGGCATCATGGGGTAAGTGGGGTATTTATTGTACACATGTTGCACTGTTTGGATTGTTCTGAGGAAGGGGAGCACGCCCCCGAAACGTCAACTCTTTTGCCAATACACTATTCACTATTTGTATCAGACTTCGAGTGCCGCCTCATTTTTTCTACATTGGTATTCTGGGGCAGCCCCCCAGGTGGAAGGCACAGGAGCAAGGAATTTTTTATGCCAGCATAGGAGTGCCGGAGTTTCTACGTGGGATATATATATATATATATATATATATATATACACACATATTACACCCAGTACACACAGCACCATGATACATTATAATATACTATACTACATATTATAAAAATAATTTCTGTGTTATCCCCCCCTCTCCCCGTATATTTAAAATAGGGAAAGTGCGCACAAAAAATATAGGGGCATGGCTTCATGGGGAAGAATCGTGGTCACCAAATTCACATTACATTACCCTGCACAGTAGTGTACATTTGTCACATTACACCACACAGTAGTATCTCTTATACGCATTACGCCAGGTAGAACCTTATACACATTACGCCAGGAAACCCCTTATACACATTACGTCAGGTAGCAACCCTACATCTGAGAGAGAGAGAGAGAGAGAGAGAGAGAGTGAGTGTATGTGTGTGTTCTTGTGTATGTGTGTCACTTACACCAATGGAAACCCACAGCTCCATGTCTCACCTTCTGGGAGCAGCTCTCCGAGACCCACCGCTCCATGACTCCAACTGTCCCACGCAGCGCACGGGGGTTGACAATAATTTACACGTCAGGCAGCACTGCCACTGTTAACAACTATGCAGACAGATCCAGACAATAGAGGGAAGGGCAGATGGTACGTCGGCATGAAAAGTATGCAGTTTGCAAGGCATCGTCTGCCCCAACCCAAGTTACGGCGCTGCACACAGCACCATAATACATTACATTATATACAGCCCCCACCTCCATATTACACCCAGTACACACAGCACATTACATTATATATAGTATACACAGCCCCCACATATTACACCCAGTAGCACATTACATTTTACACAGCCCCCCACCCCCATATTACACCCAGTAGCATATTACACTACATTTTACATAGCCACTGCCCCATATTACACCCAGTACCACATTATATTATACACAGTCCCCCCATATTACGCCCAGTATCACATTACATTATACACAGCCCACCCATTTTACACCCAGTAGCACATTACATTATACAGTCCCTCATATTGCAACCAGTACCCAATTACATCTACACAGCCCCCCATCTTACATCCAGTAGGACATTGCACTACATTTTACACAGCTACCCCCCCATATTACACCCAGTAGGACATTACAGTATACATAGCCCCCATCTTACACCCAGTAGCACATTACACTACATTTCACACAGACTCCTCCCCCCCATTACACCCAGTAGCACAATACACTATACACAACCCCCTCCATATAACCTCCAGTACACACTGCACCCGACCTACCTGGCTTTGTTGCTGCCTCCTAAAAGAGCAGGGAGCCGGCCACGGAACACTGAGGTGAGAGTATGCAGCTCAGGGCAGGCACATGCAGTAACCAGGAAGAGGAAAGTGGTCTGTTACATGTAGCCCACTGTGAGTGTGGTGGGCGGGGCCAGCCACAGTGATGCAGAGCCCTGGCTGCCGGGTCAATGAACAGGAAGCTGCTCTGCTCATTATTCCTCAACACTGCTGCCCCTCAGACTGTCTGGCTCTCATACAGCCTGTAGACAGGGGGCGATCGGGCACAGGTTAAATTAAATACAATTTTCAAGAAAGATAGCAGAGGAAAGACCAAAGTTGGACAGTGTATTGCCCTAAATAGGGAGATAACAATATATGTTATCAATAATAAACAGTCCTTGTTGGTGGTGCACCCAGAGCCAGAAGCGTGTAGACTTATGCAATGGGAGAGGACAGAAGGCTCTTGTGTGGGCGCACTCTTAAATGAAAAACAAATAGAAAAAATTTTTTTTTATAAATGTTTTTAGAAGTATTACAGAGAATAATATTATATAACTTTTATTGATAGGGTTAAAACAAGATAAACTTCCCACAGATCCTGAGAATCAACGGCGATTCTTGGGGAATTAAAAAATGTCCTGGTCTCTTAAATCGTAAGAGTATGGAAAGGGTTGTAGACATGGAGTAGTCATACCCCCATTTCCCCTGACCAGTACAGTAATACTGTATTAATGGAACCGGGGGTTTTTAAGTCACAACACAGTTTCAATACAATTTAGGCTAAGACTGGCTAGAATGGTAATCAGTAGTCACCACTCAAGGAATTATGCACCTAAGTGTTAATAGCATGCCCTGGCCCTATTTGTGGGCAGGGATTTATATGCAAAAGGTAATGGTCAGTTGATATTGAAAGTATTAGAGCAAAGAGAAAATAAAGAGAAAAAATAGAAAAAATAGAAAAAATGTGGTGATACTGCTGTTGGTGTGTGTTGGTCACATAAGAGCGGAAATTAATTCCTGACCTACCACACCAGGTATTCACAGGCAGTCACCTCTCCTGATACTAACCTGGCCCAACGCTGTTTGGCTTCCAAGATCGGACGAGATCGGGCACTGACAGCGTGGTATGGTCGTAGGGATTTATGTGTACACCAATGAGAGTGCACCTATGTAGGGAATTGAAAATGAAAAAAAGAATAATAGGAAAGGAAATTGCAGATAAGATCAGTACGTGAAAATATGTGGATCTGCTTTCCACGTTAGACCCGGTATAGAAGATTCCACTGGTGTGGTATTCTATCCCGAGAATCGTGAATGAGAGTCCACGAAAAATTGGTGAACACAGATTAGGAAGATGTGAGATTATTATCTGCGACAGAGTAATGCAAAGGTTAAGCTGTCATTCGGAGGTATACACAATTCAGGTGGGGCTGAGCCCAATGACCGACCTCCGACGGTCTGACACTTATGAAAATTATAACTTTAGGCAGGTAATGGTTTTATAACCCCCAAAGAATAAAATGGACATACACATAAGTACACAAATTGCAAACTGGAAGAGTAAGCTGTATTGGGTATTGTAACCCGGTACCGGCAGCATATAACAAGCTGCTAGATGTACTGTACCATGCACATTGGTAGTGTCGATAAGATATTATATCACTTCAAAATTGGCAACGATAAGAGGTATATAATATATATAAAAGCAGACCTATTCTGGTGTGAGTAATATACCCCTGATGGGGAAAGCTATATGAGTTAAAGTACCTAGTTATTATACCACAAAGATTGAAATAATTGGTATGCTGCACAGTACAAGACTAAGATCCTGTTGCAACAATACAGAGTAATATTTGCAGATTGATGAGACTTAAACAGTATGTCCCTGTCAATAGGGGGAAATGTCCGAGCAGATAATGAGTAAACTGACCAAAACTATGGCTGGCAAACAACAGAAGAGTTTAGGTGACTAACAGAATAGCCCTAGATACAAAGAGGCTAAGTGATGGCTGGTCTCACGGAAAAAGTCCTTACAATAAGGATAATCTGAGTAATAAGAAGGAGCTTACGAATCTCCAGTGACTTAGATCAGATCCGTTAGAATAGCGCCATGATGTGACTGTGTGGACGGAGTTCCCCGTAGAAAACGCGTTTCACCCTATGGGCTTGTTCACTTCCTGGTTCCGTATAGTGGGGTGGGTTGGGATGATCTTTAAGGGCGGCTGGTGGCATAATTAACCAATAGGAGAGTGCCGCGTGTTGCCGCTGTACCTAGCGGTTGCTAGGCGACGAGATAGCCGAGGTGCAGCCGGAGTTGATTGGAGGACGCGGTCACGCGAGATTGTGGAGCCGCGTGTTACCGCTGTACCTAGCGGTTGCTAGGCGACGAGATAGCCGAGGTGCAGCCGGAGTTGATTGGAGGACGCGGTCACGCGAGATTGTGGAGCCGCGTATCACCGCTGTACCTAGCGGTTGCTAGGCAACTAGTTAACGGAGGTGAAGTTGTAGTTTAAGTTCTGAATGGAAGACGTGATCTCGCGGGATTAAGGACGCCATATTGGTGTAGGGAAAGAAGGGGAACAATATAGAAGGGCAAAGGCGGAAGAGACATAGATAAAAACAGAGCCGCTAATCCTCCCAAATCCCACCCTAATCCTCCCAAATCCCTCCCACACACAAATCTCATTTCCCCACTCATATTTTTATTCCGATGCACTAAATATCCATTCATATAAACTGGGTATACACCTATTCATAACATATACCATTCCTCCCTGCGCTAGGCTATCAACCAACCAGCGGCTCTGTTTTTATCTATGTCTCTTCCGCCTTTGCCCTTCTATATTGTTCCCCTTCTTTCCCTACACCAATATGGCGTCCTTAATCCCGCGAGATCACGTCTTCCATTCAGAACTTAAACTACAACTTCACCTCCGTTAACTAGTTGCCTAGCAACCGCTAGGTACAGCGGTGATACGCGGCTCCACAATCTCGCGTGACCGCGTCCTCCAATCAACTCCGGCTGCACCTCGGCTATCTCGTCGCCTAGCAACCGCTAGGTACAGCGGTAACACGCGGCTCCACAATCTCGCGTGACCGCGTCCTCCAATCAACTCCGGCTGCACCTCGGCTATCTCGTCGCCTAGCAACCGCTAGGTACAGCGGCAACACGCGGCACTCTCCTATTGGTTAATTATGCCACCAGCCGCCCTTAAAGATCATCCCAACCCACCCCACTATACGGAACCAGGAAGTGAACAAGCCCATAGGGTGAAACGCGTTTTCTACGGGGAACTCCGTCCACACAGTCACATCATGGCGCTATTCTAACGGATCTGATCTAAGTCACTGGAGATTCGTAAACTCCTTCTTATTACTCAGATTATCCTTATTGTAAGGACTTTTTCCGTGAGACCAGCCATCACTTAGCCTCTTTGTATCTAGGGCTATTCTGTTAGTCACCTAAACTCTTCTGTTGTTTGCCAGCCATAGTTTTGGTCAGTTTACTCATTATCTGCTCGGACATTTCCCCCTATTGACAGGGACATACTGTTTAAGTCTCATCAATCTGCAAATATTACTCTGTATTGTTGCAACAGGATCTTAGTCTTGTACTGTGCAGCATACCAATTATTTCAATCTTTGTGGTATAATAACTAGGTACTTTAACTCATATAGCTTTCCCCATCAGGGGTATATTACTCACACCAGAATAGGTCTGCTTTTATATATATTATATACCTCTTATCGTTGCCAATTTTGAAGTGATATAATATCTTATCGACACTACCAATGTGCATGGTACAGTACATCTAGCAGCTTGTTATATGCTGCCGGTACCGGGTTACAATACCCAATACAGCTTACTCTTCCAGTTTGCAATTTGTGTACTTATGTGTATGTCCATTTTATTCTTTGGGGGTTATAAAACCATTACCTGCCTAAAGTTATAATTTTCATAAGTGTCAGACCGTCGGAGGTCGGTCATTGGGCTCAGCCCCACCTGAATTGTGTATACCTCCGAATGACAGCTTAACCTTTGCATTACTCTGTCGCAGATAATAATCTCACATCTTCCTAATCTGTGTTCACCAATTTTTCGTGGACTCTCATTCACGATTCTCGGGATAGAATACCACACCAGTGGAATCTTCTATACCGGGTCTAACGTGGAAAGCAGATCCACATATTTTCACGTACTGATCTTATCTGCAATTTCCTTTCCTATTATTCTTTTTTTCATTTTCAATTCCCTACATAGGTGCACTCTCATTGGTGTACACATAAATCCCTACGACCATACCACGCTGTCAGTGCCCGATCTCGTCCGATCTTGGAAGCCAAACAGCGTTGGGCCAGGTTAGTATCAGGAGAGGTGACTGCCTGTGAATACCTGGTGTGGTAGGTCAGGAATTAATTTCCGCTCTTATGTGACCAACACACACCAACAGCAGTATCACCACATTTTTTCTATTTTTTCTATTTTTTCTCTTTATTTTCTCTTTGCTCTAATACTTTCAATATCAACTGACCATTACCTTTTGCATATAAATCCCTGCCCACAAATAGGGCCAGGGCATGCTATTAACACTTAGGTGCATAATTCCTTGAGTGGTGACTACTGATTACCATTCTAGCCAGTCTTAGCCTAAATTGTATTGAAACTGTGTTGTGACTTAAAAACCCCCGGTTCCATTAATACAGTATTACTGTACTGGTCAGGGGAAATGGGGGTATGACTACTCCATGTCTACAACCCTTTCCATACTCTTACGATTTAAGAGACCAGGACATTTTTTAATTCCCCAAGAATCGCCGTTGATTCTCAGGATCTGTGGGAAGTTTATCTTGTTTTAACCCTATCAATAAAAGTTATATAATATTATTCTCTGTAATACTTCTAAAAACATTTATAAAAAAAATTTTTTCTATTTGTTTTTCATTTAAGAGTGCGCCCACACAAGAGCCTTCTGTCCTCTCCCATTGCATAAGTCTACACGCTTCTGGCTCTGGGTGCACCACCAACAAGGACTGTTTATTATTGATAACATATATTGTTATCTCCCTATTTAGGGCAATACACTGTCCAACTTTGGTCTTTCCTCTGCTATCTTTCTTGAAAATTGTATTTAATTTAACCTGTGCCCGATCGCCCCCTGTCTACTCGTTAGTATTCTATGCTGTTGTATTAACAGTCTCTGATCGGTTGGCACGGCCCTTACTCTTACTCCTAATTCTCTAACCCCTCCTTCCCACATCTCCCTTTTAGCAGCCTCCATTTACTTTCAGCCCGCATTCCATCTAAATTTGCCTGGTCATTAATATGACCACTTTCTCATTAAAAGCGGAATTAACCAAACGTCAAAATCTGGAGAATTTTGGCGATCCTTTCGCAGAAACATTTGAGGTGTCTTCAAGTAACTCCGATTGGAGGACAAATTTCTCTAAATTACAAAAAAACCTACACAAAAGAACACGCTTGTCGTGGGACGTCACCACACTGGAAAATTATCTCAAACATAAGATTGTGCCCCGAGGACTGAGGCCAAAAGTATTCCCCTCATTTCCACTTGCTACTGAGAATCTTAAGACAGAGTGGGAGGCGGCACTTTTGAAGTGCTCGCACGAATTGCTACATCTCCTGATTAAACACGATACACTCCTTATAGATCAAGTTGAGAAAGAAATCGACGAACTGGGCAAAAACCTTGAAACCTGGGAAAAGGACCTATCCTTCCAGACTGCATTTGAAAAACACAAAAACGAACTTAAACTATATGAACAAACTATAGTGGATCGTAAACGTAACAAATTTATTAGGGACAAACGGGACTTTGCACGGGGTGATATTTTCAGGTGGAATCCGATACCCCCGACTAGGAACCGCAAACAAAGGGAAGATCCTACCTTCTCTGAATTTGAGTCCTCAACGAGTGGAGATTCAGCCAGCGAGACCACAGAGAATACCGTATACGGCCGAGAAGGGGTAGTAGATTTTTCCCCACGTTTTTTAGGCCAGGGTCAAAAACCAAGAGGCAGGAACAAAAACCAAGGAAAACCAGGCGAGGGAGAAAGAAGAAACGACAGGCGCAACCCAGATTGGGACACGTCAAGAACTGCCCGATATCCTGCCCGTCAGAGAAAGACAACTCGTTAGCTCAGGATAATCTTTCCCCCTCGTCTTCCTTACAGGTTATAAATCTTACCAATAGATCTCTCTCCCCTGCTCACATGGAGGTACTTGCAAAAGGTTTGTCCTTCTCTCCATCCAGATCATTCAACAGATTCGCTTGGGAGAAAGACCTGAGATTATTTGGTAGGAAGCTCCTACTCAAGAAATTCTTTGTTAAACAACAATCCAGAACAGAGAGCTCCTGCAACACAGAACTGTCGACTATCGATCTTCAAGCCATTCAAGTCTTAGAAGAACTTCAATTTGAATCAAACATGGAAATGAACACACCTAACCGACCCAAATGTAAACCAAAATCATCCTTTTTCCCTCCGGATAATACCAGTCCGGAGATCAAGGTTTTCCTCAATAGGGTGTCTAAAGAATTTGACCACATTTTTGTTCAAACTACAACTGGCCATCAACAATTTCCAAGGAATCTCAAGTATAAAGAAAGACAAGCCTTACGAGACATGGAAACCTGGCGAGATGTAGTGATCAAACCATCGGACAAAGGTGGCAATATTGTCCTTTGGCCACAGAACATGTATATTGCTGAAGCACACAGACAGTTATTCAATCCTCTGTGTTACAAAAAGCTCCTTAGTGATCCAACCAAAAGGTTTTTGAAAGCTTATACGTCTTTGATACAAGAAACCAGGGCACAGGGCACAATCACCAAACAAGAGGCGGCTTATCTCACTGTCCACAATCCCAAAACCCCAACATTCTATCTCCTGCCCAAGATTCATAAAAACATCCATCAGCCACCTGGCAGGCCAATTATGTCGGGGAAAGGTGGGATCTTGGAGCAGCCCAGCCGCTTTCTTGATCTACATTTACGTGATTTTGTTCTGGAACTACCGTCATATTTACAAGACACTTCGGATCTACTCAGGAAAATTCATGACATTCACTTCGAACAAGATTTCCTCTTGGTGACCCTTGATGTTGAGGCACTGTACTCGAGTATTAACCATCACCATGGCCTCGCAGCGGTCAAGTTTTTTCTGGATCAAACCAACACTACCGATTTCTCTGATTTTCTCCTACAGTTGCTCGATTTTGTTCTTTCCAAAAATTACTTTGTTTTTCAAGACCAATTCTTCTTACAGATTAGGGGAACCGCAATGGGCGCGGCATGTGCACCTACATATGCAAACCTATTTTTAGGGTGGTGGGAGCACATTCACGTATTTAGTACCTCTAATGAAAGATACACTACACATATAGTACTTTGGTTGAGGTATATTGACGACGTATTCATGATTTGGAATGGCAACAGAAATCTACTCATGGATTTCATTCAGACCCTTAACCAAAATGATCTCAACATCATCCTGACACATTACATCAGTCCTCAAAAGGTACCATTCCTGGATCTCAATGTCTACAGGTCTGAGGCCGGCTTCCTGGAAACAGAATTATACCGTAAGGAGACTGCAACCAACAGTCTCCTTTACCAGACAAGCTCTCACTTCCCGCCTACGATTGAAAATATCCCGAAAGGGGAATATTTGCGTTTAAGGCGTAACTGCTCTGAAGATCACAATTTCAAAGTGAAGAGCAATGAACTTACTCAGCGTTTACTGGTCAGAGGCTACAGTAAACGCTCACTTAAACGCGCATATACAGCCACTGTAGCCATCAAGAGAGATAACCTGATCTTTGGTAAAAAGACCAAGAACACAGAGCAAGAAGATACCATCCGCTTCATCGGCACCTTTTGTCCAGAATGGAGAATGTTGAAGGAAGCTATAACCAGACATCTCCCCATTCTCCAGCTTGACCCTGATCTTGCACCACTCTTTGATTCTCCGCTACAAATGAGCTGGCGCAGATCAAAAAATATGAAAGACCAATTAGTGCACAGCCACTTGATGACCTCTCCTCCAAAAAAACCCACCATCACAGGTTCCTTTCCTTGTGGTCAGTGCAAGGCGTGCCCGCAGATCCTGAAAACCAACAGTGTCATGGATAGATATGGCCAATCGGTCACCCTGCAACATTTCTTTAATTGCAATACTCAGGCCATGATCTATTGTATTACCTGTGGATGCAATTACAAATATATAGGCATGACCACTCGCAAATTCAAAGAGAGAATTTTAGAACATCTTGGCAACATCCGCAATGCCTCCAGGGACCTGGCAAGGATGAAACAGCTCACATCTGTGGCCAGACATTTTCATTTTTGTCACCAAGGATCAATCAAGGACTTCAAGACCTTTGGCCTGGATTGTGTTCACTTGGGTGTACGAGGAGGGGACCTAACCAAGGAGCTATACAAAAAAGAAAGTGAGTGGATTTTTCGACTCAACTCCTTGAAGCCCTTTGGCCTCAATGAAACTATAAATTATGGGGCTTTTCTGTAATTCCTCATTATAAATCAGAACAATTCTATCCTATTAGTTTCCACACACCTTTCGTCCTATTTATTCCTTCACCTTCTTCACTTCACATTCACATTCCTTAACCTCCCCCCTTCCATAACAATCAACAACCCCATTTCTCTCCCTTTCCCCCCCCCCCCCTCCCACATCATCACATCACCCACACACATCAATCCCCCCACCCATATACACCAATCAATACATCACCCACACACCACATCACACTGCACTTCCTCCCACCCCTATGTCACCAAACATACCCCCTCCATCCTACACCCACTCCCATCACAACACCTTATACACACACACACTGCTCCTCACATGCCATCACATACCTGGGCCCCCTATCTCTGTGCCACGTCCTCATCATCACCCCATCTCCCTAATTTTCCTACACCGATATCAGCTAACTAACCCACACACCTTTATTCATCGCCCACCCATTCATCCATATGTCTATCACATCTTACATTTATATTGCAAACTCACTAATCATTTTCCTCACCCAGCTGTTTTTGGCCCTTTCCCCCCCCCTTCACCCAACCTTCCCAACACTTTTACCTCTTTCCCCATTCTCACTCATTTCACCCTAATCCTCCCAAATCCCACCCTAATCCTCCCAAATCCCTCCCACACACAAATCTCATTTCCCCACTCATATTTTTATTCCGATGCACTAAATATCCATTCATATAAACTGGGTATACACCTATTCATAACATATACCATTCCTCCCTGCGCTAGGCTATCAACCAACCAGCGGCTCTGTTTTTATCTATGTCTCTTCCGCCTTTGCCCTTCTATATTGTTCCCCTTCTTTCCCTACACCAATATGGCGTCCTTAATCCCGCGAGATCACGTCTTCCATTCAGAACTTAAACTACAACTTCACCTCCGTTAACTAGTTGCCTAGCAACCGCTAGGTACAGCGGTGATACGCGGCTCCACAATCTCGCGTGACCGCGTCCTCCAATCAACTCCGGCTGCACCTCGGCTATCTCGTCGCCTAGCAACCGCTAGGTACAGCGGTAACACGCGGCTCCACAATCTCGCGTGACCGCGTCCTCCAATCAACTCCGGCTGCACCTCGGCTATCTCGTCGCCTAGCAACCGCTAGGTACAGCGGCAACACGCGGCACTCTCCTATTGGTTAATTATGCCACCAGCCGCCCTTAAAGATCATCCCAACCCACCCCACTATACGGAACCAGGAAGTGAACAAGCCCATAGGGTGAAACGCGTTTTCTACGGGGAACTCCGTCCACACAGTCACATCATGGCGCTATTCTAACGGATCTGATCTAAGTCACTGGAGATTCGTAAGCTCCTTCTTATTACTCAGATTATCCTTATTGTAAGGACTTTTTCCGTGAGACCAGCCATCACTTAGCCTCTTTGTATCTAGGGCTATTCTGTTAGTCACCTAAACTCTTCTGTTGTTTGCCAGCCATAGTTTTGGTCAGTTTACTCATTATCTGCTCGGACATTTCCCCCTATTGACAGGGACATACTGTTTAAGTCTCATCAATCTGCAAATATTACTCTGTATTGTTGCAACAGGATCTTAGTCTTGTACTGTGCAGCATACCAATTATTTCAATCTTTGTGGTATAATAACTAGGTACTTTAACTCATATAGCTTTCCCCATCAGGGGTATATTACTCACACCAGAATAGGTCTGCTTTTATATATATTATATACCTCTTATCGTTGCCAATTTTGAAGTGATATAATATCTTATCGACACTACCAATGTGCATGGTACAGTACATCTAGCAGCTTGTTATATGCTGCCGGTACCGGGTTACAATACCCAATACAGCTTACTCTTCCAGTTTGCAATTTGTGTACTTATGTGTATGTCCATTTTATTCTTTGGGGGTTATAAAACCATTACCTGCCTAAAGTTATAATTTTCATAAGTGTCAGACCGTCGGAGGTCGGTCATTGGGCTCAGCCCCACCTGAATTGTGTATACCTCCGAATGACAGCTTAACCTTTGCATAACTCTGTCGCAGATAATAATCTCACATCTTCCTAATCTGTGTTCACCAATTTTTCGTGGACTCTCATTCACGATTCTCGGGATAGAATACCACACCAGTGGAATCTTCTATACCGGGTCTAACGTGGAAAGCAGATCCACATATTTTCACGTACTGATCTTATCTGCAATTTCCTTTCCTATTATTCTTTTTTTCATTTTCAATTCCCTACATAGGTGCACTCTCATTGGTGTACACATAAATCCCTACGACCATACCACGCTGTCAGTGCCCGATCTCGTCCGATCTTGGAAGCCAAACAGCGTTGGGCCAGGTTAGTATCAGGAGAGGTGACTGCCTGTGAATACCTGGTGTGGTAGGTCAGGAATTAATTTCCGCTCTTATGTGACCAACACACACCAACAGCAGTATCACCACATTTTTTCTATTTTTTCTATTTTTTCTCTTTATTTTCTCTTTGCTCTAATACTTTCAATATCAACTGACCATTACCTTTTGCATATAAATCCCTGCCCACAAATAGGGCCAGGGCATGCTATTAACACTTAGGTGCATAATTCCTTGAGTGGTGACTACTGATTACCATTCTAGCCAGTCTTAGCCTAAATTGTATTGAAACTGTGTTGTGACTTAAAAACCCCCGGTTCCATTAATACAGTATTACTGTACTGGTCAGGGGAAATGGGGGTATGACTACTCCATGTCTACAACCCTTTCCATACTCTTACGATTTAAGAGACCAGGACATTTTTTAATTCCCCAAGAATCGCCGTTGATTCTCAGGATCTGTGGGAAGTTTATCTTGTTTTAACCCTATCAATAAAAGTTATATAATATTATTCTCTGTAATACTTCTAAAAACATTTATAAAAAAAATTTTTTCTATTTGTTTTTCATTTAAGAGTGCGCCCACACAAGAGCCTTCTGTCCTCTCCCATTGCATAAGTCTCATACAGCCTGCACAGGACATCCACCGCTACCCACAACCCTGCTGTGGCTGGCTGTAACCCTTCCCATGCAGGCTCCGCCCCCCACATTTCCGGGCTTGTGCATGCGCAGTCCGGATTTGCAAATAGCAACTCTTAAAAACCGGGAGGGCTGGCAATGTTTGCGGGGCACTGGGAGACTCATATCAATATCGGTAGCCTCCCGCTGAATGCGGGAGGATAGGCAAGCCTGCATCTACGCCATCTGCAGTGCAATATGGTTTTGAACTTTAGTGTGCTTTCTTGGTTTGCTAACAAACCTCAATAAGATCCTTAATACAGGATGTACTGTAGTTATGTCACAATAACGGTCACAATAACTTCCCCTGCATCCCGCCCCCTCACAATCCCGACGGTCGGCATGCCGACCAACAGGGACTGTTCCCACTCGTGTCCACGACACCCATAGAGTGGGAATAGAACCTGTGTCATCGCTGAGCCCGCAAACGGCTTCTTGCGCTCACCAACCCCTTAATACTGTACATATAACACTCAGCAAAAGAGCCATAATGTCTCACAAATACAGCAAACACATTTATGGTCTTTGACATGCATGTCCAAACTGCGGCCCTCCAGCTGTTGTGAAACTACATATCCCAGCATGCCCTGACACAGTTTTGCTGTCAGAGAATGCTAAAGCTGTGTCAGGGCATTCTGGGATGTGTAGTTTCTCAACAGCTGGAGGGCCACAGTTTGGACATGCCTGGTCTATGATAAACACAATTTACAATACATACATTTTTTCCTTTTAAATCTTGTGCACCAGTAACATTTTAACTATGGTTTTATATTAACAAAAGGGGAAACAATCTTGAAAAAAATTCCTCTTATTTGTTTAAGAAAATTATTTATCACTGGTTTTCATCATAAGCCCACATTACACTTATGTAAGTGTGTTGAATCGGTATAAGTTACAGTCCTTGGCTCTGCTCTCCAGTCAAGGGATACTTCTTGGCAGCACACACTGCATGCTCTGCAGTAACACGTTACTTCAGAGACAATTTTTGGAACTAATGAGCTTATTGCAAGTTTAACTTCCTCAGATATATTTAACGATAGATATTATATTCTCTGATAACTTTTCTCAGCATTAAGGGCGTATACAGTAAGATGTTATCTTCCTTCATTGTTATACTGTTTCTTTATCTGAGATGTGACTAGCGGGTATTTTGATGTAATGTCAGACTGGCGATACGCTAAGGCTTCTTTATATATAAGGATGACTGAACACTAAGGTACCTCCCAACATTACCGTACCTGCCAACATTACTATATCTCCTTATATAACCAATGGTTTACAGACAGACACAAGTGCACTGTCAGCAGCAGCTGGTAAAGTGATGGTTGAGGTCCCTTAAATGTATAAAGCAGTGGTTTCCAAACTTTTTTGAATCACGGCGCCCTAGAATATCAGATTTTTTTTCACGGCACCCCTAGGCCAAAAATTTCTTATTGAGAAATTTAGAAAGAAATATTACATTAAGCAGATCGCGTTTATGTGTCATCCTTAGGGTCAGTTGTGTGGTGAGGGACAAAATTTGCTTCTGTTTGGCCGCATATTTTATGACTGGCAGCCACCAGCACTGGTTTTGCCTATTATATTGACCTTGAATAATTTGAATTGGTCCTGGACTACCAACCCAGGGCACCCCTGCAAGTGTCCCGAGGCACCCCAGGGAGCCAAGGCACACAGTTTTGGAACCTCTGGTATAAAGCAAAAAGAATAAGGTAGGTATACTAGCACTGGCTGTGGGGACGGCTTGCTTTATCAAAAACAATCACAATTTATTACCTAGACTACACATAAAAAGACAATAATAGTAGTAATAATAAAAAGATTGTATATTGTTTGTATAATAAATGTTAAGCTGTGTATTGCCACCAATAAAATTATACATGATCCACAATTGTCTACTGGTATACTTCTATATACAATTCTGAAAACTTGGCTAGGACATTCTACAATAGATTCATACAGTCACTAGATTTAGCAGCAAAGATTTTGCCGGGTATAGAATGGCAGTAATGCCTTGATGGTGTCTCAGCTTTAGGAATGATCCGTTAGTTGCTGGATGGTTGATCTGTTTGTAAAGTGCTGCAGTGCAATCTGTTCTATCCCAACATTACTGTACCTCCTTACATAGCCATGCCTGCCAACAATAACATACCTCCCGACCTTACCATACTAACCAACATTACCATACCTCTCAAATTTACTGTACTGTACCCAGGGCCGTAACTAGCTGTGTGCGGAGGGGGCACCGCACATAGCGCTGCAGAGTAGGGGGCGCTGCTGGCGGCACTTGTCAATTATCTGTTTTAATTACTGTCACTTGCAGCTTTCCCCCTTTTTGAAGCTCACCATCTCCTGACCGCCCCTGTCTCCTACCCTGACCCCTTCTGTCGCTAATACCTATACACCATTCATGAACTCAACTTGAGATTTCTTTGTTATTCAGTCACACTGTCCTTTATTACATTTCAAGATGATGACATACCCAGGATTTGAACCCATTTCATGTGGCATTGCAGTCAGACAATATATTCATTGAGCTATCTGCTCTTGCATAGAAAAGAAGATAATTCTAACTATTTGATGCTTACCTTGTACTTTGCAGCTGAGCAGATCTATGTAGTGTGTGGCTCCAAGATATTGGATATATCGCTGCACACTACATAGATCTGCTCAACTGCAATGCTGATTATTTTTTTTACAAAGTACCAGTAGCTTCATATAGTGTTCATAGTTTTTATGCAGGATCAAATAGCTCAATAAGTAGGGTGTTTGATTAGAATTCAACATGTTATAGGTTTGAATCATGGGTATGGCAGTTTACTGAAATGTGTTATTTAATAAAGAATAACAACAAGCTCTCAAGTTAAGTGCATGAATGTGGTACAAAAAGCATTGGTGTCCAAAGGGTTAATTCAGAGTTGATTGCAGCAGCAAACTTGTTAGCAGTTGGGCAAAACCATGGGGGTAATTCCAAGTTGATCGCAGCAGGATTTTTGTTAGCAATTGGGCAAAACCATGTGCACTGCAGGGGAGGCAGATATAACATGTGCAGAGAGAGTTAGATTTGGGTGGGGTGTGTTCAATCTGCAATTTAATTTGCAGTGTAAAAATAAAGCAGCCAGTATTTACCCTGCACAGAAATAAAATAACCCACCCAAATTTAACTCTTTCTGCACATGTTATATCTGCCTCCCCTGCAGTGAACATGGTTTTGCCCAATTGCTATCAAAAATCCTGCTGCAATCAACTTGGAATTACCCCCCATGTGCACTGCAGGTGTGGTAGATATAACATTTGCAGAGAGAGTTAGATTTGGGTGGTTTATATTGTTTCTGTGCAGGGTAAATACTGGCTGCTTTATTTTTACACTGCAATTTAGATTTAAGTTTGAACACACCCCACCCAAATCTAACATTCTCTGCACGTTATATCTGCATCCCCTGCAGTGCACATGGGGGGTCATTCTGACCCGTTCGCTCGCTGCGTTTTCTGACCCGTTTGCTCATGCTGCACGGGCGCACTTTAATGACTTCCCTTCACAAATATCCCTGCACATTCCGTTCCGTCTCGAACGAAAGGGCGGCGGAAGTGACGTGTCTCCGCTTCCTGTTTCCGCATTCGGGGATTATGGGACTCATAGTGCAAAGGGAAGCCGACATCGCCGTTGCTCTGGTGCTTGTGTATGATTGGGCAGATGGTTACCATGGTGACCAACCCGTCCTTTGATTCCATAGATACATTTTAAACATAAAAAGAAACGAGAAAGACCAGTAAATAAAAGCATATTAAAACATAGGCTTTCTATACAGATCTCAGGTGACAATTAAAACAGAAAATAATTGAAAGGAGAATGTTTAATCACGAAAACCACTTGAGCTCAAAGTCGCAATTCAGACCTCCTGGGCTTAAAGTGTCATACATAAAGATACATTTCATTTCTGACTTAGCCAGTAATGTGTTGAGATCTTTATTCCGTCCATTCCCTTTAATCTGTCTTATTCCATAAAAGCCTGATATTTCTGTAACCAGACAGTTATGTTTGGATTTAAAGTGAGCAGATAAGGAATGGGTCAGGAGGCCTTTTTTGATGTTCCTAATATGTTCCCCTAGACGAATCTTTAGGGATCTAGAAGTGCGTCCAATATAAAATAAATTACAACTGCATTTGATGGCATAAACGACATGTTTACTGTCACATGTGATAAAATCGGTAATGTTAACCTTTTTCTCATTTATACAGATAGTTTCAATTCTACTTTTTCCTTCACTTTTAATACATCTACAGCCCATACAGTTACCACATCTATAAAACCCTTGGGACACTATTCTAGATGAAGTTTTTTCAGAGGGCATGGCACTGGAGACTAACTTATTTTTCAAATTGGGAGCCCTACGGTAGATATGAACGGGTTTATTAGGAACAAGAGGTCCAATAACCGGATCCTTTTTTATCAATTTCCAATGTCTTTTGAAAATGTTCTCAATTTCCTGGTGATGTTGGTTATACTGGGTGATGAAAGCCCATTCATATTTGCTATCCTTAATGGTCTTTTCCATATTGTCATTCAGCAATTCCTTGCATGCAATGGTTCTTACTTCTGAGTGAGCTTTCTCAATGATACCCTTATTGTAACCGCTTGCAATAAACTTTTCATTCATTTCATCAGCCTGGGTTTCAAACATATTATCCTCTGTGCAATTCCTTCTTACTCTTTTTAGTTGACTGATTGGAATGGAATTAAGCCAGTTGTGATGGTGACAACTACTTGCTGCTATGTATGTCCCAGAATCTGTGGGTTTTGAAAAAGTCTTCGTTTGTAATTTGCCCTCTTTAATATAAACAGTGATGTCAAGGAAATTTATTGATTCCATACTTTTTTCAAATGATAGAACAATGTTCTTATCATTTGCATTTAACACAGTGCAGAAAGAGTTCAGCAATGCCGCTTCACCTCCCCACACAAAGAAGATGTCGTCAATATACCGGGCATAGGACACCAGATTCGCTCCACAGTCATTATTTGACCAAACCGTGTTGAGCTCCCACAGACCAAGGAACAGGTTGGCATAACTAGGAGCGAATCTGGTGCCCATAGCTGTCCCGGTTTTCTGAATGTAGAATTGATCCTGAAATAAGAAGAAATTATTATGGAGGATGAAATTGGACCCCTCTATTACCATCTCCTTTAAATCCTTTGTGTGACCCGATTGATCTAAGAAATGGGTAACCGCCTCTACACCATCATCATGATCGATGACGGTGTAGAGGGAACTGACATCAGCTGTCACTAAAATGTCACCTTCCTCCCACTGTATAGACTCAAGAAGCTTAAGGAAGTCCTTCGTATCCTTAAGGTGTGATTTATTTAAGGATACCAGTGGTTGCAAAATATAATCGATAAACTGAGATAGATTTGATGTCAGGGATTGTACTCCCGATATAATCGGTCTACCCGGGGGGTCAATTATACTCTAATGCACTTTAGGTAGTACGTAGATAACAGGTATTGTTGGATCCTCTATTATAATGAATTTTTCCTCCTTCGCACTAATGGTACCCTTCTTCTCATATTTTTCTATATAGCTTTTTAATTTAGTTAAAGTTATATTAGTCGGGTCGTTCCTGAGTTTTTTATATGTATCGGTGTTGTGAAGTTGCCTCAAAACCTCCTTTACATAATTGGCCAAATCCATTACAACAACTCCTCCCCCTTTATCGGAGGGTTTGATTACAATCTCCTTGAGTTGTTTCAAATTCTGTAAAGCTTTCCTTTCCTTAAAAGTGAGGTTCTGATTTTTCTTTGGTTTAGTTTGAAGCTTTTCTAAATCCTCAAGGACCATAACACCGAAGGTTTCAATCAGTGGTCCCTGTACATGTCTCGGAAATAAAAGAGATTTAGGTTTAAGCGGGGTAACCGTATGTATGTCCGAGGGTGTATCTATCATAACTCTTTCCTCCTGGTTAGCAAAAAATTTTTTTATAGTGAGTTTCCTCATATATCGTTGTACATCTAGATATATTTCAAATGGATTGATCACATTTGTGGGAGCGTATTTTAAGCCTTTATGTAAAACAGAAGTTTCACTCTCTGATAGAGTGTAGGAGCTGTTATGCACACCAGTGCCTGCAGGAAAGTACTGGTGTCAGGACTGTTATGCACTCCAGTGCCTGCAGGAATGTACTGGTGTTTGAACTGTTATGCAAAACAAATGGACTTACAGACAGACTGGGGAATATGACATAACGTACACAGAAGGTGATAGGTTAACAAAATACACACAAAGTGAACAGAGAAGCCCAGAGGCTAAGGAACTGGGTATCTCCCTTGTATTAGAACTGCTCAGATGGGAAAAGCAAGATGTTGTGTTTTAATACGTAGAGAACCCGAAATGCTGTTGCTAAGGGCAACAGCAAAACCCTAAAGGGTTACCAACGGGTGTGGCAGTAAACTCCTTGGTCAGAGATGGAATGATAGACACAAGGAGAGTCTCCACAATCCTAATTCTCACTTGCAGTGCACAGGTTCAGCTTACTGCCACTAAACTGACCCCTGACACCTAGCACAGTGAGACAGGATTAGACAGGCAAGTCTTAGAATACAGCCGCAAACTTGCTAAGTTCACAGAGTAGTAACAGAACCCCAGCAAGCTAAACGACTGACTCCAGTCTTACTGCTAGGTCTGGATTGGCAGAGTGTAATACCAAATCCCCAGGCCTATTTGCAGTAAGCAACAAACAAATACAAAGCTACACAGTACTGGCTAACTTTCAGAAACTGACTAACCAACAAAGATTCAGCAGCATCTGCTTACCTTGAGAAGAGGCCTTATAAAGCAGGTGCTGTCCACGCCCCACTCAGACCTCACAGACTGTGAGCACAAAAACCAGCACCGGATCCCCTGCCATGCACAGAGCCTATAACCACTGCACAGCAAAAGACCCGAACCGGAGTATCAGCTGCGCTCAGGTCACTCCGCTAGCACTTGTCTCCCGGTTGCCATGACGACGTGGCAGCACAGGGCAGGAGACCCTAACAGTACCCCCCCTCTGACGAGGGGTCAAAGAACCCCTACCACCGGGTTTATCGGGGAACTGCGAGAAGAAAGAGCGTATCAGTCTGGGGGCATGAAGATCACAACTGCGCACCCACGACCGCTCCTCCGGGCCATACCCCTTCCAGTGCACCAAAAATGACAGCCGACCCCGAACCACCTTGGAGTCAAGAATCCTTTCAACAACAAACTCCCTCTGGCCACGAATCAAAAGAGGGGAAGGTCTTCCACTGGAAGAAGGATTACTAATCACCCGTTTTAAAAGGGAACAATGAAAGGTTTTATTGATACCCAAAGAACGGGGCAGATCTAACTGAAATGCCACCGGATTGATAACCCTGGTGATCTTATAAGGGCAGATGAACCGGGGGCCTAACTTATGAGATGGCTGTCTCAACTTCAAATTCTTGGTAGACAACCAGACGAAGTCTCCTAATTTGAAGCTGCAGGGTCTTTTCCGCTTATCAAAAACCCTTTTGGTCACTAATGACACAGACACAAGGGCTTTCTTCACTTTCCGCCAAATACCTCTAAGGACCGAAACCACAGAGGAACCACCAGGCGTGGAGTCCAGGGGGTCAAAAGAATTGGCCTTAGGATGATGCCCATACACACAAAGGAATGGAGAGATCCCTGTAGCAGAGTGAGCCGCGTTGTTATAGGCAAACTCCGCCATGGACAGATGAGCAACCCAGTCAGTCTGACACTTGGAGACATAACACCTGAGGAACTGCTCCAAGGACTGGTTCACCCTTTCAGTCTGCCCATTAGACTGCGGATGGTAGCCCGACGACAAGCTGACAGAAATCTGGAGATCGGAACAAAATGCCCTCCAGAATTTGGCCACAAACTGGGATCCGCGGTCAGAGACCACATCAAGTGGCAACCCGTGGAGACGCACAACATGCAGCATAAATAATTCAGACAGGCGTCTGGCCGATGGCAGCCCAACCAGTGGAACGAAGTGCGCCATCTTCGAAAACCTGTCAACGACAACCCAGATGGCTGTCATCCCCGAGGATTTGGGCAAGTCCACCACAAAATCCATTGAAATGTGGGTCCATGGCTTAGATGGGATAGAGAGTGGATGTAATGGGCCAACCAGAACCCCTCTAGGAGTCTTATTTCGGGCACAGATGTCACATGCCCGAACCCACTGATCCACATCCTTAGCCACCGAGGGCCACCACACCGCCCTAGATAGCAACTCCCGAGTTCTGGCAATACCCGGGTGACCTGCAGACTTCTTGGCATGGAATTCCAGGAACACTCGCTGTCTTAACCTAGGAGGCACAAACAAAAGACCTACCGGAAGGTCTGGAGGAGCCTGCTCCTGTGCTCTAAGGACTAATGATAAGAGGTCCTGGGTAATGCCCACTTTAATACATGATGGGGAAACAATGGGCAACGGCTCCTCGGTGGTCTCCTGGATTGGAGCAAAACTCCGCGAGAGCGCATCAGCCTTGATGTTTTTTGACCCAGGGCGATATGTTATCAAAAAATTAAAGCGAGCAAAAAACAAAGCCCATCGTGCCTGCCTGGCATTGAGACGCTTCGCTGACTCTAAATATGCCAGATTCTTATGGTCAGTGAGAATTGAGACCACAAACTTAGCCCCCTCAAGCCAGTGTCTCCACTCCTCGAGTGCATCCTTAATAGCCAACAATTCCCGGTTACCCACGTCATAATTCATCTCGGCAGGCGAAAATTTACGGGAAAAGTAAGCACGGGATGAAGGCGATTATCAGACACTCCCATCTGAGAAAGCACTGCCCCAATACCCATCTCAGAGGCATCCACCTCCACCACAAAAGGACGCTCTGGATCTGGGTGTCGCAGCACCTTGGCCGAAACAAATGCCCTTTTGAGACGGGCAAAAGCCGCTTTAGCCTCACAAGACTAGTGAGCAACATCCGCCCCTTTCTTAGTGAGTGCCACCAAGGGCGCCACTATAGACGAAAATCCAGCGATAAATCGTCTATAAAAATTCGCAAAGCCCAGGAAACGCTGAAGCGCCTTCAAACTAGTGGGCTGCACCCAATCCAGGACTGCCTGTACCTTGGAACCCTCCATTTGGAAACCTTCTGGGGAGATAATATATCCTAGAAATGCGATTTGCTGAACTTCAAATTCGCACTTCTCCAGCTTCGCCCCAAGCCGGTGGTCTCTGAGTTTCTGCAGGACTAAGCGTACATGCTTCCGATGTTCCTCCAGGGAATGGGAGAAGATTAGGATGTCATCTAAGTATACAACTAAGAATCTATCCAAATATTCCCTGAGCACATCATTCATGAAATCCTGGAAGACTGCCGGGGCATTACAGAGCCCAAAAGGCATCACCAAATATTCATAATGCCCTGAGTGGGTATTAAAGGCAGTCTTCCATTCATCCCCCTCTCTTATTCGGATTAGATTGTACGCACCGCGTAGGTCAATCTTAGAAAAAATGGTGGCAGTACGAAGCTGGTCAAACAAGACCGAAATGAGAGGCAGTGGGTATGAGTTTTTAATCGTGATACGGTTCAATTCCCTGAAGTCGATGCAGGGTCGCAACGAACCGTCCTTTTTACCCACGAAGAAGAACCCCGACCCAACTGGAGACTGTGAAGGTCTGATAAATCCCTTAGCCAAGTTCTCCTGAATGTACTCTGCCATAGCCTGAGTCTCAGGACGTGACAGGGAGTACAACCTGCTCTTGGGAAGCTTAGCATTTGGCAACAAATCAATGGCACAGTCATAGGGGCGATGGGGAGGTAGTACCTCTGCAACTTTTTTGGAGAACACGTCCGCAAAATCTGCATAACACCCTGGCAATCCTGGCAAACTTAGCTGCGAGAGCCTGACTGGAAGGCTCAAGCAACTCCTGAAACAATCAGAACCCCAACTAAGAATCTCCCCAGAGACCCAGTCAAATTGAGGATTGTGGGCCCTTAACCAGGGTAACCCCAACACCAATGGGGCAAAAGTACAGACAGTCACATAAAAGGACAATTTTTCAGAGTGTGTGGCTCCAATAAACAAAGAAATCTGGCTAGTGCAAGAGGTAATTTTACCTTGGGATAATGGTTCCCCGTTTAACCCACAAATCTCAATTTCCGATGCCAAGGGTACTAAGGGAACAGAGTGTTTCAGGGCGAATTGGCGGTCCATAAAAACCCCGTCGGCCCCACTGTCCACAAAGGCCTCAGTCTTGACAGTTTGACCGAGGATCTTCAAGGTCACCGGAATGATAAAAGTCTTCTTGGGAAATTCTGACTTCTGGCCTGACAGGATATTTCCCATCACCCTCAGGCCCTGAAGTTTTCCGGCTTTACTGGGCATGATACTACCACATGACCTTTATTCCCACAGTACAAACACAACCCCTGCTGTCTCCTCCGCGTCTTCTCACGCGAGGAGAGGCGGGTAGCCCCAATCTGCATAGGCTCCTCTGAAAATTCCTCAGAGTCTGAGGTTCCCTTGGGAAGGAAGGAAATCTCAGTCTCCCTTTCAAGCCTACGCTCTCTCAGCCGTCTATCCACCCGGATGGATAACTGCATGAGCTGATCCAAGCTATCAGGCAAGGGATATTGTACCAGTTGGTCCTTTATCTGGTTAGAAAGACCTCTTCGGTACTGGTGTCTCAGGGCTGGGTCATTCCACTGGGTATCATGGGCCAACCTCCGAAACTCCGTACAGTAAACCTCAACTGGCCTTCGCCCTTGCTTAAGGATCGAAATCTGAGCCTCGGCTGAGGCCGTCTTGTCAGGGTCATCATACAACATGCCCAGTGCCGTAAAAAAGCATCAACACTTTTAAGCGACGGACAGTCAGGCTGCAACCCATATGCCCAGACCTGTGGGTCTCCTTGTAGCAAGGAAATCACTATGCCCACCCGCTGAATCTCCGACCCAGAAGACTGAGGCCTAAGCCGGAAGTATAGCTTGCAGCTCTCCTTGAAACAAAAGAACTGCGAGCGATCTCCAGAAAAACGATCCGGGAGATTTACTTTCGGCTCCTTAACCCCTGCAGGTGCTGCTGCTGCGGGAGCTCCGCCAGCAGCCTGGGAGGTGTGCATTTTAATGGACAAATCATTAAATTGTCGAGTCAGGACCTGCACCTGATCGACCACCTGTTGCAACGTATTTTGAGGGGTATGCTCCATATTCCCACAAAATTTCAACAGGAGTATTAGGCTGCTGAATATGTTATGCACACCAGTGCCTGCAGGAAAGTACTGGTGTCAGGACTGTTATGCACTCCAGTGCCTGCAGGAATGTACTGGTGTTTGAACTGTTATGCAAAACAAATGGACTTACAGACAGACTGGGGAATATGACATAACGTACACAGAAGGTGATAGGTTAACAAAATACACACAAAGTGAACAGAGAAGCCCAGAGGCTAAGGAACTGGGTATCTCCCTTGTATTAGAACTGCTCAGATGGGAAAAGCAAGATGTTGTGTTTTAATACGTAGAGAACCCGAAATGCTGTTGCTAAGGGCAACAGCAAAACCCTAAAGGGTTACCAACGGGTGTGGCAGTAAACTCCTTGGTCAGAGATGGAATGATAGACACAAGGAGAGTCTCCACAATCCTAATTCTCACTTGCAGTGCACAGGTTCAGCTTACTGCCACTAAACTGACCCCTGACACCTAGCACAGTGAGACAGGATTAGAAAGGCAAGTCTTAGAATACAGCCGCAAACCTGCTAAGTTCACAGAGTAGTAACAGAACCCCAGCAAGCTAAACGACTGACTCCAGTCTTACTGCTAGGTCTGGATTGGCAGAGTGTAATACCAAATCCCCAGGCCTATTTGCAGTAAGCAACAAACAAATACAAAGCTACACAGTACTGGCTAACTTTCAGAAACTGACTAACCAACAAAGATTCAGCAGCATCTGCTTACCCTGAGAAGAGGCCTTATAAAGCAGGTGCTGTCCACGCCCCACTCAGACCTCACAGACTGTGAGCACAAAAACCAGCACCGGATCCCCTGCCATGCACAGAGCCTATAACCACTGCACAGCAAAAGACCCGAACCGGAGTATCAGCTGCGCTCAGGTCACTCCGCTAGCACTTGTCTCCCGGTTGCCATGATGACGTGGCAGCACAGGGCAGGAGACCCTAACAGGAGCTTAAATTAAAAATTTTTGTAGTGGGAATCTCTCCTTCTATATTCCTCACAGAACTGCCAGATATGGGGTCCTTATTACCAGACCCAATAGTTATTTTGGATTTACGTTTCCTTTTACATTTACCTCTATGTGGTCTACGTGCACCACCCCTTTTACCCCTCCGGACCCTGTTTTAAATTATCGGTACCGGTTTGGGTAGTGTCTGTTCTCTAAAAAATAGTGTTCTGAGTCATCAACCCTTCTTAATGGGGAGAAACGATTTCTTGACCTTACCGGCACATTCTCATTATGGGGATATTTCCTCTCAGGGTTTCTCAAGGGGGCCCCCCGCCATTCGGGTGTTTTTTCTTTATATGTTCTCTCAGTCCTTCTTCCAGACTGAGGGAATCTAGAATGCTCACGGATAGGTGTATTTTCCCTAAATCTCCTCTTAGTTGTGTCAAAGGACCGATTATTAGGCAATCTCCTCCTTTGAGGCATCCTATCGTGAAAAGTTTCCTTATGTCGAGGAGGGGGATCAATTGGATTGTCTATAGTTTCCCCTATTCCTACCTCTCGATCCTTAGGTGCAATCTGTTCGGATTTATCCCTATTGAATTTCCGTAATTTTTTCTCTATTAGTTGTTTTTGAGTTCAATTAAGTTTTATTTCAATCTCTTTCTCCAGAATTCTATATTCCTCAGACTCTGAAAAGGGAGCGGAAAGTGATTTATATTCCGCAATCTCTCCATCTAGTTTGTTGAGTTCCTTTTTCCTTTCCTTAATCACTAGCTTCATCAAAGATAGAGAACCATTATTAATTGTATTATCCCAATCTTTTTTGAAGTCCTCACTTGCCGTATTAAAGGAGGAGATCTTGTTGATCTTAAGACCCCGTGGTACTAATTCAAATGATGCATATTTTTCTAGTGTGGCTATCTCCCACCACACTTTACACTCTTTTAAGAGCGTATTCTCTAATTTATGCATGGTTTCCTCTAGGTCAAAATCAACAAGATCCTGGTGCTCACTATTTCCACCAAAAGCTTTCTCGAACGTATTTAAATGTTCGTCTCTTAAAGAAAACATTACTAACAACAATACAATGCAGCCAGTATGGACCAAACTCCCTGATGGTGATAGGGCTAAACAGAAAAAGAAGAGAAGGGAGGTTTTACCAAAATGGCAACCCGCATCCCGTCCACTGACAAACACCTAAGTAAAAATCACCAATTTTACAAAACAATACATAAAAAACCAGAGGGTGGTGTTATTCTGTGTCCAGGGCGCGTAAAACATGAAATGAAAATGAAACTAAATACATCCCTTATGAATGGGCATGAAGAGTCTTCTCCGAATTGTGTTGACTGGGAAGTTCTTTCATTCAAAAAGGTCTTTTCTTTGTGGATAACTCCCAGTCCATGTCAAAATATAAAGACAAAAAAAACAAATGTGTAGCACTGTTTTCAACAATCAGGATGAAAATTTCCACACAATGAAACTATGGGCGTACCCCACTCACACAGAGACAAGTAAGTGGGTTCCCGTAAAGGTATCTTGATTGCTGTCTTTATAATCCCCTCAGATTCAATTTGTGTAGTTGAAAATATCCAAATCTCACACAGAGAATGAATTCACAAAGGGATATCTGTCAGACCAATGCGGATGCGTACCCCAACTTACACAGCACAAAGGTGAAACATTCATATAACAGTATCTTTACAAGGACAAGATTCCTCTGATGCATACCCCAACTCACTCAGTATAAAGCGGGAGACTCCTATAAAGGTTTCTTTAACCAAGGCCCTCTGGTGTCCCCTTAAAGGGTCTGGGGGGAGAGGTAATTTCTTTTCCAAGGTACCAACGGATGAAAGATGATAACTCCTTTTCTCTAAACAGGGTTTTATTCCAGACACAGTCCAATGTTTACAAAAACACCACACGAGTTGGTGACATGAATTTTAAAAATTTTTTAAAAATACAAAAAAAAAAAAAATATAAAGATGAAATAACCAGCGTGGTTTTTTCCTTTTTCCAAAAAAACAAGACTACTCACAGTACAGTTGTCCAACGCGTTTCGGTTTCAATTAGACCTTTGTCAAGAACTGTTTGTACTGTGAGGAGTCCACATATTTATCCTGTGAACCTCTAATGGGTGAGTAGCCGGAAGTGACATCATTAATTACGTGATATATTAATTCCATTAAAAACATACTGTTTAAACAGAAAAAAAATTCACAAACATACACAAATAACAACGGACCCCCAGTACAATAGAAATAGCAACAAGAAGCACTGTTTTAAACGTCTTTTTTCCACACTGAGAGACGCAAGTCCGGAATTATGGGAAATGTCGTTTCTTTTGGAGACTCCTTCTGGCCATATATGGGGTTTCCGCCGGATCTCATGCTGCATGGGCGCACTTTAATGACTTCCCTTCACAAATATCCCTGCACATTCCGTTCCGTCTCGAACGAAAGGGCGGCGGAAGTGACGTGTCTCCGCTTTCTGTTTCCGCATTCGGGGATTATGGGACTCGTAGTGCAAAGGGAAGCCGACATCGCCGTTGCTCTGGTGCTTGTGTATGATTGGGCAGATGGTTACCATGGTGACCAACCCGTCCTTTGATTCCATAGATACATTTTAAACATAAAAAGAAACGAGAAAGACCAGTAAATAAAGGCATATTAAAACATAGGCTTTCTATACAGATCTCAGGTGACAATTAAAACAGAAAATAATTGAAAGGAGAATGTTTAATCAAAAAAACCACTTGAGATCAAAGTCGCAATTCAGACCTCCTGGGCTTAAAGTGTCATACATAAAGATACATTTCATTTCTGACTTAGCCAGTAATGTGTTGAGATCTTTATTCCGTCCATTCCCTTTAATCTGTCTTATTCCATAAAAGCCTGATATTTCTGTAACCAGACAGTTATGTTTGGATTTAAAGTGAGCAGATAAGGAATGGGTCTGGAGGCCTTTTTTGATGTTCCTAATATGTTCCCCTAGATGAATCTTTAGGGATCTAGAGGTGCGTCCAATATAAAATAAATTACAACTGCATTTGATGGCATAAACAAAATTTTTACTGTCACATGTGATAAAATCGGTAATGTTAACCTTTTTCTCATTTATACAGATAGTTTCAATTCTACATTTTCTTTCACTTTTAATACATCTACAGCCCATACAGTTACCACATCTATAAAACCCTTGGGACACTATTCTAGATGAAGTTTTTTCAGAGGGCATGGCACTGGAGACTAACTTATTTTTCAAATTGGGAGCCCTACGGTAGATATGAATGGGTTTATTAGGAACAAGAGGTCCAATAATCGGATCCTTTATTATCAATTTCCAATGTCTTTTGAAAATTTTCTCAATTTCCTGGTGATGTTGATTATACTGGGTGATGAAAGCCCATTCATATTTGCTATCCTTAATGGTCTTTTCCATGTTGTCATTCAGCAATTCCTTGCGTGCAATGGTTCTTACTTCTGAGTGGGCTTTCTCAATGATACCCTTATTGTAACCGCTTGCAATAAATTTTTCATTCATTTCATCAGCCTAGGTTTCAAACATATTATCCTCCGTGCAATTCCTTCTTACTCTTTTTAGTTGACTAATTGGAATGGAATTAAGCCAGTTGTGATGGTGACAACTACTTGCTGCTATGTATGTCCCAGAATCTGTGGGTTTTGAAAAAGTCTTCGTTTGTAATTTGCCCTCTTTAATATAAACAGTGATGTCAAGGAAATTTATTGATTCCATACTTTTTTCAAATGATAGAACAATGTTCTTATCATTTGCATTTAACACAGTGCAGAAAGAGTTCAGCAATGCCGCTTCACCTCTCCACACAAAGAAGATGTCGTCAATATACCGGGCATAGGACACCAGATTCGCTCCACAGTCATTATTTGACCAAACCGTGTTGAGCTTCCACAGGCCAAGGAACAGGTTGGCATAACTAGGAGCGAATCTGGTGCCCATAGCTGTCCCGGTTTTCTGAATGTAGAATTGATCCTGAAATAAGAAGAAATTATTATGGAGGATGAAATTGATCCCCTCTATTACCATCTCCTTTAAATCCTTTGTTTGACCCGATTGATCTAAGAAATGGGTAACCGCCTCTACACCATCATCATGATCGATGACGGTGTAGAGGGAACTGACATCAGCTGTCACTAAAATGTCACCTACCTCCCACTGTATAGACTCAAGAAGCTTAAGGAAGTCCTTCGTATCCTTAAGGTGTGATTTATTTAAGGATACCAGTGGTTGCAAAATATAATCGATAAACTTAGACAGATTTGATGTCAGGGATTGTACTCCCGATATAATCAATCTACCCGGGGGGTCAATTATACTCTTATGCACTTTAGGTAGTACGTAGATAACAGGTATTGTTGGATCCTCTATTATAATGAATTTTGCCTCCTTCGCACTAATGGTACCCTTCTTCTCATATTTTTCTATATAGCTTTTTAATTTAGTTAAAGTTATATTAGTCGGGTTGTTCCTGAGTTTTTTATATGTATCGGTGTTGTTAAGTTGCCTCAAAACCTCCTTTACATAATTGGCCAAATCCATTACAACAACTCCTCCCCCTTTATTGGAGGGTTTGATTACAATCTCCTTGAGTTGTTTCAAATTCTGTAAAGCTTTCCTTTCCTTAAAAGTGAGGTTCTGATTTTTCTTTGGTTTAGTTTGAAGCTTTTCTAAATCCTCAAGGACCATAACACCGAAGGTTTCAATCAGTGGTCCCTGTACATGTCTCGGAAAAAAAAGAGATTTAGATTTAAATGGGGTAACCGTATGTATGGCCGAGGGTGTATATATCATAACTCTTTCCTCCTGGTTAGCATAAAAATGTTTTATAGTGAGTTTCCTCATATATCGTTGTACATCTAGATATATTTCAAACGGATTGATCACATTTGTGGGAGCATATTTTAAGCCTTTATGTAAAACAGAAGTTTCACTCTCTGATAGAGTGTAGGAGCTTAAATTAAAAAATTTGTAGTGGGAATCTCTCCTTCTATGTTCCTCACAGAACTACCAGATATGGGGTCCTTATTACCAGACCCAATAGTTATTTTGGATTTACGTTTCCTTTTACATTTACCTCTATGTGGTCTACGTGCACCACCCCTTTTACCCCTCCGGACCCTGTTTGAAATTATCGGTACCGGTTTGAGTAGTGTCTGTTCTCTAAAAAATAGTGTTCTGAGTCATCAACCCTTCTTAATGGGGAGAAACGATTTCTTGACCTTACCGGCACATTCTCATTATGGGGATATTTCCTCTCAGGGTTTCTCAAGGGGGCACCCCGCCATTCGGGTGTTTTTTCTTTATATGTTCTCTCAGTCCTTCTTCCAGACTGAGGGAATCTAGAATGCTCACGGATAGGTGTATTTTCCCTAAATCTCCTCTTAGTTGTGTCAAAGGACCGATTATTAGGCAATCTCCTCCTTTGAGGCTTCCTATCGTGAAAAGTTTCCTTATGTCGAGGAGGGGGATCAATTGGATTGTCTATAGTTTCCCCTATTCCTACCTCTCAATCCTTAGGTGCAATCTGTTCGGATTTATCCCTATTGAATTTCCGTAATTTTTTCTCTGTTAGTAGTTTTTGAGTTCAATTAAGTTTTATTTCAATCTCTTTCTCCAGAATTCTATATTCCTCAGACTCTGAAAAGGGAGCGGAAAGTGATTTATATTTCGCAATCTCTCCATCCAGTCTGTTGAGTTCCTTTTTTCTTTCCTTAATCACTAGCTTCATCAAAGATAGAGAACAATTATTAATTGTATTATCCCAATCTTTTTTGAAGTCCTCACTTGCCGTATTAAAGGAGGAGATCTTGTTGATCTTAAGACCCCGTGGTACTAATTCAAATGATGCATATTTTTCTAGTGTGGCTATCTCCCACCACACTTTACACTCTTTTAAGAGCGTATTCTCTAATTTATGCATGGTTTCCTCTAGGTCAAAATCAACAAGATCCTGATGCTCACTATTTCCACCAAAAGCTTTCTCGAACGTATTTAAACGTTCGTCTCTTAAAGAAAACATTACTAACAACAATACAATGCAGCCGGTATGGACCAAACTCCCTGATGGTGATAGGGCTAAACAGAAAAAGAAGAGAAGGGAGGTTTTACCAAAATGGCGCACCGCTGCCCGTCCACTGACAAACACCTAAGTAAAAATCACCAATTTTACAAAACAATACATAAAAAACCAGAGGGTGGTGTTAATCTGTGTCCAGGGCGCGTAAAACATGAAATGAAAATGAAACTAAATACATCCCTTATGAATGGGCATGAAGAGTCTTCTCCGAATTGTGTTGACTGGGAAGTTCTTTCATTCAAAAAGGTCTTTTCTTTGTGGATAACTCCCAGTCCATGTCAAAAGATAAAGTAAAAAAAAAAAAAAAAGTGTAGCATTGTTTTCAACAATCAGGATGAAAATTTCCACACAATGAAACTATGGGCGTACCCCACTCACACAGAAACAAGTAAGTGGGTTCCCGTAAAGGTATCTTTATTGCTGTCTTTATAATCCCCTCAGATTCAATTTGTGTAGTTGAAAATATCCAAATCTCACACAGAGAATGAATTCACAAAGGGATATCTGTCAGACCAATGCGGATGCGTACCCCAACTTACACAGCACAAAGGTGAAACATTCATATAACAGTATCTTTACAAGGACAAGATTCCTCTGATGCGTACCCCAACTCACTCAGTATAAAGCGGGAGACTCCTATAAAGGTTTCTTTAACCAAGGCCCTCTGGTGTCCCCTTGAAGGGTCAGGGGGGAGAGGTAATTTCTTTTCCAAGGTACCAACGGATGAAAGATAACTCCTTTTCTCTAAACAGGGTTTTATTCCAGACACAGTCCAATGTTTACAAAAACACCACACGAGTTGGTGACATGAATTTTAATTTTTTTTAAAAATACCCCAAAAAAATAAAAAAAATATAAAGATGAAATAACCAGCGTGGTTTTTTCCTTTTTCCAAAAAAACATGACTACTCACAGTACAGTTGTCCAATGCAATTTGGTCTCAATTAGACCTTTGTCAAGAACTGTTTGTACTGTGAGGAGTCCACATATTTATCCTGCGAACCTCCAATGGGTGAGTAGCCGGAAGTGACATCATTAACTACGTGATATATTAATTCCATTAAAAACATACTGTTTAAACAGAAAAAAATTCACAAACATACACAAATAACAACAGACCTCCAGTACAATAGAAATAGCAACAAGAAGCACTGTTTTAAACGTCTTTTTTCCACACTGATAGACGCAAGTCCGGAATTATGGGAAATGTAGTTTCTTTTGGAGACTCCTTCTGGCCATATATGGGGTTACCGCCGAATCTCATGCTGCACGGGCGCACTTTAATGACTTCCCTTCACAAATATCCCTGCACATTCCGTTCCGTCTCGAATGAAAGGGCGGCGGAAGTGATGTGTCTCCGCTACCTGTTTCCGCATTCGGGGGTTATGGGACTCGTAGTGCAAAGGGAAGCCGACATCGCCGTTGCTCTGGTGCTTGTGTATGATTGGGCAGATGGTTACCATGGTGACCAACCCGTCTTTTGATTCCATAGATACATTTTAAACATCAAAAGAAACGAGAAAGACCAGTAAATAAAGGCATATTAAAACATAGGCTTTCTATACAGATCTCAGGTGACAATTAAAACAGAAAATAATTGAAAGGAGAATGTTTAATCACAAAAACCACTTGAGCTCAAAGTCGCAATTCAGACCTCCTGGGCTTAAAGTGTCATACATAAAGATACATTTCATTTCTGACTTAGCCAGTAATGTGTTGAGATCTTTATTCCGTCCATTCCCTTTAATCTGTCTTATTCCATAAAAGCCTGATATTTCTGTAACCAGACAGTTATGTTTGGATTTAAAGTGAGCAGATAAGGAATGGGTCAGGAGGCCTATTTTGATGTTCCTAATATGTCCCCTAGACAAATCTTTAGGGATCTAGAGGTGCGTCCAATATAAAATAAATTACAACTGCATTTGATGGCATAAACGACATGTTTACTGTCACATGTGGTAAAATCGGTAATGTTAACCTTTTTCTCATTTATACAGATAGTTTCAATTCTACTTTTTCCTTCACTTTTAATACATCTACAGCCCATACAGTTACCACATCTATAAAACCCTTGGGACACTATTCTAGATGAAGTTTTTTCAGAGGGCATGGCACTGGAGACTAACTTATTTTTCAAATTGGGAGCCCTACTGTAGATATGAACGGGTTTATTAGGAACAAGAGGTCCAATAACCGGATCCTTTTTTATCAATTTCCAATGTCTTTTGAAAATTTTCTCAATTTCCTGGTGATGTTGGTTATACTGGGTGATGAAAGCCCATTCATATTTGCTATCCTTAATGGTCTTTTCCATATTGTCATTCAGCAATTCCTTGCGTGCAATGGTTCTTACTTCTGAGTGGGCTTTCTCAATGATACCCTTATTGTAACCGCTTGCAATAAACTTTTCATTCATTTCATCAGCCTGGGTTTCAAACATATTATCCTCCGTGCAATTCCTTCTTACTCTTTTTAGTTGACTGATTGGAATGGAATTAAGCCAGTTGTGATGGTGACAACTACTTGCTGCTATGTATGTCCCAGAATCTGTGGGTTTTGAAAAAGTCTTCGTTTGTAATTTGCCCTCTTTAATATAAACAGCGATGTCAAGGAAATTTATTGATTCCATACTTTTTTCAAATGATAGAACAATGTTCTTATCATTTGCTTTTAACACAGTGCAGAAAGAGTTCAGCAATGCCACTTCACCTCTCCACATAAAGAAGATGTCGTCAATATACCGGGCATAGGACACCAGATTCGCTCCACAGTCATTATTTGACCAAACCGTGTTGAGCTCCCACAGGCCAAGGAACAGGTTGGCATAACTAGGAGCAAATCTGGTGCCCATAGCTGTCCCGGTTTTCTGAATGTAGAATTGATCCTGAAATAAGAAGAAATTATTATGGAGGATGAAATTGATCCCCTCTATTACCATCTCCTTTAAATCCTTTGTGTGACCCGATTGATCTAAGAAATGGGTAACCGCCTCTACACCATCATCATGATCGATGACGGTGTAGAGGGAACTGACATCAGCTGTCACTAAAATGTCACCTTCCTCCCACTGTATAGACTCAAGAAGCTTAAGGAAGTCCTTCGTATCCTTAAGGTGTGATTAATTTAAGGATACCAGTGGTTACAAAATATAATCGATAAACTTAGACAGATTTGATGTCAGGGATTGTACTCCCAATATAATCGGTCTACCCGGGGGGTCAATTATACTCTTATGCACTTTAGGTAGTACGTAGATAACAGGTATTGTTGGATCCTCTATTATAATGAATTTTGCCTCCTTCGCACTAATGGTACCCTTCTTCTCATATTTTTCTATATAGCTTTTTAATTTAGTTAAAGTTATATTGGTCGGGTCGTTCCTGAGTTTTTTTTATATGTATCGGTGTTGTTAAGTTGCCTCAAAACCTCCTTTACATAATTGGCCAAATCCATTACAACAACTCCTCCCCCTTTATCGGAGGGTTTGATTACAATCTCCTTGAGTTGTTTCAAATTCTGTAAAGCTTTCCTTTCCTTAAAAGTGAGGTTCTGATTTTTCTTTGGTTTAGTTTGAAGCTTTTCTAAATCCTCAAGGACCATAACACCGAAGGTTTCAATCAGTGGTCCCTGTACATGTCTCAGAAAAAAAAGAGATTTAGGTTTAAACGGGGTAACCGTATGTATGTCCGAGGGTGTATCTATCATAACTCTTTCCTCCTGGTTAGCAAAAAGAATTTTTATAGTGAGTTTCCTCATATATCGTTGTACATCTAGATATATTTCAAACGGATTGATCACATTTGTGGGAGCGTATTTTAAGCCTTTATGTAAAACAGAAGTTTCACTCTCTGATAGAGTGTAGGAGCTTAAATTAAAAATAAAGTGGTTTAATCACGAAAACCACTTGAGCTCAAAGTCGCAATTCAGACCTCCTGGGCTTAAAGTGTCATACATAAAGATACATTTCATTTCTGACTTAGCCAGTAATGTGTTGAGATCTTTATTCCGTCCATTCCCTTTAATCTGTCTTATTCCATAAAAGCCTGATATTTCTGTAACTAGACAGTTATGTTTGGATTTAAAGTGAGCAGATAAGGAATGGGTCAGGAGGCCTTTTTTGATGTTCCTAATATGTTCCCCTAGATGAATCTTAAGGATCTAGAGGTGCGTCCAATATAAAATAAATTACAACTGCATTTGATGGCATAAACGACATTATTACTGTCACATGTGATAAAATCGGTAATGTTAACCTTTTTCTCATTTATACAGATAGTTTCAATTCTACTTTTTCCTTCACTTTTAATACATCTACAGCCCATACAGTTACCACATCTATAAAACCCTTGGGACACTATTCTAGATGAAGTTTTTTCAGAGGGCATGGCACTGGAGACTAACTTATTTTTCAAATTGGGAGCCCTATGGTAGATATGAACGGGTTTATTAGGAACAAGAGGTCCAATAACCGGATCCTTTTTTATCAATTTCCAATGTCTTTTGAAAATTTTCTCAATTTCCTGGTGATGTTGGTTATACTGGGTGATGAAAGCCCATTCATATTTGCTATCCTTAATGGTCTTTTCCATATTGTCATTCAGCAATTCCTTGCGTGCAATGGTTCTTACTTCTGAGTGGGCTTTCTCAATGATACCCTTATTGTAACCGCTTGCAATAAACTTTTCATTCATTTCATCAGCCTGGGTTTCAAACATATTATCCTCCGTGCAATTCCTTCTTACTCTTTTTAGTTGACTGATTGGAATGGAATTAAGCCAGTTGTGATGGTGACAACTACTTGCTGCTATGTATGTCCCAGAATCTGTGGGTTTTGAAACAGTCTTCATTTGTAATTTGCCCTATTTAATATAAACAGTGATGTCAAGGAAATTTATTGATTCCATACTTTTTTCCAATGATAGAACAATGTTCTTATCATTTGCATTTAACACAGTGCAGAAAGAGTTCAGCAATGCCGCTTCACCTCTCCACACAAAGAAGATGTCGTCAATATACCGGGCATAGGATACCAGATTCGCTCCACAGTCTTTATTTGACCAAACCGTGTTGAGCTCCCACAGGCCAAGGAACAGGTTGGCATAACTAGGAGCGAATCTGGTGCCCATAGCTGTCCCAGTTTTCTGAATGTATAATTGATCCTGAAATAAGAAGAAATTATCATGGAGGATGAAATTGATCCCCTCTATTACCATCTCCTTTAAATCCTTTGTGTGACCCGATTGATCTAAGAAATGGGTAACCGCCTCTACACCATCATCATGATCGATGACAGTGTAGAGGGAACTGACATCAGCTGTCACTAAAATGTCACCTTCCTCCCACTGTATAGACTCAAGAAGCTTAAGGAAGTCCTTCGTATCCTTAAGGTGTGATTTATTTAAGGATACCAGTGGTTGCAAAATATAATCGATAAACTTAGACAGATTTGATGTCAGGGATTGTACTCCCGATATAATTGGTCTACCCGGGGGATCAATTATACTCTTATGCACTTTAGGCAGTACGTAGATAACAGGTATTGTTGGGTCCTCTATTATAATGAATTTTGCCTCCTTCGCACTAACGGTACCCTTCTTCTCATATTTTTCTATATAGCTTTTTAATTTAGTTAAAGTTATATTAGTCGGGTCGTTCCTGAGTTTTTTTATATGTATAGGTGTTGTTAAGTTGCCTCAAAACCTCCTTTACATAATTGGCCAAATCCATTACAACTCCTCCCCCTTTATCGGAGGGTTTGATTACAATCTCCTTGAGTTGTTTCAAATTCTGTAAAGCTTTCCTTTCCTTAAAAGTGAGGTTCTGATTTTTCTTTGGTTTAGTTTGAAGCTTTTCTAAATCCTCAAGGACCATAACACCGAAGGTTTCAATCAGTGGTCCCTGTACATGTTTCGGAAAAAAAAGAGATTTAGGTTTAAACGGGGTAACCGTATGTATGTCCGAGGGTGTATCTATCATAACTCTTTCCTCCTGGTTAGCAAAAAAATTTTTTATGGTGAGTTCCTCATATATCGTTGTACATCTAGATATATTTCAAACGGATTGATCACATTTGTGGGAGCGTATTTTAAGCCTTTATGTAAAACAGAAGTTTCACTCTCTGATAGAGTGTAGGAGCTTAAATTAAAAAATTTTGTAGTGGGAATCTCTCCTTCTATGTTCCTCACAGAACTACCAGATATAGGGTCCTTATTAACAGACCCAATAGTTATTTTGGATTTACGTTTCCTTTTACATTTACCTATGTGGTCTACGTGCACCACCCCTTTTACCCCTCCGGACCCTGTTTGAAATTATCGGTACCGGTTTGGGTAGTGTCTGTTCTCTAAAAAATAGTGTTCTGAGTCATCAACCCTTCTTAATGGGGAGAAACGATTTCTTGACCTTACCGGCACATTCTCATTATGGGGATATTTCCTCTCAGGGTTTCTCAAGGGGGCCCCCCACCATTAGGGTGTTTTTTCTTTATATGTTCTCTCAGTCCTTCTTCCAGACTGAGGGAATCTAGAATGCTCACGGATATTTGTAATTTCCCTAAATCTCCTCTTAGTTGTGTGAAAGGACCGATTATTAGGCAATCTCCTCCTTTGAGGCTTCCTATCATGAAAAGTTTCCTTATGTCGAGGAGGGGGATCAATTGGATTGTCTATAGTTTCCCCTATTCCTACCTCTCGATCCTTAGGTGCAATCTGTTTGGATTTATCCCTATTGAATTTCTTCTCTATTAGTTGTTTTTGAGTTCGTTTAAGTTTTATTTCAATCTCTTTCTCCAGAATTCTATATTCCTCAGACTCTGAAAAGGGAAGCCGACATCGCCGTTGCTCTGGTGCTTGTGTATGATTGGGCAGATGGTTACCATGGTGACCAACCCGTCCTTTGATTCCATAGATACATTTTAAACATAAAAAGAAACGAGAAAGACCAGTAAATAAAGGCATATTAAAACATAGGCTTTCTATACAGATCTCAGGTGACAATTAAAACAGAAAATAATTGAAAGGAGAATGTTTAATCACAAAAACCACTTGTTGATTTTGACGTAGAGGAAACCATGCATAAATTAGAGAATACGCTCTTAAAAGAGTGTAAAGTGTGGTGGGAGATAGCCACACTAGAAAAATATGCATCATTTGAATTAGTACCACGGGGTCTTAAGATCAACAAGATCTCCTCCTTTAATACGGCAAGTGAGGACTTCAAAAAAGATTGGGATAATACAATTAATAATTGTTCTCTATCTTTGATGAAGCTAGTGATTAAGGAAAGGAAAAAGGAACTCAACAGACTGGATGGAGAGATTGCGGAATATAAATCACTTTCCGCTCCCTTTTCAGAGTCTGAGGAATATAGAATTCTGGAGAAAAAGATTGAAATAAAACTTAAACGAACTCAAAAACAACTAATAGAGAAAAAATTACGGAAATTCAATAGGGATAAATCCAAACAGATTGCACCTAAGGATCGAGAGGTAGGAATAGGGGAAACTATAGACAATCCAATTGATCCCCCTCCTCGACATAAGGAAACTTTTCACGATAGGAAGCCTCAAAGGAGGAGATTGCCTAATAATCGGTCCTTTGACACAACTAAGAGGAGATTTAGGGAAAATACACCTATCCGTGAGCATTCTAGATTCCCTCAGTCTGGAAGAAGGACTGAGAGAACATATAAAGAAATAACACCCGAATGGTGGGGGGCCCCCTTGAGAAACCCTGAGAGGAAATATCCCTATAATGAGAATGTGCCGGTAAGGTCAAGAAATCGTTTCTCCCCATTAAGAAGGGTTGATGACTCAGAACACTATTTTTTAGAGAACAGACACTACCCAAACCGGTACCGATAATTTCAAACAGGGTCCGGAGGGGTAAAAGGGGTGGTGCACGTAGACCACATAGGTAAATGTAAAAGGAAATGTAAATCCAAAATAACTATTGGGTCTGGTAATAAGGACCCCATATCTGGTAGTTCTGTGAGGAACATAGAAGGAGAGATTCCCACTACAAAAATTTTTCATTTAAGCTCCTACACTCTATCAGAGAGTGAAACTTCTGTTTTACATAAAGGCTTAAAATACGCTCCCACAAATGTGATCAATCCGTTTGAAATATATCTAGATGTACAACGATATATGAGGAAACTCACTATAAAAAATTTTTTTACTAACCAGGAGGAAAGAGTTATGATAGATACACCCTCGGACATACATACGGTTACCCCGTTTAACCCTAAATCTCTTTTTTTTCCGAGACATGTACAGGGACCACTGATTGAAACCTTCGGTGTTATGGTCCTTGAGGATTTAGAAAAGCTTCAAACTAAACCAAAGAAAAATCAGAACCTCACTTTTAAGGAAAGGAAAGCTTTACAGAATTTGAAACAACTCAAGGAGATTGTAATCAAACCCTCCGATAAAGGGGGAGGAGTTGTTGTAATGGATTTGGCCAATTATGTAAAGGAGGTTTTGAGGCAAATTAACAACACCGATACATATAAAAAAACTCAGGAACGACCCGACTAATATAACTTTAACTAAATTAAAAAGCTATATAGAAAAATATGAGAAGAAGGGTACCATTAGTGCGAAGGAGGCAAAATTCATTATAATAGAGGATCCAACAATACCTGTTATCTACGTACTACCTAAAGTGCATAAGAGTATAATTGATCCCCCGGGTAGACCAATTATATCGGGAGTACAATCCCTGACATCAAATCTGTCTAAGTTTATCGATTATATTTTGCAACCACTGGTATCCTTAAATAAATCACACCTTAAGGATACGAAGGACTTCCTTAAGCTTCTTGAGTCTATACAGTGGGAGGAAGGTGACATTTTAGTGACAGCTGATGTCAGTTCCCTCTACACCGTCATCGATCATGATGATGGTGTAGAGGCGGTTACCCATTTCTTAGATCAATCGGGTCACACAATGGATTTAAAGGAGATGGTAATAGAGGGGATCAATTTTATCCTCCATAATAATTTCTTCTTATTTCAGGATCAATTCTACATTCAGAAAACCGGGACAGCTATGGGCACCAGATTCGCTCCTAGTTATGCCAACCTGTTCCTTGGCCTGTGGGAGCTCAACACGGTTTGGTCAAATAATGACTGTGGAGCGAATCCGGTGTCCTATGCCCGGTATATTGACGACATCTTCTTTGTGTGGAGAGGTGAAGCGGCATTGCTGAACTCTTTCTGCACTGTGTTAAATGCAAATGATAAGAACATTGTTCTATCATTTGAAAAAAGTATGGAATCAATAAATTTCCTTGACATCACTGTTTATATTAAAGAGGGCAAATTACAAACGAAGACTGTTTCAAAACCCACAGATTCTGGGACATACATAGCAGCAAGTAGTTGTCACCATCACAACTGGCTTAATTCCATTCCAATCAGTCAACTAAAAAGAGTAAGAAGGAATTGCACGGAGGATAATATGTTTGAAACCCAGGCTGATGAAATGAATGAAAAGTTTATTGCAAGCGGTTACAATAAGGGTATCATTGAGAAAGCCCACTCAGAAGTAAGAACCATTGCACGCAAGGAATTGCTGAATGACAATATGGAAAAGACCATTAAGGATAGCAAATATGAATGGGCTTTCATCACCCAGTATAACCAACATCACCAGGAAATTGAGAACATTTTCAAAAGACATTGGAAATTGATAAAAAAGGATCCGGTTATTGGACCTCTTGTTCCTAATAAACCCGTTCATATCTACCGTAGGGCTCCCAATTTGAAAAATAAGTTAGTCTCCAGTGCCATGCCCTCTGAAAAAACTTCATCTAGAATAGTGTCCCAATGGTTTTATAGATGTGGTAACTGTATGGGCTGTAGATGTATTAATATTGAAGGAAAAAGTAGAATTGAAACTATCTGTATAAATGAGAAAAAGGTTAACATTAACGATTTTATCACATGTGACAGTAAAAATGTCGTTTATGCCATCAAATGCAGTTGTAATTTATTTTATATTGGACGCACCTCTAGATCCCTAAAGATTCGTCTAGGGGAACATATTAGGAACATCAAAAAAGGCCTCCTGACCGATTCCTTATCTGCTCACTTTAAATCCAAACATAACTGTCTGGTTACAGAAATATCAGGCTTTTATGGAATAAGACAGATTAAAGGGAATGGACGGAATAAAGATCTCAACACATTACTGGCTAAGTCAGAAATGAAATGTATCTTTATGTATGACACTTTAAGCCCAGGAGGTCTGAATTGCGACTTTGAGCTCAAGTGGTTTTTGTGATTAAACATTCTCCTTTCAATTATTTTCTGTTTTAATTGTCACCTGAGATCTGTATAGAAAGCCTATGTTTTAATATGCTTTTATTTACTGGTCTTTCTCGTTTCTTTTTATGTTTAAAATGTATCTATGGAATCAAAGGACGGGTTGGTCACCATGGTAACCATCTGCCCAATCATACACAAGCACCAGAGCAACGGCGATGTCGGCTTCCCTTTGCACTACGAGTCCCATAATCCCTGAATGCGGAAACAGGTAGCGGAGACACATCACTTCCGCCGCCCTTTCGTTCGAGACGGAATGGAATGTGCAGGGATATTTGTGAAGGGAAGTCATTAAAGTGCGCCCGTGCAGCATGAGATCCGGCGGAAACCCCATATATGTCTAGAAGGAGTCTCCAAAAGAAACTACATTTCCCATAATTCCGGACTTGCGTCTATCAGTGTGGAAAAAAGACGTTTAAAACAGTGCTTCTTGTTGCTATTTCTATTGTACTGGGGGTCTGTTGTTATTTGTGTATGTTTGTGAATTTTTTTCTGTTTAAACAGTATGTTTTTAATGGAATTAATATATCAAGTAATTAATGATGTCACTTCCGGCTACTCACCCATTGGAGGTTCACAGGATAAATATGTGGACTCTTCACAGTACAAACAGTTCTTGACAAAGGTCTAATTGAGACAGAAACGCATTGGACAACTGTACTGTGAGTAGTCTTGTTTTTTTGGAAATAGGAAAAAACCACGCTGGTTATTTCATCTTTATATTTTTTTATTTTTTGGGGGGTATTTTTAAATTTTTTTAAAATTCATGTCACCAACTCGTGTGGTGTTTTTGTAAACATTGGACTGTGTCTGGAATAAAACCCTGTTTAGAGAAAAGGAGTTATCATCTTTCATCCGTTGGTACCTTGGAAAAGAAATTACCTCTCCCCCCTGACACTTCAAGGGGACACCAGAGGGCCTTGGTTAAAGAAACCTTTATAGGAGTCTCCCGCTTTATACTGAGTGAGTTGGGGTACGCATCAGAGGAATCTTGTCCTTGTAAAGATACTGTTATATGAATGTTTCACCTTTGTGCTGTGTAAGTTGGGGTACGCATCCGCATTGGTCTGACAGATATCCCTTTGTGAATTCATTCTCTGTGTGAGATTTGGATATTTTCAACTACACAAATTGAATCTGAGGGGATTATAAAGACAGCAATAAAGATACCTTTACGGGAACCCACTTACTTGTTTCTGTGTGAGTGGGGTACGCCCATAGTTTCATTGTGTGGAAATTTTCATCCTGATTGTTGAAAACAGTGCTACACATTTGTTTTTTTTTGTCTTTATCTTTTGACATGGACTGGGAGTTATCCACAAAGAAAAGACCTTTTTGAATGAAAGAACTTCCCAGTCAACACAATTCGGAGAAGACTCTTCATGCCCATTCATAAGGGATGTATTTAGTTTCATTTTCATTTCATGTTTTACGCGCCCTGGACACAGATTAACACCACCCTCTGGTTTTTTATGTATTGTTTTGTAAAATTGGTGATTTTTACTTAGGTGTTTGTCAGTGGATGGGCAGCGGTGCGCCATTTTGGTAAAACCTCCCTTCTCTTCTTTTTCCGTAGCAGGGATACGATCGCCTCTGCCTGATTGACAGGCAGAGGCAATCGCTGGGCGGGAGGGGGCGGAACTGCAGTGTTTGGTCGTCGTTTCGTGGGTTTGGTCCGGCCAACGCAGGCGTGGCTGGACCGAATGGGGGGTGGGCCACAGCGGCTGCATGATGTCACACGCAGCCGCTGCGGGCCGGGGAGCGACGAGTAGCTCCCAGCCAGCACGCTAAAGCTACGCTGGCCGGGAGCTACTCTTGAAGTGCAAATTCAATGCCGCTGTGCTGGGCGTCTCCCCGTAGCACAGCTAGGATCAACTCGGAATGACCCCCTTGGTTTTGCTCTGAATTACTCGCCAAATCCATTTTCTTGCAGTGATAAATATGTGTGTATTATTTATTTAATAAGGCACATGCCTCGTGCGGAAGGTTGATCACAGAGAAAACCCATGCTTTGATGCCCCTTCCCACATTATATATCCCACATTCTATCTATCTATCTATCTATCTATCTATCTATCTATCTATCTATCTATCTATCTATCTATCTATCTATTGAGAATGCTGATCTATATACAGGAATGAAAAGCTATACCTTATACACACTTTAAATACACTTTACCATGGAGCCGCTGCGGCCGCTAACTTAATACACACTCTACGCACCTTTTACACTGTTAGTGTACAGAGTCCCGTACCGTGTACGGACTTTGCGTACAAACGCCGCGCTGACGGTACAAAGTACACATAGCGCGTACACACCCAATGAATACACTTTAAACCTTATGCAGCAATGCAGTGCGATGCTATTACACTTTAAACCTTATGCAGCAATGCAGTGCAATGCTATTACACTTTAAACCTTATGCAGCAATGCAGTGCGATGCTATTACACTTTAAACCTTAGCAGGGAAAGAAAGACACGACACCAGTCTGTAGTTAAACCACTGGGTTCCGACACCACAGCGTATTATTGCTGAAAGGGGGTTACAATATAAACAATACAATACAACAGAATAATGGCTACATTCAATGGTACATACGTGATTGGATTCGCCGCGCTATCCGGTCCGATCCTCGGTCATCTAATAGATAACTTTGTGAGTCTTGTGTCTGACCAGGCCTGCTGCAGGCTCTCTTTATACAATTCATCCAAAACATAACACAATGGATACTGTAATCTCTTTGTCCATTGGACACAGGGATGGTCATTTACAGTACAGGAGAGATCATAGGTTGGTTTGAATAGGTAGGCGATGTCTGTTCCAACTGCTCTTGTCGGTGGTCTCCTCTGGATTCCCGCCGCATACATAATGTACAGTAAATACAGTTTATATCTATATTCTGCTCCTGCACATAACTATCCGCAGGAACATGCGATCTTTCTCAAACCAACACCGGAATGTTACCCTTAAAATACCCTTCAGCTGGATACCAAACACCACCTTATAACCTTGTTCTGTCCCCTCCTATCCTGTAAAGGTGAATCCCTTTGTTCTGTTACCATTTAAACTGCTGTTACTTTCTGATGTGGTGCAGGGAGACTTTGTGTACATTTTTCACTATTTGGATTAAATATGTAATGTGTTTTGATAGCTTTACATGCGTTCACAAACTCTACCGTAAATACTCATACCACGCGCTAATGCGCAGGACCGTGGGAGCGACCATACGCAAATTGCTGATATGCGCACGCACGACAGAACAAGTACACGCGCGGAGGTCATCTGTGTGTAGTTTGTACGTGATGTGTGTACTGCAATATTTTTCGACTTTGACAGTCCACACTTTGGCAGTCACCAATAACTGCCACCATTTTGTGTAGAGTTGATGTCTTTTCCGGATGGATGTATCATCCGAACCCATTCCAGATCCCTGCTCGACCTCTCTGGGACCCTCACCAAAACATACTGTCCTTATCAAAACCAGAATTACTAACAGAACCCGAAACGCAGTCTCTTGTGATCGATCCATATCGTTAGGGGAAAGGAGGAAAATAAGAAGGAGAAAAGAAAGGAAAAATGCAGGGGGAGGTGAAAAAAAAAAGTGGTACGACAACCGTTCTAGCTCTTGTTACTCTCTGTGCTCAGATGCCTTTCAACAGTCCTGCCTCTCAACTTTCCTGGAACAGACACTCCAGTGATACGAGATTCTCTACACTCTGTTCTTTGTCATGAGTTCTCTCCGGGTCAGCGACCTTCTTGCAGTTGGACGAGTGGATCCAAGTCTCTCTTTCGGCAACCTTCAATGCTGTTGTGCTGGTTAACAAGACTTGATATGGTCCTTCCCACCTGTCTATGAGGCAACCTGAGCGTAAGAAATTTTGAATCATCACATAATCCCCAGGTTCAATGTCATGACAATTACTGTTCGGTAGGTCAGGAATCACAAGCTTTAAATTTCTTTGTTGATTTCTCAGCTGCTGGCTCATCCCAACTAAATATTTCACAGTCACTTCATTATTACATTTCAAGTCATCCTGGGGGTCTATCATTACATGAGGTTGTCAACCAAAAAGAATTTCAAAGGGTGATAGGTTAAGGGGAGACCTGGGAGTGGTTCTGATGCTGTACAACACTAGTGGCAAAGCTTCTGGCCACGACAATCCAGTTTCAGCCATTAATTTGCTCAGCTTGTTCTTAATAGTGCTATTCACTCTCTCCACCTTTACACTCGCCTGTGGACGTACCGTACCGGAGTATGCAGCTTGCTATTAATTCCCATCAGCTTGCACATGACCTGAAAGACTTCACCTGTAAAATGGGTACCCCTATCACTTTCAATTATTCTAGGGATACCATATCTACACACAAATTCCTGCACAATTTTCTTTGCAGTGAACATAGCAGTATTTGTGGCAGCAGGGAACGCTTCTACCCAGTTGGAAAATACATCAATACAAACTAACACATATTTTAAATTCCTACAGGGTGGTAACTGTATGAAATCGATTTGTATTACCTGAAAAGGTCCGTCTGTCGGACGGATATGGGATGGCTCTGTTGGTATTGACTTTCCAATATTCTTCCTCAAGCAAGTAAAACATGTCATTGCTCTCTTACCTGAATGAGAAGAGAATCCTGGCGCACACCAGTAGGCTCTCACCAGCTTACACATACCCTCTTTACCCAGATGAGTCAGACCATGTGCCGCCTCAGCTAGGCTAGGAAGATATGCTCTGGGGGCCACTGGCTTACCTTGTCCACCTGTCCACAGTCCTGAGGATTCCTGGCCATATCCCTTTGACCTCCAGACTGCCTTTTCCTGTAAAGAACACAAATCTTGCATTTCAATTAATTGTTGTGTGTTGATCGTGTTAAATGTCATCAGTGGTGTGATGTTCATTTGTATGGGGGTGCTGGCTGCTGATTTAGCAGCTTCGTCTGCCCGGCTGTTACCAAATGTAATTGGGTCTTGGTTGTAAGTATGTGCTTTGTACTTGATAACAGCCACTCTGTCTGGTTCCTTTATCGCTGTTAGAAGCCTTTTTATGTGGGATGCATGCGCTACAGGTGTGCCAGCTGCCGTCATGAAAATTCTGAGGCGCCATAGGGCCCCGAAATCATGCACCACTCCAAAGGCATACCTAGAATCTGTGTATATATTAGCTGACTTACCCTTGGCCAATTCATACGCTCTGGTTAGGGCGACCAACTCAGCAACTTGTGCTGAGTGCGGTGGGCCCAGGGGTTCAGCTTCTATGATACCTTTGTCGTCTATAACTGCATATCCAGTACACAGGTCTCCCGAGTCCGTCTGTCTATGGCAACTACCGTCAGTGTAGAAGGTAAAGTCTACTCCTTCCAGTGGGTTGTCACTGATGTCAGGTCTCGCAGTGAAAGTCTGATTCAGGTATTCTATACAATCATGCGTATCAGTGTCTGCACTAAATCCTCCTTCACCATCATTCTCATCCTCCACCCTTTGTGCCTGTCCAGGCACACTTGGCAAGTAAGTTGCAGGATTTAGTGAGCTGCATCTCTTAATGGTGATGTTTACAGGGGCCATCAGTGATAATTCCCACTTTGTAAACCGAGCAGATGAGACATGTCTGGTTTGGGCGGAGTTCAGTAAGGCTGATACTGCATGAGGTGTATGGATGGTCAGGTTGTGTCCTAACACTACGTCCTCGCTTTTACTTACTAGCAAAGCTTTCGCTGCAACACTTCGCAAGCATGTGGGAAGAGACCGCGCTACGGTGTCCAACTGTGTACTGTAGTAAGCTACCGGCAAGCTGGCATCACCATGTCTCTGGGTTAAAACTCCTGCCACGCACCCTGCACTTTCTGTATCGTCTAATTCAAAGGGCTTCTCATAATCTGGCATACCTAATGCAGGTGCCTGTGATAGGCACTGTTTGAGTCTCTCAAAGGCCAGTTCGGACTCATCTGTGTGCGAGATCCGTTCTGGTTTGTTCGAAGAGACCATTTCTTGCAAAGGTAAAGCCAGTATAGAGAACCCTGGAATCCAGTTTCGACAGTACCCACACATTCCAAGGAAAGTGCGGATATGTTGCTGCGTTTGTGGCAGAGTCATGTCGCGAATCGCCTGTATTCTATCAGGGGTGAGGTGTCTAAGTCCTTGAGTCAAGCAATGTCCCAAATATTTTACCCTGGTCTGGCACAACTGCAACTTATCCTTTGAAACCTTGTGTCCCGTTTGGGAAAGATGAAACAGAAGCTGTTTCGTGTCTTTCAAGGACGATTCGAGTGAGTCAGAACACAACAATAAGTCATCGACATACTGTATTAGCACTTATCCACTCTCAGGTTGAAAGGATTGTAAACAGTCATGCTGTTAGGGTCTCCTGCTCTGTGCTGCCACGTCGTCATGGCAACCGGGAGACAAGTGCTAGCGGAGTAACCTGACCGTAGCTGATACTCCGGTTCGGGTCTTTTGCTGTGCAGTGGTTACAGGCTCTGTGCACGGCAGGGGATCCGGTGCTGGTTTTTGTGCTCACAGTCTGTGAGGTCTGAGTGGGGCGTGGACAGCACCTGCTATATAAACCCTCTTCTCAGGTTAGGCAGATGCTGCTGAATCTTTGTTGGTTAGTCAGTTCCTGAAAGCTAGCTAGTACTGTGTAAACTTTGTATTTGTTTGTTGCTTACTGCAAATAGGCCTTGGGATTTGGTATTACACTCTGCCAATCCAGACCTAGCAGTAAGACTGGAGTCAGTCGTTTAACCTGCTGGGGTTCTTTTGCTACTATGTGAACCTAGCAAGTTTGCGGCTGTATTCTCAGATTTGCCTGCCAAAATCCTTTCTCACTGTGCAAGGTGTTCAGGTGTCAGTTTAGTGGCAGTAAGCTGAACCAGTGCACTGCAAGTGAGGACTAGGATTGTGGAGACTCTCCTTGTGTCTATTATTCCATCTCTGACCAAGGAGTTTACTGCCACACCCGTTGGAAAGCCTTTAGGGTTTTGCTGTTGCCCTTAGCAACAGCATTTCGGGTTCTCTACGTATTAAATCACTACATCTTGCTTCTTTCCATCTGAGCATTCCTAATACTAGGGAGACACCCAGTTTCTTAGCCTTTGGGCTTCTCTGTTCACATTGTGTTTATTTTGCATCCCTCACCGTTCAGACACCAGTACATTCCTGCTGGCACTGGTGTGCATAACATTTTCAGCAGCCTAATACTCCTGTTGAAATTTTGTGGGAATATGGAGCATACCCCTCAAAATACTTTGCAACAGGTGGTCGATCAGGTGCAGGTCCTGACTCGACAATTTAATGATTTGTCCATTAAAATGCACACCTCGCAGGCTGCTGGCGGAGCTCCCGCAGCAGCAGTACCTTCAGGGGAGCCGAAAGTAAATCTCCCGGATCGTTTTTCTGGAGATCGCTCGCAGTTCTTTTGTTTCAAGGAGAGCTGCAAGCTATATTTCCAGCTTAGGCCTCAGTCTTCTGGGTCGGAGATTCAGCGGGTGGGCATAGTGATTTCCTTGCTACAAGGAGACCCACAGGTCTGGGCATATGGGTTGCAGCCTGACTGTCCGTCGCTTAAAAGTGTTGATGCTTTTTTTACGGCACTGGGCATGTTGTATGATGACCCTGACAAGACGGCCTCAGCCGAGGCTCAGATTTCGATCCTTAAGCAAGGGCGAAGGCCAGTTGAGGATTATTGTACGGAGTTTCGGAGGTTGGCCCATGATACCCAGTGGAATGACCCAGCCCTGAGACACCAGTACCGAAGAGGTCTTTCTAACCAGTTAAAAGACCAACTGGTACAATATCCCTTGCCTGATAGCTTGGATCAGCTCATGCAGTTATCCATTCGGGTGGATAGACGGCTGAGAGAGCGCAGGCTTGAAAGGGAGACCGAGGTTTCCTTCTTTCCCAAGGGAACCTCAGACTCTGAGGAATTTTCCGAGGAGCCTATGCAGATTGGGGCTACCCGCCTCTCCTCGCGTGAGAAGACGCGGAGGAGACAGCAGAAGTTATGTTTGTACTGTGGGAATAAAGGTCATGTGGTAGTATCATGCCCAGAAAAGCCGGAAAACTTCAGGGCCTGAGGGTGATGGGAAATATCCTGTCAGGCCAGAAGTCAGAATTTCCCAAGAAGACTTTTATCATTCCGGTGACCTTGAAGATCCTCGGTCAAACTGTCAAGACTGAGGCCTTTGTGGACAGTGGGGCCGACGGGGTTTTTATGGACCGCCAATTCGCCCTGAAACACTCTGTTCCCTTAGTACCCTTGGCATCGGAAATTGAGATTTGTGGGTTAAACGGGGAACCATTATCCCAGGGTAAAATTACCTCTTGCACTAGCCAGATTTCTTTGTCTATTGAAGCCACACACTCTGAAAAATTGTCCTTTTATGTGACTGTCTGTACTTTTGCCCCATTGGTGTTGGGGTTACCCTGGTTAAGGGTCCACAATCCTCAATTTGACTGGGTCTCTGGGGAGATTCTTAGTTGGGGTACTGATTGTTTCAGGAGTTGCTTGAGCCTTCCAGTCAGGCTTTCGCAGCTAAGTTTGCCAGGATTGCCAGGATGTTATGCAGATTTTGCGGACGTGTTCTCCAAAAGAGTTGCAGTGGTACTACCTCCCCATCGCCCCTATGACTGTGCCATTGATTTGTTACCGAATGCTAAGCTTCCCAATAGCAGGTTGTACTCCCTGTCACGTCCTGAGACTCAGGCTATGGCAGAGTACATTCAGGAGAACTTGGCTAAGGGATTTATCAGACCTTCACAGTCTCCAGTTGGGTCGGGGTTCTTCTTCGTGGGTAAAAAGGACGGTTCGTTGCGACCCTGCATCGACTTCAGGGAATTGAACCGTATCACGATTAAAAACTCATACCCACTGCCTCTCATTTCGGTCTTGTTTGACCAGCTTCGTACTGCCACCATTTTTTCTAAGATTGACCTACGCGGTGCGTACAATTTAATCCGAATGAGAGAGGGGGATGAATGGAAGACTGCCTTTAATACCCACTCAGGGCATTATGAATATTTGGTGATGCCTTTTGGGCTCTGTAATGCCCCGGCAGTCTTCCAGGACTTCATGAACGATGTGCTCAGGGAATATTTGGATAGATTCTTAGTTGTATACTTAGATGACATCCTAATCTTCTCCCATTCACTGGAGGAACATCGGAAGCATGTACGATTAGTCCTCCAGAAACTCAGAGACCACCGGCTTGGGGCGAAGCTGGAGAAGTGCGAATTTGAAGTTCAGCAAATCGCATTTCTAGGATATATTATCTCCCCAGAAGGTTTCCAAATGGAGGGTTCCAAGGTACAGGCAGTCCTGGATTGGGTGCAGCCCACTAGTTTGAAGGCGCTTCAGCGTTTTCTGGGCTTTGCGAATTTTTATAGACGATTTATCGCTGGATTTTCGTCTATAGTGGCGCCCTTGGTGGCACTCACTAAGAAAGGGGCGGATGTTGCTCACTGGTCTTGTGAGGCCAAAACGGCTTTTGCCCGTCTCAAAGGGCATTTGTCTCGGCCAAGGTGCTGCGACACCCAGATCCAGAGCGTCCTTTTGTGGTGGAGGTGGATGCCTCTGAGATGGGTATTGGGGCAGTGCTCTCTCAGATGGGGGTGTCTGATAATCGCCTTCATCCCTGTAAATAAACAAGAAATGCCAACTGCGCTCAAAAATATATTTTTATATATAATTAAAATTGATATCACAGATACACATATACATATAAACACCTAAGTACTAAAATCAGGCACTACTAGTGTTGAAACATACAATATGAGAATTTGAGCCTTAATGAGCCACTCTCTGTAAGTGATTTTTCACTAGGGGCAATCTTTGTGTGAACAAAAAATTATTATTAGCTGATGATCAGCTAATTGTTGGAGGATGTTGTAAAGTCCTGCAACGCATGCGTTGATGTGCAAAAAAACAGGTATCCAGATGAAGGAGGATATTTACCAAGTCCTTGGTGGTAGTTCAGCCGGGTATCCCACCTGGCGGGGTTCTGGAGCAAACTCTCTATCCCTCGCAGCAAAGATGGTGGTTCTCCCTTTATTGATATCCACACCAAAAAGGACTGGAATCTCCAGATGGTAAACAGCGTCCTGTATGTCACTTGCAGGAGTCCTCAAAGGTGCCCAGGTCAGAGATGTGCCCCCTCTAACGCGTTTCACTGTCACTTGGCAGCTTTTTCACCTTTGAAAAGGACGCTGTTTACCATCTGGAAAGTCCTGCGTTGCAGGACTTTACAACATCCTCCAACAATTAGCTGATCATCAGCTAATAATAATTTTTTGTTCACACAAAGATTGCCCCTAGTGAAAAATCACTTACAGAGAGTGGCTCATTAAGGCTCAAATTCTCATATTGTATGTTTCAACACTAGTAGTGCCTGATTTTAGTACTTAGGTGTTTATATGTATATGTGTATCTGTGATATCAATTTTAATTATATATAAAATATATTTTTGAGCGCAGTTGGCATTTCTTGTTTATTCATATGTATGTTTTTTTTGGGGTGAACAGCTATCATCCCGTTTCCAACAGCAGCTTAGGAAACCAGCTCAGTTACAGCGCCTGTTTTCTCTTCACCATTCATGGTGAAGAGTTTTACTTTTTCTTTGCCTTCATCCCTGTGCTTACTTTTCCCGTAAATTTTCGCCTGCCGAGATGAATTATGACGTGGGTAACCGGGAATTGTTGGCTATTAAGGATGCACTCGAGGAGTGGAGACACTGGCTTGAGGGGGCTAAGTTTGTGGTCTCAATTCTCACCGACCATAAGAATTTGGCATATTTAGAGTCAGCGAAGCGCCTCAATGCCAGGCAGGCACGATGGGCTTTGTTTTTTGCTCGCTTTAATTTTTTGATAACATATCGCCATGGGTCAAAAAACATCAAGGCTGATGCGCTCTCGCTGAGTTTTGCTCCAATCCAGGAGACCAACGAGGAGCCATTGCCCATTGTGTCCCCATCATGTATTAAAGTGGGCATTACCCAGGACCTCTTGTCATTAGTCCTTAGAGCACAGGAGCAGGCTCCTCCAGACCTTCCGGTAGGTCTTTTGTTTGTGCCTCCTAGGTTAAGACAGCGAGTGTTCCTGGAATTCCATGCCAAGAAGTCGGCAGGTCACCCGGGTATTGCCAGAACTCGGGAGTTGCTATCTAGGGCGGTGTGGTGGCCCTCGGTGGCTAGGGATGTGGATCAGTGGGTTCGGGCATGTGACATCTGTGCCCGAAATAAGACTCCTAGAGGGGTTCCTGTTGGCCCATTACATCCACTCTCTATTCCATCTAAGCCATGGACCCACATTTCAATGGATTTTGTGGTGGACTTGCCCAAATCCTCGGGGATGACAGCCATCTGGGTTGTCGTTGACAGGTTTTCGAAGATGGCGCACTTCGTTCCATTGGTTGGGCTGCCATCGGCCAGACGCCTGTCTGAATTATTTATGCTGCATGTTGTGCGCCTCCACGGGTTGCCACTTGATGTGGTCTCTGACCGCGGATCCCAGTTTGTGGCCAAATTCTGGAGGGCATTTTGTTCCGATCTCCAGATTTCTGTCAGCTTGTCGTCAGGCTACCATCCGCAGTCTAATGGGCAGACTGAAAGGGTGAACCAGTCCTTGGAGCAGTTCCTCAGGTGTTATGTCTCCAAGTGTCAGACTGACTGGGTTGCTCATCTGTCCATGGCGGAGTTTGCCTATAACAACGCGGCTCACTCTGCTACAGGGATCTCTCCCTTCCTTTGTGTGTATGGGCATCATCCTAAGGCCAATTCTTTTGACCCCCTGGACTCCACGCCTGGTGGTACCTCTGTGGTTTCGGTCCTTAGAGGTATTTGGAGGAAAGTGAAGAAAGCCCTTGTGTCTGTGTCATTAGTGACCAAAAGGGTTTTTTTGATAAGCGGAAAAGACCCTGCAGCTTCAAATTAGGGGACTTCGTCTGGTTGTCTACCAAGAATTTGAAGTTGAGACAGCCATCTCATAAGTTAGGCCCCCGGTTCATCGGTCCTTATAAGATCACTAGGGTTATCAATCCGGTGGCATTTCAGTTAGATCTACCCCGTTCTTTGGGTATCAAAACATTTCATTGTTCCCTTTTAAAACGGGCTATTAGTAATCCTTCTTCCAGTGGAAGACCTTCCCCTCTTCTGATACGTGGCCAGAGGGAGTTTGTTGTTGAAAGGATTCTTGACTCCAAGATGGTTCGGGGTCGGCTGTCATTTTTGGTGCACTGGAAGGGGTATGGCCCGGAGGAGCGGTCGTGGGTGCGCAGTTGTGATCTTCATGCCCCCAGACTGTTACGCTCTTTCATCTCGCAGTTCCCCGATAAACCCGGTGGTAGGGGTTCTTTGACCCCTCGTCAGAGGGGGGGTACTGTTAGGGTCTCCTGCTCTGTGCTGCCACATCGTCATGGCAACCGGGAGACAAGTGCTAGCGGAGTAACCTGAGCGTAGCTGATACTCCGGTTCGGGTCTTTTGCTGTGCAGTGGTTACAGGCTCTGTGCACGGCAGGGGATCCGGTGCTGGTTTTTGTGCTCACAGTCTGTGAGGTCTGAGTGGGGCGTGGACAGCACCTGCTATATAAACCCTCTTCTCAGGTTAGGCAGATGCTGCTGAATCTTTGTTGGTTAGTCAGTTCCTGAAAGTTAGCTAGTACTGTGTAAACTTTGTATTTGTTTGTTGCTTACTGCAAATAGGCCTTGGGATTTGGTATTACACTCTGCCAATCCAGACCTAGCAGTAAGACTGGAGTCAGTCGTTTAACCTGCTGGGGTTCTTTTGCTACTCTGTGAACCTAGCAAGTTTGCGGCTGTATTCTCAGATTTGCCTGCCGAAATCCTTTCTCACTGTGCAAGGTGTTCAGGTGTCAGTTTAGTGGCAGTAAGCTGAACCAGTGCACTGCAAGTGAGGACTAGGATTGTGGAGACTCTCCTTGTGTCTATTATTCCATCTCTGACCAAGGAGTTTACTGCCACACCCGTTGGTAACCCTTTAGGGTTTTGCTGTTGCCCTTAGCAACAGCATTTCGGGTTCTCTACGTATTAAATCACTACATCTTGCTTCTTTCCATCTGAGCATTCCTAATACTAGGGAGACACCCAGTTTCTTAGCCTTTGGGCTTCTCTGTTCACATTGTGTTTATTTTGCATCCCTCACCGTTCAGACACCAGTACATTCCTGCTGGCACTGGTGTGCATAACACATGCAAGGCCTGGGAGAAAATACTCGGGCTGTCAATGAAACCTTGGGGAAGAAGAGTCCAGGTGTACTGTACTTCCCTGTATGTAAAAGCAAAAAGATATTGGCTGTCAGGGTGCAGAGGGACAGAAAAGAAGGCAGAACAGAGGTCGATGACAGTGAAGAATTTTGCAATAGAGGGAATTTGCATGAGGATGACAGCTGGATTGGGCACTACGGGGAATTGGCTCTCTACTATCTTGTTTATCCCCCTTAGATCCTGCACTAGCCTGTAACCCCTCCCCCCACTCTTTTTCACAGGGAAGATGGGACTATTGGCAGTGCTGGACGTCCTGACTAGGATGCCCTGTTGTAGCAACCGCTCTATGACGGGGTACACTCCTAATTCTAGCTCTGGCTTCAGAGGATACTGAGGGATTTTTGGAGCTATCTTACCATCTTTTACTTGCACTACTACTGGAGCTACATTCGCCATAAATCCAGTGTCTTGTCCATCTTTGGTCCAAAGGGAACCCGGTATTTGTGAGATCATTTCCTCTACCTTTGATGGACACTTGTCTATAACAGTAGAATGCGACATTAGCCTTTGAGGGGTGTCTAATATATCTTGTACTTCTTGAGCGTGGTTCCCAGGTATATCCAAGAAGACACCCTCAGGAGTACAGTATATGACACACCGCATTTTACACAATAAATCTCTCCCGAGTAGATTAGTCAGAGCCGATGCAGCCAACAGGAAAGAATGTTTGGTTTGCAAGGGCCCTATCGTAATCTCTGCAGGTCTACTCAAAGGGTATTGTTGCACAGTTCCTGTTACTCCCATTGTCAAAATTGTTTTACCCGTGGTTTTTATGCCAACTGTTGAATTTAACACTGACCTGGCCGCCCCTGTATCTACAAGAAAAGGTAATGGTACACCAGCTACATCAACTGTGACCTCAGGTTCGCTACCAAGGCTAGCAATCAACTTCACTGGCTGCAGACTACAGGTGTGGCCCAACCCCTATTGTGTGGTGAGACCCTCCCGCAGCGCATTGGCAGCTACAATATGTGAGGGGGGTAGCTGAGAATTTTTGGAGGCCTGCCAGTCTCTCTTTGGTGGGTACCTCCTTGTTTCCCCTGTATGTGGCTCATAATTTCTCCTAGGTGGTCCCTGATCCCAATTATGTGCATTGTAGTGTGGTTCGTATTCTGGTCTAGGGGGTCGGTTTACGTTATGTGTACCTTTATTTCTACAATCCTGGGCAAAATGTCCTTCCTTTTTACAAGCGTAGCATATTCTAGGTCTTTTCCAATCAGCAGGGGTCGGGGTTTTCGGCTGATGGGGTTTTGCTGTAAGGGCCTGTATACTTACCGTCATCAGCTTTTCCCCCTGTGACTCCCTGTGCTTACTGATGTTCCTATCATGCTCGACAGCGGACTCTCTCAATGCAGCCACCGAGATACCTCTCCAGTTTGGTAGAGAGGTCTGTACCCTTGTTCTCAGTGCCTCCTTCAACCCGTCCATTAATACAGAAACAGCTACCTCCCTGTGATGTACATTGTCTTTAATGTCCTCAATCTTAGTGTATGTAGCCATTTCCTGCAGTGCTCGATGGAAATATTCGGATGCTGTTTCACCTTCCTTTTGTCTTATGGAAATGATTTTATTCCATTTGACAACAGTAGGGAAATATACTCCTAATTGCAGATTGATTTGCCGTACATTCTCCTCAGTGTACTCATCAGTGAGAGGTACTTCTGCGTCTAACTTACAATCGGTTATGAATTTCGCGGGGTCAATATTTGAGGGTAAACATACCTGTAGCACTGTTCGCCAATCTTTGTTCGTGGGTTCGTTGGCGTTACCTAACTCTTTAATGAACCTCTGGCATGCGACTAGATCTTTTCTGGGATCGGGAAATTCTGACATAATTGACCTTAACTCTGCCTGGGACCAAGGACAATGCATGGCAATGTTCCTGATGGGAGTTACTCCCTGAGCGTCAGTCTTCCCATTGGGGACTGTGATCACCCTGACAGGATTTAATTCAATTACATCATTCTGGTTTGATTCTACAATGTGAGGTGCTATTGTTTCTGCATAATGTACGGTACCGTACTTACCTGTGGACACGACCTCACTTATCCCTCCGCTAGGGGACCTGACTACTGCTCTTGTTGGTTGGGCCATGCTCACCTGAGTATCTTGTATGGTGGCTGCTAGAGAGAGTGCCGATATCATGCTCAGCTCATCTTCCTGCTCGCAGTCCTGGGGAAAATGTAAAATAGGATACAACTGGCAAGGGTTAGCGTTAGTACATTTATCAATTACTCTCCTATCCTGTACCAATGTACCATTGCCTGTAGCCACTTTCTCCCCCACAATATATGGTGGTGGTGGTGGTGCGGTCGCCATTGTATTCCCGCTAGGTTTGGAACCTGCTGCGCGAGCTAATTCCCTTTGCATATCCCCCTCCTGTTGCCATAAATTTAAACAATCTGTATGTCTAATCCTTTGTTTCTTGGATTTTATCAGACATATCCTTAAGTTCTGTAATACCTCTGGTTCAAAGCTGCCCACCCTAGGGAATGGTTCCCTATCTTTGTTAGTCATACATACCCATTCGTTGCATAAAACTTCTGTGTGTGAACCATATTTTTCACACATGATGAACCTTGCTGAGCCTTTTGGCTACAGTTCTGCCTGAACTCTGCCTAAACGTCTCTCACTTGAGCAACTGGCACCCATATTTGTGGGTCTTTTTAATAACAAATTTTTTTTCCCACAAACACCAAAATACTCAATGTAGGTAGACGGTGGAAGTATCTCCGAGCGCCTTCCACTCGCTCTCGCCCATGCTGGCCAGTACTACCATACACTGTTGATAGCGAAGGCAATGTACCCAACTTAGGGCTCCTATCAGACCTTACAACACCGTAATTTCTTTCGGTGGAAGTTTTGTTTGGAATATTTTCCTGAGAGAGGCCGCGAAAAATTCCTTTTCGGTATCTTTCAACTGGAATTGTTTGTAAGGTGAAAAACAGAGAAATTAGATAACTATCCTTCACCCTTTCCCGATGTTGTCAAAGAAAAACCCCTTTGTCTATACAATCACGTCTGCGTATGCTCTTCCACAGCGCATATGACACAATAATATCACGTTGCACTGTGCAGAACAAACGGACATGTGATGCAATAGCACAGCCTATAGATACTAGTTATGTGTATGCCCTACGATTGCTGTAGACCACTTAGCCTAGACCACTCCAGACAACTTTAGTTGTATGGGATACCACTTCAGACCACTTCAGACCACTTCAGTTCCTAATAACGCAGGGTGGCGAACCCAATGCCACCGGGCCTCTACTATCCCAGTGTTACCACTTTAGACCACTTCAGACCACTTCAGTTCCTGGGTTCAGTATCCACTCACTCCTGCGTTCGCTCACTCAAATACACGTTGTTTTTCTGTACAGAAAATTTGGATTCATTCAGGTTGGCAACTTTACCCCCAGAGGCAATTTAAATAAAAATTATTTATACTAAATTTTGTGTTTATACTATTTTTTTTTAGAAACCGGGTAGTTTTGTGCTATTGTAGAGTGGCTACTGTCCCACCTTTAAACTAAACGAACTATTGTGTAATTTGTACTTAGCGCCCGTACTCTTACGCAATTTGCGTAAACACGCGACCGTGCGTGTCTCTTACACCGCGTGTGCAGTTCCGTACTTTGTCGAGACACGTGTAAAAAACCGTACGTCCGCAATAGCACAAATCATACAACTCTATAAATGTGAGCAATAAAACTACTATTGCCCACTAAACACAACACAGTTTCTTTCTGTATAAACCTTTACAACCAGGCCAGACTGCGTTTGTGCTTTACGCTTACTTCCTTAAATATTTATTTTAGTTTTAACTATATAGCAACAAATATCTCCGGTTTCACACAGGTCTAAATGAATCTAGCAATCTGAATGTTATGGCAACAATGTGAGGGTATACAAAGAGTATGGGTGCTGTGTATGCTTTTGTCGCCAATAAAAAATTTCACAGATTTTTAAATAGCTTTTTTTCTGTTTACCTTACGGGTTCTACCAGCATCTCTACAAACCATACAGAGCAGACGCCATCTAATCAGCAAATAAGTAGGGTTTTCAGTGTATCCATCGACCAGGAAAAGGATACGTAGGATACTTTCTGTCCACCCTTTTGCTGATAGATTAAGTCTGCTGTGACCTGTTAGGCTGTGAGTATGTGGAAAACCGGACGGAGCCCCCAATTGAGAATGCTGATTTATATACAGGAATGAAAAGCTATACCTTATACACACTTTAAATACACTTTACCATGGAGCCGCTGCGGCCGCTGCGGCCGCTAAACTTAATACACACTCTACGCACCTTTTACACTGTTAGCGTACAGAGTCCCGTACTGTGTACAGACTTGGCATACAAGCGCCATGCTGATGATACAAAGTACACACAGTGCGTACACACCCAATGAATACACTTTAAACCTTATGCAGCAATGCGGTGCGATGCTATTACACTTTAAACCTTATGCAGCAATGCAGTGCGATGCTATTACACTTTAAACCTTATGCAGCAATGCAGTGCGATGCTATTACACTTTAAACCTTAGCAGGGAAAGAAAGACACGACACCAGTCTGTAGTTAAACCACTGGGTTCCGACACCACAGCGTATTATTGCTGAAAGGGGGTTACAATATAAACAATACAATACAACAGAATAATGGCTACATTCAATGGTACATATACGTGATTGGATTCGCCGCACTACCCGGTCCGGTCCTCGGTCATCTAATAGATAACTTTGTGAGTCTTGTGTCTGACCAGGCCTGCTGCAGGCTCTCTTTATACAATTCATCCAAAACATAACACAATGGATACTGTAATCTCTTTGTCCATTGGACACAGGGATGGTCATTTACAGTACAGGAGAGGTCATAGGTCGGTTTGAACAGGTAGGCGATGTCTGTTCCAACTGCTCTTGTGGGTGGTCTCCTCTGGATTCCCGCCGCATACATAATGTACAGTAAATACAGTTTATATCTATATTCTGCTCCTGCACATAACTATCCGCAGGAACATGCAATCTTTCTCAAATCAACACCGGAATGTTACCCTTAAAATATCCTTCAGCTGGATACCAAACACCACCTTATAACCTTGTTCTGTCCCCTCCTATCCTGTAAAGGTGAATCCCTTTGTTCTGTTACCATTTAAACTGCTGTTACTTTCTGATGTGGTGCAGGGAGACTATGTGTACATTGTGCATTATTTGGATTAAATATGTAATGTGTTTTGATAACTTTCCATGTGTTCACAAACTCTACCGTAAATACTCGTACCACGCGCGAATGCGCAGGACCGCGGGAGCGACCATATGCAAATTGCGGATATGCGCACGCACGACAGAACAAGTACATGCGTGGAGGTCATCTGTGTGTAGTTTGTACGTGATGTGTGTACTGCAATATTTTTCGACTTTGACACTATCTATCTATCTATCTATCTATCTATCTATCTATCTATACAGTATATATATAATGTGGGAAGGGACATCAAAGCATGGGTTTTCCCTGTGATCAATCTTGTCATGTCCCTTCCGCACGAGGCATGTGCCTTATGTCCCTATTGGAAAAATGGGGGGGGGGGGGGGGGGGCACCAATTCTCTCTCTGGCACAGGGCACCAAAAAGTCTAGTTACGGCTCTGACTGTTCCTCCCAACATTACCATATCTCCTAACATTATTGTACCGCCCTACATTACAGTTTTTAGAAATGTGGAACAAAATTTAAGAGACTGAGGCCACATCATGATATGGCATGACCATGTCACTATCGGGGTTTCACCACATCACAATAGCATGCCTAGCTCTTCTGAAGCACTAAGCTTCCCCTAATCCCCTTCACCTCCTGTTAGTACACCATTGCATAGTCACCACTCTGAGTTGCAGATAATGAACAACATTACTGAGCTGTCTGGCGGGATGGCTGTATAGTCCCAAATTAGGACAGTTGTGAGATACGTCTAATCCTTATATGTCCTTGAGCACTGTCAGTATATACTCCTGATAAATACCACAACAACATATACAGTGCATCCGGAAAGTATTCACAGCGCTTCACTTTTTCCACATTTTGTTGTGTTACAGCCTTATTCCAAACTGGAATAAATTCATTTGTGTCCCTCAAAATTCTACACACAATACCCCATAATGACAACATAAAAAAAAGTTTTTTTGAGATTTTTGCTAATGTATTTAAAAAAAAACACTAAGAAATCACATGTACATAAGTATTCACAGCCTTTGCCATGAAGCTCAAAATTGAGCTCAGGTGCATCCTGTTTCCACTGATCATCCTTGAGATGTTCCTACAGCTTAATTGGAGACCACCTGTGGTAAATTCAGTTTATTGGACATGATTTGGAAAGGCACACACCTTTCTGTATAAAGTCCAACACTTGACAGTGCATGTCTGAGCACAAATCAAACATGAAGTTAAAGGAATTGTCTGTAGACCTCCGACACAGGATTGTCTTGAGGCACAAATCTGGGGAAGGGTACAGAAAATTATCTACTGCTTTGAAGGTCCCAATGAGCACAGTGGCCTCCATCATCCTTAAATGGAAGAAGTTCAGAACCACCAGGACTCTTCCTAGAGCTAGCCGGCCGTCTAAACTGAGCGATCGGGGGAGAAGGGCCCTAGTCAGGGAGGTGACCAAGAACCCGATGATAACTCTGTCAGAGCTACAGCATTCCTCTGTGGAGATAGGATAACCTTCCAGAAGGACAACTATCTTTGCAGCAATCCACCAGTAAGGCCTGCATGGTAGAGTGGCCAGACGGAAGCCACTCTCTAGTAAAAAGCACATGGCAGCCCGCCTGGAGTTTGCCAAAATGTACCTGAAGGACTCTCATATCATGAGAAACAAAGTACTCTGGTCTGATGAGACAAAGATTGAACTCTTTGTCTTGAATGCCAGGTGTTATGTCTGGAGGAAAACAGGCACCGCTCATCACCAGGCCAATACCAACCCTACAGTGAAGCATGGTAGTGGCAGCATCATGCTGTAGGGATATTTATCAGTGGCAGGAACTGGGAGACTATTCAGGGTAGAGGGAAAATTAATGCAGCAATGTACAGATACATCCTGGATGAAAGCCTGCTCCAGAGTGCTCTTGACCTCAGACTGTGGTGACGGTTCATCTTTCAGCAGGACAATGACCCTAAGCACACAGCCAAGATATCAAAGAAGTGTCTTACTCTGTGAATGTCCTTGAGTGTCCCAGCCAGAGACTAGACTTGAATCCGATTGAACATCTCTGGAGAGATCTGAAAATGGCTGTGCACTGTTAAATATCTAAGTGCATAGAGAATATCATTTATTTTATTAATTCAATATACTCACATATTTTGTAGGTATACAGATATACCTATCATATTATAAACCCTAACCCTCTATCCATTTTGTTAGACATTATACAGACATTAGTTCACTTATAAGATACATGTACCTTTAAACAGAGTTTGGAAATCAGCAGACTTACTGGGCCTAATCCAGTCCTGATTGTAGATGTCCTGATTCACATCTACGATCAGTCACACAGACATGCAGGGGGACACTCAGCACAGGACTAGTCCGCCCCGCGTGTCAGGCCTGACCCCCGCCCCGTACAAGTACTTTAGAAGTAGCTCCCTGCCAGCGCAGCATGCTGGCAGGAGTTACTCATCGCTGTGTGGGTTGCAGCAGCTGCGTGTGATGTCATGCAGCTGCCACGGCCCGCCCCACAATGGTCCTGGCATGCCTGTGTTGCCCGGTGCGCCCCCTAAACGGCGGCCAAATGTAGCAGGCCCGCCCCTCCTGCCCAGCGACTGCCTCTGCCTGTCAATCAGGCAGAGGCGATTGGAGGGCTGAGACAGCCGTCGGATGTCTGGCATGCGCCGGCGCGCGCAGTTCAGACCTGATTGGCTGCTGTGCGAAAATGCACAGCAGCGATCAGGTCTGAATTAGGCCCATTGTGTGTAAGAGAATTGGAATTAGCACCAAATAAGGCTGATCATCTTCTAACTGGTACCCTGTCCTAACATGAGCATAAAACTGTAGAAAAATGTATGAGATCAGTGGGAGTGTAAAAGAGAATTGGGTGTAACCAAATATTATAAAACCAGTACATCACCATGTTTTTCTCTGTTAATGTCTTTGACCCGGACTGACAGGATCCTGCCCCTCAGCCTGTATAGGGGCGTGGTCTTTTAAATAAATAATTAATTGTTTTATAAATCTGACTTTAATTCAATCTTTTACTTAGATGCAACAAGGAAACAAATGGTTAAAATTAGAGATGTGCGGCGGGCACTTTTCGTGTTTTGTGTTTTGGTTTTGGATTTGGACCCTCACTTATGTTTTGGATCTGGATTGGTTTTGTCAAAACCACCCTTTCAGGTTTTGGTTTTGGATCTGGATGACCGTACAGCATACAGGGGACTCCAGATCCAAAGTTCATCGCATTCGTCTCAATCCTCATAGGAGACTTCTAACGTATGGAAACATCCCAATACACAGGGACCCTCTCTCCTTCCATCACCCCACATACACTTTCTTCATGTATACTACCGTCCTCCTTCTATCTCCCTACATAGTCTAGAGATGTGCGACTGGCACTTTTCGTGTTTTGTGTTTTGGTTTTGGTTCTAATTCCACTTTTGTGTTTTGGTTTTGGCTTGGTTTTGCCAAAACCACCCTTTCGTGTTTTGGATCTGGATGATTTTTGAAAAAAACATAAAAATAGCTAAAATCACAGAATTTGGGGGTAATTTTGATCCTACGGTATTATTAACCTCAATAACATTCATTTCCACTCATTTCCAGTCTATCATGAACACCACACAATATTGTTTTTAGGCCTACAAGTTGCACCGAGGTAGCTGTATGACTAAGCTAAACGACACAAGTGTGCGGCACAAACACCTGGCCCATCTAGGAGTGGCACGCAGTGGCAGACAGGATGGCACTTAAAAAACTAGTCCCCAAACAGCACATCATGCAAAGAAGTAAAAGAGGTGCAATGAGGTAGCTTTATGACTAAGCTAAGCTACACAAGTGTGCGGCACAAACAACTGGCCCATCCAGGAGTGGCACTGCAGTGGTAGACAGGATGGCACTTAAAAAAAACTAGGTCCCAAACAGCACATCATGCAAAGAAGTAATAGAGGTGCAATGAGGTAGCTGTATGACTAAGCTAAGCGACACAAGTGTGCGGCACAAACACCTGGCCTTGCAGTCCCACTGCACTAATGGCGGATATAGGATGCACGTCTAACATCAACATAGCTGTCAAGGACTCAGTATTCTACTTTGCAACAGGATGACTGCTGTCATATTTCATCTTCCTCGCAAAGGACTGTTGGACAGTAATTTGCTTAGTTGAAGTAGTGCAAATGGTCTTCCAACTTCCCCTCTGGGATGACGATCAAATCCCAGCAGCAACAACAGCAGCGGCAGCAGCAGCAGTTGGAGGAAGTGGTTCTTGATCTTTCCCTATTTTATCCTCCAAATTTTTGTTCTCCATTATTTTTCTGAAGTTATATAACAAAATGCAGCACAGGAGAGCGTACCTCTACACCACACAGGGCAAACCCTGTAAAATTTATTTGGATTAAATATTAATAACCCCTTTATTTGGAGTAAATAACATACAGCACAGGACAACACCACTGAACTTATATGGCAGCACCACTGGACTGGACTTATACGGCAGTACCAATGGACTGGACTTATACTGCAGTATCACTGGACTTATAAGGCAGTACCACTAGACATATACGGCAGTATAACTGGAATTATATGGCAGTATCACTGGAATTATACGATAGTACCACTGGACATATACTGCAGTATCACTGGACTTATACGGCTGTATCACTGGACTGTATTTATATGGCAGTACCACTGGATTAATATGGCAATACCACTGGACATATACGGCAGTATCAATGGACTGGATTTATATGGCAGTACCACTGGATTTATACTTCAGTATCACTGGACTGGATTTATAAGGCAGTAGCACTGTATTTATATGGCAGTACCACTGGACATATACGGCAGTATCACGGGACAGATACGGCAGTATCCCAGGACAGGATTTATATAGCAGTACCACTGAATTTATATGGCAGTACCACTGGACATATACGGCAGTATCAATGGACTGGATTTATATGGCAGTACCACTGGATTTATACTTCAGTACCACTGGACATATAAGGCAGTATCACTGGATTTATACGGCAGTACCACTGAACATATATGGCAATATCACTGGATTTATACAGCAGTACCACTAGACATATACGGCAGTATCAATGAAATTATATAGCAGTACCACTGGGCATATACAGCAGTATCACTGGATTTAAACAGCAGTACCACTGAACATATATGACAGTATCAGTGGACTTATACAGCAGTATCACTGGACTGGATTTATATGGCAGTACCACTGGATTTATACAGCAGTACAACTGGACATATATACGACAGTATCACTGGACTGTATTTATACGGCAGAACCACTGAATTTATATGGCCAGTACCACTGGATTTATACGGTAGGACCACTGGACATATTTGGCAGTATCACTGGATTTATATGGCAGTACCACTGGACATATATAGCAGTATCACTGGACTTATATGGTAATATCAGTGGACTGGATTTATATGGCAGTACCACTGGATTTATACGGCAGCACCACTGGACATACAGTATATGGCAGTGTCACTGGATTTATATGGCAGTACCACTAGACATATACGGCTGTATCACCGGACTTATACGGCAGTATCACTGGACTGGAATTATACGGCAGTACTACTGGATTTATACAGCAGTACCACTGGACATACACGGCAGTGTCACTGGAATTATACGGCAGTACCACTGGACATATATGGCAGTATCACTGGACATATACGGCAGTACCACTGGACTGGATTTATACGGGAGGATCACTGGACTTATATGGCAATATCACTGGACATATACAGCAGTATCACTGGACATATACAGCAGTATCACTGGACTTATACGGCAGTACCACTGGACAAAAAACAGCAGCACAGGGACACTACCATTGGACTGATGCAGGACAACACAGCACCACTGAAATAGACTGGACTTATACAGCAGCACTGGGCATATGACAGCAGAGGACACCACCACTGTGACTGGACTGATGCAGCACAAGACACCACCACTGGACTGATGCAGCACAACACAGCACCACTGGAATGTACTTATACAGCAGCACTGGACATATGGCAGCAGAGGACACCACCACTGTGACTGAACTGATGCAGCACAATACACTACCACTGAACTGATGCAGGACAACAAAGCACCACTGCACTGAAAATACAGCTACACTGGACATATGGCAGCAGAGGACACCACCACTGTGACTGGACTGATGGAGCATAAGACACTACACTGAACTGAGCAGCACAAGACAGCACTGGAATCGCCACCCCACTTTCCCACACAGACACTGAGGATGGAGACACGTCCTCTCGCTACACTCTCCAATTCTGGAGTGAAAATGGCGGCGACACGCGGCTCCTTACATGGAATCCAAAACCCGCGAGAATCCGACAGCAGGATGATGACGTTTTGCCTTGTTCTGGTTTCCGAGTCTGGCGGGAAGTCCCGAGCCGGGATCGAATCCGGGCTCAGGATGTGAAGTTCGGTAGGGTTCAGTTCTCTGAGAACCAAACCCACTCATCTCTAGTTAAAATTAGGATTCAACAGCACCAACGCTTCCCATCCAATCTGATGGAGCTTGAGAGCTGCTGCAAAAAGGAATGAGCGAAACTGCCCAAAGATAGGTGTGCCAAGCTTGTGGCATTATATTCAAAAAGACTTGAGGCTGTAATTGCTGCCAAAGGTACATCAACAAAGTATTGAGCAAAGGCTGTGAATACGTATGCACTGTACATGTGATTTCTTAATTTTTTATTTTTTAAAAATTAGCAAAAATCTCAAAAAAACTTTTTTCATGTTGTCATTATGGGGTATTGTGTGTAGAATTTTGAGGGGGAAAAATGAATTTATTCCAGTTTGTAATAAGGCTGTAACATATCAAAATGTGGAAAAAGTGAAGCACTGTGAATACTTTCCGGATGCACTGTAACATAAAAAATACTCTTTATATTGGATGTTCACTGTGTTCTCTCAGCAAGTGTTGTAAGTGGTATTTTACATGACACCATTTTAATAGACATTATAAGAAGAAGAAAAATGTTTATAGTATTAGACAGTTTGTTTTATATTATATCTGTGTCTCTTGAGTATAACAGTGTTACTAAGGTTTTTAAACAAAGGTTATTGTTTAATAAGGTTAAAAAAAAGCTCATTCAATGGAATCATTAGTTATCAGTCACTCACATTAATAAATATAATAATGCATATTAGTAAAGTAAATGCAGAATACAATACTTATGACATTGACAGTTTGCGTTCAGTTGTTTATTTACTGTATTATACTTGAATGCTGTTGGTATTATTTTTTAAACTACCCCTATTATACTCTGATAGCTCCATTTGACTTATGATAAGACATTTGTTGCAATTCTTGCTCTTTTTGAGAATTCATTAGGATTAAGCCTCACAGTGCTTTTATACTGGTCCCTTAGTTATGGTGCATATACTGTGCTATAATATGGCTGGACACTTATAAGAACAAATAAACAGCATTTTCATGTCCTTATCTCTAACAATGAATTGAATCAACTCATTTAATATGTATCAGATCTTATAGTTTGATTCTGAGATACATACAATTAAAGACATTTTAATATTGGAATACTTTGAATTCATTATTGTTTGTATATTTTACTTATTATTACTTAATAATGTTGTTGCTTATTAAAACATTTACTGTGAGATGAGCCTACAGCAATATCATAATTTTGCATTACATTATCTAAGATTATTATTTGATGGGTGTGGTATAATCAGTGCTTAAAGTGGTCCTAGAGAGGTGGTGGAACTCACCCCCCTCCGGTGCCCATGCAATAAAGGTATTGTGCACGCCATAGGCGCGCCCCCAAAAAAGAGGCATGGTCTACAAATGAAAGGGGCGTGGTCACACAATAGTAATAATGCCTACAGTAGTATCACCCCCAATACACATAATGCCAACAGTAGTAGCACACAGGAATACACAATGCCCACAGCAGTAGCACCCCTCTTACAATGCCCACAGTAGTAGTGCTCCTTATGCAATGTCCACTGTACTGGTAGTGCCCACAGTGGTAGTGCCCCTTATATAGAGCCCATAGTAGTGGTGCCCCTTATGCAATGTCCCCAGTAGTAGTGCCCCTTATGTCCCCAGGAGTGATGCCCCTTATGAAGTGCCCCCTTTAAAATGCCTTCATTAGTAGTGCCCCCATTAGTAATGCCCTTAATGGTAATGCCCCTGTGTAGTATGGCCCCCAGTAGTAATGTTGCCTGTGGTAATGCCCCCAGTCATTTAGCCCATGTAGTTTAGCCCCATGTAGTTTGCCCCAAGTAGTAATGCCCCCAGTAGAAATGCCCCCAGTAGTAAGGCACCCCTGTAGTTATGCCCCCAGTAGTAATGCCCCTGTAGTTATACCCCCAGTAGCAATGCGCCCCAGTAGTTATGCCCCCTGTAGTAATGTGCCCCTGTAGTTATGCCACCAGTAGTAATGTGCCCCTGTAGTTATGCCTTCAGTAGTAATCCACCCCTGTTGGTTTGCCCCATGTAGTTTGCCCTCAGTAGCTTGCCCCAAGTAGTAATGCCCCCAGTAGTTTAGCCCCTGTAGTTATGCCCCCAGTAGTAATGCCCTCAGTAGTAAAGCCCCCATAGTTATACCCCCAGTAGTAATGCACCCCTGTAGTTATGCCCCCACTAGTAATGTGCCCCGGTAGTTATGCCCTCAGTAGTAATGCACCCCATGTAGTTTGCCCCCAGTAGTAATGCCCCCAGTAGCTTGCCCCCTTGTAGTTAGCCCCCCCTGTAGTTATTCCCCCAGTAGTAGTCACACATTTAAAAAAAAAAAACCCATACTTACCAATCCCCGCTCCCGCTGTGATCCTCCTGGCATCCGCTTCACTCCACTCCTCAGCACTACGAGAGAGACGTCATGATGTCTCTCTCATAGCGCACAATGACAGAACCAGGAGCCGGAAGCAGTAGCTCAGTACTGAGCTCCTGCCACCGGCTGTGCAAGCCAGGCGCCGCTGATAATACAATCTCAGTGGTTGCCCGGCATCTCTCTGCGGAGCCGGCACACATCGAGTTAGGTGAGCCGGAGGAGGCGGAACTGCGTTCCATCCCAAAGTGGAACTGACGGAACACAGTTCCACCCCGTTCTGTCTCACTTTAACCCCTGGGTATAATATATCTTCTATGTCTAGATAGACATGCATTGAGTCAACAGGTACAAAAGATTGACAGTGGTTAAGGTCGGCAAGTTTTTTTTTTTGTTTTTTTTAGGACAAATCTTGTATATTCCATGTAATGTGTCCACCATCAGTACAAACGTGTATCCTCGTGGACTCACATCACTTGCCATACTTCGGGAAAGGTGGCTGACTCTGGTTCGTTCACCATAGGTTACCAGTAGTATTGGGAATGGTATAGGGAGTAGTGGATAGTAAATCAAGCAAATGTTGGGAAAACATGTGAAAAACCCAAAAACATGTGTCGATCATTTGTCTGTTGACCACTGCCATGTCAAATTTTTGAACCTGTCAACCTTTTGTACATGTCGAGCTTAAGCACTGTTGACCTTTCATCTATTGACCTAATGTATGTCAACCATAAGGTGTAGACCAATGCATTGAGCGACCTATCATCCACTATGCCCAGTATTTAGAGATGTGAAAGTTTTTTTTTTCATATTCCATTCTGAATAATGTGTCCATATTTTTCATTAATATGCATGAAATAAAGTGAAAATACATATTAGGGGGCAGTGTCGGACTAGATTTTGCTAACCATTACAGAGAACATGGTCTCGGCCCATTGATAAATCTACATATAGCAAATGCTGCTAGTGCATGCATGATAATATACCAGATTAATAACAGCAATGCACACCTTAGTCCTCTGCAGTATTAGGTAACATATGTATAATTCAAATGCACAGTCTGGAGCCTGATTACTTGAGCATGTGGAGCCCCAGGCAGTGGGCCCACCGGGTGTTTCCCCTGTACCCCTGTGGGCCAGTACAGCCCTGTTAGGGGGAATAAAAAGTGTTTTTTAAATGCTGTGGTGTATAAAGTAATCTTTGCACAAAAGTATTCAAATGTATTAGGCATGGTCGCCATGGGCGAGACTGCATACAAAGACTTTAGATAACAAATGTTAGTAGAGATGTGCGGCTGGCACTTTTTGTGTTTTGTGTTTTGGTTTTGGTTCTAATTCTGCTTTCATGTTTTGGTTTTGGCTTGGTTTTGCCAAAACCACCTTTTCGTGTTTTGGTTTTGGTTTTGGATCTGGATGATTTTAGAAAAAAAACATAAAAACAGCTAAAATCACAGAATTTGGGGGTAATTTTGCTCTTACGGTATTATTAACCTCAATAACAATCATTTCCACTCATTTTCAGTCTATTCTGAACACCTCACAATATTGTTTTTAGCCAAAAGGTTGCACGAGGTTGCTGGATGACTAAGCTAAGCGACACAAGTGGACAACACAAACACCTAGCCCATCTAGGAGTGGCACTGCGGTGTCAGACAGGAGGGCAGATATAAAAAAAAGGGTGGTAGTCATGTGACCGCCGGTCAGCTGACCGACAGTCACATGACCTCCTCCGTGAGCCCGATGGCTCACTATCCCGATGGTCGGCATGCCGACCAACAGGGACTATTTCCACTCGTGGGTGTCCATGACACCCATAGAGTGGGAATAGAACCCGTGGCGACCGCAGGTCGCCACCGAGCCCGCAGCGTGGCGAGCGCAGCGAGCCCGCAAGGGGCTTGCTGCACTCGCCCCTCCCCGCTGGGATCCCGGCGTCGGTATGCTGCCGGGATCCCGGCATCGGTAAGGTGACCGGCGGTCAGGAGACCGCCGGTCACCAGTACTACACCCATAAAAAAGGCCCCAAACAGCAAATCATGTAAAGAAGAAAAATAATTGCAATCAGTTAGTTGTTTGACTAAGCCAAGCGACACAAACAATTGGCCCATCTAGGCGTGGCACTGCAGTGGCAAACAGGAAGGCAGATATAAAAAAAAAAGGCCCCAAACAGCACATCATGCAAAGAAGAAAAAGAATTGCAATGAGGTAGTTGTATAACTAAGCCAAGCGACACAAACAATTCCAACTGGAATTATACGTCCAAATCACTGGAATTATACATCCAACTCACTGGAATTAATTGGCAAAATTACTGGAATTATACAACCAAATCACTGGAATTAATTGGCAAGATCACTGTAATTAATAATTATACATCCAAATCACTGGAATTAATTGGCAAAATCACTGGAATTATACATCCAAATCATTGGAATTAATTTGCAAAATCACTGTAATTAATAATTATACATCCAAATCACTGTAATTATAAGTCCAAATCACTGTAATTAATAATTATACGTCCAAATCACTGTAATTAATTGGCAAAATCACTGTAATTAATAATTATACGTCTAAATCACTGGAGTTATACTGCAAAATCACTGTAATTATACATCCAAATCACTGGGATTAATTGGCAAAATCACTGTAATTAATAATTATATGTCCAAATCACTGGAATTAAATGGCAAAATCTCGGTATCGCCTGCCTAGTAAAGTGGAATCTAGATGGGATTTGGTCCCGGGGACACAATACCTCCATCAATTGTCTAAATCCCACTGCACTAATGGCGGATACCGGACGCACATCTAACACCAACATAAGTGTCAAGGCCTCAGTTATGAGGGCTTCCATCATCATGTGAAGCTGAACCACTAGTCATGAACATAGGCCAGGGTCTCAGCCGTTTCTTGCCACTCCGTGTCGTAAATGGCATATTGGCAAGTTTACGTTTCTCCTCAGACAATTTCAATTTCTTTTTTTGGGTCTTTTTACTGAACTTTGGCTTTTTGGATTTTACATGCCCTCTACTATCACATTGGGCATCGGCCTTGGCAGACGACGATGGCATTTCATTGTCTATTTCATGGCTAGTGGCAGCAGCTTCAGCACTAGGAGGAAGTGGTTCTTGATCTTTCCCTATTTTATCCTCAAATTTTTGTTTTCTATTATGTTTCTGGAGTTATATAACACAATATGCGGCACAGGAATGACTGATGGCTGATGGCCAGGACACTACCACTGGTCTGATGCTGCACAACACAGCAACACTGTGAGGGACTTGTTGTTGTTATTATTATTATTATTATTATTATTATTTATATGTCATTAGTGGACATATAGCAGCAGTGTTTACCACTGTGACTGCTTGGTCACTGGAATGACTGATGGCCAGGACACTACAACTGGTCTGATGCAGCACAACACAGTAACACTGTGAGGGACTTGTTGTTGTTGTTGTTATTATTATTATTATACATCAGCAGTGGACATATAGCAGCAGCACTACACTCTCCGAGACTGGAGTGAAAATGGCCGCAAATCCAAATCCTGCGAGAATCCAACAGCGGGATGATGAAGTTTGCCTCGTTCAGGTTTCCGAGTCAGGCGGGAAAACCCGAGTCGGGCTCGGATCCGGGTTCAGAGCGTGACGTTCGGTACGATTCGGTTCTCTGACACCCCAACCAGCTCATCTCTAGTTAATAGTACGATGCCTTTACAGAGCTGTTTGATTTACGGTTTATCACTAAATACCATGACTAAAACATGATTAGACTCAAACGATTAACATATTTTAAATACAGCATAGAGCACAGAGTCACAGATGTGATGGTCATCATCATTGTCAATACGTTACCATACACTAGAAATATGGTACAAAGATTTGTCTCCTAAAAAGGCATAGATTGAAGATAAATGTACAGTAAAACAAATACACTGTTGTATCATGTTCCGTTTTGCAAAGCAGCAGTTTGCTATAAATTGCATGTGTTTCACATCTTTTAAAATGTGCACACATCACGTCTGATTTTATGCCAGATTATTGAATTACAGGATTTGTATGTGAAAACTAAACATGATAAATGGATGGTGATTTTAAAATTGTACAACAAATTGTACTTTGGTACATATCCTTACTCCATTCTAGAATAAATAAACGGCAAGAAAAATTTGTGATCTGCAGGATAAATGAACCAGGATAAAGGAAAATTTACCGGAAATAAACCAGTTTTCTTAAATAGATTCTAAATTCTTTGCACATTAAAAAAAAAATTGCATAAGGCCTAAAAATCAGGTATATTTTTTGATTCCTTTTGAGCTTCCAGGGATGTTCTTCTTTGCTAAGGCCTGTTATCATCATCGGGTTATGATAATTATTGTCCAATGCTATACATCTGAACTGCGGCCAAGTTGCATGTACAGGTTAGTTTTATATATTTCATTAGTCCAGTGGTCCCCAAACTTCAAGACATTGGCGGCACTGAGGTCAGTGACACCCGGTGTGGCAAATAGACACCCTGTTCACTGGAAGGGGGTATAGCTTCACAGGAAACCCTTATGATTACATCACTCTGGGGTTGCACCCAGCATTCCCAGAGATGCTGGGATGCTCCCGGAGACAGTCTGTCAGCACTGCTGGCTCCTTCTAAGTGACCGGAGCCGTGCGCTGCATGAGAATGTCACATTGCAGCATCTGGTTCCCAATCACTGAGGAGGAGCTGGTATCAAACCATGGAAGAGTGATATCATGGTGAGGTCCACATCTCTTGCTAGTGACGCCTCTGCCTCAAGGCACCATACAAATCAAGGTTTTAAGGATATCCATGCATAAGCACAAGTGACTTAATTAGTGCCTTGGTCAATTGGATAATACCATCTGCAGTGCGCACAAGCATGGATATCCTTAAAACCTGGACTGCCTTCATGACTGAGTTTGGGAAACCCTGCATTAGTCTGTTTCTTGTTTCAGGTGCTATTGTAAACTTTGTAAAATGTTATAGACTGATCAGATTGTTAGTATAAAATAAAAAAATATTAGTGGAGCTAGTGGTTAAACACATATATTATGGTCTGAGCAATTAATCAGCTCAATACTCAATTTAGTACACATAAGAAAATATTTAAATTAAAGCTTCCATCACTGTGGAAATTGTAGTAACATTTAATGAATCTAGACTGAGATACTATACTTTAGTATACACTGAAACAAGATTTGCAGCTGCTACAGGTTACCAAATGGCTGAAGACCAACTGCTAATTATATTAATGTTGCTTGTGCCAAGGGGGAGTTCTTGAAACATTTATTGAAGAATGTAATCTGAAAAAGTAAAAAAACATGTTTTTGGTCTTTCAATGCAATAAGACGATTGATATGCAAATTGAAAATGTAGATTAGCTTTATATTACAATGTTACAACAATTACTTTATGTTTTAAGGTCACAAAGAAAACAATCCACTGTGGAGCAGTGAAATATTGCATTGATTAGAGTACTGTTATTTTTACTGAGGAGATAGAAGCACTTTGGTCATTAAAACTGGTTCAAATAAATTAAAGCGGAGCAATCATTCCATTATTCCAATCCTTAACTGTTTCACAAGTTCTGAAAGAGATCGCAGAAGAGCAGATGCCATCACATGACAGGAGGAAAAGTATTCAGAAGTTACCTATTTCTCAAGAGTTACTGCCGTAAAATTCAACATACCTATAAAACCGGGCCGGCTCCAGGGCGCATGTGTGAATCCCTACTGGTACTATGGTACACTTACTTGTGGTAACCCAAATATAACGTCTCACCCCTTTGCGGTCGCTCTGTTATGCTCCGGCTATGGCATGGGTATGGCGTCCATGAGCAGCAGGGCCCCCGAATACTTGGGTGCTTAGCACAATGTGACAGATGGAGGAAACACACGTGGACAACAGATGCAGTGCAAGAAAGAAATTTGGTGTGCCAGACCATCTCGTTATGCAAGAACAGGAAAACGTTATTTACACTCCTCCATATCATCCAGGACAGGAAGCATAATGGTTACAAGCTCTACTTTGCCAACTTTCTCCAACACGATTCTTTCAGCAGATGGTAAATTCTGTATCGTTTAAGCTTGGTGGTTACAAAAGATTAGGTATAGTTACCACTCCAAACGAACACCTCCAGCACAGTCTTACACATATGACACTGCAGTGAAAAGACAGCACATACCCAATGTTGCTGGGTACAGTTCTACAGCATGTCAGTCCAACAATTATATCGTACAGCAAACAGGGGACTCCAGATCTAAAGTTCATCGCATTCGTCTCAATCCTCATAGGAGACTTCTAACATATGGAAACATCCCAATACACAGGGACCATCTCTCCTTCCATCACCCCACATACACTTTCTTCAGGTATACTACCATCCTCCTTCCATCTCCCTATATACACTTTCTTCAGGTATACTACCATCCTCCTTCCATCTCCCTATATACACTTTCTTCAGGTATACTACCGTCCTCTGTGTCCAATGACTCTGCCGCTAATACATATCCCACTGTCCAGGAACCTTTCATCTGACATGCTGACAACCTTCACCTTACAGTATGCAAGCCTTAAACCCTTCCACTGCTGGACTCCGCCACTTAAGTATATGGTTACTCAGGATTTTTCAACAAGACTTTCTTCTAGCCTTGCTGCCATCTTCAAACAACCCCTCCCTCACTATAGGGCACTTCTCCAGGGGCTATCAACCAGGGATCCAGCGTTACACATCAGATAGACACTCACCCTCTTACACCTGGGCTTCTCTTCACTGGAGATCTCTTATCTTCCACTGTGGCACCAGGCGGCACTCCCTTGTCTACTGCAGGGTCACACTGTAAAGGGGCACTCTTCACTGTACACTTCTAACTGCAGGCACATCATAGTCAAAAGCACTCTCCCTCTTGTCCTCTGCCAGGGGTCTCTCAGTGCAGATCTCTTTGCTGCTAAACTGCCTCCCAGTATACTCTTGTGGGATTCTTCACAGGGAACCCTTTAACATGCAGGGGTTTCCCTTCTTATTGGGGGTGCTTTAAAGAGCCCACTCTATTACAGGGGCTTTCACTGTCCTCACCGATAGTGGGGCAATACAAAGGGGTCATTTACTTATTGGGCTTTGCCCCCTAAACTACTTGTGCCCTCATGGCAATGCCACGCCCCCCCCCTAATTCCAGGGTATTGTGGGACCTCCTTCCTCCCGTCCCATGACCCCAGCTAAATTGTCCGGTACTCTCCATGTGTACACCGGTTACCTGAGCCTTTATAGATTCAGGTTTCAATGTCAGTGGCTGCAGCCATGGAAGGAATGTGCCGCTATGCCACACCCCTTTTTCAGCCCATGAGATCATGCCCCCTTTGTGCAGACAGCTTCCCCTTGCCCTACTGGTGAGTGACGGGTGACATCACTGAGAGGCAGGGTTTAATCACAGCAGTGCCGGGAGGCGGGGCTTAAATACAGGGGAGCTAAAGCCCAGCGCTGCTGGGTACAGTGGCGTAACTACTGCCCCCGCAGTCCTCGCGGTGGCTTGGGGGCGAGGGGCTGCGGGGGCGCCACTGATTTACAGCAGACTGACATGCGGACGAGCGTCTGCATGTCAGTCTGCAGTTTCCTTCCCTCCGCCGCTTGTTGGAGGGTCACGGAGGGACAGCGCGCCTCCCTGTGTCCCTCCTGCTGCATCATCTCCGGCGGCCGCGGGTCTAATAGGGGGAAGTGCCGTCCGTGAGCTCTAACTGGCTCACGAACCGGCACTTCCCCCTATTAGACCTGCGGCCGCCGGAGATGATGCAGCAGGAGGGACACAGGAGAGACGAGCTGTGCCCTCCGTGTCCCTCCAAAAAGCGACGGCGGGGGGGGGAATATCTGGCACTGGGGGCATATATAGCACAGGGGGGGGGGGAATATCTGGCACTGGGGCATTTCTGGCACTGGGGGGAATATCTGGCACTGGGGGCATATCTGGCACTGGGGGGGGGTATCTGGCACTGGGGCATATATGGCACTGGGGGGGAATATCTGGCACTGGGGGGGGATATCTGGCACTGGGGGCATATATGGCACTGGGGGGGGATATCTGGCACTGGGGGGAATATCTGGCACTGGGGGGGTATCTGGCACTGGGGCATATATGGCACTGGGGGAAATATCTGGCACTGGGGGGAATATCTGGCACTGGGGGGGGGGATATCTGGCACTGGGGGGGAATATCTGGCACTGGGGGGGATATCTGGCACTGGGGGCATATCTGGCACTGGGGGCATATGTGGCACGGGGGGGAATATCTGGCACTGGGGGCATATATGGCACGGGGGGAATATCTGGCACTGGGGGGAATATCTGGCACTGGGCTCATATATGGCACGGGGGGAATATCTGGCACTGGGGGGAATATCTGGCACTGGGGGCATATTTGGCACTGGGGGGGAATATATGGCACTGGGGGGGCATATGTGGCACTGGGGGGGAATATCTGGCACTGGGGGCATATATGGCACTGGGGGGGGATATCTGGCACTGGGGGGAATATCTGGCACTGGGGGGGGGTATCTGGCACTGGGGCATATATGGCACTGGGGGAAATATCTGGCACTGGGGGGAATATCTGGCACTGGGGGGGATATCTGGCACTGGGGGGGAATATCTGGCACTGGGGGGGATATCTGGCACTGGGGGCATATCTGGCACTGGGGGCATATGTGGCACGGGGGGGAATATCTGGCACTGGGGGCATATATGGCACGGGGGGAATATCTGGCACTGGGGGGAATATCTGGCACTGGGCTCATATATGGCACGGGGGGAATATCTGGCACTGGGGGGGAATATCTGGCACTGGGGGCATATTTGGCACTGGGGGGGGAATATATGGCACTGGGGGCATATGTGGCACTGGGGGGGAATATCTGGCACTGGGGGCATATGTGGCACTGGGGGGGTATATGTGTACCTGGCACATGGGGACGACGACTATATTTGGCACTGGGGCATGTAAGTACACTGGGGACATATGTGGCACTGGGAGCACAGCCCTAGCAACAAGGACTACCTCCTAGCAACGAGCATGACACCCAGTGCATGAAACACCTGGCAACGAGCATGACACCCAGTGCATGAAACACCTGGCAACGAGCATGACACCCAGTGCATGAAACCCCTGGCAACGAGCATGACACCCTGAGCATGAAAACCCCTGGCACCGTGCATGGAACCAAGAGCATGAAACCCCTGGCAATGAGCATGACACCCAGTGCATGAAACCCCTGACAACGAGCAGGTAATTGAAAAGTAATTAGAAGCCTTACTGTAGGACTTAATGTGTAATGGGCATTACGGTGTGTGGCATAATGTATCACGGACATTGCGGTGTGTGTCATAATGTGTCACAGGCATTACGGTGTATGGTATACTATATCGCGGGCATTTTGATATGTGGTATAATGTCTCAGGGTCATTGCAGTGTGTGGCATAATGTATCACGGACATTGCGGTGTGTGTCATAATGTGTCAGGCATTACGGTGTGTGGTATACTATATCACGGGCATTGTGGTATGTGGTATAATGTCTCAGGGTCATTGCAGTGTGGCATAATACATAACGGGCATTGCGATGTGTGGCATAGGGTATAACGGGCAGGGCATTGCGGTATGTGTCACAGGCATTACGGTGTATGGTATACTATATCACGGGCATTGTGGTATAATGTCTCAAGGTCATTGCAGTGTGTGGCATAATGTGTCACAGGCATTATATGTGCTATAATGTATCGGGCATTGCAGTGTGTGGCATAATGTATCATGGACATTGTGGTGTGTGTCATAATGTGTCACAGACATTGTATGTGCTATAATGTATCAGGGGCATTGCAGTGTGTAGCATAATGTATAACGGGCATTGCGATTCCTGTCATAATGTGTCACAGGCATTACGGTGTGTGGCATAATGTGTCACAGACATTACGGTGTGTGGCATAATGTGTCGGGGGCATTACAGTGTGTGCATATTGTGTCGTGCATTATTGTGTGCGGCATAATGTCTAAGGGCCATTGCAGTATGTGGCATAATGTATACTGGGCATTACTATAAGGAGGAAAAATGACAAATAATGTAAGGGGCATGAATCAGGATTATTTTTCTTTCCTGTGGTGGCCAACGTATGGGCGTGCAGGTTGCAAAACTGGGGTATAAGGTAGTCTTTTCCTGCAATGCCACGCCCCTTTATGCGAAACCACGCCCACTCCAACAAAACCACGCCTCTTTTTTGGCGCGCGCGCCTTCGGCGCGCGCATATTTATCCCTTTCTTGCTCCCAATTATGGAGCATGAAGGGGGGGGGGGGGCGCCGAAGAATTTTTTGGCTTGGGGGAGAAAAATTTCTAGTTACGCCACTGGCTGGGTATTACACATGTGTGAGATCTCGCTACTCTTGCGATATCTCATTTGCAGCCCGGAGCCAGCAACCGCCACAGCCAGGGGCAGAACTGTTCCTGCTGTGGAGATAGGACAATGATACCTGCAGTTGTCTAAAATTGATAGCTGCAGACAAGGGTGTAGATACCATAGGTGCAGGCAGTTGAGCGGCTATGGGGCTCAAAGCTGAGAGGGGCCAATCTTCCCTCTAAAAGTTACATGTGTTATATACACTATATATCATAATGTGAATTGGTGGTACTGTGCGGCATAATGTGTACTGGCAGCACAGAAATGTGACATAAGGTGAACTTAAGCACTACTACGATTCATAAAAGAAACTAGGGCACTATTATTGGGCAAACAAATAACAATTGCTGCAGAGAAGTGTCTCTCTAGAAGCATTGGGATGGGGGGCCCTTCAAAATGTTTCTATGGGGCCCACAAAGTTCTGGCTATGCCCCTGGCTGCAGGTGTTGGAACAGTCAGTGCAACTGACCATTCTTACATTGCCCCCGTAAATCGGTGTGCTATATTTTCGTGCCCCCTTCATTCAGCATGCACCGCTGCTGTAATACATGGGGGAGAAGTGGTATTAGCATACATAGCGTGCACTTATACCACTTCTCCCCCATATTGACATTTCATACATCTACCAATTAATGATCAGTTTCCTTTGCACATAAGTCGGGGGCGGGGCTGGGCTGCTGACTGACAGGATAGTAGCTCTGCGCAGCAGTGCAGCTGCAGTGCTCTGTAAGTGAGAAAAGAAAAACATCAGGACCACAGCTACCATTGATGGGGAGAAACCATCCCTAGCCCCAGCTTCAGAGATCATAGGAGGTCACAGCTGGCACAGCCTGCCTCTGACACTGCACCTTCACCACTGCAACCCCAACTTCAGTTTAGCAGAGGAGATCAGGGATCAGTGCGACCAGACACTCCACTACTTGTGGAAGTGGCAGCCCAAAAGTCTAATCACTCTGGCTGTGGAGATACAAGTCCACAGACAGCAGCTGAGCCCACAAGGGCAAGCGGTAACACTGGCGGGATGTGTAGTGGTGAGCGTTCATAAATTCATAAGACCTGTCCCTGCTGTGGTGTATGGGCAACAACATCTGCAGCTGTCAAAATCAATAGCTGCAGGTGTCGGAACGGTCAGTGCCACTGACTGTTCATACATTGCCCTGTATATTGGTGTGCTATCTTTAAGATAGCAGCGCTGATATACTGTAGACAGGGGTGCATCTGTCATTCAGCACGCACCACCATTGAAATACATGGAGGAGATCTGTATCAGTGCACATAACGTGCACTGATGCTACTTCTCCCCCAAGTCGACATTTCATATATCTACTCCATGATGTAGTGGTCTAGCAACAACCCTATAAACTTGACCTAATTGAGGTGATCAGACATTTCCAGCTCAGAGCATCTCCCAAGACCTTGGCACAAACCCCTGAGCACAGGACCTCCCAACTGTCTCATGACATTTTTGAAAGGCTGTATGTACTCATGGCCATGGCTGGTCTTTATATCATGTTGGGTCCTGTTTCATATTAAGTTACAATCCATCGAACATACTGTACATACCTAAGCAGACTTTCCAAGTATAGAAGGATATTTATGTATTAAACAGTTACTTTTTTTAAGGTTATTCCCTTAAATACCTTAACACTATGCATTTCTTGAGAAAAATCTTGAATTGGGGACATCAAAACTTACAAAGTGTAATCTTGTAATACAAAAATAACCTTTTGCTAAGTTCAGAAAAATACATCACGTTACACACTAGGTAAAACTATTTACCTTCCAAATAGCAAATGACTCAAACATGAGTCATTTATCTTCTGATTTAGTTGTGACTAATGTTTTTCTGCTTTTATTAACAGCATCTGTAGTTTAGTCTCTGTATATTTTCCTGTTTGTTTTACTAGTGTTTATTCAATACACTTCTTCATTTTTTCAATGAGTTAAGTCTACACAATATGGGGATGAATCTGAGTCTAATGCAAAGTTGCTGTGTGTGATATGTCGCAGGAACCTGCTTTACTATCTTGAGCTAATACGAGCTTCCATAGGGCTAATGCGAGGATCTATGTAACCTTAAGCATGAAGCTGCTCCAACCACTGTATTTCCATCTACATCTACAACCACCATTAGCAGAAGCGGATTAAGACCTTATGGGACCCTAAGCAAGACATCAATTTGGTGCCCTCCTTCCTCAAACTGACTGTAGTATGCCCATCAACCATAGCATAAAGCCGCAGCAGCTCTGTGTAAAAATAATTCAGATGATATCGATTTTTCTTCCGTCAATGAACAATCACCCCCACTGTATACAACAAATAGCTTAGTACAGTACCTCAGGGCAAACCAACACAAGATTACATATTACAGGTTGAGTATCCCATATCCAAATATTCCGAAATACGGAATATTCCGAAATACGTAATTTTTTGAGTGAGAGTGAAATAGTGAAACCTTTGTTTTCTGATGGCTCAATGTACACAAACTTTGTTTAATACACAAAGGCCCTCATTCCGAGTTGTTCGCTCGGTATTTTTCATCGCATCGCAGTGAAAATCCGCTTAGTACGCATGCGCAATGTTCGCACTGCGACTGCGCCAAGTAACTTTACTATGAAGAAAGTATTTTTACTCACGGCTTTTTCTTCGCTCCGGCGATCGTAATGTGATTGACAGGAAATGGGTGTTACTGGGCGGAAACACGGCGTTTCAGGGGCGTGTGGCTGAAAACGCTACCGTTTCCGGAAAAAACGCAGGAGTGGCCGGAGAAACGGTGGGAGTGCCTGGGCGAACGCTGGGTGTGTTTGTGACGTCAACCAGGAACGACAAGCACTGAACTGATCGCACAGGCAGAGTAAGTCTGGAGCTACTCTGAAACTGCTAAGTAGTTAGTAATCGCAATATTGCGAATACATCGGTCGCAATTTTAAGAAGCTAAGATTCACTCCCAGTAGGCGGCGGCTTAGCGTGTGTAACTCTGCTAAATTCGCCTTGCGACCGATCAACTCGGAATGAGGGCCAAAGTTATTAAAAATATTGTATTGCATGACCTTCAGGCTGTGTATATAAGGTGTATATGAAACATAAATTAATTGTGTTAATGTACATACACTTTGTGTAATGTACAAAGTTATAAAAAATATTGGCTAAAATGACCTTCAGGCTGTGTGGATAAGGTGTATATGAAACATAAATGCATTCTGTGCTTAGACTTAGGTCCCATCACCATGATATCTCATTATGGCATGCAATTATTCCAAAATACGGAAAAATCCGATATCCAAAATACTTCTGGTCCCAAGCATTTTGGATAAGGGATACTCAACCTGTATAGGCAAAGAAATACGTATATGCTGTAGAGCTGCACCATTTGCTCCGCTAGGGAGCATCAGCAGTCATTGTCTGATGGCCTGGGGAAAGCTGGCCATCCACTTTGCTGGGTGCATGGAATGCTCAGTCGGTCACCTGCACAATCACATTGTAAGGAGGTGGGAGGCAGCGCCTTTCTTCCTTCTTCTCCCACCTCAGCCTCTTTACGTTGAATCCTCAGGGCCCTTACAGTCTGTGCTGAGAGAGGATCTGCATGCTGACTCCACTCTTAGGGCTATATTTATTAAACATTATTATAATTTTTCCAGTATAATTGCTTTACAACATTCCAGGATTAATTTGACTTGAGGCAGCACATAATACTATATGCCCGAAACGTTGTAAAGCAATTATGGTTGCTGCTAGCCTATTCATTTGAGACACTGGGTGCTGAGTGCCATGTAACGCAAGTTTATTTATATATATATATATATATATATATAGATATATATATATATATACACACACTGCTCAAAAAAATAAAGGGAACACTTAAACAACATAATGTAACTCCAAGTCAATCACACTTCTGTGAAATCAAACTGTCCACTTAGGAAGCAACACTGATTGACAATCAATTTCACATGCTGTTGTGCAAATGGAATAGACCACAGGTGAAAATTATAAGCAATTAGCAAGACACCCCCAATAAATAAATAAAGAGTTGATCTGCAGGTGGTGACCACACACCACTTCTCAGCTCCTATGCTTTCTGGCTGATGTTTTGGTCACTTTTGAAAGCTGGCAGTGCTTTCACTCTAGTGGTAGCATGAGATGGAGTCTACAACCCACACAAGTGGCTCAGGTAGTGCAGCTCATCCAGGATGGCACATCAATGCGAGCTGTGGCAAGAAGGTTTGCTGTGTCTGTCAGCGTAGTGTCCAGAGCATGGAGGCACTACCAGGAGACAGGCCAGTACATCAGGAGATTTGGAGGAGGCCGTAGGAGGGCAACAACCCAGCAGCAGGACCGCTACCTCCGCCTTTGTGCAAGGAGGAACAGGAGGAGAACTGCCAGAGCCCTGCAAAATGACCTCCAGCAAGCCACAAATGTGCATGTCTACTCAAACGATCAGAAACAGACTCCATGAGGGTGGTATGAGGGCCCGACGTCCACAGGTGGGGTTTGTGCTTAAAGCCCAACACCGTGCAGGATGTTTGGCATTTGCCAGAGGACACCAAGATTGGCAAATTTGCCACTGGCGCCCTGTGCTCTTCACAGATGAAAGCAGGTTCTCACTGAGCACATGTGACAGACGTGACAGAGTCTGGAGACGCCAAGGAGAACGTTCTGCTGCCTGCAACATCCTCCAGCATGACCGGTTTGGCAGTGGGTCAGTAATGGTGTGGGGTGGCATTTCTTTGGGGGGCCGCACAGCCCTCCATGTGCTCACCAGAGGTAGCCTGACTGCCGTTAGATACCGAGATGAGATCCTCAGACCCCTTGTGAGACCATATGCTGGTGCGGTTGGCCCTGGGTTCCTCCTAATACAAGACAATGCTAGACCTCATGTGGCTGGAGTGTGTCAGCAGTTCCTGTAAGACGTAGGCATTGATGCTATGGACTGGCCCGCCCGTTCCCCAGACCTAAATCCAATTGAGCACATCTGGGACATCATGTCTCGCTCCATCCACCAACGCCACGTTGCACCACAGACTGTCCAGGAGTTGGCGGAAGAGATCCCTCAGGAGACCATCCGCCACCTCATCAGGAGCATGCCCAGGCATTGTAGGGAGGTCATACAGGCATGTGGAGGCCACACACTATACTGAGCTTCATTTTGACATGTTTTAAGGACATTACATCAAAGTTGGATCAGCCTGTAGTGTGTTTTTCCACTTTAATTTTGAGTGTGACTCCAAATCCAGACCTCCATGGGTTAATAAATTTGATTTCCATTGATAATTTTTGTGTGATTTTGTTGTCAGCGCATTCAATTATGTAAAGAACAAAGTATTTAATAAGAATATTTCATTAATTCAGACCTAGGATGTGTTGTTTAAGTGTTCCCTTTATTTTTTTGCGCAGTGTATATATATATAGTTATATATATATAAAAAAGTATATATTTATATATATATATAAGTATATACATAATTGCTGTACACACACACACACAGGAGGAACAGCTTGTATGTTATAATGTAACATATGGGAGGGCACAATGTGTGTGTGTATATATATATATATATATATATATATATATATACACACGAACACACACACGAACACACGCACACTATATGGACAAAAGTATTTGGTGACACCTGTTAATTATTGAATTCAGATGTTTCAATCAGGCCCATTGCACACAGGTATATAAAGTCAAGCACCTAACCATGCAGTCTCCATTTGCAAACATTTGTGATACATTTGTGATACATGGCTTAAGAGCTCAGTGACTTTGAATGCGGTACTGTGATAGGTTGCAATATGACGGTTCATTGAATTGTATCCCTGCTGGATATTCCATGGTCAAGTGTAAGTGATATTATTAGAAAGAGGAAGCATTAAGGAACAACAGCATCTCAGCCACGAAGCAGAAAGCCACCTAAAATCACACAGTGGGGTCAATGACTACTATAGTGCATGGTACGTAAAACTCGATAATGCTCCGCTGAGTCCACTGGAATGCGCTTCCATGGCCGAGTAGCTGCATGCAAGCCTAATATCATCAAGTCTAATGCCAAGTGTCGGATGGAGTGTTGTAAAGCACACCGACACTGGAATGCATTTCCATGGCCGAGTAGCTGCATGCAAGCCTAACATCATCAAGTCCAATGCCAAGTGTCGGATGGAGCGGTGTAAAGCACACTGACACTTTAATGCGTTTCTATGGCCGAGTAGCTGCATGCAAGCCTAACATCATCAAGTCCAATGCCAAGTTTCGGATGGAGTGGTGTAAAGCACACTGACACTGGACTGTGGAGCAGTGGAAACATGTACTGTGGAGTGACGAATTATGCTTCTCTGTTTGGCATTCAGATGAGCGAGTCTGGGTTTGGCGGATGCTGGGTGAATGTAACCTGCCTGACTGCATTTTGCCAACTGTGAAGTTTGGTGGAGGAGGGCTAATGGTATGGGGCTGTTTTTTCAGGGATTGGGCTAGGCTCCTTATCTCCAGTGAAGGGCAATCTTACTGCTTCAGCATACCAAGACATTTTGGACAATGCTATGCTTCCAACTTTGTGGCAACAGTTTGGGAAATGCTCTTTTTTATTCAACATGACTGTGCCCCAGTGCACAAAGAAAGGACTATAAAAACATGGTTTGATGAGTTTGATGTGGAAGAACAGAGCCCTGGCCTCAACCCCATCAAGCACCTTTGGGTGACATGGAACGGAGATTGAGTGCCAAGCCTTCTTGTCCAACATCAGTGCCTCACCTCATAAATACTGTACAGGATGAATGGGCACAAATTCCCACAAAAATACTCCAAAATCTTGAGGAAAGCCTTCCAAGAAGAGTGGAAGTTGTCAAAGGGGTACCAAATCCATATTAAAGTACATGTATTCGAATACTTTTGTCCATATAGCGTATGTATGTATATATATATATATATATATATGTGATACTGGGACACACAGCACAGCACACTATTGGTACAAAACCATTGAGTGCTACTACTGATTTTGATTCTTTGAGTATCACATGCCGATTTTAAAGATTGATCAGGTTGTGAATTATATGAATCTCCGGTGGGTTTTTGATTCCATAATTTCCACACTTTTATCCCTCCTGATTGGCCAGGCATTATTGGCTATGTACTCATAGTGGGTGATCCACTTTTTACAGATGTTAATATCCCAGAGCAAATTAATACATTGATTGTTTGAAGCTAATTACTCAAATAAGATGTACCCCTGATGAAGTCTCTGTGAGAGACGAAACGCATTGGGTTATCAAATTTGTTGTGATCTGACCTCCAATTTACAATCCTTGAAGGAGGAGTTCTCAAAAGAAATATTTGTACATCTGCTCTTATGTGGACCACCACTGGATATTAGTGGTGGTTGAAATGTTTTATGGACAGTTATATCAATACAGTATTAGATTATCTTTTACAAATTTTAATACATTTTGCATATTGGAACATATTTGTTTTCCTAAACAAGATTTTATATGACATTAGGTAATTCTGTCACAAAAATAGGGGTGTTATAACAACCCCAAGGCACCAATTACACTAATACTATATATATATATATATATATATATATATCCTAAAATTGAGTTACTTTGTAGCCAAAGTACATGGACTCCCTGTGCAGTAGGAACTGACCCAAGGCAGTTTACAAAGTAATGTGTTGTTTAAACAAAACTTAATATAATAGTTTTTCATTTAATATTGTTGCCTTTTTAAATACTGCTAACAGAACAGTCTCCACTTAGTATAGAGACCCCTACAGTAAGGGGCCGATTTATCACTTCACACCCCCATCTGATGATGCGGGTGTGAAGTGATAATATCGGCCCAATCCGCAATGTGATCATTGATTACATCGCATGGGTCTATTCTCTTGCTATAAAGCTCTGTCCCTGCAATGTCTCTTCGCAAACATACGTCGACGACAACATCACCACTACCACAAACTGTATACTTACCCAGTGATCGGTACCCAGGTGCTCTCCTCCGGCTCTGGTCATGTGAATGCCAGCTTCCTGCACTGTGACCCGTCATGTAATGATGTAATCTGCTGTAAATGCCAGTTTACAGCAGACTGGGATCACAGTGCAGGAAGTCAGCGTTTACATGACCGGAGGCAGGGAGGAAAGCACTGGGGTACTGATCACCGAGTAAGTATGCAGTTTGTGGTACTGGTGTTTCGGCCAGGTTGCATTTTCCATTATAAATATGGGAAATACGATCTGTTACTAAACAAAAATGTGAATTAAAGGGTTCTGAGCAGTTTTTCTCAAAAACTGCTCCAAACCCTTTAATACATTTAAGTGAAACTAAAATAATGTGAAAAGGGTGCAAAAACACAATTTTTCTAATTATTTTAGTTAAAAGAATTGTTTATAAATCTGCCCGTGAGTCCTTAGTGAGAACATCATTGATTGTTGCTGCTTTATTTTCCCTGAATCTCCTACAGAATTACAGGAAGGAAACAATGTCTGTCTACATGCAATGCAAAAAAGAGCAAAGTGTGCCAGACAAGCATGAACTCACTAGATCTTCTAAATAAAATTGAGCATATGCTTCTACATCTGTTTTCTGTTACCCAACACCATAAACACGTTTCTTCACATAGTTGATATGTATGTTTTTTCCTCATACAAACTCCAGTATGCATGCTGTACTATATGACAACACGACTACATTTCAGTAGGCTTATGCAATACTCAAAGATAAACGTGTAACAGCTTTACTTTCTGCTAGACTACAATAACATGGAATCTATTTCCTATGCTGATACTATGGAAACTGGTCTTTTCAGTTCAGATGCTCCTTTTATAAGGGTTACATGGGAACAGAGGAAATGAATCACTGAAAGCAGCTGTGTGAATCCAATCTGGACTGGATTCAAAGATCCTGGTAAAAACACAGAAACTCTGTCTGCACTCATAGAATTATGTTTTTGATGTGCGCTACACTCTCTGGGATTTCCCAGAACATTGCATGATCCATCCTTAAAAATTCCTCCTGGCACATCATGCAAAGTTAAAAAATGTTACAAAATCACTACTAAAGACCTAGATCATTTACTTAGAACCATCATGGGTTCATACCTAATGCTTTTGTCACCCTCAACGAAAACCACATTTAGGAAACAGAAATTATAATCAAGATGAGAAACATGAGTAATGAGACCCCATGAACATGGAAATATCTCCCATGTCCATGGCCGTAACTAGGAGGGAGCTAGGGGGGCACATGCCCCGGGCACCGGATTTGAGAGGATGCAAGCTGTCCACCCTCCCCTCCACAAATACCGCCACATCCTCTCCTCTCCCGGTCACTGGCATACATACAGCAGCTATATTCATGTGTGTCATACCCAGCGTCGCTGCTGCAGCCTATGTGGGCGCATCTATATGGAATATGTCCCAGAGTAAATAGATGTGTGTTTGCTGGGGGGGCGCTCCATTACTGCCTTGCCCCAGGTGACAAGAATACTAGTTTCGGCCCTGCAATGTCCACCTACAAATCAGTAAAAGGAATGCTGCATCTTTAATGTTAGTGCCAGATTTATTGTATTATGCATATATATACACAGGAAATTAGAACACATTATATAACAAGCTAACTAAACTTAATGGATAGCTAAATCTAAAATCTAACATACTATGGGGTATATTTATTAAAGTGCGGGTTTATAGAAGTGAAGTTGTTGCCCATAGCAACTAATCAGATTCTAGCTATTATCATTTAAAAGGTGCTAGATAAATGATAAGTAGAATCTGACTGGTTGATATGGGCAACAGCTTCACTTTTATAAACACACACTTTAGTTAATGTATCCCTTGGGCTCTTACAGAGTTGAATGCAAATCCATTTACAGAGCGTATATTTGGACTGATTTAGAGTTGTACGCAAGCCCAATGGTTTGTGTACATCTCGGATGGTGGGGTGAATGTGCATGTGCAGAATGGGTCCTGTGTTGTCGCACACAGTGTCCCCTAAGCAACTGCTTGATTGACAGGCCATTTGGGATGGGGAGGGGATAGCACCAGGCAGATTTCCTGAAAATGAGGGGGCATGTTGCCCCCATTGTCTGAGAGTGCTGAGACCAGTGTCTGTGGGGCTAATTCAGACCTGATCGCTAGGCTGCTTTTTTGTACAGCGGGCAATCAAGTCTAAACTGCGCATTCGTATGCTCTGTGATGTGCAGGAGCGTCCCATGGGTACAACGCGGATTGCCGCTCAGCGATGAATTTGTGTGAAGGAACCATTTGCACAGGTGTTCGCATGGAGATTGACAGGAAGAAGGCGTTTGTGGGTGTCAACTGACAGTTTTCTGGGAGAGGTTGGAAAAATGCAGGTGTGTCCAAGCGTTTGCAGGGAGGGTTCCTGACGTCAAGTCCGGTCCCGGACAGGCTGAAGTGTCCACAGCGGCTGAGTAAGTCCTGGGCTACTCAGAGACTGCACAACATATGTTTGTACAGCTCTGCTACACATGCGTTCACACACTTGCAAAGCAAAAATACACTCCCCTATTAGCGGCGACTATGCGAACGCAGGACAGCAAAAAAAAACCTAGAGAGCGTAAAAGGTCTGAATTAGCCCATGCGTCTTCCGACATTATGTATATACTGTATGTATGAATGTTTATAGATAGATATACTGTACATGTACATACTGTACAATGTAAGATCTAATAGAGAAAATGTAAACTACTGTAACTGTATACATTCACACAATAACCTGAAAACTGTTGGCTGGTGGGGTTCCAGCCCTGTCAGTTGATCCAGTTCCTTCTTCTGCTGTACATGGTTTGCTCCTGCCGTACTATCTATCAGCACACCTGATCACCAACAGCTGCACGTTTCTCCAACCAATACTCCAAAGCCACCTCCCCCCACCAAATAGTAGTGATGAGCGGGTTCGGTTCCTCGGAAACCGAACCCCCCCGAACTTCACCCTTTTTACACGGGTCCGAGGCATACTCGGATTCTCCCGTATGGCTCGGTTAACCCAAGCGCTCCCGAACGTCATCACCCCGCTGTCGGATTCTCACGAGATTCGGATTCTATATAAGGAGCCGCGCGTCGCCGCCATTTTCACTCGTGCATTGGAAATGTTAGGGAGCGGACGTGGCTGGCGTCCTCTCCGTTTATTAATGTTGCTGCAAATATTTGTGCTTATTGCTTAATTGTGGGGACTGGGGAGCAGCTGTATTATATAGGAGGAGTACAGTGCAGAGTTTTGCTGATCAGTGACCACCAGTTTTATCCGTTCTCTGCCTGAAAAACGCGCCATATCTGTGCTCAGTGTGCTGCATATATCTGTGCTCACACTGCTTTATTGTGGGGACTGGGGACCAGCAGTATTATATAGGAGGAGTACAGTGCAGAGTTTTGCTGACAGTGACCACCATTATATATAGCAGTACGGTACGGAAGGCCACTGCTCTACCTACCTCTGTGTCGTCAAGTATACTATCCATCTAGATTCTATACCTGGGGTGCATTTAGTTTTGCAGTTTGCTGACAGTGACCAGCAGTATATATAGCAGTACGGTACGGAAGGCCACTGCTCTACCTACCTCTGTGTCGTCAAGTATACTATCCATCTAGATTCTATACCTGTGGTGCATTTTAGTTTTGCAGTTTGCTGACAGTGACCACCAGTATATATAGCAGTACGGTACGGAAGGCCACTGCTCTACCTACCTCTGTGTCGTCAAGTATACTATCCATCTAGATTCTATACCTGTGGTGCTTTTTAGTTTTGCAGTTTGCTGACAGTGACCCCCAGTATATATAGCAGTACGGTACGGAAGGCCACTGCTCTACCTACCTCTGTGTCATCAAGTATACTATCCATCTAGATTCTATACCTGTGGTGCATTTTAGTTTTGCAGTTTGCTGACAGTGACCACCAGTATATATAGCAGTACGGTACGGAAGGCCACTGCTCTACCTACCTCTGTGTCGTCTAGTATACTATCCATCTAGATTCTTTACCTGTGGTGCATTTTAGTTTTGCAGTTTGCTGACAGTGACCACCAGTATACATAGCAGTACGGTACGGAAGGCCACTGTTCTACCTACCTCTGTGTCGTCAAGTATACTATCCATCCATACCTGTGGTGCATTTCAGTTGTGCGCAGTATATATAGTAGTAGGCCATTGCTATTGATACTGGCATATAATTCCACACATTAAAAAATGGAGAACAAAAATGTGGAGGTTAAAATAGGGAAAGATCAAGATCCACGTCCACCTCATGCTGAAGCTGCTGCCACTAGTCATGGCTGAAACGATGAAATGCCATCAACGTCGTTTGCCAAGGCCGATGCCCAATGTCATAGTAGAGAGCATGTAAAATCCAAAAAACAAAAGTTCAGTAAAATGACCCAAAAATCAAAATTGAAAGCGTCTGATGAGAAGTGTAAACTTGCCAATATGCCATTTACGACACGGAGTGGCAAGGAATGGCTGAGGCCCTGGCCTATGTTCATGGCTAGTGGTTCAGATTCACATGAGGAAGGCAGCACTCATCCTCTCGCTAGAAAAATGAAAAGACTTAAGCTGGCAAAAGCACAGCAAAGAACTGTGCGTTCTTCTAAATCACAAATCCCCAAGGAGAGTCCAATTGTGTCGGTTGCGATGCCTGACCTTCCCAACACTGGACGGGAAGAGCTTGTGCCTTGCACCATTTGCACGCCCCCTGCAAGTGCTGGAAGGAGCACCGGCAGTCCAGTTCCTGATAGTCAAATTGAAGATGTCACTGTTGAAGTACACCAGGATGAGGATATGGGTGTTGCTGGCGCTGGGGAGGAAATTGACAAGGAAGATTCTGATGATGAGGTGGTTTATTTAAGTCAGGCACCCGGGGAGACACCTGGTGTCTGTGGGACGAATATGGCCATTGACATGCCTGGTCAAAATACAAAAAAAATCACCTCTTCGGTGTGGAATTATTTCAACACAAATGCGGACAACAGGTGTCAAGCCGTGTGTTGCCTTTGTCAAGCTGTAATAAGTAGGGGTAAGGACGTTAACCACCTAGGAACATCCTCCCTTATACGTCACCTGGACCGCATTCATCAGAAGTCAGTGACAAGTTCAAAAACTTTGGATGACAGCGGAAGCAGTCCACTGACCACTAAATCCCTTCCTCTTGTAACCAAGCTCCTGCAAACCACACCACCAACTCCCTCTGTGTCAATTTCCACCTTACACAGGAAAGCCAATAGTCCTGCAGGCCATGTCACTGGCAAGTCTGACGAGTCCTCTCTTGCCTGGGATTCCTCCGATGCATCCTTGAGTGTAACGCCTACTGCTGCTGGCGCTGCTGTTGTTGCTGCTGGGAGTCGATTGTCATCCCAGAGGGGAAGTCGGAAGACCACTTGTACTACTTCCAGTAAGCAATTGACTGTCCAACAGTCCTTTGCGAGGAAGATGAAATATCACAGCAGTCATCCTGCTGCAAAGCGGATAACTCAGGTCTTGTCAGCCTGGGTGGTGAGAAACGTGTGTCCGGTATCCACCGTTAATTCACAGGCAACTAGAGACTTGATTGAGGTACTGTGTCCCCGGTACCAAATACCATCTAGGTTCCATTTCTCTAGGCAGGCAATACCGAAAATGTACACAGACGTCAGAAAAAGAATCACCAGTGTCCTAAAAAATGCAGTTGTACCCAATGTCCACTTAACCACAGACATGTGGACAAGTGGAGCAGGGCAGACTCAGGACTATATAATGGAAAATATAGAGTGGTGCCTATCTGTGTACAGGGCGCATATAACACTTATTACATAAAATATATCCCTGTTTTGATGAGGAATATAATTATCCTTCGTATGGAGACTTGAGATCTTCTCTGATATGTAATTTCTCCTCTCGAAGTATCATACAATGGTTCCAATGTTCATAAAAGACAAAAAGGAAAGGAACAAATGTGTAGAGCAATTTCACACCACTTTTGGATATTTTCACAACTCAGGAAAACAAAAGGGTGTACCCCACTCACACAGACACAAGTGAGTGGAATCCCATAAAGGTATCTTTGATAACTGAATATTCTTATGATGTTAAAATTGCAAATCTCAAGGGCGTACTCAGAACTCACACTGGAGATATGATGTTAAAACACATAAAGGTATCTTTAAAATCTGTCGGATGGGTCGGGACCTCCTCTGGACCGCAGACCCGCCATGAGCGGGAGTGGGAGAGGGACCTGGGTCCCCCCCCAAATGAAGCCTGTTGGGAAGAAGTTCAAGAGGGCATCGCTAAAAGCTCTATCTCTACTCGACTCAAGGAGACATCCTATAAACTGTATTATCGGTGGTATTATACCCCAGACAAATTATCTCGGATGTTCCCCTCTGCCACCCCGGTCTGCTGGCGGGGATGCGGTCAACGTGGTACTCTCCTCCATATTTGGTGGACCTGCCCACGTATAGTTAATTACTGGAAAAAAGTACTTGACATACTGAACTCCTTATCTGGACTTATGCTCAAATTGGACCCGTGGATGTTTCTACTGGCCCGTCCACATCCAGACCTTGACCCCCTATTGAATTAATTGTTTTCCCATATATTAGTAGCGGCTAAATCTTTAATAGCTAAAAATTGGAAGACCACCGCCCCCCCCCCACTATACCAGCTTTGAACAACTATATCTGGTTCGTAGCTAATATGGAAAAAATCACTTATTACCTGCATGACTGTCCACACAAATTTGAGCTAGTTTGGGGCCCCTGGTTGAGTGCGATGTCTCCCCCATTATGAGGCCCAAACCATTCTTTTGACCATGCCTTCCGGACCTTTGACCACGGTACGCCTGGGCCCTCCCTCCGGACGCCGCCTAGCCACTCCAAGTCCCTATTGGACAGGTGGTGGTATGTAACCCAAATGTCTACTTATGCGTTGTTTGATGTATACACTCTTTATGGAAATATAGGATGTTTATCTTATGTTATGGCATAGATCGGCTCTGTTGTTCCCTTTTCCTTTCTTTCCCCCTCTCTTTGTCCTCCCCCCTCCCTCACTATTCCCCGTTGTTCCTGTTTCTTTTTTTTTCATGCATATGCTCCCCACTTGGGGAGAAATTTTTGTATAGCTGTCTAAGTATGCGCAAAATTATCTGAAAAAATAACACCATGGAGACTGTTTTTCATTTTTCATATTTTATTATGCAATTGAATCTGTATTGTATATTTCTCAGTCTCTCCTGGCATAAATAAAAAAAAAAAAAAAAAATCTGTCGGATGCGTACCCCAACTTACACAATTTGTAGTTGAGACGAACACATAAAGGTATCTTTTATTTTCTATAATCAATGTTATGCGTACCACAACACACTGGATATATGGATGGTTAACTCCTATCAAGGTATCTTTTGTCCAGGATCACATAAAGTATTGCAGGAAGTTTATTCCATGTAGGATACACAGGACAAAAAATGAAAGTTCCTCTTTGTATAGTTAAAAAAGGGGGAATTTATTTCCAAAAAATTCCAAAGTGCATCAAAAGTGCTTTACAGAATGTAAAATGAACAAAAAAACAAACAAAAAAAAACAGCAAAATTCCAATAAAAATGAATCCAACTTTGATCGTCCAAGGCTACTCACAGTACTGTTTGTTCAACGCGTTTCGGTCTTTAGCAGGCACTTTATCAAGAACTACATGCACTGTGAGGAGTCTCCATATTTATGATACAAACACCCAATCAATGAGTAGCAGGAAATTACATCGTTAATTAAACACATATCTCACTTTCTTTAAAACATGGTCAAATTGTATAGGTATATTAAACAATAAAACCCCAGCATACTGTTGAATCTCAGTGAGAAGATCCCAAATGAATTAGAAGGCTCAAATTCTCAATTTAATCTACGATTAGAAAGGACCGCTAAGGATTCTGGGAGATGTAGTTAAAAGTGCTGAACTCCAGTGACCATATAAGGAGTTCCGCCGGAAGTCACCGATACCAACGAACTCCGTAAATACCTGATTAAATAATACACAGATGTCACCCAACAACCCTTTACATTATTGAGTCGCAGGGATGAGATCTCAAACAAATGTTCTAGTAGAGAAACGCAGTCTTGCCCGCGATCGCGAAGGACCGCTATGAATTATGGGAAATGGAGTCCATTTGCGGGACATCGGCGGCCATATATGGAGTTCCGCCGGAAGTCGCAAGCGGTAGCCTTGTTTAGAGTCCTCCGTTTTAACCCATATACTGGGTTCCGCATGCAGGGAGATAACCGGAAGTGACACGCGGCGTGTTCCTTTCTATTCCAGGAGGATCATGGGATGTGTAGTTCACAGGCATTGCTATACGAACTTGTGTTAGTTTTCCGTAGATAATAACACCTTTGTCTCCATTCACAGATGCTGAGCTAATACAATAATAAAATAAGTAAACAGATGTTACCATTCATTATTAGCAATCTTTCCATATTACACAAATAAATGCAAAAAGATGCAAAAAAAACAAACACATATTTAAAGAAACCATTTCAATTCAAAATCACAGTTTAACCCTTGAGGGCTCAAGGTGCCGTATGTAAAGATGCAATGCATCTCGGATTTTCCAAGCTGCGAACCAAGATCTCTGTTACGTTTGTTCCCTTGAACATGTTTTAACCCATAAAACCCGATTATATCTGAAGTGGAACAGCTATGTTTTAACTGAAAATGGGCAGACAGCGAATGGGTAGGTAAGCCCTTTTTTATATTCCTAACGTGCTCCCCAAGATGGACTTTCAATGCCCTGGTAGTACGTCCAATGTAAAATAAATTGCAGCTGCACTTGATGGCGTATATTACATTTTTGCTATCACATGTTATTAAATCTTTAATAGCATGTTTTTTACCATTGATCTCAATGTTATCAATTTTACTTTGCCCTTCACTATTAATAGATCTGCACCCGATGCAGTTTCCACACCTATAGAATCCTTTTGAGACTATTCTAGATGCGGTTTTGGTAGAAGGCAACATACTAGAAACCAGCTTATTTTTCAAATTAGGGGCTTTCCAATAAATATGAATGGGCTTAGTAGGAACCAAAGGTCCAATGATCGGATCCTTCTTCACTAAGTCCCAATGTTTTCTAAGAATATTCTTAATTTCTCTATGATGTTGATTAAATTCAGTAATGAAAGTCCACTCATATCCATTTTTCTTATTTTTCTCCGACTTTTTATTTAAAAGATCTCTGCGTTCAATTGTTTTTGCTTCCACTAAAGCTCTTTCAACCGCATTCGTACTATAAACACATGCCGCAAATTTTTCGCTCATTTCTTTAGCTTGCGCCTCAAAAACATCATATTCAGTACAATTTCTTTTTACCCTCTTCAATTGGCTCATTGAAATTGAGTCAAGCCAATTGTTGTGATGACAACTATTGGCTGCTATATACGATCCAGAGTCGGTGGGTTTAGAGTAGGTTTTGGTGTGTAATTTGCCATCTTTTATGTAAACTGTTATATCCAGAAAATTAATAGTTTCTGTACTCTTTTCAAACGTCAAAACAATATTCTTGTTGTTTGTATTTAATGAATCACAGAACATATCGAGCTTTGTGACATCACCCCTCCAGAGAAAAAAAATATTGTCTATGTATCGGGCATAGAACACCAGATTCGCTCCATACAGATTGTTGGACCAAATAGTATTGAGTTCCCACAATCCTAAGAACAAGTTCGCATAGCTAGGAGCGAATCTGGTGCCCATAGCTGTGCCAGTTTTCTGGATAAAAAACTGATCCTGAAAAAGAAAGAAATTGTTGTTGAGAATGAACCTTATGCCCTCTATCACCATCTCCTTGAGATCCTTAGTGTAATCAGATCCATCCAGGAAATGAGTGATTGCCTCCACACCATCATCATGATTGATGATGGTGTAGAGGGAGCCCACATCCGCGGTCACCAGAATATACCCCTCCTCCCATTGTATGGATTCTAGGAGTGTAAGGATATCTTTCGTATCCTTTAAGTGGGATTTGTTCTTGGTCACCATGGGCTGCAAAAGATAATCTATAAATCTGGATAAATTTTGTGACACAGATTGTACTCCCGATATAATCGGTCGTCCTGGAGGATTAGTGATACTTTTATGCACTTTGGGCAGTACATATATGACCGGTACCATAGGTTCATCAATCATAATGAACTTGGCCTCTTTGAAACTAATAGTGCCCATTTTTTCATATTTGTCAACGTAATTTTTCAATTTAGATAATATGGTGCTAGTGGGATCACTTCCAAGTTTTTTGTAGGTTCCTACGTCATTCAACTGTCGCAGAACCTCACTCTCATAGTTAACTAGATCCATCAGCACCACTCCCCCCCCTTATCTGAAGGTTTAATTACTACTTCTTTCAGTTGTTTTAACTCCTGTAAGGCCTTCCTTTCTTTGAAAGTGAAATTCTGTGGCTTTTTCGGTTTGGCTTGGAGTTTTTCCAAATCCCCAAGAACCATGGCGCCAAAACTTTCAATGAAAGGGCCTTGGATGTTCTTAGGAAAGAATAGCGATTTGGGTTTGAAAGGGGTGGCTGAAAGTGTGTCCATTTCAATACTATCTTCTTGATTAGCAAATCATTTTTTAATAGTAAGTTTCCTTAAATAACGTTGTACATCCAAATATATTTCGAATGCATTAATGGAATTGGTCAGGGCATATTTAAGACCCTTCTGCAGAACAGATGTTTCACTGTCAGATAACACATGTGAACTTAAATTAAAGATTTTTGTTGTGCATACACTTTTCGTTTCTTTTCCTATGCTGGTGGCCTCCACCGGAACTTCACTAGCAACTTTACCTCTTTTTGACCTATGTTTTCTTTTGCGTTTCCCTCTATGGGATTTGAGGATTCCTCCTCTTTTTCCCCTCTTAACCCTGCTGAACGTTACCGACGACGGTTTGGGTAATGTCGGTTCTCTAAAAAATGTTGTTCTACATCGGCAGCTCTTCCTAGTGGAGAAAAACGATTTTCCGTCCACCTAGAAGTTCTCTCACTATTGGCGAATCTGCCTCTTTGTTCCCTTGGAGGGGGACCCCTCCATTCAGGGGTAACCTCCCTACGTCTTCTATTTTTATCCCCTTCATGAGAATAATATGGCCTTGAAGGGCCTGACGGGAATTTACTATTTCTCTCCTTCCTTTCATTTTGCTCCAAGGATCTATTAAAGGTTAATTTCCGTCTTTGGGTTTTTTTTTGGTGGGGTGCTTCGTTTTGGCGGGTAGAAGGGTCTTGAGAGTGTCTAGGTCTGTCATTTATTTCAGTGTTCTGATTCTCATGTGAGATTTGCTCAGCTTTATCCCTATTGAATTTTTTTAATTTTTTTTCAATCAATTGTTTTTGGACTCGTTTTAATTTAACCTCGATATCCCTTTCTAAAAATTTGTAATCTTCCGATTCTGAGAAGGGAGATGCCAATGAGTTATACTCGGCAATCTCTATATCTAATTTGTTTAGTTCCTTTTTCCTCTCTCTAATAACTAATTTTATTAGGGCCAAGGAACAACTGTTGATGGTATTTTCCCAGTCTTTTTTAAAATCCTCACTGGTTGTATTGAAGGAGGAGATCTTGTTGATTTTTAAACCTCGGGGTATCAAGTCATGCACAAGGTATTTCTCCAAGGTGGCAATCTCCCACCATACTTTGCTCTCCTTAAGGAGAGTGTTTTCCAATTTGTGCATGATCTCATCGAGGTCAAAATCAACAAGATTCAAATGAACATTCTCCCTCCCAAATAATTTCTCAAATGTCTGTACCCGTTCCTCTCTCAGAGAAAACATGACAAAAATGCAGCCGATGAGGTGGCCCGTTCAATGGTGATGTAAATAGACACAAAAAACAAATTTTTTTAACCGTTAACCTGTGTGGCGCAATGCTGCCCGTCCACTATAAACACCAAAGTAAAAATCACCAGTTTTTTACAGAAACAAAGTACAATGGAAAATATAGAGTGGTGCCTATCTGTGTACAGGGCGCATATAACACTTATTACATAAAATACATCCCTTTTTTGATGAGGAATATAATTATCCTTCGTATGGAGACTTGAGATCTTCTCTGATATGTAATTTCTCCTCTCGAAGTATCATACAATGGTTCCAATGTTCATAAAAGACAAAAAGGAAAGGAACAAATGTGTAGAGCAATTTCACACCACTTTTGGATATCTTCACAACTCAGGAAAACAAAAGGGCGTACCCCACTCACACAGACACAAGTGAGTGGAATCCCATAAAGGTATCTTTGATAACTGAATATTCTTATGATGTTAAAATTGCAAATCTCAAGGGCGTACCCAGAACTCACACTGGAGATATGATGGTAAAACACATAAAGGTATCTTTAAAATCTGTCGGATGCGTACCCCAACTTACACAATTTGTAGTTGAGATGAACACATAAAGGTATCTTTTATTTTCTATAATCAATGTTATGCGTACCACAACTCACTGGATATATGGATGGTTAACTCCTATCAAGGTATCTTTTGTCCAGGATCACATAAAGTCTTGCAGGAAGTTTATTCCATGTAGGATACACAGGGCAAAAAATGAAAGTTCTCTTTGTATAGTTAAAAAAGGGGGGATTTATTTCCAAAAAATTCCAAAGTGCATCAAAAGTGCTTTACAGAATGTAAAATGAACAAAAAAATAAAAAGTAAAAAAACAGCAAAATTCCAATAAAAATTAATCCAACTTTGATCGTCCAAGGCTACTCACAGTACTGTTTGTTTAACGTGTTTCGGTCTTTAGCAGGACCTTTATCAAGAACTACATGCACTGTGAGGAGTCTCCATATTTATGATACAAACACCCAATCAATGAGTAGCAGGAAATTACATTGTTAATTAAACACATATCTCACTTTCTTTAAAACATGGTCAAATTGTATAGATATATTAAACAATAAAACCCTAGCATACTGTTGAATCTCTGTGAGAAGATCCCAAATGAATTAGAAGGCTCAAATTCTCAATTTAATCTGCGATTAGAAAGGACCACTAAGGATTCTGGGAGATTTAGTTAAAAGTGCTGAACTCCAGTGACCATATGAGGAGTTCCGCCGGAAGTCACCGATACCAACGAACTCCGTAAATACCTGATTAAATAATACACAGATGTCACCCAACAACCCTTTACATTATTGAGTCGCAGGGATGAGATCTCAAACAAATGTTCTAGTAGAGAAACACAGTATTGCCCGCGATCGCGAAGGACCGCTATGAATTATGGGAAATGGAGTCCATTTGCGGGACATCGGCGGCCATATATGGAGTTCCGCCGGAAGTCGCAAGCGGTAGCCTTGTTTAGAGTCCTCCCTTTTAACCCATATACTGGGTTCCGCATGCAGGGAGATAACCGGAAGTGACACGCGGCGTGTTCCTTTCTATTCCAGGAGGATCATGGGATGTGTAGTTCACAGGCATTGCTAGCTATACGAACTTGTGTTAGTTTTCCATAGATAATAACACCTTTGTCTCCATTCACAGATGCTGAGCTAATACAATAATAAAATAAGTAAACAGATGTTACCATTCATTATTAGCAATCTTTCCATATTACACAAATAAATGCAAAAAGATGCAAAAAAAACAAACACATATTTAAAGAAACCATTTCAATTCAAAATTACAGTTTAACCCTTGAGGGCTCAAGGTGCCGTATGTAAAGATGCAATGCATCTCGGATTTTGCATGCTGCGAACCAAGATCTCTGTTACGTTTGTTCCCTTGAACATGTTTTAACCCATAAAACCCGATTATATCTGAAGTGGAACAGCTATGTTTTAACTGAAAATGGGCAGACAGCGAATGGGTAGGTAAGCCCTTTTTTATATTCCTAACATGCTCCCCAAGACGGACTTTCAATGCCCTGGTAGTACGTCCAATGTAAAATAAATTGCAGCTGCACTTGATGGCGTATATTACATTTTTGCTATCACATGTTATAAAATCTTTAATAGCATGTTTTTTACCATTGATCTCAATGTTATCAATTTTACTTTTCCCTTCACTCTTAATAGATCTGCACCCGATGCAGTTTCCACACCTATAGAATCCTTTTGAGACTATTCTAGATGCGGTTTTGGTAGAAGGCAACATGCTAGAAACCAGCTTATTTTTCAAATTAGGGGCTTTCCGATAAATATGAATGGGCTTAGTAGGAACCAAAGGTCCAAAGATCGGATCCTTCTTCACTAAGTCCCAATGTTTTCTAAGAATATTCTCAATTTCTCTATGATGTTGATTAAATTCAGTAATGAAAGCTCACTCATATCCATTTTTCTTATTTTTCTCCGACTTTTTATTTAAAAGATCTCTGCGTTCAATTGTTTTTGCTTCCACTAAAGCTCTTTCAACCGTACTCAGGACTATATGACTGTGACAGCCCACTGGGTAGATGTATTGCCTCCCGCAGCAAGAACAGCAGCGGCGGCACCAATAGCAGCATCTCGCAAACGCCATCTCGTTCCTAGGCAGGCTACGCTTTGTATCACCGCTTTCCAGAAGAAGCACACAGCTGACAACCTCTTATGGAAACTGAGGAACATCATCACAGAATGGCTTACCCCAATTGAACTCTCCTGGGGATTTGTGACATCGGACAACGCCACCAATATTGTGCGTGCATTACATCTGGGCAAATTCCAGCACGTCCCATGTTTTCCACATACATTGAATTTAGTGGTGCAGAATTATTAAAAAAACGACAGGGGCGTGCAAGAGATGCTGTCGGTGGCCTGAAGAATTGCGGGCCACTTTCGGCATTCAGCCACCGCGTGCCGAAGACTGGAGCACCAGCAAACAGTCCTGAACCTGCCCAGCCATCATCTGAAGCTAGAGGTGGTAACGAGGTGGAATTCAACCCTCTATATGCTTCAGAGGATGGAGGAGCAGCAAAAGGCCATTCAAGCCTATACATCTGCCCACGATATAGGCAAAGGAGGGGGAATGCACCTGACTCAAGCGCAGTGGAGAATGATTTCAGCGTTGTGCAAGGTTCTGCAACCCTTTGAACTTGCCACACGTGAAGTCAGTTCAGACCCTGCCAGCCTGAGTCAGGTCATTCCCCTCATCAGGCTTTTGCAGAAGAAGCTGGAGACATTGAAGGAGGAGCTAAAACAGAGCGATTCCGCTAGGCATGTGGGACTTGTGGATGGAGCCCTTAATTCGCTTAACCAGGATTCACGGGTGGTCAATCTGTTGAAATCAGAGCACTACATTTTGGCCATCGTGCTCGATCCTAGATTTAAAACCTACGTTGTATCTCTCTTTCTGGCAGACACAAGTCTGCAGAGGTTCAAAGACCTGCTGGTGAGACAATTGTCAAGTCAAGCGGAACGTGACCCGTCAACAGCTCCTCCTTCACATTCTCCCGCAACTGGGGGTGCGAGGAAAAGGCTAAGAATTCCGAGCTCACCCGCTGGCGGTGATGCAGAACAGTCTGGAGCGAGTGCTGACATCTGGTCCAGACTGAAGGACCTGCCAACGATTACTGACATGTCGTCTACTGTTGGCGCATATGATTCTGTCACCATTGAAAGAATGGTGGAGGATTATATGAGTGACCGCATCCAAGTAGGCACGTCAGACAGTCCGTACGTATACTGGCAGGAAAAAGAGGCAATTTGGAGGCCCTTGCACAAACTGGCTTTATTCTACCTAAGTTGCCCTCCCTCCAGTGTGTACTCCGAAAGAGTGTTTAGTGCAGCCGCTTACCTTGTCAGCAATCGGCGTACGAGGTTACTTCCAGAAAATGTGGAGAAGATGATGTTCATCAAAATGAATTATAATCAATTCCTCCGTGGAGACATTCACCAGCAATTGCCTCCAGAAAGTACACAGGGATCTGAGATGGTGGATTCCAGTGGGGACGAATTAATAATCTGTGAGGAGGGGGATGTACACAGTGAAAGGGGTGAGCAATCGGATGATGATGATGAGGTGGACATCTTGCCTCTGTAGAGCCAGTTTGTGCAAGGAGAGATTGATTGCTTCTTTTTTGGTGGTGGCCCAAACCAACCAGTCATTTCAGTCACAGTCGTGTGGCAGACCCTGTCGCTGAAATGATGGGTTCATTAAAGTGTGCATGTTCTGTTTATACAACATAAGGGTGGGTGGGAGGGCCCAAGGACAATTCCATCTTGCACCTCTTTTTTCTTTCATTTTTCTTTGCATCATGTGCTGTTTGGGGACAATTTTTTTGAAGTGCCATCCTGTCTGACACTGCAGTGCCACTCCTAGATGGGCCAGGTGTTTGTGTCGGCCACTTGTGTCGCTTAGCTTAGTCACACAGCGACCTTGGTGCACCTCTTTTTTTCTTTGCATCATGTGCTGTTTGGGGACTATTTTTTTGAAGTGCCATCCTGCCTGACACTGTAGTGCCACTCCTAGATGGGCCAGGTGTTTGTGTCGGCCACTTGTGTCGCTTAGCTTAGCCATCCAGCGACCTCGGTGCAAATTTTAGGACTCAAAATAATATTGTGAGGTGTGAGGTGTTCAGAATAGACTGAAAATGAGTGTAAATTATGGTTATTGAGGTTAATAATACTATGGGATCAAAATGACCCCCAAATTCTATGATCTAAGCTGTTTTTGAGGGTTTTTTGTAAAAAAACACCCGAATCCAAAACACACCCGAATCCGACAAAAAAATTTCAGGGAGGTTTTGGCAAAACGCGTCCGAATCCAAAACACGGCCGCGGAACCGAATCCAAAACCAAAACACAAAACCCGAAAAATTTCCGGTGCACATCTCTACCAAATAGCAATAATGCCCTCATCTCTCCTTTTTCCATGTGCTTTCTCCTCAATCCTAGCTTCATCTGCTATTTCTTTTCTCTCCCAGCTCTCCCTCTTTTTCTCCCTTATTGTTAATCCCCTCTCTTCATCTGTAACTCACCTGCTGTGTCCCTAAATTAGCTCTCCCTCTCTCTCTCTTCTCTCTCACCCTCTGTCTCTCTCTCTCTCTCTCTCTCTCGTGTGTGTGTGTGTGTGTGTGTGTGTGTGTGTCTCCACCACTGGTACACCACTTTACATACTCATCCTGATTTCTCCTTTACCTTACCCACCCACTCACTGCTTTTCCAGCCTGTCCCCTCTATTTGTTGGACCACCAACACTCCTAGTATAGCCCTCCCACATTTGCCTGCACCTACTTATCTGCCCCACAAGCACTCCTTCAGCCCTTTCACTGAAGAAATTCCTGCTCGATATAGGAGCAGTCAAGGCGTGAGACAATTTGTAAATATGAGTTTACGCCGGCCCTTAATCCAGCTATGCTTGTGTGCCAGCTACTGTAATATCCTTATGGGCTAATGACAGGATTGTGTTGTTTTTTTTAGGACTCCAGCAGACATCAAGATCAGAGTACGCATAGTATTATAAGTAAATCTGCACACAAGCGAAGACTCACATTTACAGTATTTCCATGCATGCAATGTAGCTACTCTGAATCACCTCTAAGGGGGAAATTCAAATGTTTGAAACGTCGGTTGGGTGTCTGTTTTTTCCTGTCTATTAGAAAAATCAGACACCCAACTGACTTTTCAGACAATTGGATATACCCCTAAATGTTTGCATTTGCTCAGATGAGCATTTTTTTTTTAGCACGACCCATCTTTAGGTTGCATAAATAAACTTGCCCAAAACTACAGCAAGTCCATAGTTATTGGCGTATCTATTCTGGTGGTTAATGCTATATCGCTGCAGCATTCACTGGAAGAATGTAGTAGTGTAGTGTAGATATTATACAGAAGATAAGTCTGATTGTGAACGGAACTGCTACCTTACGTTAGGTATTGTCATTTGTTTAAATGCCTGCTGAATGAACAATACTGCTATGCATTTTAGCCTGCATTTCCATATATACTCCTGTGTCAGAGCACAATTGGTATTAGAAAACACATTTATATATACATGATCGCTAAAATAAATAAGACATTAAAATGTTTTAATGTACTGTACATGAGGCCATCTAGAAGTTAAAGTTGCAAATAATTAAGGAGGAGTTTTCAAGAAGGTAGGATGACACACATTAAATGTTACTTGTACATGCAGCCTCATCATACACCGTACTTATGCAATTGTAATAAATTCAAGGTATTGTGAGTTCACAACATACAGCAACTTATAGAACAAGATCTACCTAAAGAGGAAGTCCAGAATCAAACAGACCTGGAGTGGGGCACAGAGTTAGACTGGCACAGTTGTGAGGGTGCATTGGTGTAACAGGCAAGAATAGGGACTCTAGTAATGTCAGAGGACCTACTGTATTAGGATTTGAAGGCTGTTAGAGAATCTAACCAGGCCTTGTGGGCAGTGTCGGACTGGGCATGAAGGGCACACCGGGGGAATGCTGTTGTAGAGGCCCATGCTTAAGGGTGTGGCCCGGCTCAAGTGGGGGCATGGCTAGCCACCACAGAGGTTTGGCTAACCATTAAAGAGTACATTTTCTGTGCCCAATGGTAAATATATAATAAACCATATTCTTGTGAAGTATAATGTAACATATGTATAATGCATAATTCAAGTGCACCTAGAGGAGGAGGAGGAGGGCCCACAGGAAGTGGGGCCCACCAGTGGTTTCCCCTGTTTCCCTGTGGGCCAGTCCAACACTGCTTGTGGGGCCTTCCATAGGTGGGTAGTGGCAAGGTCGGAGTATTGGAGGCTGGAGCTGGAGTTAGTGTAATTTGATTTACAAAGGCAAGGTGTGATAAGTTTTTGTCCAAAAGTACCTATGAAACTATTTGTATATTTTGTGTAATTGCTCAGTGTAAAAGTTTATTTTCAGTGTTACTTGTTTCAAATGGTATGTTTTAGATATTTTTCTCAAATACTTTTAGTCTTCTAGGAAAATGTATCCCACCCATTGCATTTACTGGAATTTGTTTACTTTGCTGCCAAAATCTTAAATGTTTTATCAGTTAAAATCCAAATGTTTTATCCATTAAAATCATATTAGCTGTATTTTCCTATTCTTTGGAAATGCTTGACATGCATCTGCTCTGCGTATGCACAGTGTTTTAATCTGCAAATATAGTTTCTGCTTTCCTAAATGTGATAGTGTTTAGTTGTATTTCCAACATAGATGTGCTTCTAACACAATACAATTTGTATCAATTTTAGATCACCACATTCATCTGAAATTATGACATGGTAAAATTGAAAGCAGACATAGTAGAAAGATAAAGTAAGAAGACTGTAAAATATACACTGAGAGCAAGATATATTCCTAATATTTGCATACTGTAACTGGCTGCAATAGTAAAATAATACATCTATGGCTTATGCTAATCACACTCACAAGACACATGCATGTGTGTCATACAGTTACTGTACTTGACTACTATTGTGAACCGTACCCTGTCGATGCCCCCTGGGACCTCCTCCTCCCAGATCCCCTATTGCCTCATGCATTTGTTTAAAGCATTCTCACTACTTCTGTGAAGGTCAGTCACAACCTATAAAATATGCAATAGAAATTCTGTATCCACAGTTGGAGGCACTGCCCCTCAGAGCTTTCAGATGCTGTTAAACACATACAGTGTGGGCCAGCACCCCTCACAGGCACAGTGATTTCTCCACTGACTCATGTTAGCACCAAGAGCCGACATCACCTCCCACTTTGTCCAACATCCACCCACAGACCACTACTACCACTCCTATTACACATTGGGGATGAGAGAAAGAGGGAATGGGATGAGAGAGAAAGGGGAATAAGAAAAGGAGATGATGATAGAAAGAGATTGAGCGAGGGGTACCGAGATAAAAAAGAGACAGCTGGATGGGTGGTGGGACAGAGATATGAAGGTTGAGGAAGGCACCTGTCCCTGTCAGTGCTTGGTGCTGACAACCTCTCTAGTGCACTAACCATTTGCTCCCACTGCCCTCACCCCCAACAGCAACACCACATCTTCATGTCCAGCATGAGGCTGGAGAGACACTGGGGGAGGGCATAAAGTTTTGTGAATAAGGTGTGTTTTCATTTTCAAAAGTAGCACATAAAGACGCTCTGCATCATGCCACTAGAAGGGATGTTTAATGTGCAGGAAGGCTAGATGTAAGTGGACACATCTGTACAAAAATTGGTATTTGCATTCAAATATTTCTTATTTGGACTCCCCGGTTATTGTCCGTTGGGACTTTAACAAGGAAAATATAACTTACGATCCCCCCAGATATAAACAGCTAATTAAATGTCCGACCAGGGAAGAAGAGATTTTGGATCAAAGTTACAGCACTATTAGTAGAGCTTATCATGCCATTCCACAGCAGCTCTAGCACTGTCTGACCACATGCTTATTCATCGATCCCAGCATATAAACAGAAACTAAAAATTTCTAAACCGTTGTGAGGAGATACAAGAATTGAAGCAACAGAGAAGCAATGGAGGAACTGTGACTGCATTCAAAACACAGACTGGGAAATGGTCTCCAATAGCCTAGATGACTATACAGAGGCTATGACCTCATACATCAGTTTTTGCGAAGGTTGTGTGTTCTCTCTCCTGCTCTTCTATCTCTACACTAACAGCTGCACCTCTAGTCTACCATTAGTCAAACTCTTGAAGTTTGCAGATGACACAACCCTAATTGAATTCATCTCCAAGGGGGATGATCCACCTAAAGAAGGAATGTTGAAAACGCAAAAAAAAACTGTGGAGATGGTACATGATTTTGGGAGGAGTCCACCACTGATTTTCTTCCTCATCATGTGTGACTTCCCAGTTAACTCTGTTGGGCAATTCAGATTCCTGGGGACAATAGTCTCCAAGGACCATAGGTGGTAGGAGAACATCACCTCCATCATTAAGAAGGCCCAGCAGAGGATATTCTTCCAGAGACAGCTGAAGAAATTAAACCTGCCACTGAAAATGATGGTCCAGTCTACATGGCCATCATTGAGTCCATTCTCAGCTCATCAATCACCGTCTGGTATGCTGCTTCCAATGCCAAAGACAAAGGCATACTTCAGCAGATTGTACAATCAGCTGAGAAGGTTATTGACTGCCATCTCTCCTAGAACTATACCAGTCAAGGACCAGGAAGATGATCACTGACCCTTCTCACCACAATCAACACCTCTATCAGATATTGCCATCTGGAAAAAGGTTTTCAATCTATTAAGATCAAAACCTCACACCACATGAATAGTTTCTTCCCCATTCCAGAGGGTTCATCAACAAGCCCCCTGCCTCTCACTGACTATGGGATTCACCCCCACTACCTCACCCCCACCCTTGCTTATACAAGTGAAATTATTATATTATATTTATATTTATTGTAATTTTTTAAAACTCTTTAGCTATATCTTGTTTATGCACAAACCTCACCAAGTTAAGTTCCTTGTATGTTCAAATGTACTTAGCAATAAAGAGAATTCTGATTCAAATCACAGAGCTAGACTACAATACCCAGCAGCTCCTGTGGTACTCAGTGCTGCCAAGAGGTCTGATGGGTCCCATTAAAATTTGGGGTGTGTGGCCTAATTGTGGCAGGTGTGGCCACACCCACTTAGGGATAAATGGACGTTTTTGTTGAGCAAAGCAAGGGGACGCTTTGAGCCCCTCATCCAGGGGTAATTTGAGGTGGGAGCACGATTAGTAACATGCAGAGCCTCAGCAGCAGCAGCCTCTCTGCCTCACTACAGCCCAGCACACTGAAAATATGAGAGCTTATTTTGCTGCTGTCCGATATGGAGAAAGGGAGGAGTGGGACGGACATGGGCCCCTGCCGGCCCACTCCATCAGGCCCGGGCCCCTGTAATTAGTACCCATCCCCACGCTAGGCAATCCTGGCGGTACTAAGCAACGTACATCTAAACAGAAATAGCAGCTATGCTGTACGAGAAGCCTGGTGGTCAAGGTGGTTTTGTTGAAAAATTCACTCATTAAATAAAAGTTGTTTTAAGGCCCCTCTGTGATTAGGGCCCAGAAGCTTTATGGATCCTAAAGCTTAAGCTTCATTAGTTTCAATGTAGATCCACAACTGACTGTCTGGATCCCTCTACTGTATTCTCCAAGGGACAGTGTGGGATCTCCATGGTTCTGGTACTGTGGTTCCTCTTTGGTTCTACCCTTTCCTCAGCTATCTTCACAACAGCCTCCATATTGACTCCTTACAGACTTTTCCCCACTTCTGCATTATTGACACTAAAACATCTAAAAGGAGGTATGGGTATTGTTTTTTTAGATTTCCTCAGTGGCCAGTGGTGTGTGATTTCCGCAAACTCACCTGCCAGAATCACCTCTTTAGTTTGTCAACACTTATGGCAGCTTTTGCTACAGTTTAATATATCCTATATATGGCTATTTGCTGCATGTCGCGTTTGAAACTGGTAATTTGTCATCAACTTTCCAGCAGTTATGTCTGTAATAAATCTGGTATTTTTATCCCACCCAAAACACATTGGAAACTGATAATATAACCCAAACACTGGCTTATAAATTGTCACTAAGTATCAATGCAGTTTACTAACTTCCATTACACTGTTGAGTCTCATGAAAGAATAATGCTAAAAGATTATTTTTACTAGTAGCAGTAGTAGTAGTAGTAGTAGTAGTACTATTGGTATTATTACTTGTTTACATAAATGCAGTACATTTGCAATATGCATTTGCGCCATGGTGGTAGGGGGTGTCAAAATAAATTTTTGTAAGGGACATCTTGGGAACATATATATAGCTTAACCGAAAATATAAACTTGAAGAATTAAATAAAGGAAGTGAGGAAGTAGAAACATAGAGAGAACAGACAGCTACTGTACAGTAGATTCAAATCCTATTTTATGGTAGCATCAATTTAAAATATTAATATACGCATTTGTTTACACATTCTTTTCTAAAATTGGCAATCCGTTATTATTATATATAAAATGTAAGTACTTATTAACAGTAAAATAAACTGGTAATATATTTTTACACGCTAACATTTATGTTAAACGCATATTAAATTTTATGTAGCCAAATGGAGATATTTATGTTTTGGAAAATATTTTTCTTGCCATTTTTGTATACTGTATATTTTTCTTTTAAGATACTACAGTTACTGTATTTCATTCAAGCGGAGGTGTATTAATAAAATTGGCTGCCTGAACAAATATTCTGTTATGTTCAGCAAGCAGAATTATATAGAATTATTATAGAATTATTCAGTTTTCTCACAATTAAAGTTTCAAATAAATTTATTTTGATTTCAATGATTACAATTGTAATAGAATTTACTCATGTATTTCAATTATAGAATACAATAATCTTTGAAATGCTGCATTGTTATTTTTACTAAATAAAATATATTATCATACATTACTACATTGTAAAAAAGAGAGGTTGGCATTATGAAAGTGTTTGATTTAAAAAAGGAGTTTAACATTTTTTTGACAGACATTTGTCGATTCACCAAGTCTTTTAATCCTAATAAATACTGTTTTAAAAGTTTTTCTAATTGTAACTAGCATTTTAACAGTTGTTTAAAGTAAATATGAATGCATATGCTATTTATACCTTTGTTGCTAACTATATTTATATATTGTAAAATGACTAATAAAAAGAAGCAAGATCTGAGAAGAAAATAACAAATGTTTAAATTAGGAGAGGGAAAGTGGAGAGAGATAAAGGACAGGATGTAACGAAGACCGAGTTCAGTGGCTAGGCGGGATACCGGCCAAACTCTGACTTTTTTTAAAGGGGCAATCATGTTCAAGGATAAACCATGCCTTGTACATGATTGTCCCTTTAAAAAAATGTCAGCGTTCTTCCGGCATCCCTCACGGCCCAAACTCGGACTTCATTACATCCGGCTCCTATCATTTTTCAAATACAACCTGTAGAATGACAGTTAGGAATTGAATGGTTGGTACTTTATCTCGCTACACTTTGTCTCTCTCCAAGCTTTGATAAATCTCCCATACTCTCTAGCCTCCAGTCACTTTTGTCACACAAAGGTTACTCATACCTGAAACAAAAAGATATTTAACTAGTGTTTTAGTGGATCTTTTCATAGAAGTGGGAAATTTATTGCTACATTTTTCAAAGCACTCCCAATCAAATTGGGGCTGCACACAGGAGGATATAAGGGGTCATTCCGAGTTGATCGCTTGCTGCGGGCACAAAGAGCATTGCTGCTGTGCACTGGATCTAGCGAAGATTCCATTCGCACAGCCGATCGCAAGGAGATTGACAGGAAGAGGGCGTTTAATGGTGTGAACTGACCATTTTCTGGGAGTGTTTGGGGAAATGTAGGCGTCTCCAGGCGTTTGCAGGGCGGGTATCTGATGTCAATTCCGGGATCTTCATCGCTGCAATCATCGCACAGAATAATTAACTACAGGGCTGGTCTTGTTTTGCACAAAATGTTTTTGTACCACTCGGCTGCACAAGCGTTCGCACACTTGCAAAGCGAAAATAGACTCCCCCATGGGCGGCGACTATGCGTTTTCACGGCTGCTAAAAGTAGCTAGCGAGCGATCAACTCGGAATGACCCCCATATGGCCTAATTCAGACCTGATCTCAGCAGCAAATTTGTTAGCAAATGTGCAAAACCATGTGCACTGCAGGGGCGCAGATATAACATGTGCAGAGAGTTAGATTTGGGTAGGTTATATTATTTCTGTGCAGGGTAAATACTGGCTGCTTTATTTTTACACTACAATTTAGATTTCAGTTTGAACACACCCCACCCAAATCTGACTCTCTCAGCACGTTATATCTGCCCCCTCCTGCAGTGCACGTGGGCGGTCATTCCGACCTGATCGTAGCTATGATAAATTTAGATCATCTTCCCTGACATGCAGGGGGATGCCCAGTACAGGGCTAGTCTGCCCCGCATGTCACGCCGCCCCCCCCCCCCCTGCACAAGTACAAAAGCATCGAACAGCGGCGGTGCTTTTGTACTGGCCGGGAGCTACTCATCGCTGCCTGGCTTGCAGCGGTTGTGTGTGACGTCACTCAGCCGCTGCCACACGCCTCCCCCCGCACGGTGGTCAAACGCTGCAGTGCCGCCCCCTCCCACCCAGCGACAGCCACTGCCTGTCAATCAGGCAAAGGCGATCGTTAGGCAATGACAGCCATGCGCCGGCGCATGCGCAGTTCTGACCTGAATGCTGTGCTGCTAAGAACTGCAGCAAGTATTCAGGTCAGAATGACCCCCATGGTTTTGCCCATTTGCTAACAAATTTGCTGCTGCAATCAGGTCTGAATTAGGTCCACAGACTGTTAGTATAGATCACTTAGTATTGATGTAAAACTAAAGTACAGTAAATGTGATTTTTGGTGATGTGTGCCCGGCTTACAGTTCTGTGCTTAGTGTGATAAAGAGATAAGGAAAGTGTTGCTGAGGAAAAGCCTGGCAGTGATGTGGAAGTGAGCACTGTAATGTGGTGATTGCTATTAGGCCGTCCTCACAGGGATGAAGCAGAAATAACAATGGACATTCACAGCCATAATCCATGTCATTATCCAAGGTTAAATTGTCAAACCAAACCAAGAGACATGCACTGTAAGATAAGAAAAAAAATATTTTATAAAGATAGATCAATACAGAAGCATGAAGCACTGTAGCGGCAATGTTTCAAATATTACATATTATTTTCAAGCACCGCACATGCTATCTGCAGTGTTTGAAAAAGGAATCATTCATATATGAACAGCTACACATTATGCTGTTGTATTCAGCAGATTCTACAGAATAAAAATGTGTGTTTTCAGGGAATATCCCACATATATTTATATTAACCACTTAACTGATGTTTTTTCCCCCAAAAAACGTTCAGAAATTGTTAGGTTTTTTTATGGGTGAATTAGGTGAAGGACATGAATTTAACCTTATCCGAAATTATTTTAGTTTAAAAAAAACAAAAAAACATTTTTTTTTTGCATTTTTTTAAAAATAATTTTTGGCAAACATTGGAACATTGGTAACATTGCAACCATTGTGACATTACTTATAACACCCCAGACAGCTGCTAGGTACACAGAGGGGAGCTTGAAGGGGGGTTGTTTACACTTCCCCAGCGGCTGCAATTGTCTGCAGCTGCTGTGTGGGGGTTCCTGCCGTGCTGACTGATCAGCAATGATCGGCAGCATGGCAACACTGAGGGGAGGGTGCAGGGAGTCAGAGGGACCTTGCAGTCCCTCTGAGAGCAGCAGCGGAGGGAAGTTTCCATTCCCTGCAGCTGCTAACACTGTTTTTCTGACTGGTCCTATCCTGCACGACCAGGTGAGATAAACCACTTGCTGGTGTGGTCGCATCTGATGCGACCATGCCAGGCAAGCGGTTAATTAATAAATAGGCAACTATGAGCATGGACAAGGTGCCACAACCTGTATATCGGCATAATGAATCCCAAGCCACAGCGGGGGCCCCTGACAAGACCAATGTTCAGGGTCATACCGGCCCACAGGGTCATACCGGCCCACTGCCTGGGGAACCCACCTCCTCCTCTAGGGATCAGGATCCAGACTGTGCACTTGAATTATATAGGGTGATTCAAAAGTTGTAGTACACCTTTTTATTTCAAAAACTGTGCAGGAAATGGGAAAACTGAATACTCCAGTAAGGTATGGGTAAGGTGGGCTATATTTTAGGGTATGTACCAAACATGGTCGCCATCTTAAAATCGGCCATCTTGAAACTAAGTCAGTTTTTTTCAAATGGAAAGGGGGTCGTGAAACATGTAAAAAAAAATCAGAATTTGCTGAAAAATTTATTGCTACAAACAGATTTGAAATAACAGTTATGGTTCAAAAGTTACAACGCTTTTTTTGTTGCAGGTAAGTGAAGATGGCTTTGACAAAAGAGGAGAGTGTTGCAATAAAGGATTTTAATTACCTACCAGTAAATCCTTTTCTCGTAGTCTGTAGAGGATATTGGGGTCCATTTAGTACCATGGGGTATAGACGGGTCCACTAGGAGCCATGGGCACTTTAAGAATTTGATAGTGTGGGCTGGTTCCTCTATCTATGCCCCTCCTACCAGACTCAGTCTACGAAACTGTGCCCGAGGAGACGGATATACTTTGAGAGAAGGATAGATAAGGATAGTGGTGAGATTCCGAACCAGCACACACAAGAAGAGGAAAGCCATGCTAACCAAACTTAAAACAGGAACAGCAACAGCTGAGCCAACATTACTTAAACAAGTATCATTGCAGGAAGAACAAAGCACTGGCCAGGTGCCCAGTATCCTCTACGGACTACGAGAAAAGGACTTACCAATAGGTAATTAAAATCCTATTTTCTCTTACGTCCTAGAGGATACTGGGGTTTTTATGTAGTACCATGGGGAAGTACTAAAGCTCCCAAACCGGGTGGGAGAGTGCTGAGGTTCCTGCAGAACTGATTGTCCAAACTGAAGGTCCTCAGAGGCCAAGGTATCGAACTTGTAGAACTTAGTAAACGTGTTCAAACCTGACCAAGTAGCTGCTCGCCATAGCTGTAAAGCCGAGACACCCTGGGCAGCCACCCAGGAAGAACCCACCGACCTAGTAGAGTCGGCCTATACAGATTTTGGAACCGGCAAGCCTGCCGTGGAATAAGCATGCCGGGTAGTAAGTCTGATCCAGCGTGCAATTGTCTGCTTTGAAGCAGGACACCCAATCTTATTGGGATCATAAAGAACAAACAGCGAGTCCATCTTTCTGTGACGAGCTGCTCTTTTCACATACACCTTCAAAGCCCTCACAACATCCAAAGACTTTGAAGTAGCAGAGGTGTCGGTGACAACCGGAACCACAATAGGTTGGTTATTGTGAAATGCGGACACCACTTTAGGAAGAAATTGCTGACGAGTTCTGAGTTCAGCTCTGTCCTCATGGAAAATTAAATACACGTCTTGCTGAAGCCAAGGCCAACAGTGTGACGGTCTTCCACGTAAGATATTTTACGTCCACCTCCTGTAATGGTTCAAACCAGTCCGATTAGAGAAACTGTAGCACCACATTGAGATCCAAAGGTGCCGTAGGAGGCACAAAGGAAGGTTGGATGTGTAGAACACCTTTCAAGAATGTATGGACCTCAGCGATAGAAGCCAGTTGTTTCTGAAAGAAAATGGACAAGGCCGAAATCTGGACTTTTATGGAACCCAGACACAGGCCCACATCCATGCCTGCCTGTAGAAAAAGCAGGAAACATCCCTGTTGCAGAAGATCCTCGAGAAGAGGTAGAGGCCACGGATCTTCGAGGAGCATCTCCAGAAGGTCAGCGCACCAGGCCCTTCTTGGCCAATCCAGAGCAATGAGTATTGCTTGAACCTTTTCCCTTTTTATTCGTTTTAGAATTCTTGGGATCAGAGGAAGTGGTTGAAACACGTACACCATCTGATAGACCCATGGAGTTTTCAGGGTGTCTATCGCCACTGCCTGTGGGTCTCTCGACCTGGAACAATACCACCTGATCTTCTTGTTGAGACAAGAGGCCATCATGTCGATCTGTGGATATCCCCATCGACTTGTCAAGCACCTGAACACTTCCGGGTGAAGGTCCCACTCCCCCGGGTGCAGGTCGTGTCTGCTGAGGAAGTCTGCTTCCCAGTTGTCTACTCCCGGAATGAAGACCGCTGACAACGCCACAGCATTTCTTTCTGCCCAGAGGAGAATTCTTGACACCTCTGACATTGCTGCTCTGCTTTTCATTCCGACCAGTCGGTTAATGTACGTTACTGCTGTCACATTGTCTGACTGGACCTGAATTGCCCGATCTTAAAGAAGATGTGAGGCCTGCAGAAGGGCTTTGTATATGGCCCTGAGTTCCAGAATATTGATTGAAAGGATGACTTACTGACTTGATCATCTTCCCTGAACCTGCACCCCCTGATTGACAGGCTCCCCAACCTCTAAGGCTTGCATCTGTGGTTAACAGAATCCAGTTCTGAATTCTGAACCTCCATCCTGTGACGAGGTGAGAAGACTGTAGCCACCACAGAAGGGAGATTCTGGCCTCTGGTGACAGACGGATCCTCTGGTGCATGTGAAGATGCGATCCAGGCCATTTGTCCAACAGATCGAGCTGGAAGGGTCTACCGTGAAACCTTCCTTATTGAAGTGCTTCATAAGAGGCCACCATTTTCCCAGAAGGTGAATGCACAGATGCACCGACACCCGGGTTGGCTTCAGGACATCCCGAACCATCGACTGGATTACCAATGCCTTTTCTAATGGAAGGAACACCTTTTGTGACTCCGTGTCCAGTATCATTCCCAGGAATGGGAGCATCCATCTTGGCTCTAGGTGAGATTTCGGAAGGTTCAGAATCCACCCGTGATCTTGGCGGAGTTTGGTTGAGAGAGCAATGCTGTCCAGCAACCTTTCCTTGGACGGTGCCTTTATCAGGAGATCGTCCAGGTATGGAATTATGTTCACTCCCTGTTTGCGGAGTAGAAACATCATCTCTGCCATCACCTTGGTGAACACCCTCGGTGCCGTGGAGAGACCAAATGGCAGGGCCTAAAACTGGTAGAGACAGTCCTGCAGTGCAAACCGGAGATAAGCCTGATGAGGCGGCCTGATCGGAAAATAAAGGTATGCATCCTTGATATCCAGAGACACTAGGAATTCCCCCTCCTCCAGACCTGAGATCACTGCTCTCAGAGACTCCATCTTGAATTTTAACACTCATAAGTACGGGTTCAAAGACTTGAGGTTCAGAATCGATCTTACCGAATCATCCGGCTTTGGTACTACGAACAAGTTGGAAAAGTACCCCTTGTCTAGTAGATGAGGTGGAACTGGAACCACGACCTGAGTCTGTACCAGTTTTTGGATGGCATGCTGTAAAGTTATACTTGCCTCTTGTAAAACTGGCAAGCCTGATTTGAAGAATCTGTGAGGTAGGAGCTTTTGGAACTCCAGTCTGTAGCCCTGGGAAATAAGATCTATGACCCAGGGATCCTGGCACGACTTTGACCACATCTGACTGAAGAATTGTAGTCAGGTTCCCACCTGACAGCCTCCCAGGCATTGCGGTCAACCGTCATGCTGAAGTCTTTGAGGAAGCAGTGCCTGAGCTCTGTTCCTGAGCACCTGCTGTTGCTGGTTTGCGTGGTTTACCTCTTGCGCCGCTGGAGGACACTATCAAATTCTTAAATTGCCCATGGCTCCTAGTGGACCCGTCTATACCCATGGTACTAAATGGACTCCAGTATCCTCTAGGACGTAAGAGAACAAGTGTTGTAACTTTTGAACCATAACTGCTATTTCAAGTCTTTTGCAGCAATAAACTTTTCAGCAAATTCTGATGTTGTTTGACATGTTACAAAACTGACTTAGATTCAAGATGGCCGATTTCACGATGGCGCCCATGTTTGGTACATACCCTAAAATATAGCCCACCTCTTCCATACCTTACTGAAGTATTCAGTTTTCTCATTTCCTGCACAGGTTTTGAAACAAAAGGGTGTACTGCGACTTTTGAATCACCCTGTATGTTATGAGCCACGGCTGTGGCTCATTCCTGTTTTGCATTTTTGTTATGTATTTTATGTTATACTTCTGTTTATGTTCCCCGTGGGTGTCATGGGGTGCTCGGAGCTCACCCTTAAGGAGGGGATACTGTTATGAACCACAGGTAGTGGTTCATTTCTATTTTATGTTTATTTAGTTGTCTTGCATGCCAGGATTTCCCATTGCTCTGTTTTAGATTACTCTTGTCTGCTGCCGCTGGTAAGTCTGTGCAATTTCAGCTTGTTCCCATGTCTCTCATCTGGCTGCTAATTGCATCTTGTCAGCTTGGAGTCCTGCAATAGGCCAGCTGCACTGGATTATTAATTAGGCCTCTCTGTTATATGCTGGCTGATTGCAGTTCGCAGATGCTGGTGATATTTCTGGGTTTTCAGTCTGCTTGAGTTCTGAGCTTGGTTCCTGCTAGTTCCTGAGCTTCCTGAATGCTGAATCTGTTTGCTGAAAGTGTTTCCAGTCCTGCTGTATCCGGTCGTTCCTGTTCTCAGTTGTCCTGTACTCGGAAGTCGTCATCTGTTCCTGGAGTCCTGACTGAGCACCTTTGAACATCCAGTGGTGTTCGTGAGTCACGGCGTAGCCGTGTGTTGCGGCTTGGGCCGCTTAATTATTTATCTTTTATTATTTGTGTTCCGGAGCTTTTGCGGAGGATTCTGCTCCCACAGATCCACTCTGGTATCCAGCGGTGCTGGGTAGGAGTACGGACTAGTGGATTTTGGTTGTCCTTTTCCCTGGCGGGTTACCGCACATACCTCAGGTTTAGTCAGTTAGCTTGTAGCCCCTGGCCTGGTTGTTTAGTCAGAGGGCCCCTTGTTATCACCCTGTCTCGGATTTCCCTTTGTCTCCCATTAAGACCTGAGGGGGCATCGGAGTTGGGCAGACATAATCCGCCCTTCAAACGCGGCTGCCATGGGCTCAAGCAACCATAGTCTCGCAGGGGATTTCTGACCACACGGGCGAGACAACGGAGTTAGGGCGCCAGGGGCTATTCCCTTTCCATTCCCCTTTCCCAGCATTACATCCTGGTGCTCTGGACTCGCTTCATAACATCTCCCTTGTTCTGAGCATCAGGAACCTAACATTATCACCAGCCATACCACAAAAAAGAAATAAAACTTTTTTTTCTTTTTTGGCCAAGTCCAGTGTCTAGTCTAGAATCCAGTCCGGTGTTTAGAATCCAGTCCGGTGTTTAGAATCCAGTCCGTTGTTTAGAATCCAGTCCGGTCTTTAGAATCCAGTCCGGTGTTTAGAATCCAGTCCGGTGTTTAAAAAAAAAAAAAAAAAGTCTTGTTTTGTTTAGCAAAATTTAGTCTTGCCTTGCCTTGTCTTGCCTTGCCTTGTCTTGCCTTGTCTTGTCTTGTCTTGTCTAGTTTTAAATCCTCCTATGTCTACTATGCAAGCCCTGCAGGCATCTCTCGCAGCTCTGAACTCTGTATTCAGTGCTTTGAGACCAGAGCGACTAGAAGTTTTGCAGCAATCCCTAAAGCAACTGCAAAACCTTCTGACTAAAATCTTGCTCATTTTGCCAGAAGTCGTTGAGAGTACATCTATCTCTAAAGAGACTCTTGCTCACAGTATGGTGACAAGAGAATCCTCTGGTCTAATTGAAGAGAAAAGGTTTAAAAGTTTTCTGCGGCCCAGGCTCTCAGAAGAGGAGCGTCTGCGTCGCAGAAACTTAAACTTATGCCTATATTGTGGGGGTTTAGGCCATTATCTGCAGACCTGTGAGTTGCGCAAGCCAAAGTGTGGTGACGAGTCTTGCCCTCTGGCCAAGTTGAGTCATGATACAAGACCTACTCCTGTCTCTACTGTGGCAGAGGCACTTGTCACACAACCCACACAAAAAAGCTCTCTGTCCTATAATTGGGGTCCTTGGGCAAGGGAGCCCCATTATAGATTCAGGAATCAAAAGAGAATGTTTCTCTCCTCTCTTGAGGTTCCTGTGGAAGCGGAGTTGCAAGTCCCTGGAGTGATGCCTGATGCCCAGGTTCCTGGAGTGGTGCCTGATGCCCAGGTTCCTGGAGTGGTGCCTGATGCCCAGGTTCCTGGAGTGGTGCCTGATGCCCAGGTTCCTGGAGTGGTGCCTGATGCCCAGGTTCCTGGAGTGGTGCCTGATGCCCAGGGTCCTGGAGTGGTGCCCGATGCCCAGGGTCCTGGAGTGGTGCCCGATGCCCAGGGTCCTGGAGTGGTGCCCGATGCCCAGGGTCCTGGAGTGGTGCCCGTAGCCCAGGGTCCTGGAGTGGTGCCCGTAGCCCAGGGTCCTGGAGTGGTGCCCGTAGCCCAGGGTCCTGGAGTGGTGCCCGTAGCCCAGGGTCCTGGAGTGGTGCCCGATGCCCAGAGTGCTGGAGTGGTGCCCGATGCCCAGAGTGCTGGAGTGGTGCCCGATGCCCAGAGTGCTGGAGCGGTACCCGATGCCCAGAGTGCTGGAGCGGTACCCGATGCCCAGAGTGCTGGAGCGGTACCCGATGCCCAGAGTGCTGGAGCGGTACCCGATGCCCAGAGTGCTGGAGCGGTACATGATGCCCTAGCTTATAGAGGGACATCAAATATTATAGTTCAGGTGTCCATATCGGAAGGGGTCTCAGAAGCTGTTACCCCAGGTAGGGACTTGAAAAGCGCAACCCTAGAAAGGGTCTCTAAAACCATAGTTCTTGAGGGGAACTCGAGAAGCAAAACCCCAGAAGGGATCTTTGAAGTAATATCCCCAAGTGGGGTCTCGAGAGACGCAGCCCCAAAGAAGGGTCTAGAAGTCGCTTCCCCAGGAAAGAACTTAAGAAGCATAGCATTAGTGGAGGATCTGAACGTTATTGCTTCAGCAAAAGTCCCGGAAGTCATAGTCCCGGGAGAACTTTCGATAATTATCGACTCAGAGAGGGAGGCCGATGGCCCGATCCCAGTCAGGGAGGCCAACGGCCCGGTCCCAGTAAAAGAATCCGAGGTGCTGGCCCCAGCGGGGTTCTCGGAGGCCACTGCCCCAGCGGGGTTCTCGGAGGCCACTGCCCCAGCAGGGTTCCCGGAGGCTACTGTCCCAGCGGGGTTCCCGGAGGCCACTGTCCCAGCGGGGTTCCCGGAGACCACTGTCCCAGTGGGGTTCCCGGAGGCCACTGTCCCAGCGGGGTTCCCGGAGGCCACTGTCCCAGCGGGGTTCCCGGAGGCCACTGCCCCAGCGGGGTTCCCGGAGGCCACTGCCCCAGCGGGGTTCCCGGAGGCCACTGCCCCAGCGGGGTCCCCGGAAGTCACTGCCCCGGGTGGGGTTCAGAAAGTCACTGCCCCGGGTGGGGTTCAGAAAGTCACTGCCCCGGGTGGGGTTCAGAAAGTCACTGCCCCGGGTGGGGTTCAGAAAGTCTCAGCCCCGGGTGGGGTTCAGAGAGTCTCAGCCTCGAGTAAGGTCAATAGTGACCAGGTCCTAGCAAAGCACTCCAGTCAGTCAGATGAGAAGGAAACAGATCCTGACTCTGATATCTCAACATCCATAACCTTTGATGGGGACTTCGCTCAATTTCTGGCGCTTTTCAAACACTATTACACTATTATGTTGTCTAGACCATTTCTGGGCATCACTTCAGAAAACCTTGGGCTCTATCTGATTTATTCTTTTAGAGGAGAGCCTTCTGAGTGGGCAACCAGCCTAATGAAAGCTGAAGATCCCATTCTTCAGGATCCCCTAGCATTCTGTGATGCAATTGTTAAAAGATACGGTTCCAAAGAAATTGGTTCAGGTTCCTCTAAGTCACCCGTCTTGTCTGCTGAGAGTCCACCAAATACTGTAAACTCTGCACAAGAGTCCCAGCCCGATGTTTTGACTGCAGGATGTGCTTTTTTGACTTCTTCTTCTAATAATAGTACTTTACCAGAAAGTTCAGCTCCCAAGGGTAAGAAACCTGTCTCTGATTTGAACGCAGCCTTGCTGGGTGGTACCATCAGTTCAGACAATGTTTGGGGAATTACCTTGGTCAGACCTAAAGAGCTTTGTAAAAAGAAGAAGAAGAAAAAGAAATAATTTTTTTTGACTCTTGCCTTGATTTAAAAAAAAAAAAAAAAAAAGATTTTTTTTTCTCCTTGTCTTGTGTCCTGTGGCCACCGTTAGGGGGAGGGCACTGTTGCAAGTTGTTGCTACAGCTTGTTTTTGTTTTCTTGTCTGTTAGACCAGTGTGTCAGGTTTTTTTTTTTTTTTTGTATCCCTTGTTCTGGATAGTCTGAATTTTGGGGTCTTTTGACCCCTCCTCAAGGGGGGGGGGTAATGTTATGAGCCACGGCTGTGGCTCATTCCTGTTTTGCATTTTTGTTATGTATTTTATGTTATACTTCTGTTTATGTTCCCCGTGGGTGTCATGGGGTGCTCGGAGCTCACCCTTAAGGAGGGGATACTGTTATGAACCACAGGTAGTGGTTCATTTCTATTTTATGTTTATTTAGTTGTCTTGCATGCCAGGATTTCCCATTGCTCTGTTTTAGATTACTCTTGTCTGCTGCCGCTGGTAAGTCTGTGCAATTTCAGCTTGTTCCCATGTCTCTCATCTGGCTGCTAATTGCATCTTGTCAGCTTGGAGTCCTGCAATAGGCCAGCTGCACTGGATTATTAATTAGGCCTCTCTGTTATATGCTGGCTGATTGCAGTTCGCAGATGCTGGTGATATTTCTGGGTTTTCAGTCTGCTTGAGTTCTGAGCTTGGTTCCTGCTAGTTCCTGAGCTTCCTGAATGCTGAATCTGTTTGCTGAAAGTGTTTCCAGTCCTGCTGTATCCGGTCGTTCCTGTTCTCAGTTGTCCTGTACTCGGAAGTCGTCATCTGTTCCTGGAGTCCTGACTGAGCACCTTTGAACATCCAGTGGTGTTCGTGAGTCACGGCGTAGCCGTGTGTTGCGGCTTGGGCCGCTTAATTATTTATCTTTTATTATTTGTGTTCCGGAGCTTTTGCGGAGGATTCCGCTCCCACAGATCCACTCTGGTATCCAGCGGTGCTGGGTAGGAGTACGGACTAGTGGATTTTGGTTGTCCTTTTCCCTGGCGGGTTACCGCACATACCTCAGGTTTAGTCAGTTAGCTTGTAGCCCCTGGCCTGGTTGTTTAGTCAGAGGGCCCCTTGTTATCACCCTGTCTCGGATTTCCCTTTGTCTCCCATTAAGACCTGAGGGGGCATCGGAGTTGGGCAGACATAATCCGCCCTTCAAACGCGGCTGCCATGGGCTCAAGCAACCATAGTCTCGCAGGGGATTTCTGACCACACGGGCGAGACAACGGAGTTAGGGCGCCAGGGGCTATTCCCTTTCCATTCCCCTTTCCCAGCATTACGTCCTGGTGCTCTGGACTCGCTTCATAACATCTCCCTTGTTCTGAGCATCAGGAACCTAACACTGTACATTATACATATGTTACCTTATGCTGCACAGGACTGTGATGTATTTTCTACAGGGCATTGCTGTTGTTAATCTGGTTCATTATCATGCATGCACAAGCAGTATTTACTATATAGATTTGCCATGGGGTCCAGCCCATGCACTCTTGAATGGTCATCCAAGCCTTTGTGGTGGATGGCCACCAGGGATAGCATAAGTGCCTCAGTGACAGGGGCGTGCTTTCAGCCTATATGGAAGCACGCCCCTGTCACTGAGGCAAATATCATTGGGCACCAGATTCTCATCTCTCCCTGGGGTCCAGTCTACTTTCGCTGACTCGATCACCGGCTTGCAGCTTGGCTTCCTATTCCATTCCTCTGGGCAGACCCTCCGCTGCTCTCCTCAACCTGGCACTTCCGCTGGTACTGGGAGTTAATATGGGTGCACTTTGTGTATTGGAGGGTAATAGGAGGGCAGTGTGTGAATTGGGAGGGCTCTTTGTACTGGAGGGGGCAATATGAGAGTGCTGTGTATTTGGGGTTAATATGGGAGTACTGTGAATTGGGGGGAGTAATATGGGGGTGCTGTATAAACTAGGGGTTATATGGCAGCTCTGTGTGTACTGGGGAAAGCCATAGTGCTGTGCATACTGAGGGGTATGGTGGAGGGCATTATGTAATGTGTATATAATGAAAGGTGTTAAGAGGGTTGTCGTGAATACTGAGGGGGTACCATGGTAGGCACTGTGGCCCCCATTCCGAGTTGATCACACACTAGCTGTTTTTAGCAGCCATGCAAATGCATAGTCGCCGCCCACGGGGGAGTGTATTTTCGCTTTGCAAGTGTGCATACGCCTGTGCAGCCGAGCTCCACAAAAACAGTTTGTGCAGTTTCTGAGTAGGTCTGAACTTACTCAGCCCTTGCGATGACTTCAGCCCGTTCGGTCCCGGAATTGACGTCACACACCCGCCCTTCAAACACCCGGACACGCCTGCGTTTTCCCTACCACTCCCAGAAAACGGTCAGTTGCCACCCACAAACGCCCTCTTCCTGTCAATCTCCTTGCGATCGGATTCAACGTTAAAACCACCGCTCAGCAACGATCCACATTGTAACCGTACGATGTGCGTGCACATTGCGGTGCATACGCATGCGCAGTAGAGACCTGATCGCAGCTCAGCAAAAATTGGCAGCGTGTGATTAACTCGGAATGACCCCCAGTGTGTACTGAGGGGTAATTGGGCAGGAGGTGTATATTGAGTGGTACTGTGTGTACTAAGGGGTACTATGATTGCTTATGTACACTGCAGCGTTATTAGGGGGCCAGGTGTATATTTTGACAAGGTTGTAAGAGCGCAAAATGGGACGGTTTCAAACAATATGGAGCTAAACTTACTACATATGTATTATTTACATTTTAGTAGTGGTATGATCAGGGAGGGACGTAACTATATTGGGGCCCAGGAGCATACAGCCGCTGAGGATATAAGGGCCTGATTGAGAGGTGAACACAATGCTGATGTTTGCACAGCAGGGATATGTGTTTTTGACTGCAAACGCTCCAGTTCAGATATCAGGTGGCAGTTGCAGTGAGGACTTGGACGCAGATAGACAGGGAGCGTTTGTTGGTGGCTGAGGGTTGCTGAGAAGATGTGCGTCCGATGCTACGCCTTTGTAGGTATATTAGAGTGGCCGTCATTGGGCGTCTCAATACATAGCCCTGCAGCAGCGATATTTGCTGATTTTCACAGATCCGCTGGATATGAATTCACAGTCACTATGGAGTTTGTGCGCACCTCTGAGTCAGGACCTAAGTGTCTTTTGCACCGGGGAGGATAATAGATTTATATGTATGATGATCTATACATATAAATATATTATACATATGTGGCTATATTTATTTATATATTTAAACACAAAAACACACACACACACACACACACACACACACATATATTCAAAACATACATAATGAAAGACGGCTCTCACAGGACCTCCAAATAAAGAATCTGTATAACCCACAACTAAAATGTTGAACAAGCTGACATAAATTGTCTCGCTATTCTTCATTTGGAGGTCCTGAGAGGGCCGTCTTTCATTATGTATGATTGGGTGATTTTTTGTCTCTGGAGGGCACCTGGGCAAGGTCTGATTAAATTAGTGACATTTAGCATTCTGGATGAAAACAGAATTATGCCAGGGTGCCCTCCTTATAGACATATAGAGAAGAATCTCCTGCGTGACTCATAGCAGTCCACTCTTTGTGAAGAAACAAGGCAGCACTCCATGGATAGGTGGTATATTATTCAAATAAATGTATATTGGGATGCACGGAAGCACACCGGGGGGGTAGGGGGGGCTGGGGGGCATTGTAGCTGCATTTACATAAAGTCATAAACTGCAGCAAGAAATGCAGGAAATGCCGCAACTGTGTCCAACTTAGAATCAGGTCCTATGAGGATTGATCATGCCCTCCTTCACAAACCCCTCACCTTTTAGGGCTGCTTTTACGAAATTTCCCAGGCTGGTTTCCCATCCCACTCTGCCCCTGATATCAACCCAGCCCTTTTCCTCCCTATGCGCTTTGTCTTCACTGGCGGTCGGCCTTGACAGGGCGTGGGCAGCCTTTGTCCTGGAGAAAGTGGGACTGGAAGAAGTGGGCTGTGGTGACCTGCACACACCTGGACCACTTGAAATGTGCCAGGGAGTAGGAGCAAGCAACCATCCCCCCAGATATTTCCTCACACACATGGATGATTTTATTGGTGCCCGTCCTCCTTCAGTCACCCGCGGGTTGCTTTTGCTGAGTCGGAGACACCCTGATCTGGAACAAGGTAAAGTTGATGCGGCAGCGACGGGTGTATCGGGAGAGGGGGTGTGCGGATAGCAGCTGCTGCAGAGAGGAGCAGAGGGCCATAAATCATTCTTGTCTACTCTAAGGAGCTGACAGTCTAATGGGGGAGGGGCTTGGGGTGGCTTGTTCTACCTGAGCACTGTGTTTGGGTCTCGGAGGAGTGTCTGTGTACTGGCAGCGTGGAGTGGGTTACGGGAATAGTTAAATGGAAATTAAACACCTGAAATGGAGAGCAGGGGTGTGTGGTGCTGCCTGACTATGGAGGGTTTGATGTATATGGATGGTTCTGCTACACAGGGGGTATGGAAGGGTAGATAAAGGTAGGTGGTACTGTTACTCTGGGATGGGTCAGCAGTGATGATGTTTGAGAAAATAGATCTAAAATGGTGTCTCCATTATGCAGATTGAAGGAGAGGTGGGATAGCCTGTGGTCCCTATACGGGAGAGTGATAGATGATTTGGGATCATTATGCTGGAGGTAGGTGGTCAGCTTTGCCACCAATCTCCATCAGTTTAAGGAGCAAGGCGGGCGTGCAGACATCAGGGACTGCTGCATCCACAAATGTAATAGACTAATAGTTGCCCCCTATATATATGTGTGACATACAGTATATGTGAGGGATGGTATTGGGATCTTGGCACTTGAGATGCCGACGGTCAGAATCCCAACAGTGACATCCTCACCTGCAGGATCCCGACAACTGTTAGGTTATTACCCTAACGCTAATCTCCAACCTCCCTAACACTCCCTGCCTGCAGTCTGACCCCGTTCTTGGCTCCTTTTGGCTTTCTTCACTCCAAACTGCAACACAATCCTCTCACAGCAGGCTTATGTCCACTGCCCGCTCCTCCTTAAAGAAAAGTCTAGATCCGCCTACGCTGGCGCTGCTGTTCAGGGATGATTCTGCTCATCTAAAGCCTCCACCACAAGCAGAAGCTCTCCCAGAAGCAGCGCAGCTGCTGGGAGACCTGCTTCTGCTGGCAGAGGATGGGGATGAGCAGAGTCTGTCCCCATGCTGCCTGAGAGGAGGCTTCGGAATCTGCCCCTACTGCAGTAGTGCAGGTAGAAGAAGACACAGCCAGGGGCGGTGATGACAGGATATAGTGCTAGGGATTGTATGAGGATGGGGGCACCAAATTGGTGTCATGCTTAGGGCTCCATGAGGGCTAAATCTGCCTCCGGCGGCGGCCATAGGGGCGGCTTCAGCAGGCATGCCTCACCAGCCACTAACCTCACCGCATGCCACTGATGTTCACACCCCCTCTGGAGAGTGGCCACACCCCTAAATGGGCCCCCACCACTGCATTACCCTGGCAGGCCCTTTATGCCCCAGTCTGACACTGCAAACGTTACATAAGGAGACAATCCAAGTTGGCAGGACTAAATCCAGCTTTTAAAATGATAATTGTGACAGTCCTGTTTCCTTTGCAATAAATGTATTTGTGAATTGCATGGTTCAGTTTACTGAACATGATTGGTGCGGAAATAATAGAATTTTGGTACTTACCAGATAATCCTTTTGTTTGAATCCATAGGGGTCACTGGAGTTACTCTTGGGATATGAACGGGCATTAGCAGGGATATGCACAATTAATTATTTAAATTAGTAGCCCTTATAACCTCTCCATGCCCACTATCCCTCAGTGTTTTTTTACTGAGCCGAATAAGAGCGATAGAGGGAAGGTACAATGAACTACATAAAACATTATAACATAACGGAAAACAAAAGAGTTGACACATAACATAACATAACAAACAACTATAAAGTTGATATTACCATAGCTAATTAACTCTTAGCCTTGCACCAGTCGGAGAAAATGTGGTAACATAAACTCTACTGAACTGAACACAACCCAGTTCAAACTGCTCTGGGCGGGCATCCAGTGACCCCTATGGATTCAAAGAAAAGGATTTACCTGGTAAGTACCAAAATCCTATTTTCTTTATCATCCTCTAGGGGTCACTGGAGTTACTCTTGGGAGCTACCAAAGTTCTCTCCTTGGGCGGGAAAGCTGTTTGGCCCCTGTAACACAAGACGGCCAAAGCTTGATGCTGATGTCACAAACGTATGAAACTTATAAAAGCAGACAAACGTGTGTACTGACGACCATGTGGCTGCCCAACAAAGCTGCACCTGCCGCCCATGACGTTCCCTCTGAACGAGTGGAATGAGCCTAAATTGATGCTGGTGGTTGTTGACCAGCACGAAAGTACGCCTGACCTATGGTCACCTTAATCCATCTGGCCAAGGTCTGCTTGGAAGCTGCCTGACCCATCTTGACTGTATCATATAGGACAAATAAAGTGTCCGTCTTACGTACTGTTGAAGTTCAGGCAACGTAGACGTGAAGAGCGCGTACAACATCTAAAGTAACTGGAGTCCCTGCATCCTCTGATAACACAAGGACTACAATTGGTTGATTGATGTGAAAAGATGATACCACCTTAGGTAGGAAAGCGGAATTCGTCCGAAGTTCCGCTCTATCATCATGAAACACTAGATACGGTGGTTTGCATGACAAAGCACCCAATTCTGAAACTCGCCTTGCTGAAGCTAAGGCCAAAAGAAAAACTGCTTTCCAGGTGAGAAATTGAATATCTACCTTCTGTAAAGGTTCAAAAACTGAGAACTGTACAAAATCTACAACCAGATTTAAGTCCCATGGTGCTATAGGTGGTATAAATGGAGGTTGAACTCTGAGAACTCCTTGCAGAAAAGTGTGAACTGTTGGCAAAAGAGCCAACCGTCTTTGAAAGTAAATTGATAATGCAGAAACCTGCACCTTTAGTATAGACAACCGTAGTCCTGCATCTAAACCTGACTGTAAAAATAGCAAAAGATGGGATAGCTTGAAAGGTAATGTCGGAAAATTCCGGAGTACACACCACTCTATATAAGCACGCCAAATTATGTGGTAATGAGCTGCTGTAACTGGCTTCCTAGCACATAACATGGTAGGTATAACTGTTTCTGGAATGCCCCTTCGTCTCAAGATAGCGATTTCAACAGCCACCCATAGTAGCGCTAAATCGGGGTATAGGAATGGACCCTGCAATAGCAGGTCTGGACGTAATGGGAGCGTCCATGGTTTGTCTATGAGAAGATCTCGAATATCCGAGAACCACGCTCTCCAAGGCCAATGAGGTGCCACTAGTATGACTGTCGTGGACTCTCGTTCGATCCGCTTTAGCAACCGGGGTAGCAGTGGTAATGGTGGAAACAGATACACAAGGCTGTATGGCCATGCGATTGAAAGAGCATCCACTGCAACTACCCTTGGATCTCTTGTTCTGGACACATACTGGGGTATTTGATGATTTTGGCGAGAAGCCATGAGATCGTCTTCTGGGAACCCCCAACGCTGGACTAACATCTGGAACACTTCTGGATTTAATGTCCATTCTCCTGGATGGAAATCCTGACAACTGAGATAATCCGCCTCCCAGTTGTCCTCTCCTGGAATGAATATTGCCGATAATATCACCTGGTGACCCTCGGCCCAATTCAGGATTCGAGTAACCTCTCGCATGACCATGCGACTGCGAGTCCCTCCTTGTTTGTTGATGTATGCGACTGCCGTCGCATTTTCTGACTGAACCTGTACAGACTGACTGTGGAGCATGCGAACTGCCTGATGTAATGCATTGTAAATGGCCCTGAGTTCTAGGACATTTATTGATTGATTTGCTTGGTCTGACCAGAGACCCTGAAATTGACAATCTAGGACCACTGCTCCCCAACCTCTGCGACTTGCGTCTGTCGTCAGGGTAATCCATTTCCAGACTCCGAACCTTCTTCCCGCAGAGAGATTGCGTACCTGGAGCCACCAGAGTACTGATATTCTGGCTCTTGGAGACAACCGCACCAACTGATGGATCTGAAGATGCGAGCCTGACCACTGTGCGAGAAGATCCAGCTGAAAAGGCCGTGAGTGAAATCTTCCGAATTGGAGAGCTTCGAAAGATGCTACCATCTTCCCCAATAGTCGAAAGCACAAGAGCACCAAGACCTTCCGAGGTTTCAGCACGCATTGTACCAACCAACGAATGCTCTGAATCTTTTTTCCTGTCACTATCTACCTGCCACCCACTACATGTGACCCTTTCCTTCTCACCCACTGCCTGTCACCCTTGCAGAGCACAGGGGGGGGGAGTGGGGAGGGGGGCTCTTTAGAAAAGTTGCTATGGGGCCCACATGGTCTAGTTACATCCCTGATTTGGTGAATAATCAGAAATTCTATTCATGAAACAGATTTTTCATGCTGTTCGTCCCAGACTAAGCCCTAAGCAACATATAAAAATCGAATTCTTTTAAAGATGGAAGTAGAAGAAAAAAATAACCTATTGCATAACAGGTAAGGAGCCTATAAATGTTCCATGTCCGTCCCTTTAATCTGACTTTAATATCTCTTGGTACAAAATATGTACTGTAGTCTTTGCATGTTGGTGCAATTCCCGACACAGGGTGGTTTCATATTAGGTGTGATAAGTTACTGCACAGTAATAATGGGCTTTTTAGCCCGATAACGCTATGGGCTATCCAATTATGGCCCATTTGTACTGTGCGATAACTCACCCGTTATTGGCTGATAACATATGGGATCCGTGATAACATTGCGGACATATGTGTTCGTGTCCGATAATGGGTCTCCTGGAGCTGCTATTGGGCATTCTTCTTTGCGTGCCTGAAGCATGCAAAGAAGAATCCCTGATAAGGGCCGGCTTCAATGTTTAATAGGATAGCGGCAGCCCCAGGGTAATCCTTTACCTGTGGTAACTCACCTCAGGTAATAAGTTACCACCCACAGTCTGTAGGTAATGGGAAAAGCCTCAGGCCACTCAGGAAATTAAGCAAAACTTTGCACCCCACCAACAGATATCTGCATCTCAAGCTCTTGTCCATGCGCTTCCCATATAAAATGCACTTTTGCCAAATAAATAGGTGCATTATATCACATAACAGCAGGGAGTCTGCAAGGAGACATATTAGATCCCAACTGCCATATAAAAAAAAATTGTCAGTGCTTGAAAAAATAAAGAATTTCTCCTTGACAGTTTTGAGAGACAGGAAGAAATCAATGGATAATTAAAAATGTAGCAAGTGAAATGTGGCACTCAATAGATAGCAATATTCAGATTAAGAAGGAGCTAAAACTTAAAAGTCTAAGGTATTTAAAACCATTTTAAGCTACAAATTCTGCATTTGTTCATTCCTAAGCTTTCCTTTGCTATGAAATGCATTGTAAGCATCACTGGGAAGGAAGTAGTTAAATACCCGCTTTTGGCAGAGTTGCTGAAGAGCAGGTAATGAGGCATGTAGCGCATCCACCTGTTGCTGGAGATATTAGATTTATGGTGCGCAGTTGTGTAGTAGTAGAGGATTTCATAATAAAACAACAGCAAGTGACAGAGTAAGGGACAAATAGCGTACACTGAATAGTGGAAATGGCTGTAGCCAATGATGTTTTAGCAATAGCTTCAGCAAAATCACCTTTTGTTCTGGAAGTGTCTTCTGCTGGAGTAAATATTAGAATTAAACAATATTTGTGTTATTTTGCGTGTACATAGGATTATTCCTATGCAAATAGAAACTGGATGCACTAAAAATAAATATATCTTTCTTTTTGCAATAAAAATGTGAACGAAATACTTTTGAATAAAATGTGCATACCCCCTTTCAATCTCTTTTAAGCAGTGCCCTTGGTCCTCTCTTCATCCTGTTTAGAACCATCTGTGTTTTAAATCATCCCAGGGACAACATTCATTTCCTTCCCTGTCCCAATGTAATTTGTTAAAACAGGAATTTGTTACACTCGTACCTGTTAATGATTAAAAACTATTTACCAGCACTTCCCATTTACGTCTCTGGTGCCGAGAACCATTTCTTCACAAATATCTGATTGATTGATTGATTGATTCCTCAACCTAATAACCTGCTGCATTATTAAAACACAAATGGTGGGTATCCAGGTGCTAACTTTAAAAATTAATAAATGTGGAACATGAGTGAAATACAGTCTATTGACTTGGAATTCTCATTACTTATATAAGACACAAATTAGATTTTAACAAGTAATGTTTTAGCACAAAACAGGCACAGCATCATGGGGCATTAATCTAATTCTAGTTTCATGATCATAAAAAGTTACATCAGATTTATGTCTAGCATGAGATTAATTACTGTAGAAATGAATTGGTGGTGTGGTGGGCAACAAGAAACCCCCTAAGAGTGCACTGGAATGGGTGGAAAAAGGGAGCAAGAAATAAAGTATATAAAAATAGTGAGTTTATATTAAATCATTTAATACACTCTTAATTTTGCTACATTTTCGACCGAGTGAACTCTTATCTCAGATTGCAATATTTATAATGCAAAGCATTTGCATGTAGCCACTTACAGCAGAAAGTTAAATGCACCAATGTATGTCACCTATGTTCAATAGATACATTTATGCAATAAGTTAAGTACCATGCATCATTTTTATTTCTAGTATACAGCATTATTCTTTCTAAGTGCATGTTAACCATGCAAAATGCCCATCTCAAAGATATGGTATTTGCTTTGTTTATTTGTGCAAAAACAATGGAGAAAAGGTAGCATATTTTCATTGAAATGAGTATCATCATATTAGACAATCAATTGACTAACAACAGTGCTAACTACAGGTAGAGTGAAGGCAATCGCTTATATGCCAAACAATTATAAAGGATTACATAATTACAACCAAGAAAGTATCTGATTACATGGGAAAAATAAGAGAGACGAGAGAGGGTGCTGCTCATGAGAGCTTACATTCAAAGAAATTGGTGGACACAAAGAGGGAGAGTTAGGATTTAGGAGGAGGGGTGGCTGGCTTGAAGCAAACAGTGTTGTATGGCAAGTTAAAAGACTGGAAGGCTAGGGAAAAGGCCCATTGAGTATGTTAGGCCATTCCAGAGGTTGGGAAAAGCATGGTAAAGCCCTGAAGTCAAGACTGGGAAAAAGTTAATCAGGAAGGAGCAGGGAAGTTGATCAGTGGCAGACCTGAGTGTGTGAAAGGGATTGGCTGTGGAACTTAGGTTGAAGATGGAGCAGAGTAATTGAGGGCTTTGCAGGTGAGTGACAGATGATTGCATTTTCTATACCATAGGTTACAAGTGGAAAGACTGACAAAGAGGCAGCATAGATTAAATGGTAAGAGATGTGGGCAGTGTTAATGATGGTTGAACAGGGGTAATGTGAGAGTTAGGTACAGATGAGTCCACATTTATCTAGACCTTTAATAGGATTAACTGAGACTGTCCAATCAGACTTAATCCCCTGCTGTATTGTTCTCTGTATTGTATTGCAGCTGAGAACAATAGATGAAGGGTTTATGCTAATAAGTCATGTTGTGCCTAGGCGCAGAAAACTAGTCAAGATAACCGTGGACCCATCTGTAAGAGAGAGAGATGAGTAAATTACAGTAATCAAGGCAAGAGTTCATAAGGGTTTGCATGACAGTTTTAGTTGCTTCCAGCGTGAGAATGGGCTGGATTACGGACATATTAAGGAAGACACCCAGACAGTGACTGTGGGAGACAGAGGATATGGAGGTGTTAATAATGGACATGAAGAGGGTGGAGAAAAGAGAACATTGGAGCAGAGAATGATAATGAGCTCAGTTTTAGAGATGTGTTGGGCCGGATGTAATGGCTTGCGAGACTGCCGGAGCTCCGAGACTCTGGCCGAACTCATACTTTTTTTTAAAGCAGCAAATGTTTACAAGGCAAAACTTGGTTGGTTTTGCCTTGTAAACGTTTGCTGCTTTACAAAATCATACGAGTTCAGCTGGAGTCTCGGAGCTCCGGCCGTCTCGCAAGCCATTACTTCCGGCCCGTTAAGTTTTAGGAAGCACTGGAGCAACTAAGGGGAGAGGGCTGACAGACAGTTAGTGAGTGGCCGAAGGATAAGATGTAAAATTGAATGTCATCAGTGTACATGTGGAATCGAATGTCAAAGGAACTGATAAACATTTCAAGCATTTCAAGGAAACAGGTACAGTACAGTGGAAATAGAGAAGTGGACCAAGGACAAGGAAATACTGTTGAAAGGGGGAAGAAGACATAGCGACAAAGAAGGAACAATTGTAAAAGGGTTGAACTATGAGAATATGTGTCATGGAGATTAATGGAGTGGAACTTAATAAACATTTGTCTTCACTGAATAAGATGGTAATCAACTATATCAGTCAGGCAAGCATAAAGATAACAGATCCCCCCTTGTAATTCATGCACATGCAGACCTCTTGGAAAATGAGCTGTCCAAAACATATACTTGGCCCACAGCTAGCACACTATAATATCCATGTTTTTGTTGCCCCTAGCATGTGGGTAATGGGGTTTGTTATCAGTGAGTTTATAATAGTTAATACAGTAATAGTGTAGTACTTGGTTTTTTTTTAGACAGTACTTATTAATACACATGCAGGATAAAACAATAATTCAAACATCATATAACTTGAATATGGCTATAAGTAATTTTGGTTTTAAGAAAAAAGTGAAAAAGTAATAGTTTCGAGAGAAAAGAAAAATAGGATTACACAAGCATAGTAATAAGGACAGAGGCCCGACAATTATGTACATTTATTTAAAAAAATCAAAAAACAAGTTATATAATATCTGTTCACCATCACAAGACAATAATGACATTGATGTATAGAAGATCTTTGAGAAATGTATATACCAGCGGTGGCCAACCCGTCACTCGTGAGCGACGGGTAGCTCACCGCTGTAATTGGAGTAGCTCGCAGGCAGAATCCAGCAGCACAGCCGCCAATACTGACATTAATCTCATGCATTGGTACTTGGGGAGTGTGAGGCGGCAGGGAGCTGTTGTACGCGGCTGTGCGCGGTTGTACGTCACTGTGCGCGGCCATGTGCAGCTGTTCACGACGTACGCGGGAGAGCTGGTGGTGCCGTTACCTCCTCCATGCCCCTGAGTAGCCGCTTGTAGTGTGCCCACACCCCACGCCATCCGTACCGTGCAAACGGGTAGTGAGTCTTACAGGTGCCAGCAGTAATCTTTTTAAAAGGCATTTGTGTGTGTAGTGGCAGTCAGCACAATGCAGGTGTATTATGATGGAGCATAATGTGGCTGTGCCACAACCTCATTATGCTCCTTCAGTATACACATGCAATGTGCTGATTTTTGCAGCCATCACCTCACCTAGTTAGAGACAAATAAACTGTACAATCCAATATGCTCCATCAGTATGCATTGTGCTGATTTTTGCAGCCATCCCCACACCTATTTAGAGTAAATAGGTATGGCAAAGGCGGCAATAATCAGCACAATGCAGGTGTATACTGATGGAGCTAATGTAACATTTTTTAGTTTGTGTTGGCTCTAAATAGGTGCGGCTGTGTGCTGCCGTACGCGGGAGAGCTGATGGCGCCAATACCTCCATCTTTGCCCCTGAGCAGCTGCATGGAGTGTGACGGAGCCCACACCCAATGCTATAAGGACCCTCCAAACGGGGCGTGATAGCAGCATTTAGTCTGGGTTAGTCTCAGCAGTGATATTACAAGGCTTCTGTGTGCATGAAACCCCTGGCAATGAGCACAAGATCCCTGACAGCGAGCAGGTAATTTAAAATTAATTAGAAGCCTTACTGTTGGGCATAATGTGTAATGGGCATTATGGTGTGTGGCATAATGTATCACAGGCATTGCAGTAGGTGGCATAATGTGTCAGGCATTACAGTGTGTGGCATAATGTATCACGGGCATTGTGGTGTGTGGCATAATGTGTCATGGGCATTACGGGGTGTAGAATAATGTGTCAGGGGCATTACGGTATGTAGAATAATGTGTCAGGGGCATTGCAGTGTGTGGAATAATGTGTCAGGGGCATTGCGGTGTGTGGAATAATGTGTCAGGGGCATTACGGTATGTAGAATAATGTGTCAGGGGCATTACGGTATGTAGAATAATGTGTCAGGGACATTGCGGTGTGTGGAATAATGTGTCAGGGGCATTGCGGTGTGTGGAATAATGTGTCAGGGGCATTGCAGTGTGTGGAATAATGTGTCAGGAGCACTGCTGTGTGTGTCATAATGTGTAACGGGCATTATGGTGTGTGGCATAATGTGTAAGAGGCATTACTATAAGGAGGAAAAATAACAAATAATGTAAGGGACATGAATTAGGTTTTTGTTTTCCTGTGGTGGCCAATGTCTGGGCAAGCAGGTTGCAAAACTAGGGTATAAGGTAATAATTTCCTGCAATACCATGGCCCTTACAGTGAGGCCACACCCTAATTCTTTACTTTTAATATAGCAATGGGAGCTGTGCCAGAAACTGTTTTTGGCAGGAGAGTGTAAAATTTATAGCTACACCACTGACCACAAGTCCAGTCTTAACACTGAGAGAGCGCCAGCAACCATTCAAGTACAGCATATTTTTTTCAAAAACTTTAGTAGCTCCTCAGGAGATTTAATTTTTCTCGAGAAGCTCACTCCCCAATTAAGGTTGGAGACCACTGATATATACCTTCATAATATTACCTTTTACTTGTTAACAGTCTTCATATTATTGTTCCCATATCAATGTTTGAGTCTGATAATACACTTTATTGAATCTCAACAATATTTGCCTGTATTCCATTATTACTCACATACTGGAAAATGACTATACACAACAATCTGAACCAGAATTGACAGTATCATACTGTTTTTAGGCAGGGATGGAGTGGGGAGGTCACTGTTGGAACACAGTGCTGGGTATGAAATCCTGGTGGCCGGGATCCCGGCGATCAGAATACCAATGCCGGGATCCCAGCCACCAGAATGATGGCAGCGGGGCGAACACTACAAAGCCCCTTGCAGGCTTGCTGCACTCGCCACGCTACACTCTATTGGTGTCGTGGACACCGACGAGTGGGAATAACCCTGGCGCAGCTGTCGGCATTCTCAGCAGTTGGGATCCTGGCGTCGGTATTCTGCCTGCTGGGATCCCGACCGCCAGGATATTAATTACATCCCGGGACATGGGACTACTAATTATTAATAGAAATGGAAATATTCTTGGCATTTGTATGTTTGTATTTTTTATTTTTAAATATGTGAAGAATGACTGTGTACTGAATATTATTAAAGCTCTGAGTATAAATACTAGTGATGTGCACCGGAAATTTTTCGGGTTTTGTGTTTTGGTTTTGGATTCGGTTCCGCGGCCGTGTTTTGGATTCGGACACGTTTTGGCAAAACCTCCCTGAAAATATTTTGTCGGATTCGGGTGTATTTTGATTTCGGTGTTTTTTTTACAAAAAACCCTCAAAAACAGCTTAAATCATAGAATTTGGGGGTCATTTTGATCCCATAGTATTAACCTCAATAACCATAATTTCCACTCATTTTCAGTCTATTCTGAACACCTCACACCTCACAATATTATTTTTAGTCCTAAAATTTGCACCGAGGTCGCTGGATGACTAAGCTAAGCGACCCAAGTGGCCGACACAAACACTGGCCCATCTAGGAGTGGCACTGCAGTGTCATACAGGATGGCAAATTTAAAAAATAGTCCCCAAACAGCACATGATGCAAAGAAAAAAAGAGGTGCAATGAGGTAGCTGTGTGGCTAAGCTAAGCGACCCAAGTGGCCGACACAAACACCTGGCCCATCTAGGAGTGGCACTGCAGTGTCAGACAGGATGGGAGATTTAAAAAATATTCCCCAAACAGCACATGATGCAAAGAAAAAAAGAGGTGCAATGAGGTAGCTGTGTGACTAAGCTAAGCAACCCAAGTGGCCGACACAAACACCTGGCCCATCTAGGAGTGACACTGCAGTGTCAGACAGGATGGCAAATTTAAAAAATAGTCCCCAAACAGCACATGATGCAAAGGAAAAAAGAGGTGCACCAAGGTCGTCGGATGGCTAAGCTAAGCGACCCAAGTGGCCGACACAAACACCTGGCCCATCTAGGAGTGGCACTGCAGTGTCAGACAGGATGGCAGATTTAAAAAATAGTCCCCAAACAGCACATGATGCAAAGAAAAATGAAAAAAAAAAGAGATGCAAGATCGACAGCATCTCTTGCATGCCACTGTCGTTTTTTAAATAATTCTGCACCACCAAATTCAATGTATGTGCAAAACATGGGACGTGCTAGAATTTGCCCAGATGTAATGCATGCACAATATTGGTGGCGTTGTCCGATGTCACAAATCCCCTGGAGAGCCCAATTGGGGTAAGCCATTCTGCAATGATGTTCCTCAGTTTCCGTAAGAGGTTGTCAGCTGTGTGCCTCTTCTGGAAAGCGGTGATACAAAGCGTAGCCTGCCTAGGAACAAGTTGGCGTTTGCGAGATGCTGCTACTGGTGCTGCCGCTGCTGTTCTTGCTGCGGGAGGCAATACATCTACCCAGTGGGCTGTCACATTCATATAGTCCTGAGTTGACCCTGCTCCACTTGTCCACATGTCGTGGTTAAGTGGACATTGGGTACAACTGCATTTTTTAGGACACTGGTGACTCTTTTTCTGAGGTCTGTGTACATTTTTGGTATCACCTGCCTAGAGAAATGGAACCTAGATGGTATTTGGTAAAAGGGACACAGTACCTCATTCAAGTCTCTAGTTCCCTGTGAATTAACGGTGGATACCGGAAACACTTTGCCCAACTGCTACAAAATATCCTGCTGCGATCAACTTGGAATTACCCCCACTGAGCACAGATATTTGCAGCACACTGAGCACATTCAGATATGGAGCGTTTTTTAGGCAGAGAACGTATAATACTAGTGGTCACTGGTCAGCAAAACTTTGCACTGTCCTCCTACTATATAATACTGCTGGTCCCTAGTCCCCACAATAAAGCAATTAGCACACTGAGCACAGATATTTGCAGCACACTGAGCACAGTCAGATATGGAGCGTTTTTCAGGCAGAGAACGTATAATACTGGTGGTCACTGGTCAGCAAAACTCTGCACTGTCCTCCTACTATACAATACTGCTGGTCCCCAGTCCCCACAATACAGCAATTAGCACACTGAGCACAGATATTTGCAGCACACTGAGCACAGATATTTGCAGCACACTGAGCACAGATATTTGCAGCACAATTTGCAGCCCACTGAACATAGAAACTGAGAGGAAGCCAGCCACGTCCTCTCACGATCATCTCCAATGCACGAGTGAAAAATGGTGGCGATGCGCGGCTCCTTATATAGAATACGAATCTCGCGAGAATCCGACCGCGAGATGATGACGTTCGGGCGCGCTCGGGTTAACCGAATCCGAGTCTGCCTCGGACCCGTGTAAAATGGGTGAAGTTCGGGGGGGTTCGGATCCCGAGGATCCGAACCCGCTCATCACTAATAAATACGAGTATTATGTGTACACAAGACTATTTTGTAAGAGTATTTTAAGATACTAACATACTTAAAGTTGGTGAACATAATTTATTTTACTTATGTTTCAGGCACACCATTTTTATTCAACAAATTGCAAGGAATATTGAAAGCAGAGAGATCGGTTTGAGAAGAATGATAGTACCGCAGATGGCATTTGACAGTTTCAATGGTTTCTACCTCTGAAGGATAAAAATATGTCATGTAGACAGGACATGCTCAGCAGATATTTATAAAAAAACACTTTCAATTTTCTGTAAATTAGTTAGAGAGTGTCATGCCAGCAAGCTCCTCAATATTGCAGAGTTCATTATTGTGTTTTGCTGTAACCAGTAAAACTAAAACAATGACAAAAAATCCTTCTTCAAGTATAAAAAATGAGTGCATTGAGATATAAGAAATAAGAAGAAATGTCATAAGCCGTTTCAAACTGAAATAGTTATTATTATTTTTTTTTAATTACATTACTACTAGTACTGGACAGTAGGGAAAATAAATGGAAATATAAGATAGAGAAAAAATAAGATCAGATAACAAAAACAAATGTTATTCCATGAGTCTTACAATGTAGTGGGCAAAGATGATAAAAGGGAACTGAGTGTACATTGAAACAGCAGCATGGCTATACCAGTGAGAGCAAAGAAAGTACAGTGGCTAGCAGTAGATTTGACAAGGTCATATCATCGGGTGCGTGACCTTGTGGTCATTTGCACAATGGCACCCATTTGCAGCTTGAGGAGAGTCTTGGGTGGCACCATGCTACATAGAAAGCTGCAAGACACACCCATCTATTGGTTCCTCTGGTGCTAGTTGTGTGTTGTCATGATATCACATGTGCCTGTGTGGTGGTGGTGGGGTGCGGGAGTGGGTTGTGCTGGCACAGGGCACCTCTGAGCCCTGCTACGGTGCTGAGTGTTGGTATATGGAGTATGCTATACATGTAGATGAGTTAGAGAAAATAATGAATTGTACAATACATTCAAAAGGACACTAAAGTAAGTAGCATTGGTTTTTCCATGTTCTATTGGGATTGGCAAGAAATGAAAGATAAATCATATATTTTGGTACTTCTAGTATTAATTTAAATTTACCATATTGTTTTACAGCAACAAGTTTTGCAGATCAACTGAGCACAGCATATTGCTACTATTTTCATTTTTTATATTTTTAGAAATGTTATTATATATTCTGTACTAAAGTCTTAATAAAAGTTAAATAATTGTAATAAAATTAGCCAGAAAAATTGTGAGCACCCGCTAACATTTTGAGACAGACTGAACCAAGTTGGTTGGTTACATATCTAGTACATTGAGCCTTGTAAGGGAGTACAAGTAGCATGTAGCTGTACAGTACAAATACTGATTAACTCTAAATTACTTAAATGTCTGTATGTCACTTTAACTAAAAGACAGGGCAGTGCTTCAAAACAAAATAAAACAGTGTTAAGTTTCTATTTAAATATCATTTGAGAATAATTCCCCATGCTTCATGAGAAACACATGCATATTGTATTACCCTAATTTCAGAAGATTTGGGACATACTGTATGTCTCTAATCCAGGTATTATAAAACTTCAGAGACCTCATGATTAGATATCTGTTTTAATGGATTATTCAGAAGGTATAAGCCTCCTACTATTTAACTTTTTTTCTTTTTGGCGCTTTTGGTGTTTCTTTCTCATATATTGCCTAATATATACATTGTATATCATACGTCTCACATCATGCCTTTTTTGTTACAAGTTAGGATTGTTTATGCTCGCAATACTACTACTAATTTAGTGTCCTTTGATGCATGTGTTGTAAAATTTTTTTGGACTGTCTATATCAAACTTTATATATAAATATATATATATATATATAAAAAAGGTGATTCATCATGCCCTGCGGGCGCTCTTCACACCGTCGTAAGGGGCTATGCCCCCTTAACCCTTGCACACCCTTGTGGCGTGCAATATTTTTATTATATGGAGTATTACCTCCAATCATAATTGTGTGAGTGGTTAAATATTGCACGGACACAGGGCGTGCAATGGTTAAGGGGTCGAAGCCCCTTGCAATGACGTGAACAGCGCACGCAGGGCCTGATGAATCCCCTAGTAGGTGCTGTGGTTGGGGGAGTGGCGGGTTTGAGGGAGATGCCGTGGGTGGGGAAGGGGCAATTGCAGGGGTGCGCGGGTCGGGGAGGGGCTGGTGCGGTGGTGCCGCGAGTGGTGGGGGTCCAGAGCCACTGCTGGTGGGGGAGGAGCGGGTGCGGGGGTGCTGTGGGTGGGGGAGGGGGTCCAAAGCCACCGTGGGTGCTGGAGGGAGGGTGTGCCACGGATGGGGCCTAGAGGTACTGCGAGTGGTGGAGGGGTGGGTAATGCTTCTCCTCCTGGAAGCAGCTAAGCTGCTGTCCTCCCTTTGGCAGTGGCTCTTCCGGAGACTCGCACAGCAGCCAAGCAGCCAGTCCCTATTGTTAGCGCCAGTGTCCCAACACGCCACATCACAGGGAAGAAGATGCACTCAATAAACTACAACTCCCAGCAGCCCAAAGGGCCGGTATGCTTTGGCGCTAATGGCTGTTGGGAGCTGTAGTTTATTTAGTGCGTCTACTTCCCTGTAATGTGACGCGTTGGGACACCGGTGCTAACAATAGCGACTGACTGGCAGAACTGACTGACTCGCTGAATCAATGGAAAAGGTGAGAGTGCTGTGCAGTGTCAGTGACACTACACACCCACTGCACTGCACAGTACTGTCAGCTTTTACATTGATTCAGCGTCCAGACATTACCCTCCTCGATATCACCCACTCTATCTATTACATTAGCCATCTCGGGTCTTCCAGGCTGGCAGGCCAGGTGCTGTGTTGCGGAGTCAGGGCCTCTGGGGACCTGGGCGTGGCTGTGGCAGAGAGGCACTTCTGTGACATCACGCGCAGAGGAGGCTCCAGGGCACAGAGAGTATGCGGCGCAGGGAGGGCTATGAAAGCCTTCTGCTGCGCCGCTTTCATACACATCTATGCCGATGGCCGCAGCATCTTGCGTTCCACCTGCGCCGCGGCTAGGAAGTGGGGATTGTTGATGCTGGAAGGGGCAGATGGACTGGCAGCAGAACATAGGATGCTGCAGTAAAAAAAAAAATTCCCCCTATCTACAGCAGAGACTTGCGGCAGATGCAGTGGCATACCCTCCAACTGTACCTTTTTGGCAGGTACAGTACCTTTTTTATGGTCTGTACCGATTTTTGGCTCTCCAAACTTCCATTGAAAGTATAGGAAAAGGGGCATGGCCACGCCACTTTACCCATGGCCACGCCCACTTTTCGAATTTGAAACAATTTTTATGTGTAAATTGTTGGAGGGTATGTTGATGCAGATGTTGTGGGCCTATTTTGGGGTGTGGACCTGGAGCTGCAGCTCCATCAGCCCCATTGTTAATCCTGCTCTGGGAACACACAGCAGCCAAAGGGCAGAGACTCCCATTGGATGTAACCTGTGTGGGAGGGTGTTTCTCGCCCAATAAGCTGTGGACTGGGTGTGATAGACCTGCCACTAACCCAATGAGAGCTCCTAGCCACGCCCAGCATTAGACAAAAGGCACAGAGTCACAGATCTGGGCTATTATATAGGATATATATATAGATATATAAACAAACACGAGGAACCACTGCACTCACCATTCCCAGGGGTTGGGGTGCGGTGGGCTGTGACCACCAAACTCAAATATACCAAACAAATAATAAATAAATAATGGGGTTTTGGTTTATGAATTGTACAAATCATTTAAGCTTGCGGCCCACTCCAAGGGACCCCATTTCACCGCAAGCTTGCGGTGAAATGGGGTCCCTTGGAGTGGGCCGCAAGCTTAAATGATTTGTACAATTCATAAACCAAAACCCCATTATTTATTTATTTAGATGTATATTAAAGCATTAAGGTGAATGAAGCTGCTTAGGAGAGTGCAGAGTTTTTTGTTTGGTATATAGATATATATATATATATATATATACATACATAAGTTAAACATATAAAGTATATTAACACCATATCTATGTTCTGTATATTACCCTGCCATGGTGTCACTACATGGGTGTGGGGGGTGCTGGCTGCTTTTCAGGTGTCACCCACTGAGGGGTGACACCAAAATACCATATCCACTGTCAGGGATGGATTTGCCCACCATGACAGATTCCGATGGGCCGGTCCCATATCCCTGTACTGTGCTGTATGTAGTGTGTGCTCCCTCCCTGTACTGTGCTGTATGTAGTGTGTGCTCCCCCTCCCAGTACAGTGCTGTATGTAGTGTGTGCTCCCGCTCCGTGTACTGTGCTGTATGTAGTGTGTGCTCCCTCCATGTACTGTGCTGTATGTAGTGTGTGCTCCCCCTCCCAGTACTGTGCTGTATGTAGTGTGTGCTCCCCCTCCCTGTACAGTGCTGTATGTAGTGATAATGCTGATTTGATTACCTTATAACCTTCACTATATGGGTAAGAGACTCAGTACGCAATTGGCGTATGGGGTACCGTAAGGGTACGCACTTAGCGTAGCATACGCTCAGCCGTGATCAAGACGCACATGCGGCACGCTCGCTCACAGCTTACGCTTGGTGTCGAGCACGCTATAGGCGAGCGACTACCGTAATGCTACGCTACCAGCGTAGCGGACGCTCGAGACCACGAGGAGATCACAAGCGGCGCAGACGCTCACAAGATGACAATCAGTAAACCTTGAATGTAACACACAGAAAGGATACTCTTATACTGTAAACCTTGTTCTGAAACACTGTAGCGATATAACGCTGCTTACCCTGATTAACACTAAAGCTGTTTGAGCGATCGAGACGCTCCTATTACCCACTGCAATGTAATGAACACACCATACCGTGCTAAGGTTCCAACACCTTTACTAACAAGCTTTTAAGTTATATCGAAAAAGGTAAACAGTTCACAAGTCATACACTACAAACTAACATATAATTCTAACAGATTATCTAGACAGAAATATACAATAACGTTACAATCTTATACTAAACAGAGAGAGAGAGAATGTGGCCAATACAAACAAAGAGCGAGATGATTACAGAGAATTACTTACACACACTGGGAATGATCGCTGCGCTAGTCCTGGTACCAGCTCCGAGTTAGTCAATATGAAAACCGTTTGTGGAGTGAGAGAGAGCTGCCCAGGCTGGCTGATCTTATATACACTGAGTACGGTATACTACAAAGGGACCTATAATCTCATTGTTCATTGGACACAGGAATGTCTCCTCGTATCATAACAAAAGGTCATAGGTTAGTTTGAACAGGTGGGCTGTGACTATATCAAACTGCTCAGGTGGGAGGGAATCTGAAGATTCCCGCCGCATGGGTAATGAATCGCAAATATAGTAAATGTCCAGAAAATACTAATGGCCATATCTATACGCAGGAGCGATTAATCTTTACCTAACCAGCACTGGATTGTTTCTAATAAAATGTTCTTTAGTTAGGTACCAGACACAGCTGTTCAAACCCTGTCTGACCCTTCGTACCATACAAAGAGGAATTCCTCTGTCCAGCGACCATTTACATTAAACAAACTTACAGTCATTATTAAGGGGAACATTATCTATAAAACATACTATTTGGTTTTATTATTTAACGATTGAGTCGCCCGCTAGACGCACACAAACTCTACCGTAAATGCACATACCACGCGCTCGAGCGCATGGCCGAGGCACCATCACGCGGCTGCGAGTATCCGCACGCACGGGAGAGAATGTGCACGTGCAGCAGGCACGCGCATGAGGTGAATATATGGCAACGTGTAGCATGATATTTTTCTGACTTTGACAGTCCACCCTTTGGCAGTCATCAATAACTGCCACTTCCTAAAACAGTCCAAAAAGAGAAAAATATATGTCATGTATAAATACATTTCTATGATTGGGTAAGGGAGAAGAGAGGAAGGTGGGGAAAAGGTATGACCTAGTGAGATAGTAGAAGCATGTGTGTTTGAATCCATGTTTGAGGGGTCATGTATCATCGTGCCGTACGTGTTTTAAATTAAGCTTCGAGGTATTGCGAAGTATACATTTGGATTCCTTCTTATCCCGTATTACGGGTCTGTGGATGGGCTGTCAAACTTTACCGAGCTCTTTTCGGCTTTTTGTTGTAACAAAATGGGGGAGCACATTTTAGTTGATGATACATGATTGGGGGGGATATGTGAGTGCTGATATCTGTGCCTATATTCCCTATCGACTATGTGTGTCATTACCTGAAGGTTGTAGGGATGAAGATAAGAAGCAATTATGGTAAATGCAGTTATAAACTATGTGAGTTTAATATACATTTGCTGATTGAGGTCTTGTCTGATGTCTTGTCTCGATGTACATGTTGACTGTAGTCTCCCGATGCTTTTGCTATATGTGGTGAGCAAAAAGCTTTCTCAATGTCCATAGACTTACAATCTTTAAAGTTTTGGGCTATCGTGAAAGTTAAAGTCACTAGGGAAAATGGGGGTCTATGGCATTGTCCATCAATGGTCTGTATAAAAGAGGTTGTCAAATTCTTCTTCCAAGCGGATGTCTTTGTACCTTGGAGGAAAACAAAGGAGAAACGGGTGAAAGAAACGGACCGTGGAATCACATTTTTCATCACAACATTGTCTCTATCGTTGGGTCATAAATTAAATCAATTTTGTTATGCGATACAGTCATTACTTCAGGCGGTACCTTTCCAATATAACATAATCCCTCTGAGTTTGGGGCAAGCCACTCATATGCCTTTCTCCCGCATATGAAATATGCATCATCGGGGAGAACATATGGGACTGAATATGTCAAAACCATGTTACACATTTTCCATGTGAACTCTCCTAACCCTAATTCTCCCATCTGTCTAGTACACGTATCCGGTTGTATGATATGTGTACAGTATCCTGGTGATACTTCTCCAACTCTCATTGTCCTACTTCCTAGGGTATACCTATATCGGGAATATTTTCCACTGTGGCGTATAAGCTCTGTATCTGTAGGCATTCTATCGGCTCTGTATGAAAAGGTCATGGTTTTGTTATTCCATGACACTTCCCAATTTCCCGGCTTTCGGGGATTGGAAATGTTAAAACACACTATGGACCTATCCACATGATATTGGTGGAGCTTCAAACTAGGAGGACTAGAGATATTAAACCTCTTGTCCACCGGCCTCCCACCACTTAACTCAAGTACCTCCCCTATCGTTAAAGGAGATGGTCCTAGTCCTGACTTGCTGTGACCTTGAGGTACTTGAGAGCATACCCAACAGTCTGTTTGGTTTAACACCTTTCCCACTAATGAGTGATAGTCACCCAATGGATGCCGGTCCATGTTAATGTTAAAACTGGACTGACATTTCTTGATGCACCCATCCTCAACTAAGTTATCACAATGCCTACAGATGCAATTTTCTTCAGCTAACAATCCTTCACAATTCCTTCTATGGTCAATGCTACCAGATCGTTTTCTGATACTCGCCTTTGCTTGGTGATTATGTTGTTCTTGGAAATCTACGCCTCCATCTCTGTCATCATAACCTTTCTGGATCCTTTCTCGACCTCACTGGTACTCTCACCGAAACAGACTGCTCTGGTCAACATCAGGGTCAACATGAAAACACGGATCACAGTCTCTTGAGGCGAGTCCATCTTACAGGAGGAGAAAGGGGAAATTTGTAATGGGGGTACAGAAAAACAGTTTGAGGGGGAGAGAAACTTGTTACGATAATTAGTTCTCTAGTCTTGTTGTTCTTCTTGTTCTGTTGTCATCTCAAAGGTGCTGTCTCTCAGTCTTCTAAACATTCTGGTGATACAATATTCTTTCTAGCTCAGTGCTCTTTCTGTAAGGAGAATAAATCTTGCATTACCATTTATCCAACTGATGTGTGACATACCATCTGTAAAGTATGAGAACATGAGAAAGAAGAAAAAAAAAAACAAAAGAGAGAGAGAACAATTCATATATATATGTTACATAAACCAACAATAAACAACAGGAAAAAAAAAACATTTTCAGGGAAAAAAAAAATTGTCAGATCTTCCGTTCACCATCAGGCTGTCACATCTACATGTCCAATGGTATCTTTGCATAGTCTCTCCCACCAGTATTTCCATACTCCACCCTTTGTATCTGGCCAGGATACATCGATGCTGGTAGGTCATACTGGGGTTTGGTAGACTTCTGAAAAGGTCAGGTAGTCAGGTGATGTTGGAGCTGTTGTGGTGAACGTCAGAGATGGGGAAAAAGAAACATTTTACAGATACATTACAAATTTTACCCGGTCATTCCTGTGTCTTCAAGGAATGACCTCCCAATTTATTAACTGTTACCTCAGGCTTTATCAAGGTTAATGATTAACTTTCCTAATCATAAATTATATGTGTGGCCCAAAATTTGACATGTGTGATACCTGATTATACTTCCGAGTGTCGTAACTCTGCTCGTGTTTCTGTCTAGGGGGTCTGACTTTATGTGGGCTGTTGCAGTTACTGGCATAATGCCCTTCTCTTTTACAAAGATAACAAATCCTTGGTTTCCTCCATGTGCCAATGGCCTGGGGTTTTGGTTGATTTGATGCCTCCTCTAATGCTTGGATGCTCATCACCATCAACCGCTCTTCCTGTGTTTCCCTGGTTCTTTGACTATTATGGTCATGTCGTTTTCTAGGGGGTGTATATATCTTGTGTGTGTTTTTAGACCTACAATCTCGTGCAACATGACCTTCCCTTAAGCAGTTGTAACACCTTCTTACTTTTGACCTATTCACAGGGGTTTGTGGCTTGCTTTTGATGTTCCGGTCATGATTAATAGCGGACTCTTTCAAATCGGCCACTGAGATATCTCTCCAGTTAGGTAGAGAGGCTTGTATACTCGTTCTTAATACTTCCTTTAAACCATTTATTAACACATAAACTGCTACTTTCCTGTAGTGTACATTTGTTTTAATATCTTCTATACCAGTGTATCTAGCCATTTCCTGCAGTGCCCGATGAAAGTAATTAGAAGTGATTTCCCCCTCTCTTTGTCTTATGGAGAAGATTTCTTCCCATTCCACAACGGATGGGAAATATACTCCTAACTGTTGATTGATCTGCTTGATATTCTCCTGATTGTGTTCCTCCGTACAAGGTACTTCGGTGTCTAATTCACAATCAGTAATAAATTTCGCAGAGTTAACATTGGAGGGCAGACATGCCCTCAGCACTGCCCGCCAACCTTTGTTGGTTTGTTCTGCAGAATTACCTAACTCTCTAATGTACTTCTGACATGCGGCTAGATTTCTCCTGGGATCAGGGAATTCAGACATAATTGTCATCAATTCCATCCTGGACCAGGGACATTGCATAGCAATGTCTCTGATGGGAGTGACCTTGTGACTATTAGTCCTTTCATTGGGGATTGTGTTCACCCTGACAGGATTTTGTTCCATTATGCTATTTTGTGTTAACTCTTCGGTGTAAGATGCATTTGTCTGTGAGTAACATACAATACCGTACTTACCTGCTGACACGACCTCACCTGACCCTCCGTTAGGGGGTCTGATTATTGCCTTTACCGAATTGGTCGTGTCCACCTGGATGTCTTGTGTGATGGCTGCTGGAAAAGATGCCGACATCGTGCTAGGTTCACTTTCTTGCTGGTAATCCTGAGGGAAGTTTAACATGGGGTGCAACTTGCATGGGTTAATAGTTGTACATTTAACAGTATTACAATTATTCTTGTTACATTTATTACAATTGTTCTTATCATCTATAATACAGTTGCTAAGTGCATGTTTATCAAACACCAGTGTGCCATTCTCTGTAACCACCCTCTCTCTCGCTGCCATATTTTTCTTACCAAAGTGAGTCAGCTGTATAAGCTAAACCTCCTTGTATTTCACCTTCCTGTTGCCATAATTGTAAACTATCATAATATTTGATCCGTCTCTTTGCAGATTTAATGAGACATATCCTTCTCCTTAGATTTTGTAACCCCTCGGGACTAAAACTGCCTACCCGTGGGAACTTTTCCCCATCGTGCACAGTTATTCTTTCCCATTCATCGCACAAAACTTCTGTGTGTGAACCGTATTTCTCACACATTACATACCTTGCCGACCCGATTGGTCGGTTTACTAAATCAACCCGAACCGAGGTTGATCGCCCCCTACCTGAACAACTGGCCCCCATCTTTGCAGGTGTTGCTTTCACTACCTCTGACCTTCAAATCAGGGTCTTCAGCGAACCCTTACAAAAACCAAAATGTCCGGGGTAGGCCGGCGGCGGAAGTTTACCGAGTACTCCACTCACTCGCCCACGTCGACCAATACGCCCACACACTGCTCTAGCGCTGGCGTACTCGACCTAGGGCCCCTGCGACCTGAACCTCTATTTACTGGAACATGTGGGTGTGATCCGAAGAGCACTTAACCCTTTCCAGTAACTATTGGTTGTTGGATAGTTCCCAAGTGACCAGCGAACTTCCCTTAAAATAAAAAAATTACACAAATCACGTTAGAATGTACAAATAGCGTTTATGACCCCTCTAGCGTACGCAAATGGTACTGGGTCAAGTTACTAACTAATGCACACAATTACGTGCGGTACAATCGTTCTGCACATAAGCAACTAATCTTATGTGCGGAGCGACCAGTGGAATCGAAAATTGTGGCTGCGAATTCCTTCAGCCTGAGCTTAATGGCCTATATGGGTACCGCACCAACCCTTTCTGGTGTTGTGCTCTTTTACTCTTTATCTATAGCGGACTTCTTAGTCTGCTGTACCTGGACCTCCTGGTCTGTGCTACAGTAGACCTCCTGGTCTGCTATACTCTAATGCTCTTTTTTTAAATGTTTAACAAGGGATGCCTCCCAAGCCACCATGCAGTCACTTACACGTATGTACCTTCACGAGAACTCGATGATTTCCTTTGGTTCAATCCAAAAAAATTAGAAACTTATATATATGTATACACACTCTTTCACCTCATATACTCTTTACTTTCGTTTCTGCGCAGAAATCCCTTTCATTCAGTATCGCAGGCTAATCCCGAGGAGTTACAACTAGAGAAGGATCTATTAGCTTAAAATTTTGGACACTGAGATCGATTTGCGCTATTATCGCGTTGCCTCCTTATCGCCTAATTAAAACAATACTATCGTGTGATTTGTATTATGTGGGCGTACCCAGACGCTCCGTTGCGTAATATACGCTCCGTGCGTCGGCCCTTGCGTCGCGTACACTAGTCCCGCCCTTTGTCAGAGACACGTGTACGCCAGCCAGGTATATCCACAGAAATACAATTTAACACGTTTATATCAATGTAGATGATCTTTAACTGTAATCATCTACTGAACACCACACCAAACTTCCTTGTATCTTAGGCAAGCCGTGCGCGTGTATTACAGATTACTCCTTAACGTATTAATATTACTTTTAACTACCAATAGCAACACATCTTTCTCAGCACGTTATCAATTGTGAAATGGCAAACAGGAAAGTGATATGTGAAAATACACAAATGAAAAGAGAAATACAGGTGTGTGCGTGCGTGCGTGTGTACGCAAAACAGAAACAAAACAGTTTTAAAAGACAATAGCGTATTGTTCTTACCTCCGGTTCCGGATTCCACCAGCACTCCTTCAACGTAACGAAACAGACGCTTATCTAGCCAGCACTACTGTATCCCGATACGAAGGGATACTGCCTTCCCGTCCTTGCTGACAGATAACGTTTGTTTTCGTTAGTGCGGATATGTGGAGGACGCACGAGCCCTCAATTGATAATGCTGATTTGATTACCTTATAACCTTCACTATATGGGTAAGAGACTCAGTACGCAATTGGCGTATGGGGTACCGTAAGGGTACGCATTTAGCGTAGCATACGCTCAGCCATGATCGAGACGCACATGCGGCACGCTCGCTCACAGCTTACGCTTGGTGTCGAGCACGCTATAGGCGAGCGACTACCGTAATGCTACGCTACCAGCGTAGCGGACGCTCGAGACCACGAGGAGATCACGAGCGGCGCAGATGCTCACAAGATGACAATCAGTAAACCTTGAATGTAACACACAGAAAGGATACTCTTATACTGTAAACCTTGTTCTGAAACACTGTAGCGATATAACGCTGCTTAACCTGATTAACACTAAAGCTGTTTGAGCGATCGAGACGCTCCTATTACCCACTGCAATGTAATGAACACACCATACCGTGCTAAGGTTCCAACACCTTTACTAACAAGCTTTTAAGTTATATCGAAAAAGGTAAACAGTTCACAAGTCATATACTACAAACTAACATATAATTCTAACAGATTATCTAGACAGAAATATACAATAACGTTACAATCTTATACTAATCAGAGAGAGAGAGAATGTGGCCAATACAAACAAAGAGCGAGATGATTACAGAGAATTACTTACACACACTGGGAATGATCGCTGTGCTAGTCCTGGTACCAGCTCCGAGTTAGTCAATATGAAAACTGTTTGTGGATGAGAGAGAGCTGCCCAGGCTGGCTGATCTTATATACACTGAGTACAGTATACTACAAAGGGACCTATAATCTCATTGTTCATTGGACACGGGAATGTCTCCTCGTATCATAACAAAAGGTCATAGGTTAGTTTGAACAGGTGGGCTGTGACTATATCAAACTGCTCAGGTGGGAGGGAATCTGAAGATTCCCGCCGCATGGGTAATGAATCGCAAATATAGTAAATGTCCAGAAAATACTAATGGCCATATCTATACGCAGGAGCGATTAATCTTTACCTAACCAGCACCGATTGTTTCTAATAAAATGTTCTTTAGTTAGGTACCAGACACAGCTGTTCAAACCCTGTCTGACCCTTCGTACCATACAAAGAGGAATTCCTCTGTCCAGCGACCATTTACATTAAACAAACTTAGTCATTATTAAGGGGAACATTATCTATAAAACATAATATTTGGTTTTATTATTTAACGATTGAGTCGCCCGCTAGACGCACACAAACTCTACCGTAAATGCACATACCACGCGCTCGAGCGCATGGCCGAGGCGCCATCACGCGGCTGCGAGTATCCGCACGCACGGGAGAGAATGTGCACGTGCAGCAGGCACGCGCATGAGGTGAATATATGGCAACGTGTAGCATGACATTTTTCTGACTTTGACAGTAGTGTGTGCTCCTTCTCCCTGTACTGTGCTGTATGTAGTGTGTGCTCCCTCCCTGTACTGTGCTGTATGTAGTGTGTGCTCCCCCTCCCTGTACTGTGCTGTATGTAGTGTGTGCTCCCGCTCCCTGTACTGTGCTGTATGTAGTGTGTGCACCCTCCCTGTACTGTGCTGTATGTAGTGTGTGCTTCATCCCTGTACTGTGCTGTATGTAGTGTGTGCTCCCTCCCTGCACTGTGCTGTATGTAGTGTTTGCTCCCGCTCCCTGTACTGTGCTGTATGTAGTGTGTGCTCCCGCTCCCTGTACTGTGCTGTATGTAGTGTGTGCTCCCTCCCTGTACTGTGCTGTATGTAGTATGTGCTTCATCCCTGTACTGTGCTGTATGTAGTGTGTGCTCCCTCCCTGCACTGTGCTGTATGTAGTGTTTGCTCCATCCCTGTACTGTGCTGTATGTAGTGTGTGCTTCATCCCTGTACTGTGCTGTATGTAGTGTGTGCTCCCTCCCTGTACTGTGCTGTATGTAGTGTGTGCTCCCGCTCCCTGTACTTTGAAACATATAACGTTAAAAAAAGGGGTTTGTAGAATGAAAAATCAATAAAATCAGAAGTAGGTTAAAGGCATGACAGTAGAGTCAGTAGACACTAAAATTGGGCATATCCATCCTTGTATATTCAGACGTGCAAATGTCCATCAGGAAAGAGAATTGTAGCAGCATATGTATAAAGTAGAGGGTAAACATTAGCATAATGTAAAGCAAAGAAGGCCCCAACTGTGTCTATCTCAGAATCAGCACCTCTGAGAAGTGACCCCGTCCTCTTGACAGGCCCCTCCCCCTCAACAGACTCCGCCCCATTAGGGCTGCTTCCATAATTTTCAGGAGCTGGTGTTCGATTCCAATCTGCCCCTGTCCACTGTGATATTATGTGCAGCATCCGGTTCCTGTCACAGTGTAGGAGCCGACACTGCAGACAGACAGTCTCTGGGGCAGCCCAGCATCTCTGGACCCTCTGAGTGACGAAAACAAGTATTAAGACATGAGGCTATGCCCCTGTTCTTGTAAAGCCACTCCCCTTTTCACACAGCTATGCCTCCTTTTTAGTGACTTTTTAGCCTTGATAACACCCGTTGAAAGACTTCATGTGCATGGCAGTGGCATGCGCATGAAGTCTTTCAACGGGTGTTATCAAAGCTAGTAACGCTCCTGTTACCCCGTATGTTTGACTAACATATATTGTATTGGCTCATTCTGTCAAATTGGGAAGCGTTATTTTGTGTTGTTTATTTTGTTTTTTGCTACTTTTGTATGAAAATATCAACAAAGTACCTGATAAAAAAAAAAATCTAGTTTGAGAATGAGGAATGTGTATATGGACCTATGCAATTTGCGTACTGTGCAAACGATCAACATATGTCTTAAATAAATGTAAATTAGATATGCATTATTATTATTATTATTAATAATAATAATAATAATAATAATAATTATAAGAAGAAGAAGAAGAATAAATTAGATCTACTGTAATTTATTTCTCTGTTGCTTCTTTTATTCCTTTCACTTTTTGCTTTCAAACTAAAGATTCATCAAAAAGATTTTAAATAATTAAGGTACAATGATACTGCAAGTTATATCTTACTGTAATTATAATTTGTTTAGAATATTAAACCACATTTTTCTGTTCGATAATGAGTTATAACCTTGACATTTTGTATGTGTAAAATACATTTACATTTTCACCATTTAATAAGCTGTTTCTTTTTCTGTTCAACTGAAATTGTATAATTATTTTTTGAAACTGATATGCTACATTATCACCTAACTTAGTTACTGTGATTTTATCTATAATATGACAAAATCAAGTCTGCTCATATTTGTAAAGGTTGGAATTTCCACAGAGTGTGTAGCTTGCAGGCTATTACATAAGCCTCCACCACGTAGAAACTCTGCACTTACACCTACCCTAAACTCTTTACAGTGTGAAGAGTTTGTGGTGTATCTGGTGAGTATAAGAAATCTACTGTATGTTTAGCATTTACATAATATGCTAATCTTCCTCTTGCACCGCAGTTATGGACAGTGCAAGCACAGTGGTTCAATGCCTCTCTGTATATATGTCCAACAGCAGCCATTTTGATTCGCTTTGTCTAATTGACATAGATCCTCTGTGAATCAAATCGGCATGCAAATTTGTGTGTTGCCCATTTAGTGGGTCTGTGCAGATCCAAAATGCACATTTTATGCTGCATAGACTGTGTATGTCCAACATATCATTACCCCAGGTGGCTTTAGGCATGAACTAAACATTTTATGAAACACTAAACATTACATTTACTGAGCATATATACATGAATAAAATTGGAAAGCTAAACGCTGAGCCACATATGTTCATCCCTGGCTGACTCCCAATTTCTGTTTTAGGTACTGACTAGCAGTGGTTATTCTGACCGTGTATTTATTTCTTTATTTTATTACATGTTTTCATCTTCCCCATGCACTCATCCATCACAATTGTGTCGCTCTTGTGTCCCCTAATCTCTCCTATGTCTTCATATTTTTCCTTAACTCTCATATTTCCCTTTTCCTTTCTCCTTTATTTCATTTGTTTCTTCTCTTGTCCTTCATTCATCCCATGTGATTCAACATTTTTGCTGTAGTTCACTGCACTGCACCAAAAACTAGACAAAAGTATTGTGGATAACTACAGTCTCCATCTGTTCTGCTGCTACACTGAGCATTGAATATACTCACTTTGGGTACAGAAAGAGGAGGAACCTAAATAACAGGAATGGGAGAAATAGTCCTAATTTATGATAGAGAAGAGGTATTCCTCTCTGTCTGTAGGCAGACGAGATACCCAGTCACACAGTACTTGCTAGTAATAGGAGGAACTGCCTAGACAGAAAACATGTATTCAGTTGTAAGACTGTACAGAAGGAGGTGTAGATGTAGAGTGTGTCCATTTGTATGCTGTTTGCATGCTTTTTTGGAACTTGTCTTCTTATTGATTCTGCATTTATGGTATTGATTCAGAGGTGGACACAGACAAGATTGAGTCTATGCATTTTGGCGGTTGCTCAACTGCAATGTATGCAAATTCCACTACAAAATGCTTTTCAGGTGTACATCCATGCGTATGAATGTTTAAGGACTGAGATGCCCACTATGAGCCTCTGTGTGCACTGTAGTACTACCTGATATGTCCTTAGATGCCACCATTGGTCACGCCATTAAAACTTGCATCAGTGCTGTGGCAGGTGCAGATTTTTAATCGAAGTGCCATCTCCACTGTGACCGATTGATTTGCGTCTCTGTATGCAAACAGTTCAGTGACACACCCACAACTGTTTGCCAGTCACTGCTCAGGAATGCGTAACAGTTTTCCAAATATTTCCAGAACCATGCGACTCAAGCACAGCAGGGTCTTTGCACATACACACTGTGTAACACATGCACCATAAGAGTTTCAGCACCTATTTTCCCAAGATGATGGTGCCATACATGGATACAGTTAATATGCATCAACTTAGTTGTATTGATAGCCTCATTACATTTTAACTGTTTCAGTTCATGTGTCATTTGTCCCTCTGCAAGTGTGTGGCTTACATTTGTGATAATACAGTTCTCACCTTTAAATATCACAGGTCCTTTCATGGTGAGTTTTTTTTACCTTGACTATAGGTTGGTATCCAGATTAGGCAAATATAATACATTCTTCATAGGTATCATTCTGGAAAATGTTAGAAAGACTGATCAATAAAAATAAACTACTTTTTCTTCTGAGATCATATAATGACCATTAGCTGTGGCTATTCATCCTGAATTACGTTGGTCTAACTGCATAAAGAAATTCTTATCCTTTATCATATGACTTGTAACTTCTGAGTCAGTACACCAGGTATTTGTCATGAAAGTGTCTGTGTTTGTATTGAAAGCAAATTCAGCATTAGATTTGTTTCCTGGCTTTTTTATAACATTTTTTTCTTTTCTTTTTTTATCTTTACATGTTGTTTCTTTATCTGATTCCTTCTGGTTTTCTAAATGCTCCCACAACACTGGGCAAGTTCCCTGCATAACACGCGGTCATGCCCTGCGGACCCGAGATCACCCCCCCCCCATTTGAGCATGTGAGTCTGCGGCATGCGCAAAGTCCCACTACCCAGTAGTCAAAAGTTGGGAGGTATACAAGTCTCATTACCACACATCTGATTGTGATGTGTTACATTCGAGGCGTATGGGGCCACAAGTTTAAGATAAACACAAATCTACAGTAGATTACGATGCATATACTGTATGCAGTACATAAATGGGTATATTTATGCTACAAAATGGGTATATTTATGCCACAAAATGTGTATACGTACATGCCCAATCGTAAATCAGGGCTATGGAGTACAAGATGACAAAAGAGAAAAAGATGCAATATAAAGCTATTTTCTATATGGGTTATGGCTATTTATTAATGTGCCATTACATGTGCTGCAGTATGCGAAGAGAGTTTCTTGACCCAAGTATTTGTTTTTTAATTAAAGAATACACAAGGCGCTTGCTGCAGCATCTAATTGCTGCAGACTAATGCACTGATGAACATAGTATGCCATAACATTTTGATGTACATCAGGCAAGACTACGCTCACTGAGGCCTGACAATAAAGATAAGCTGAGTATGATAAAATCTTTTTCTTCTCTAGAGGATCATTTTAAAACATTATAATTGTAAAAATTAATTAAAGTGTACAACTGATATTCTATTTTATTTTCAATGTTGTCATGGTTTGGTGATTTATTTGTTTTTGTTTGTGGTTGCAATTATCTTAGAACATTCTAAGCTAGATCACGCATTCTGTTATGTGTGTTTTCACTTTTCCATGACTCTGAAAAGATTTTGATACAGTATATGCTTAAACAGCTTTGAATGTCAACAGAGATTCTCTTTTTTATTTTTGCTTAGAAGAGGCATGCTGCCATCTCTGGGATAGTTCGGCATATGCAGTTGTACAATGCCAACAAGCCATCTAAAATAGTTCAAATCTATGAAGAAAATAATAATAATAATAATAATAATAATATCTTACAAATGTTGTGAAATATAGGTAAGATTATAATTATAGTGCAAGGTCAATTTTGCATCTGTTTAATGAACAAAAGTGCATCTACATATTCCCGAGACCACAAAGGCTTGCAGAGAAAATAACTGCACTTATGAAGAAGTGTTCCTAAGGAATAAAAGAATGGGCACACTGGTGCATTATGGTTTGCAAAGCGGTGTAGAAGCAATTGTTAATTTGCAAAAAGACTATTGTCATAGGATAAAGGAGTAAATTGTCTTCCAGCGGGGTTGGGATTGATTTGCTGGCATTTGGGATGCCGGCGGTCAGAATACCGACCTCGGCATCCCGATGATCGGAATCTTGACAGGGGAAGGTAAGTATAGTTTCCTTTCCCCCTAACCCCCTACACTTAACCTGCTATCCCCACAGCCTAACCCTAACCCTCCCCTCCCTGCAGCCTAACCCTAACCCTCCCTGGTGGTGCCTAAACCTAATACCCCTTCCCCCTGCTGTTTAACCCTACACCTCCCTGGGGGGGGATGTGTCTAAACCTAACCCCCCCCCCCCATCCCCGCAGTCTAAACCTAACACAACACATACCCGGGGGACAGTCTTACCCTAACCCTCTCCCCACAGCCTAAACCTACTCCACTCCTCGCAGCTTACCTGTCCTGCGTCCCAGTTATGGCTGTCAGGATTACAGCATTGGTATTCTGACTGTTGGTATCCCAACAGCCGGGATCCGGTGATACCTGTTTTGCAAGGCAATTGCCACTCCAGGAATGGAGTTTAATTTTGCTCCATAATTCACTATGTTCCACTAACCAAATCCTCAACCACCCCCAGTTGCAGGCAGCCTCAGTCTTTTGGGGAATCCAATTATTTGCTGTGTTTGCCGCACAGGGGAATAATTCCAGGTTTCATGTCCAAAACTATTCAATAAAATTGCCTTTTACCCATGCGGTAGACACAGGGTTAATGTGCACTAACCCATACATCCCATGTATTAAATCCTAGAAGGTACCTTTTCTCATAGACATTTCCTCTCATCTCCTGAGGCTATGAGGAAAAGTTCTCCCTCAAGGCTTAAGATGTAGGGTAAACCCCGTTAATATGATCAGGCAGGGTAAACCCTGTGGCTAATTGGATTCCCCCTTAATGTTTGGATGGGTTGCAGGGTTGGACTGTCCCACAGAGGTACAGGGGAAACCACTGGTGGGCCCCGCTGCCTGGGGGCCCACCTCCTCCTGTATGGATCAAGTCCCGACCGTGCACTTGAATTGTACATTATACATATTATCTACAGTTCATTGCAGTTATTAATCTGGTACATTATCATGCATGCACTAGCATTATCATGCATGCACTATATCTATTTATCATGGGGCTCATATATGTTAGCCAAGCCTCTGTGGCAGCTGGCCACACCCCTAAGCATGGGCCTTTACCTCTGCATTCCCCCGGTGGGCCCTCCATGCCCCAGTCTGATACTGATGGGTTGTACTCTTAAGGATATTTTTTAGTTATTTAGGTTTTTCCCATTTACCCTATGAGCTACAAAGTAAGGAGGAAATGTTTTATTTTCCATTTGGACTATAACAGATCAAGAACAAAGAAGGTTTGTTTAACCCCCCCCCCCCCTCAGCAACTTAATAAGTGAAGGTTTTACTTTTGAGGATTTTTTTTTATTCAGATAAGGGATTTTAGCCATGTCCATTAAACAGATGCTACTTCAGATAGTCATCCAATTTGGGGGCAGATCTGTTTGTAGGCATCCTAGCTATTTATTTAAAATGTCTATCAAAACACAAACGGCCCTCTCAGTATAGAAAGCTGTCAAACAGTCAAACAAATATCATATTTCTCCTAGTGATGAGCGGGTTCGGTTCCTCGGAATCCGAACCCCCCCGAACTTCACCCTTTTTACACGGGTCCGAGGCAGACTCGGATTCTCCCGTATGGCTCGGTTAACCCGAGCGCGCCCGAACGTCATCATCCCGCTGTCGGATTCTCGCGAGATTCGGATTCTATATAAGGAGCCGCGCGTCGCCGCCATTTTTCACTCGTGCATTGGAAATGATAGTGAGAGGACGTGGCTGGCGTCCTCTCACTTTGTTTCAGGGGGCTGCAAATATCTTTATTCTAGGGACCAGCAGTATTATAGGAGGAGTACAGTGCAGAGTTTTGCTGACCAGTGACCACCAGTATTATACGTTCTCTGCCTGAAAAACGCTCCATATCTGTGCTCAGTGTGCTGCATATATCTGTGCTCACACTGCTTTATTGTTGGGACTGGGGACCAGCAGTATTATATAGGAGGAGTACAGTGCAGAGTTTTGCTGACCAGTGACCACCAGTTTTATATGTTCTCTGCCTGAAAAACGCTCCATATCTGTGCTGCATTGTAGTTTATAGTAGGAGTACAGTGCATAATAATGCTGACCACCAGTATATAATATATAGGAGTACGGTACAGAAGGCCACTGCTCTACCTACCTCTGTGTCGTCAAGTATACTATCCATCCATAACTGTGGTGCATTTCAGTTTTGCACAGTTTGCTGACCACCAGTATATAATATATAGCAGTACGGTACAGTAGGCCACTGCTCTACCTACCTCTGTGTCGTCAAGTATACTATCCATCCATACCTGTGGTGCATTTCAGTTTTGCACAGTTTGCTGAGCACCAGTATATAATATATAGCAGTACGGTACAGTAGGCCACTGCTCTACCTACCTCTGTGTCGTCAAGTATACTATCCATCCATACCTGTGGTGCATTTCAGTTTTGCACAGTTTGCTGACCACCAGTATATAATATATAGCAGTACGGTACAGTAGGCCACTGCTCTACCTACCTCTGTGTCGTCAAGTATTCTATCCATCCATACCTGTGGTGCATTTCAGTTTTGCACAGTTTGCTGACCACCAGTATATAATATATAGCAGTACGGTACAGTAGGCCACTGCTCTACCTACCTCTGTGTCGTCAAGTGTACTATCCATCCATACCTGTGGTGCATTTCAGTTTTGCACAGTTTGCTGAGCACCAGTATATAATATATAGCAGTACGGTACAGTAGGCCACTGCTCTACCTACCTCTGTGTCATCAAGTATACTATCCATCCATACCTGTGGTGCATTTCAGTTGTGCGCAGTATATATAGTAGTAGGCCATTGCTATTGATACTGGCATATAATTCCACACATTAAAAAATGGAGAGCAAAAATGTGGAGGGTAAAATAGGGAAAGATCAAGATCCACTTCCACCTCGTGCTGAAGCTGCTGCCACTAGTCATGGCCGAGACAATGAAATGCCATCAACGTCGTCTGCCAAGGCCGATGCCCAATGTCATAGTAGAGAGCATGTAAAATCCAAAAAACAAAAGTTCAGTAAAATGACCCAAAAATCAAAATTAAAAACGTCTGAGGAGAAGCGTAAACTTGCCAAAATGCCATTTACGACACGGAGTGGCAAGGAACGGCTGAGGCCCTGGCCTATGTTCATGGCTAGTGGTTCAGCTTCACATGAGGATGGAAGCACTCATCCTCTCGCTAGAAAAATGAAAAGACTTAAGCTGGCAAAAGCACAGCAAAGAACTGTGCGTTCTTCTAAATCACAAATCCCCAAGGAGAGTCCAATTGTGTCAGCTGCGATGCCTGACCTTCCCAACACTGGACAGGAAGAGGTGGCACCTTCCATCATTTGCACGCCCCCTGGCAAGTCTGACGAGTCCTCTCCTGCCTGGGATTCCTCCGATGCATCCTTGAGTGTAACGCCTACTGCTGCTGGCGCTGCTGTTGTTGCTGCTGGGAGTCGATCGTCATCCCAGAGGGGAAGTCGGAAGACCACTTGTACTACTTCCAGTAAGCAATTGACTGTCCAACAGTCCTTTGCGAGGAAGATTAAATATCACAGCAGTCATCCTGCTGCAAAGCGGATAACTCAAGCCTTGGCAGCCTGGGCGGTGAGAAACGTGTTTCCGTTATCCACCGTTAATTCACAGGCAACTACAGACTTGATTGAGGTACTGTGTCCCCGGTACCAAATACCATCTAGGTTCCATTTCTCTAGGCAGGCGATACCGAAAATGTACACAGACCTCAGAAAAAGAGTCACCAGTGTCCTAAAAAATGCAGTTGTACCCAATTTCCACTTAACCACGGACATGTGGACAAGTGGAGCAGGGCAGACTCAGGACTATATGACTATGACAGCCCACTGGGTAGATGTATTGCCTCCCGCAGCAAGAACAGCAGCGGTGGCACCAGTAGCAGCATCTCGCAAACGCCAACTCGTTCCTAGGCAGGCTTTGCTTTGTATCACCGCTTTCCAGAAGAGGCACACAGCTGACAACCTCTTACGGAAACTGAGGAACATCATCGCAGAATGGCTTACCCCAAATGGACTCTCCTGGGGATTTGTGACATCGGACAACGCCAACAATATTGTGCGTGCATTACATCTGGGCATATTCCAGCACGTTCCATGTTTTGCACATACATTGAATTTGGTGGTGCAGAATTATTTAAAAAATGACATGGGCATGCAAGAGATGCTGTCGGTGGCCCGAAGAATTGCGGGCCACTTTCGGCATTCAGCCACCGCGTGCCGAAGACTGGAGCACCAGCAAACAGTCCTGAATCTGCCCTGCCATCATCTGAAGCAAGAGGTGGTAACGAAGTGGAATTCAACCCTCTATATGCTTCAGAGGATGGAGGAGCAGCAAAAGGCCATTCAAGCCTATACATCTGCCTACAATATAGGCAAAGGAGGGGGAATGCACCTGACTCAAGCGCAGTGGAGAATGATTTCAACATTGTGCAAGGTTCTGCAACCCTTTGAACTTGCCACACGTGAAGTCAGTTCAGACACTGCCAGCCTGAGTCAGGTCATTCCCCTCATCAGGCTTTTGCAGAAGAAGCTGGAGACATTGAAGGAGGAGCTAAAACAAAGCGATTCCGCTAGGCATGTGGGACTTGTGGATGGAGCCCTTAATTCGCAGAACCAGGATTCACGGGTGGTCAATCTGTTGAAATCAGAGCACTACATTTTGGCCACCGTGCTCGATCCTAGATTTAAAACCTACGTTCGATCTCTTTCTGGCAGACACAAGTCAGCAGAGGTTCAAAGACCTGCTGGTGAGAAAATTGTCAAGTCAAGCGGAACGTGACCCGTCAACAGCTCCTCCTTCACATTCTCCCGCAACTGGGGGTGCAAGAAAAAGGCTAAGATTTCCGAGCCCACCCGCTGGCGGTGATGCAGGGCAGTCTGGAGCGAGTGCTGACATCTGGTCCGGACTGAAGGACCTGCCAACGATTACTGACATGTCGTCTACTGTCACTGCATATGATTCTCTCACCATTGAAAGAATGGTGGAGGATTATATGAGTGACCGCATACAAGTAGGCACGTCAGACAGTCCGTACGTATACTGGCAGGAAAAAGAGGCAATTTGGAGGCCCTTGCAGAAACTGGCTTTATTTTACCTAAGTTGCCCACCCTCCAGTGTGTACTCCGAAAGAGTGTTTAGTGCAGCCGCTCACCTTGTCAGCAATCGGCGTACGAGGTTACTTCCAGAAAATGTGGAGAAGATGATGTTCATCAAAATGAATTATAATCAATTCCTCCGTGGAGTCCTTCACCTACAATTGCCTCCAGAAAGTACACAGGGACCTGAGATGGTGGATTCCAGTGGGGACGAATTAATAATCTGTGAGGAGGGGGATGTACACAGTGAAAGGGGTGAAGAATCGGACGATAAGGAGGAGGTGGACATCTTGCCTCTGTAGAGCCAGTTTGTGCAAGGAGAGATTGATTGCTTCTTTTTTGGTGGGGGCCCAAACCAACCAGTCATTTCAGTCACAGTTGTGTGGCAGACCCTGTCGCTGAAATGATGGGTTTGTTAAAGTGTGCATGTCCTGTTTATACAACATAAGGGTGGGTGGGAGGGCCCAAGGACAATTCCATTTTGCACCTCTTTTTTCTTTCATTTTTCTTTGCATCATGTGCTGTTTGGGGACTATTTTTTTGAAGTGCCATCCTGCCTGACACTGCAGTGCCACTCCTAGATGGGCCAGGTGTTTGTGTCGGCCACTTGTGTCGCTTAGCTTAGCCATCCAGCGACCACAGTGCACCTCTTTTTTTCTTTGCATCATGTGCTGTTTGGGGACTATTTTTTAAATCGACCATCCTGTCTGACACTGCAGTGCCACTCCTAGATGGGCCAGGTGTTTGTGTCGGCCACTTGGGTCGCTAAGCTTAGTCATCCAACGACCTCGGTGCAATTTTTAGGACTAAAAACAATATTGTGAGGTGTGAGGTGTTCAGAATAGACTGGAAATGAGTGGAAATTATGGTTATTGAGGTTAATAATACTATGGGATCAAAATGACCCCCAAATTCTATGATTTAAGCTGTTTTTGAAGGTTTTTTGTAAAAAACACCCGAATCCAAAACACACCCGAATCCGACGAAAAATTTTCAGGGAGGTTTTGCCAAAACGCGTCCGAATCCAAAACACGGCCGCGGAACCGAATCCAAAACCAAAACACAAAACCCGAAAAATGTCCGGTGCACATCACTAATTTCTCCGTATAGTTGAAAAAAAGGTACATGTACATAAACAGTTATTATAGCTGTTTTTTTTGTGGAGCAGTTTAGAAAGTAAAAGCAGTTTTATTAGTGGTTGCTTTGGGGAACAACTACGTTTTTCTGTGTATTAGCACATAACTTCACAAAAGTCATAACCCTATAGTACCAGTCACAGTTCATATCAATTAACATGTCTTCCCAGCCCCATGTTATAGTGGTAGCGGTACAGGAGGATGCATTAGATAAAAGTAAATTAGCCTATTACTGTGTCACACAGCAAATGAAAGGCAATGGACCAACAAGTAAAATTAAAGTCATGGGCAATAAAAAGAATAATAATGCTAATTATTTAGCAAATATTTTTGCCCAGGGCAATGACTGAGTTTCCTTTGTCCTTTATTCATTTTCTTAGTAGAATTTTAGCAATAACTCTTTAGTAACCTTAGAATCCCTATAATAAATGTACCCATCCTGCAACAAGCCCAGGGGTAAATTACTACAGTATGTGGAGTTAAACATGATTAATATATAAGTGAATATTAAATATTAGATAAATTAATGTGGAACATAATTGTAGTACATCCCATAAATTCATCATCAAATGACATTCATTGTAAAAAAAAATGATGTATATTACATGAAGACATAAAAAATAGAGTTCAGTGCTGTGAATTGCTGTAATAAGTTGCTCATGGAGTGCACAGAATGTAAGGAGATAGTATTCCAATGTAAGATACAGGATCTGTCGGGAAAAGTGCTGTATGTGAGATGCATTTACCAATAGTGCTGAGAATGAAATAAGTCTAGGGCCAGTGGAAAATGATAGAAATGCACTGCATAAATCAGTGTAGCACAAGGTCACTTCTATTTTATCCATCGCCATATCAGGCATGTACAGTACATACCAACAGTATAGAAAGTGAGTATATCTGGACTTGGGTATAGAAATATAGAAACATATTTCATTTGCCACCCATATCAGTGCACAAGTATCCCCTAAATGCAACAAGGAGAGACTGTAGCACATACTGTATCTCTGATATCTGCTGCTGTAACTCCATTTCTGACTGCAAAAGTAGCCCATGTTGGTTTCTATGGGGCCTCCTAAGCAAGTTGGATTTACCAAGCATTCCAGAGCTTGGACCCAACAGCTAACGGCATCTAAAAATGACATTAGGTCACAGTAGCCTATGGGCTACTTTTTCTCAGAATTACCAAAGAAGCTGCATATGTGCTTTAAGGGTTATCACTTTGCTTCTAGGCATTTGTCAGGACAGAAGTTTTTGGATGTTTTTGTCCCAGCACCCCAACATTAGTAAATGCAAGTAGTAATTTTCATGACCACATTACAAGTTGTGGCAAACTATTTTTTACCACAACCACATTTTATAGGCAGTTGTTGGTTAATAAGCCCCTTAGTCAACCTTGGCCTGATGTATGATGACCTGGGTGCCTTTCCTGAGATACTTTAGCAACAACTTCTATAAAAAATGTGAAAAAATTATATCATTAGAACTATGGTAACTATCTTCACCACTTAGTTCTGGGTGCAGCATGTAGCCATGGTGCCCAGAGCACATACGTGCTATGGTGCCCTCCCTTCCCGCCTAGTATGCATATGTGGTTATAGTAAAGGGGAACAAAAATAAATATATGGGGCAGTATCAAACTGGGGCATGGAGAGTTAGATATTCCAACCCAAATACAGTAAAGTAATTCCACTAATAAAATCCACAGCTTTGTGTGTACTAAAAATTCACCTTACCTATATGGTGGCTACTCTGCAAACGGGGAACCTTTGAAGAAATTGATCCTCCTTGGCCGGACACTTGCCACTACTCATGTAGAGATCACATGTTCCGGAAGATGCCTGCTTGTGTGGGAATATAACCAATGTCATAATCACACAACGGAGGTTCAAACAGACTCATGCCCCCTGTGCCACCTTCTGCCCCATGTCGCCCAAAGCCTCCTGCCCCATGACTCCTCCCACCTATCTTTCCAGCCTTCTGCCCTATGACTCCAGCTTTGTCTCTCCAGCCTCCTGAACCCAGTGTCTATCAAGCCTCCTGCCCCCTGTGTCTTTCCAGCCACCTGCCCCCTGTCACTCCTGCCTTGTCTCTCAGTCTACCTCTCACCCTGTGTCTCTCTCAGCTGCCCACTCACCCATTGACTCTCACAGCCTCACAGTGTCACTCTCAGCCTCACTGTGTCACTCTCAGCCTCACCCTGTGTATCAGCTTTCCCGTCACTTTGTGTTTCTCAATCTCCCCCTCACCCTGTGTCTCAGCCTCCCCCTCACTCTACGTCTCTCTCAGCCTCGCCCCATGTCTCTCCATGGCTGCCTCCCCCATGTCTCTCCATGGGTGCCTCCCCCGTGTCTCTCTATGACTGCCTCCCTTGTGTGTCTTCATGGCTGTCTCCTCCATGTCTCTCCATGTCTGGCTCCCACTTGCATCTTCCCATGGCTGCCTCCCCCCTGTGTCTCCCAATGGCTGCACCCCCCCGGGCCTTGTCTCCCATGGCTGCATCCCCACTGTGTCTCCCCAGCAACCACACTTGGCTCCTCCAGCTCTTCAGTCACAGCACACGGAAATCATGACATTGTGCCAAAAAATGTACATGCGCTGCTGAGCACTGTGACTTGCTCGTGGTATAGGGTGTAGCTACTGGCGGCAGTGGTGGGTGGACTGCGACACCCCTTGGTGGCGCTGCGCCATCCTCGCTACACCCCTGTAAGTGAGCATATTTTATGTATAACATGTACAGTATTTCATCTAGAGTCAAATTATCAGTTCCCTTAATATGTAGTCCGTTATTTCATCAAATACATGGTGATTCAGACAAATCAGAGGTATATATATATAGCTTACACCGTAAACATTTAAATGTTTATGTGATGTTTGATATGATGCAGATGATAATCTTCATCCATCAGTTCAGCTAATTTGTCTATAACTTGCAATTCTCCTGAAAAAAGAGTTTGTAAAAGACTATGGGGTCTATTTATTAAAATACTTTTTACTAAAATAATGTGAAAAGGGTGTGAAAACACCATTTTTCCCATTATTTTAGTATCACCTGAATATATTAAAGGATATTTGGATTTTTCATGAAAAACTGCTCCAAACCCTTTAATTCACTTTTTTTTAGTAACCCAGATCGCATTCCCCATACTTATAATGGGAAATGTGATGTGACCAAATTTACTAAAAAAAAATGTGAAAAAATACCGCAGTGTGCCCTGTGATAATCTAGCCAGCTCAGGCTGGCGAGTTCACAGGGCAGCACTGCGATATGCACCCTTTTGCCCAGCTTTCTCTGCCCCTGGCAGAGAAAGCTGAGCGGGGACCGGGCAGAGTGATCAGCTATGTGTGTCCGATGGACACACACAAGCTGATCACAGTGTAAAAAAAAAAAAAAGAGTAAAAAAAAACATACCTGTCCAGAGAGCCTGCCGGGAGCCGGGTCCCCCATATGCTGTGCTGTGACCCCAGTGCAGTAAAGTGACACTGCAAAACATCAGCGCACTTTACAGCACTGGGGGTCACAGCGCAGGAGAAGGACCCGGCGCCCGGCAGCCTCCTGAAGCAGCGCAGACTGGCTCCCTGGACAGGTGAGTATATTGATCTTCTGGTTGGGGGCCGCGGCGCGCGGGGGTAGTTGCGACGGGCCGGTCGACTGGGCAGCAGCGGTAGCGGCGATGTCGGTGGTGGCGGTGCATGCGCAGCAGGACATCGGGGTATTTTTTCTGAAAAATACCCGATGATGCTGCAAAGAGGCATCGCAGGGACAGAGCTTGACCGCAAGCTCTGTCCCTGCACACGATAATTGATACATCCCTGCGATGTAGTCAATTATCGCAGTGCGAGTAGTGACGATTTTATCACCTCACATCTGCATCCTGGATGCAGATGGTGATAAATAGGCCCCTATCCCTTTTGTTACATATTGACTTCAGATTGATCCTCAATTTAAGTTTCAAACTTATTTCCACAATGTACTAAAGAACTGTTTCAACCTTTGCGTGACAATTCTTGTACTTACAGATGTGCCCATGTTTTTCCTGCACATCAGGGGGTCATTCTGAGTTGATCGCTAGCTGCATTTGTTCGCAGAGCAGCGATCAGGCTAAAAAACGGCAGTTCTGCGCATGCGTATAGTTTTGCACAGGGTCTAGCGAAGCATTTCAGTCGCACTGGTGGCCTCAGAGTGATTGACATGAAGTGGGCGTTTCTGGGTGTAAACTGATCGTTTTCAGGGAGTGTTCAGAAAAACGCAGGCGTGCCAGGAAAAATGCAGGAGTGGCTGGGCGAATGTTGGGCGGGTTTGTGACGTCAAAACAGGAACTGAACAGTCTGAAGTGATCGCAAGCGCTGAGTAGGTTTTGAGCAACTCTGAAACTGCACAAAAAAACTTTGTAGCCGCTCTGCGATACAAGCGATCGCACTTCTGTTAAGCTAAAATACACTCCCAGCGGGCGGCGGCATAGCGTTTGCATGGCTGCTAAAAACTGCTAGCGAGCGATCAACTCGGAATGACCCCCATAATCTCCTGCCACGTGCACACAAGTCATGGCAGCAATTATGTGCCCTGTACATACACGCCATGCTGTGCGTACTTGCCCGCAGACATTCGTAAGCACACTTTTCACCTCGACTCATTTGCAGTATGAAAGGGGACACATCTGTAAGTAAGGATATATTGTAATACTGTTAGAATTGTGACTTATTGAAAGAGTGGGCTACCTCCTAAGAAGCATACAAACAGCATGGGCGAGATGTAATGGAGTCTGAGATCGCTGGAGGCGCAGGATGCCATATGATCTCTGATGTTTTTTTTAAAGAGGCAATCACTTACAAGGAATGGCATTCCGCACCTTGGAATACTTTAGATCCCACCACATGTCTTTCATACCATCCACCACCAAATCAGCATCCCATTTTATGTTTTCTTCCCCTTACATTTCTTTTTGCTTTGTTTCTCTGGCCAGGCTCTTTCTAAAACAGGAAGTTATCTGGAGGTTATGTAGAGTTGGGCGTCAGCGTATTTCTTTGCATTGCTCATACTCATAGATTTGGAAGTAATTTGTGCTGACCTTATGTTCATAATTAATTCCAAATCTAGCTTCCAAAATCTTATCAATTATGAAAGTGATTGTTACGACAATAAATAAACACCTCAAACAACTGACTTTAACTACACCTGCAAAGTAATAAAACTGAAAATAATCATGCATAAAAATAAGCACTTCCAACGTAGAAGAAAGTACAGCTGTGTCCTCATACATCATTGCTGCAGTCGTACCAAACACCCCCTCTCATCGCGTCAGGTCCAGTGATACTCTGATAGCACCAGAGGTTTCTTTGTGCCGAAAATGCATCTTAATCCCAATGCAATCTAAGAAGCACCAGGAGACTGTGCTGAATAATTTGATATGTGACACATGTATATCTGTGTGTGACTGAGTCTCTGAGTCTGTTTAGGAAGTGCTACAATGTAGCAGCCAGAGTATTTTTTCCATACAAGTTCTGTTCTGCTCTGTATACAGACTCAGTCACATACAATATAAAAGTTTTGCATATCACATTAATGAGCACAGTCTACCTGTGCATTCTAGTTACATAACGTTTGATCTTAGCTGCATTTTTGTTAAGAAAAAAGGCTCGCTGCTAGCACAGTTGCACAGGCTCATCTCACACCTGAAGGCTCATCTCACACTACGTGGCGTATTGAGGCTAAATGTATGAGGACACATCTGTAAACTCCAAATTCTAATAGCCCTAATACAGTATATAAAAAAGATAAGATCAGCAAGGAGCATTATATATATATATATATATATATATATATATATATATAGGAAAATGGAGTAAATAAAAGCGCCTACTAGTGTTGGTAAGAGAACCTGTGCATTCAGGTGTAAAAATTAAAAAACAATGAATGTCAACTTAGCTTCAAACAATTTCAGGCTGATGACACACTGGCAGATATATCTGCACTTCAATCGATCTGCAGCTAGATCTGCAGATGGTGGTTGTTCATACACACAGAAAGATGCGCCAATTTATCTTAAAGATATATCTGCTGTTCAATCTATCTGCAGCTATATATGCAGATGGGGATTGTTCATACACACTGAAAGATGCACTAATATATCTGCAGATATATTGGTCATCTGCTGTGTTGCACAGCAGATGCAATATACAGTATCTGTGAAAGACGTATTTCACAGACATATTTCTTGTACACACCTGCAGATCAGCAAAAGATATATTGGACAACCAACTGATTGGCCAATATATCTGCCAATGTGTACCCAGCATTAGAAGCAGGGCATGTAAAAAGAAGATAAAAGCAACATAGTGTGTACTGTTTTTAAGCAATAATTCTATAATAGCTAAAAAATTAGGAATTTTGCTAATTCCAATATTGATTAAGAGAGCAAAGTAAACAATAAAAACAGTAACAATTTAATAAGCACAATCCTGCCACAGATGCAGGTAGCAAACGTACAAGAAGCTTTTAAAAGAATAGGCAGCTCATCAGTCCATAAATGCAAGTAGCACACGTACAGGATTGAATAATAAATAACAGCTTATCTGTCCGCATGTGGGGAGTTCAAAGGGTAAGCAGCAAGTCCCTGTCCCAACGCATTTCGTCCTGTTATGAGGACGCCCTATTATATCCACACTCGGATCACTATTCCAGCCAACAGCTGTTTTGTTAGACTCCATTTTACAACCTTTTTTACAGAAGCAACCATATTTTCTTATGGACACTACGATGTTACTTAGTAAATTAAGAGAGTTAGGAGACTTACCAAAAGGGTTGTGGTTGGTTACCATGGATGTAACCAGCCTGTATACTGTAATCCCTCATCAGGAGGGTTTGGCTGCTGTTAGGAGATTTTTGATATCTCAGAGTGACATCTCTCCCACGCACATTGACATCATTTTAATTTTATTGGAATTAATTTTGACCAAAAACTGTTTCCTTTATGATAACAAGTTCTTTTTACAGAACCGTGGGAGTGTGATGGGTTCTGCTGTCGCTCCGACATATGCGAATATTTATATGCTGGATATCGAATCTGACATCTTTTTCACTGATTTGTCTATTGCCTCTAAATTGTTCTTCTATACTAGATATATAGATGACCTTTTATTGTTCTGGAATGGTACCCAAGAACTACTACAGGACATTCTAGATGGTCACAATAACACCACTAGTCCTGTGAAGTTAACGTACAAAATGAGTCAATGTCATATTGAGTATCTAGATGTTATGATCAGGCTGGATCAGTCAAGGATTAATACCTCCGTGTTTTTAAAAGCACCGATCGGAATACTTTCTTACACAATACAAGCTGTCATCCTAAGAATTTGAAATGTGGCCTACCATATTCACAAATGATCCGTATTATGCGGATCAACAGTGATATTGAGATGGCCGCATCGCAAATTGATGATTTGATTAAAAAATTCGAGGTGAGAGGGTATAATCCCAAAATGTTGCAGTAATCTAAGAATAGGGCCTGGCTATGGATAGAACAAGCCTTTTGACAAAGAAACAGGACAAGATTGCTTCTTCGGTAGTACCATGGGTCAACCAGTTCAATACCTCATCCAGTAAGATCAATAGCATTTCCAAAAAGCATTGGAATCTTCTTCAAACAGATGAGGCTCTTAAACTGGGTGATACCAGGTTGATGCCCTGCTACAAACGCACCAGAACCCTGAGAGATATCCTTGTAAAAACTGACATCTCTGGAAGAGGACAACCTCCATTGGGATTTCTTCAATGCAATCCCAATGGATGTTTTAAATGTGGGTGCACTACTTGCAAATTTATGTTTCCAGGTGAGCTTTTTTATCATCCGCGCAGAGGCAAGAAATTCCATATCCGACATCACCTGACCTGTGAGTCTTCCTATGTAGTGTATCAGATCGTGTGCCCTTGTGGCCTTGCCTACATAGGAAAAACTACTCGCAAGTTTAAGGAGCGGATGACAGCTCATCGCTCAGCTATATGCTTAGCAATAACCAATGTTGTTAGTGACCAGCCTGTTGCGCGTCACTTTGTAGAGGCGCGACATAACCTAGTGAGCCTAAAATATCGAATGATAGACCACATTTCCCCCTCAATATGAGGAGGTGACTGCGGGGCAGCTTTATTATGGTGCGAATCCCGATGGATTTTCCGTTTAGATACGGTGAGTCCAAAGGGTTTAAATGACATGATTTCGCTATCATGCTTTAATTAAAATAACTAGAGGATGACGTTATGGCCTTTTATATTATTGCAAATCTGCTGCTTTAAATAAGAGGTGTCCTTAGGATCATTGCATCCCTGTGGCACGGGTCAGAGTTATATACGTATTTTAGATATATAAGCTGGTTGTGTATGCATCGTTTATTATAATATTTTTAAATGATGATTTTATATGGTTATAAACATAACGTGATACTCTGATGCAAACCGCTTGCTATTTACATGCCATTTGAGATAGTAATGTACTGCTGTTACTTCCCCAGCCTATGTTCTTGTACACTTCCCGGGTTGTCATGGTGACGGGTAGCGATGACGCGCGCCGCGTGCGCGATAACGTCATCATTAGATGCCGCGGCCGGGACGTCGGGACCGAGCTGCGGCTCACACGTGTGCACGGTTGGTGAGGGGATATAAGGTGAGCTTCTTTTGATTGTTTGTATGTATCCTGACGAAAATTCAAGTGAATTGAAACGTTGATAACCCGCTGTGGTATCATGTGTTTTCTTCATCATATGCCGTGAGTGCCGCCTCTCCTGTATGTATATTTATGTATTTTGCTGTTGAGGGCACCAGGAAAGATTTCATTACTTAGTGTGAGTGCCAGTCCAGTATTATTGAGTTTTTATATATATATATATATACAGGTTGAGTATCCCTTATCCAAAATGCTTGGGACCAGAAGAATTTTGGATATCAGATTTTTCCGTATTCTGGAATAATTGCATACCATAATGAGATATCATGGTGATGGGACCTAAGTCTAAGCACAGAAAGCATTTATATTACATATACACCATATACACACAGCCGGAAGGTCATTTTAGCCAATATTTTTTGTAACTTTGTGCATAACACAAAGTGTGTATACATTCACACAATTCATTTATTTTTCATATACACCTTATACACACAGCCTGAAGGTCATTTAATACAATATTTTTAATAACTTTGTGTATAAACAAAGTTTGTGTACATTGAGCCATCAAAAGACAAAGGTTTCACTATCTCACTCAAAAAAGTCCGTATTTCGGAAAATTCCGTATTTCGGAATATCTGGATATGGGATACTCAACCTGTATATATATATAGGAGTCTATATGAAAAGTTAAATGTATTGAAAAAAACATCAAACAGCCACCAACGTTTGTCAAGGTGAGTAATTGTGTGTATAGAGAAAACTACTTACCTGTATAGCAGGCATTCCCAACCACGGTCCTCAAGGCACACTAACAGTGCAGGTTTTAGTGATATCCAGGCTTCAGCAGAGGTGACTTAATTAGTAGCTCAGTTATTTTGATTTAACCATCTGTGCTGCAGCCTGGATATCACTAAAACCTGCACTGTTGGTGTGCCTTGAGGACCGAAGTTGGGAATGTCTGCTATATAGTAATGAAGTCCGCCATCTGTGTGTGAAACCAGCCGGAAGACGCGAGAGATGCGGTGCCAAGCTGCTGCAGGAGGATGACGTCAGCGTGGCTGGGGAAACAGGTCGCTCTGGCAATGGCGGCATTTGCGTCCAGTTGCCTAGGCAACTGTGTGTATCCACCGAGCGCTCCACTGCACACCTCTGCAAGAAGAAGAAAGAAACTCTTCACTATAATATAAACCATATAACATAAGGAACAATGTTACAAGAGAACACCCCTGTGAGCAGTGTGATAATAAAATAGAAATACAATGAGAAACAGCAACAGTATCTGCTATAAAGTAATAGCATATTCAATACGAAACCGCTGGATAGTACTTGTAAAAAAAGAGGGGGTAAAGGGAATCTTATACAGTCTTCATTATGCTGATACGTTTTTTTCTTGTATTTACAAGTAGGTGATGCTGAAAAGTCCTTGTTTTCGAACCTCCTGGCAGCTTAAGGCTACACGAAACAAGGAAAGGAAATTAGACTAGTACAGGATGGGAGGAAGGCGGAAGGGTCTACCATAGAACTATAGATAGGTGCTCTAATAAATCTAACTATAAATGGATAACTTCAAAAATTATTGGCTCTAAAAATTTAACGTATTTGGAATATGGACATGATAAATGCGTCCAATAGGACTGATTATATTTACTGTTAACAGAGCACTAGCGAAAGAACTACAAACGCTGAAAGAAATTACGTTAAGCAGAGGGTCTCTAAGCTGGTCCTAGAGGAACTACCTGTCTGGATCCAGGGCATCACTTCGTTTAGACCATGCCGATGGATGGTGTTCAAATTATAAATCCATTTAGCTTCCAAACGGATCAATTGACCAGCTCTATCTCCACCTGTAGCGATGTGCTGTTGTGAAATGTCATGCCACGGGTTGCTCCAACGAAGAGCTGAAAAGTGCCGCCTTAATTGCTGACCTGTGAAGAGCCATGCGCTCTCTTATGCTTCTGGTGGTTTTGCCTACATAATGTAGGTCGCATGGACACTTGATCAAGATGACAAAAGTTGATGTACTGGTCATAACGTGATTGATCTGTAGCATCCTGTCTGAATGCGGATGTCTGAAGGAAGTGCCTGTGAGCATGTGGTTGCTCATAGTGCAACCTATGCACCTGTAGCACCCTGGTTTTTGGTTAGAAATGTAGCTGGTCATTTCAGTGATGTCTGTTCGTACCAGGAAGTCCTTCAGATTCCGCCCTCTTCTATAACAAGGCATTGGTCTTTTATTTTGAAAACCATTTAGTTTCTTGTCAGTTGAAACTATAGGCCATAATGCCCTAGATGCTCTTGAAAGTACTGGACTTGCGGTGTTATACGTGCTAGTCCAAGGGATCACTTCATTTAAGGTCCTTTGTTTCGGTTGTAGTAGTAACCTGCGATCCATGGCAGCAACCTGTTCTTTCTGAGTCTTCAGTAGTTTTAGGTCATATCCTCTGGCCTCAAATTTGATGACTACTTTGTCCAATTCATACTGTAATTTGGAAGGTTCACTGTTAATCCTGGCTACCTGGATCATCTGAGATTTGGATGATGACTGTTCGCTCTCAACAGTGTGTTTTCGTCTGTAGGTTTCGAATATACCTCCGTAGTCAATTTGCCATCCACCAGTGAAACTAAAATGTCCAAGTAGTGTAGTGATTGAGTGGAATATTGAAAAGTAATTCTAATTGGTGACGCTCTCTGATTGATCGAATCGCATAGCTGAATCAGACTGTCCTCATATCCAGTCCATAGAAGGAAAAGATTGGCAATGTAGCATGCATAAAATGCTATGTTGCACTTGGTAGTAGGATCCTGTGAGAACATTTGTTGTTCTTGATGAAACATGAAGATGTTTGCAAATGAGGGGGCCATTGCTCCCCATCGTGCACCCGGTGCGCTGCGGATAGAATTTGCAGTCGAACAAAAAATAATTGCGGATGAGCGTCAGTTCTAACAGGTTTACAAATAAGTCCAGATCCAAATCCTTCATGGCTTCTTTGATGAGAAAGGATCTTACATCCACCAATCCTTCATTGTGGGGGATGCACGTGTACAAACTGCACACGTCCATGGTGCAGATGATGGTACCAGGTGGAACAGGTCCAAAGTTATACAATAAAGTTAGAAAGCTGGTTGTATCTTTTATGAAGGAGCTCTGTTTGAGGACCATAGGTTGCAGGATGCCATCTAAAAACTGAGCGACAGGTTGATACAGAGAGTTACATGCCGATATAATAGGCCTGCCAGGAGGATTTGACATACTTTTGTGAATATTAGGCACTGAAAACAATATCAGGACAACAGGATGTTCCTGTGTTAACTCTCAATGTAAATTATCTAAAAAATTTCCACTTGACTTTGCTTCTAGCAACAGGGCATCCAGCTCCTTTTTGTAGTCGTCAGTGGGATCCTTGCTGAGAGGCAGGTAGGTATCCGTATCAAAAGTTGTCTCATGATGTGTGATCTATATAACACCAAGTGCATTAAGACAATACCACCCCCCTTGTCAGAGGGTGGATGATAATGTAGCTGTAAGTGCTGAGATCCTTTAATGCCTGCCATTCTGTACTGTTAGGTTGTAGTGATGATCTTTATTTGCTGATGCATATTTCATGAAGGAATCATCTGGTAATCTGACAAAGGATTTGATCGATGGGTTCTGTGATGGAGGATCAAACGTTGATTTATTCCTGGAATTAAGAAAAGGTTGAAAGGAGGAAACTCTGGTTATATCTGGTTGAGGCTTCAACGAGAAGAATTCCTGTCTGCGAGGTTTTCTCGCAAATTGGTAAATATCCACTTTACCAGTCAAGCTCTTTAAATGAGTTGGTAGGGACAAAAGACAGGCCTTGTTAAGTACATCTATCTCGACACTGGATAGTGTCCGGGAGGAAAGATTGTAAATTAGGTTTTGTTTTTCACGGCACGTTTGGACAATTCAAGCGTTCTGCCCGCCCCTGTGGGTGGCCGTCCTCTTCCTTTTGGTGTACTCTGAATTGCTCTGGTGGTCCCTAAAAGGACCATTCCGGCTTCTTGTGAGCCATCAGAGTCCGCCAAGGCGAACTCGCTATCGCTGTTAGAGGAGGCAGTTGTCCTGGTGTGTATATCTCTTCTATGTCGCCAGCTTTGTTTCTGTCGAGACTGGGAAGGCTGTTGGCTGTTGGTATTGCTTCCATAAGCCACCTATAGACTCTGTTAGAGTCATAATCCTCTTTTACCTTCGAGTATTTCCTCTTTTTAAACTTAATGAGGTCCTGTCTGTTTGTGTCGCACCGATTTTGTAATTTTTGAATCCAGTCTCGAGAAGTGTCCTGTTGTTAAGCAGCAAGATGTTGCGCTTCAAACTCACTGACTCTTTGTTTGACTGAATTCAATTCTCTGCCAGCTTCTTCCACTATGAGGAGGATGAGGTCCATACTACACTTGTCAAGGATCTCCACGCATTTTTTACAAAAGTCGGGATTATAACGACCAATGGATGGTGTGTTCTTGACTCTAAATCCCCTTGAGATCATTGTGTACCTGTGGTAATCCGACAGGGAGGTGCCGTATAATAAATAATCCGTTTCCCTCCTCTTAAGCTTGAGGAGCTGGTGGTAAATGTCGTCAAGATTAGGTTGGTTGTCCGGTTGTTCCTTAAATAACAACCTCTGGGCATCATCCTCGGAGAAACTGTAAATGTCCCCTTTCACAATATTGAGTCTTTGGTAGCCTCTAGGTATTTCAAATGCGGCAGTACTGACATTGAAGTCCATTTTTAATATTAACAAATGTCCTATTAGGACTGCAGGTAGTTACTGTAGCTGTATAAAAGTGCAGGTGAAACTCTTGTGCCAGGGAACAGACTACTTAACACACAGCTACGATCACTTGCACTGACATGCGGCGGACGCCAAGCACAGGGCCAGTCTGCCCCACATGTCAGGCCTTCCCCCCCCCCGCACAAGTACAAAAGCATCGCACAGCGGTGATGCCTTTGTACTTGAAGAGTAACTCCCGGCCAGCGCAGCTCCTGTGGCTGGCTGGGAGTTACTCCTTGCTGCCCAGGTCGCAGCGGCTGCGTGTGATGTCACAAAGCCACTACGACAGCCCGGCCATGCCTGCTTTGGCCAGACCGCGCCCATAAAACGGTGGCCAAACGCCGCTGTGCGGCCCCCTCCCGCCCAGCAACCGTCTCTGCCTGTCAATCAGGCAGAGGCGATCGCTAGGCAATGACAGCTGTCGGCTGTCAGCCATGTGCCGGCGCACTGCGTCGCCGGAGCATGCGCAGTTCTGACCTTCTGAATATTGTCTGCTCCAGAAGTATATCACAAAAAGATACACATGATTTTTGAACATATTCCAGGTGTTGAAACAATGATGGATGACATTATTGTCTGGGGATCTACAAAGGAAGAACATGATTCTAGATTGAAACAAGTAATGGAACTTGTCAAGAAAGTGAATCTAAAGCTAAACCAGGACAAATGTGAATTTGGCGTGAATACACTTACCTTTATGGGTGACGTGGTCTCGGATCACGGTGTAAAACCAGACCCAAAAGGGAAATACGCAGACCTGGGAGGCTCATTGAAACATGTTAGATGATGTTCTTAATATGACGTTGTTAATTGTTACATTGAAGCGTACAGGGCTTATCTTTAAAGAAAAGAGGATGTGATGTTAGTGTATTAGAATGCTTAATATTTGTAGACACTCCCTTACTAATCTGTGTAAGCCTGAATCTTCAGTGATAGTCCCTGGGACCAGGGGGATGCTGGGAAGTGGGTGGTCCAGTGTGCAGTGTGCCTGGAGTTGGTGAGGGAATAAACAGCACAGCAGTGAACTCACATGTCTATGTGTCCTGATGACTGGATTTACAAACGTATGAACAAAACATACACTAGCAGGAAATACTCTCAATCCACCCATCAACCATTGCAAATTTGTGTGACCTCATAAATGCTGCCATCTTGGCCAGAAAATCCAGCTGCTTTCCTGTAATGTTTGGTGCAATCACAAAATAGCAGGCATTTAATGCTACAAAAGAACATTTGCATAGTTGTTTTACACTTCGTGGTTAGTGAATGACCCTCACTGATTGCTATTGTTTTGTGCATATTTGCACATTTAAGTAATGTTAGTGGATAACGCTGAATGATTTACACTTTTTCCTATTTCCTCCAGGCCTGTTATAGCTGAGCCCAGTACATTTTTATTTCTAAGGCAATGTCACTGTCTGATGAACCATTCCTGTCTGGCAAAGTTATGTCACGTCTGGTATTCTCAACCTTATTTGCATTGAATTCCATGGTTTTCTGACCGTGGCATTGCACAGAGCCTTGATTCTGAACGATTATAATTATCCAGTGTTTATAAGCACTTTACATACTGTAGCACTGTAGAATTTGTAAGAGGTACACAGGTACTACATAGTAACACAAGCCCAATGCAGCTCTAGCATTACAGGACATTACATGTGAATGTAAAAAGGTGATCTGCCATTTAACTCTCAGAGACTTCTTACTTAAGCGCAGCTGTATCTACTGTATTCCTCAGCTAAGATCAAAGCATTAATTAACTTTACCTTAAAGTAGAATGTTTCATGGGTTATTATGGTGAATTACTATATGTGACCTATGCTATGAAAATAAAGTTATGCAAATTAACTTGTACAAATATTTTAATAACTGTGCAATGGCAGAGCAGAGTTACTATTTGCTGTAAATTCACCCTCAGATGTGTTTAACAAGTACAGTTACTATTATTGATGATAATCCAGCTACTCACATTTTCATGTCTACTCTTGCATTACAGATTTTGTTTCTATGGTATTCCTTTATTCTCAGTGAATATGTTACAATATTTACATACAATAGTTAGATATCATATCTATGGTGAACATAACTAAATGAAATTTGCCTTTTGGACCAAAGGCTTAATAACACCTGAGGGCTGACGCACCATATCTGTCTCCATACTGGACATTACAGGCCCTGACTTACCTTCCTGCTTTACTACTGTGATTGTTGTTGCATGTAAAGCTGTACCCTTATGTTCCTGAGTTGCTGATGGTACTTCTGTTTAAGAAGCCCTTGCACTGGCTGTGCCTATTTTCTAGAATAATAGCTTTCTTGTTTTAGGTATACAGGTATATCTTTGTTTGTATGTGTATATATATATATATATATATATATATATATATATATATATATATAAACCAACAAAACTAGGCGGCACTCAGTGACAGTGAATCAATAAAAACGTGTATTGTAAATCACAGGTCAACGTTACGGGGACAGTCTCCCCGTCTTCAGGACTAAAGTGCAAGTGCAAAATATGAACTATATATATAGAGAAAACAACTTACCCCCAAAGCAACTCCCCCCACCACACGCGCTGTCCGTGGTCCGGGGCCACGGACAGCGCATGTGGGGGGGGGGGGGAGTCGCTTTGGGGTAAGTTGTTTGCTCTCTATATATAGTTCATATTTTGCACTTGCACTTTAGTCCTGAAGACGGGGAGACTGTCCCCGAAACGTTGATCTGTGATTTACAATACACGTTTTTGTTGATTCACTGTCTCTGAGTGCCGCTTGTTTTGTTGGTTATATGAGGAGCTGGTCTGCTGTGGAGGGCACCAGAGCAAGCAAGGTCCCTGGCTGGATCACTTGAGTGCCGGAACGTGACTGTATATATATATATATACAGTATATATAGATAGATAGATAGATAGATAGATAGATAGATGCGAAAGGCCTCACTCACTCACTCACTGATTCATCATAATTCTCTTACTTCCCGATATGTTAGGAAGATTAAATGTAACATAGGTATTCTTCAGGTGGGCAATGTCACGATCCGGGTATCTGGACGCCATTTCCTACCCATCAGATGCCTCCTAAGGCTGGCTCAGCGCTCCAGGACCGGATCCCATCTGTTATCCTAATGTTCACATTCCTGCATCCTCTCCTGTCTCTCTGAGACGCTGTCACAGTAACGCCTTATTACATCTGGCATGGCGTCTCCCGCGGCCTCCGCCGCCGTCCCTGAGCTTCTGCATGCAGAGTGTCAGAGTGGCGATTACGTCAGCCGCGGCCTCCGCTGTGTCCACGTGGTTGGATGTGCACTTGTCAGCCTGGCGTCTCCTGTCTCCAGTGGCCGGCGCCGCCATTACTGTTTTCATTACCACATGGATTACAAACCAAACTTCCCTCCAAGTGTCTGCATGGGCGCAACCATCTTGGATTCTGTCAGCTGATCATTTCCTCCAATCTGTTGTCAGTATTGTTAATCTGCATAATTGCCTAGCCAATCCCTTCCTTGCTGCAGGTATAAATACACTGTGCCTGAGCAAGGAAGGCGTCAGTGCTTTGGTTGTCAAACCTAGTTCCTGTTTGTCTCTCTCCTGTGATTGTCTTCCAGGTTCCAGCTCCTGTCTCAAGACTTCCACCATAGAGACCCGCACCAGCATTCCACCTGCGGTGTAGCCTGACTCTCCAATCCATGGTGGATTCATCTGTTTCCAGCTACAACATTACCTGCTTCCAGCTCAGCTTCCAGCAGAGTACAGCTTCCCTTAAAGGGCCGGTGTCCTTTCTACACTTTACCACTCTCCACCGGTATTATTATTTCTCCGCTCTCAAGTTCTACATTTCAGTTTATATTTCATCGCTCCCAAGTTCATTTATTATTTAACTGGTTCCAGCCAGTATCCACTCCGTGCTAACAACAGTCTGGTTCCAGCCAGTATCCACAGCAGCTGTTTTATCTTCAGCAACCCAGCTTTTCCTGGAACACCAGCTGGCACAATCCTGGGTTATCTCCATTGCTACAGTCGGGCCTGGTAAGGACTTTCCATCTAGAAGATCATAAGAACTATCTCACACTACCAGTGCCCTGTGGCTCCTGCCATCCTGTAGTACCCAGGAACTGTATTTATTCTTTGCTGACTTTTACGTTTTCTTTTACTGCTGCTGTGTTGCGGAGTTGTCATAATAAACATCATTGACTTTTATCCAAGTTGTCGTGGTCACGCCTTCGGGCAGTTATTATTCATGTTACTTACATGTCCAGGGGTCTGATACATCCTCCCAGGTTCCGGTACATCTCAACCCCTACAACTGAGGCTGCCTCCCGTCAGCTCAGGCCCTCAGTTGTGACAGTAAGCACTGACCTAATGAATCCAGCCGGAGACCAGGATCAAGCGGCCAGGCCGATGCAAGAACTGGCAGCCCGACTAGAACATCAGGAGGCTGCACAGGGCCACATCATCCGCTGTCTCCAGGATCTCTCTACTCGGCTGGATGGGATTCAGACAACTCTCCGTGGATCAGGCGCGTCTGGTGCGTCAACCACAGTGACTCCAGCTATAACCCCACCCACCTTACCCATTTCTGCTCCACGTCTTCATCTTCCAACGCCAGCAAAATTTGACGGATCTCCACGATTCTGCAGGGGATTTCTCAACCAGTGTGAGATTCAGTTTGAGCTACAACCTGGCAATTTTCCCAGTGACCGTACAAAAATTGCCTACATTATTTCTCTTTTCAGTGGCTCAGCCCTTGATTGGGCATCACCGTTATGGGAGAGGTCCGACACCCTGCTATCTTCCTACACTGCCTTCGTGTCAACATTCAGGCGCATCTTCGACGAGCCAGGCCGGGTAACCTCAGCTTCATCCGAGATTCTCCGTTTACGCCAGGGGTCACGTACTGTAGGACAATATCTGATACAGTTCCAGATCCTGGCATCCGAACTGGCATGGAACGACGAGGCCCTGTATGCTGCATTCTGGCATGGCTTATCTGAGCGTATTAAAGATGAGTTAGCTACCAGAGACTTACCTTCTAAGTTAGATGAGCTAATCTCACTCTGCACGAAAGTTGATTTACGTTTCAGAGAGAGAGCAACTGAGCGTGGAAGATCATCTGCTCCAAAATCTTCAGCTCCTCCTCCTCGTCAACTGTCACCATCTAAAGATGAGCCCATGCAACTTGGCCGTTCCCGTTTAACTCCTGCTGAGCGCCGAAGACGTCTCTCCGAGTTTCTCTGTCTCTATTGTGCAGCTCCGTCTCACACCATTAATGCCTGTCCCAAACGTCCGGGAAACTCCAAATCCTAGCTCGCCAAGGAGAGGGCCGGCTAGGAGTAATGATCTCCTCTCCATCTCCTCAAGATTGTAATCTCCCAGTCTCGCTTCAAGTTGCTCAACGTTATCGGAACGTCATTGCCCTCCTTGATTCCGGAGCAGCTGGGAACTTTATTACCGAAGCCTATGTTAAACGGTGGTCCCTACCCACCGAGAGACTTCCTTCGTCCATTTCTTTAACTGCCGTGGATGGCAGCAAAATTTTTGATGCAGTTATTTCTTTAAGGACTCTACCAGTTCGTCTGAGAGTGGGAGTTCTTCATTCCGAACTTATTTCTTTTTTAGTGATTCCAAGAGCCACACATCCTGTGGTCCTGGGCCTTCCATGGCTCCGTCTTCACAATAATACAATTGATTGGACGACTACGCAAATCCTGGCATGGGGTTCCTCCTGTGCTGAGACATGTTTGTTTAAAGTATTGCCTGTCTGTTCTTCCTCCCCCAGGTCGTCTGATGTTCCACCTCCTCCATATCAAGATTTCACGGATGTGTTCAGTAAAGCTTCTGCTGATATCCTTCCTCCTCATAGAGAATGGGACTGTCCGATTGATCTCGTTCCAGGGAAGGTTCCACCTCGAGGCCGAACTTATCCGTTGTCTCTGCCTGAGACGCATTCTATGGAGGAATATATTAAAGAGAACCTAGCAAAGGGGTTCATTCGACCTTCTTCTTCTCCAGCCGGCGCAGGCTTCTTTTTTGTAAAAAAGAAAGATGGTGGTCTGCGGCCGTGCATCGACTACAGAGGTTTGAACGACATTACCATCAAGAACCGTTATCCTTTACCCCTGATTACTGAGCTCTTTGACAGAGTTAGCGGAGCTACCATCTTTACAAAGCTGGACTTGCGAGGTGCATACAATCTCATCCGGATCCGTGAGGGTGACGAGTGGAAGACCGCCTTTAACACCCGTGACGGACATTATGAGTACCTCGTCATGCCCTTCGGATTGAGCAATGCTCCAGCTGTCTTCCAGCATTTTGTCAATGAGATCTTCAGAGACATTCTATACCGTCATGACGTGGTCTATCTAGACGATATCCTCATTTTTGCCAACGATTTAGAGGAACATCGTTTTTGGGTTAAAGAGGTTCTGTCCCGTCTCCGTGTCAATCATCTCTATTGCAAATTAGAAAAATGCGTCTTTGAAGTCAAGTCCATTCCGTTTCTAGGGTACATTGTGTCCGGTTCCGGACTAGAGATGGATCCTGAGAAACTACAAGCAATCCAAAATTGGCCGGTACCCTTAACCCTCAAAGGGGTCCAGAGGTTCTTAGGGTTCGCCAACTATTACCAAAAGTTTATACGAGACTTTTCCACCATTGTGGCGCCTATTACTGCTTTCACTAAGAAGGGTGCTAACCCGTCCAAGTGGTCTGAAGAAGCCATGCAAGCATTTCATCTTTTAAAACAAAGGTTCATCTCTGCGCCTGTTCTGAAACAGCCTGACATCGACTCTCCTTTCATCTTAGAGGTGGATGCCTCCTCCGTTGGAGTAGGAGCGGTGTTATCTCAAAGGGCTAAAGATGGCCATTTACACCCTTGCAGTTTCTTCTCCCGGAAGTTCTCCCCAGCTGAGCGCAACTATGCCATTGGCGACCAGGAGTTGCTAGCCATCAAGCTCGCTCTAGAAGAGTGGAGGTATCTGTTGGAGGGAGCTTCTCATTCAATCACCATACTTACAGACCACAAGAACCTTTTATACCTGAAGGGCGCACAATGTCTCAACCCTCGTCAGGCCAGATGGGCACTTTTCTTTTCCAGGTTCGACTTTAAACTCCAGTTCTGTCCGGGCTCTCAGAATCGCAAGGCCGATGCCCTTTCCCGCTCATGGGAGCAAGAAAATGAGTCAGAGTCTTCAGACAAGCATCCTATTATAAATCCGTTGGCATTCTCCACGGTAGGGATGGACTCTACGCCCCCATCAGGGAAAAGTTTTGTGAAGCCGATGCTAAGGAAGAAGCTCATGCATTGGGCCCATGCTTCCCGTTTTGCCGGACATACAGGTATCCAAAAAACCCTGGAGTTTATCTCTAGGTCCTATTGGTGGCCAACTCTGAAAAAGGACGTCTTGGAGTTTATTGCATCTTGCCCAAAGTGTGCCCAACATAAAGTATCCCGCCAGTCGCCTGCGGGGCAACTGGTTCCACTATCCGTTCCCCGTCGACCATGGACCCACTTGTCGATGGATTTCATTACAGACTTACCCATGTGCAACAAGTTCAATACCATCTGGGTGGTAGTTGACCGGTTCACCAAGATGGCACACTTCATTCCTCTCACCGGTCTTCCGTCAGCTTCCAAGTTGGCTCAAGTATTCATACAAGAGATCTTCCGACTCCACGGTCTTCCTGAAGAAATTATCTCAGATCGAGGAGTTCAATTCACAGCCAAATTCTGGCGAAGTTTATGTCAAGTCCTCCAAGTCAAGCTAAAGTTTTCCACGGCTTACCATCCTCAGACCAATGGTCAAACCGAGAGGGTGAATCAGGACTTGGAGGCCTTCCTCCGCATCTATGTGTCCTCCTCTCAAGATGACTGGGTTCAATTACTTCCCTGGGCCGAGTTCTGTCATAACAACCAGTATCATTCTTCATCTGCTTCAACACCATTCTTCACTAACTTTGGATTCCACCCTAAAGTCCCTGAGTTCCAACCGCTTCCAGCAACTTCTGTTCCCGCAGTGGATATCACCTTGCATCAGTTTGCCAATATCTGGAAGAGCGTACGATCAGCTCTGCTCAAGGCATCGTTCAGGTACAAGAAGTTTGCGGATAAGAAGCGTCGAGCAGTTCCTGCTCTCAAGGTGGGTGATCGGGTATGGTTATCCACGAAGAATTTGAGGTTAAGAGTTCCCAGTATGAAGTTTGCACCTCGCTATATCGGTCCTTTCAAGATTGAACAAGTCATCAATCCTGTTGCTTACAGACTCCAGTTGCCTCCCTTCTTAAAAATACCCAGGACATTCCATGTTTCCCTGTTGAAACCGCTGATCTTGAATCGGTTTCATTCCTCACTTCCTCCAACTCCGAAAGTCCAAACTCAACGAGGCGTTGAGTATGAAGTGGCCAAGATCCTGGACTCACGTCACCGTTACGGTCAACTACAATATCTTATTGACTGGAAGGGTTATGGTCCTGAGGAACGTTCATGGACCAATGCTTCTGATGTCCATGCTCCTGCCTTGGTCCGGAGATTCCATTCCAAGTTTCCTCAAAAGCCAAAGAAGTGTCCTGGGGCCACTCCTAAAGGGGGGGGTGCTGTCACGATCCGGGTATCTGGACGCCATTTCTTACCCATCAGATGCCTCCTAAGGCTGGCTCAGCGCTCCAGGACCGGATCCCATCTGTTATCCTAATGTTCACATTCCTGCATCCTCTCCTGTCTCTCTGAGACGCTGTCACAGTAACGCCTTATTACATCTGGCATGGCGTCTCCCGCGGCCTCCGCCGCCGTCCCTGAGCTTCTGCATGCAGAGTGTCAGAGTGGCGATTACGTCAGCCGCGGCCTCCGCTGTGTCCACGTGGTTGGATGTGCACTTGTCAGCCTGGCGTCTCCTGTCTCCAGTGGCCGGCGCCGCCATTACTGTTTTCATTACCACATGGATTACAAACCAAACTTCCCTCCAAGTGTTTGCATGGGCGCAGCCATCTTGGATTCTGTCAGCTGATCATTTCCTCCAATCTGTTGTCAGTATTGTTAATCTGCATAATTGCCTAGCCAATCCCTTCCTTGCTGCAGGTATAAATACACTGTGCCTGAGCAAGGAAGGTGTCAGTGCTTTGGTTGTCAAACCTAGTTCCTGTTTGTCTCTCTCCTGTGATTGTCTTCCAGGTTCCAGCTCCTGTCTCAAGACTTCCACCATAGAGACCCGCACCAGCATTCCACCTGCGGTGTAGCCTGACTCTCCAATCCATGGTGGATTCATCTGTTTCCAGCTACAACATTACCTGCTTCCAGCTCAGCTTCCAGCAGAGTACAGCTTCCCTTAAAGGGCCGGTGTCCTTTCTACACTTTACCACTCTCCACCGGTATTATTATTTCTCCGCTCTCAAGTTCTACATTTCAGTTTATATTTCATCGCTCCCAAGTTCATTTATTATTTAACTGGTTCCAGCCAGTATCCACTCCGTGCTAACAACAGTCTGGTTCCAGCCAGTATCCACAGCAGCTGTTTTATCTTCAGCAACCCAGCTTTTCCTGGAACACCAGCTGGCACAATCCTGGGTTATCTCCATTGCTACAGTCGGGCCTGGTAAGGACTTTCCATCTAGAAGATCATAAGAACTATCTCACACTACCAGTGCCCTGTGGCTCCTGCCATCCTGTAGTACCCAGGAACTGTATTTATTCTTTGCTGACTTTTACGTTTTCTTTTACTGCTGCTGTGTTGCGGAGTTGTCATAATAAACATCATTGACTTTTATCCAAGTTGTCGTGGTCACGCCTTCGGGCAGTTATTATTCATGTTATTTACATGTCCAGGGGTCTGATACAACCTCCCAGGTTCCGGTACATCTCAGCCCCTACAACTGAGGCTGCCTCCCGTCAGCTCAGGCCCTCAGTTGTGACAGGCAATAGGAAAACTATGTAAATAGAATATTAATAAACCTCCCCTAAGTGGATGAAAAGGAGGTTGCATTGTGTGAATGATAACGCCCAAACGGACAATCAGATAAAAATTTGAATTGCACCTCCAGTGTGTACAATTTTATAAACTACAAAATGCAAAAGCCTTTACTCACTCACTTACTGACTCATCACTAATTCTCTTACTTCCCGATATGTTAGGAAGATGAAATTTAACATACTGTATGTATTCTACAGGTGGGAAATAGGAAAACTATGTAATAACATTTTTAATAAACCTCCCCTAAAGGGATGAACAGGGGGTTGACATAATGATGTCATTACCGATGTGTGGCTTGCGTTGCGTGAATGATAACGCCTAAACGGACAATCAAATCAAAACTTGGATTGCACCTCCAGTGTGTAGAATTTAATAAACTACAAAAATTATCCAGTCTCTTTTTACCGAAAATGCTATGGGTGCCCCACGGGTAATGCCAAGAACCAATAATATTTACTTACATTAGGACGTCTCAAATTTACATCTCTATAGCTTCACCATTTCCAACCGTGAAAATCATAAACTCCCAAAGAACGGGTAGAACAGCTAGTGTGTATATATATATATCCATTGTAGAAGAGCCGTACTCACATGTCATTAATAATCACAGTTGCTGGGGTGCAAAATCCAGGAACAGGTCCTATCAGAACAAAGTTCCACGATACATGTGCACAAATAAGGATGCACTCACCAGATTTCTCCAGGTGAAATTGATAGATTTTAATCCAGACAGCACATACTCACAAACAGAAGGTCAACGTTTCGGCTCACAGCAGAGCCTTTGTCAAGACCAGATTACCAGGTTGCCATCTCCCTAGCACTGCTCTGAATAGTGAAACCATATATACCCTTGGTGCAGCCACACCCCCCAATCATGCAATTAGCAGCATGAACAAACAGGCCATCATTAAGCTAATATCAGCCAGCTGTCACAGGATAAGGCCAAATACATATACACAGCACAAACCAAACACACACATAAATTGATTTTAAAACAACTCATTGTGGCCACACAAGGAGTCTAACATCGTGTGTGGAACGCACATCGGTACAGTGACACGCACGGCACTTCCTGTGAGTCGCGCATCACTTCCCGTCCAGCGTTGCCAAGTAACGGTGCCGTGAGTAAAGCAGACCACATTAGCTTATGTAAACCACATCGGAGTGAACAACCAAAGTATCCACTACAGATCCTCATATAGGCCAGATACATAATCAGGATAAATCAATCGATCACCTAGCAACCTGTGGTATTTGAGCTGCCACAGGGATTTCTATACCGCATCACTTCCGGTCGCTTGTAGCCAGGCAACAAATACCCAGTTGCTAACACAAATTACGTTAACCTCAGATTGAAAAAACATTGTGCATAAATGTACACGGCTGTTGAACTCCCCCAATATATAGCAAACATACGTAAGGGTCAGCAAGAACCAATCCTATCCCCTTACTACCAAAGTAAACAGGAATGTCACAATCGATAGTATGATTAACAGGTGGGCTGCACCAATAGCACACAGGCACCCATCAAAATAGTCATCAGGGCATTGCAAGTATATACATTTAAAAATGACTAAACATAGATCCCCAAAACCTATAAAAAAACCACAAGGAAAAATCGCATCACGAGATGCACATAAACCTAGTGGAGTACATATAAACTCAATCAAAAAAACAAAAAACACAAAAGGATCAGAGGACATGACTGATAGATCACTCAAAGAGCTGAACACCCCTGCACTGTTACATAAAAATAATGAAACAAAAAATTAGCAAAAATCAGACTGGCATCAGCCTCAGACGATGCCAAATCACAAAAACATGTGCAATGGGTTCTGTTCATTGAGTCCTTTCGGTGACATTGTCCACAAGAAATGGATCCAATGTGCTTCGCGTTTTAGTAACAACTTGTTCCTGTCCCCTCCCCTGGCAAGAGGAGGCACCCAGTCAATTATCATGGACCGCATGGTGGAAAGTTGGTGCTTGAATTGCAAGAAATGTGCTGCCACCAGTTTGTCAGTCTTACCGGTCAAGTAAGCCAAATGAATTGAGGACCAATGCTGGTTCATCCTTTCACAAAAGGTACGTATCGTCTTACCAACATACATCTTGCCACAGGGACACGTCAGGTAGTATACAACATGGTCCATAGTACAGACCAGATGATGTCTCAGCTTGATTTTGGTCCCATACAGTGGATGATTGAAAAACTGTCCAGTAACCATGGACCGGCATGTGGTGCACTGCAAACATTTGTAGCACCCTGGTCTTTTACCAAGCCATTTTCCACCGCTTGAGCTAACGGCACTCATGGTTGGTCTGAGAAGAATATCCTTCAAATTCTGGCCACGTTGTATACTGAATAAGGGAGGCTTTGGACCAATGGACTTAAACCTGGGGTCAGAGCAAACAATTGGCCAATTGTCCGTGACAGTTTTCTGTATAGACTTTAGGTTGGTGCTGCAACTGGTCTTAAAGATCAGACGGTTAGACTCTCTTGGTTGTTTAGATGAATTACCACCTTTGGCGTGGATGGCACGTGCCTTAGCAAGGCATTTCAGCACATTACTTCTTTTGTATCCACGACTCACAAACCGGTCAACACAATCCTGTAACTGTATCTCTGCTCGACCAGCATCAGAGTTGTTCCTAAGGATTCTAAGTAACTGCGAAACAGGTAAGTTCAATTTGAGCTTGTCTGGATGATGACTTGTGGCCCACAATAGCATGTTTCGGTCAGTTGGCTTTCGGTATAAGGTGTATTCTAAAGCAGGTGGTCGACTCAAAACCGTCACATCTAAAAAATCAATTGTAGAATTATTAATGTTTGCAGTAAATCTAATCGGGGTGTTCAGATCATTGAGTGCATCAACCATGGCATAAAATGACTCAGTGGTGCCACTCCATATCATAAAGAGATCGTCAATATATCTTCTATAGTAAACCATCTGTTCCCCATACCTAGGAAGAATATATTCATTCTCATATTTAGCCATGTACAGGTTAGCGAACCCCGGGGCCAAATTCGACCCCATCGCTGTCCCAGTGCGCTGGATAAAATACTCCCCCTGATATTGTAAGAGGTTATGTGACAATACTAGTCTAATAAGATTCAATATGAAAACAATGGGAGGACCTTCATAAGGGCCTGCTAGAAGTGCTTCACATACTGACATTAATCCTTCATCATGGGGAATGACGGTATACAACGAGTTAACATCAAGAGTCGCTAGTTGGTACCCAGCTGAAATACAGTCCAGTGAATTTAGACCCTCCAGAAAGTCACCGGTGTCCCGTAAATAGCTCTTCATACTCTTAACACAAGGTTGTAAAAAATAGTCTACAAACACCGCCAACGGTTGCAAAAGAGAGCAACGTGCGGAGATGATGGGACGCCCAGGAGGTTTGCTCAAGGACTTGTGGACTTTCGGGAGGGTATAAATTACTGGACACACCGGAAATTCAACAGTCAAAAAATCGTAAACATCCTCAGTAATCCAACCATGCTGGAAAGCAGTACATAATATGTAGTCAACTTCCTTCTTAGTTCGTGGGATTGGATTAAACTCAACCTGAGTATAGATCTCTTTATTGGCCAACTGGGATCTAATCTCCTCATCATAGTCAGAAAAGTTTTGTAGTACAACAGCACCGCCCTTGTCAGCATTTCTGATGACAAGAGCGGTATCGTCCCTCAAACCTCTCAGCGCTTTCCATTCGTCGCTAGTGAGATTGGAATAGTGTTTCTTACTGCTGCTAGCGGCCCTAGTCACATCAGAGTTGGTTAATCTCATAAAGGTTCGCAGGCTTGCATTATTGGAGACGGGATCGAAAGTACTAGGATTGCTGAATGCCTTGGATGAAGTAGAGACCGTCTCTAAAGAATTTGATTTTTTGGGTTGATTATCAAAATGTTCGAGTGCAAAATATGAACTATATGTAGAGAGCAAACAACTTACCCCAATGCGACTCCCCCCCACCACACGCGCTGTCCGTGGCCCCGGACCACGGACACCGCGTGTGGTGGGGGGAGTCGCTTTGGGGGTAAGTTGTTTGCTCTCTACATATAGTTCATATTTTGCACTTGCACTTTAGTCCTGAAGACGGGGAGACTGTCCCCAAAACATAGACCTGTGATTTACAATACACGTTTTTGTTGATCCACTGTCACTGAGTGCCGCTAGGTTTTTTTGGTTTTATATATATATATATATACGCATACAAACAAATATATATACCTAAAACAAGAAAGCTTTTATTCTAGAAAATAGGCACAGCCAGTGCAAGGGCTTCTTAAACAGAAGTACCATCAGCAACTCAGGAACATAAGGGTACAGCTTTACATGCAACAACAATCACAGTAGTAAAGCAGGAAGGTAAGTCAGGGCCTGTAATGTCCAGTATGGAGACAGATATGGTGCGTCAGCCGTCAGGTGTTATTAAGCCTTTGGTCCAAAAGGCAAATTTCATTTAGTTATGTTCACCATTGATATGATATCTAACTATTGTATGTAAATATTGTAACATATTCACTGAAAATACAGGAATACCATAGAAACAAAATCTGTAATGCAAGAGTAGACATGAAAATGTGAGTAGCTGGATTATCATCAATAATAGTAACTGTACTTGTTAAACACATCTGAGGGTGAATTTACAGCAAATAGTAACACTGCTCTGCCATTGCACAGTTATTAAAATATTTGTACAAGTTAATTTGCATAACTTTATTTTCATAGCATAGGTCACATATAGTAATTCACCATAATAACCCATGAAACATTCTACTTTAAGGTCAAGTTAATTAATGCTTTGATCTTAGCTGAGGAATATAGTAGATACAGCTGCACTTAAGTAAGAAGTCTCTGAGAGTTAAATGGCAGATCACCTTTTTTACATTCACATGTAATGTCTTGTAATGCTAGAGCTGCATTGGGCTTGTGTTACTATGTAGTACCTGTGTACCTCTTACAAATTGTACAGTGCTACAGTATGTAAAGTGCTTATAAACACTGGATAATTATAACTCATTCAGAATCAAGGCTCTGTGCAATGCCACGGTCAGAAAACCATGGAATTCAATGCAAATAAGGTTGAGAATACCAGACATGACATAACTTTGCCAGACAGGAATGGTTCATCAGACAGTGACATTGCCTTAGAAATAAAAATGTACTGGGCTCAGCTATAACAGGCCTGGAGGAAATAGGAAAAAGTGTAAATCATTCAGCGTTATCCACTAACATTACTTAAATGTGCAAATATGCACAAAACAATAGCAATCAGTGAGGGTCATTCACTAACCACGAAGTGTAAAACAACTATGCAAATGTTCTTTTGTAGCATTAAATGCCTGCTATTTTGTAATTGCACCAAACATTACAGGAAAGCAGCTGGATTTTCAGGCCAAGATGGCAGCATTTATGAGGTCATACAAATTTGCAATGGTTGATGGGTGGATTGAGAGCATTTCCTGCTAGTGTATGTTTTATTCATACATTTGTAAATCCAGTCATCAGGACACAGAGACATGTGAGTTCACTGCTGTGCTGTTTATTCCCTCACCAACTCCAGGGACACTGCACACTGGACCACCCACTTCCCAGCATCCCCCTAGTCCCAGGGACCATAACTGAAGATTCAGGCTTACACAGATTAGTAAGGGAGTGTCTACAAATATTAAGCATTCTAATACACTAACATCACATCCTCTTTTCTTTAAAGATAAGCCCTGTATGCTTCAATGCAACAATTAACAACGTCATATTAAGAACATCATCTAACACGTTTCAATGAGTTTCTCAGGTCTGCGTATTTCCCTTTTGGGTTTGGTTTTACACCTTGATCCGAGACCACGTCGCCCATAAAGGTAAGTGTATTCACGCCAAATTCACATTTGTCCTTGGTTAGCTTTAGATTCACTTTCTTGACATTTTCCATTACTTGTCTCAATCTAGAATCATGTTCTTCCTTTGTAGATCCCCAGACAATAATGTCATCCATCATTGTTTCAACACCTGGAATATGTTCAAAAATCATGTGTATCTTTTTGTGATATACTTCTGGAGCAGACAATATTCCATATGGTAGTCGAACAAGTCTGTATCGACCTTCTGGTGTATTAAATGTACAAGGCTTTGAGCTGGCCTCATCTAGCTTCATTTGCCAGAATCCTGAAGATGCGTCCAATTTACTGAACCATTTTGCTCCTGCAAATTGCCACATGATTTCATCTCTGGTTGGTAGTTTGAAATGTTCTCGTTTAATAGCTTTGTTTAAATCTCTGGGGTCTAGACATATTCTGAGTTGTCCATTTTTCTTTTCAACAATTACTAAGGAGCTTACCCATTCAGTAGGCTCATCAACTTTCTGTATCACACCCAAGGCTTCCATGCGATTTAACTCTTGTTTCAGTTTTTATCTCAGTACAAATGGCACTTTTCTACAGGGGTGTATCACTGAAGAAACTTGCGTGTCTATATTTATTTTATGCTCTCCAGGCAAACAACCTAGACCTTCAAACAAGTCTCTGTATTCTGTAAACATCGATTTGCAGTCATCTTCTACTTGTGATGTCATCATAAAAACTTTCTTTAGCAAGCTTAGTTTCTCACAGGAACTTAATCCTAGAATCGGTTGCACATTTTTATCCACAATCAGTAGAGATGTTTTAAACTGTTGTCCCTTATATTTCAGTGTCACTAAGCATGTACCTTTCACAGGAATTTCCTCCCCAGTGTACCCTGTAACTTTCACTTTGGCTGGGTGAATTTTAGGTTTTACTCTAAAAGTCTTATAGTCTTGAAATGATATTAAATTCACCTGCGCACCAGTATCAAGCTTAAAGGGAATGACAATCTTGTTCACAGTTAAAGGGACAATCCATTCTTTCTTATCTGCACTGCAAAGTTCAATGCAATCCACAAAGAATTCATCTGTTTGTTTAACAGCATGCACTTTGGTTGTTTTACTTTTAATTTTACAGCATTTGGCAAAGTGATTAAGTCTACCACATTTCATGCAGGTTTTACCATAAGCAGGGCACATTTTAGGATTGTGAGCATTTCCACATCTACTACACATTTCCTTATTAGACTGTGGCTTAGACTGCTTCATTCTTTAGAATGTAGGTTTGCATGGCTCTGTTTTCTGCACTACATGCACATCAGCTTCCTTGTGTAACTTTTTGGCTTGAAATCTAGTTATTTCTGCAGATCTACACATAGTCACTGCCTTTTCTAGTTTTAGGTCTTGCTCTCTCAGCAATCTCTCTCTGAGTCCATTATCAGGTATTCCACAGACAATACGATCTCTAATCAGTGAATCCTTTAAATCACCAAACTCACAGGTTTTACTGAGTGATTGCAGCTCTGTAACATACTGATCAAATCCATCTACAGACTTCTGATCACATGTGAAAAACTTATATCTTTCATATGTCACATTTTTCCTTGGCACAAAGTAATCTTCAAACTTTTGCATTATAGAAGATAGCACCATATTCTGCCCCTCATCAAACTGAAAACTATTATAAATGTCCAGCACATCCTTTCCTATCACATGGAGGAAAATGGATGCCTTCGTTTTGTCAGCCTCTGAATCAGCTCCACATGCATCAAGATATATATTAAACCTTTGCTTAAATCTTTTCCAGTTTTCAGACAAGTTACCAGACATCAGCATGCCGGTTGGAGGAGCTAGTTTATCCATGGTTACTCACTGTTTTAAGATAGGAGCACACGGCAGGCTTTGCAGACACCGAGCATTACAGCCACAGACTTCTGCAAGATTCTTTCACACTCTGAGAGCACTAGCAGTCCAAGTTAAACTTCTTCTGACACCATGTTTTGTTCATACATTTGTAAATCCAGTCATCAGGACACAGAGACATGTGAGTTCACTGCTGTGCTGTTTATTCCCTCACCAACTCCAGGCACACTGCACACTGGACCACCTACTTCCCAGCATCCCCCTGGACCCAGGGACCATCACTGAAGAGTCAGGCTTACACAGATTAGTAAGGGAGTGTCTACAAATATTAAGCTAATATTATTATAATAAATATTATTCTAATACACTAACATCACAGTGTAGGTTGCTTTTTCCTTCCTGTAAAGGCACTTTTTTCCTCCTCTGATGTACTGCACTTTCCAGTTGCACGCCTGAGGGAAAGTGTAGTTGTGGGGCACATCAACTACTGGGATAAGTAAGCGTCACTACTACAGGGGGTGTTACGTGTGTAAAGGGCACTGGTACAGGGGGCGTTATGTGTTTAAGTGTCTCTGGTACAGGGGGTGTTACGCGTGTAAGCATCACTGGTACAGGGGGTGTTACGTGTCTAAGCAGCACTGGTACAGGGGGTGTTACGTGTTTTGTCACTGGTACAGGGGGTGTTATGTGTGTAAGCGGCACTGGTACAGGGGGCGTTATGTGTGTAAGCATCTCTGGTACAGGGGTGCGTTACGTGTGTAAGCGTCACAGGTACAGGGGGTATTGTGTGCGCTGTCCCTTTATAAAGTATGGGAGGGTGCAAAACACCCTAGCACTGGCTCTGTGCGGAATGATAGTTTACACCAGGGGTGGCCAACCAGCCAGAGGCGAAGAGCCAAAAAAGATCTGTAGTCAAGGGCAAGAGCCACTACCATCTGCGCGCCGAAGGTGCACGCACAAAATGGGGGCATGACCTAGTTGACACAAAGCCACACTACATTTCTGTGTGCACACCTTTTGGTATGACGTTTATAGGAGTATGACCTTGTGTCATAACCCCGTTTTTAGTCATGTTGTACAGTGCCACATACATATGATACCCTAATACAGTGCCACATACATATAAAAATGCCCCAAAAATGGGTGCCTCCACAGTGTCAGATACATATATGCCCCCACAGTGCCAGATACACATGTCCCCACAGTGCCTGATATGCCCCCAGTGCCAGATACATATTTTCCCCCAGTGCCAAATATAATTTGCCCCCAGTGCCAGATACACATGTCCCCACAGTTCCAGATATGCCCCCAGTGCCAGATACACATTTCCCCACAGTGCCAGATATGCCCCCAGTGCCAGATACAGATATGCCCCCAGTGCCAGATACAGATTTGCCCTCAGTGCCAGATACACATGTCCCCGCAGTGCCAGATATGCCCCCAGTGCCAGATACACATGTGCCCCCAGTGCAAGATATCCCTCCAGTGTCAGATACAGATTTGCTCCCAGTGCCAGATACACATGTCCCCACAGTGCCAGCTATGCACCCAGTGCCATTTTACACATGTCTCCACAGTGCCAGACATGCCCCCAGTGCCAGATTATACATGTCCCCACAGTGCCAGACATGCCTCCAGTGCCAGATTACACATATCCCTACAGTGCCAGACATGCCCCCAGTGCCAGATTACACATGTTACCACAGTTGCAGACATGCCCCCAGTGCCAGATTACACTTGTCCCCACAGTGCCAGACATTCCCCCAGTGCCAGATTATACATGTCCCCACAGTGCCCCCCCCCAGTGCAGCTCACCGCCGTGCTGCTTTGCTGTTTGTGAGGGGAGGAGAGCGCAGCATGCTCCTCTCCCACACCTCAGTCTCCGGCGGTGGTGTCTATCTTCAATTCTGCGCCGGTCCGTAAACCAATCAGATCTCGCAGTCCGGCAGCCAGTCAGGAGCCTTAGCTGCCAGTCCGCGAGCTCTGATTGGCTCATGGGCCAGCACCAAATTGAAGATATTCAGTGCCGCCGGAGACCTTGTGTGCTGGGCTGTGTCGGGCAGCGGTGGCTGGGAGCGGATCGAGCCGCATGCAGAGGATGAAAGAGCCGACCGAGCCGCATGCGGAGGATGAGAGAGACGCGGGTTGGCCACCGCTGGCTTACACTATCTCTCCGCTTCTGGTTACGGACTCGGCACATATACTGCATGGGGGCAGATGGCTGTTTTGGTCATCAGTCTTAATGAAGGAATATGGTTGTCAAGGTAGTGTCATCCATCTCTCCGTCCCTAATGCTCAGAGCAGACATTTAGTTGCCATGCCTCATCCTGGTGATAGTTGTGATTTACTTGTGTAGCCAAGGTTATGTATTTATATGTCAAAACAAAGAAAATATATTAATTTGTGTCCAGGGCGCTCTAACACAAAATCACTGTATATGAACTAGTGAATAAACAAACAAAATTAGATACATTCCTTTTGTATAAAAGATGACTTGTACATCTTGTTGATCTTCAGTTCAAGTGATAAAAGTTCAATGCAGGTTCTGGATTTTCCAGCCCGTTTAGGATGACTTCTCCAGACTCATACAGAGAGGGGGAAATACATAAAAAACAACATATGTGTAGACCAGCTTCATAAAGAATAAGGACAGAACTTGAACATATCCCACTCACACAAGTTATAGACAATATAAACACATCAAGGTATCTTTAGGTGGAAAATGCTTCATATATTCAACCTCATACTGTGTTAATCATATCCTCAGAAAGAGACATCCATTCAAATGGAGTTCAATAGCTTAGCGTACCCGACACTCACACAGGGTCTAGTTGGAAATGCCTATAAAGGTATCTTTAACACTGGTATGGATAGCCGAGTTGCATACCCCAACTCACATAGATCATGGCTGATCAAATCTCATCAAGGTATCTTTAGTCAGTCCTCCCCAGGATGTGATATTGTCACTTTAAATCAAGTAGTATATTCCAAAATCACCAGAAAAAGGAAGTATTTCTTCAAAAATACAAATGTTTTAATGACACAGGTTTCACCATAAAAAAAATTCACAGCAATTCCATAAAGACACAAAAATATTATAAAAAGATAAAAACTAAAAAATATATATACAAAAGTCCAGAATATATTCCCTTGAGGCTACTCACAGTGCAATAGTCGATGCATTTCAGGCAACACTGACCTTTATCAAGACATATCTGCACTGAGAGAAGCCCTGGTATTTATGATACCAATAGCCAATCAGGGAGTAGCAGGAAATTACATTGGTAATTTAACCTCAAAATTAACAATCAGAAAAAACTTTAGTACAGTTCCATACTTGGCTTAAGAATAGACATATCCAAATAAAAATACATCAAGAATATAAGAACATGATAAGAACCATTAATATTGTTATTGTAAAACAATTTTAATCGGATCCAGTGATGCATCATGGTAAATTTAGTATTCAACATGGATAACATACGACCATATATGGAAGTTCCGCAGGAAACTGGGTCCTCCAACAGTGTCACTCTGGAATTTATCCTCCGGGACTTAGTATATCAGACTGATAGTTCCGTATAGTTATCCGTCACCAGAAGTGACGTCCTGCTCTCGACTACCACCTTAAAGAGGCACGGGAGATGTAGTGCTGGTATGAGACCCATCTCCGGAAATGACGTCTCGCTCCCAAATGCTGCCTCAAAGACTCATGGGGGATGTAGTCCGGGACTGTGGGGCACCATGGATACCGTATTGACAACAGGAAGCAGCATAATAAATGTAGTTTTGCCTAATGGAAATCTTGTAACAATTTAGAAGAGCCATTCTTAACCCTACAGAATAGCGCGCTTTCTTGTTGTAATCCATATTTATCTTAAAGAAAAACAAAGATTTAGTACAGATCCAGCAAAATCTGATGTATAAAAACCAAAGGGTCCACATAACGTCTCAAACTGCACACAGGGAAAATTAACATTAGTTTAACCAGTAATAAAAAAGAAGAAAAAAAGGAAGAGTATTTAAAGGAACCACTTCAACTTAAAATCGCAATTAAGGCCATGGGGGCTTAAAGTATTATAAGAATAGATGCAATTCATCTCAGTTTTAGCAAATTGGGATGTTAGATCCTTATTCCTCAGATTCCCCCTAATCTGTTTAATCCCATAAAATCTTATTATTTCTGATACAGAGCAATTATGTTTATTCTTGAAGTGTGATGAGAGGGAATGAGTTTGTAAACCCTTTCTTAGATTTCTTAAATGTTTGCCTAGGCGAACTTTAAGTGCTCGGGTAGTTCGTCCTATATAAAACATATTGCAAGTGCATTTGATCGCATATATAAAATTTTTACTATCACATGTAATGAAATCTTTGATAGTGGCTGTTTTGCCATTAATCACAAAGTTTTCAATCTAACTGGTACCTTTGCTTTTAATAAAGTATTTCTACAGCCTATGCAATTGCCACACCTAAAGAAACCTTTTGAAAGCACTCTAGGTGTCGACTGTACAATGGGTAAGGCACTGGAGACTAATTTGTCACTCAAATTGGGGGCTTTTCGATATATATGAATTGGCCTCTCGGGAACGAGAGTTCCAATTACAGGGTCTTTTCTCAACAGCCCCCAGTGCCTCTTTAGCACTCTTTCTATATCTCTATGTTGGGAATTGTATCGGGTTATAAAAGCCCATTCAAATCTTTTATCCTTCTCCTTATTACTGGTTTTGTCCTTAAAAAGTTAATTCCATTCATGTGTGGCAACCTCTGATCTGGTCTTTTCAATCTTTCCTTTACTATAATCGCAGGCAAGGAACCTCTCACTCATTTCAGTAGCTTGAAGTTCAAAAACCTTTATTCTCGGTGCAGTTCCTTTTTAATCTTTTTAATTGCCCTGTCAGTATGGAATTCTGCCAGCTGTCATGATGACAGCTATTGGCCATGATGTAACTCCCAGAATCGGTGAGTTTACAATAAGTTTTAGTGTGTATTTGTCCCTCCTTGATATACACAGTAATATCAAGGAAATTGACAGTCTCTGTACTCTTCTCAAAAGAAAGGACAATGTTTTTATTGTTCTCATCGAGAAGGGCACAGAAGCCTTCCAAAGAAGCCATGTCTTCCCTCCACAGGAAGACGATATTATCTATACTGTATATCTAGCATAGCCCACCAGATTCGCTCCGAAGGGGTTGTTTGACCAAACTGTGTTCAGTTCCCATAAACCCAAAAATAAGTTGGCATAGCTCGGAGCGAACCTGGTGCCCATTGCTGAGCCAGTTTTCTGTATGTAAAATTGATCACGGAAGAGGAAAAAATTATTATTGAGTATGAATGATATTCCTTCCACCAAAGTTTTTTCTGATTGTTAATTTTGAGGTTAAATTACCGATGTCATTTCCTGCTACTCCCTGATTGGCTATTGGTATCATAAATACCGGGGCTTCTCTCAGTGCAGATATGTCTTGATAAAGGTCAGTGTTGCCTGAAACGCATCGACTATTGCACTGTGAGTAGCCTCAAGGGAATATATTCTGGACTACTGTATATATATTTTTTAGTTTTTATATTTTTATAATTTTTTTGCGTCTTTTATGGAATTGCTGTGGATTTTTTTTATGGTGAAACCTGTGTCATTAAAACATTTGTATTTTTGAAGAAATACTTCCTCCCTTTTTCTGGTGATTTTGGAATATACTACTTGATTTAAAGTGACAATATCACATCCTGGGGAGGACTGACTAAAGATACCTTGATGAGATTCGACCAGCCATGATCTATGTGAGTTGGGGTATGCATCTCGGCTGTCCATAACAGTGTTAAAGATACCTTTATAGGAGTTTCCAGCTAGACCCTGTGTGAGTGTCGGGTATGCTAAGCTATTGAACTCCATTTGAATGTCTCTTTCTTTCTGAGGATATGATTGACACAGTTGAATATATGAAGCATTCTCCACCTAAAGATACCTTAATGTGTTTATATTGTCTATAACTTGGGGTACGCTCCTTTCTATTGGATATGCTAAGGAAGTCCTGTCTTTATTCTTTATGAAGCTCGTCTACACATATGTTGTTCTTTTATGTTTTTCCCCCTCTCTGTATAAGTCTGGAGAAGTCATCCCAAACGGGCTGGAAAATCCAGAACCTGCATTGAACTTTTATCACTTGAACTGAAGATCAACAAGATGTACAAGTCATCTTTTATACAAAAGGAATGTATCTAATTTTGTTTGTATATATACAGTGATTTTGTGTTAAGGTGGGTACACACTAATAGATATATCTGCAGATCAATTGATCTGCAGATATATCTATGGACGGGCAGTGTGCTGTGCATACACACTGCCTGATCCGTCGGGACTGACATCATGAACTGGGCGGGCGTGTACACACGCCTACCCAGTACAGCTGTCAATCACCGCCGGCCGCCGCAGCATGTGTACGGGTGGTCGGCCGACCGCCCGTACACACACAGCGACGCGCCAATATATCGGTAGATATATTGGCCGTCGGTTGTGCTTCATGGCCGACGCAATACATCTGTGAACTCCGTACACACTGGCCGATGGTCCCGCGATATATCGGCCATTCAAGAGAATGGCCGATATATCGACCAGTGTGTACGGGCCTTTAGAGCACCCTGGACACATATTAATATATTTTCTTTGTTTTGAATTTGGTGCATAGATGTGGTGACATCTATTCTTGATTGTCTTAGTGTACGAGCTGCTTTGCGCCAAATAGGTGAACCTTCCATTCTTTTTTTTTTAGTTATGTATTTATATGTGTTTCTGGAATTTGGATGGCACTGTTACAGACTATAAATATTTATTTATTACCAGTTATTTATAAAGTGCACACATATTCTGCATCACTTTACAGAGAGAATATTTGGCCATTCACATCAGTCCCTGCCATAGTGGAGCTTACAATCTGTATTCCCTATCACATGTACTTGCACACACATTCACACTAGGGCTAATTTTGTTGGGATCCAATTAACCTACCAGTATATTTTTGGATTATAGGGACTATAGGGATTTAGGAAAGAAACTGAAGGCAAGGACATCTAAGGTAATATTCTCGGAATTATTACCCGTGCCACGCGCTAGTCCAGGGAGGCAGATGGAGATTAGGGAGGTAAATGTGTGGCTTAGGGATTGGTGCAGGAAAGAGGGGTTTGTGTTCCTGGAACACTGGGTCTTCTCAGTCAGGCGCCATCTCTTTTGTCGTGACGGATTGCACCTGACTGAGGAGGGGGCAGCGGTGCTGGGGGGAAGGATGGTTAGAAGGTTGGAGGAGATTTTAAACTAGGAGCCTGGGGGAGGGTTTAGTTAGAAACTACGGGTCATGCAGTGAGAATAGTGGGGATGGTGGTAGTAAACGAAATTGGGGAGAAGTTGGGGGGAGGGTAAGAGCAGGCGGTAAGGTTACTAACATGGGTACTAAAAGAGATTTTACCAAAGCACTAACCAATGACGATTACAGGTCATCATTGCTACATAAGGTGAAAGATGTCCCTAACGCAAGGGAAAATACTTATCTTAGTTGTATGTATGTAAACGCCAGAAGCATTACTGGTAAAAAGGGTGAACTAGAAATACTTGCAGCAAGCAAACAGTATGATATTATAGGCATTACTGAAACTTGGTGGGATGAATCTCATGATTGGACAGTCAATCTAGAGGACTATACACTGTTTAGGAGAGACAGACTAAATAAAAAGGATGGAGGGGTGTGTCTTTATGTAAAGCCGTTTTTAAAACCTGATATACGGGAAGATATTCAGGAGGTGATTGTAGACACTGTCGAGACATTATGGGTAGAAATTGCATGCGGGGAAAAAGGAATAAAAAAGTTAGTATTGGGTGTATGCTATAGGCCGCCTGGTATCAACGCATCTGATGAGGAATTGTTACTAAAGCAAATTGAAAGAGCAGCAGGAGTAGGAGACATAGTAGTGATGGGAGATTTTAACTATCCAGAGATAAACTGGAAAAACGATTCATGTGATACTGCTAGGGGCAATATGTTTTTAAACACACTTAATGATAACTACTTAGTCCAACTAATTGAGGAACCAACTAGGTACAATGCAATCTTAGACCTGGTATTAACAAACAATGGGGATTTGGTATCAGGTATTATAGTAGGGGAACCCATAGGAAACAGCGACCACAATATGGTCACATTCAATATCAGTTTCCATAAACAGCCCTATACTGGCTCAACTAGGACTCTTAACTTTAGCAAAGCAAATTTTGAAAAGATGAGGGTATTTTTCAGGGATATTGAATGGGAAGCTTTGTTTTTAGGAAAAAATACTATGGAGAAATGGGAGGTACTAAAATTCCTGCTAGCTAAAAATACACTCAAATTTATTCCTATGAGCAGCAAAAAAAGGAATAAAAATCATAAACCGATGTGGCTTAACAAAAAGATTAAGCAACTTATGGGCAAGAAAAGGCGAGCATTTAAAAAATACAAATCTGACGGGGAAGCACAGTCATTTCAGCACTATAAGGAATGTAACAAAATTTGCAAAAAGGAAATAAGAGCGGCTAAAGTAGAAACTGAAAAACTAGTAGCAAAGGAAAGCAAAGCGAATCCCCAAAAATTCTTTAAATACATTAATAGCAAGAGATTAAAGAAGGAGAGTATAGGCCCTTTAAAAGACAAGTTGGGAGTCTTAAGCAAAAATGATAATGACATAGCGGACACACTAAATGAGTTTTTTTTCAACAGTATTCACTAGAGAGGACCCAATTCAGGGACTGACACACAATCTCAATAATGAGAATATCCCACTGATAGGTACTTATTTAAGCGAGGAAGTAGTCTGTGACCGATTAAAACATTTAAAGATTAATAAATCACCAGGGCCCGATGGTATTCACCCAAGGGTTCTAATGGAGCTTCACTCTGAACTGGCAAAATCGCTATCTTTGATCTTTAAGGATTCAGTTATATCAGGTATGGTTCCCAAAGACTGGCGTATAGCGGAAGTAGTGCCTATATTCAAAAAGGGAAGTAAAGCTGAACCAGGTAATTATAGACCAGTTAGTCTTACATCTATAGTGGGGAAAGTATTGGAAGGTATTCTAAGAGATAGTATTCAGAAGTTCCTTGAAGTCAATAAGGTCATTAAAAGGAATTAACATGGGTTTATGAAGGACAAATCCTGTCAAACCAACTTACTTGGCTTTTATGAAACAGTAAGCGCAAACCTAGATCAGGGTAAAGACGTGGATGTAATCTTTTTAGACATTGCCAAAGCGTTCGATACTGTATACACATGAGACTTATCTACAAGCTACAAGAATCAGGGCTAGGAAGCACAATATGCACTTGGGTCAAAAACTGGTTAGATAATAGGGAGCAGCGCGTTGTGGTTAATGGATCTTTTTCAACTTGGACTGAAGTGCTAAGTGGTGTGTCGCAAGGCTCGGTATTAGGACCGCTATTGTTCAATATCTTCATTAAAGACCTAACAGAAGGTCTAGAGAGCATGGTGTCAATTTTTGCAGATGATACCAAATTGTGTAAGGCTATAAATACAGAAGAGGATGCCGAGTCTCTTCAGAATGACTTAGTTAAATTAGAAGCATGGGCAGCCAAATGGAGAATGCGCTTCAACACAGACAAGTGTAAGGTAATGCACTGTGGTAACAAGAACAAAAATTACACCTACCTACTAAATGGGGTAAAATTAGGGGATTCTGTACTGGAAAATGACTTATGTGTCCTCATAAATAGCAAACTAAGCAGTAGTACCCAAAGTAGGACTGCAGCAAAGAAGGCTAATAAGATATTAGCATGCATAAAACGGGGTATTGATGCTAGGGACGAGAGTATTATACTCCCGTTATATAAATCACTAGTGAGGCCACACCTTGAATACTCTGTACAATTCTGGGCACCGTACTACAAAAAGGATATCCTGGAGCTAGAAAAGGTTCAGAGGAGGGCGACCAAACTAATTAAGGGCATGGAGACGATGGAATACAAGGAAAGGCTTGAAAGACTAGGCATGTTTACATTGGAAAAGCGGAGACTAAGAGGGGATATGATCAACATCTACAAATATATAAGGGGACAATACACAGAGCTTGCGCGGGACCTGTTTTTGGTTAGGTCAACACAGAGGACTCGTGGACACTCGCTCAGGTTAGAGGAGAGGAGATTCCGCACAATACGGCGTAAAGGCTTTTTCACGGTAAGGACAATACGTGTTTGGAATTCCGTGCCTGAGGGAGTTGTAATGGCGGAATCTGTCAACACCTTTAAGAATGGGTTAGATAAATTCCTAATGGATAAGGATATCCAGGGGTATGGTGCATAGTCATGCATTATAGTTACTATAAATAGGGATAAAATGCAACGGCTGACAGCAGCATCAGTCAGAAATTTTAGTCAAATCATCATGCATAGGAGACCACAAATAGGTTTAACTCGATGGATAATTGTCTGTTTTCAACCTCAGATACTATGTTACTATGTATGTTACTATGATTGTGGGAGGAAATGGAGTACCTGGAGGAAACCCACGCAAGTATGGGGAGAATATACAAACTCTACACAGTTAGAGCCATTGCGGCAATTGAACCCATGACTTCAGTGCTGTGAGGCAGTAATGCTAACCATTACACCATCCGTACTACAAAAATATATATATTGGGAAATATATTGGGAAATTCTTACTGCATGACCAAAACAAGTTCATTATTCAAATTTGACTATTAGGCATGCTGTACACAACCTTTACAAATGAATATAATGAAATAAATGAATTTATAAGGTACTGTATGCTGCACAGAACTTGTAGGTTAACAGCAAACACTGAAGATTAAATAAGATTTAAATAATATTGCTCATGTAGAATAGAAATTGAATGTACAAATATACAATAATTTTTAGTGGATTCACTTGATTAATAATATTGATGTTTTATTTTGTTTTATCAGAGGTGTCACAACTGAGGGCCTGAGCTGACGGGAGGCAGCCTCAGTTGTAGGGGCTGAGATGTACCGGAACCTGGGAGGTTGTATCAGACCCCTGGACATGTAAGTAACATGAAGAATAACCGCCCGAAGGCGTGACCACGACAACTTGAATAAAAGTCAATGATGTTTATTTATGACAAACTCCATGCATCACAGTAGCAGTAAAAGAAACATAAAAGTCAGCAAAGAATAAATACAGTTCCTGGGGACTACAGGGTGGCAGGAGCCACAGGGCACTGGTAGTATGAGATAGTTCTTATAATCTTCTAGATGGAAAGTCCTTACCAGGCCCGACTGTAGCAATGGAGATAACCCAGGATTGTACCAGCTGGTGTTCCAGGAAAAGCTGGGCTGCTGTAGATAAAACGGCTGCTGTGGATACTGGCTGGAACCAGACTGTTGTTGGCACGGAGTGGATACTGGCTGGAACCAGTTAAATAATAAATGAACTTGGGAGCGATGAAATATGAGCTGAAGTTAGGAGTTTGAGAGCGGTGAAATTATAATACCGGTGGAGAGTGGTAAACTGTAGAAAGGACACCGGCCCTTTAAGAGAAGCTGTACTCTGCTGGAAGCTGGGCTGGAAGCAGGTAAAGTTGTAGCTGGAAACAGATGAATCCAAAATGGATCGGAGAGTCAGGCTACACCGCAGGTGGAATGCTGGTGCGGGTCTCTATGGTGGAAGTCTTGAGACAGGAGCTGGAACCTGGAAGACAATCACAGGAGAGAGACAAACAGGAACTAGGTTTGACAACCAAAGCACTGACGCCTTCCTTGCTCAGGCACAGTGTATTTATACCTGCAGCAAGGAAGGGATTGGCTAGGCAATTATGCAAATAATTAATACAGACAACAGATTGGTGGAAAATGATCAGCTGACAGAATCCAAGATGGCTGCGCCCATGCAGACACTTGGAGGGAAGTTTGGTTTGTAATCCATGTGGTAATGAAAACAGTAATGGCGGCGCCGGCCACCGGAGACAGGAGGCGCCAGGCTGACAGATGCACATCCAACCACGCGGACACAGCGGAGGCCGCGGCTGACGTAATCGCCACTCAGACACTCTGCATGCAGAAGTTCAGGGACGGCGGCGGAGGCCGCGGGAGACGCCATGCCAGGTGTAATATGGCGTTTACTGTGACAGCGTCCCAGAGTGACAGGAGAGGATACAGGAATGTACACATCAGGATAACAGATGGAATCCGGTCCTGGAGCGCTGAGCCAGCCTTAGGAGGCATCTGATGGGTAAGAAATGGCGTCCAGATACCCGGATCGTGACAGCACCCCCCCCCCCTTTAGGAGTGGCCCCAGGACACTTCTTTGGCTTTTGAGGAAACTTGGAATGGAATCTCCGGACCAAGGCAGGAGCATGGACATCAGAAGCATTGGTCCATGAACGTTCCTCAGGACCATAACCCTTCCAGTCAATAAGATATTGTAGTTGACCGTAACGGTGACGTGAGTCCAGGATCTTGGCCACTTCATACTCAACGCCTCGTTGAGTTTGGACTTTCGGAGTTGGAGGAAGTGAGGAATGAAACCGATTCAAGATCAGCGGTTTCAACAGGGAAACATGGAATGTCCTGGGTATTTTTAAGAAGGGAGGCAACTGGAGTCTGTAAGCAACAGGATTGATGACTTGTTCAATCTTGAAAGGACCGATATAGCGAGGTGCAAACTTCATACTGGGAACTCTTAACCTCAAATTCTTCGTGGATAACCATACCCGATCACCCACCTTGAGAGCAGGAACTGCTCGACGCTTCTTATCCGCAAACTTCTTGTACCTGAACGATGCCTTGAGCAGAGCTGATCGTACGCTCTTCCAGATATTGGCAAACTGATGCAAGGTGATATCCACTGCGGGAACAGAAGTTGCTGGAAGCGGTTGGAACTCAGGGACTTTAGGGTGGAATCCAAAGTTAGTGAAGAATGGTGTTGAAGCAGATGAAGAATGATACTGGTTGTTATGACAGAACTCGGCCCAGGGAAGTAATTGAACCCAGTCATCTTGAGAGGAGGACACATAGATGCGGAGGAAGGCCTCCAAGTCCTGATTCACCCTCTCGGTTTGACCATTGGTCTGAGGATGGTAAGCCGTGGAAAACTTTAGCTTGACTTGGAGGACTTGACATAAACTTCGCCAGAATTTGGCTGTGAATTGAACTCCTCGATCTGAGATAATTTCTTCAGGAAGACCGTGGAGTCGGAAGATCTCTTGTATGAATACTAGAGCCAACTTGGAAGCTGACGGAAGACCGGTGAGAGGAATGAAGTGTGCCATCTTGGTGAACCGGTCAACTACCACCCAGATGGTATTGAACTTGTTGCACATGGGTAAATCTGTAATAAAATCCATCGACAAATGGGTCCAAGGTCGACGGGGAACAGATAGTGGAACCAGTTGCCCCGCAGGCGACTGGCGGGATACCTTATGTTGAGCACACTTTGGGCAAGATGCAATAAACTCCAAGACGTCCTTTTTCAGAGTTGGCCACCAATAGGACCTAGAGATAAACTCCAGGGTTTTTTGGATACCTGTATGTCCGGCAAAACGGGAAGCATGGGCCCAATGCATGAGCTTCTTCCTTAGCATCGGTTTCACAAAACTTTTCCCTGATGGGGGCATAGAGTCCATCCCTACCGTGGAGAATGCCAACGGATTTATAATAGGATGCTTGTCTGAAGACTCTGACTCATTTTCTTGCTCCCATGAGCGGGAAAGGGCATCGGCCTTGCGATTCTGAGAGCCCGGACAGAACTGGAGTTTAAAGTCGAACCTGGAAAAGAAAAGTGCCCATCTGGCCTGACGAGGGTTGAGACATTGTGCGCCTTTCAGATATAAAAGGTTCTTGTGGTCTGTAAGTATGGTGATTGAATGAGAAGCTCCCTCCAACAGATACCTCCACTCTTCTAGAGCGAGCTTGATGGCTAGCAACTCCTGGTCGCCAATGGCATAGTTGCGCTCAGCTGGGGAGAACTTCCGGGAGAAGAAACTGCAAGGGTGTAAATGGCCATCTTTAGCCCTCTGAGATAACACCGCTCCTACTCCAACGGAGGAGGCATCCACCTCTAAGATGAAAGGAGAGTCGATGTCAGGCTGTTTCAGAACAGGCGCAGAGATGAACCTTTGTTTTAAAAGATGAAATGCTTGCATGGCTTCTTCAGACCACTTGGACGGGTTAGCACCCTTCTTAGTGAAAGCAGTAATAGGCGCCACAATGGTGGAAAAGTCTCGTATAAACTTTCGGTAATAGTTGGCGAACCCTAAGAACCTCTGGACCCCTTTGAGGGTTAAGGGTACCGGCCAATTTTGGATTGCTTGTAGTTTCTCAGGATCCATCTCTAGTCCGGAACCGGACACAATGTACCCTAGAAACGGAATGGACTTGACTTCAAAGACGCATTTCTCTAATTTGCAATAGAGATGATTGACACGGAGACAGGACAGAACCTCTTTAACCCAAAAACGATGTTCCTCTAAATCGTTGGCAAAAATGAGGATATCGTCTAGATAGACCACGACATGACGGTATAGAATGTCTCTGAAGATCTCATTGACAAAATGCTGGAAGACAGCTGGAGCATTGCTCAATCCGAAGGGCATGACGAGGTACTCATAATGTCCGTCACAGGTGTTAAAGGCGGTCTTCCACTCGTCACCCTCACGGATCCGGATGAGATTGTATGCACCTCTCAAGTCCAGCTTTGTAAAGATGGTAGCTCCGCTAACTCTGTCAAAGAGCTCAGTAATCAGGGGTAAAGGATAACGGTTCTTGATGGTAATGTCGTTCAAACCTCTGTAGTCGATGCACGGCCGCAGACCACCATCTTTCTTTTTTACAAAAAAGAAGCCTGCGCCGGCTGGAGAAGAAGAAGGTCGAATGAACCCCTTTGCTAGGTTCTCTTTAATGTATTCCTCCATAGAATGCGTATCAGGCAGAGACAACGGATAAGTTCGGCCTCGAGGTGGAACCTTCCCTGGAACGAGATCAATCGGGCAGTCCCATTCTCTATGAGGAGGAAGGATATCAGCAGAAGCTTTACTGAACACATCCGTGAAATCTTGATATGGAGGAGGTGGAACATCAGACGACCTGGGGGAGGAAGAACAGACAGGCAATACTTTAAACAAACATGTCTCAGCACAGGAGGAACCCCATGCCAGGATTTGCGTATTCGTCCAATCAATTGTAGGATTGTGAAGACGGAGCCATGGAAGGCCCAGGACCACAGGATGTGTGGCTCTTGGAATCACTAAAAAAGAAATAAATTCGGAATGAAGAACTCCCACTCTCAGACGAACTGGTAGAGTCCTTAGGGAAATAACTGCATCAAAAATCTTGCTGCCATCCACGGCAGTTAAGGAGATGGACGAAGGAAGTCTCTCGGTGGGTAGGGACCACCGTTTAACATAGGCTTCGGTAATAAAGTTCCCAGCTGCTCCGGAATCAAGGAGGGCAATGACGTTCCGATAACGTTGAGCAATTTGGAGCGACACTGGGAGATTACAATCATGAGGAGATGGAGAGGAGATCATTACTCCTAGCCGGCCCTCTCCTGGGCGAGCTAGGGTTTGGAGTTTTCCCGGACGTTCGGGACAGGCATTGATGGTGTGAGACGGAGCTGCACAGTAAAGACAAAGAGACTCAGAGAGACGTCTTCGGCGCTCAGCAGGAGTTAAACGGGAACGGCCAATTTGCATGGGCTCGTCTTTAGATGGTGACAGTTGGCGAGGAGGAGGAGCAGAAGATTTTGGAGCAGATGATCTTCCACGCTCAGTTGCTCTCTCTCTGAAACGTAAATCAACTTTCGTGCAGAGTGAGATTAGCTCATCTAACTTAGAGGGTAAGTCTCTGGTAGCTAACTCATCTTTAATACGCTCAGATAAGCCATGCCAGAATGCAGCATACAGGGCCTCGTCGTTCCATGCCAGTTCGGATGCCAGGATCTGGAACTGTATCAGATATTGTCCTACAGTACATGACCCCTGGCGTAAACGGAGAATCTCGGATGAAGCTGAGGTTACCCGGCCTGGCTCGTCGAAGATGCGCCTGAATGTTGAGACGAATGCAGTGTAAGAAGATAGCAGGGTGTCGGACCTCTCCCATAACGGTGATGCCCAATCAAGGGCTGAGCCACTGAGAAGAGAAATAATGTAGGCAATTTTTGTACGGTCACTGGGAAAATTGCCAGGTTGTAGCTCAAACTGAATCTCACACTGGTTGAGAAATCCCCTGCAGAATCTTGGAGATCCGTCAAATTTTGCTGGCGTTGGAAGATGAAGACGTGGAGCAGAAATGGGTAAGGTGGGTGGGGTTATAGCTGGAGTCACTGTGGTTGATGCACCAGACGCGCCTGATCCACGGAGAGTTGTCTGAATCCCATCCAGCCGAGTAGAGAGATCCTGGAGACAGCGGATGATGTGGCCCTGTGCAGCCTCCTGATGTTCTAGTCGGGCTGCCAGTTCTTGCATCGGCCTGGCCGCTTGATCCTGGTCTCCGGCTGGATTCATTAGGTCAGTGCTTACTGTCACAACTGAGGGCCTGAGCTGACGGGAGGCAGCCTCAGTTGTAGGGGCTGAGATGTACCGGAACCTGGGAGGTTGTATCAGACCCCTGGACATGTAAGTAACATGAAGAATAACCGCCCGAAGGCGTGACCACGACAACTTGAATAAAAGTCAATGATGTTTATTTATGACAAACTCCATGCATCACAGTAGCAGTAAAAGAAACATAAAAGTCAGCAAAGAATAAATACAGTTCCTGGGGACTACAGGGTGGCAGGAGCCACAGGGCACTGGTAGTGTGAGATAGTTCTTATAATCTTCTAGATGGAAAGTCCTTACCAGGCCCGACTGTAGCAATGGAGATAACCCAGGATTGTACCAGCTGGTGTTCCAGGAAAAGCTGGGCTGCTGTAGATAAAACGGCTGCTGTGGATACTGGCTGGAACCAGACTGTTGTTGGCACGGAGTGGATACTGGCTGGAACCAGTTAAATAATAAATGAACTTGGGAGCGATGAAATATGAGCTGAAGTTAGGAGTTTGAGAGCGGTGAAATTATAATACCGGTGGAGAGTGGTAAACTGTAGAAAGGACACCGGCCCTTTAAGAGAAGCTGTACTCTGCTGGAAGCTGGGCTGGAAGCAGGTAAAGTTGTAGCTGGAAACAGATGAATCCAAAATGGATCGGAGAGTCAGGCTACACCACAGGTGGAATGCTGGTGCGGGTCTCTATGGTGGAAGTCTTGAGACAGGAGCTGGAACCTGGAAGACAATCACAGGAGAGAGACAAACAGGAACTAGGTTTGACAACCAAAGCACTGACGCCTTCCTTGCTCAGGCACAGTGTATTTATACCTGCAGCAAGGAAGGGATTGGCTAGGCAATTATGCAAATAATTATTACAGACAACAGATTGGTGGAAAATGATCAGCTGACAGAATCCAAGATGGCTGCGCCCATGCAGACACTTGGAGGGAAGTTTGGTTTGTAATCCATGTGGTAATGAAAACAGTAATGGTGGCGCCGGCCACCGGAGACAGGAGGCGCCAGGCTGACAGATGCACATCCAACCACGCGGACACAGCGGAGGCCGCGGCTGACGTAATCGCCACTCAGACACTCTGCATGCAGAAGTTCAGGGACGGCGGCGGAGGCCGCGGGAGACGCCATGCCAGGTGTAATATGGCGTTTACTGTGACAGCGTCCCAGAGTGACAGGAGAGGATACAGGAATGTACACATCAGGAAAACAGATGGAATCCGGTCCTGGAGCGCTGAGCCAGCCTTAGGAGGCATCTGATGGGTAAGAAATGGCGTCCAGATACCCGGATCGTGACAAGAGGGCAATAAAGTCACTTGAGTTTTACAATTATTCCTTTGTAATGACCATGTTATATGAGAACACTTGAACTTGGATGTTTCTTTTTTTTGGGTTAATGGCCAATCTATGGCAAACAAACAAGTTATTTAAACCCAGTACATGTTTTTGCAAACATGTGTCTCTCCTTCCACAACACTCTTTCATCACAATAGCTTACCGTTAATATTGTCTACCACAAGTGTCTTGTCTAGAGATGAGCGGGTTCGGTTTTACTCGGATTTACTCGGTTCTCAAAGCAGCATCTTATTGGCTCATGGATGTCACGTGTTTTGGATAGCCAATAGGAAAAATCGAGATAAAACCGAACTGGCGTTAATTCTGGCGTTAAATCCGAACCCTCTCATCTCTAGTCTTGTCATGTTTAAATTATAATTAAATATAAATTACACAAACTTTAAACAATGGGCCTAATTCAAGGTTGATTGTAAAACAAAATTTTCCTCTAATGGGCAAAACCATGTGCACTGCAGGGGGGGGCAGATATAACATGTGCAGAGAGTGTTAGATTTGAGTGGGTTATTTTGTTTCTGTGCAGGGTAAAAACTTGGCTGCTTTATTTTTACACTGCAATTTAGATTTCAGTTTGAACACACCTCACCCACATCTAACTCTCTCTACACATGCTATATCTGCCCCACCTGCAGTGCATATGGTTTTGCCCTTTAGAGGAAAATGTTGTTTTTCAATCAACTTGAATTAGGCCCAATGTTGTCTCTGTGGGAAGGTAGTAACTTACTTACTTCATATTTCAGTATTTGATTCTTATGTACACATGGTTTATTTGGGATGTAGTTGGCATCCCAATGCTTAGAATTCCGGTGGTCAGAAGACTGGCGCTGGTATCCCAACAACTATCAGAGTTCTGACACTGGAATCCTGACTGTCAACGTAAGTATGCCGGAGAGGAGTGGGGTAGATTGTGGGGGGTTCTCAGGTTAGGCACTAGCAGGAGGGTTAGGGTTAGGCTGCGAAAAGGGAGGGCTGGAGTTAGGATGCTGGGAGGGAGGTTAGGGTTAGGCTGCAAAATGGTAGGGCTAGGGTTATTATGCTGAGAGGCATGCAAGAAGGGAGGGGTTAGGGTTAGGTGTGGCAAGGGAGGGTTAGGGGTAGGGGGGAGGGTTATGTGTCATGTTGAAAACAATAGAGTCAAGAAGTTCTTGCTACAATAAAGTATACTGTATGTGGGGGCCACATTATTATGAAAATTGAGGATCTACTGTATGAGATGTGCTATAACCTCCTTGAAGTCAGTAGATGTTTCTGCAATGCCATTATTTTGTTTTGGTAATTTTCCCTTAAATTCTAATTAAAAAAAATGACTGGTGTATACTGCAGTATATATATTGTGTATTTGTACCAGACTGACAGCCAGAACTAACGATACTACAACCTTCAAACTACAGCAGGGTGACATAACAGAAGAACTCTGCGGAATATACTAAACAATGTGCCATTTTCTATATACAAGGAGGGTATAGTTATATAGACCAAGGGGAATACACAAGCCACATAGCTATAGCATAAAAGTTGCCTGTAACGCTAGCCAGTCACCATATACGATGGTACATCTTACCATATAGCTGTGTGTCCCTGTAAGCGCATGTAGCATATAAAAATCATGCAGTTTCTAAATCTGCAAAATTGAATTTTTACCCATTCTATTCAACTAGTGAAAGCAGCTGACCACAAATTAGCTATTGAAAAATGGGAATTTTATGACATGACAGCTTTAATATGATTTCTGAATGCCACACAAGATGTAACAGTACTATAGGGTGTTTTTTTTTTCTAAAACGGAGACTAATAATAAACCTGCCTGTGCTTGTAATATAAAATTATGTGTTTGTGGTTTAGTCTGAGACGTGCTGGTAACATTACCATACCAGTGAGCAGTGAGCTGCAGTACATCCTGCTGGGGTTACTGGCAAGAAATGCAAATAGAGCAAATAAAATCAGTCAAGCTTAACATCTTTACCTTGTGACACCTTATTTTTTAACTCAATGGATGCAATTATATGCAGAAATTCAACATAGCATTCTCATTTGGAGATTCCCAGCCTGTCAATTTAATTTAGCAGGAAGGATTTTTTTTAAAGCATCAAATTAATCTTACAAGCAGTCTATAGTGCCATCTGGTGGTATAACATTAATTTGTCTCTACTTCAACAATTGTTGAATGCTATACTGTAAATCTGTTGTCATGGATATTTAAGATGTATAGTGAGGATAGAAAAGGGTTGTATTTGGCAGGCGCACAAAAAAATAGTTTTATTTAAAACATCACTTAATGAAATGTCCTTAAAAGTTTTTCACATTATTACTGGGGAAACAAACAAACAAACAAACAAACAAACAAACAAACAGCGATATGTACAGGTTAAAAATAACAGAACATAGGAATACACAAAGTGTGCTCGCAAAATGAAGTGTTTAAAAACAACACAATGTCTAATATGTTGCTGTTTCTATTACTCCTTTATTTCATTAGAAGAATAATGAGAGAAAGATAATGCTCCAGTTTCAATTGCCAATACATTTTGTAAGTAGATGTCAATAGTGTATTTAGGCTTCTATCAATATGTGCTGAGGCACTAAGGCCGTATGCACGTACCATTCATATTAATAAACTGATTTATTTTCCAATGATCTGCGACCTTTGGCTCCTGTTTATTGCACATGTTTAAAGAAACTATTTGTATTTTCCAGCAATGAGATTAGTGGAATTCAGTGTTCCACTTAGTTCTCCAATTGAGAGTTTATTTGTCTACATAATCTATGAGCTATAGAAACAATGTATCTCAAGTCTGAGGTGAAAGGATTAGCTATGGCTGTGTCACTGAGTGTTCAGAGCTTTCCTCTATTTCTGAGCTGCTCCTTGTCCAATTAATAATTATCCAGGTCCATCTCACAGTATAATTGAACATAATTTATATTTCATTAGGAAATATAGATTAGACACACTGCCAACATGCACATGTCACTGCTTAACAGCTTAATCAAGGCAGAACCCGATTAAACCCAAAGGTATGCGGTCAAGATGCCAGCTGCCAGGATCCCGGCAGTTGCAATACTGACTCCGGAAACAGCTGTGGGCTCTGGTTCTAGGGGCTCCTTGCCTCCCAGTGGGACTGTGGCAACGGAGGCACATACTAACCCACCGTGGGCCGCTTTTTCCACGCTTCTGCATACGCTAGTTCATAAACTAACACCCCCTATGGGACCCCCCAATGGCGGTACATCCGTATGTGGTCCCTGCAGCTAACCCGCCGTGGGCGGACGATTTATCTGCTCAGTTAAAGAAGTTGAACCAGTCCCTGACTACTAAAAAGTCTAACCATCGCTCGCCTAAGTCCAAGGGGTCCTCTAAGTGAGCGCTTGTCTCCTCACAATCCACTGCTGTCACTGACACCTCGTCTGATGAAGACGGCACGTATACTGACCCCACAGGTTCTGACTCAGATACGGCTGATGGGGAGGGTAGTTCACATGTGGATGTTCCTGATCTTATGGAGGCTATTAAGTTGATTCTACAGATTACGGATGATCCCGAGCCATCCGTCCCTCCTAAGAAACCAGATAGTTTCAAGCGTCAGAAGGTGGTTAAACAAGTTTTACCTCACTCTGACCACCCAGTGGATATACGTCAGGAACCCTGGGAAAACCCCGGTATGAAGTTTGTGCCTCACAAGAAAATGCTGGCTCGCTATCCCCTCGCGCCAGAGCTATCTAAGAATTGGGAAACGCCTCCTCCAGTGGACTCACATGTGGCTAGGATGGTGGTTTCCTCAGCTCTGCCTGTCACTACCGTCACATCTCTAAAAGAGCCTACGGATAAGCGTGTGGAGGGTTGTCTGAAAGCGATTTACACCCTCACGGGTGCTGTGCAAAGGCCCACTATTGCAGCAACATGGGCTGCCGAGGCTATTGAAGCGTGGGCCTTGGAGTTAGATACTGGAATATCCCCTCTGACCATGCTAGACAATGCTTGTCATATATTGTCACAGCTTCTCGCTATATTAAAGAGGCGGCTTCGGATGCCGGTATCCTAGCAGCCAAGGCCTCTACTATGTCAGTCCTGGCTCGCCGGATATTGTGGCTGAGATCCTGGTCTGTGGATCTGGACTCTAGAAAAACCCTGGAGGTACTCCCTTTCAAGGAAGATATTCTGTTTGGGGAGGACTTAAATAAGATAGTGGCTGACTTGGCTACTGCCAAAACTGCCTGTCTACCAAATACCGCTCCTTCTGTGTCGAAGGCTAAAGGTATGTCCTTTCGCCCCTTTCGCCTTTCAGGTAAAGCAAAAGGTCAGGCGTACCACAAGCAGGCCCGCGCTTCCAAACCTGGTAAGCCGAAGCCCAAAAGAGCCTGGGCTGCCCGTCAGCCAGCTTCCAAGACCGATAAGCCTGCCGCATAACGGGGCGGGCCTCCCCCTGGGGGATCCCAGGGTGGGAGGCCGGCTTCTAGGGTATACCCAGGAAGGGTTGAAGACCACTTCAGATGCCTGGGTACGAGAAGTCGTCACTTGAGGTTACTCCATAGCCTTCATAAACCGACCCCCTCATCGATTTTGCCGGACAGACGTCCTGTCGGATCAGACAAAGGCAAACACTCTGCATTCGGTGGTACAGACCCTCCTGGATACAGGAGTCGTAGTACAGGTGCCTCTTGCTCAGATGGGCCGGGGGTACTATTCTCCGCTGTTTCTAGTCCAGAAACCGAATGGGTCCTCCTGGCCCATTCTCAACCTCAAGGCATTGAACAGGTTTGTGAAGGTTTCCAAGTTCCGTATGGAAACCCTTCGCTCTATAGTTCTGGCCTTGGAACCTGGGGACTACATGGTCTCCCTGGATATACAGGATGCTTACCTGCATATTCCTGTAGGAGCGTCACATCAGCAATACCTGAGGTTCGCTATTGGCAACCTTCATTACCAGTTTCGGGCGTTACCTTTTGGTTTGACAATGGCTCCGTGAGTCTTCACCAAAGTAATGGCGGTGATGACGGTGGTACTCCGCCGTCAAGGGGTCAGGATACTGCCGTACCTGGACGACTTGTTAATCCTGGCAATTTCCCCAGAACGTCTCCTGTGTCATCTGGATATGACGGTCCGGTTTCTACAAGCCCACGGGTGGCTCATCAACTGGAAGAAATCCTCCCTGGTCCCTGCTCAGAGCATGGTGCACCTGGGAGCGCTATTGGACACTCACAACCAGTGGTTATTCTTGTCTCAGGAGAAAGTCCTGAAGCTTCAGGACAGGATTAGTTGCTTCCTTTCTCGTCCGCAAGTGTCAATACATTCGGCAATGCAGGTGCTGGGCCTCATGGTTTCAGCATTCGACATGGTGGAGTATGCTCAATTCCATTCTCGCCCCCTCCAGAGGCTAATTCTAGCCAAGTGGGACGGCTTGCCTCACCGGATCAGGTCTCACATGATCTCATTGACTCCGGAGGTCCGTCTGTCGCTACTTTGGTGGCTTCGGGACCAACAGTTGTGCAGGGGCCGTCCCTTCTGGATATCCAACTGGGTCCTGTTGATGACAGATGCCAGTCTAAGAGGTTGGGGCATAGTGATGGAGCAACACTCCCTTCAGGGTCGGTGGACCAAGTAGGAGTCTCTCCTCTCGATCAACATTCTGGAATTGCGGGCGGTCTTCAATGCGTTGAACCTGGCCCAGCATTTAATTCAGAACCGTCCTGTTCAAATACAGTCGGACAACGACACCACTGTGGCTTACATAAATCATCAAGGCGGCACTCGAAGCTGTTCAGCAATGAAGGAAGTCTCACGGATTCTACGTTGGGTGGAACGCCATCCACCGGCCATATCGGCAATATTCATTCCGGGAGTCCTGAATTGGGAAGCGGACTTTCTCAGTCGTCAGGACATGCATGCCGGCGAGTGGAGCCTCCATCCAGAAGTGTTTTAACTCCTAGTGGAAAAGTGGGGTCTTCCAGATGTAGATCTGATGGCGTCTCAACACAATTACAAGGTTCCAGTCTTCGGAGCAAGAACAAGGGATCCTCAAGCAGCATTCGTGGATGCGCTGGCGGTGCCGTGGAGGTTTCGGCTGCCGTACGTGTTCCCTCCAGTGTCACTCCTGCCCAGGGTAATTCGGCAGTTCAAGGAAGAACTTCCCATAGCTCCGGCGTGGCCCAGACGGCCACGTCATATGCTTCTCATAGCTCCGGCGTGGCCCAGACGGCACTGGTTCTCAGACCTGCAAGGCCTATCGTCAGAGCATCCACTTCTGCTTCCACAACACCCAGACCTCCTCGTTCAGGGCCCCTGTGTCTACCAGGACCTAGCCCAGCTGTCTTTGACGGCGTGGCTCTTGAAGCTTCCGTCTGCTCGGATTTACTATAGGTCTGGCAATCCTACTTTGTTTGGTGCGCATCTAATAATTATGACGCTTCCAAGTTTAGTACAGCCAAACTTTTGGCTTTTCTGCAGCAGGGCCTAGATTTAGGCCTGGGTCTGGCCTCCCTCAAGGTAGATATTTCTGCCTTGTCGGTGTGGTTTCAGAGAAAAATTGTGACTTTACCTGATGTTTATACTTTCACTCAGGGTGTGTTGCGTATCCAACCACCCTATGTCCCGCCTGTGGCTCCTTGGGACTTGTCGGTGGCTTTGGAGGCATTTCAGGAGCCTCCGTTTGAACCCCTGGGTTCAGCTGACCTTAAGTGGCTTTCCCTTAAGGTGGTGTTCTTGCTGGCTATTGCCTCTGCTAGAGAGTGTCGGTTCTGGGTGCCTTGTCTTGTAGTTCCCCATATCTGATTTTTCACCGTGACCGGGCGGTTCTTAGGACTCGTCCCTGATATTTACCTAAGGTGGTTTCTTCGTTCCACCTTAATCAGGAGATTGTGGTTCCGGCCCTTGTCTCTCCTGATCTGTCTCCCAAAGAGAGGTCTTTGGATGTGGTACGGGCTCTCCGTATCTACGTGAAGAGAACTGCTTCTGTTCGAAAATCTGATTCTCTCTTTGTTTTGTTTGGATTTCACAAACGTGGCTGGCCTGCTCACAAGCAGACCCTGGCCAGATGGATTAAAATGGTGATTGCACATGCTTATGTGAAGGCTGGTCTATCAGCTCCTTCTCACATTACGGCCCATTCTACTCGGTCTGTTGGACCTTCTTGGGCGGCCCAACGTGTTGCGACCCTTGAACAATTGTGCAAGGCGGCTACGTGGTCCTCCGTGAACATGTTCATAAGGTTCTATGCCATCAATACTGCCGCTTCCCAGGATGCTTCCTTTGGACGCCGGGTTCTTGTGCCTGCTACAGTGCGTCCCCTCCCATAAGGAACTGCTTTAGGACATCCCCATTGTCCAATCCTTGTGGAGCCCAGTGTACCCCGCAGCAGAAAACGAGATTTATGGTAAGAACTTACCTTTGTTAAATCTCTTTCTGCGAGGTACACTGGGCTCGACAAGGCGCCCACCCTGACGCACTTAGCTTCTTTGGGTTGGTATGGCATTAGCCGCTGACACTTCTCTTGTCGTGAGAGTGTGGTGTATGTGGCTTCTAACCGTTGTCGTCTCTTTTCCTGCTACTGCATTGGGCTGGTTAACTAAAAACTGAGCTCCTGTGCAGGGAGGCGGGGTTATAGAGGAGGAGGCGCAGTGCATTCTGGAAGCATTCAAAGCTTTGGCCTGTTGGTGCCTCGGATCAAGATCCTACTCTACATCCCATTGTCCAATCCTTGTGGAGCCCAGTGTACCTTGCAGAAAGAGATTTAGCAACGGTAAGTTCTTACCATAAATCTCGTTTTCTCCAGCAGTTGCCAGAGAAAATGAAGTATGAGATGTTGCCATGTCATGTTCCGCTGGATTATGATTCTGTCTCTTCTTTTTTTTTATCATCAATAGTTTTTATTGAATTTTTTGCATTGCAAACAGGGGTACAAAAGGAAGAGAGAGGGGGGGAGTAGGTACATAAACACATAAGAGAACGTTACAACAGACGTGCAAACAAGTGCAAACAGTTCAAAGTTGATCACACAGGTACATCGTGAGGAAAACAACAACAATTTTTTTTTTTTTATGGAGATGGAAGGACGGCAATGGGCTTGCTATAAATACAACCCAAATAGGGGGTCATTGTAGTCTTTGAAGGAGGGGGCCCCATCAGCCGATGGGGCTGGGAGGTGGCTGTCGAGGGGGGTGGGGACACAACATCAATGCAGCACCCTCTCCCTCCGTGGTAAACAGATGCCAAGGCATCCAGCGCACAAACGAAGATTTAGCAGTGAAGAAGTATGGGATGTGATCAGTCTCCATCAAGAGTTGCAGCTGTATTTTGTGTATTACCTTCGACAATGGAGGCGGTGTGGCCTGTTTCCAGTTTTGGGCTAAAGCCGCCCGCGCGGCTAGACAGATGTGGCCTAAGACATAGTGTAGATGTACACCCACGCCTCGCGGGTATATATTCAATAAAGCTATAAGAGGGGAGGGGGACAGGTCGAGATTCAAAACTTTATTGATAAGGCCAAATACCTCTGTCCAGTACCCCTGGACATGGGGGCATGACCAAAAAATATGAAAGAGGTGGCCTACCTCTCCACATAGGCGCCAACAAAACTTCGAACATGCAGGCCAAATCGTATGTAGCCTTTCCGGTGTGAGGTATAATCTATGGAGTAGCTTAACATGCATTTCGGAGTGATTCAGAAATTTAGACATAGTAAAAGATGACATAAAAATGCGTTGCCATTGAGAATCATGGAGAACACATCCCACATCTGCCTCCCACCTGATTTGGGCTCTAGATTTAGGAGCAGGGAGCAATGAGAGCAATGTTTTATACCAGAAGGAGATCTCCCCTCTAGAAGTAGCACTAGAAAATCGGTCTATAACTTGCAGAATACCAGGTGGTGGTGGGGAGGGAGAGAGGTGGAGGCTAGTCCACTAGTGCTGTATTTGGTAATATCGAAGCCTCTCAGAGTCAGGCAGAGAGAAGCGTCCCCCAGGACCTCCATCCCCCTGGACCTCCAGACCGCCAGGTTAAGATTAGGGACTAGGGCGGCCACCATTCGTAGCGATATCAGGGAGAAATTCTGATAGGAAGGGGATATGGCCGCAGTCAATTTGTCCCAAACCTGGAGCGTGGCTCGGGTAGAGGGGAGGAGGTTTAAGCTCCGTGTGCGAAGGGGTTTAGGGATCGAAAAAAGATCTTTCAGGGGAAAACGGGGGCAGGTCGCCTCCTCCAGACACGTCCACTCCGGACGCACGTTTTTGTAGAATTCTTTAATCTGGGCCAGAAGGGAGGCCTCCTGGTACAGTGATAGATTGGGCATATTCTGGCCACCAACTCTCCTCGGTAGAGACATCCTCGCGCGAGCAAGTTTAGGCGGGCGCGAAGACCATATATAATTAGTGAGGATTGTAGTGGCCTTATCTAGATACTTCTTGGGGAAGATAAAAGGAATAGTGCGAAACAAGAACATTAATTTAGGGAGCAGCGACATCTTAAAGGCGGCCAGACGGCCCAACCAAGAAACTTCATAGTTGAGCCATGATTTGCTGAACAACTGAAGGGAGGACAGCAGAGGAGGAAGATTGACATCAAATACAGAAGAGGAAGATGGAGGGATGTATATACCCAGATATCGTATCGAGGATGTTTGCCAGTTATATGGATACTTAGCGCGTAATAGGGGCAAAGAGTTAGAGAGATTGATGGGCAAAGCATCCGTCTTAGAGGCATTTAATTTATAATACGATGCTGCAGAGTACCTATCTAAAACATTGTGTAAGTGGGGAAGTGTTGTGGCTGGATCCGTTACAAATAAAAGAACATCGTCTGCGAACAAACATAGTTTGTGCGACGTGGCGCCCGATCGCATTCCAGGGAACTGCGGGTCCGCACGGAGCCTAGCTGCCAGTGGTTCAATGGCCAGAACGAATATGAGAGGGGAGAGAGGGCAGCCCTGGCGGGTGCCATTATAGATTGGAAAAGAACGAGATAAAAAAACATTACTGAATACCCGGGCCATCGGGGAGCTATACAGAGCTAATATTGAAGAGAGGATGTGATCACGTAGGCCAAATTTTAGTAGGACTTCTCGCATATAAGACCAGTTTAAGCGATCAAAGGCCTTCTCTGCGTCCAAAGATAGCAGAAGGAGACCTTGCTTGGGGGCTAGGGAATCGACAAGGTTGAATACCCTGCGGGTATTGTCGGACGCCTGTCTTCCCGGGATAAAGCCAACTTGGTCCGGATGTATCAGGGAGGGGAGGAGGGCGTTCAATCGAGAGGCTATTCATTTAGCGTACATTTTAATATCCCCATTCAGTAACGCAATGGGACGATAATTTTGACAAAAGGTCACATCTTTGCCCGGTTTAGGGATCGTGACAATACGCGCCTCGAGGATCTCCTGAGGGAGGGTGCCCTGTGAGGTAATATCGGTGTAGACTGCCACCAAAGAGGAAGCCAGAAGGTCTTGGAACGAAACATAGAAGTCATTAATAAAGCCATCGGGGCCAGGCGCCTTACCTTGAGGGAGGGACTTGATCACATGGAGGGTTTCTGATCAGGACCATGGGGCATTCAGTAATGCTAGTTGATCGTCTGAGATATTTGGAAGGTTTAAATCCGCTAAGAAGGAGTTGATAGAGGAAGGGGTAGGTTGTGGGGTGGCAGGGTCTGACGATAGGTTATAGAGTTGGAAGTAAAAGTTGGCAAATTGGTTAGCTATCTCTCTTGGGTTAGAAATTTTGGTGCCTGTGGGGGATATAATGAGCTTGATTCTATTCCGAGCCTGCTGAGCCCTAAGCTTCCGGGCAAGCATTTTCCCCGGCCTGTTCCCCGCTAGATAAAACTTCTGACGTATCCTAAAATCACTTAAAATCAATTGATTAATTAATTAAATGCAGTCTAGCATGGAGACTAATTGACTCAATGAGGCTTGACCTTTTAAAAAAAAAATATTTTATCAAACAGTTAAATACCACATAGACACATAAACCAAACAATACATAGAAGATTAGCAGTTTAAAAATTCAGAGGTTACTACCTCTAATATATGTAAGCAGAAACACTGTATCTATAATTGTAAACGTGCTGTTACAATAGTATACAATATATCTAAAGTGCAAAAATGGTTGTCTTGAGAGAGAAGCTCTCTAACAAAGAATGTCAATTGATTCTATCACTGGCGTCCCAGTGTAAAATCATATGGACTGTCCACAGAAGGCTCCGCATTAGCTAATAAAAAAGTTATTAGAGGCAAAAACAATAATAATTACCCCCGTGCTGGTTCCTGGAGTTTATCACAGGGTCCTGTGTGCAAATGCACGAGGTAGAGATGAAGATTTTTGGTTGATGCCTCAGTAATAATTGGAAAGCAAACTTGCTAAAATGCTCTGACCTCCGTTAGAGAAGCCGTCAATTGACCATAAGATGGTGTTATAATAGGAACTTCCCCACAAGGGACGTAATTTATTCAGCTGATGGTAGCAGTATGGAAAAGCACATCCGCTGATGGCTGGTGTTATAGTGGTCTCACTGCGGAGATCCGTTCATATCCATAGCCGCAGCAGTTTCCAAATAACAAAATGCCGTGAATAGCTGAAATAACTTTTTACCTCACAGCGGAGGTGCGGTGCGGTCCCTACAGGTCACTTGGCTGTAGTATGTACACCGGACGGGTGTCGGGAGCCGAGATGGTAAAGAGCCTGTCTGCCAAATAACGGGTGTCCAATGATGAACTCGTAGAAAAGGGGCATCAACGCGTTTCGTCTCCTAGCAACGGAGACTTCCTCAAGACGAATACCTTCCTACTGAGAGCTGCAGCATTTATACCTAGCTGATTGCACAAATCGATTCTGATGTGTCAATTAGTAGTCAAATTGAAATAAAACATATTCCTAATCTCACAAATACATTAAACTGAATAAAGAAAAAAGATTGCTCATAACTAAAATAAGATAATCATAAAGAATCAAGAAACATTGAGTCAATAATGATAATAGATCATCAATTAAATGGATACAAGATAATAAGAAGTCATATAGAACCTGCCTTTACATATTAAGACTAATCAGATCTTCCTTGAAGCAACTTTGAAACACAGAGAAGAAAGACTGGTCTTAGTTGAACCCTCTCTACACTGAGACAGGGGTAATTTAGAATTAATGTGCATTTGTTGTATTGCACACAATCCTAAATACAGAGTTTTACTAACACCTCATATAGGTATTAGTCAGATTATTGGCATCTATTTTTGTCCAAATACACACTATATGTTTATTAACTTATTAGTTTTATAGTAAATATTTCTTTAATGATAAGATCTTTATTCTTCTGTCGTACAGCCTTATCTAGGCGGACGATATAAAGAATTCATGGTGGTACCGACAACATAGATAATTATTAAATTATACAGTATAATTCCACTAGATTGAGTTATAACCAAGTGTACAAAAATATGAACACACTAAATATTTCTACATACGTACATATATATATATATGAAAATAAATACTTGAAACATGTATGTGCGCAATATTTTCATGATGTTTTTATATTATTTTTAAAGTGATAGGGTGAAATAATGGTTCTTAACTATTATATTCATGTTTATTGTATAATTCCTAAATTTATATGAATTATAATGAAATATAGTAGAAAACAACCCTATGAGTATAAATTATTCGTAATAACTATCCCAATAAAAGGATCTATAGAAAATGTATCATAAAAGAATAATAATAATAATAATTTATTTATTTATTTTTTTATTTATTTTTTTAAACAGACCTGATCACCAATCAATATGCTTATAGATAATTTGTGGCTCTTGAATATATAGTCAAAACTCACTCTCTTTCTTATAATGTGAATTTACAACCGTCTGCATAAACAGTGTGTATAACCAAGCAACTAAAAATGGAGAAAGACACCCCTCAGATAAAGGGAGAATGTTACTGAAAAAGGTTTTTCAGATAGCATAGTAAAACATTACTATAAAGGGAAACATACATATATATATATATATATATGTACATACAAATACATGCAAATACATATATCTATATATACAAGCATCCCAAATTAATCCAAACAGGTGTAGTCCAGGGCTTCATTTAGACCTTTAGGATATAATGTATCCAGTTTGAATATCCATGATGATTCTCCTATACAGAGTTTGCGGAATCTATCCCCCCCCCTCTTTTTGTGCTTGAAAATTGTTCTAAACCCATTACTGTCAAGGAAGATGGGTCGCCATTATGTACTCTCGAAAAATGACGTGATACACTATGGGTTTGTAATTTTTTGATAATATTGAGTCTATGTTCTCTGAACCTGGATTTTAAAGATCGGGTAGTCCTCCCTATGTATTGGAGAGAGCATGAACATTGTAATACATATACACAGTATTCTGAATCGCAATTTATAAACTGTTTAATTTGAAAGGAGTTACCATTAACAGTAGACACAATCGATGACACCCTATTTCTCATAAATTTACAAGTGAGACAAATTTGTTTATTACAGCAAAAATTGCCCAGAGGTTTAGTTGGTAACCAGGAAGGATTTTTTGCTGGAATAGCTGGTTTAAGGAGACTAGGAGCTAACATTTCCTTCGGGTTGATATTTCTTCTGAATATAACTAGAGGCTTATCAGGTAAACATTTGCTTAAAACTGGATCTTGTTTAATTAGTTGATAGTTAGTTTGAACTATTTTCTTAATGGTATTGGATTGTTTATTAAACTTAGAGATAAACTTTATTGAATCCCTCATGGGTGCCTCATCTTCCGTATGATTCAGCTGCTTGTTCTTTGACTTACTACCTTGAACAAATTTTGAGGATGAATTTTTATTACCTATAAGGGTATTTGCATATAGTCTAGATTCTTCTAGCATATACAGTGGATATCCTCTTTCCTGAAACTGTTTTAATAAAGTTTCAACTTGTGAGAGGAATACTGAATCCAAAGAACAATTACGCCTTAATCTAACTATTTGATTTTTTGGAATATTTTTGACCCATGGTCTGTAATGACCACTTGTGAAATGTAAAAAATTCCCTGATCCTACTGGTTTATTGTAATTTGTTGAAATAATTTTATTATCAATTATTGAAAAGGTGACATCAAGGAAGTTCATTGATACTGTATCAAAATTGTGAGTGAATTTAAGATTATAAGAATTAGTATTCAAAAAATCAACAAAATCAAGTGCTTTTTGATAACCCCCATTCCAAATAATAAATAAGTCGTCAATGTAACGGCCATAAAGGACCAGGTTCTCTCTATATGGACCGCACCAGATGTATTCTTCTTCGAAGCGGCCCATATAGAGGTTGGCAAAACTAGGTGCAAACCTGGTCCCCATGGCCGTTCCAAGACGTTGTAAATAAAAGTGATCTTCAAATAAAAAATAATTATGTGTTAGGATAAACAATATAGCTTGTAAGACAAAGTCACGTCGTCCTTGGGTGATGCTTGAATCTCTATCTAAATAATATTTAACTGAATCAATTCCCTTTTCATGGGGTATATTGGTGTAAAGAGATTGGACATCCAGGGTAAGAAAACCCCAATCATTAGTCCAATCCCTACCCACAGTTTGTTGCAAGATGCATTGAGTATCTTTCACATAGGAACTCAAGGTAGCGACGTGACTCTGTAAATGAAAATCAACAAAATGTGATAAATTAGAAGTTAGTGATTCTACTCCCGAAATAATAGGTCTCCCAGGTGGATATGATAAATCTTTATGTATTTTTGGTAAGTGATAAAAAATGGGAGTGACAGGGTGTGAGGGTAACAAAAAATAATACTCATCCTCTGATATCACATTTTCATTTTTAGCCTCTAATAAAATGTTCTTAAATTCCAGTGTAAAGGGGATTGTGGGGTTGGTATGCAAAACATGATAATAGTTTGTATCTTTAAGCTGTCTATGCGCCTCCTCCACATAGTCAGCCCTGTTCTGCAAGACTATCGCCCCCCCTTATCCGCCTGTTTTATGACCAGAGACAGATCTTGCTGAAAAGTTTTAATTGCATCCCTTTCTGCTTTGGTAAGATTTTGTGTATGATACACAGAAGACTTTCTTTTATTCCTATCTGTCTTTTGACATAAGGTTTTGAAGTCCTGAAGGGTTTTATTATAAAAAAACAGTTATCGCAGCACTTTTTTGTTCTAATGGAAAGAAATTAGATTTCTTTTTGAACTTGGGGCGTGTACATTCTGAGTTGTTTATAGAACTATCAAAAACTTTTACCTCTGTATAATTGCTTTCCTGAAACAATTCCTCCAGGGTGAGTAAACCCTCTTTGTCTGTGCTATCTAAAATGATAGGGTGAATATCTTCATTAGAATGATGTCTATCTAATTGTTTAATAGCGAAATACCGCTTCCTACACAAATCACGGGTAAATTTGTTTAAATCAACAAATAGCTCAAAAATGTTGGGTTCTTTGTTAGGAACGAAGTTCAAACCTTTTTTTAAGAGTCGTATTTGGTCAATGGTTAGAACATGGGGTGTAAGATTAACAATCCCCTTGGTGTCTATCTGTATCTCGCTTTTCTGAAGTCTCTTTCTTCCACCTCTACATCCTCGTATTCTCTGTTTCTTTTTGTGGTATGAGTCAACAGAGATTTGTGAGGATTGAGGTGGTGGTGGGGATTTGGCCTGGAAAAATCCCCTGAGTAATTAGGACGTTCATCCTCAACTCTATAGTTGTTCTGAAAATGTTCCCGATCTCTATTCATATTTCTATATTTAAAGGACGTATTATTCGTCCTGGTTTGTCTAGGAGAGCGAGTAAATGTTCGTGGTTTAGTTTGTAAATTACTCCGGGGGGATTTATAAGTAGAATTACTGGTAAACGAGTTAGAGTATCTTTCACTATTAATTCTTACCCTCTGTTTATTATAAGACCGAATCTGATTTGATCTATAGTCTTCTTGATCTCTTGACCACTTCTTTTTCTTATTATAGATGAGATCCTTTTCAAACCTTTCAACTCTTGAATTAACTTGTTCATCTCTTTCCTTAAAAGATGGTTGTTCCCTAAATCTCAGGAGATCATCCTTGACCTTTTCTATTTTTGTCACCGTGTGGTCAACTTTTTCATTTCTATAGGTCACAAGGAGTCTCATGAGGGAAAGGGAGCACCCATCCAAAATCTCGTCCCATTCTTTTTGGAGGTTAGGGTTGTCAATAATAGAAAGATGTTTAAACACCCTTAAACCTCTGGGGACGATTTTTGCATCTATATATTTCTGCAAGGAAATGCTGTCCCACCAATTACGCATCTCATCTTTCAACAAATCTTCCAATTGATAGAATAGTTTATTCATATCAGGGTTAGAATTGGTTGTCACAGTTTCATTAACTTCACTCTGAGTAAACGTGGATAGATATTGATCACGTCTATTCTTCCTATCATTATAACTCCTAAATTCTGCCATGATAGACTGCACAAGTTTTAATCAAAGCTGCCAGAAATTACCAAAAAACTTGACGTAAAAACTTGTATATAGATACAGCTGGAGATGAATCTCAAACTGTATATATCTGGCGCTATAAATAATAATTAATAATAAATTTACCAACTGGTGATCAATATAGAGATGGTGATATTGCGGCTGCTGAGCAAAACAGCTGGCTAGGCTGAAAAACAATATGAAACACAAACAAAAGGAATGCTCTGCGCTCCAAAAATCACTTAAAATCAATCGATTAATTAATTAAATGCAATCTAGCATGGAGAATAATTGACTCAATGAGGCTTGACCTTTTAAAAAGAAAATATTTTATCAAACAGTTAAATACCACATAGACACATAAACCAAACAATACATAGAAGATTAGCAGTTTAAAAATTCAGAGGTTACTACCTCTAATATATGTAAGCAGAAACACTGTATCTATAATTGTAAACGTGCTGTTACAATAGTATACAATATATCTAAAGTGCAAAAATGCTTATCTTGAGAGAGAAGCTCTCTAACAAAGAATGTCAATTGATTCTATCACTGGCGTCCCAGTGTAAAATGATATGGACTGTCCACAGAAGGCTCCGCATTAGCTAATAAAAAAGTTATTAGAGGCAAAAACAATAATAATTACCCCCGTGCTGGTTCCTGGAGTTTATCACAGGGTCCTGTGTGCAAATGCACGAGGTAGAGATTAAGATTTTTGGTTGATGCCTCAGTAATAATTGGAAAGCAAACTTGCTAAAATGCTCTGACCTCCGTTAGAGAAGCCGTCAATTGACCATAAGATGGTGTTATAATAGGAACTTCCCCACAAGGGACGTAATTTATTCAGCTGATGGTAGCAGTATGGAAAAGCACATCCGCTGATGGCTGGTGTTATAGTGGTCTCACTGCGGAGATCCGTTCATATCCATAGCCGCAGCAGTTTCCAAATAGCAAAATGCCGTGAATAGCTGAAATAACTTTTTACCTCACAGCGGAGGTGCGGTGCGGTTCCTAGAGGTCACTTGGCTGTAGTATGTACACCGGACGGGGTGTCGGGAGCCGAGATGGTAAAGAGCCTGTCTGCCAAATAACGGGTGTCCAATGATGAACTCGTAGAAAAGGGGCGTCAACGCGTTTCGTCTCCTAGCAACGGAGACTTCCTCAAGACGAATACCTTCCTACTGAGAGCTGCAGCATTTATACCTAGCTGATTGCACAAATCGATTCTGATGTGTCAATTAGTAGTCAAATTGAAATAAAACATATTCCTAATCTCACAAATACATTAAACTGAATAAAGAAAAAAGATTGCTCATAACTAAAATAAGATAATCATAAATAATCAAGAAACATTGAGTCAATAATGATAATAGATCATCAATTAAATGGATACAAGATAATAAGAAGTCATATAGAACCTGCCTTTACATATTAAGACTAATCAGATCTTCCTTGAAGCAACTTTGAAACACAGAGAAGAAAGACTGGTCTTAGTTTAACCCTCTCTACACTGAGACAGGGGTAATTTAGAATTAATGTGCATTTGTTGTATTGCACACAATCCTAAATACGGAGTTTTACTAACACCTCATATAGGTATTAGTCAGATTATTGGCATCTATTTTTGTCCAAATACACACTATATGTTTATTAACTTATTAGTTTTATAGTAAATATTTCTTTAATGATAAGATCTTTATTCTTCTGTCGTACAGCCTTATCTAGGCGGACGATATAAAGAATTCATGGTGGTACCGACAACATAGATAATTATTAAATTATACAGTATAATTCCACTAGATTGAGTTATAACCAAGTGTACAAAAATATGAACACACTAAATATTTCTACATACGTACGTACATATATATATATATGAAAATAAATACTTGAAACATGTGTGTGCGCAATATTTTCATGATGTTTTTATATTATTTTTAAAGTGATAGGGTGAAATAATGGTTCTTAACTATTATATTCATGTTTATTGTATAATTCCTAAATTTATATGAATTATAATGAAATATAGTAGAAAACAACCCTATGAGTATAAATTATTCGTAATAACTATCCCAATAAAAGGATCTATAGAAAATGTATCATAAAAGAATAATAATAATAATAATAATTTATTTATTTTTTTATTTTTTTAAACAGACCGGATCACCAATCAATATGCTTATAGATAATTTGTGGCTCTTGAATATATAGTCAAAACTCACTCTCTTTCTTATAATGTGAATTTACAACCGTCTGCATAAACAGTGTGTATAACCAAGCAACTAAAAATGGAGAAAGACACCCCTCAGATAAAGGGAGAATGTTACTGAAAAAGGTTTTTCAGATAGCATAGTAAAACATTACTATAAAGGGAAACATACATATATATATATGTACATACAAATACATGCAAATACATATATCTATATTTACTGGCATCCCAAATTAATCCAAACAGGTGTAGTCCAGGGCTTCATTTAGACCTTTAGGATATAATATATCCAGTTTGAATATCCATGATGATTCTCCTATACAGAGTTTGCGGAATCTGTCCCCCCCCCTCTTTTTGTGCTTGAAAATTGTTCTAAACCCATTACTGTCAAGGAAGATGGGTCGCCATTATGTACTCTCGAAAATTACGTGATACACTATGGGTTTGTAATTTTTTGATAATATTGAGTCTATGTTCTCTGAACCTGGATTTTAAAGATCGGGTAGTCCTCCCTATGTATTGGAGAGAGCATGAACATTGTAATACATATACACAGTATTCTGAATTGCAATTTATAAACTGTTTAATTTGAAAGGAGTTACCATTAACAGTAGACACAATCGATGACACCCTATTTCTCATAAATTTACAAGTGAGACAAATTTGTTTATTACAGCAAAAATTGCCCAGAGGTTTAGTTGGTAACCAGGAAGGATTTTTTGCTGGAATAGCTGGTTTAAGGAGACTAGGAGCTAACATTTCCTTCAGGTTGATATTTCTTCTGAATATAACTAGAGGCTTATCAGGTAAACATTTGCTTAAAACTGGATCTTGTTTAATTAGTTGATAGTTAGTTTGAACTATTTTCTTAATGGTATTGGATTGTTTATTAAACTTAGAGATAAACTTTATTGAATCCCTCATGGGTGCCTCATCTTCCGTATGATTCAGCTGCTTGTTCTTTGACTTACTACCTTGAACAAATTTTGAGGATGAATTTTTATTACCTATAAGGGTATTTGCATATAGTCTAGATTCTTCTAACATATACAGTGGATATCCTCTTTCCTGAAACTGTTTTAATAAAGTTTCAACTTGTGAGAGGAATACTGAATCCAAAGAACAATTACGCCTTAATCTAACTATTTGATTTTTTGGAATATTTTTGACCCATGGTCTGTAATGACCACTTGTGAAATGTAAAAAATTCCCTGATCCTACTGGTTTATTGTAATTTGTTGAAATAATTTTATTATCAATTATTGAAAAGGTGACATCAAGGAAGTTCATTGATACTGTATCAAAATTGTGAGTGAATTTAAGATTATAAGAATTAGTATTCAAAAAATCAACAAAATCAAGTGCTTTTTGATAACCCCCATTCCAAATAATAAATAAGTCGTCAATGTAATGGCCATAAAGGACCAGGTTCTCTCTATATGGACCGCACCAGATGTATTCTTCTTCGAAGCGGCCCATATAGAGGTTGGCAAAACTAGGTGCAAACCTGGTCCCCATGGCCGTTCCAAGACGTTGTAAATAAAAGTGATCTTCAAATAAAAAATAATTATGTGTTAGGATAAACAATATAGCTTGTAAGACAAAGTCACGTCGTCCTTGGGTGATGCTTGAATCTCTATCTAAATAATATTTAACTGAATCAATTCCCTTTTCATGGGGTATATTGGTGTAAAGAGATTGGACATCCAGGGTAAGAAAACCCCAATCATTAGTCCAATCCCTACCCACAGTTTGTTGCAAGATGCATTGAGTATCTTTCACATAGGAACTCAAGGTAGCGACGTGACTCTGTAAATGAAAATCAACAAAATGTGATAAATTAGAAGTTAGTGATTCTACTCCCGAAATAATAGGTCTCCCAGGTGGATGTGATAAATCTTTATGTATTTTTGGTAAGTGATAAAAAATGGGAGTGACAGGGTGTGAGGGTAACAAAAAATAATACTCATCCTCTGATATCACATTTTCATTTTTAGCCTCTAATAAAATGTTCTTAAATTCCAGTGTAAAGGGGATAGTGGGGTTGGTATGCAAAACATGATAATAGTTTGTATCTTTAAGCTGTCTATGCACCTCCTCCACATAGTCAGCCCTGTTCTGCAAGACTATCGCCCCCCCCCCCCCTTATCCGCCTGTTTTATGACCAGAGACAGATCTTGCTGAAAAGTTTTAATTGCATCCCTTTCTACTTTGGTAAGATGTTGTGTATGATATACAGAAGACTTTCTTTTATTCCTATCTGTCTTTTGACATAAGGTTTTGAAGTCCTGAAGGGTTTTATTATAAAAAACAGTTATTGCAGCACTTTTTTGTTCTAATGGAAAGAAATTAGATTTCTTTTTGAACTTGGGGCATGTACATTCTGAGTTGTTTATAGAACTATCAAAAACTTTTACCTCTGTATTATTGCTTTCCTGAAACAATTCCTCCAGGGTGAGTAAACCCTCTTTGTCTGTGCTATCTAGCCAGCTGTTTTGCTCAGCAGCCGCAATATCACCATCTCTATATTGATCACCAGTTGGTAAATTTATTATTAATTATTATTTATAGCGCCAGATATATACAGTTTGAGATTCATCTCCAGCTGTATCTATATACAAGTTTTTACTTCAAGTTTTTTGGTAATTTCTGGCAGCTTTGATTAAAACTTGTGCAGTCTATCATGGCAGAATTTAGGAGTTATAATGATAGGAAGAATAGATGTGATCAATATCTATCCACGTTTACTCAGAGTGAAGTTAATGAAACTGTGACAACCAATTCTAACCCTGATATTAATAAACTATTCTATCAATTGGAAGATTTGTTGAAAGATGAGATGCGTAATTGGTGGGACAGCATTTCCTTGCAGAAATATATAGATGCAAAAATCGTCCCCAGAGGTTTAAGGGTGTTTAAACATCTTTCTATTATTGACAACCCTAACCTCCAAAAAGAATGGGACGAGATTTTGGATGGGTGCTCCCTTTCCCTCATGAGACTCCTTGTGACCTATAGAAATGAAAAAGTTGACCACACGGTGACAAAAATAGAAAAGGTCAAGGATGATCTCCTGAGATTTAGGGAACAACCATCTTTTAAGGAAAGAGATGAACAAGTTAATTCAAGAGTTGAAAGGTTTGAAAAGGATCTCATCTATAATAAGAAAAAGAAGTGGTCAAGAGATCAAGAAGACTATAGATCAAATCAGATTCGGTCTTATAATAAACAGAGGGTAAGAATTAATAGTGAAAGATACTCTAACTCGTTTACCAGTAATTCTACTTATAAATCCCCCCGGAGTAATTTACAAACTAAACCACGAACATTTACTCGCTCTCCTAGACAAACCAGGACGAATAATACGTCCTTTAAATATAGAAATATGAATAGAGATCGGGAACATTTTCAGAACAACTATAGAGTTGAGGATGAACGTCCTAATTACTCAGGGGATTTTTCCAGGCCAAATCCCCACCACCACCTCAATCCTCACAAATCTCTGTTGACTCATACCCCAAAAAGAAACAGAGAATACGAGGATGTAGAGGTGGAAGAAAGAGACTTCAGAAAAGCGAGATACAGATAGACACCAAGGGGATTGTTAATCTTACACCCCATGTTCTAACCATTGACCAAATACGACTCTTAAAAAAAGGTTTGAACTTCGTTCCTAACAAAGAACCCAACATTTTTGAGCTATTTGTTGATTTAAACAAATTTACCCGTGATTTGTGTAGGAAGCGGTATTTCGCTATTAAACAATTAGATAGACATCATCCTAATGAAGATATTCACCCTATCATTTTAGATAGCACAGACAAAGAGGGTTTACTCACCCTGGAGGAATTGTTTCAGGAAAGCAATAATACAGAGGTAAAAGTTTTTGATAGTTCTATAAACAACTCAGAATGTACACGCCCCAAGTTCAAAAAGAAATCTAATTTCTTTCCATTAGAACAAAAAAGTGCTGCGATAACTGTTTTTTATAATAAAACCCTTCAGGACTTCAAAACCTTATGTCAAAAGACAGATAGGAATAAAAGAAAGTCTTCTGTGTATCATACACAAAATCTTACCAAAGCAGAAAGGGATGCAATTAAAACTTTTCAGCAAGATCTGTCTCTGGTCATAAAACAGGCGGATAAGGGGGGGGGGGGCGATAGTCTTGCAGAACAGGGCTGACTATGTGGAGGAGGCGCATAGACAGCTTAAAGATACAAACTATTATCATGTTTTGCATACCAACCCCACTATCCCCTTTACACTGGAATTTAAGAACATTTTATTAGAGGCTAAAAATGAAAATGTGATATCAGAGGATGAGTATTATTTTTTGTTACCCTCACACCCTGTCACTCCCATTTTTTATCACTTACCAAAAATACATAAAGATTTATCACATCCACCTGGGAGACCTATTATTTCGGGAGTAGAATCACTAACTTCTAATTTATCACATTTTGTTGATTTTCATTTACAGAGTCACGTCGCTACCTTGAGTTCCTATGTGAAAGATACTCAATGCATCTTGCAACAAACTGTGGGTAGGGATTGGACTAATGATTGGGGTTTTCTTACCCTGGATGTCCAATCTCTTTACACCAATATACCCCATGAAAAGGGAATTGATTCAGTTAAATATTATTTAGATAGAGATTCAAGCATCACCCAAGGACGACGTGACTTTGTCTTACAAGCTATATTGTTTATCCTAACACATAATTATTTTTTATTTGAAGATCACTTTTATTTACAACGTCTTGGAACGGCCATGGGGACCAGGTTTGCACCTAGTTTTGCCAACCTCTATATGGGCCGCTTCGAAGAAGAATACATCTGGTGTGGTCCATATAGAGAGAACCTGGTCCTTTATGGCCGTTACATTGACGACTTATTTATTATTTGGAATGGGGGTTATCAAAAAGCACTTGATTTTGTTGATTTTTTGAATACTAATTCTTATAATCTTAAATTCACTCACAATTTTGATACAGTATCAATGAACTTCCTTGATGTCACCTTTTCAATAATTGATAATAAAATTATTTCAACAAATTACAATAAACCAGTAGGATCAGGGAATTTTTTACATTTCACAAGTGGTCATTACAGACCATGGGTCAAAAATATTCCAAAAAATCAAATAGTTAGATTAAGGCGTAATTGTTCTTTGGATTCAGTATTCCTCTCACAAGTTGAAACTTTATTAAAACAGTTTCAGGAAAGAGGATATCCACTGTATATGTTAGAAGAATCTAGACTATATGCAAATACCCTTATAGGTAATAAAAATTCATCCTCAAAATTTGTTCAAGGTAGTAAGTCAAAGAACAAGCAGCTGAATCATAAGCAAGATGAGGCACCCATGAGGGATTCAATAAAGTTTATCTCTAAGTTTAATAAACAATCCAATACCATTAAGAAAATAGTTCAAACTAACTATCAACTAATTAAACAAGATCCAGTTTTAAGCAAATGTTTACCTGATAAGCCTCTAGTTATATTCAGAAGAAATATCAACCTGAAGGAAATGTTAGCTCCTAGTCTCCTTAAACCAGCTATTCCAGCAAAAAAATCCTTCCTGGTTACCAACTAAACCTCTGGGCAATTTTTGCTGTAATAAACAAATTTGTCTCACTTGTAAATTTATGAGAAATAGGGTGTCATCGATTGTGTCTACTGTTAATGGTAACTCCTTTCAAATTAAACAGTTTATAAATTGCGATTCAGAATACTGTGTATATGTATTACAATGTTCATGCTCTCTCCAATACATAGGGAGGACTACCCGATCTTTAAAATCCAGGTTCAGAGAACATAGACTCAATATTATCAAAAAATTACAAACCCATAGTGTATCACGTCATTTTTCGAGAGTACATAATGGCGACCCATCTTCCTTGACAGTAATGGGTTTAGAACAATTTTCAAGCACAAAAAGAGGGGGGGACAGATTCCGCAAACTCTGTATAGGAGAATCATCATGGATATTCAAACTAGATACATTATATCCTAAAGGTCTAAATGAAGCCCTGGACTACACCTGTTTGGATTAATTTGGGATGCTAGTATATATAGATATGTATTTGCATGTATTTGTATGTACATATATATATATATGTATGTTTCCCTTTATAGTAATGTTTTACTATGCTATCTGAAAAACCTTTTTCAGTAACATTCTCCCTTTATCTGAGGGGTGTCTTTCTCCATTTTTAGTTGCTTGGTTATACACACTGTCTATGCAGACGGTTGTAAATTCACATTATAAGAAAGAGAGTGAGTTTTGACTATATATTCAAGAGCCACAAATTATCTATAAGCATATTGATTGGTGATCCGGTCTGTTTAAAAAAATAAATAAAAAAAATAAAAAATAAATTATTATTATTATTATTATTATTATTATTCTTTTATGATACATTTTCTATAGATCCTTTTATTGGGATAGTTATTACGAATAATTTATACTCATAGGGTTGTTTTCTACTATATTTCATTATAATTCATATAAATTTAGGAATTATACAATAAACATGAATATAATAGTTAAGAACCATTATTTCACCCTATCACTTTAAAAATAATATAAAAACATCATGAAAATATTGCGCACATACATGTTTCAAGTATTTATTTTCATATATATATGTACGTATGTAGAAATATTTAGTGTGTTCATATTTTTGTACACTTGGTTATAACTCAATCTAGTGGAATTATACTGTATAATTTAATAATTATCTATGTTGTCGGTACCACCATGAATTCTTTATATCGTCCGCCTAGATAAGGCTGTACGACAGAAGAATAAAGATCTTATCATTAAAGAAATATTTACTATAAAACTAATAAGTTAATAAACATATAGTGTGTATTTGGACAAAAATAGATGCCAATAATCTGACTAATACCTATATGAGGTGTTAGTAAAACTCCGTATTTAGGATTGTGTGCAATACAACAAATGCACATTAATTCTAAATTACCCCTGTCTCAGTGTAGAGAGGGTTAAACTAAGACCAGTCTTTCTTCTCTGTGTTTCAAAGTTGCTTCAAGGAAGATCTGATTAGTCTTAATATGTAAAGGCAGGTTCTATATGACTTCTTATTATCTTGTATCCATTTAATTGATGATCTATTATCATTATTGACTCAATGTTTCTTGATTCTTTATGATTATCTTATTTTAGTTATGAGCAATCTTTTTTCTTTATTCAGTTTAATGTATTTGTGAGATTAGGAATATGTTTTATTTCAATTTGACTACTAATTGACGCATCAGAATCGATTTGTGCAATCAGCTAGGTATAAATGTTGCAGCTCTCAGTAGGAAGGTATTCGTCTTGAGGAAGTCTCCGTTGCTAGGAGACGAAACGCGTTGACGCCCCTTTTCTACGAGTTCATCATTGGACACCCGTTATTTGGCAGACAGGCTCTTTACCATCTCGGCTCCCGACACCCCGTCCGGTGTACATACTACAGCCAAGTGACCTCTAGGAACCGCACCGCACCTCCGCTGTGAGGTAAAAAGTTATTTCAGCTATTCACGGCATTTTGTTATTTGGAAACTGCTGCGGCTATGGATATGAACGGATCTCCGCAGTGAGACCACTATAACACCAGCCATCAGCGGATGTGCTTTTCCATACTGCTACCATCAGCTGAATAAATTACGTCCCTTGTGGGGAAGTTCCTATTATAACACCATCTTATGGTCAATTGACGGCTTCTCTAACGGAGGTCAGAGCATTTTAGCAAGTTTGCTTTCCAATTATTACTGAGGCATCAACCAAAAATCTTCATCTCTACCTCGTGCATTTGCACACAGGACCCTGTGATAAACTCCAGGAACCAGCACGGGGGTAATTATTATTGTTTTTGCCTCTAATAACTTTTTTATTAGCTAATGCGGAGCCTTCTGTGGACAGTCCATATCATTTTACACTGGGACGCCAGTGATAGAATCAATTGACATTCTTTGTTAGAGAGCTTCTCTCTCAAGATAAGCATTTTTGCACTTTAGATATATTGTATACTATTGTAACAGCACGTTTACAATTATAGATACAGTGTTTCGGCTTACATATATTAGAGGTAGTAACCTCTGAATTTTTAAACTGCTAATCTTCTATGTATTGTTTGGTTTATGTGTCTATGTGGTATTTAACTGTTTGATAAAATATTTTCTTTTTAAAAGGTCAAGCCTCATTGAGTCAATTATTCTCCATGATAGACTGCATTTAATTAATTAATCAATTGATTTTAAGTGATTTTTGGAGTGCAGAGCATTCCTTTTGTTTGTGTTTCATATTGTTTTTCAGCCTAGCCAGCCTATTTTGCTCAGCAGCCGCAATATCACCATCTCTATATTGATCACCAGTTGGTAAATTTATTATTAATTATTATTTATAGCGCCAGATATATACAGTTTGAGATTCATCTCCAGCTGTATCTATATACAAGTTCTGACGTATCCTATTCAAGGAAGCCTGGGTGCGCGCCATTAGTAATGTCTGGAGTTGAGATCTAATATCGGCTAACTGCTTCTGTAAAGATTTCGTAGGTCTAGATTGATTTTTGTCCTCTAATTCCTTCAGTTTGAGCTCCAAATCGGCCTGGCGTTGTAGGTTGAGTTTCTTGAGCTGTGCTCCCGCCTGAATTGCTGCTCCCCGGGTGACAGCTTTAAGTGCGCACCAGAAGTTCAGGGTGGACGTGTCCGAGGGGGAATTACATTCCATATAGGACGAAATACTGTCAACTATAATTTTTTTTGAGACTGGGTTGGACAGCAAATGAGGATAGAGTCTCCAAGGGCGGGGGGGAGAGAGTTGGTTAGCTACACTCCATTTAAGAATCAGCGGGGCATGGTCTGACCAAGTTATAGGGAGAATATCTAAGGATCTGGCGAACTGGAGGGTCCATTTGTCCGAAAATATAAAATCAAAACGGGAGTAAGAGTTGTGGACGGGGGAATAATAGGTGTACTCCCGCCCTGTGGGGTATTGTACTCGCCATATGTCATAGAGATCAAATTCAGCCCAGAGGTTACGAAAGGCTAAGGAGTTGGCGTTGGGGGAGGCGGAAGTGAGGGGAGAGGTCCTAGGAGACCTGTCCAGCTTAGGGTCAAGAACTAAATTAAAATCCCCCGTGAGCAAAAGGGAGCCCATACGAATCCTCTGAATAGCCACACATAACTTTCGGATAAAAGCAACTTGGTTTGAGTTTGGGGCATATGCCGAGACCAGAGTGACCGGCTTGTCATTTAAAAGGCCGTTTAGTATAAGAAACCGGACATTTTTATCAGCTAACTGAGAGTGCAAAATGAAGGAGACGGAGTCCCTAAATAATATAGCCACACCGTTCCTCTTAAAAGGCCCATTAGCAAAATAACCTAGAGGGAATCTACGATCTTTAAAAATAGGGGGTGCTACAGATGAAAAGTGTGTCTCCTGTAGGGTAACAATATCAGCTTTATTCCTAGTAAAATAACCCAAAGCCAGCCTACGCTTATTTGGGGAATTCAGCCCCTTGACATTCATAGATAATACCTGATCCATCGGGGCAAGCTAAAGTACGTTGTGGGAGGTGAAGGGCCTTGACACATACAAAAATAGAATTGTCTTGAGCAGCGAGTACCTACATCATAAAACAGAGGGTGGGGGAGGGGAGGAAGGGTACAGGGGGGTGAGAGGGAAGGAAAAAACCAAAACGACCCAGTATATCAGGTCGGCATAACTACTGCACGGAAAGTAAAAAAATGCAGTACTATATTACCAGGGGGAACATGTGGCCTAGCGCCACCACCCATGGAGCTAAGCAGAAAAATTAAGAGTAAGCAGAAACAAATATGCCTACCAACAATATACATGCGAGCACATGAAAAATAAAAAAAAAACAGATACAAATAAACTCAGATAGAACATGAAAGGCTAGGACGCCACTATCACAACAGGACGCAGGGCAACTCACGTGACCCCAACAAGGACGATGGCTAAGTCCATTCTGCGATAACGGTACCGGAGACAGTTCAACTTGAAAACCCAAGCTGGATGTATCAGCATCAGGCGGTGACCCATTCCGAGCGGATGGTGGGCTGTTTCTTGGATCCAGGAGGTAGCGTAACAGAGATATCCCACTCCGCTAGTAATTTAACTCCAGTCTCCAATGAAGTCACTGTGTAAGACTTATTTTCATACGAGATGACGAGCTTCACCGGAAAACCCCATCTGTACGTGATGTCTTGGTCGCGAAGTGCCAAAGTGACGGGAAGAAATGCTCGTCGTTTGGCCAAGGTTAGAGCGGAGAAGTCCGGGAACAGTTGTAAACCTCCAAGAACATCTGAGTCGGAGTCGCCCGCTTCTCTGGCCGCTTTCAGGATGCGTTCTTTGATTGTAAAGAAATGCACCCTCAGGAGTGTATCTCTCGGGAGCGAGGGGGCAACTGAGCGTGGTTTAGGCAGTCTGTGAATTCTGTCAATAAGCAGCTCTCTAGCGTCGGTTCTAGGCAGAAGCTTCTGGAACAGGACAGTAGCGTAATTTTCCAACTCGGAATTCTGCATGGAGTCGGGGATGCCACGGATCTTAATATTATTACGACGGGATCTGTCCTCTATATCTGCAATCTTGAGTTTAAACGCCTCCAGGTCACTTTGCTGCTGGTCGTGGGCCGTTATGAGGTCATTATGAGACGAGACCAATTCCTCTACTTTCCTCTCCAGATGGTCCGTACGGTCTCCTATAGCGTGCAGCTCCGTCTTAACCTCCCGAAGATTCTGTCCGGGAACAGTTGTAAACCTCCAAGAACATCTGAGTCGGAGTCGCCCGCTTCTCTGGCCGCTTTCAGGATGCGTTCTTTGATTGTAAAGAAATGCACCCTCAGGAGTGTATCTCTCGGGAGCGAGGGGGCAACTGAGAGTGGTTTAGGCAGTCTGTGAATTCTGTCAATAAGCAGCTCTCTAGCGTCGGTTCTAGGCAGAAGCTTCTGGAACAGGACAGTAGCGTAATTTTCCAACTCGGAATTCTGCATGGAGTCGGGGATGCCACGGATCTTAATATTATTACGACGGGATCTGTCCTCTATATCTGCAATCTTGAGTTTAAACGCCTCCAGGTCACTTTGCTGCTGGTCGTGGGCCGTTATGAGGTCATTATGAGACGAGACCAATTCCTCTACTTTCCTCTCCAGATGGTCCGTACGGTCTCCTATAGCGTGCAGCTCCGTCTTAACCTCCCGAAGATTCTGTCTCTTCTGAGTCTGACTGACTGGCCACAAATGTGGTCTCTCCCCACTTTATTAAAAAAAACTTTATCAAACTTGCTATTTCCATTTCCACCTTTGCGGCTATATGTTTTCATAAATCTGGTTGTGATGTTGAAGCTTGTTTCATATTCTGCTCTAGGCTTTAATTTAAACCTAGGATCAAGTACAGCAGCACCTCTGGAATTATACGACAACGCCTCTGGACTTATACAGTAGATAGGCAGCACCCCTGGACCTAAACTGCAGTGGGGCAGCACCCCTGGAATGATAGGGCAGAGGGGCATCACCGCATATAGGGCAGCACCTCTGGAATGATGTGGCAGACAAAGATAAGACGTGCAATATGGAATTGTCCTTCGGCCCTCCCACCCACCCTTATGTTGTATAAACAAGACATACACACTTTAATTAACCAATCATTTCAGCGACAGGTTCTGCCACATGACTGTGGCTGAAATGATTGCTTTGTTTGGGCCCCCACCAAAAAAGAAGTAATTAATCTCTCCTTGCACAAACTGGCTCTACATAGGCAAGATGTTGTCCTCATCTTCCGATTCCTCACCCCCTTCAGTGTTTACATCCTCATCCTCACAAAGAAATAATTCCACACCAAATAGGTGGATTTTTTGGTATTTTGCCCAGGCATGACAATGGGCTTTTTCATTACATGGCCCACAACCGTCTCCACTGGTACCTTATTCAAACAAACCACATCACCATCCTCATAAAATTCCTCATCCGCGTCAACTGCACCAATATCCTTCCTGGTGTACTTCAGTGACATCCTCAATCTCAATATCAGCAACTGGACTGGCAGTGCTCCTCCCAGCACCTGCAGAGGGCATGGAAATGGTGGTAGGAGCCTCCTCTTCCCATAGAGTCTTGGAAAGGTCAGGCTTAGACATCGCAACCGCGGATACACTTAGTCTCTCATTGGGGATTTGTGATATCTCTGAACGCACAGTTGTTTTTTCCTGTGCTTTAACAAGCTTTATTTATTTTTTCAAGAGGGAGGAGGGCTTTCATCTTCATGAGAAGCTGAACCACCAGTCATGAACATAGGCCAAGGCCTTAGCCTTTCCTTGCCACTTTGTGTCGTGAATGGCATATTGCCAATTTTACGTTTCTCATCAGATAATTTTTTTTTTTTGGTTATTCATTTTTGCTTCTTTGATTTTACATGCCCTCTATGACATTGGGCATTGGCATTAACAGACGATGTTGATGGAATTGCATCATCAATGTCATGACTGGTGGCAGCTGCAGATTCAGCACTAGTAGTAGGAACTGGAAGTGGTTCCTGATCTTTCACTAGTGGTTCCTCCATTTCACAGGACAGCACCCTATTATTATTACAGCACACAGAACAGTGCCCCTTTATTTCCACAGCACCCCTGTATTTTTACAACATACAAGAAAGGGTCAGTGTACATTTATTTTCAAAGCACCCATGTATTTTTACAGCATACAGGACAGGGCCATTTATTTTTTATGGCACCCCTGTATTTTTACAACATACAAGACTGGGCCATTCTACATTTATTTTCACAGCACCCCTGTATTTTTGCAGCATACAGGACAGGGCCAGTGTACATTTATTTTCATAGCACGCCTGTATTTTTACTGCATACAAGACAGGGCCAGTGTACATTTATTTTTACAGCACCCCTGTATTTTTACAGCATACAAGACAGGGCCAGTGTACATTTACAACACCCCTTTATTTTTTACAGCATAAAGGACAGAACCAGCACCCATGTATTTTCATAGCACCCCTGCATTTTTACAGCATACAAGACTGCCCCTGTACAGTACAGTGACAGGACAGCAACACCAATGTACAGCTGCAGCCCCCCTAACAGCACAGTGACAGGACACCACTGTGACAGGACAGCACCCCTAACAGCACACAGAACAACACCCCTAGAGAGCATACATTGACCTCACCTGACGCCACCACCCACAGAGAGACAGAGGTCTGTCTCCCTCACTCTCCAAGTCCAGAGTAAAAATGGCAGGGATGCACTGCTTTTTATATGGAAGTCCCGAGCCGGACTCAGTTCCCGGTTTGGATTGTGAAGTTTGACGGGGGTTTAGATCTCTGAGATCCAAACCCGCTCATCTCTAATATTTACTATTACAACTTTCACATTGCAAACCTGGGTCCGACCCAGGAATTTAGACATGGGTCCAACCGGGCATCGCCCCCGGTCAGACTCCTTTCACACAGCACTTCAACACGGGTTATTACCGGTGTCGACCCGACAATAACCCGGGTAATTTTGGTGATGGGAAAGGGTTATATGTGAGGTCAGATAGCTCAATGAATAGAGTATCTGACTGCAATGCCACATGCAGTGGGTACGAATCCTGGGTATGTCAGCATCTTGAAATGTAATATTGGACAGTGTGACTGATATTCCTTTTACATCGCAAACCCGGGTCTGACCAGGGAATTTGTACATGGATCCAACCTGGCATCAACCTGAGTCCGACCTCTTTCAACTTGGGTTATTCCTACACTTCAACCTGGGTAATTCCCAGGTTGGCCCCATTCATACTGAACCCGGTCAGCCCTGTAAACACTATGGTTGTCCTTTAAAATGGAAATTTTCAGGCTTTGTCCAGGGCGTTGGTTGCTGACATCATCAGAGAGACACAGGAACATGCAATCAGCAGTGTTTTGTGAGTTCTGGGTTGTATAACCCATGGTCAGATGCTTTCACTGCACTACGTCCCAGGTCAGATCCATGTATAACCCTGCTTTAATCCCGGGTTGTTCGACCTAGTTTTTTTAAGTTTGGTGCTTTCACACTGCACCTCGACCTGGCAATAATGGGTTATTTTGTCGATGTGAAAGGGGTATCAGTAGAACAGCTTACAGGATAGTATGTGCATGTCTTACCCATTTACACTTCATTCAAGATGGCATATGGTGCAGTAGAGATGTGTCTCGCTACATTCTTGCTGCATATAGCAGCATTCTGTCTGCAGCGCAGCATGCTGCCTCATACACATCACTAGCCGGGGTGAGAGGGAAGGAAAAAACCAAAACGACCCAGTATATCAGGTCGGCATAACTAATGCACGGAAAGTAAAAAAATGCAGTAGTATATTACCAGGGGGAACATGTGGCCTAGCGCCACCACCCATGGAGCTAAACAGAAAAATTAAGAGTAAGCAGAAACAAATATGCCTACCAACAATATACATGCGAGCACATGAAAAATAAAAAAAAAACAGATACAAATAAACTCAGATAGAACATGAAAGGCTAGGACGCCACTATCACAACAGGACGCAGGGCAACTCACGTGACCCCAACAAGGACGATGGCTAAGTCCATTCTGCGATAACGGTACCGGAGACAGTTCAACTTGAAAACCCAAGCTGGATGTATCAGCATCAGGCGGTGACCCATTCCGAGCGGATGGTGGGCTGTTTCTTGGATCCAGGAGGTAGCGTAACAGAGATATCCCACTCCGCTAGTAATTTAACTCCAGTCTCCAATGAAGTCACTGTGTAAGACTTATTTTCATACGAGATGACGAGCTTCACCGGAAAACCCCATCTGTACGTGATGTCTTGGTCGCGAAGTGCCAAAGTGACGGGAAGAAATGCTCGTCGTTTGGCCAAGGTTAGAGCGGAGAAGTCCGGGAACAGTTGTAAACCTCCAAGAACATCTGAGTCGGAGTCGCCCGCTTCTCTGGCCGCTTTCAGGATGCGTTCTTTGATTGTAAAGAAATGCACCCTCAGGAGTGTATCTCTCGGGAGCGAGGGGGCAACTGAGCGTGGTTTAGGCAGTCTGTGAATTCTGTCAATAAGCAGCTCTCTAGCGTCGGTTCTAGGCAGAAGCTTCTGGAACAGGACAGTAGCGTAATTTTCCAACTCGGAATTCTGCATGGAGTCGGGGATGCCACGGATCTTAATATTATTACGATGGGATCTGTCCTCTATATCTGCAATCTTGAGTTTAAACGCCTCCAGGTCACTTTGCTGCTGGTCGTGGGCCGTTATGAGGTCATTATGAGACGAGACCAATTCCTCTACTTTCCTCTCCAGATGGTCCGTACGGTCTCCTATAGCGTGCAGCTCCGTCTTAACCTCCCGAAGATTCTGTCCGGGAACAGTTGTAAACCTCCAAGAACATCTGAGTCGGAGTCGCCCGCTTCTCTGGCCGCTTTCAGGATGCGTTCTTTGATTGTAAAGAAATGCACCCTCAGGAGTGTATCTCTCGGGAGCGAGGGGGCAACTGAGAGTGGTTTAGGCAGTCTGTGAATTCTGTCAATAAGCAGCTCTCTAGCGTCGGTTCTAGGCAGAAGCTTCTGGAACAGGACAGTAGCGTAATTTTCCAACTCGGAATTCTGCATGGAGTCGGGGATGCCACGGATCTTAATATTATTACGACGGGATCTGTCCTCTATATCTGCAATCTTGAGTTTAAACGCCTCCAGGTCACTTTGCTGCTGGTCGTGGGCCGTTAAGAGGTCATTATGAGACGAGACCAATTCCTCTACTTTCCTCTCCAGATGGTCCGTACGGTCTCCTATAGCGTGCAGCTCCGTCTTAACCTCCCGAAGATTCTGTCTCTTCTGAGTCTGACTGACTGGCCACAAATGTGGTCTCTCCCCACTTTATTAAAAAAAACTTTATCAAACTTGCTATTTCCATTTCCACCTTTGCGGCTATATGTTTTCATAAATCTGGTTGTGATGTTGAAGCTTGTTTCATATTCTGCTCTAGGCTTTAATTTAAACCTAGGATCAAGTACAGCAGCACCTCTGGAATTATACGACAACGCCTCTGGACTTATACAGTAGATAGGCAGCACCCCTGGACCTAAACTGCAGTGGGGCAGCACCCCTGGAATGATAGGGCAGAGGGGCATCACCGCATATAGGGCAGCACCTCTGAAATGATGTGGCAGACAAAGATAAGACGTGCAATATGGAATTGTCCTTCGGCCCTCCCACCCACCCTTATGTTGTATAAACAAGACATACACACTTTAATTAACCAATCATTTCAGCGACAGGTTCTGCCACATGACTGTGGCTGAAATGATTGCTTTGTTTGGGCCCCCACCAAAAAAGAAGTAATTAATCTCTCCTTGCACAAACTGGCTCTACATAGGCAAGATGTTGTCCTCATCTTCCGATTCCTCACCCCCTTCAGTGTTTACATCCTCATCCTCACAAAGAAATAATTCCACACCAAATAGGTGGATTTTTTGGTATTTTGCCCAGGCATGACAATGGGCTTTTTCATTACATGGCCCACAACCGTCTCCACTGGTACCTTATTCAAACAAACCACATCACCATCCTCATAAAATTCCTCCTCCGCGTCAACTGCACCAATATCCTTCCTGGTGTACTTCAGTGACATCCTCAATCTCAATATCAGCAACTGGACTGGCAGTGCTCCTCCCAGCACCTGCAGAGGGCATGGAAATGGTGGTAGGAGCCTCCTCTTCCCATAGAGTCTTGGAAAGGTCAGGCTTAGACATCGCAACCGCGGATACACTTAGTCTCTCATTGGGGATTTGTGATATCTCTGAACGCACAGTTGTTTTTTCCTGTGCTTTAACAAGCTTTATTTATTTTTTCAAGAGGGAGGAGGGCTTTCATCTTCATGAGAAGCTGAACCACCAGTCATGAACATAGGCCAAGGCCTTAGCCTTTCCTTGCCACTTTGTGTCGTGAATGGCATATTGCCAATTTTACGTTTCTCATCAGATAATTTTTTTTTTTTGGTTATTCATTTTTGCTTCTTTGATTTTACATGCCCTCTATGACATTGGGCATTGGCATTAACAGACGATGTTGATGGAATTGCATCATCAATGTCATGACTGGTGGCAGCTGCAGATTCAGCACTAGTAGTAGGAACTGGAAGTGGTTCCTGATCTTTCACTAGTGGTTCCTCCATTTCACAGGACAGCACCCTATTATTATTACAGCACACAGAACAGTGCCCCTTTATTTCCACAGCACCCCTGTATTTTTACAACATACAAGAAAGGGTCAGTGTACATTTATTTTCAAAGCACCCATGTATTTTTACAGCATACAGGACAGGGCCATTTATTTTTTATGGCACCCCTGTATTTTTACAACATACAAGACTGGGCCATTCTACATTTATTTTCACAGCACCCCTGTATTTTTGCAGCATACAGGACAGGGCCAGTGTACATTTATTTTCATAGCACGCCTGTATTTTTACTGCATACAAGACAGGGCCAGTGTACATTTATTTTTACAGCACCCCTGTATTTTTACAGCATACAAGACAGGGCCAGTGTACATTTACAACACCCCTTTATTTTTTACAGCATAAAGGACAGAACCAGCACCCATGTATTTTCATAGCACCCCTGCATTTTTACAGCATACAAGACTGCCCCTGTACAGTACAGTGACAGGACAGCAACACCAATGTACAGCTGCAGCCCCCCTAACAGCACAGTGACAGGACACCACTGTGACAGGACAGCACCCCTAACAGCACACAGAACAACACCCCTAAAGAGCACACATTGACCTCACCTGACGCCACCACCCACAGAGAGACAGAGGTCTGTCTCCCTCACTCTCCAAGTCCAGAGTAAAAATGGCAGGGATGCACTGCTTTTTATATGGAAGTCCCGAGCCGGACTCAGTTCCCGGTTTGGATTGTGAAGTTTGACGGGGGTTTAGATCTCTGAGATCCAAACCCGCTCATCTCTAATATTTACTATTACAACTTTCACATTGCAAACCTGGGTCCGACCCAGGAATTTAGACATGGGTCCAACCGGGCATCGCCCCCGGTCAGACTCCTTTCACACAGCACTTCAACACGGGTTATTACCGGTGTCGACCCGACAATAACCCGGGTAATTTTGGTGATGGGAAAGGGTTATATGTGAGGTCAGATAGCTCAATGAATAGAGTATCTGACTGCAATGCCACATGCAGTGGGTACGAATCCTGGGTATGTCAGCATCTTGAAATGTAATATTGGACAGTGTGACTGATATTCCTTTTACATCGCAAACCCGGGTCTGACCAGGGAATTTGTACATGGATCCAACCTGGCATCAACCTGAGTCCGACCTCTTTCAACTTGGGTTATTCCTACACTTCAACCTGGGTAATTCCCAGGTTGGCCCCATTCATACTGAACCCGGTCAGCCCTGTAAACACTATGGATGTCCTTTAAAATGGAAATTTTCAGGCTTTGTCCAGGGCGTTGGTTGCTGACATCATCAGAGAGACACAGGAACATGCAATCAGCAGTGTTTTGTGAGTTCTGGGTTGTATAACCCATGGTCAGATGCTTTCACTGCACTACGTCCCAGGTCAGATCCATGTATAACCCTGCTTTAATCCCGGGTTGTTCGACCTAGTTTTTTTAAGTTTGGTGCTTTCACACTGCACCTCGACCTGGCAATAATGGGTTATTTTGTCGATGTGAAAGGGGTATCAGTAGAACAGCTTACAGGATAGTATGTGCATGTCTTAACCATTTACACTTCATTCAAGATGGCATATGGTGCAGTAGAGATGTGTCTCGCTACATTCTTGCTGCATATAGCAGCATTCTGTCTGCAGCGCAGCATGCCGCCTCATACACATCACTAGCCGGCTCTAATGGACATCAATGTGCCTGTTGGCTCTCATAGAAGTGAATGCATAGCACACGCCCTGCTATACCACGTGCAGTGTGCAACACTGCAAAAGACACATCTGTACAGTGTAAACAATGTCGGACTGGGGCATGAAGGGCCCACCGGGGAATGCTGCTGCTGTAGGGGCCCATGCTTGAAGGTGTAGCCAGGTTTCAGTAGGGGCGTGGCCAGCCACCACAGAGGTTTGGATAACCATTACATGTTCTGTGCCCCTTGGTAAATATATAATAAACCAAATTATTGTGAAGTATAATGTAAAATATGTATAATGCATTAATCCAGTGCACTAGGATAGTCTGGAACTTGATCCTTACAGGAGTAGGACGGCCCACAGGCAGTAGGGCCCACCGGTGGTTTCCCCTGTTCCCCTCTGGGCCAGTCCGACCCTGAGTGTAAATATTTGTAGCTACTGGAACATTTTGGGCTGACAGTACCAACACCAGCATCCATGTGTTGGCCACAAACTAGTGTCATCACTAGGCACGTGTCTCACGTACCTAATGCAAAATTCACCACTGATCAAAGGGCACGTGAGCCAATATGATGATGTCTGTTGGGTCACGTGATACCTTTCCACCAATCGTATATGCCAAATTAGAAATACCCGGAAGTAAATCAGTACATCGGAGCCCTGCCATGAAGCCTTGTGTAATGTATAAATATATGAATTCATGTGGATATGTCATTAAAGGTCTATTATTGCAAAGTGCTTTTGTGCTTTTATACTATGTTGCTATCTATTAATTATTTATGAAAATATTATATATTTGTGTGGGGATAGGGTCGTTAGGTCGACCCAACTTAGGTCGACACTCATTAGGTCGACCACTGAAGGTTGACATTGCCTTTAGGTCAACATGCATTAGGTCAACATGGCCATTAGGTCGACATGTACTAGGTCAACAGGTCAAACGGTCGACATTTTTTGGGGGGGATTTTTTCATACTTAACGTTCCACGTGGACTACGATTGCGAGGGGACACGGTGCACTAATTTGGGTTCCCCGTCACTTTACGAAGAAAACACACCAAAAACAGTCAAAAAACTCATGTCGACCTTTTGACCTGTCGACCTAGTACATGTCGACCTAATGCATGTCAACATGGCCGTTAGGTCAACAAGTACAGTATACAATATATTTGTGCAGGAATACATACTGTAGTGTATGTTATTAGAAAAACCTCAATATAGGTAATCATAGATATATTCAATAAAGCAAATATATCATAAAAATTAATCATATCTTGAATTTTATGAGACATTATGGATATACAGTAAAAAGCAAAACATGTGAATAACTAAATCAATATAGTGGGAATGTGATAAACTACCTGTGTGATAAGTATATTCAATCAAATTAATACAGTGAAAAGCAATATCAAATCAATGTGTTATGAACATGAATAAAAATTGTATGTCCTGAAGGTAAGTGAATACACGTGAAGTCTTAGAATAATAAATTAATTAAATACGATAAAATAATGTGACTAAATTAAAAGTGACTTGTTAAATGCATTAAAAGTGGTTAATGCGTGAATATATATGAAACTCTATGGTGGTCATTCCGAGTTGCTCGCTCGTTGCCGATTTTTGCTATGCTGCGATTTGTCGCTAAATGCACATGCGCATGGTATGCAGAGCGCAGGCGCTAAGTTATTTTACACAAAATTTAGTAGATTTGCTGGTGTACGTGCGGCGCTTTTCAGTCGCACTGCTGATCGGTGAATGATTGACAGGAAAGGGGTGTTTCTGTGTGGTAACTGAGCATTTTCTGGGAGTGTGCTAAAAAACGCAGGCATGTCAGGGAAAAACGGGGGAGTGGCTGGCCGAACGCAGGGCGTGTTTGTGACGTCAAACCAGGAACTAAACGGACTGAGGTGATCGCAATCTAGGAGTAGGTCTGGAGCTACTCAGAAACTGCAAGAAAATATTTAGTAGCAGTTCTGCTAATCTTTCGTTCGCTATTCTGTTAAGCTAAGATACACTCCCAGAGGGCGGCGGCCTAGCGTTTGCAATGCTGCTAAAAGCAGCTAGCGAGCGAACAACTCGGAATGAGGGCCTATGTCTGATAACTCAGTTAAGTAAATATGAATACATCAATATAAAAAAATGTATAACAAATATAAAAATTATATATAAACACAGAAGTTGATCTTGATGTAAGGTGACATTGTATACCTTATAATAACATATGACTGTTGATTAAAAATAGTGTCCTGGAAAGACTTATAACAGTTCTTAAGGTGCATACACACGGTGAGATATTGACTAAGGGGGTAAGTCAGACCTGATCACTGCTGTGCATTTTTGTACAGCGGGCGATCAGGTCCAAACTGTGCATGCGTATGCACCGCAATGCGCAGGCACATCGCACGGGTACACAGCAGATCGCCGCTCAGCGATGGGTTTGTGCGACGGATCCATTCGCATGGGCTATCGCAAGGAGATTGACAGGAAAAAGGCGTTTGTGGGTGTCAACTGACCGTTTTCAGGGAGTGTCAGGAAAAACCCAGGCGTGTCCATGCGTTTGCAGGAGGGTTCCTGATGTCAATTCCGGTCCTGGGAAAGGCTGATGTGATCGCAGCGACTGATCGCAGCAGTGCAAAATTTGCTTGCTAGCAATCGGGTCTGAATTAGGCCCTGAGTGCTGATTTTGACTTTGCAATTTCCCTTGAACTCCCTGGAGCCCAAAACCACCGATTTTGAGTTTTGACTATCTTTATTTGCGATTTTGACTATCTGCGATTTTGACTAAGTGCCAATTTTGACTATACCAGAAACTGGAATGTATACAATATAGAGATGTGCACCGGAAATTTTTCGGGTTTTGTGTTTTGGTTTTGGGTTCGGTTCCGTGGCCGTGTTTTGGGTTCGAACGCGTTTTGGCAAAACCTCACCGAATTTTTTTTGTCGGATTCGGGTGTGTTTTGGATTCAGGTGTTTTTTTCAAAAAACCCTAAAAAACAGCTTAAATCATAGAATTTGGGGGTCATTTTGATCCCAAAGTATTATTAACCTCAATAACCATAATTTCCACTCATTTTCAGTCTATTCTGAACACCTCACACCTCACAATATTATTTTTAGTCCTAAAATTTGCACCGAGGTCGCTGGATGACTAAGCTCAGCGACCCAAGTGGCCGACACAAACACCTGGCCCATCTAGGAGTGGCACTGCAGTGTCACGCAGGATGGCCCTTCCAAAAAACACTCCCCAAACAGCACATGACGCAAAGGAAAAAGAGGCGCAATGAGGTAGCTGTGTGACTAAGCTCAGCGACCCAAGTGGCCGACACAAACACCTGGCCCACCTAGGAGTGGCACTGCAGTGTCACGCAGGATGGCCCTTCCAAAAAACACTCCCCAAACAGCACATGACGCAAAGAAAAAAAGAGGCGCAATGAGGTAGCTGTGTGAGTAAGCTAAGCGACCCTAGTGGCCGACACAAACACCTGGCCCATCTAGGAGTGGCACTGCAGTGTCAGGCCGGATGGCCCTTCCAAAAAATACTCCCCAAACAGCACATGACGCAAAGAAGAAAAAAAAGAGGCGCAATGAGGTAGCTGTGTGACTAAGATAAGCGACCCTAGTGGCCGACACAAACACCTGGCACATCTAGGAGTGGCACTGCAGTGTCACGCAGGATGGCCCTTCCAAAAAACACTCCCCAAACAGCACATGACGCAAAGAAAAATGAAAGAAAAAAGAGGTGCAAGATGGAATTGTCCTTGGGCCCTCCCACCCACCCTTATGTTGTATAAACAGGACATGCACACTTTAACCAACCCATCATTTCAGTGACAGGGTCTGCCACACGACTGTGACTGAAATGACGGGTTGGTTTGGACCCCCACCAAAAAAGAAGCAATTAATCTCTCCTTGCACAAACTGGCTCTACAGAGGCAAGATGTCCACCTCATCATCATCCTCCGATTCATCACCGTGTACATCCCCCTCCTCACAGATTATCAATTCGTCCCCACTGGAATCCACCATCACAGCTCCCTGTGTACTTTGTGGAGGCAATTGCTGCTGGTGAATGTCTCCATGGAGGAATTGATTATAATTCATTTTAATGAACATCATCTTCTCCACATTTTCTGGAAGTAACCTCGTACGCCAATTGCTGACAAGGTGAGCGGCGGCACTAAACACTCTTTCGGAGTACACACTTGTGGGAGGGCAACTTAGGTAGAATAAAGCCAGTTTGTGCAAGGGCCTCCAAATTGCCTCTTTTTCCTGCCAGTATAAGTACGGACTGTCTGACGTGCCTACTTGGATGCGGTCACTCATATAATCCTCCACCATTCTTTCAATGGTGAGAGAATCATATGCAGTGACAGTAGACGACATGTCCGTAATCGTTGTCAGGTCCTTCAGTCCGGACCAGATGTCAGCATCAGCAGTCGCTCCAGACTGCCCTGCTACACCGCCAGCGGGTGGGCTCGGAATTCTGAGCCTTTTCCTCGCACCCCCAGTTGCGGGAGAATGTGAAGGAGGAGATGTTGACAGGTCGCGTTCCGCTTGACTTGACAATTTTCTCACCAGCAGTTCTTTGAACCCCTGCAGACTTGTGTCTGCCGGAAAGAGAGATCCAAGGTAGGTTTTAAATCTAGGATCGAGCACGGTGGCCAAAATGTAGTGCTCTGATATCAACAGATTGACCACCTGTGAATCCTTGTTAAGCGAATTAAGGGCTCCATCCACAAGTCCCACATGCCTAGCGGAATCGCTCAGTGTTAGCTCCTCCTTCAATGTCTCCAGCTTCTTCTGCAAAAGCCTGATGAGGGGAATGACCTGACTCAGGCTGGCAGTGTCTGAACTGACTTCACGTGTGGCAAGTTCAAAAGGTTGCAGAACCTTGCACAACGTTGAAATCATTCTCCACTGCGCTTGAGACAGGTGCATTCCACCTCCTATATCGTGGTCAGTTGTATAGGCTTGAATGGCCTTTTGCTGCTCCTCCAACCTCTGAAGCATATAGAGGGTTGAATTCCACCTCGTTACCACTTCTTGCTTCAGATGATGGCAGGGCAGGTTCAGGCGTTTTTGGTGTTGCTCCAGTCTTCTGTACGTGGTGCCTGTACGCCGAAAGTGTCCCGCAATTCTTCTGGCCACCGACAGCATCTCTTGCACGCCCCTCTCGTTTTTTAAATAATTCTGCACCACCAAATTCAAGGTATGTGCAAAACATGGGACGTGCTGGAATTTGCCCATATTTAATGCACACACAATATTGCTGGCGTTGTCCGATGCCACAAATCCACAGGAGAGTCCAATTGGGGTAAGCCATTCTGCGATGATCTTCCTCAGTTGCCGTAAGAGGTTTTCAGCTGTGTGCGTATTCTGGAAAGCGGTGATACAAAGCGTAGCCTGCCTAGGAAAGAGTTGGCGTTTGCGAGATGCTGCTACTGGTGCCGCCGCTGCTGTTCTTGCGGCGGGAGTCAATACATCTACCCAGTGGGCTGTCACAGTCATATAGTCCTGAGTCTGCCCTGCTCCACTTGTCCACATGTCCGTGGTTAAGTGGACATTGGGTACAACTGCATTTTTTAGGACACTGGTGAGTCTTTTTCTGAGGTCTGTGTACATTTTCGGTATCGCCTGCCTAGAGAAATGGAACCTAGATGGTATTTGGTACCGGGGACACAGTACCTCAATCAAGTCTATAGTTGGCTCTGCAGTAATGATGGATACCGGAACCACGTTTCTCACCGCCCAGGATGCCAAGGCCTCAGTTATCCGCTTTGCAGCAGGATGACTGCTGTGATATTTCATCTTCCTCGCAAAGGACTGTTGGACAGTCAATTGCTTGGTGGAAGTAGTAAAAGTCATCTTACGACTTCCCCTCTGGGATGACCATCGACTCCCAGCAGCAACAACAGCAGCGCCAGCAGCAGTAGGCGTTACACGCAAGGATGCATCGGAGGAATCCCAGGCAGGAGAGGACTCGTCAGAATTGCCAGTGACATGGCCTGCAGGACTATTGGCATTCCTGGGGAAGGAGGAAATTGACACTGAGGGAGTTGGTGGGGTGGTTTGCATGAGCTTGGTTACAAGTGGAAGGGATTTACTGGTCAGTGGACTGCTTCCGCTGTCGCCCAAAGTTTTTGAACTTGTCACTGACTTATGATGAATGCGCTGCAGGTGACGTATAAGGGAGGATGTACCGAGGTGGTTAACGTCCTTACCCCTACTTATTACAGCTTGACAAAGGCAACACACGGCTTGACACCTGTTGTCCGCATTTCTGTTGAAATACTTCCACACCGAAGAGCTGATTTTTTTGGTATTTTCACCAGGCATGTCAATGGCCATATTCCTCCCACGGACAACAGGTGTCTCCCCGGGTGCCTGACTTAAACAAACCACCTCACCATCAGAATCCTCCTTGTCAATTTCCTCCCCAGCGCCAGCAACACCTATATCCTCCTCATCCTGGTGTACTTCAACACTGACATCTTCAATCTGACTATCAGGAACTGGACTGCGGGTGCTCCTTCCAGCACTTGCAGGGGGCGTGCAAATGGTGGAAGGCGCATGCTCTTCACGTCCAGTGTTGGGAAGGTCAGGCATCGCAACCGACACAATTGGACTCTCCTTGTGGATTTGTGATTTCGAAGAACGCACAGTTCTTTGCTGTGCTTTTGCCAGCTTAAGTCTTTTCATTTTTCTAGCGAGAGGCTGAGTGCTTCCATCCTCATGTGAAGCTGAACCACTAGCCATGAACATAGGCCAGGGCCTCAGCCGTTCCTTGCCACTCCGTGTGGTAAATGGCATATTGGCAAGTTTACGCTTCTCCTCCGACGATTTTATTTTAGATTTTTGAGTCCTTTTTTTACTGATATTTTGTGTTTTGGATTTTACATGCTCTGTACTATGACATTGGGCATCGGCCTTGGCAGACGACGTTGATGGAATTTCATCGTCTCGGCCATGACTAGTGGCAGCAGCTTAGCACGAGGTGGAAGTGGATCTTGATCTTTCCCTATTTTTGGAACCTCAACATTTTTGTTCTCCATATTTTAATAGGCACAACTAAAAGGCACCTCAGGTAAACAATGGAGATGGATGGATACTTATGGATGACGAGTGACTGACGACACAGAGGTAGCTACAGCCGTGGACTACCGTACTGCGTCTGCTAGTATAGAGATGATAATGATATAAAAAATATATATATATCACTACTGCAGGTATATATAATATAATGACGGACCTGCTGGACACTGTCAGCAGACTCCTAAACTACTAGTATGAAGAAGATAGAAAAAAAAAACCCACCACAGGTAGGTATACAATTATGGACGAGCACTGACGACACAGAGGTAGCTACAGCCGTTGACTACCGTACTGCGTCTGCTAGTATAGAGATGATAATGATATAAAAAATATATATATATCACTACTGCAGGTATATATAATATAATGACGGACCTGCTGGACACTGTCAGCAGACTCCTAAACTACTAGTATGAAGAAGATAGAAAAAAAAACCCCACCACAGGTAGGTATACAATTATGGACGAGCACTGACGACACAGAGGTAGCTACAGCCGTGGACTACCGTACTGCGTCTGCTAGTATAGAGATGATAATGATATAAAAAATATATATATATCACTACTGCAGGTATATATAATATAATGACGGACCTGCTGGACACTGTCAGTAGACTCCTAAACTACTAGTATGAAGAAGATAGAAAAAAAAACCCCACCACAGGTAGGTATACAATTATGGACGAGCACTGACGACACAGAGGTAGCTACAGCCGTGGACTACCGTACTGCGTCTGCTAGTATAGAGATGATAATGATATAAAAAATATATATATATCACTACTGCAGGTATATATAATATAATGACGGACCTGCTGGACACTGTCAGCAGACTCCTAAACTACTAGTAAGAAGAAGATAGAAAAAAAACCCCCACCACAGGTAGGTATACAATTATGGACGAGCACTGACGACACAGAGGTAGCCACAGCCGTGGACTACCGTACTGCGTCTGCTAATATAGAGATGATAAAGATGATAGAGATGAACAAAAAAAATATAACACTACTGCAGGTAAATATTTATATAATATAATGAATGACAGACCTGCTGGACACTGTCAGCAGAATGCGTTTATAGAATAAAAAAAAAAAACACCACAGGAGTGTTTAACTTTTTCAGGCAGACAATATACTGGTGGTCACTGGTCAGTCACACTGGCAGCAAAAGTGTGCACTGTACTCCTGCTATAACTGCACCCCAGTCTCCCCCACAATTCAGCTGTGTGAGCAGTGAGCACTCAGCACAGTCAGATATACATATAGATGATATTATCATGCAGCACACTGAGGCTGAGCACAGATATGGTATGTGACTGTGTATCGTTTTTTTTCAGGCAGAGAACGGATTATATTAAATAATAAATAAAACTGGTGGTGGTCAGTCACTAGTAACTATCAGCAAAACTCTGCACTCTGAGTACTCCTAATGCTCCCCAAAATTACTAAGTAATCAACTCAAGTGTCTCTATCTATTCTAACGGAGAGGACGCCAGCCACGTCCTCTCCCTATCAATCTCAATGCACGTGTGAAAATGGCGGCGACGCGCGGCTCCTTATATAGAATCCGAGTCTCGCGATAGAATACGAGCCTCGCGAGAATCCGACAGCGGGATGATGACGTTCGGGCGCGCTCGGGTTAGCCGAGCAAGGCGGGAAGATCCGAGTCTGCCTCGGACCCGTGTAAAAAGGCTGAAGTTCGGGGGGGTTCGGATTCCGAGGAACCGAACCCGCTCATCTCTAATACAATATAGTCAAATTGCCTTCACAGTCTATTTTTTCTTGTGATTGCGACCCCACGGGAGCATGCATTGGTACACACAGTGCAATATGTGCTAACTTTTCATACGATTTTGACTATATAGTCAAAATCGTAAACAAACATCGCACTGTGTGTATGCACCTTTAGACATAATTAATATTAATTTTTGGGGGATCTGGCCAGGATCCCAGTGATCGGGATCCTGGCAGTCAGAATGCCGACACTATTCGGAATGCCAACACTGGCATCCCAGAGCCGCAATCCTGACAGACAGGATCCTGAATGCTCATCCACCGCCACACTGGAGAGGTGGTGTTGGGGGGTGGGGGTTAGTTTAGGCTGCGGGGGGATGGTTAGGATTAGGCTGTGCCCCGCGGTGGTTAAGGTTAAGCTGTGGGAAGGGGGGTGTTATGTTTAGGCACCCCCTAGGCAGGGTTAGGAATAGGCTGCGGGGGAGGGTTAGGGTTAGGCTGCAGGAGGGGGGGTTAGTTTTAGGCACCACCAGGGAATGTTAGGGTTAGGCTGTGGGTGAGGGGGGGGGGGGGGCAGTTAGGTTCAGGCTACAGAAAGGGAGGGTTAGGGGGACAGAATTCTAAATGTAGGGGTGCCACAGTTGATATTCTGACCGCCGGCACACATACCGCTGGCAAATCAATCCCAACCCCCATTTTTGTATTGTAACTGTTCTAATTCATTATACAGTATATGGATAATTTCCAACATTATCTGAAGTATGTATTGTAAGATAATCACCATTCAAATAGTAGCTGTTAAATATAAATAGTAGAGGTTATGTATATTTATAGATTAAAATTGATTGCTTTGTTGGGTCAATGTGGCAGGGTTATCAGCAAAATAAATCATTATAAAAAAAGAAACATAACTATTAGCTTCATTTAGTCCATTTGGATATAAACTATCAATTATGAAGATCATCTTTATTTCCACTTTAAGGAGTTCCCAATCTAGATCCCCTCTACATATTCCTAGTTGGATATGTTTCATCGTTGGCTGTTCTAGGTGTGGGCAAGCAGGGCTTCCGCCCGGGTAGATGTTTCCTCAGGGAGCACCGCAGTCACCCCGCTGGCACCTGCCTGCACTCAGTAGCGGATCTTGCCACGGGCAAGCAGGACTTTTGCCCGGAGCGCCGCCTTCCGGAGGGTGCAGGGCGCCATCCGGAGGGCGCCGCACCAGGGCAAGATCCGCTGCTGCTGTGTGCCCCCCGCTGCCCCCCTACTGCCGCTGGCCGCTGCCCCCCGCTGCCGCTGTGAAGGGAAACTAGACGCGTACGCGTCTAGTTTCCCTTTGTGGAGAGGTCCTTTACTGTGCGGAGCGCGATGACGTCATCGCGCACCGCACAGCAAAGGTCCTCTCCACGAAGGGAACTAGACGCTACGCGTCTAGTTTCCCTTCGTGGAGAGGACCTTTGCTGTGCGGTGCACGATGACGTCATCGCGCACCGCACATCATTTCGGTCTGTACAGGGGGCGTAAATGACCACGCCCCCTGTACGAAGCCACGCCCCCTGTTGTCGCCCGGGGCGCACAGAGCGCCAGAACCGGCCCTGCCTGCACTCATTGCAGCCTGCCACCATTTACAACTGCAGAGAGGATGCCATGGGGCTAGTAAGATTTGTACCTGGAGTATCTTCCGGTGCGCAGTACGAATGGCCAGCCATGTTCAGGAACTGTGGAGACTTGATATAGGACCTCTTCATACAGAAGATGATGCAACTAGGAGGAGTTCTACTGGACGTGTAAGCCCCAGAATGGCTGCAGCGGTCGCCAAGAGAACTGCTTGTAGACTAAAATGGCTATGACAGACTAGGAATCAAACTATGCACTGGTGATCACAGAACCGGGCAGGTTCCCGGATATAACTGAACCGGGTGGGTTACCAGATAATCACTGGACTGGGCTGGTTATTGGGTATAACTGAACTGGGCTAGTTACCAGTTATCACTGGACCTGGCTGGTTACCAAATGTAACTTTACTGGGCTGGTTACCAGTTATCACTGGACCGGACTGGTTACTGGATATAACTGTACTGGGCTGGTTACCAGTTATCACTGTACTGGGCTGGTGATCGGATATAATTAAACTGGGCTGGTTACCGGTTATCACTGGACTAGGCTGGTTACCGGATAGACCTGAACCAGGCTGGTCACCAGTTATCACTGAACAAGGCTGGTTACCAGATATAACTGAACTGGGTTGGTTACCGGTTATCACTGACAAGGCTGGTTACCGGATATAACTGAACTGGGCTGGTTACCGATTATCACTGGAACCTGGAATGTAACTAGTGAGCGATGCTGTATAGGTGCCGAGGCTGCGCCTGGCGCTCCCTCTCAAACCACCCTCTTTCAACCAATTGGCTTCCCGAGTCATGTGACCTGCTGGTACTTGAGGATTGGAAACTTTGATCAGCTGACCTCCGGAGAACATGGCGGGGCCCACTGACCATGGACGGTGGGAGGATCCCACACATGGATGCCACGATCCCGCCGAACACACCTGGCTGCAGAGCATCTGAATTCCACCCCGGACACACAAAGAGCAACAGAGAGGTGGGTGCAGACCCCGCCACAACCGGTTCATGACAGAGAAGATTGGGTGGTAAGAGATTTGGGTGACAGCAGCAGCATTAGCTCAGCCTTCCCACTCTGGAGGTAGCGCTGGACTGATGATAGAGGGGCTATGAGCCGCACCAGCATCTAAGTATCGGGAGGTGTAACAGCAGTGGCTGTAGGAAGAGAGACCGGTTACACCCAAATGTGATGTGCCAGAGGAGGAGAGTAGCAGCCAACAACAGCCCTACTGGCTGCACCACACTGTCTACTACCGCCCAGTCCCCATACCATGATGTCCGCCTCCCTGCCCCTGTTTCCTGCTAGCATTGAGAGGATGTGCCTGGGACCTCAAAGGAGAGGAGGAGGGGGACCTACTGCATCTGGAGAGCTGGTGATTAACACACATACACTTACACAAACACACACTCACTCTCTCTCACCTAAGAGGATCTACCTGGTGCAATGTGTATAAGGGGCTCTACCTGGCGCATTATGTATAAGGGGCTCTACCTGGCATAATGTGTATAAGGGGTACTACTGTGTGGGGTAATATGACTGACAGACACTACTGTGTGGTGTATTGTGAATTGACACTATTCTGTGGCTACGCCCCTTCCCCATGAAGCCACACAATTTTTGATGCATGCCTTAAATGGAGTAGAGGCACCAAAGGAAACATTCACCACTTGGTGTAGAACCAGCCCTGTATGTCATCTCATATGCTTTCAAACCATTGGGGTTGTTGTTATAAAAGTTCAGAAAATATTTTGCTACTGAAGTCAATGTCCTCAATTTAGCCAGATCATTATTGCCATTGCTTATACGTATTCCAAAATGTGGACTTTTAAATATCTGGATGTTTACCTACCGTATGTATACTTTTAACACAGGCATTCTAGATGGTAAAATGTGCCCACAGTTTTGCATGGTATAGGACTGGAAATCATCCATTACTTGTTCAATTTGTCTTAAAACCACTTCTTGGGAATCATGTAGCGGCATGCCTTGCAATGTCCACAATATGAGAATCCTCTATTATAAATGTTTTTATCTCTTATTGCAGACAGATGACTGTGTACTAGTTGGTCTTTGATATTATGAGATTTTCTCCAGCTTGTCTGCACCTTGGATGGTAAAATTTCATTGAGATCTTTACATACCCTCCAACTGTATCTTTTTGGCAGGTACAGTACCTTTTTTATGGTCTGTACCTGCCAAAAAGGGCTTTGTACCGATTTTTGTCTCTACAAATTAACATTGAAAGTATAGGAAAAGGGGCGTGACCACTCCCCTTTTACCCATGGCCACGCCAAAGCATTGGGGGACTCTGCACCATTGGGTCTCCACTCTCAATGACACAACCATCTGCTATTGGTTGTTAACCATCAATAGCCATCCAATGCAGAGTCAGTGTTTGGCTAATAGCAGAACTAGGGATAACCATCAGTGGGTTAGCCATCGATGGTCACCATCAATGTTACCATTGATGGGTAACCTCACTGGTGTAAAACCATCTGTAAGGTAACCATCGATGGTTTTACCCTGGGGCATGGCTAAGCTCAGTGCCTTGACACTTTGCAGGGAAAAATTGGTAGCACTGAACCATGGATGGTAAAAGGATTCAAAATCGGTCATAGACCATCAATAATTTTGAATCATTGATGATGGATGGCGATCCCTAAGCAAAACCCAGAATTCATAAAGGGGCACTAATCTGCATAAACCACCCAAAAGCACTTAATAATCACAGATATTTGCATAAAGTTGACTTCTATCATAATAAAGATCTCTCTGATAAAGATAGACAGTGCTCAACACTGTGATTCTATAAAAATAGTATATTACTATAGCTTCAGCTTCTTAAACACTAATCTATTAACATAGTACTTTTTTCACTGATATGCTACCCTGGGCTGTCTGGCTTATGCTGATTTTTTTGGGAGTGCCACAACCTGTACCTATATATAGTGCTAGGGACACCCAATATACTGTGTATACAGAGAGGCCTTGACGCGGCTTGGGGGCTTACACATACATTTGCTCAGATATATGTAACCAAGATCTCTGAATTCTAAGATATTGTATGGGATTTATATCTGGTTACTGCTATCATTCAGGGTGCTGGGAGAAACAAAATGTTTTTTTTTTTCTTGCTTAGAAATACCCCTCCTTTTCAAGCACCTGAATGATATCACTAAGCTAATTGAGCATCTACAACTATATTTGCTTCTTGTGAGAGGCAGAGAGGAGCTTGCATTAGGAGGAGATGCAGGTCCTGACATGCCATATGGGGCATTATGGGGTTGCTCCAAGGTGGGTAGCTCTTAGCTTAGATACATTGAAGCAGGGAGCCATTATCATGTGGCTCCTTGCTGGTTAAACATAGACCCAGATTGTGGTTGTGGAGGTGTGGGGTGTGGTGCCCCTGGATTGGCGGAGCTGGGTGGCTTTAGTGTGGCATACCCTTACATTAACACTTATCACATACAAATTTCTTTAACGCTATTTCTTATTTTAATTACATCTAATTTTTGTACCACTTTCTCTATAGCTTCGGCTTCTTAAACACTAATCTATTAACATTATAGTTTTTTCACTGGTATGCTGTCCTGGGCTGTCTGGCTTATGCTGATTTTTTGGGTGCCTCACCCTGCACCTAGATATAGCGCTATGGACTGCCAATACATATATACAGAGAGGCCTTTACGCGGCTTGAGGGCTCACACATACATTTGTGCAGATATATATAACTAAGATCTCTGAATTCTAAGATATTGTATGGGATTTAAATCTGGTTACTGCTATTATCCAGGGTGCTGGGGGAAATAAAATATGTTTTTTTTTCTTGCTTAGAAATACCCCTCCCTTTCAAGCACCTGAATGATATCACTAAGCTAATTGAGCATCTACCACTATATTTTCTTGATTCTATAAAAATGTAAGGCTAGTTAGAGGCTTGTGAGTTAACCTTTGTTGGTTAGCTTTGCTGGTTTAAGACTGTTTACAGTAGAGCGTCAATGGTCTTAACTACAGATGGTCCCGGCAACAGTTGGAAAAATAGATAAAGAGTAGCTATGTGTACCATAGATGTTGAATAAAACATTGGTCCTCCACTCTCAATAGCATAAAACAATAAACAGCAGAGAAATCAATGCTGTATTCATCAGGTGACTGTGGACCAATCATAACTAGGGGGCTTGGTTGGGATGGGTCCAATCACCAAGTGGAAAAGCATTGGGGGACTCTCCTCCTTTGGGTCTCCACTCTCAGTGACATACCATCTACTATTGGTTGTTAACTATCAATAGCCAGCCAATGCAGAGTCAGTGTTTGGCTAGAAGCAGAACTAGGGATGGCCATCAATGGGTTATCCATTGATGGTCACCATCGATGGTACCATTGATGGGTAATCTCACAGTTGTAAAACCAACTGTAAGGTAACCATCAATGGTTTTACCCATCGATGGTCACCCATGCATTACTGTACAGTGAAATGTGGGCCAATCGGAGTCCGGGAGTGTGGCTGAGGTCTATGCCCTGACAGTATGGGGGGGAAAAAGAAATTGGTAGCACTGAACCATCGATGGCAGAAAACCACCTGGCTCTCCCCCATCGATGGTAAAAGTATTCAACATCAGTCATAGACCATCAATGATTTTGAATCATTGATGGTCGATGGCTATCCCTAAGCAGATCCCAGAATTCTTAAAGGGGTACTAATCTGCATAAACCACCCAGAAGCACTTAAAATTCACAGTGATTTGCATAAAGTTGACGTCTATCATAATAAAGATCTCTCTGATAAAGATAGACAGTTCTCAACACTAGGATTCTATAAAACTGTAAGGCCAGCTAGAGGCTTGTGAATTAACCTTTGTTGGTTAGCTTTGCTGATTTAAGACTGTTTACAGGAACACTGTCAATGGTGTCACCTACAGATGGTCACGGCAACAGTTGGAAAACTAGATAAACAAAGAGTGGCTCTGTCTATCATAGATATTGAATAAAAACGAGATTTATGGTAAGAACTTACCTTTGTTAAATCTATTTCTGCGAGGTACACTGGGCTCCACAAGGATAGACATTGGGGTGTAGAGTAGGATCTTGATCCGAGGCACCAACAGGCTCAAAGCTTTGACTGTTCCCAGAATGCACAGCGCTGCCTCCTCTATAACCCCGCCTCCCTGCACAGGAGCTCAGTTTTTAGTTAACCAGCCAAATGCAGTAGCAGGAAAAGAGACGACAACAGTTAGTAGCCACATACACCACACTCTCACGACAAGAGAAGTGTCAGCGGCTAATGCCATACCAACCCAAAGAAGCTAAGTGCGTCAGGGTGGGCGCCTTGTGGAGCCCAGTGTACCTCGCAGAAAGAGATTTAACAAAGGTAAGTTCTTACCATAAATCTCATTTTCTGCTGCGGGGTACACTTGGCTCCACAAGGATAGACATTGAGGATGTCCTAAAGCAGTTCCTTATGGGAGGGGATGTACTGTAGTGGGCACAAGAAACCTGCGTCCAAAGGAAGCAACCTGGGAAGCGGCAGTATCGAAGGCATAGAACCATATGAACGTGTTCACCGATGACCACGTAGCCGCCTTGCACAATTGTTCAAGGGTTGCACCACGGCGGGCCGCCCAAGAAGGTCCCACAGACCGAGTAGAATGGGCCATAATGTGAGCAGGAGCCGAGAGGCCAGCCCTCACATAAGCCTGTTCAATCACCATTCTAATCCATCTGGCCAAAGTTTGCTTGTGAGCAGGCCAGCCCCGTTTGTGAAATCCAAACAGCACAAAGAGAGAATCAGATTTCCTAATAGAAGCAGTTCTCTTCACATAGATATGAAGAGCCCGTACCACATCCAAAGACTGCTCTTTGGAAGCCAGATCAGCAGAAACAAGTGCCGGAAACCACAATCTCCTGGATAAGGTGGAACGAAGAAACCACCTTAGGTAAGTATCCGAGACGAGTCCTAAGAACCGTCCGGTCACGGTGAAAAATCAGATATGGGGAACTACAGGACAAGGCACCCAAATCCGACACTCTTCTAGCTGAGCTAATAGCCAGCAGAAACACCACCTTAAGGGAAAGCCACTTAAGATCAGCTGAACCAAGAGGTTCAAACGGAGACTCTTGTAATGCCTCCAAAACCACCAACAAGTCCCACGGAGCCACAGGCGGGACATATGGGGGTTGGATACGCAATACACCCTGAGTAAAGGTATGCACATCAGGTAAGGTTGCAATTTTTCTCTGAAACCCCACTGACAAGGCAGATATTTGAACCTTGAGGGAGGCCAGACGCAGGCCTAAGTCCAGGCCCTGCTGAAGGAAAGCCAACAACTTTGCTATACTAAACTTGGAAGCGTCATAATCATTAGATGCGCACCAAACAAAGTAAGAATGCAAGACCCTATAGTAAATCCAAGCCGAAGCCGGTTTCTGGGCCCGCAACATAGTTTGAATGACCGCCTCAGAAAACCCTTTAGCCTTTAAGACAGAAGCTTCAAGAGCCACGCCGTCAAAGACAGCCGGGCTAGGTCCTGGTAGACACAGGGGCCTTGAACGAGGAGGTCTGTGCGTTGTGGAAGTAGAATTGGACGCTCTGACGATAGGCCTTGCAGGTCTGAGAACCAGTGCCATCTATGAGAAGCAGATTTCCTTTTTCTTGCTTGAACTTCCGAATTACCCTGGGCAGGAGTGACACTGGAGGGAACACGTACGGTATCCGAAACCTCCACAGAACCACCAGCGCATCCCTGAATGCTGCTTGAGGATCCCTTGTTCTTGCTCCGAAGACCAGAACCTTGTGATTGTGTCGAGACGCCATCAGATCTACGTCTGGAAGGCCCCACTTTTACACTAGGAGTTGAAACACTTCTGGATGGAGGCCCCACTCGCCGGCATGTACGTCTTGATGACTGAGAAAGTCCGCTTCCCAATTCAGGACTCCCGGAATGAATATTGCTGATATGGCCGGTAGATGGCGTTCTGCCCAATGTAGAATCCGTGAGACTTCCTTCATTGCCAAAAGGCTTCGAGTGCCGCCTTGATGATTTATGTAAGCCACTGAAGTGGCGTTGTCTGACTGTACTTGAACAGGACGGTTCTGAATTAAATGCTGGGCCAGGTTCAACTCATTGAAGACTGCCAGCAATTCCAGAATGTTGATCGAGAGGAGGGATTCCTCCTTGGTCCACCGACCCTGAAGGGAGTGTTGCTCCAGCACCACGCCCCAACCTCTTAGACTGGCATCTGTCGTCAACAGGACCCAGTTGGATATCCAGAATGGATGGCCCCTGCAAAATTGTCGGTCCTGGAGCCACCAGAGCTGCGACAGACGGACCTCCGGAGTCAATGAGATCATGTGAGACCTGATCCGGTGAGGCAGGCCGTCCCACTTGGCTTGAATCAGCTTCTGGAGGGGGCAAGAATGGAATTGAGCATACTCCACCATGTTGAATGCTGATACCATGAGACCCAGCACCTGCATCGCCGAATGTATCGACACTTGCGGACGAGATAGGAAGCAATGAATCCTGTCCTGAAGCTTCAGGACTTTCTCCTGAGACAAGAACAACCGCTGGTTGTGAGTGTCCAATAGTGCTCCAAGGTGCACCATGCTCTGAGCAGGGACCAGGGAGGATTTCTTCCAGTAGATGAGCCACCCGTGGGCTTGTAGAAACTGGACAGTCATATCCAGATGACGCAGGAGAATTTCTGGGGAATTTGCCAGGATTAACAAGTCGTCCAGATACGGCAGTATCCTGACCCCTTGATGGCGGAGTACCAACGTCATCACCGCCATGACTTTGGTGAAGACTCGCGGAGCCGTAGTTAAACCAAAAGGTAATTCCTGAAACTGGTAATGGATGTTGCCAATCGCAAACCTGAGGAATTGCTGATGCGACTCTGCTATAGGAATATGCAGGTAAGCATCCTGTATATCCAGGGAGACCATGTAGTCCCCAGGTTCCAAGGCCAGAATTATATAGCGAAGGGTTTCCATACGGAACTTGGAAATCTTCACAAACCTGTTCAATGCCTTGAGGTTGAGAATGGGCAGAGAATAGTTCCCCCGGACCCCCTGCGCAAGAGGCACCTGTACTACAACTCCTGTATCCAGGAGGGTCTGTTTGCCTTTGTCTGGTCCAATGGGACGTCTGTTCGGCAAAATCGATGAGGGGGTCGGTTTTTGAAGGCTATGTCGTAACCTCGAGTGACGACTTCCCGTACCCAGGCATCTGTAGTGGTCTTCAACCATTCCTGGGTATACCCTAGAAGCTGGCCCCCCACCCTGGGATCCCACAGGGGGAGGCCCGCCCCATCATGCGGCAGGCTTATCGGTCTTGGAAGCTGGCTGACGGGCCGCCCAGGCTCTTTTTTGCTTTGGCTTACCAGGTTTGGAAGTGCGGGCCTGCTTGTTGTACGCCTGACCTTTTGCTTTACCTGAAGGACGAAAGGGGCGAAAGGAAGTACCTTTAGCCTTCGACACAGAAGGAGCGGTACTTGGTAGACAGGCAGTTTTGGCAGTAGCCAAGTCAGTCACAATCTTATTTAAGTCCTCCCCAAACAGAATATCTCCCTTGAAAGGGAGTACCTCCAGGGTTTTTCTAGAGTCCAGATCCACAGACCAGGATCTCAGCCACAATATCCGGCGAGCCAGGACTGACATAGTAGAGGCCTTGGCTGCTAGGATACTGGCATCAGAAGCCGCCTCTTTAATATAGCGAGAAGCTGTGACAATATATGACAAGCATTGTCTAGCATGGTCAGAAGAGATTTCAGTATCTAACTCCAAGGCCCATTCTTCAATAGCCTCTGCAGCCCATGTTGCTGCAATAGTGGGCCTTTGTGCAGCACCCGTGAGGGTGTAAATCGCTTTCAGACAACCCTCCACACGTTTATCCGTATGCTCTTTTAGAGATGTGACGTTAGTGACAGGCAGAGCTGAGGAAACCACCATCCTAGCCACATGTGAGTCTACTGGAAGAGGCGTTTCCCAATTCTTAGACAGCTCTGGTACGAAGGGATAGCGAGCCAGCATCTTCTTTTGAGGAACAAACTTCATACCCGGGTTTTCCCAGGGTTCCTGACGTATATCCACTAGGTGGTCAGAGTGAGGTAAAACTTGTTTAACCACCTTCTGACGCTTGAACCTATCTGGTTTCTTAGGAGGGACGGATGGCTCGGGATCATCCGTAATCTGCAGAATCAATAGCCTCCAAAAGATCAGGAACATCCACATGTGAACTACCCTCCCCATCAGCCGTATCTGAGTCAGAACCTGTGGGGTCAGTGTAAGTGGTGTCTTCATTAGACGAGGTGTCAGTGACAGCAGTGGATTGTGAGGAGACAAGAGCTCGCTTAGACGACCCCTTGGGCTTAGGCGAGCGATGGTCAGACTTTTTAGTAGTCAGGGACTGGTTCAACTTCCTCAATTGAGCAGATAAATTGTCCGCCCACGGTGGGTTAACCGCAGGGACCACATATGGCTGTACCGGCATAGGGGGTCCCATAGGGGGTGTTAGTTTATTAACTAACGTATGTAGAAGCGTGGAAAAAGCGGCCCATGGTGGGTCGTTATGTACCCCCATTGCCACAGTCCCACTGGGGGACAAGGAGCCCCCAGAACCAGAGCCCCCAGCTGCTATATTTTCCTCATAGGGGTCTGTGGCTTCAGCAACACCGGCAGTGTGTTCAGCCACAGAACCGTTACCCTCAGAAGCAGACATGATATAACTTGCAGTATCAGGTAACACAGTACAATAATCAGCAGCACAATACCTCTTACCCAAACCCCTGCGCAGTGTAGTCAGCACTAGCAGAGATAAAGGAGAGATATGGTGAATAAATCACAGAGAAAAATACGTACTAAAGTATATCTTTGTGAAAATCCTATATCAATATAAAACCTGACGCACCAAGCCCGCTCAGGTTCTAGAATATAGGGATAGCAAGTTGAGTGAAAGACACAAAATGGACACCACTCAGCTAGCTAATGCACACACAGATAGTCACAGTTTGTACAATGCAGAGGTTATTACTAACAATAATACTGCACTGGACTAGCTTATATATATAGCTAAGTAGTCAATAGATATAACACTGCACAGTAAGAACTGGATGTATATCACAGGGTAATTGTACTAGAAAACCCTGATTAAATGCACTCTTTCTTAACTAGCACTGTCTAAAAAGGCAGGTAGAATACTTAAGTGTCATGTAAAGTCACGCACTGACAACCAGGTGGCTTTACACAGGAGGATTTGCCCAAGCAGTCCCAGGAACAGTGAAGCTGAGAGATAATGGTGCCCAGACACTGACAGGGAGTGAGGGAGAGACAGATATGCAGCTCCAGGGTGGGAACATTTGCGGGAAATGGCGCCCTGGGGCTGGGGGAGGGGCTTCAGGTCTAAGCCTTATCCCCCTGCTGGCAAAACCACCGGGTACTGTGGGCTACTGAAAATGGTTTAGAGAGAAAACCTGACCTGCACCCGTTCCCTGGTGATCTAGTGGGATCACTTGTACTGCCACAGTTTCCACCGCCAGCGCGCGCGGCCTGCCTCCCACTGACCGAGCCGGATCGTGATAAAGACCGGGTCCCGCAAGCGGGACCCACTTACCACCTCCCGAAGCATGACCACGCGATCCTGGAGAGCCCCCGTCGTGTGTGCCTGATTGTGAAGAAAACCGGAGCCTCCTGCAGTAGTTACCCGGCAACCAGGGCTCGGGAGTGTACAGCGCCGCTGGAGAGAGCTGGAACTGCAGCAATGAATGTCTTCTGACATTTACCACCGCTGCTGCCCTAGTAGTCTTCACTTTTTTCTTCAAAAAAAGCTCTTCTTAGGGCTGCCTGGAGCAGCCCCTCTGCTATGTGCCTGCTTACTGAAGCACCAACTACAAAACTGAGCTCCTGTGCAGGGAGGCGGGGTTATAGAGGAGGCGGCGCTGTGCATTCTGGGAACAGTCAAAGCTTTGAGCCTGTTGGTGCCTCGGATCAAGATCCTACTCTACACCCCAATGTCTATCCTTGTGGAGCCCAGTGTACCCCGCAGCAGAAACATTGGTTCTACACTCTCAGTAGCATAAAACAATAAACAGCAGAGAAATCACTGCTGTATTCATCAGGTGACTGTGGACCAATCATAACTAGAGGGCTGGACTGTGTCCAGTCACCAAGTGGAAAAGCATTGGGGGACTCTGCTCCATTGGGTTTCCACTCTCAATGACATAACCATCTACTATTTGTTGTTAACCATCAATGGGGCTCATTCCGAGTTGATCGCACATAGCATCTTTTTGCTGCTCGTGCGATCAACCTGAAGGCGCCTAATGGGGAGTGTATTTTAGCATAGGAGGGCTGCGAGCGCTTGTGCAGCCCTGCTATGCTAAAAAAAGTTTTAAGCAAAACAAGTCTAGGGCTGCAGTTACTCACCCAGTGTGATGGATCCAGCGATCAAAGTCCCGGTCCTGACTTCAGACATCCGCCCTCCAAATGCCTGGACACGCCTGTGTTGGACTCACCACACCTGGAAAACGGTGAGTAGCCGCCCCGGAACGCCTCCCGCCTGTCCGTCTTCTTGCGATCTCTGCTGCGATCACATTTCTTGCTGGCGTCGTCGTTGCCCGGCGACGATCGTCACCAAGCAACGGCATGCATGTGCAATGCATCCACCGTGCATGCGCATTTCTGACCCGTTTTCACCGCAGCGAAGAACCGCTGCATGCGAACAGGTCGGAATGACCCCCAATAGCCAGCTAATGCAGAGTCAGTGTTTGGCTAATAACAGAACTAGGGATGGCCATTGATGGGTTATCCATCTTATGACTTATTTCATAGGTACATTTTAAATTGAGATCATTAGAATTCAAGATGGAGAAAAAATCCATCAAATCATTTTGTTGACCTTCCCACACTATCAAAATATTGCTGATTTCTCGAAAATACATCAAGTATGTTATCAGTTATCATGTTATCTGTATATTTTTCCAGTGTGGGGCTGTTCTCTTCCAAGTGCTGCTGGGATTTCTAAGTGTGAGTTGTAAACAGCAAAAAGGTGAGTTAGAATACAGAAAAAGGTGAGTTTTATAATACACAATCAGGAACACACATTTGCAGTACCATTAAACTTCTGGTGAGGCTGCAAGGGGCTGACCTTGTGAGGGAGTGAGAGGGTCTCTTACTTGTAGTAGCAGAGGGGCTGTGATTGTGCGGGTGTGAGGGGCATTTTTTTTTTTTTTCTTAGCAGGAGCTGGAAGCCGAGTGAAATGGAGGAGCAGTGAGCTGGAACAACTGCAACTGCTAAGTGGAGTATAGGCGCCGCAGGAGAGAGTACTACGGCTGCATAAAAGTGAAGGACCAAGAACCGCACAAAGATAGATAAGTATAAGCCAGCTTAATTATTGTATAAGTGAGATTGCTTGTCTTCTATTTTTTATTTTTGCCGCTTTTTCTTTGAGTGTAACAGGGAGTTAGACCTTACAAACAATATGGGAGGGGCTGTGATTGAGGACCTCACTCAGTGCATGTCGTGCAAGATGTATGCACACCTGGAGCTACCGGCCCAGTGTGAATACATCTGCACGAGGTGTGTGCGAACGGTTGCCCTGGAAGCCCAGGTAACTGATCTAGAGCAAACCGTTACGCGACTGAGGGAGATTCACAATCTCGAGCGTAGTTTAGACAGAACGGTGGAGGAGTTGCGGGAGGGGTCACTGGTAGAAGAGGATGATGATCAGGTAGCCAGTTGGGTCACAGTTAGAAGGAAGAAAAAGAGGGGGAGGCACGACATCTCCGTACTATCAAACCCGAACAAATTTGCCCGATTGGACGAGGAATCGGAGGATGATAGTGAAGAAATGACGGTGCCGGAGGAGACTGCTCCCTCTAGCATCCAGAGGTGCGGTCCCTCTGGCGCGGTTGGGATAAAAGATAGAGAGGTACCTAGTCAGATGGTGGTGGTAGGGGATTCTATCATCAGGAAGGCAGATAGGGCAATCTGCTACAGGGACCGTGATCTCCGTACAGTCTGTTGTCTCCCGGGTGCTCGGGTACGGCACATCGCGGACCGGGTAGATAGATTGTTGGGAGGGGCTGGCAAAGAACCGGCGGTCTTGGTGCACGTTGGCACCAATGACAAAGTTAGCGGAAGGTGGGATGTCCTTAAGAAAGACTATAGGGAATTAGGAAAGAAACTGAAGGCAAGGACATCTAAGGTAATATTCTCGGAATTATTACCCGTGCCACGCGCTAGTCCAGGGAGGCAGAGGGAGATTAGGGAGGTAAATGTGTGGCTTAGGGATTGGTGCAGGAAAGAGGGGTTTGTGTTCCTGGAACACTGGGCGGACTTCTCAGTCAGGCGCCATCTCTTTTGTCGTGACGGATTGCACCTGACTGAGGAGGGGGCAGCGATGCTGGGGGGAAGGATGGTTAGAAGGTTGGAGGAGATTTTAAACTAGGAGCCTGGGGGGAGGGTTTAGCTAGAAACTATGGGTCATGCAGTGAGAATAGTGGGGATGGCGGTAGTAAACGAAATGGGGGAGAAGTTGTGGGGAGGGTAAGAGCAGGCAGTAAGGTTACTAACATGGGTACTAAAAGGGATTTTACCAAAGCACTAACCAATGACGATTACAGGTCATCCTTGCCACATAAGGTAAAAGATGTCCCTATCGCAAGGGAAAATACTTATCTAAGTTGTATGTATGTAAACGCCAGAAGCATTACTGGTAAAAAGGGTGAACTAGAAATACTTGCAGCAAGCAAACAGTATGATATTATAGGCATTACTGAAACTTGGTGGGATGAATCTCATGATTGGACAGTCAATCTAGAGGGCTATATACTGTTTAGGAGAGACAGACTAAATAAAAAGGGTGGAGGGGTGTGTCTGTACGTAAAGCCGTTTTTAAAACCTAATATATGGGAAGATATTCAGGAGGGGACTGTAGACACTGTTGAGACATTATGGGTAGAAATTGCATGCGGGGAAAAAGGAATAAAAAAGTTAGTATTGGGTGTATGCTATAGGCCGCCTGGTATCAACGCATCTGATGATGAATTGTTACTAAAGCAAATTGAAAGAGCAGCAGGAGTAGGAGACATAGTAGTGATGGGAGATTTTAACTATCCAGAGATAAACTGGAAAAACGATTCATGTGATACTGCTAGGGGCAATATGTTTTTAAACGCACTAAATGATAACTACTTAGTCCAACTAATTGAGGAACCAACTAGGTACAATGCAATCTTAGACCTGGTATTAACAAACAATGTGGATTTGGTATCAGGTATTATAGTAGGGGAACCCATAGGAAACAGCGACCACAATATGGTCACATTCAATATCAGTTTCTACAAACAGCCCTATACTGGCTCAACTAGGACTTTAAACTTTAGCAAAGCAAATTTTGAAAAGATGAGGGTATTTTTCAGGGATATTGAATGGGAAGGTTTGTTTTTAGGAAAAAATACTACGGAGAAATGGGAGGTACTAAAATTCCTGCTAGCTAAAAGTACACTCAAATATATTCCTATGAGTAGCAAAAAAGGGAATAAAAATCATAAACCGATGTGGCTTAACAAAAAGATTAAGGAACTTATGGGCAAGAAAAGGCGAGCATTTAAAAAATACAAATCTGACGGGGAAGCAGAGTCATTTCAGCACTATAAGGAATGTAACAAAAATTGTAAAAAGGAAATAAGAGCGGCTAAAGTAGAAACTGAAAAACTAGTAGCAAAGGAAAGCAAAGCGAATCCCAAAAAATTCTTTAAATACATTAATAGCAAGAGATTAAAGAAGGAGAGTATAGGCCCTTTAAAAGACAAGTTGGGAGTCTTAAGCAAAAATGATAATGACATAGCGGACACACTAAATGAGTTTTTTTCAACAGTATTCACTAGAGAGGACCCAATTCAGGGACTGACACACAATCTCAATAATGAGAATATCACACTGATAGGTACTTATTTAAGCGAGGAAGTAGTCTGTTACCGATTAAAACATTTAAAGATTAATAAATCACCAGGGCCCGATGGTATTCATCCAAGGGTTCTAATGGAGCTTCACTCTGAACTGGCAAAACCGCTATCTTTGATCTTTGAGGATTCAGTTATATCAGGTATGGTTCCCAAAGACTGGCGTATAGCGGAAGTAGTGCCTATATTCAAAAAGGGAAGTAAAGCTGAACCAGGTAATTATAGACCAGTTAGTCTTACATCTATAGTGGGGAAAGTATTGGAAGGTATTCTAAGAGATAGTATTCAGAAGTTCCTTGAAGTCAATAAGGTCATTAAAAGGAATCAACATGGGTTTATGAAGGACAAATCCTGTCAAACCAACTTACTTGGCTTTTATGAAACAGTAAGTGCAAACCTAGATCAGGGTAAAGACGTGGATGTAATCTTTTTAGACATTGCCAAAGCGTTCGATACTGTACCACACATGAGACTTATCTACAAGCTACAAGAATCAGGGCTAGGAAGCACAATATGCACTTGGGTCAAAAACTGGTTAGATAATAGGAAGCAGCGCGTTGTGGTTAATGGATCTTTTTCAACTTGGACTGAAGTGCTAAGTGGTGTGCCGCAAGGCTCAGTATTAGGACCGCTATTGTTCAATATTTTCATTAACGACCTAACAGAAGGTCTAGAGAGCATGGTGTCAATTTTTGCAGATGATACCAAATTGTGTAAGGCTAAAAATACAGAGGAGGATGCCGAGTCTCTTCAGAACGACTTAGTTAAATTAGAAGCATGGGAAGCCAAATGGAGAATGCGCTTCAACACAGACAAGTGTAAGGTAATGCACTGTGGTAACAAGAACAAAAATTACACCTACCTACTAAATGGGGTAAAATTAGGGGATTCTGTACTGGAAAAGGACTTAGGTGTCCTCATAGATAGCAAGCTAAGCAGTAGTACCCAAAGTAGGACTGCAGCAAAGAAGGCTAATAAGATATTAGCATGCATAAAACGGGGTATTGATGCTAGGGACGAGAGTATTATACTCCCGTTATATAAATCACTAGTGAGGCCACACCTTGAATACTGTGTACAATTCTGTGCATCATACTACAAAAAGGATATCCTGGAGCTTGAAAAGGTACAGAGGAGGGCGACCAAACTAATTAAGGGCATGGAGACGATGGAATACAAGGAAAGGCTTGAAAGACTAGGCATGTTTACATTGGAAAAGCGGAGACTAAGAGGGGATATGATCAACATCTACAAATATATAAGGGGACAATACACAGAGCTTGCGCGGGACCTGTTTTTGGTTAGATCAACACAGAGGACTCGTGGACACTCGCTCAGGTTAGAGGAGAGGAGATTCCGCACAATACGGCGTAAAGGCTTTTTCACGGTAAGGACAATACGTGTTTGGAATTCCCTGCCCGAGGGAGTTGTAATGGCGGAATCTGTCAACGCCTTTAAGAATGGGTTAGATACATTTTTATTGGATAAGGATATCCAGGGGTATGATGCATAGTCATGCATTATAGTTACTGTAAATAGGGATAAAATGCAATGGCTGACAGCAGCATCAGTCAGAAATTTTAGTCAAATCATCATGCATAGGACACCACAAATAGGTTGAACTCGATGGACAATTGTCTTTTTTCAACCTCAGATACTATGTTACTATGTATGTTAAGACTACCTCTTTCTCATACCACCCCAGGTAAAGGTAGGCATAGGTGAGGGCACACACTGTTCCCATTGCTGTTCCACTAATCTAGAGATAGTGAGATTTGTTGTAGGTGAAAAAATTTATGGTCAATGCAAATTTACCAAAATCTAATCATGGTCAAAATCTAATGGTGTTAGATATAGGATATATGCTATGAGGTTGCACTGAGGGTTTTTTCTGTAACAACATGAGACTTTTTAAAAGATACCTTTATGAGAGTTCACAGTCTTTGCATGTACAGTAAGCAGAAATTTGAGCATCCTGATATCTATTCCATTTGGGTGTCAGTTTATTTGGGCAAAATACATCTATATTCACCTACTGAGATTTTCTCCCTACAAAAATACATCTAATACATGTATTTTTTATTTCACATATAAAAACTCCTGAGAACCTACTATGCTGTAAGGGACTTCTAGTAAAGACATCATGGATTGATTATACCGATCTGTTTGAGAACTGAAACAGGATTGCCACAAGACTTTTGCCTTCCCATTTTGTTTACATTATTTTAGAATACCTATATGGATTTGGATGAAATATAGTCTTGCACTAAAGATGCAGCTGCCAGGAGAGCCTAACAATTTCAAGATTGGTGCTTTGAAAGAGATCACTTAATTTGAGGTCTTGACCAGGGCTTAGAGAGGGCGTGTCTCCAAAGGGATCCACAAACTTTCAAGGGAACATTTTGGAAAAATTTGTGGCAATATAGCAGATGTCAGTACAAAGCAATAAGAAAATAATTCCTCTCTGGGCGCCGCAAATGAGCTGCACAGGAAAGTACTAAATAGAACACCAATCTATACAACCTTGTAGAAAAAGAAAAAAGTACGATCTCACTTTTGCGCTCAATGTCCAGAAAATTCAGTTTTGCCACAGTGGACCGATGTAGTTCATTCAATATGAAAAAGAAAAAAATGCAACATAGTATAATACTGCATTGAGACCAGATCTTTCACCACTGTGTAATACAGGGAATGGAAATGTGGATATAGTCCCAAAACTGGAAAGTTCAAGCTTCCACCTCTTTTTCAAGGCACCCAACGTGATATGCAGGATTTATGGTGATGGACGCTTACATGTAAGCTTACTTCTGTAAGACGTGATGAAAACTCATAAAGGTTTCTTTTGTTGGCCTTACGATCACTTCATATAGGTAGATGGACCCCAATATCCCTCGTAACAAATCAAAGCCAGAGATACAATCCAATTAGGACTAATTGGATTGTATCTCTGGCTTTGATTTGTTACGAGGGATATTGGGGTCCATCTACCTATATGAAGTGATCGTAAGGCCAACAAAAGAAACCTTTATGAGTTTTCATCACGTCTTACAGAAGTAAGCTTACATGTAAGCGTCCATCACCATAAATCCTGCATATCACGTTGGGTGCCTTGAAAAAGAGGTGGAAGCTTGAACTTTCCAGTTTTGGGACTATATCCACATTTCCATTCCCTGTATTACACAGTGGTGAAAGATCTGGTCTCAATGCAGTATTATACTATGTTGCATTTTTTTCTTTTTCATATTGAATGAACTACATCGGTCCACTGTGGCAAAACTGAATTTTCTGGACATTGAGCGCAAAAGTGAGATCGTACTTTTTTCTTTTTCTATAGCAGATGTCTGCCTACAGTTATACCTCAAATAACCTGTGTATTGTTGCCCAAAAGGAGTCTTCAATTAAAAAAAGGTTTAGCAAAGGAAGTAACTGTACTGTTTTAAGTGTGCAGATCATTTCTGGGCACAATTTCCCCTGTTATACTAGCCCAAGGATTGCATTATGTCTCTTGGTCCAGTTTACCCTGCATATTGCAATTTTAATCCTGAAGCAGGTACAGTAAGCCCTTTTTGTTTCGGGTGGCTGTGGAGCTGGATGCAAAAGTGGTGTTGTCCTTAGTTGAGTGAGAAAGTAAACTCACTGTGATCTTGGTCACTGGGTCCCTAGCGGTGAAACATATAGTATGTCATCAATTTGAAGTGTGCCACCAACGGCAGATGTGGACCACACAGACAAGCTCCACTTCACAATAATCTCTCCACCTGAATTAACATCTGGCTTTTCCCAGACAGGCACTTATGTTTAGGGCACTCTCTCATCAGCTGTCCCAGCACTGTGTCCTGCAGTGTCTTCCGATATCAGGACTCATCAGCTGTAGACATGTTGAAGCAGAAGTGCTCGCTTTTTCTGTCTTTTCCACTTAGCAGCCCCTACTACTCTCTCAACTGCCATCCTTTGACTAAGCATGACAGCGAGACAGTAGAAGCAGGGGGAACAGGCACGCTGAATCTCTTTTCTTTTATGTAATTAACTGAACAATGGTAACACAATATAAAAATTAGAGATGTGCGGCAGGCACTTTTCGTGTTTTGTGTTTGGATCTGGATCCCCGCTCGTGTTTTGGATCTGGATAGGTTTTTCCAAAACCACCCTTTCAGGTTTTGGTTTTGGATCTGGATGATTTTATAAAAAAACATAGAAATAGCTAAAATCACAGAATTAGGGGGTAATTTTGATCCTACGGTATTATTAACCTGAATAGCATTCATTTCCACTGATTTCCAGTCTATTCTGAACACCTCACACCTCACAATATTGTTTTTAGGCCTAAAAGTTGCACCGAGGTCATTGGATGACTAACCTAAGCGACACATGTGTGCAGCACAAAAACCTGGCCCATCTAGGAGTGGAACTGCAGTGGCAGACAGGATTGCACTTTTCAAAAAGTAAGCCCTAAACAGCACATCATGCAAAGAAGTAAAATAGATGCAATGATGTGGCTGTATGACTAAGCTAAGTGGCACAAGTGTGAGGCACAAACACTTGGCCCATCTAGGAGTGGCACTGCAGTGTCAGACAGGATGGCACTTAGTCCCCAAACAGAACATGATGCAAATAAAAAAAGAGGTGCACCAAGGTCGCTGGATGGCTAAGCTAAGCGACACAAGTGTGCGGCACAAACACCTGGCCTATCTAGGAGTGGCACGCAGTGTCTGAATGTCAAAAGTGGCCGGCAATTTTTTGGACCACTGACTGCATCTCCTGCATGCCCCTGTCATTTCTCAAAAAATTGTGCACCATCAAATTAATTGTATGTGCAAAACATGGGACGTGCTGGAATTTGCCCAGATGTAATAAATGCACAATATTGGTGGCACAGGAGAGTGTACCCCTAAACCACACACACACGGCAAAGCCTGCAAAAATAATTTGAATAATAATAATCCTTTTATTTGGATGGAATTATATAAAAATATGCGGCACAGAAGAGCGTACCCCTAAACCACACAGGGCAAACCCTGTAAAAAGTATTTGGATTAAATATTAACACACCTTTATTTGTAGTAAATAATATACAGCACAGGACAGCACCACTGGACTAATACGGCAGTACCCCTGAACTTATATGGCTGCACCACTGGACTGGACTTATACAGCAGTACCACTGGACTTAAACAGCAGTACCACTGGACTGATATGGCAGTATCACTGGACTTATATGGCAGTACCACTGTACTTATACGGCAGTACCACTGTACTTATACGGCAGTACCACTAGATTTATACGGCAGTTTCACTGGACTTATATGGCAGTACCAATGGACTTATACGGCAGTACCACTGGACTTATACGGCAGTACCACTGGATTTATATGGCAGTACCACTGGACTTATATGGCAGTACCACTGGACTTATACAGCAGTACCACTGGATTTATACAGCAGTACCACTGGACTTATATGGCAGTATCACTGGACTTATATGGCAGTACCACTGGACTGGATTTATACGGCAGTACCACTGGATTTATATGACAGCACCACTGGACATATATGACAGTATCACTGGACTTATATGGCAGTATTACTGGACTTATACGGCAGTTCCACTAGACTGGATTTATACGGCAGTACCACTGGACTTATACGGCAGTATCAATGGACTTATACGGCAGTACCACTGGACATATACGGCAGTATCTGTGGACTTATATGGCAGTATAACTGGACATATACGGCAGTACCACTGGACTTATACGGCAGTACCACTGGACTTATACAGCAGCACATGGACACCACCAATGGACTGATGCAGGGCAACACAGAACCACTGCAATGGACTGGACTTATACAGCAGCACTGGACATATGGCAGCAGAGGACATCACCACTGTGACTGGACTGATGCAGCACAAGACACCACCACTGGACTGATGCAGCACAAGACAGCACTGGAATGACACACATAAGATAGAGCAGGTCGCCACACCACTTTCCCGCACAGAGACTGAGGAGAGAGACATGTCCTCTTGCTACACTCTCCAGGACTGGAGTGAAAATGGCGGTGACGAGCGGAATCCTTATACGGCTCCTTATATGGAATCCAAAACCCACGAGAATCCGACAGCGTTCTGGTTTCCGAGTTAGGCGAGAGAACCCGAGCCGGGCTCGGATCCGGGATTGGGACGTGAAGTTCAGGGGGATTCGGGGAACCCGCTCATCTCTAATAAAAATGAAAAAAATACAGTTTGTCTGCATACCATCTCTAAAATTCTAGACATACAGTATTATCTAGGGTCACACAAAGGGGATGTGTTAATTATATATATACTGTATATATGCACTGAGTGCTAATTACGTGGTTCAGACTGACTCTGGGATATTGAGGTGCTATTCTTACACCAGTGTGCATAATTATATGTTGGTTGCTAATTACATTCCAGTAATTGCCAATTGCTTTGTTCTCACTCACCCATGATATAGTGAGATTCCTAGACCAGTGTGTACAAATTTTTTCAAGGATAAGGTAAAGTCTAAATAGACAGTGGACTGGGTGTGTTTTCTGTCAAGATATGTGATGCATTAATTTGGTCACTAAAATTGAAGTTATGTGATGTAATTGACAGAGTATATTTCTTTAAAATTATTTTTGATGATTCTGTACAAGAAGCAAGAACAGTACTGCTTATCCTATACTATTCTATACAATCAAAGCTATTGACTTGGCAATATATGTAACAGAGACGGTTTAACCACTTAATTGACTATTTCGCCAAAAACCGCTCCGAAATTGTCTATTTTTTTTAATGAGTGAATTAGGTGAAGAACATGAATTTAACCCTATCCCAAATGATTTTATAAAAAAAAGGAAAAAATATATACTTTTTTATTTTTTGTAAAAAAAAATCCCAACATGAAAGCATCGATTGGGAACATCGCGACCATTGGAACATCGGTAACATCGCAACCATCACAAATTTCATTTTGAAAGCCGGGACAGCCTGCAGGTATACAGGGGGGGCCTGGGCATGGCTTGGGAGGGTTCATTTACTCTTCCCAGCGGCTGCCATTGTCTGCAGCCGCTGGAGGGGGTGATCCTGCCGTGCTGACCGATCAGCAGTGATCGGCAGCACGGCAATCAGTGGGGGAGAGTGCAGGGAGGCAGAGGGACCTTCTGGTCCCTCTGACAGCAGCAGCAGAGGGAAGTTTTTCTTCCCTGCCGCTGCTAACATTCTCTATCTGACTGGTCGCATTCTGTGCGACTAGGTCAGATGGAGCACTTACAGGCATGGTCGCATCTGATGCGACCATGCCAGGCAAGTGGTTAAGAGAGGAGGATGCCCATGTGCAGGCTCCAACCGGCCCCCCCTTCAGTGGCAAATTTCCCATTAGGCACATCAGTCATATGCCTAGGGACGGCACTTCTTTGCGGGCGGCACTTGGATGCTTGTGTTGGTACTGTCAGGCCAAAATGCACCAGTAACTGCAAAATATATCTATTGTACTGTATCATTTGCCATCTTGAATGGAGTGTAAATGGGTAGGACATGCACATATTGCCACGTAAGCTGTCCAACTTAGTAAATATGCATACATAATAATGAAAAAATAAATAAATGTCATAGTAAGTGGCCTTTTTTATTATTCTGTTAAATTGGCAGGCGGGGGGCAGCCATTACTGTTGTGCCTATGGGCACCCTCACCCCTAAATCGGCCCTAGCCCCTCCTCTCTGGTATTGTGCCAGAGTCTACTGAGCATGTGCAAGTCTCCAGAATCACGGCACCCACGCCTTGTTCCCGAGGGCAACTCTACTGCGCATGTGCAAAATACTGGGAAAATGGCAATGGCAGCCATTTTCCTGGTGATTTTTGCAGCTCTGCAGCCAGTGCCGGGCCAACGGAGCAGTAATATAGTATAATTATATGGATGCAGGATGTGTGGTGTGTGGGCCTTCTGGAGCCAGGGCCTATGTGTACCTTACACCTTGCAACCATTATAGACACGTCAGTGATGTGTAATTATATTGAAAACTGCAACTATTTCTAGCACTCTATGACTAAATCTATGTTACCAAACAATGTATCTATACTTTTTTGTAGCAGGGTGATGCATATATTTAAGTTGACTTAATACTGTAAAGCATACCTCCCAACTTTTTGCTTCTTGAAAGCGTGACACCCGCGCGACGAAGCCGCGCGCTCCCGAAAAGGGGGTGTGGCCTACAAAAGGGGGCGTGGCTTCACGGGAGGACCCGCGGTCGCGAGCCACGCCCCCGTTTTCATCACTAAAGGGGCATGCCCAGCGCTCTGTGAGCCGCTGGCATGCCCCGTCTCCCTCTGTCTCCAATGAATAGATGCTGTGCACATGCGCACAGCGTCTATTCACCGCTGCTCTGCTAAGCAGGGCAGCGAGAGACAGAGCCTCCCAACTGCCCCCCCACCGCGGGACACTGCGGCCCGCGGGTGGGACAGCGGGACAGTCCCCAAAAAACGGGACTGTCCCGCGAAAATCGGGACAGTTGGGAGGTATGTGTAAAGGCCCATACACACTAGAAGACTTGAACAATGTGAAAGATGAGGAAAATTAGCAATTTCCCTTATGTGTCCTACATGTTTACCGATAACACTGAAAGATATGAACAATCTCGTTCATTAATGAACGAGATATCATTCATATCTTTCAGTGTGTATGCACCAATGATGAACGATGCGCGGCTCCGCGCTCGTTCATTGTTGGTGACGGCTCGTTTATGTCTGCAAGCCAATATGGACAATATCTTCCATATTAGCATGCAGGGCTAGGGGCTGGGTGACAGACACCTCGGTGGCCAATCGGCCAGTGTGTAGGGACCTTAAAAATCCCTGACAAACGAGAATGAGTGTACAAACTGAGCATTGTTACAAATGATCTGAACGATGAATGATCTGTTCTGCTGGGATTGAGGGGATTGAGCTGCATGCATGGACGACTGACAACCTGCTTTAACAAGCGCGGGTGCGCGCATCGTTCATCGCTCACTGTGTACACACTAGCAATCAGATCGTTCAATCCCATCGTTATCGCTCATATCTATGGAAAAACTCGTCTAGTGTGTATGGGTCTTAACGGGGTGATTCAGACCTGATCGCTTGGCTGCTAAAATTGTTGTACTGCGTTCAATTAGTCGCCGCCCAAGGGGAGTGTATATTCGTCGTGCAAGTATGTGATCGCATGTGTACGCCGAGCTGCTGAAAATCCCTCAGTCAGAAGACAACTGCAAGTCTATTCGCAGCTCATTCACCAGTGGCTGTTTTTTACCAGTGTGTGCAGTCTGTGCGCAGCCCAGGACTTACTCCTACTGTGCGATGAGAACAGGCGGATCAGGTCTGGAGCTGACGACAAACACCCTCCCTGAAAACTCTTGGGAACACCTGTGTTTTCCCTGACACTCCCAGAAAACGGTCAGTTAGCACCCAAGGACGGCCTCTTCCTGTCAATCAGCATGTGAATGGCTGTGCGATTGCATTTTTCACACCAGCCTGTGGCTGACCGCCGATGCCTGTTGCTGTTTGCCGATGCGCATGTGCATTGCGGTGCATACCCATGCGCAGTCTATTGCTGATCGCCCGCTGTGCTAAAGTGCACAGCAGTGATCAGATCTGAACCACCCCCTAAATTACATTTTGAATGTTTCCTTTTTACTAATGATCTAGGAGAAAGTATAATGAAGCTGTAAGACAGAGATACAGTTGCATTTTGGTGGCTACAATCATTACTACTGTTAAGCGAGAGACCTATTTACTGTATTACTGCCTAGGTACAAAGTGGGTGTTATGAGAGATTATAGGAGCTCTTACCAGTGAATAAAAAGGTCTATTAACTACTCCTCCTGAATTATAAGCCTGTTATGTAGATTGAGAAGGTAAAATACCTTATGAATTGTATTGAAAACAAAAAACTCAGCAAAGTGAAATACCATACCAGATTATTATTACTATTATTATTATTATTATTATTATTATTATTATTATTATTATTATTATACATATGTATTATCTTGCATTAAAGAGCAATTAAACCCAAGTTACAAGTCTGGATCTTAAATCCTTTTTTAAATAATATTGTTTCTCACCTTATCTTATGCGATCTATTCATAAAAATTACGTTTTTTAAATACACTACAGCAGGCGTGTCAAACTCATGGCCCTCCAGCTGTTGTGAAACTACAAGTCCCAGCATGCTTTGCCAGCATACCTTCCACTGATCAACTGGTAAAGCATGCTGGGACTTGTAGTTTCACAACGGCTTGATGACCATGAGTTTGACATGCCTGCACAGGCTGCACTACAGTGTAATCATAATTTAAAGCATGCCCCCAACAAAGAGTCTTCTTTTCTCAACTCCAAGAGGCACTGTACTAGTTGGCAACTCTACAGATTTTTTGTACAATTTTCTAAGGTTCAGGTTTGTTGTAAACTGTACATGAGGTGAATGGCAAAACCTTCTAAATAGTTAAAGGACTGTCAAGCTAATAACTGCCATGAGGCTGAGCCTACCATACTCTCTCATCTTTGGGCAAGATTGATATCTTCCATGAGCAAGGGAAGAAGGAGAATGCTAGTCTGAACAACTGTTTTTCCAGGATCTTAACTTGTGAAATGTAATGGACAAACCATGCCAAATCCATGAAGGAAGGCATCTTGAGAGGAGGCATTGGAAAGATAGTTGCAGTGCTGTCTTACTGGTACAGATCATAAATGAAACTGGAGAAAGAGATTAGAACACTTACCTGATGTGAGGACAGCTCTCCCCTCAGGATTTTGCACAGTTTAATAATGCTACCATAACAAATGCATTTACTATACAGCTGTAATAATAAGAGTTACAGTAATGGGGTAGGTAAACCTTTTAAGCCTGCTAGTGTTACATTTTATGATAGATGACTTGATGTAAAACCTTTATAGGGAAGAAAACAGAACAGCAGCTGATTCTACAGAAGTATGTTTTATTGGTAATAGAATGGTACACTCTAATTTATGTAGGAGGAATCTAGATGAAGACAATACATAGATTCTATTCTTTTAGTCTGAAGTCAATGAGGCAGTCAAAAGATATTGCCAATACCAATAACAAATTTGGCAATCGCGCTTGAGAAATGATGGGTGCAATGTATTTGTATGCAAAAAAATATAGTCTTTACTTAATAATAGAACAGTAGGGTAAAACAGATATCTGTAAATGTGCACAATTATATGAAGAACAAAAAACGAAGAATGAAGAGGGATATATGCATACGTGGGAGGATGAGGGGAGGGAGAGATGGGGAAGAAATATTAAAATATGACAATGAGCACTCCTGGATGGTAAATGGAGTGTCTTTTAGTCCACTAGAGGTTGGCGTCCCACCTCTCTATTTTGGGCGAAGTTATATACGTTAGCGCCAGACATAATCCCAAAGGGAGAAAAATGACAGTCTCAGTATTTAAGTATGTGTTTGATGGTTGATGGATGATGGTTGGAAAGGAGATTAAAAGTCCCACGCTGTGTAGGGTACCCCTATGCAGGTCTGTATTGGGGGAACAACAGCGGCAAGGATAGGCAATTGGACTCCGGACACGCTGTCTCTACCGGTGTTCAGACTGGTCAGGGTGACGCGTTGGTACAGGCGCCCTCCTGACGACCGAAACTCTCGGGAGTCAGTGCAGTCTCAGGTTTGGGTGAGATTTAACATCAACTTCAAGCCCTGAGTAGGGCTGTCTGCTCTGACCAACTCCTTTCCCTTACAGAGTCTTACCTTTTCCTCACCACTGTGACCTGCATCTGCTGGCTGATCCTCTCCTCGTCTCTGCTCCGGCTGCCGCTACCCGCTGGAGGATTCTGGATCCAAGTTCCTGGTCACGTGACCGCATGGTCACTTGGTCTCGGCTCAGTTAAACACTGTCCTTATACAACGGTGTTCTTGGTGGGGCCTGAATAAGTAAAACTGGAGCTGGTTATGAGCTGGTTGTGATATTTTATAATCTTTGGGCTATATTTAATAACTGTCGGAAGCTGCCGTCTTGTTGGAAAGATGGCAGCTTCCGACAGAAATAGGTCGGAAGGGGTTCCGACCTATTAAATAGCGGCTGATTTTTTCCGACAAGTCGGGATTTCCCGACTTGACGGAAAACACGTGGATCAGTGGAATAGACACCGATCCACGTGCTTCTGTCGGAAACGGGGCCAAATCAGACAGGTTTTGTCCTCTTTTCCGACAAACTCAATCCGACTTGAAAACAAGTCGGATTGAAGTGAGGAGAGGAGCGGTGCTGCAGGCGGTGGGGAGCTGAGATCGGCGGCCGGCGGGGGGAGCTGGCTGCGGGAGGACATGTCTGTGGAGGCGGAGGGAGGTGCTGCAGGGAGAGAGGTGCCTGGCCGTCCCCGGCCAGTGCACCTCTCCTCCTGCAGAGCCTCCCCCTGCCGCCGCAGACATGTTACCCTGCTGCCAGCACCTCCCGCGGGCTGCAGATCAATACTCCCCCCACCGCTGCAGCACCTCTCTTCCTGCTGCCAGTGGCTCCACACTTGTCCCCCGCAGCCAGCCCCTCCCGCTCACGGCCGCGGCTCTCTGCTCCCCTTGCTACTGCTGTCAGCGCATCTGCAGCCGCTGACAGCAGCTGCCTGACAGGACGGCCAAATCCGACAGTCAGATTTGGCCGTCCATTGAATATGGGTTATCAGATCCATTCCGACAACTGCATGTCGGAATGGATCCGACTCCTCTTGATTATACCCCTTTGGGGTATATTCAATAAGAGTCGGATCCATTCCAACATGCAGTTGTCGGAATGGCCCCGACAACCCCTATTCAAAAGAGCGGCCAAATCCGATTGTCGGATTTAACCGTTCCCTGTTTCCTGACCTGCTGCTGCCGTCAGCACTGCGGGTGCGCTGACAGCAGCGGTAGAGGGAGCTGTCAGCGGCGCCGGAGGTGAGGTGGGAGTAGTCAGCAGTGCCGGAGTTGAGGGGGAGCGGTCAGCGGCGCCGGAGGTGAGGGGGGAGCGGGGAGGTGAGCGGACGGGGAGAGGAGGAGATGGGGGAGCAGCAGGAGCAGCAGCAGAGTCTCACGGCAACATCCACCCGGCTCCAGCAAGCGGGTCGTCGCTTGCTGGAGCCGGGTGGACGCTGCCGCTGGGTCCCTGCTCACCCCGCTGCTCCGCCGTCTCCTGCTCTTAGATCGGATCGAGATTGTCAGAAGCGGGGCTAAAACCTGTCGGATTTGGCCCCGCTTCCGACAATGCACGCTGATCAGCGGCTGAAGCCGCCGATCAGCATGCATTCCGACAGCATTCCGACAAGTCAGGTTTCCCGACTTGTCGGAATAAATGGGGCCGTAATGAATAGGTCGGAACCCCTTCCGACCTAAAACTGTCAGAAGCTGCCGTCTTCCTGACAAGACGGCAGCTTCCGAAAGTTATTGAATATACTATGTTGAACAATCTCCTACGCGTATCAACCTGCTTGGGTCTTCTTCAGGGCGTCTTGAGTGGCCATCTTGGTATGGACATTATATGCCCATTGATGTGTGACATCATTGTGGGTGTGTTTGGACTTCCCTAAGGATATAATGGCCTAAGGTTTTACTGTAATCTGTGGTGAATATAAGATTATTTTGATTGGTGTTAATGTAGCTCAGAAATTCTGTCAGTTTTGTTTCTCTACCCTGCCAGATGAAAATGACATCATCTATGTACCTGCCCTAGAGGACTAGGTTTGCCCCAAAGTCATGCTCGCCTTAAATATTCATGTCCTCCCACCTAAACATGAATAGATTTGCATAACTCTGGGCAAACCTAGTCCCCATGGCTGTGCCTTTTGTTTGTCTGTAGTGTGTATCTTCAAACCAAAAGATGTTGTGTTGCAAGATGAAATCTATACACTTTAAAATGAAATCAGACTGTGTTATTTCCATTGTGGCATCTATAGTTAAGAAGTGTTGTATTGCGTCTAACCCTTGTTTTTGGTCTATGTGTAAAGCGAAGATACGTCACTTGTACATAACCAGTAGTCATCAGACCATCTGCATTTAAAGTCCTAATAATGTCTGTTGTATCCTTTATGTGTGATCTCTGAGTTTCTACATATGTTTCTAAATATGTGTCAATATACTGTGAGGCACAAGCTGTAAGTGAGCCAATCCCGGATATTATTGGGCGGCCTGGGGGATGTGTTTTGTTCTTATGTACCTTAGGCAGGTAATAGAACATTGGGATGATTGGATTTTGAATGTCTAGGAATGCATGTTCTTTTTTTGTTAGAATACCTTTCTCAAGGCCGACGCTCAATAAGGTTCCTAATAGTTTTTTTATACTCTGTAGTTGGGTTGTGTGGAAGTACCTCATATATTTTCTTGTCATTCAAGATTCTCTGGCTTTCAGCTATATAGTCCTTTTTGTCTAAAAGGACTATCCCCCCTCCCTTATCTGCTGGTTTAATGACTAGCCCACTGTTTCTGCTTAGTTCCTTTAGTGTATGTTTTTCAGTTGTCATTAAAATTATGTTGTTAGTTTTACTGTTTATTTTGTCTATGTATCTTGTTACAAGTTGTTTGAACGTATCTATGAGACATCCGCTCATGTGTTGCTCATGTGTTGTGGATAAAAATTTGAGGTGGGTTTAAGATTTGAGTGTTTAAATGCGTCTTTATTGGTGTTGTGTTCTACACGGGCAATAGACCCCTTATTGTAATATTTGGCTAGTGTAAATCGTGTAAATCAATGCAAATCAACGTAGGTTTCAAATTTGTTGAGACTCTTCGTGGGTGCTAATTTTAGGCCTTTGTTTAATAGGGTAATGTGTTCTTTTTTCAAAGGTGTGATACTCAAATTAAAAATTCCAGTCACCTACAGTATGTAGGGAGGACAGTGAGAACTCTGAAAACACGCATTTCAGAACACATTAGAAATTTAAAAAGGGGTCTTGAAACGCATAATTTGTCAAACCACTTCAGAGAAAAATATGACCAGAACCCTACCGGGATTACGTTCCTAGGCATCAAACTAGTTCAACAAAACTAAAGGGGAGGGCATTTCACAAAATTAATAAATAAAGAAGAACTAAAGTGGATCTTCACATTAAAAACACTGAAACCACATGGTCTCAATGTGGATAATGAAGAAAGGGCAGTCATCACAGTATAGGAACTTAAGACCTTATTAGTCCACAGAAATCCCCAGGATTATGTATTTTAAACCATCAGCAAATACATCCTTACATTAAACCTATATATAGACAACATTTAAATCTGCAGACACCCCTTTACTCAACTATATTCTCCTTTCCCCTCCACATCTCCTTACCAATGCACAAACCCCTTCATTTTCTATTTCTTTTGTCCATCTTCATTGATGCTAGCAATCTAAATGCCATGTCTGATATGAATAATACGCATCATCAGGTAGACTACTTTATCAAAAATATTGAAGCACAATTTTAATTTATATTTAATCTTTATATATAACCATCCATGTAGCAAGTCTAACTAATATACACATAAGACCTAAAATTTGCTTATTACCATTTCACTCTACCTTATTTTATTTGTTTATTTATTATTACTGCTACTACTACTACTACTATTATTTTCTTTCAATTATATTTAGTTTATTATTTCTAATTATATTATAATTATCTAATCATTCTATATATCTAACACTGTTAACGTCAACAACTGATTTCTCTGATATATTGACACCCAACTGAGCGAATGGCCCCTCCGTATGCCATTATATCTTTATGGAAGTCCAAACACACCCACAATGACGTCACACATCAATGGGCATATAATGCCCAGAACCAAGATGGCCACTCAAGACTCCCTGAAGAAGACCCAAGCGGGTTGATATGCGTAGGAGATTGTTCAACATAGACAAAGATTATAAAATATCACAACCAGCTCATAATCAGCTCCAGTTTTACTTATTCGGGCCCCAACAGGAACACTGGTGTATAAGGACAGTGTTGAACGGAGCAGCGACCACGTGACTATGTGGTCACGTGACCAGGAACTTGCAGCCAGAGCAGAGACGAGGAGAGGATCAGCCGGCAGACGCGGGGACACAGCAGCGAGAATAAGGTAAGACTGCAAGGGAAAGGGGTTTGTCCCAGTGGACAGCCCTACTCAGGGCTCAAAGTTGATGTTAAATCTCCCCCAAACCTGAGACTGCACTGACTCACGGGAGTTTCAGGAGTCAGGAGGGTGCCTGTACCAACGTGTCACCCTGACCAGTCTGAACACCAGTAGAGACAGCGTGTCTGGAGTCTGATTGCCTACCCTTGCTGCTGTTGTTCCCCCAACATAGACCTGCATAGTTACATAGTTACATAGTCAATGAGGTTGAAAAGAGGCAAAATGCCCATCGGGTTCAACCTGTATTCTGCGTTAATCTGTTCATATTATACTGTGCATGCTGAAGTAATGGTTTAGTACCGATTTACAGCAATGATTCCAACCACTCCCAGATAATATTAATGTCAATATGCTAAATGCTAAAGCCCTTGATACACTTTCCTGTTAAAAATCTGTCCAATCCGTTTTTAAATGCAATTACAGAGTCTACCATTACTACCTTCTCCGGCAGTGAGTTCCAAATCTTTATTCCCCTTACGGAGAAGAACCCTTTCCTACTTTGTGTATGGAATTTTCTCTCTTCTAGCCTCAGTGAGTGCCCACGCGTCCTATACAGAGTTCTTTTAATAAACAAATCCGCTGCTAACTCCTTGTAATGACCCTTTACATATTTGAAGATATTAACAATGTCTCCTCTTAGTCTCCTCTTTTCTAGTGAATACATATTTAATTTAGTAAGCCTCTCCTCATATTCCAGTGTCTCTAACCCTTTAATCAATTTAGTAGCTCGTCTTTGAACTCTTTCTAGTTCCCCGATATCCTTTTTGTAATATGGGGCCCAGAACTGAACGCAATATTCCAGGTGTGGGCATACCAATGATTTGTACAACGGCAGAATTACATCCTCATCCCTGGTCTCAATGCCCCGTTTAATGCACGCAAGCACTTTACTTGCCTTCTTTGCTGCAGTTTGGCATTGTGTACTGCTACTAAGCCTATGGTCTATGAGAACCCCCAAATCTTTTTCCACCATAGTTACCCCTAGATTTTCTCCATCTAGAGTGTAGGATACAAGTGTGTTTTTTGTCCCAAAATGCATAACTTTGCATTTTTCTATGTTGAACCTCATTTTCCATTTAGATGCCCAAAATTCCAGTTTAACTAAGTCATTCTGTAGAGACTCCACATCGGTTTCTGAGTTAATTACCTTACACAGTTTAGTGTCATCTGCAAAGATTGACACTGTGCTTTCCAGGCCTATTCCTAGATCATTGATAAATATAATGAACAGCAGTGGGCCAAGAATGGACCCTTGTGGTATTCCACTGACTACTGGTGCCCAGCTGGAGAACATCCCATTGACCACTACTCGTTGTACCCTGTTATCCAGCCAATTACCTATCCATGTACAAATAGTATTTCCTAGGCCAAGTTCCCTTAATTTGTGGACCAGTCTCCTATGTGGCACTGTATCAAAAGCTTTTGCAAAATCTAAGTAAACCACGTCCACTGCTTTTCCATGGTCAAGATTCTTGCTCACTTCCTCGTAGAAGCTAATTAAGTTGGTTTGACATGATCTGTTCCTTACAAACCCATGCTGACTTTTAGTAATAACTTAGTTGCCTGTAGGTGCTCCTCTATGCTATCCCTCAAAATGCCTTCTAATATTTTACCCACTATAGAGGTTAAACTAACTGGTCTATAGTTTCCAGGATTATTTTTAGTTTCCTTTTTAAATAAAGGCACTACCTCAGCTATGCGCCAATCCTTTGGTACCATGCCTGATCTTATTGAACTATTGAAAATCAGGTATAGGGGTTTTGCTAGCTGTGTCCTAAGCTCCATAATAACCCTTGGATGAAAACCGTCTGGGCCTGGTGATTTATTAATCTTTATCTTGCTTAGCCTCTCCAGGACTACTTCCTCACTTAAACATGTATCTAGCCAAGAGTCATTACCTTCACTGTCGTTAAGCACTACTGTCACCTGTGCATCCTCCCTGGTGAATACTGCCGGAAAAAAATTGTTCAATATTTCCGCTTTTAATTTGTCATCGTTTGTCAATGATCCCAATTCATCTTCTAATGGGCCCACGTTCTCCTTCTTCAACCTTTTGCTGTTTATATATTTATAAAACTTTCTAGGATTGGTTTTACTCTCTATAGCGATTTGCTTTTCGTTTGCAATTTTAGCAGCTCATTACTTTTTTGCATCTTTTACTGCATTCCTTGTAAAACCGGAATGACTCCTCCCATCCATTAGATTTAAATGTTTTAAAAGCACGCCTCTTATTAGCCATTGCTTCTTTGACCTCCTTATTAAGCCACATTGGTTTGTGCTTAATACTCCTGCGTTTACTGCTCATTGGAATGAATTTGTGAATTTTGCTTTCAAGCAACCCTTTTAAAGCATCCCACATTTCCGAAGTGTCCTTGCCATGAAACAACTCTTCCCAGTCAATGCCGTTTAGTGCCCGTCTCAGCATATTGAAGTTAGCTATTCTAAAGTTGAATGTTTTGGTTGCTCCCTTATAGCTATTTTTCTTGAAACTGATGTCAAAAGTGATCATATAGTGATCGCTTTTTCCCAAGGTCTCCCCAACTTTAATGTTTGATATTATGTCCACATTATTGGAAAAAACTAGGTCCAGAATAGATTTACCTCTAGTTGGGTACTCGACTAATTGAGTCAGGAATTGATCCTTCAATGTATTTAAAAACCTGCTGCTACTAGTTTTTAAACACAAATTGTTTCTCCAGTTTATATCAGGATAGTTAAAGTCTCCTAACACTAGGATGTTCCCCATTCCTACTGCTTTTTCTATTTGCTGTAAGAGTTGTTCCTCCTCATGTATGCAGATATCCGGTTGCTTGTAACATGTGTCAATGACTAGTTTCTTCGGTTCAGTGCCCTCACTTGTGATCTCAACCCATAGCGACTCCACGTTATCTCCAATCCCCTTGTAGATAGTATCTATTATGCATGGTTTAAGTGATGGTTTAACGAAGAGACATATCCCTCCTCCAGTTTTGGTAGCCCTATCCCTCCTAAAAAGAGAATAACCCTCCAAAAACGCAACCCAGTCGTGAGAGTCGTCCCACCATGTTTCCATAATACCTATAATATCGTACTGGAATTTTGATACAAGACATTCCAATTCTCCCATTTTACCCGATAGGCTTCTTGCATTCGCAAGCATACATTTTAGTTTAGTGTTTCCCTTGATGGTTTATTTTAAAGGTATCTTTTCTGTATTTAGATGTGTCCTTCTAGAATTACTCTTACCTATTTTTAATCTCCTCCCTCCATTACCACCCCCATCATATTTAATACCTCCTTCCTCTCTACTAGCACTATTTGATGTAATAAGTCTTTCCAAGTCCCGCCCCCTGCTGCTAGTATCTTCCCTTATGCTTTGGACATCCTTTTCTATATTCCGTATTGTTGTGGAATATTCGTCCGTAGGTAATAAATACTCATCCGTAGGTAATAAATTTGGAATATCTCGGACAATACCAGTGTCCGTAAATCCGGTGTCAATACCCAAGCAGATACCCTTGCCTGCTGATCTTTCGCTCCCCCCTTCTCCTCCCCCAAATTGTTCCTTACCCCGATCTTTACTGTTCTCCCTGTTTGTCCTGTAGATTCTAGCTAAACCCCCCCCCCCAGGCTCCTAGTTTAAAAGCTCCTCCAACCTTCTAACCATCCTAACTCCCAGCACCACAGCCCCCTCCTCATTCAGATGCAATCCATCATGACAAAAAAAAAGATGGCGCCTGACTGAGAAGTCTACCCAGTGTTCCAAGAACACAAACCCCTCCTTCCTACACCAGTCTCTAAGCCACACATTTACCTCCCTGATCTCCCTCTGCCTTCCTGGACTAGCGCGTGGCACTGGTAATATTTCTGAGAATATTACCTTAGATGTTCTTGCCTTTAATTTCTTGCCTAATTCCCTATAGTCTTTCTTAAGGACATCCCACCTACCACTAACTTTGTCATTGGTGCCAGCATGCACCAAGACCACAGAGTCTTTACCAGCCCCTCCCAACAATCTATCTACCCGGTCCGCGATGTGCCATATCCGAGCACCCGGGAGACAACAGACTGTACGGCGATCACGGTCCCAGTAACAGATTGCCCTGTCTATTCTCCTGATGATAGAATCCCCTACCACCACAATATGACTAGGTACCTTACTATCTTTTTTCCCATATGTACCGGAGGCACCGCTCCTCTGGTTGCTAGAGGAAACAATCTCCTCCGGTTCCGTCATTTCCTCAATGTCATCCCCAGAATCTTCGGCCAATCTGGTGAATTTATTAGGGTTTGGCATATCGGAAATGTCCTGTCTCCCCCTCCCCCTTTTCTTCTTCCTTCTAACCATGACGCAACTGGCTACCTGATCCTCCTCATCTACCAGTGCCCCCCCCTGCAACTCCTCCACCGTTCTAATCTTTGCTCAAGATTGTGAATGTCTCTCAGTCGCTTAACGGTCTGCTCTAGATCAGTTACCTGGGCTTCCAGGGCAGCCGTTCGCTCACATTTCGCACAGATGTACCCGCACTCGGACAGTTGAGCCAGGTGTGCATACAACATGCACGACACACATTGAGTGAGTTCCCCAATCTTGGCCCCTCCCATTTTTAATAAGTGCTAACTCTCTGTTACCTTAAAAAGAAACAAACACAGGGACAATCTATATAAAAATACAATAAATACGGGACAAAAGACAATAAATGAGCAGATAAATAAAGGACAATAAAGGATAAACTAAGAATAAATTAAGTACAAATAAAAAGTAAAAAAAAAATTAAAAAGACATGGGCAATCTATATGTATAGGACAATATATAAGGTACAAGGGGTCAATAAATAAAAAAGAACTGATAAGTACAAGAATTAAATAATACAAATTTTATAGTTAAGGACAAGGGCAGACAATCAAATATACAGAAAAGTGAAAAAGTTGGAAAGTTGATACTTATCTGCTCCCTTCTTATCTGTTCACAGGTTCACAGGTGCAGTGTCTCAGGCTCCAGGCACTGCTCCCTGCTCAGATCTCCCCCCTGGCGCGGCTCCCAGGTTCAATGTGCGGCCCTTCCCTCACCGCACTGCCCTCCGCCTGGCTCGTTACTGGTAGTGGCACTTGCACCTTACAGCAGGTGCTGGCGCTGCCGCTCCGTACCGTCCCTTCCCCGCTTGTGCGCGCACCCGCACTCGCTCGTTACTTCCGGTTCTGGCTTCTCAGCGTCAGCGTCTCTCAGCCTTACAGGCTATGGGAAGGATGGATTAGGGTTAGGGTGTAGGGGAGAGGGACATACACGGCTTCAGACCTTTAATCACCTTTCCAATCATCATCCGCTACAAACACATACTTAAATACAGAGACTGTCATTTTTTTCCAAAGACACCTCATTTACAATCCAGGAATTAGGGTGCTCATTGTCATATTTTAATATGTCTTCCCCATCTCTTCCTCCTCCATCTTCCCACATATGCATATATCCCTCTCCATTCTTCCTTTTTTGTTCTTCATATAATAGTGCACATTTACAGATATCTGTTTTATCCTACTGTTCTATTATTAAGTAAAGAATATATTTTTTTGCATTCAAATATATTGCACCTATCATTTCTCAGGCGCAATTGCCAAATTTGTTATTGGTATTGACTTCTAAGGAGGTTTTAGAGGTAATCTCCTCCCCTTGCAATCTTGCTGCCTAAAACAGTGTAACTGATACTTGTGAGCGCAGAGTGAAACAATCTATCTATAAAAGATATTGCCAGTCTTGTCTTCTACACCTACTTACAGGGCTCCCTTTGATACCCACACATAGTGACCAGAACCCATACTAGCAGGGACTTTGTAGAAACCCAAGGAAAGAAATAACAAGTTATAGAGAGATAGCTGTAATTGGGTCATTTAAACGAGGGTCAAAATTGCTGCTTGCTCCCATGAAAAAGAGCAATCTGTTTGCTCACAAAGACCCTATGAAGTAATGGAACCTGTAGTTGTAGTAAGTTATAATCTCCATCACCCACGAAAAAGTGAAAAGTAGTAAGGGTGTCATAATAAATTCAAGATATGGTAAGAGAACAGTTTAGTAGCAGTAAGTGCTAAAGTCATCTCAGTACCCGAGATTCCCAATTGGTCTGACTTTTCCCAACGTCAAAGAAACCGATAGAGGAGTAAGGTACGATGGAGTGGAGGTTTATCTGTTACTGGGCTCTTCAATTATGTCGAATATACTGTATATCAGGTTTATTATGTAAAAGACAAATGCACTAATATTACAGTATATGTTCCCTGTGGACTGTGCATCAACAGGTAGGGCAGGGTTTGATATCCAGACAGGGTGCAAAGTATTCCCTGAAGGCATTATTGACACAGAGGTTGATTAAGTTACCAAAGTGATTGTGATCTTTCTGCCTGCTTTGCTGGGATCAAGAATCTTAAGTTGATTATACGGAATGCCACAGTCGGGATTCATTGAGTGCAAATTAATAATAAATATTGCTTACTAGTCAACATTCCTGTCAGTCCCAGGGCAGCTGATATACACTCTTGCCTGCAGGACAACCTTTAAGTTAAAACTGTGACTTACTGTACTCATTAATGTTGTTTGATGGTTTTCAATGATGAGTTGTTCATTGCACAGATGTCTGTTAAGTGCCATTTCTGCCCTTTGTGTTCATAAAATGAAGATAATGTACAGTATGTATACTACTGAGACTCACTGGACTTCCTAAAGTAGGCTTAGTTAATTGAATTTAAAGGTCCAAGATTTGTGTCATGATATTCTGCTGCTTAAATCTGTTAGCATTTGATCATGTTAAATACTGTTTTTTGTTGCAAACACTTTCCTATAAACTCTACAGAGTGGGAATGGGAAGCCTTGAAAATCAAGGATTACTGAGGTTAAGATCTCATGGGCCACACTTCAATACAAGCATCATAAAATATAGATGTAAAGGTACAATTTTGTTACCATGTGTGTATGCTTAAGTAAGTATAAAATGCTAATATTACCTCACTCTCATGATTAATGTAAGCCATATAGTGCATAAAGCTCAACCAAGGAGTATTTAAGGACAGGGCCGTAACTAGAGTGGTGCGACATGTGCCACGGCAATCTCACTTGCAACTTCCTCCTCATTAATCCCTGGCATCCCCTTGCCACCCACATTTATTTAATTTTAAAATGTACCTTTATTTAAGGTACACTTTAGAATTTTCATACTTCCTATAAAGGATCACATTGCTCCACGAGTAAGGTATCTGACTGCAACATGTAGGGTCATGAGTTTGAATATCATGTGGGAAGGGCCATTAAAACAGTTGCTTTCTCTGGGTGCATGGGGTTCAACTTCTATCCATATTTGAAAAATATTGGGGAGGGGCATCAATGCTTAATATATGCTGTATTGCATTTGTAGGCACACTGCAGTACATTGTATTGACTTATTACTGAGCAAACATTTTTTAAGTATTTACTATTTTCCTGGTACCCTGTGGGCTGGCATACCAAGAGGAGTCCAGTGCAAAATTGGTGTTTGGCCTGATAATGTCAATTATTATCTTCAAACATTAAGCTATATACCATTACCGTGGAGCCGCTATGGCCGCTAGACCACGTGCACGTGCTACGCACTTTGTACGCTATTTGCGTACAAAGTCCCGCACGTGGTACGCACTTGGCGTAAACACGCTGCGCTGAGTGTATGGAATACACACAGCGGGCGCACCCACAGTTGATAACCTTTAAACCTTGTTAATAAAACACAGTAAGAATATGCTTATACTCTAAACCTTAACAGCAAAGCACTGCAACAATGTTAATACCTTTAAACCTTAAGTAGCGCTGGTGATACAAAGTATCCGCAGTGCATACACCTTAACAATGCTTATACACTTTAAACAGGTTAAACTACTTTAAAAGCCCAGGCAGGAAAGAGGAAACACAACACCGTTTGTTTTGGTTACAACCACAGCAGCTCTAACACCGCCGTGGATTGATTCTAATAAAAGGTAAAACAATACAAGTCATACACTACAAACTAACGAGTAAATCTAAACAGAATAATGGAGAATAATGGCTACAGAGAATATACATACGTGAGAATGTTTCGCAGGCGCAACCTGAATTCAGTCCTCAGTTATCAGGGAGAAAGCCTTCAGAGTCTTGTGTGACCAAGCCTGCTGCAAGCTCTATTTATTCACTTCATCCAAAACAATACAATGGTCACTGTAATCCCTTTGTTCATTGGACACAGGGATATGTCTCTACATTACAGCAAAGGTCATAGGTGGATTTGAAAAGGTGGGCTGTGTCTTTCCCCAACTGCTCTAGTGGGTGGTATCCTCTGGATCCCTCCCCCCTCGCATACACAATACACAGTAAACACAGTCAATGTTCATATTCTACTTTTGCACATAACTATACGCAGGAACATGCAATCTTCTCCTAACTAACACCGGAATGTTACTCTCAAAATACCCTACAGCTGGATACTAGACATCACCTTTCAACCTTTATCTGACCATTCCTATCATGCAAAGAGGACTCTCTCTGTCCAGGAACTGTTTAAACTAATCATACTCGCTGACATGGTCTAGGGGAATGTTAACTACAAAATGCACTATTTGGGTTAAATATGCTACGATCGAGTCGCACGCTACACGCTCACAAACTCCGCCATAAATACACATCTTATGCGCACGAGACGCTAGAGCGTCCCCTACGCAACTTGCGGGTTTGTGTACGCATGGGGGACCAGGTGCCCGAGCAGCGTGCATGTGCATTAGGGGTTAGTACAAAAGGATATGCATCATGATATTTTTCGACTTTGACAGTCCACCCTTTGGCAGTCAACAATAACTGCCACTATCCAAACAATTAAGCAGAAAAATATACAATACAATGAAATACCTATAAATGATTGGGTGGAGGGAGGAGAGTAGAAGGTGGGAAATGTATGACCTAGTGGGATAGTAAAAGCATGTATGTATAAAATTCATGTCTGAGAGGTCATGTATCATCGTGCCGTACATGTTCTAGATAAGCTTCAAGGTATTGCAAAGTATACATAAAATCCTTCTTATCCCGTATTAAGGGTCTGTAATTGGGCTAACAAACACTACCGAGCTCTTTTCGGCTTTTTTTTTTGTTCCAACAAATGGGGTGCACATTATTTGATGATACATGGAGGGGGAGAAATATGTGAGTGCTAATATATGTACCTATATCACCTATCGACTATGTGTGTCACTACCTGAAGATCGTAGAGATGAAGATAAGAAACATGTGTTACAAATGCATTCATATGATAATATGTGTAATTGTCCTTGGATGTCTGTTGAAGTCTTGTCCGGATAGGTGTATCTTTGCTGTGGGTGGTAAGCAAAGTTTTTCAAGTGTCCATAGAAAGTTAAAGTCTCTAAAGTGTCTCACAAAGTCTGTGAAAAAGTTCAACAAAGGTCTGTAGAAATGTTCATCAAAATCTTCTTCCGAGTGGATGTCTTTTTACCTTGGAGAAAAACAAAGGAGAAACGGGTGAAAGAAACGGACCGTGGAATCACGTCTTATCACAACATTGTCTCGATTGATGGGTCATAAATTAAACCAGTTGTTGTAACAATGCCCTCGCTCCTCAAACTCATCAATTTGGTACTGCGCTTGCAATGCATTAAAATCCAAACACATCTAAATATCAATCCAATCATTATGACAACTCCTAGGATACAAAGGAGAAATTTCCCTACATTCACGATAACATTTTGAGCCCATTCTCCTAAACCTGAGAACCAATTGCGTGGGTTCAACCATGAAACCCAGCCGGTCAGTTCATTACTCACAGCAGTAAGGGTAAGGTTGTGTCTCCTTCGGAACTCCCACTTCAATTGCAAGATATAGTCCATCTTTTGATCTATGACCTCGGTTGGGTCATCCGTGCTGTTTGTGATATACGTACAGCACTTCACACCATACTGAGTTTCTAGGGTGACACAATACCCGCCCGTCACCGCTGTGATGTAATTGAGAACCATCCTGTGCTGGATCAGTTCCGTTTTGTAAGCTTGCAATTCCCTCCCAGTATACCTGAAGGTGTCATCATACATCTCGGTAATATTGTCTATCAGGTTCGCTAGCGCATTTATATACCTAAAATTTATAACTCCTCTGGCGGTACGGGTGATATCTAGCGCGAGTAGAAATTGAATCCCGGTGGACTCGTGGATCAAATCAGAGGCTGCGTGCTCTGTCCTATCTATAAGGTGTCTCTTAACAATGTGTTCGTAATGAGTGTGAGTGTAAGGAGCTTGAGCATTGCGGTGAACGTCTTTCATCTTATCATGGGTAATGGTCATTACTTCTGGCAACACTCTTCCAATGTAACACAATCCCTCTGAGTTTGGGGCAAGCCACTTATACGCCTTCCTCCCACATATGAAATGGTATCCGGACTCCAGGTCGACAGCACAAAGGTCGACACACTTTAGGTCGACGCCAATTGGTCGACACACATTAGGTCGACAGGGTCAAAAGGTCGACAGGGTCAAAAGGTCGACAGGAACAAGGTCGACATGGAAAAAGGTCGACATGAGTTTTTCACGATTTTTTTCTTTTTTTGAACCTTTTCATACTTAACGATCCACGTGGACTACGATTGGAACGGTAAAGTGTGCCGAGCGAAGCGGAGCGGAGCGAAGGCACCATGCGAGGGGACGCGGTGCACTAATTCGGGTTCCCGGTCACTCTACGAAGAAAACGACACCAAAAAAACATAAAAAACTCATGTCGACCTTTTTTCCATGTCGACCTTGTCGTTGTCGACCTTTTGACCATGTCGACCTTTTGACCCTGTCGACCTAATGTGTGTCGACCAATTGGCGTCGACCTAAAGTGTGTCGACCTTTGTGCTGTCGACCCTGAGTCCCAGACCCATATGAAATATGCATCATCGGGGAGGACATATGGTACAGAATATGACATCACCATATTGCAAACCTTCCAGGTGAAAAATCCTATCCCTAACTCTCTCATCTGTTCAGTACACGTATCAGGCTGTATGATATGCGCACAGTATCCTGGTGATACTTCTCCAACCCGCATGGTCCTACTTCCTAGAGTATACCTATACTGAAAATATCTCCCACCGTTGGCTATTTAGCGTATAAGTTCTAAGTCTACGGGCATTCTATCGGCTCTGTGTGAAAATGCCATGGTTTGGTTGTTCCATGTCACTTCCCAATTTCCCGGCTTTCGGGGATTGGAAATGTTGAAACATATTAAGGACCTATCCACATGATATTGGTGGAGCTTCAAACTAGGAGGCCTAGAAATAAAAAATTTCTTGTCCACCGGTCTCCCACCCCTTAATTCAAGTACCTCATCTAGTGTTAAAGGGTACGGTACTAATCCTGACTTGCTCTGACCTTGAGGTACTTGTGAGCACACCCAGCATTCCGTTTGGTTTAAAACCTTACCCACTAATGAGTGATAGTCACTCAATGGATGACGGTCCATGTTGATATTAAGGCTGTACTGACATCTCTGGATGCACCCGTCCTCAACTATGTTTTCACAATTTCTACAGATACAATTCTCCTCAGCTAACAATCCTTCACAATGTCTCCTAGTGTCATGACTACCAGATCGTTTTCTGATACTCGCCTTTGCTCGGTGACTGTGTTGCTCTTGGAATTCTACTAATCCGTCCTTGTCATCAGAACCCATTCCAGATCCTTTCTCGACCTCTCTGGTACTCTCACCGGAATAGACTGTTCTGGTCAACAACAGGGTCAACAGGAAAAACCCGGAACGCAGTCTCTTGGGGTAAGTCCATCTTGCAGGAGGAGAAAGAAAGAGTGGTAATAGGAGGTAAAGAAAATAATAGAAGGGAAAGAAAATTGGTACGATAACCACCTCTAGTCTTGTTGTTCTCCTTGCTCAGATGCCATCTCAACAGTGCTGCCTCTCAGTCTTCCCAAAACGGACACTACAGTGATACGATATTCTTTCCGAATCAGCGACCTTTCTGTAAGGAGCATAAATCTTGCATTATCATTTGTTTAACTGTTGTGTGACATACCATCCGTAGAACATGAAAAAACAAAAAGAGAGAGAATAATAGAAAAAGAGAAAAATTGTCAGATTTCCGTTCACCATCAGGCTGTCACACCAACATGTCTATCGGTATCTCTGCACAGTCTCCCCCACCAGTATTTCCACTCTCCACCCTCTGTGCATGGCCAGGCACAATGATGCTGGTAAGATATACTGGGGTTGGGCAGACCTCTGAAAAGACCAAGTAGACATGTGACGTTTGAGCTGTAGTTCTGCTGGTGAACGCCAGAGATGAAGAGGAAACATTTGAAGATAAATCACAGAGTTTACCTGGCCACCCCTGTGTCTACAAGGAATGACCTACCAATTACATCAACTGTGACCTCAGGTTTACTACCTAGGCTAATAATCAACTTCACTGGTTGCAAATTACAGGTGCGGCCCAAAATTTTTCCTATATGATCCCTGATTACAATTCCGTGCGTCATACAGTGTGTCATGTTCAGGTCTAGGGGGTCGATATACCTTATGTGGGTCTCTAAATCTGCAACTCCGTGCATAATGTCCTTCCCGCTGGCAGTTATAACATTTTACCACATACGACTTACCAACAGGGGTCTGGGGTTTAGGCTGATGTGGCTTCGTTGTCAGGACTTTTATACTTATTGTCATCAGCTTACCCCCCTGTGACTCCCTGTGTTTATGTTTACTGATGTTCCGATCGTGCTTAACAGCGGACTCTCTTAATGCAGCTACCGAAAAACCTCTCCAGTTAGGTTGAGTGGTTTGTACTATGGTTCTCAACATTTCTTTTAAACCTTCCATTAATACGGACACCGCTACCTCTCTATGATGCACATTATCCTTACTCTACAATGTGAGGTGCAATTGTCTGTGCATAATGTACAGTACCGTACTTACCTGTGGACACAACCTCACCTGTCCCCCCACTAGTAGCCTTCACTACTGCTCTTACTGGTTGGGCCGTGCCCACTGTAGTATCTTGTATGGTGGCTGCTAGAGAGAGTGCCGATATCGTGGTGGGCTCATCTTCCTGGTCGTAGTCCTGAGGGAAGTTTAAGATGGGATACAACTTGCACGGGTTAGCATTAGCATCAATACACTTATCTACTTTACTCTTATCACCATTAATACATTTATTAAGTGCACTTTTATCGTATACCAGTATGCCATTCTCTGTAGCCATTTTCTCTCCTGTTATGTATGGTGGTGGTGGTGCTGTTGCTATCAGTTTTCTGCTAGGGTTGGAACCAGCTGCTTGAGCTAATCCCTGTTGTATCTCACCCTCCTGTTGCCATAACTGTAAATAATCATAATGTCTAATCCTTTGTTTCTTGGATTTTATCAGACATATCCTTCTCCTTAAATTTTGCAACACCTCAGGATTAAAACTGCCTACCCTATCGTTCACAGTCATACGTTCCCACTCATTGCATAAGACCTCTGCGTGTGATCCATATTTCTCACACATTATGTACCTCGCCGACCCTTTGGGCCGCGGAATACCAACCTGAACCCTGGTTGATCGTCCCTTACTTGAGCAACTGGCCCCCATTCTTTGCAGGTATTGCCTTCTCAGCGAATTCCTACAAAAACCAAATTACTCAATATAAGGCAACGGTGAAAGTTCTCCGAGTGCTCTCACCCACCCACGCCCCTGCTGGCTAATAAACCGAACACTGTGCTCAGTGCCGGTCGTACCCAACCTCGGGCTCCTGTGTAACCGTTATTTACTGAGAGCGTGTGGGAGTATGCTACCCATCCCAGTAAATATCAGTTGTTGGAGATTTCCTGAGTGAACAGCGAAACTCCCTTAAAATAAAAAAACTGTTACACAAATCACGTTACGTGTACAATTAGCGTCTATGATCCCGCAAATTGAGTGGGTATCAAGGTGAACTAACTAATGCACACAGTAACGTGCGGTACAGTCGCACTGCGTATAAGTAACTATTACTTATCCCCCGAACGACCAGCGAAATCGATTGTTTAGGCTGCGAAACCTCAGCTGGAGCGTATTCTCAAAACGGTCCTATATGGGTACTACGCAAACCCCCGGGGCTGCGCTCTCTACCTCTGACCTTTCTCAGGCCAGGGTTTTCAGAACTTCGGTTGACCTGGTCAGCGGATTGCTACCTTGCTCCTTTATACTCTTATCAATGTTAACGTGAGCAAGCCAATCTCACGCCACCAAGTGTCCACTCCACTGATGTACTCTCCTACGGGATCCCGAATTCCCTTGGGTCCAAAACCTTTATTTGCACACTCACTCTTGTTCACTCATATACTCTTTGATTTTTCTGTACAGAAAATTACTTTCATTCAGGTGAAACAGGCTAATCCCAGAGGTGATGCAATAAGAGAAGGATCTTTTAAACTAAAATATTGGAAACTAAACAAATTTGTGCTATTATCGCGTGGCTACCCTATCGCCTAAACTAAAACAATGCTATCGTGTGATTTGTATTTAGTGGGCGTATCTGTACGCACGTTGCGTAATATACGCCACGTGTGTAGGCCTTTGCATTGCATACGCAGTCTCGCACGCTGTCCGAGACACGTGTACAAAGGCCGGATACGTCCGCCGCCATACAAATAACACGCTTCTATAAATGTAAACGATATTCAACTATAATCGCTTACCAAACACCACACAGTATCTCCTGTATAAACCTTTATAACTGGGCCAGGCTACGTGTGTGTTTTACACTTACTCCCTTAAATATTACTTTTTACTTTTAACTAAATAGCAACAAATTTCTCAGTACGTAATCAATGCTAATGGCAAACAAGCGGGTAGATATGCAAAATACACAAAATACAGGTCTAAATGAATCTAGTAATCAATGCTTCCAATAGTATGATTCATATTGGATAGCTATCTTGCAGAACATACATTGATATAAACACACACACATAATTATAATATTATATCTATGTACCATTCACTGGTCTCCTGAGACTCATTTACTCATTAAGTGCTTCTAATTTGCATATGAATGTGCTTTTGACTGTCTGTGAAGGTGGTTTTTCACTGCCAGGAAAAAGCAGCCACACAGGTTAATTTGCATTTCAATGGCTATCTTACAACAAGCAGAGTTTAACTGAATCCTAGAGGTAAAGAAAAAAAAACTTTGTTTATCTCTGTATGTGGTTCTTACATGACGTATTCATCTTACTATTAACTTTTATTAAGCCCCATCTGAATCTATTTGTAATTGACTATGGCATGGGTTAAATAAATGCATTGGTAACTCATAAATGGTGATTTATTTTTGACCAAGGACGGCTGATTATTCGGGCAGTGAAAATCAGCCATTTAGAAAAAAAATGACCTTCCCAAAATGGCCGCTGCTCCTCCCCCTTCCACATCCATAAGGGTTACACAAAATGGTGGACAGGCCATGTGGTTAGTCCAAAATGGAGGACAAACCATGCGGCTTCCTTTTTCACTAAGAAATCACACATCATGCGAGCCCCTGAAGTTATTTTACCTTGTTTTGCAACAATATGATCAGATATGCCGAGTACAGGTGTATGCTTGTATTGTGTGCGCATTTGGCGCAAAACAGAAATTTACAGATTTAAAATAGCTTTGCGTTCTTATCTTCCGGATCCCACCAGCATCCCAACAAACCTTGCAGAGCAGACACCATCTTATCAGCAATGAAATAGGGTTTACCAGTGTATTCTACAGCCAAAAAACTTACATAGGATACCTGTCCGCCCTTTTGCTGATAGATAGAGTCTGCTTTAACCTGCTAGGCTGTGGGTATGAGGAAAACCAGGACGTGGCCCCCAATTGATAATGTCAATTATTATCTTCAAACATTAAGCTATATATCATTACCGTGGAGCCGCTATGGCCGCTAGACCACGTGCACGTGCTACGCACTTTGTACGCTATTTGCGTACAAAGTCCCGCACATGGTACGCACTTGGCGTAAACACGCTGCGCTGAGTGTACGGAATACACACAGCGGGCGCACCCACAGTTGATAACCTTTAAACCTTGTTAATAAAACACAGTAAGAATATGCTTATACTCTAAACCTTAACAGCAAAGCACTGCAACAATGTTAATACCTTTAAACCTTAAATAGCGCTGGTGATACAAAGTATCCGCAGTGCATACACCTTAACAATGCTTATACACTTTAAACAGGTTAAACTACTTTAAAAGCCCAGGCAGGAAAGAGGAAACACAACACCGTTTGTTTTGGTTACAACCACAGCAGCTCTAACACCGCCGTGGATTGATTCTAATAAAAGGTAAAACAATACAAGTCATACACTACAAACTAACAAGTAAATCTAAACAGAATAATGGAGAATAATGGCTACAGAGAATATACATACGTGAGAATGTTTCGCAGGCGCAACCTGAATTCAGTCCTCAGCTATCAGGGAGAAAGCCTTCAGAGTCTTGTGTGACCAAGCCTGCTGCAAGCTCTATTTATTCACTTCATCCAAAACAATACAATGGTCACTGTAATCCCTTTGTTCATTGGACACAGGGATATGTCTCTACATTACAGCAAAGGTCATAGGTGGATTTGAAAAGGTGGGCTGTGTCTTTCCCCAACTGCTCTAGTGGGTGGTATCCTCTGGATTCCCCCCTCTCGTATACACAATACACAGTAAACACAGTCAATGTTCATATTCTACTTTTGCACATAACTATACGCAGGAACATGCAATCTTCTCCTAACTAACACCGGAATGTTACTCTCAAAATACCCTACAGCTGGATACTAGACATCACCTTTCAACCTTTATCTGACCCTTCCTATCATGCAAAGAGGAATCTCTCTGTCCACGAACTGTTTAAACTAATCATACTCGCTGACATGGTCTAGGGGAATATTAACTACAAAATGCACTATTTGGGTTAAATATGCTACGATCGAGTCGCACGCTACACGCTCACAAACTCCGCCATAAATACACATCTTATGCGCATGAGACGCTAGAGCGTCCCCTACGCAACTTGCGGGTATGTGTACGCACGGGGGACCAGGTGCCCGAGCAGCGTGCATGTGCATTAGGGTTTAGTACAAAAGGATATGCATCATGATATTTTTCGACTTTGACAGGCCATGAGTAAAATACATTTTGACTGCCACAAATCAGGGACTTAGCATTACTTAACTAACCCCAGTACAGTCATATCAGTATACTCTGAAAGTTTCTAATCTCATCATTGCTCTGCTCAGACTCTGTATCAGTAATCCTCTATGCACCTTTGATTCCCAGACTGCAGTTACTAATTGCACAAGTGTTACTAGTTGCTGGTTAATACATTACTTTTCTTACAGCAATGATCCTGAAATCCTGATCTGTTATTAACCTCTAAACATCCTGCATGTTCCCTGTAGCTCTCTTGGACTCTCTTATTTGATTCATTCAGCCAACCTCTGTGCTGCAGCAGTCATCTGACTTCATTCTCCAATGGACTTCATTCTGTTACTATTTTAACCTGAGACAGGCAACTGTTCCTGGTCAGAGTAATGTCTTCTCTCTGGGATAGTCCCTAAACACAGGCCTTTGTTACCTGAATGCTGCTAGTGCTATATCACTGTGCCTCTCCAGTGTCAGTGTGTTCTTGCCTTCAGCTCATCCGTGTGTCCTGTCCAGCACTTCCATGTGCCCTGCTTCAATGCCGATTCCAGTTATCCATGTGTTTTGTCGAGCACTTCCATGTGCCCTGCTCAGTGCTGCTATCAGCTAATCCTAGTTTCCTTCTCAGCGCTGCCTCCAACTACTGTGTGTACTGATCAACACTGTTCTCAGTACAGCATATCTGGATTCCCTGCATCTGCTACATTTCCAGCATATCTAAATTAACTGCATCTCCATACATCTCTAGGCTATCTGCATCTCCTGTACCTGTCTTCAATATATCTGCATATCCTATATCTGCAATCATCAGTATACCTGCTAATCAGGCATCTGCTACATTGCCAGTATATCTGGATTTCCTGCATCTGCCGGCTTTTAATGAACTTAATTTCTGCTGTGTAAAATCTAGTAGCACTGCGGCTTCCACGCTGCACACATACTTGCTTCCAACACTCCATCTCCAGTCCAGGTGGTGTACCAGTGGTTCATCTTATCTGCTGCTGTACTCACCACTTTCCTGTGGATTCCGCTCTGTGTTGTGCTGGATACTTTCATTCGACTGTGTTTGTAAGTATTACCTATACTCTGTGGTTTACTCAGGTTACGGCATTCGCTATCTATTATTGGTTTCCCAGTACTGTCTGCTATTGCCTTGGGCTGGCAGTTTAGTGTACAGGTCCTAGGGCTAGAGTACGTGATAGGGTTACAGTCTATGCACTCTGGTGTCCAGTACTGTTTTTGGATTGTTCCCCTGTTCTGAATTATTTATCCGTATTCTGGGAACAGTACTTGCATTAGAACAGTACCAGGGATATATCTTCCTCAAGCTATTTTTTGGTTCCATATGATTCCAATTTCTGATTTAAATTCCAGTTTCATTCTGTCAGTACTATACTGCTTTGAGTTCTAGGGGTTGCCTTGCTTCTGGTGTGGGTCTCTGTTCTGACTGGTTTTTAGTCATTATTAGGTGAGAGATCACCCAGTGACCTGGTGGCTCCTGATTCCATTTCAGTATCCTTCCATATCACCAGTCAGTGGGTCCAAGGCATCACTAGAGTGCTTAATCTCATTTAAAACTTATGAGCCTGTGACCATCAAGCCTCAATTACTATCACTCCATGAGCATTCCCATATTACATCCTGCTCATGTCACTCATACACCTACGTCAGCAGAGCCCAAGGGTCCCAATACGGATCACAGACTTTCTCATTCCATGACATTGACATTGTTTGAACTTTATGTGCCAACATTATTTATAACATTATCTCTAATATAGGGGGTCATTCCGAGTTGTTCGCTTGTTGCCGATTTTCGTAACGGAGCAATTAAGGCGAAAATGCACATGGTACGCAGTGCGCATGCGCTAAGTATTTTAGCACAAAACTTAGTAGATTTACTCACGTCCGAATGAAGAATTTTCATCGTTGAAGTGATCGGAGTGTGATTGACAGGAAGTGGGTGTTTCTGGGTGGAAACTGATCATTTTCTGGGAGTGTGCGGAAAAACGCAGGCGTGCCAGGATAAAACGCGGGAGTGTCTGGAGAAACGGGGGAGTGGCTGGCCGAACGCAGGGCGTGTTTGTAACGTCAAACCAGGAACGAAACGGGCTGAGCTGATCGCAGTGTAGGAGTAAGTCTCGAGCTACTCAGAAACTGCTAAGAAATTTCTATTCGCAATTCTGCTAATCTTTCATTCGCAATTCTGCTAAGCTAAGATACACTCCCAGAGGGCGGCGACCTAGCGTGTGCAATGCTGCTAAAATCTGCTAGCGAGCGAACAACTCGGAATGACCCCCATCGTGTACTTAGAATGAGAAGAGCATTTGTAGACTCATTTCGACCAACATGATAAAACTTTTTTTTTTTTGAGAAAAATTCAAACAATTGAACAGGAATGTATGAAAATGGTGTACATTGAGGCAATATTGTCATTCTTTCTTCCCATGTATATTAACAGGCTCTTTTTTCCCCAAAAAATGAAAGCTCTACATGTCCCATGTATTGCAATTACATAAGTGACTTTTACTAAATAATTACCAACTTGGATGCCAGAACTCCACATCTGCTGTTCACAAAAATAATGGAGCAGAGTGTCGGCAGGGGCGAGTATCCCACTAACGGTTACTGCTATTTTATTGGCTTGAGTAGAGGTCGCCGAACTGTAAAATATTAACAATCCCGGAGTTTGCCTTTAAACTTAAACAATCAAGGAATTACTAACTAGAATCTAACATTTTATGCAGATAAAATATGACATGGATCACTGATTTTTTATGTGTCCATTTTATAATCAAATTTGCACATTTGCTAAACTATGCAGAGACAAGCAGGCAACAAATATAATTCACAACCCAGCAAATCATTTGAAGATGATAGGGAATTTACATAAGTACAGCATTAAAAAAATATGCATTAAATGTCCTTGTTTAGCAAAAACTTAAAATATCATAAAGAGTAAACAAGACATTTTATCATGCTGGAAAAATTACCTTTATAATATTAGATATGGTTTCACAGCAGTAAGTAATGTTATAGTGCAGGGCATTGCCTGTTACAGTAAGTTAGAGGATCACACAAGTCACAATTAACCATATACAGCTGTGTCCTCATACATTATTTCAGCAGTCGCGCCAAACAGCCACTCTTGGAATGTCAGGTCCCACGAGACTCTGCGTCTTTTTTTGCTACAAATGCTTCTTCGTCGGATACACCAGGAGACTATGCTGAGTAATGTGATATGCGACCTTGTATATCTGTGTGCGACTAAGTCTCTGAATCTGTATATGAAGTGCTACAGTGTAGCAGCCACAGCTTTTTTCCATGACAAGTTCTTTTGTGCACCGTATACAGACACAGTCGCACACAGAAATACAAGAAGCGCATATCAAATGCAAAAGTTCCTCTTATATTTTGGCATTGTTTAATACTGTAACATATATTTTAATACATGATTTCAGTGGCGGATCCAGGGTGGGGCACTCGGGCCTGTGCCCCCCTGTCATTTGTGCCCCCCCCCGTCACCCCCCCGGCGCCGCACAGGGAGATGACGGGCGCCCGCTGAGATTGTGTTACCAGCGGGCGCCCGACTCCCTGCACAGCGGCAGCCAGAGGCTGGAGCTCAGTACTGAGCTCTGGCTTTCGGCGCTGTCACTGTGCGGCATGCGCTATGGGAGAGACGTCAGTCATGACGTCTCTCTCATAGTGCTGACTGAGGAGCGGACGCCTAGAGAGGAGGACTGCAGCAGTCTGGAAGCGGGAACGGGGCTCGGTAAGTATGATGTTTTTTTCTTCCTTAGTGCAGTGGGGGCATCTACTGGGGGCAAACTACGGGGGGGACATTACTACTGGAGGGGCATCAACAAGGGGCATTACTACTGGGTGCAAACTACTGGGGGCATTATTACTGGGGGGCATCTTCTGGGGGCATTACTACTGGGGGGTCATATATTGGGGGCATTACTACTGGGGGCAGCTATGGGGGGACATTTTTACTGGGTGCCATCTACTGAGGGCATTATTACTGGGGGGCATCTACTGGGGGCATTACTACGGGGGGTTATCTATTGGGGGCAAACTCCTAGCGGGCATTACTACTGGGGGCAAACTACTGGAGGACATTATTACTGGGGGGCATCTACTGGGGGCAAACTACTGGAGGACATTATTACTGGGGGGCATCTACTGGGGCAAACTACTGGGGGACATTATTACTGGGGGCATCTACTGGGGGCAAACTATTGGGGGACATTATTACTGGGGGCCAACTACAAAGGGGCTAACTACTGGGGGCATACTACAGGAGGGCATTACTACTGGTGGCTTAACTACAGGGGCATTACTACTGGTGGGGTAACTACAGGGGCATCACTACTTGGGGGCTAAACTAGAGGGGGGCCAAACTACTGGGGGCATAACTACAGGGGCCAAACTACTGCGGGATAACTACAGGGGCCAAACTACTGGGGGCATTACTACTGGGGGCTAAACTACAAGGGGGCATAACTACATGGGCTAAACTACAATGGGTCAAACTACAGGGGGGCATTACTACTGGTGGCTAAACTACAAGCAGGCAAACTACTGGGGGCATTACCACTGGGAGGCTAAACTAAAGGGGGGGTAAACTACTGGGGTCATAACTGCAGGGGCATTACCACTGGAGGCATAACTACTAGGGCGCTAAATGACTGGGGGCATTACTACAGGCAACATTACTACTGGGGGGCAATACGGGCATTGCATAAGGGGCACCACTACTATGGGGTCTATATAAGAGGCACTACCAGTACAGTGAACATTGCATAATGAGCGCTACAACTGTGGGCATTGTGTAAGAAGCGCCACCTCACATGCACCAAAGCCACACGCAAATATACTTGCCCCTTCCATGGTGCCCCCCCTATCATTTTCTTCTGGATCCACCCCTGCATGATTTTATATGTATCAAGGGGCTAGTGAGTGGCTGTGTTGAAGGCATATGAATTTTGTTGTGAAAATAAATTTAGTAATTAAATATCCAATGTTTTAAAAATTCCTTAAGTTAGAATCAGACTTATGGCAGATAGTACTATGCATCGCATTGTGGTTGCGATACATCCCGCCCAACACCAGTATGTACCTAGAAAATCGCAAAGCACAGCTCTCCTGATAAGAGCTGCTTTTTGCGATAGACGGATTTCAGGGTTTAGGACCCCCAGACTTCTTCTGTGCAGAATGACCCACGCATTGCAGGGGACACTAGGAGGGATTGCAATTGGATCCCTGTCAGAAACTAATAGGTTTCTACTCGGCAACACCTTGTAAAGATGACATTATCCCCTGAGAGCATGCTCCTGAAAGTATTGCATTCTGGAACTCGGTACGTATGGAAAATGTAGCCAAATTTTGAAAATTTCAGTTTTTGGATTTTTGGCAGCATTTTCCTTTTAGTACGTTCAGCCCTTAATCTTTGATTTATTTAAATTGTCATTTAAATTGTCATTATGATATGAGACGGTGGTGTAGTAGTGAATCAATCAAAGTTGCTCTGGTGAAATACTGTAAGCCCTGAAGCAATATTAGACAACAGCAGAATATGTTCACTGTCTCTAAATGTCTAGATCCTTGATGCTCCAAAGATAGGGAAACAGGAATGACCACCATATTGAACATCTACAGTAACATCCGTGGTACTAAAGCTTTCCTATTGAGTAAAAGACTCTAGTACATTTCTCTTTGCGCAAAGCAGGATACAAATAAATCTCTTCACATACCCAGAGCTATGCTTGGTTGGTTAGTTGAGGAGAAGACAATGATTATGAAGCATTCTCAGCTTCACTGGATATTAAAGAGATTGGTACAAATGTGCCTCTTACAGTACCTCATTTTCAGCAGGCAGTTTGCTTTGTAAACTAAAGATAGGGGGCAGTCTGGTGTATAGAGGAGAGGCTAGCTGATACACCCTTACCTTTTTATAGCTCTTGAAGGGATCTGCAATGTAATGGAGTATTAAGCCTTGCCTGTCACATTCAGTAGGGGCTACCATTAGAGTATTCTAGTATAGTTTCATAATAGTACCATATTACTCAGTTGAAGGTTACAGTTGACCCAGTAACCATCTTTCAGTTGCTAGAATACCTCCAACAATATCTGGGACTGAGGAAGTTTAAGAGAAATGTATTTAGTAATTTGGAGGCCAAATCTTAAAAATGACAAGCATACATATAAAACATACCTCTAAAGTTGATATCGGAGAGGTTGTTCAGTGAGGTTTTCAACACACAATACCATCACACAAAAAGCGCACACAATACTTATAAACGGATCACGGAAGGAGGGTTTAAGTCCACCACAGAATATCTCAGGAACTTCGGTTATGATTCCTCGGTGTCCCTCAGTACCTCAAAAATAGAACATACACGGAATAGTGTGATACTGTATAACAGTCTGATATTTTGTCATATATGATGTCAGTAATTCTTACCCCTTGGGATGGTCTACACTTGTGTAGACAGAGCCTTATGGAGCAGATGACACCATTTTAACCAGATCCGGTTTCAGGCGGAATCTTTATAAGATGTTACTACGGTGACATAAAAATCAAAGAGAATGCTTCCATAGTGTAAACGTATAACAACATTTATTGGAACATACACTGACAGAAAAAGTACTCCTACCAAGTAAAATGGTCTACTATTTACAGGTAGACACAGTTGCATAAAACACAGATGATGGGACTCCTACCAGAAGTTATTGTCTACTGGCAAATGGTAGACACAAGCACATGATTCCTCTGGAGTATCAGACGTCCCTAGGTCTCAACCTTCAGATCCTTGGTAAGGGTCCCACTGTCTGTTCACCTTCCCTGCCAACGCGTTTTGATACCTGGGTATCTTTCTCAAGGCCTCTGATACATTACAGTGATTTTCTGAAAAACACTGCAATGCGTGACATTTTTTTTTTTTTTACAAATTTGCTAAAAACAGGTAAAATGTAATTTGGACCTTCTTTTTTGTTCCTACAGTATTATTAACACCAATAACGTTCAATTCCAGTCATTTCCAGACAGTTTTGACCACTTCACAACTCACAATATTGTTTGCCAATATTGGCCAAAGGCTGGCTAAACTAAACAACAGAGCAGTGGCACAAACACAAGGCAGTTTAAAGGAATATAGGAAATCTATGAAACATTGCAGCACAGAAGTGGCAGATAGGATGGAAGTTTAATAAAGTATACAGCTCCGTAGAAGGAATGTTTAAATAATCAAGAAGAGGGAAGTGGAGGTCAAGTATGTAATGGATGGCAGGCAGGTAAAACATTGATTGATTGATTATTAATTGATTCAAATTGATTAATTCATTAATTTAGAAAATGAAAACCAAAGAATGCAATGTTTATAGATGTTTAAGGATTCCTAACAACAAGGGTTGAAACTTGAAAGAGAAGCAAACGGCAAATCAGCCTATTTTACACTAACAAATATTAGGAAGCTGACCTGCTGGCCATACTACCCCCCCCCCCCTTCCCCGCCTCCTAATAACAGTATGAAGTGCACTAGGGAGTGACTTTGGTGGATAATTTATCCTGTGCATATTACTGAATAATACGAAATATGCTTCAGAATTCTGTTAAGTTTTGTTTGCGATACACCACACTATTGCTGATTAAAAATGTGCTGCAAATTAGTAATGTATTAGAACAATAACTAATAAAAATGATTGTCTATGCACAAAAGACCATCACCAATGCCTCCCAAAAATACAGTCCATTATGAAAAGAAATGTGGTGTAAGATGGAATTGTACTTGGGCCCCTCCCACACAACCGTATGTTGTATATTAAAAGGTCATGAACAGTTTAACAAGCCAAGTGCTTCTGCTTTGCTTTTGTGGCTGAAGTGCTCAGTTTGTTTGGGCACACCCAGCAAAGCTACCAACAGTTGGAAGATGTAATTTCCATTTTCACCTTAATCAGTATTAATATAATCACGCAACATTAACTCATCCCCACTGGAATCCACCATTACAGAAGTCTTTGTACTTTGACATAATTGGCAGGAAAGGTCTTCCTCATGGAAATTGTAGTTCATGTTTATGAACATTAGCTTTTATACATTTTTATGAAGTAGCATCATACGCTGATCATTTACAAGGTTCCCTGCTGTGTTAAAGGGTGGTCTTCTGTATGCCGGCGGTCGAGCTCCCGGCGCTCAGTATACCGGCGCCGGGAGCCCGACAGCCGCATACCGACACTTATTTTCCCTCGTGGGGGTCCACGACCCCCATAAAGGGAGAATAAAATAGTGTGGCGCGCGTAGCGCGGCGAGCGCAGCATGGCGAGCGCAGCGAGCCCGCAAGGGGCTCATTTGCGCTCGCCACACTGTCGGTAAGCCGGCGGTCGGCCTCCCGGCGCCGGTATGCTGGTCGCCGGGAGCCCGATCGCCGGCCAGCCGTAGTGAACCCGTGTTAAACACTCTCTTTGAGTGCACATTGGTTAAGTAAAGCAGAGCTAGTTTGCACAAGGGGTTCCAAAGTGCCTTTTTTCCCAATTTTTCAAAAGGACTGTCTGACATTCTAATTTGCACTTTTTAGGCCTGCCCAGATGTCATAATAATGCTGTTTGCTGAGTTGACTCATCCTCATCACCACTGGGTTTCTTGGAAAAGGTCAGTTTTTTCCTGGTACCAGCCACAGCACTAGTACTAGGTTGCTGCTCCTGCACTTCTATCAACTGATTCATGATTGGTTTTATTTTTGATACCAGCCAAGAAATTATTTTTTTACACTTGAGAATTGCTTTGGTGGTGTAGATGATGGAGGACACCACCGCACATTGGGGGTAATTCAGACCTGATTGCTAGGCTGTGTTTTCATACAGCCTGCAATCAGGTCAAATCTGCGCATGCGTATGCACTGCAATGCGCAGACGCATCGCACGGGTACAAAGTGGATTGCCGTTCAGCGATGGCTTTGTACAAAAAATGCATTTGCATGGGCGATCGCAAGGAGATTGACAGGAAGAGGGCGTTTGTGGGTGGCAATTGACCATTTTCAGGGAGTGGTTGGAAAAACGCAGGCGTGTCCATGCGTTTGCAGGGAGGGTTCCTGACGTCAATTCCGGTCCCAGACAGGCTGAAGTGATCGCAGCAGCTGAATAAGTCCTGGGCTGTGCAGAGACTGCACAAGATCTGTTTGTACAGATCTGCTACACATGCGTTTGCACACTTGCACAGGTAAAATACACTCCCCCAGTAGGCGGCGACTATCTGATCGCAGCAGTGCAAAAATCGCCTGCTAGCGATCAGGTCGGAATTAGGCCCTCAGAGCAGTAGTATATGCTATGTCACTCATCTGAACACACACTAAACACATACACAATAAAAATTTAAAAATCAAACCAAATTGTTTTATATAACGGAAACAATTTTATGTAACTGAAAATCATCAAAACAAAGATGTCTTCTTGGGGTGCAGCAGCCTATAACACAGTAGAGTAAATAGTATACTTTTTTTGACAAATAAATTAATAAACAATATCATATAGTATATTGCAGTAATAGATTTCTTAGCAAAAAAAGCTGTAGGTTCACATTAATGGTACCCTAAAATTACATTATATTTTTTAAATCACAGTGCCTTAATACACAGACACAGTGTTTCTAGTAATAATGGCACCCTAAAATGATATTATATTTTTTAAAGCAGAGTGCCTGAACACACAAAGAACGTGCTCCTAGTAAAAATGTCACCCTAAAATGACATTATATTTTTTAAAGCAGAGTACCTAAATACACAATGTGCTCGTAGTAAAAATGTCACCCTAAAATGACATTATATTTTTTAAAGCACAGTGCCTGAACACACAAACAAAGTGCTCCTTGTAAAAATGTCACCCTAAAATGACATTATATTTTTTAAAGCACAGTGCCTGAACACACAAACACCGTGCTCCTAGTAAAAATGTCACCCTAAAATTACATTATATTTTTTAAAGCACAGTGCCTGAACACACAAACACCATTCTCCTAGTAAAAATGTCTCCTAGTAAAAATGTCACCCTAATATGACATTATATTTTTTAAAGCACAGTGCCTGAACACACAAAGTGCTCGTAGTAAAAATGGCACCCTAAGATGACATATTTTTTAAAGCACAGTGCCTGAACACACAAACACAGTGCTCCTAGTAAAAATGTCACCAAAAAATGACATTCAGCCAGATGTACTAAGCTTGAAAAGTGATAAATATCACTGTGATAAAGCACCAGCCAATAGGCTCCTAACTGTCTTTTTTCAAACACAGCCTGTGACATGGCAGTTAGGAGCCGATTGGCTGGTGCTTTATCACAGTGATATTTATCACTTTTCAAGCTTAGTACATCTGGCCCATTATATATTTTTAAAGTATAGTGCCTGAACACACAAACAACACAGTGCTCCTTGTAATAATGGCACCCTAAAATTAGGATTTATTCTCTATGATATGTCAGTAGGTTGTGTGCGTCCTTTTAGGGTACATAAACTTTAGATGTTATTTCTTTATTCTTCTCTACCGTAGCAAGCCCTAGCTAAGCGTTCCATCATCTCTGATCACCAGACAATTACACCCAACGCTATAGAAAGAAATACAGTTTTGAAATATGCGAGGTTTCTTATGCCCAGATGCCCTCATCTTGTGTTAACTAAAACCTTGACTCTTCATTTAATGTGGTAGGTCTTCTAGTATTAAAAAAGGCAGGCCTTGCTTGGCTACCCTAGTATTCCAACACAATGGACCTGACTCTGAGTCTGATGAAGTTGCGGCCGTTCTTCCATAATTTGCCGCAGTCATGCCTGCAAGTTTATGCTAATGCTGCTACAAACCTGGTGCACATCAATGTTTCCGAATATGGACGGGGATACCCAGATGAAGTGTCTATGGATTCTGCATTACTGTCCATCAATCGCACCATTAAAACTTGTACCAGCCCTATAGCAGATGCAGTTCTTCAACTGAGTGTGGCCTTCTATGTTTGTGGGTCAGCAGTTGTGTACACAACTATTTTTAGTGACACGCCTGTGACACTGCTGCATTACACAAATTCTCTATGCATCTTTTTAGTGACCCCCTGTTACCTCCCAGTCACCACAAAAATGTACACCATAGTGGGCAATTCTGAGGTAAATGCAAGGAAGCCATTGAGCATAAGTGCCCGATGGCTTCCCTCTGCACATGCAATGGTTACTGCACAGAGATGCAGATCGAACTTACATAGAATCTATGCAATAATGATGGGTGTTTCTGGGTGGTAACTAGAATGGGGGTGGCTACCAGTTGTAGCATATCAGTGACGGTGTATAAAAACGCAGTTGCTCTGACATCACTGCCATGGTCAGTCAGGCATTCTACACCTGCCAATGGTGCACTGATAGTGAGTCTTTGTAGCATCTCATCTCAATGTGATGCCCAACGGCCACAGCATTACCACACAGACGCAGTAGTGGCTGTGCCAAAAGACACAGTTGCTAATGTAACTGCATATATCTCTGAATCACCCACTTAGTCATCACAGGGGTGAGAAAACCCTTAATTCTCATGACAAAAAACACAGAGCCTTTTCAGATTTGCAAGCAAAGCAAAAAAGCAAGCAACTGGGCAATCCATGCTGCACTGCAGGTGGGGCAGATGCAGGAGTTAAAGTGAGCTGGAATGGGGCGGAACTGCGTTCCATCCGTTCCATTCGGAGACGGAACCAGTTCCGCCTCCTCCGGCTCACCTAACCCACAACGTCAGCCGATGCGCAGGGGGATGCCGGGCGCTCGCTGAGATTGTGTTACCAGCAGGCGCCTGGCTCCCTCCCCTCAGTGGCAGCCAGAGGCAGGAGCTCACTCCTGAGCTTCGGCTTCCGGCTCAGGAAGTGTGTGGCTGTGCGCTATGGGAGAGATGTCATGACGTCTCTCCCATAGTTCCGAGGAGCGGGTGGCCAGGCAGAGGGCAGCGGTCCGGAAGCAGGAGTGGGGCTTGGTGAGTATTGTGGGTTGTTTTTTTAATGTGTGTAAGTGCCAGCGCTTCTAAAGGGGCAGTACCACAGGGGGCTACACTATTGGAGGCATAACTACAGGGGCTATAATTACAGGGGCTATAACTACAAGGGCTATAACTACAGGTGCTATAACTACAGGGGCTATAACTACAGGGGCATAACTACAAGGGCTATAACTACAGGGGGCATTATCACTGGGGGCTAAACTATTGGGGGCATAACTACAGGGGCTATAACTACAGGGGCTATAACTATAGGGGTTAAACTACAGGGGGCATTACAAATAAGGGCTAAACTACTTGGGGCTAAACTGCAGGGGGCTATGCTACTGGAGGCTAAACTACAGGGGGCAAAACTACTGGGGGCAAAACTACAGGGGGCATAACTACAAAGGGTAAACTACTGTGGGTATTACCACTGGGGTTTAAACTACTGGGGGCATAATTACAGGGGCATTACCACTGGGGGCTAAACTACAGGAGGCTATACTACTGGGGGCTAAACTAGAGGGGGCATAACTTCAGGTGGCACTACTACAGGGACATTACTAACGGGGGCAATACAACATATGGGCATTACCACTAAGGGCTTTGCTACTGGGGGCACTACTAATGAGGGCACTGTATAAGGGCATCACTCCTGGGGACATAAGGTTCACTTCTACTGGGGCCATTGCATAATCGGCACCTCTACTAAGGGCTCTACATAAGGGGCACTACCACTGTGGGCACTACCCCTACAGTGGACATTGCATATGGGGCACTAAAACTGTGGGCATTGTATAAGGGGTGCAACTGCTGTGGGCATTATGTGTATTAGGGGTGCTACTACTGTGGGAATTATGTGTATTAGGGGTGCTACTACTGTGGGCTTTGTGTATAAGGGGCACTAATGTGTGTCTTAACATGAATAAGGGACACTACTATGTGGTAATGTGAATAAGATTGTGCTACTGTGCAGCATCATTTTAATTGGGGATACTATTGTGTGACCACGCCCCTTTATTTTTTAAACCATGCCCCTTTTATTACATGGGCACTGGGGTGGTGAATTCCATCACCTCTCTAGGACTACTTTAAGCACTGGGCAGATGTAACATGTGCAGAGAAAGCTAGATTTGGGTGGGGTGTGTTCAAACTGAAATCTAAATTGTAGAGTAAAAAATAAAGCTGTCTAACATTTGTGGGATACATGCAAAAGCAGCCAGTATTTACCCTGCACAGAAAAAAAAGGTTTGTTCCAGACACCAACTTTTTTACTTTTTTGCTTCACTTACAAATATGAATCAGGCCCAAAGTGACAACATGATAAGAACAAGGATATGGTGTAATAACAAGGGCCCTCATTCCGAGTTGTTCGCTCGCAAGCTGCTTTTTGCACCTTTGCACACGCTAAGCCGCCGCCTACTGGGAGTGAATCTTAGCTTATCAAAATTGCGAACGAAAGATTCGCAATATTGCGAAAAGACTTCTCTGTGCAGTTTCTGAGTAGCTCGAGACTTACTCTTCCAGTGCGATCAGTTCAGTGCTTGTTGATCCTGGTTTGACGTCACAAACACACCCAGCGTTCGCTCAGACACTCCTCCGTTTCTCCAGCCACTCCCGCGTTTTTCCCAGAAACGGTAGCGTTTTTTCAAACACTCCCATAAAACGGCCAGTTTCGGCCCAGAAACACCCACTTCCTGTCAATCACATTACGATCACCAGAACGAAGAAAAAACCTCATAATGCCGTGAGTAAAATACTTAACTGCATAGCAAATTTACTTGGCGCAGTCGCAGTGCGAACATTGCGCATGCGCAGTTAGCGGAAAATCGCTGCGATGCGAAAAAAAATACAGAGCGAACAACTCGGAATGACCACCAATGTTAGTAAATGCAACTCAGATCATGAGTCAGGAGTGCGCTAGGAAGGTGGGATGATGTCAAGACTCAAGAGAGCCTCATATTTGACATCAGTGATTGGGGCTTTTAATATGTCATTAATGGTTCCATACCCTGATAGAATATAATACTACTTATAGGCCCTCATTCCGAGTTGTTCGCTCGCTAGCCGCTTTTCGCAGCAGTACACATGCTAAGCCGCCGCCCTCTGGGAGTGTATCTTAGCTTAGCAGAATTGCGAACGAAGTATTCGCAATATTGCAAAAAGATTTTTCTGTGCAGTTTCTGAGTAGCTCGAGACTTACTCTTCCAGTGCGATCAGTTCAGTGCTTGTCGTTCCTGGTTTGACGTCACAAACACACCCAGCGTTCGCCCAGACACTCCCCCGTTTCTTCAGCCACTCCCGCGTTTTTCCCAGAAACGTCAGCGTTTTTTCACACACTCCCATAAAACGACCAGTTTCCGCCCAGAAACACCCACTTCCTGTCAATCACACTCTGATCACCAGAATGAAGAAAAAACCTCGTAATGCCGTGAGTAAAATACCAAACTTCTTAGCAAATTTACTTGGCGCAGTCGCAGTGCGAACATTGCGCATGTGCAGTTTGCGGAAAATCGCTGCAATGCGATGAAAAAGAACGAGCGAACAACTCGGAATGAGGGCCATAGTACCAGCCAACCCAGATTCCGATCTCACTTGTGAATTCTCAGCTGCATGTATTTCATACATATGGAGACTTAGAACTAAAGCAGTAAAAATTCTCTATATTCTTTCTGACTGCAGCACTATGTATTTTTAGTTCTTGTTATTGTTTCAATGGAAGCAAACTAGAAACAGTTCATTTATTTCGCTAAGTCTACTTTCTTACTTGCAGTCTGTCTTGGAATTCATTAGAAAATTGTTTAATCAATAGCTCAAGTCCATTCCAGGTAGCATTCTGCAAGGAGAATTTAATGAATGCATGCATGGGGACTAATTATTCACAGAAGCAATACCATTAACATTTCTGCAAAAAGAAACAGCAGCTTGTAGAAGTGGTTCAACCTACATCTTCCACCAAGTTTCTACAAACTTCACTGTGCATTATTTCCATTTTCTTCTATATATTCATATTGATTACATTTATGAACATTTGCTGTTTTTAAAGAATCTGTTATGCTGCATTACACGTTGTTAGTTACTTATATTCTCTCTTATTCCATCATTTTCTGTAGATTTAGTTCTTTATCAATAATCACCAGGCACTGAATGTATGCTCATGATAATATTGTATTTTCGAATGTCAATGAGGAAACATTGTGTCTTCAGATTCATATTACTAATATTTTTATTTACTTTATGAAAACTTACATTGTGCCTTCCAAAATTTCCAATGACAAAAATGTATACTAAAAGTTATAGGTTCTGGATGTTAAATTACAGGTTATTACCATCTGCGGTTGCATGCCTTGATGAACAGTGATTATATAAAGTGTGCATGATAATCACATCCACCTATGCTGAAAGAGGACGCAGTTAATTTCCTGACTGTCGGGATCCGGCAGTCGAAATACCGACGCTAGAATCCCCATTTGGGTGGTGGTCCACGCCACCACCCTAGGGGGAATAGATTAGTGTGGCAACCAAAGGTCGCTATCAGGCCCAAAGCGTGGTGAGCACAGCGAGCCTGCGAGGAGACATGTGGTGCTCGAGGTCGGGATTCCGACTGTCGGGATTCCAGCATCAGTATTTCTACCACCGGGATCCCAACAGTCGGGATTTCATACCGAATCTGCTTAAAGTGTACCTGATGGAAATGAAAAAAAAAAAGAACAAATCACTAGTTTGTTTACGGCGTTCACTTAAATGTACTTTTATAGCAGAATCACCAAGAGACCTTTATCACTTTTTGTGGTACAGGTGGAGCTGCGCTCATCAGAGGCGGCTCCATCGCAAACGTGCACTCCCCGTGCAACTAGGCGATCCGTCCGCCTAGTCACGCCGGGAGTGCACAGAGATGCTCCCATTCAGAGCGTCTCTGTACGGGTGCACGTATGGAGACACTCTCCATTCAAGGGAATGGGGCGCATCTCCGTCACATGCGCATGCGCCCGGCCGGACGTGGACTTTCTTGGTGCTAGGCGCGGTCCGGCGCCTATCGCTGAAAGCGATAAGCACCTGGGCGCGCCTACCGCAGCGTTACCAAGAGACTACTTTATCATACAATCCATGTAATACAAAAGAAAAATACAGTAATACTTGAAAAATGAACACCCTACTTGGGAGTGCAACACTTTGAACCCTGTATAGGTGATTCTAATTATCTTTCACTATAGTGTATATCATAGATGTATCAAATATTAGTTTTAAAAAAATGCTTCTCCTCAAAATGATGAACATTATATTGTCCCAAAAATTCCAGTAATTGGTTCTGTCTTAGGGGGCACTTCACATACCTCCAGATCAAGGTCCTTATTTCACTACAGTATGTAAATCACTGAATCCAGACCATGCAAATAAAAACAGGTGGAGCAAAAGAATGGTGTCCTTAGACCTCTAAGCAGAGTTCTGTTACTAAGGGTGGCCACCCAGTAAGTACTGTGTGTTCTTCGGGTTATGGATCAATGGGTTGACCTGCAAAATATTGACAGTGTCTAGGTTGACACAAAAGGTCAACATGCACAAAGTTGACATGTAAAAAAGGTTGACTTGGTAAAACGGTCGACACAGGAATAGGTCGACATTAGTTTAAAAAATTGTCGTCGTTTTTTTTTCCATGAAGGAACCGGGAACCCCAATTAGTGCACCGCATCTCCTTGCATGGCTCACTTCGCTTACCATGCTACAGGCAAGGTACCTGGATCTGCTACTGCTGCGGTTGGCACAGGTAAATATTTCCAGTTGTAGTCCACGTGGATGGTAAAGTATGAAAAAGTTGAAAATGAAAAAAAAAATTGTAATAAAAACTAGAGATGAGCGGGTTCGGTTTCTCTGAATCCGAACCCGCACGAACTTCATGTTTTTTTCACGGGTCCGAGCAGACTCGGATCCTCCCGCCTTGCTCGGTTAACCCGAGCGCGCCCGAACGTCATCATGACGCTGTCGGATTCTCGCGAGACTCGGATTCTATATAAGGAGCCGCGCGTCGCCGCCATTTTCACACGTGCATTGAGATTGATAGGGAGAGGACGTGGCTGGCGTCCTCTCCATTTAGATTAGGGTTGAGAGAGAGAGAGAGAGATTGACCTGAGGCTGTGATACTGTAGAAGAGAGTGCAGAGTTTAGTGACTGACGACCACAGTGACCACCAGACAGTGCAGTTGTTTGTTTTATTTAATATATCCGCTCTCTGCCTGAAAAAAACGATACACACAGTGACTCAGTCACATACCATATCTGTGTGCACTGCTCAGCCCAGTGTGCTGCATCAATGTATATATATATCTGACTGTGCTCAGCTCACACAGCTTATAATTGTGGGGGAGACTGGGGAGCACTGCAGTGCCAGTTATAGGTTATAGCAGGAGCCAGGAGTACATAATATTATATTAAAATTAAACAGTGCACACTTTTGCTGCAGGAGTGCCACTGCCAGTGTGACTAGTGACCAGTGACCTGACCACCAGTATATATAATATTAGTAGTATACTATCTCTTTATCAACCAGTCTATATTAGCAGCAGACACAGTACAGTGCGGTAGTTCACGGCTGTGGCTACCTCTGTGTCGGCACTCGGCAGCCCGTCCATAATTGTATATACCACCTAACCGTGGTTTTTTTTCTTTCTTTATAGTCATACTAGTTACGAGTATACTATCACTTTATCAACCAGTCTATATTAGCAGCAGACACAGTACAGTGCGGTAGTTCACGGCTGTGGCTACCTCTGTGTCGGCACTCGGCAGCCCGTCCATAATTGTATATACCACCTAACCGTGGTTTTTTTTTCTTTCTTTATACATACATACTAGTTACGAGTATACTATCTCTTTATCAACCAGTCTATATTAGCAGCAGACACAGTACAGTGCGGTAGTTCACGGCTGTGGCTACCTCTGTGTCGGCACTCGGCAGCCCGTCCATAATTGTATATACCACCTAACCGTGTTTTTTTTTTCTTTCTTTATACATACATACTAGTTACGAGTATACTATCTCTTTATCAACCAGTCTATATATTAGCAGCAGACACAGTACAGTGCGGTAGTTCACGGCTGTGGCTACCTCTGTGTCGGCACTCGGCAGCCCGTCCATAATTGTATATACCACCTAACCGTGGTTTTTTTTTCTTTCTTTATACATACATACTAGTTACGAGTATACTATCTCTTTATCAACCAGTCTATATATTAGCAGCAGACACAGTACAGTGCGGTAGTTCACGGCTGTGGCTACCTCTGTGTTGGCACTCGGCAGCCCGTCCATAATTGTATATACCACCTAACCGTGGTTTTTTTTTCTTTCTTTATACATACATACTAGTTACGAGTATACTATCTCTTTATCAACCAGTCTATATTAGCAGCAGACACAGTACAGTGCGGTAGTTCACGGCTGTGGCTACCTCTGTGTCGGCACTCGGCAGCCCGTCCATAATTGTATATACCACCTAACCGTGGTTTTTTTTTCTTTCTTTATACATACATACTAGTTACGAGTATACTATCTCTTTATCAACCAGTCTATATTAGCAGCAGACACAGTACAGTGCGGTAGTTCACGGCTGTGGCTACCTCTGTGTCGGCACTCGGCAGCCCGTCCATAATTGTATATACCACCTAACCGTGGTTTTTTTTTCTTTCTTTATACATACATACTAGTTACGAGTATACTATCTCTTTATCAACCAGTCTATATATTAGCAGCAGACACAGTACAGTGCGGTAGTTCACGGCTGTGGCTACCTCTGTGTCGGCACTCGGCAGCCCGTCCATAATTGTATATACCACCTAACCGTGGTTTTTTTTTCTTTCTTTATACATACATACTAGTTACGAGTATACTATCTCTTTATCAACCAGTCTATATATTAGCAGCAGACACAGTACAGTGCGGTAGTTCACGGCTGTGGCTACCTCTGTGTCGGCACTCGGCAGCCCGTCCATAATTGTATATACCACCTAACCGTGGTTTTTTTTTCTTTCTTTATACATACATACTAGTTACGAGTATACTATCTCTTTATCAACCAGTCTATATTAGCAGCAGACACAGTACAGTGCGGTAGTTCACGGCTGTGGCTACCTCTGTGTCGGCACTCGGCAGCCCGTCCATAATTGTATATACCACCTAACCGTGTTTTTTTTTCTTTCTTTATACATACATACTAGTTACGAGTATACTATCTCTTTATCAACCAGTCTATATATTAGCAGCAGACACAGTACAGTGCGGTAGTTCACGGCTGTGGCTACCTCTGTGTCGGCACTCGGCAGCCCGTCCATAATTGTATATACCACCTAACCGTGGTTTTTTTTTCTTTCTTTATACATACATACTAGTTACGAGTATACTATCTCTTTATCAACCAGTCTATATATTAGCAGCAGACACAGTACAGTGCGGTAGTTCACGGCTGTGGCTACCTCTGTGTCGGCACTCGGCAGCCCGTCCATAATTGTATATACCACCTAACCGTGGTTTTTTTTTTCTTTCTTTATACATACATACTAGTTACGAGTATACTATCTCTTTATCAACCAGTCTATATTAGCAGCAGACACAGTACAGTGCGGTAGTTCACGGCTGTGGCTACCTCTGTGTCGGCACTCGGCAGCCCGTCCATAATTGTATATACCACCTAACCGTGTTTTTTTTTTCTTTCTTTATACATACATACTAGTTACGAGTATACTATCTCTTTATCAACCAGTCTATATATTAGCAGCAGACACAGTACAGTGCGGTAGTTCACGGCTGTGGCTACCTCTGTGTCGGCACTCGGCAGCCCGTCCATAATTGTATATACCACCTAACCGTGGTTTTTTTTTCTTTCTTTATACATACATACTAGTTACGAGTATACTATCTCTTTATCAACCAGTCTATATTAGCAGCAGACACAGTACAGTGCGGTAGTTCACGGCTGTGGCTACCTCTGTGTCTGCACTCGGCAGGCAGTCCATAATTGTATACTAGTATCCATCTCCATTGTTTACCTGAGGTGCCTTTTAGTTGTGCCTATTAAAATATGGAGAACAAAAATGTTGAGGTTCCAAAATTAGGGAAAGATCAAGATCCACTTCCACCTCGTGCTGAAGCTGCTGCCACTAGTCATGGCCGAGACGATGAAATGCCAGCAACGTCGTCTGCCAAGGCCGATGCCCAATGTCATAGTACAGAGCATGTCAAATCCAAAACACCAAATATCAGAAAAAAAAGGACTCCAAAACCTAAAATAAAATTGTCGGAGGAGAAGCGTAAACTTGCCAATATGCCATTTACGACACGGAGTGGCAAGGAACGGCTGAGGCCCTGGCCTATGTTCATGGCTAGTGGTTCAGCTTCACATGAGGATGGAAGCACTCAGCCTCTCGCTAGAAAAATGAAAAGACTCAAGCTGGCAAAAGCAGCACAGCAAAGAACTGTGCATTCTTCGAAATCCCAAATCCACAAGGAGAGTCCAATTGTGTCGGTTGCGATGCCTGACCTTCCCAACACTGGACGTGAAGAGCATGCGCCTTCCACCATTTGCACGCCCCCTGCAAGTGCTGGAAGGAGCACCCGCAGTCCAGTTCCTGATAGTCAGATTGAAGATGTCAGTGTTGAAGTACACCAGGATGAGGAGGATATGGGTGTTGCTGGCGCTGGGGAGGAAATTGACCAGGAGGATTCTGATGGTGAGGTGGTTTGTTTAAGTCAGGCACCCGGGGAGACACCTGTTGTCCGTGGGAGGAATATGGCCGTTGACATGCCAGGTGAAAATACCAAAAAAATCAGCTCTTCGGTGTGGAGGTATTTCACCAGAAATGCGGACAACAGGTGTCAAGCCGTGTGTTCCCTTTGTCAAGCTGTAATAAGTAGGGGTAAGGACGTTAACCACCTCGGAACATCCTCCCTTATACGTCACCTGCAGCGCATTCATAATAAGTCAGTGACAAGTTCAAAAACTTTGGGTGACAGCGGAAGCAGTCCACTGACCAGTAAATCCCTTCCTCTTGTAACCAAGCTCACGCAAACCACCCCACCAACTCCCTCAGTGTCAATTTCCTCCTTCCCCAGGAATGCCAATAGTCCTGCAGGCCATGTCACTGGCAATTCTGACGATTCCTCTCCTGCCTGGGATTCCTCCGATGCATCCTTGCGTGTAACGCCTACTGCTGCTGGCGCTGCTGTTGTTGCTGCTGGGAGTCGATGGTCATCCCAGAGGGGAAGTCGTAAGCCCACTTGTACTACTTCCAGTAAGCAATTGACTGTTCAACAGTCCTTTGCGAGGAAGATGAAATATCACAGCAGTCATCCTGCTGCAAAGCGGATAACTGAGGCCTTGACAACTATGTTGGTGTTAGACGTGCGTCCGGTATCCGCCGTTAGTTCACAGGGAACTAGACAATTTATTGAGGCAGTGTGCCCCCGTTACCAAATACCATCTAGGTTCCACTTCTCTAGGCAGGCGATACCGAGAATGTACACGGACGTCAGAAAAAGACTCACCAGTGTCCTAAAAAATGCAGTTGTACCCAATGGCCCTCATTCCGAGTTGTTCGCTCGGTATTTTTCATCGCATCGCAGTGAAAATCCGCTTAGTACGCATGCGCAATGTTCGCACTGCGACTGCGCCAAGTAACTTTACTATAAAGAAAGTATTTTTACTCACGGCTTTTTCTTCGCTCCGGCGATCGTAATGTGATTGACAGGAAATGGGTGTTACTGGGCGGAAACACGGCGTTTCAGGGGCGTGTGGCTGAAAACGCTACCGTTTCCGGAAAAAACGCAGGAGTGGCCGGAGAAACGGTGGGAGTGCCTGGGCGAACGCTGGGTGTGTTTGTGACGTCAACCAGGAACGACAAGCACTGAACTGATCGCACAGGCAGAGTAAGTCTGGAGCTACTCTGAAACTGCTAAGTAGTTAGTAATCGCAATATTGCGAATACATCGGTCGCAATTTTAAGAAGCTAAGATTCACTCCCAGTAGGCGGCGGCTTAGCGTGTGTAACTCTGCTAAATTCGCCTTGCGACCGATCAACTCGGAATGAGGGCCCATGTCCACTTAACCACGGACATGTGGACAAGTGGAGCAGGGCAGGGTCAGGACTATATGACTGTGACAGCCCACTGGGTAGATGTATGGACTCCCGCCGCAAGAACAGCAGCGGCGGCACCAGTAGCAGCATCTCGCAAACGCCAACTCTTTCCTAGGCAGGCTACGCTTTGTATCACCGCTTTCCAGAATACGCACACAGCTGAAAACCTCTTACGGCAACTGAGGAAGATCATCGCGGAATGGCTTACCCCAATTGGACTCTCCTGTGGATTTGTGGCATCGGACAACGCCAGCAATATTGTGTGTGCATTAAATATGGGCAAATTCCAGCACGTCCCATGTTTTGCACATACCTTGAATTTGGTGGTGCAGAATTTTTTAAAAAACGACAGGGGCGTGCAAGAGATGCTGTCGGTGGCCAGAAGAATTGCGGGACACTTTCGGCGTACAGGCACCACGTACAGAAGACTGGAGCACCACCAAAAACTACTGAACCTGCCCTGCCATCATCTGAAGCAAGAAGTGGTAACGAGGTGGAATTCAACCCTCTATATGCTTCAGAGGTTGGAGGAGCAGCAAAAGGCCATTCAAGCCTATACAATTGAGCACGATATAGTAGGTGGAATGCACCTGTCTCAGGCGCAGTGGAGAATGATTTCAACGTTGTGCAAGGTTCTGATGCCCTTTGAACTTGCCACACGTGAAGTCAGTTCAGACACTGCCAGCCTGAGTCAGGTCATTCCCCTCATCAGGCTTTTGCAGAAGAAGCTGGAGACATTGAAGGAGGAGCTAACACGGAGCGATTCCGCTAGGCATGTGGGACTTGTGGATGGAGCCCTTAATTCGCTTAACAAGGATTCACGGGTGGTCAATCTGTTGAAATCAGAGCACTACATTTTGGCCACCGTGCTCGATCCTAGATTTAAAGCCTACCTTGGATCTCTCTTTCCGGCAGACACAAGTCTGCTGGGGTTGAAAGACCTGCTGGTGACAAAATTGTCAAGTCAAGCGGAACGCGACCTGTCAACATCTCCTCCTTCACATTCTCCCGCAACTGGGGGTGCGAGGAAAAGGCTCAGAATTCCGAGCCCACCCGCTGGCGGTGATGCAGGGCAGTCTGGAGCGACTGCTGATGCTGACATCTGGTCCGGACTGAAGGACCTGACAACGATTACGGACATGTCGTCTACTGTCACTGCATATGATTCTCTCAACATTGATAGAATGGTGGAGGATTATATGAGTGACCGCATCCAAGTAGGCACGTCACACAGTCCGTACTTATACTGGCAGGAAAAAGAGGCAATTTGGAGGCCCTTGCACAAACTGGCTTTATTCTACCTAAGTTGCCCTCCCACAAGTGTGTACTCCGAAAGAGTGTTTAGTGCCGCCGCTCACCTTGTCAGCAATCGGCGTACGAGGTTACATCCAGAAAATGTGGAGAAGATGATGTTCATTAAAATGAATTATAATCAATTCCTCCGTGGAGACATTGACCAGCAGCAATTGCCTCCACAAAGTACACAGGGAGCTGAGATGGTGGATTCCAGTGGGGACGAATTGATAATCTGTGAGGAGGGGGATGTACACGGTGATATATCGGAGGGTGATGATGAGGTGGACATCTTGCCTCTGTAGAGCCAGTTTGTGCAAGGAGAGATTAATTGCTTCTTTTTTGGGGGGGTCCAAACCAACCCGTCATATCAGTCACAGTCGTGTGGCAGACCCTGTCACTGAAATGATGGGTTGGTTAAAGTGTGCATGTCCTGTTTTGTTTATACAACATAAGGGTGGGTGGGAGGGCCCAAGGACAATTCCATCTTGCACCTCTTTTTTCTTTTCTTTTTCTTTGCATCATGTGCTGATTGGGGAGGGTTTTTTGGAAGGGACATCCTGCGTGACACTGCAGTGCCACTCCTAAATGGGCCCGGTGTTTGTGTCGGCCACTAGGGTCGCTAATCTTACTCACACAGTCAGCTACCTCATTGCGCCTCTTTTTTTCTTTGCGTCATGTGCTGTTTGGGGAGGGTTTTTTGGAAGGGACATCCTGCGTGACACTGCAGTGCCACTCCTAGATGGGCCCGGTGTTTGTGTCGGCCACTAGGGTCGCTAATCTTACTCACACAGCTACCTCATTGCGCCTCTTTTTTTCTTTGCGTCATGTGCTGTTTGGGGAGGGTTTTTTGGAAGGGACATCCTGCGTGACACTGCAGTGCCACTCCTAGATGGGCCCGGTGTTTGTGTCGGCCACTAGGGTCGCTAATCTTACTCACACAGCTACCTCATTGCGCCTCTTTTTTTCTTTGCGTCATGTGCTGTTTGGGGAGGGTTTTTTGGAAGGGCCATCCTGCGTGACACTGCAGTGCCACTCCTAGATGGGCCCGGTGTTTGTGTCGGCCACTAGGGTCGCTAATCTTACTCACACAGCTACCTCATTGCGCCTATTTTTTTCTTTGCGTCATGTGCTGTTTGGGGAGTGTTTTTTGGAAGGGACATCCTGCGTGACACTGCAGTGCCACTCCTAGATGGGCCCGGTGTTTGTGTCGGCCACTAGGGTCGCTTATCTTACTCACACAGCGACCTCGGTGCAAATTTTAGGACTAAAAATAATATTGTGAGGTGTGAGGTATTCAGAATAGACTGAAAATGAGTGTAAATTATGGTTTTTGAGGTTAATAATACTTTGGGATCAAAATGACCCCCAAATTCTATGATTTAAGCTGTTTTTTAGTGTTTTTTGAAAAAAACACCCGAATCCAAAACACACCCGAATCCGACAAAAAAAATTCGGTGAGGTTTTGCCAAAACGCGTTCGAACCCAAAACACGGCCGCGGAACCGAACCCAAAACCAAAACACAAAACCCGAAAAATTTCAGGCGCTCATCTCTAATAAAAACTCACGTCGACCTTTTTCCATTTCGACCATTGCAATGTCGACCTTTTGACAATGTTGATCTTTTTTCCATGTTGACCTAATGCATGTTGACCAATAGTGGTCAACCTATTGACTGACAACTTGAGTACTGTCGTCCTAGCATCCATATACCTCATCTTTGGTGATTCAGCTGAGGTCTCGCTCAATTAGCATATAGCATACACAGGTCTTTTAAGTATACATCATCTCTTCAGCCTGCAATACAGTAGTCTCTTTTTCAAAGCTAAATATTATGTGTGTCAGTCCACATGTATAAAGTACAGTATACATTTCATGTTAAATTAATGTTCATATATACAGCTCAACAACAACAACAACAACAACAACAACAACAACAACAACATTTGCTTAGTTTCCAAAGATATTTGAACATATTTAGGGTATTTTGGGGTTGCTGATTTCAATAATGAAGGTAGTTTTTTTTCAAATTGTCACAACACAAACATATGGGAATCTACAGGAACATTCTAGAAAGTGAGTTTTATAGTTGCGCACTATACGATTATCTTAGAAAATTCCCCTTCCGTATATATATAATTGGCCACTGTCAGTACACAGTTGGCAGTTGAGCGATTCACATTGTCTATTGTGTTTTTCTTGTCCTTTTCTCTCAAAAATTAGAACCAATCTAGCAAAACCGATGTCATATTCGGAATCAGCACAACACAGTTAACTTAAAGTTGCTGATATGATAAGATGATTGACAATAAAATGAGTTGATCAGTATAATCTTACACCTGTACCGATTTTCCAACTGATATGGGAGATTTTATATATTTTCACATATGGTTTTAAGTGGAGATGAGCGGGTTTGGTTCTCAGAGAACCAAACCCTACCGAACTTCACCATTCTCGCGGGATTTGGATTCCATATAAGGAGCCGTGTGCGGCCATTTTCACTCCGGTCTCGGAGAGTGTAGTGAGAGGACGTGTCTCCGTCCTCAGTGTCTGTGTGGGGGTGGGAAAGTGGGGTGGCGAGTCTTGCGCTGTATTGTGCTGCTCAGTCCAGTCCAGTGTAGTCAGTGTCTTATGCTGCATCAGTCCAGTCAGTCACATTGTTGGTGTCCTCTGCTGCTATATGTCCCCAGTGCTGCTGGCTGCTGTATAAGTCCCTTGCATTTTTGCTGTGTTGTCTTGCATCAGACCAGGGGTAGTGTCTTGTGCAGCATCAGTCCAGTGACCAGTCACAGTGTTGGTGTCCTCTGCTGCCATATATCCTGTGTAGCTGTATAAGTCCCTTTCAGTGGTGCTGTGTTGTCCTGCATTAGACCAGGGGAAGTGTCTTGTGCAGCATCAGTCCAGTGACCATAGTACATAGTTAATATAGTACATAGTTAATGAGGTTGAAAAGAGGCAAAATGCCCATCGGGTTCAACCTGTAATCTGTCTTAATATGAGTTCATTATAATGTCCATATTGAAATAATGATTTATGTTTGGTTAACAACTGAAAATCATGTTCCTCCCAGATTAAAAATGTCAATATTTTAAATGTTATAACCTTGGATATCTTTTTCAGTCAGTAATTTATCTAATCCGTTTTTAAATGCATATATAGTGTCCGCCATTGCCACCTTCAATAGCAGGGAATTCCAGATCCTTATTGCCCTAACAGTGAAGTACCCTTTCCTACATAGCGTATGGAATTTTCTCTACTCAAGCCTCAGCAAGTGACCTCTGTGGACTTGTCTTGCTCTGTGGACTTGTCTCTTCCAAGTGCTGCTTGGACTTCTAAGTGTGAGTTTTAAACAGCAAAAAGGTGAGTTTTATAATACACAATCAGGAACACACATTTGCAGTACCATTAAACTTCTGGTGAGGCTGCAAGGGGCTGACCTTGTGAGTGAGTGAGAGGGTCTCTTACTTGGAGTAGCAGAGGGGCTGTGATTGTGCGTGTGTGAGGGGCTTTTCTTTTCTCTTTTTTTATTAGCAGGAGCTGGAAGCCGAGTGAAAAGGAGGTGCAGTGAGCTGGAACAACTGCAACTGCTAAGTGGAGTATAGGTGCCGCAGGAGAGAGTACTACGGCTGCATAAAAGCAAAGTACCAAGAACCGCACCAAGATAGATAAGTATAAGCCGGCTTAATTTATTGTATAAGTGAGATTGCTTGTCTTCTACTTTTTATTTTTGCTGCTTTTTCTGTGAGAGTAACAGGGAGTTAGACCTTACAAACAATATGGGAGGGGCTGTGATTGAGGACCTCACTCAGTGCATGTCGTGCAAGATGTATGCACACCTGGAGCTACCGGCCCAGTGTGATTACATCTGCACGAGGTGTGTGCGAACTGTTGCCCTGGAAACCCAGGTAACTGATCTAGAGCAAACCGTTACACGACTGAGGGAGATTCACAATCTCGAGCGTAGTTTAGACAGAACGGTGGAGGAGTTGCGGGAGGGGTCACTGGTAGAAGAGGATGATGATCAGGTAGCCAGTTGGGTCACAGTTAGAAGGAATAAAAAGAGGGGGAGGCACGACATCTCCGAACTATCAAACCCGAACAAATTTTCCCGATTGGACGAGGAATCGAAGGATGATAGTGAAGAAATGACGGTACTGGAGGAGACTGCTCCCTCTAGCATCCAGAGGTGCGGTCCCTCTGGTGCGGTTGGGATAAAAGATAGAGAGGTACCTAGTCAGATGGTGGTGGCAGGGGATTCTATCATCAGGAAGGCAGATAGGGCAATCTGCTACCGGGACCGTGATCGCCGTACAGTCTGTTGTCTCCCGGGTGCTCGGGTACGGCACATCGCGGACCGGGTAGATAGATTGTTGGGAGGGGCTAGCAAAGACCCGGCGGTCTTTGTGCACGTTGGCACGAATGACAAAGTTAGCGGAAGGTGGGATGTCCTTAAGAAAGACTATAGGGACTTAGGAAAGAAACTGAAGGCAAGGACATCTAAGGTAATATTCTCGGAATTATTACCCGTGCCACGCGCTAGTCCAGGGAGGCATAGGGAGATTAGGGAGGTAAATGTGTGGCTTAGGGATTGGTGCAGGAAAGAGGGGTTTGTGTTCCTGGAACACTGGGCGGACTTCTCAGTCAGGCGCCATCTCTTTTGTCGTGACGGATTGCACCTGACTGAGGAGGGGGCAGCGGTGCTGGGGGGAAGGATGGTTAGAAGGTTGGAGGAGATTTTAAACTAGGAGCCTGGGGGGAGGGTTTAGCTAGAAACTACGGGTCATGCAGTGAGAAAAGTGGGGATGGCGGTAGTAAACGAAATGGGGGAGAAGTTGGGGGGAGGGTAAGAGCAGCCGGTAAGGTTACTAACATGGGTACTAAAAGGGATTTTACCAAAGCACTAACCAATGACGATTACAGGTCATCCTTGCTACATAAGGTGAAAGATGTCCCTAACGCAAGGGAAAATACTTATCTTAGTTGTATGTATGTAAACGCCAGAAGCATTACTGGTAAAAAGGGTGAACTAGAAATACTTGCAGCAAGCAAACAGTATGAAATTATAGGCATTACTGAAACTTGGTGGGATGAATCTCATGATTGGACAGTCAATCTAGAGGGCTATACACTGTTTAGGAGAGACAGACTAAATAAAAAGGGTGGAGGGGTGTGTCTTTACGTAAAGCCGTTTTTAAAACCTAATATATGGGAAGATATTCAGGAGGGGACTGTAGACACTGTCGAGACATTATGGGTAGAAATTGCATGCGGGGAAAAAGGAATAAAAAAGTTAGTATTGGGTGTATGCTATAGGCCGCCTGGTATCAACGCATCTGATGATGAATTGTTACTAAAGCAAATTGAAAGAGCAGCAGGAGTAGGAGACATAGTAGTGATGGGAGATTTTAACTATCCAGAGATAAACTGGAAAAACGATTCATGTGATACTGCTAGGGGCAATATGTTTTTAAACACACTTAATGATAACTACTTAGTCCAACTAATTGAGGAACCAACTAGGTACAATGCAATCTTAGACCTGGTATTAACAAACAATGGGGATTTGGTATCAGGTATTATAGTAGGGGAACCCATAGGAAACAGCGACCACAATATGGTCACATTCAATATCAGTTTCTATAAACAGCCCTATACAGGCTCAACTAGGACTTTAAACTTTAGCAAAGCAAATTTTGAAAAGATGAGGGTATTTTTCAGGGATATTGAATGGGAAGGTTTGTTTTTAGGAAAAAATTCTACGGAGAAATGGGAGGTACTAAAATTCCTGCTAGCTAAAAATACACTCAAATGTATTCCTATAAGTAGCAAAAAAAGGAATAAAAATCATAAACCGATGTGGCTTAACAAAAAGATTAAGGAACTTATGGGCAAGAAAAGGCGAGCATTTAAAAAATACAAATCTGACGGGGAAGCAGAGTCATTTCAGCACTATAAGGAATGTAACAAAATTTGCAAAAAGGAAATAAGAGCGGCTAAAGTAGAAACTGAAAAACTAGTAGCAAAGGAAAGCAAAGCGAATCCCAAAAAATTCTTTAAATACATTAATAGCAAGAGATTAAAGAAGGAGAGTATAGGCCCTTTAAAAGACAAGTTGGGAGTCTTAAGCAAAAATGATAATGACATAGCGGACACACTAAATGAGTTTTTTTCAACAGTATTCACTTGTGAGGACCCAATTCAGGGACTAAAGCACAATCTCAATAATGAGAATATCACACTGATAGGTACTTATTTAAGCGAGGAAGTAATCTATGACCGAATTAAAACATTTAAAGATTAATAAATCACCAGGGCCCGGTGGTATTCATCCAAGGGTTCTAATGGAGCTTCACTCTGAACTGGCAAAACCGCTATCTTTGATCTTTAAGGATTCAGTTATATCAGGTATGGTTCCCAAAGACTGGCGTATAGCGGAAGTAGTGCCTATATTCAAAAAGGGAAGTAAAGCTGAACCAGGTAATTATAGACCAGTTAGTCTTACATCTATAGTGGGGAAAGTATTGGAAGGTATTCTAAGAGATAGTATTCAGAAGTTCCTTGAAACCAATAAGGTCATTAAAAGGAATCAACATGGGTTTATGAAGCACAGATCCTGTCAAACCAACTTACTTGGCTTTTATGAAACAGTAAGCGCAAACCTAGATCAGGGTAAAGACGTGGATGTAATCTTTTTAGACTTTGCCAAAGCGTTCGATACTGTACCACACATGAGACTTATCTACAAGCTACAAGAATCAGGGCTAGGAAGCACAATATGCACTTGGGTCAAAAACTGGTTAGATAATAGGAAGCAGCACGTTGTGGTTAATGGATCTTTTTCAACTTGGACTGAAGTGCTAAGTGGTGTGCCGCAAGGCTCAGTATTAGGACGACTATTGTTCAATATTTTCATTAACGACCTAACAGAAGGTCTAGAGAGCATGGTGTCAATTTTTGCAGATGATACCAAATTGTGTAAGGCTATAAATACAGAGGAGGATGCCGAGTCTCTTCAGAACAACTTAGTTAAATTAGAAGCATGGGCAGCCAAATGGAGAATGCGCTTCAACACAGACAAGTGTAAGGTAATGCACTGTGGTAACAAGAACATAAATTACACCTACCTACTAAATGGGGTAAAATTAGGGGATACTGTACTGGAAAAGGACTTAGGTGTCCTCATAGATAGCAAGCTAAGCAGTAGTACCCAAATAGGACTGCAGCAAAGAAGGCTAATAAGATATTAGCATGCATAAAACGGGGTATTGATGCTAGGGACGAGAGTATTATACTCCCGTTATATAAATCACTAGTGAGGCCACACCTTGAATACTGTGTACAATTCTGGGCACCGTACTACAAAAAGGATATCCTGGAGCTTGAAAAGGTACAGAGGAGGGCGACCAAACTAATTAAGGGCATGGAGACGATGGAATACAAGGAAAGGCTTGAAAGACTAGGCATGTTTACATTGGAAAAGCGGAGACTAAGAGGGGATATGATCAACATCTACAAATATATAAGGGGACAATACACAGAGCTTGCGCGGGACCTGTTTTTGGTTAGATCAACACAGAGGACTCGTGGACAGTCGCTCAGGTTAGAGGAGAGGAGATTCCGCACATTACGGCGTAAAGGCTTTTTCACGGTAAGGACAATACATGTTTGGAATTCCCTGCCCGAGGGAGTTGTAATGGCGGAATCTGTCAACACCTTTAAGAATGGGTTAGATAAATTCCTAATGGATAAGGATATCCAGGGGTATGGTGCATAGTCATGCATTATAGTTACTATAAATAGGGATAAAATGTAACGGCTGACAGCAGCATCAGTCAGAAATTTTAGTCAAATCATCATGCATAGGAGACCACAAATAGGTTGAACTCGATGGACAATTGTCTTTTTTCAACCTCAGATACTATGTTACTATGTTACTATGTTACCTCGCGTCTTATACAGAGTTATTTTAATAAACAATTCCTCTAATAACTCTATGTAATTTCCATTTATATATTTGAAGATATTGATAATGTCTCCTCTTAGACGCATCTTATACAGTTTCAACCTAGCGAGCCTTTCCTCATACTCCAGTCCCTCTAGCCCTTTAATCAATTTAGTAGCTCGCCTTTGAATCCTTTCGAGTTTACAGATATCTTTTTTATAATGTGGTGCCCAAAATTGAACACAATATTCCAGGTGCGGATGTACCAATGATTTGTACAGCGGCAGGAATACACTCTTGTCCCTTGTCTCAATTCCCTGTTTTATGCATGCTAGCACCTTACTTGCCTTCTTTGCTGCACTTTGACATTGTGTACAGTTGTTTAGCCTATTATCAATCAGTACCTGCAAATCTTTTTCCAATACTGTTACCCCTAGATTTTCCCCATTTAATATGTAGGTTGCAAGTTTGTTTTTGGTCCCGAAGTGCATAACTTGCATTTTTCTATATTGAATCCCATTTTCCATTTAGACGCCCAGGTTTCAAGTTTAGATAAGTCGTTCTGTAGAGACTCCACATCTATTTCAGAATTAATTACCTTACACAATTTAGTATCATCTGCAAAGATTGACTCTGTGCTTTCTAGGCCTATTTCCAGGTCATTGATAAATATGTTGAACAGTAGTGGCCCAAGTACGGACCCTTGTGGTATTCCGCTGACTACTGGTGCCCAGCTGGAGGACATCCCATTGACCACTACTCGCTGTACCCTGTTATCCAGCCAATTACTTATCCTGTACAAATAGTTTTTCCTAGGCCAAGCTCCTTTAATTTGATGATCAGTCTCCTGTGAGGCACTGTATCGAAGGCTTTTGCAAAATCTAAGTCACAGTGGTGGTGTCCTCTGCTGCCATATATCCAGTGTAACAGTATAAGTCCCTTTCAGTGGTGCTGTGTTGTCTTGCATCAGACCAGGGGTAGTGTCTTGTGCAGCATCAGTCCAGTGACCAGTCACAGTGGTATTGTCCTCTGCTGTCATATATACAGTGTAGCTGTATAAGTCCCTTTCAGTGGTGTTGTGTTGTCCTGCATTAGACAGAGGGAATGTCTTGTGCAGCATCAGTCCAGTAACCAGTCACAGTGGTGGTGTCCTCTGCTGCATATATCCAGTGTTACTGGCGTATAATTCCTGTGATACTGGCGTATAATTCCCATGATATTGCCGTATAATTCCCGTGATACTGGCGTATAATTCCTGTGACATTGCCGTATAATTCCTGTGATATTGCCATATAATTCTCAGAATACTGGCATATAATTCCTGTGATATTGCCGTATAATTCTCGGAATACTGGCGTATAATTCCTATGATACTGCCGTATAATTCCTGTGATATTGCCATATAATTCTCAGAATACTGGCATATAATTCCTGTGATATTGCCGTATAATTCTCGGAATACAGGCGTATAATTCCTGTGACGTTGCCATATAATTCTCGGAATACTGGCGTATAATTTCTATGATATTGCCGTATAATTCCTGTGATATTGCAATATAATTCTCAGAATAATGTCATATAATTCCTGTGATATTGCCATATAATTCTCGGAATACTGGCGTATAATTCCTGTGACATTGCCATATAATTCTCGGAATACTGGCGTATAATTCCTAAGATATTGCCGTATAATTCCTGTGATATTGCCATATAATTCTCAAAATACTGGTGTATAATTCCTGTGATATTGCTGTATAATTCTCGGAATACTGGCGTATAATTCCTGTGACATTGCTATATAATTCTCGGAATACTGGTGTAAAATTCCTGTGATATTGCCGTATAATTCCTGTGATATTGCCATATAATTCTCGAAATACTGGCGTATAATTCCTGTGATATTGCCATATAATTCTCGGAATATTGCTGTATAATTCCAGTTATCCTGCCGTATAATTCCATATAAGTCCATATAATTCCGTATAAATACAGTCCAGTGGTGCTGTACTGTGCTGTATATTATTTACCCCAAATAAAGGGGTTATTAATATTTAATCCAAATAATTTTTACAGGGTTTGCCCTGTGAGGTGTAGGGGTATGCTCTCCTGTGCCGCATATTGTGTTATATAACTCCAGAAAAATAATGGAAAACAAACATTTGGAGGATAAAATAGGGAAAGATCAAGAACCACTTCCTCCTAGTGCTGAAGCTGCTGCCACTAGCTATGACATAGATGATGAAATGCCATCAACGTCGTCTGCCAAGGCCAATGCCCATTGTGATAGTAGAGGGCATGTAAAATCCAAACAGCCAAAGTTCAGTAAAAAGACCTCAAATTTTTTTTAAATGGTCTGAGGAGAAACGTAAACTAGCCAATATGCCATTTACGATACGGAGTGGCATGGAACGGCTGAGCGCCTGGCCTATGTTCATGACTAGTGGTTCAGCTTCACATTACGATGGAAGCCCTCATAACTGAGGCCTTGACACTTATGTTGGTGTTAGATGTGCATCCGGTATCTGAAATTAGTGCAGTGGGATTTAGACAATAGATGGAGGTATTGTGTCCCCGATAAAAAATCCCATCTAGATTCCACTTCACTAGGCAGGCGATAGCGAGATTTTGCCATTTAATTCTAGTGATTTGGACGTATAATCACTGTGATTTTGCCAATTAATTCCAGTGATTTGGACATATAATTATTAATTCCAGTGATTTTGCCAGTTAATTCTAGTGATTTGGATGTATAATTATTAATTACAGTGATTTTGCCAATTTAATTCCAGTGATTTGGACGTATAATTACCATAATTTTGCCAATTAATTCTAGTGATTTGGACGTATAATTAATAATTACAGTGATTTTGCCCATTAATCCCAGTGATTTGGATGTATAATTACAGTGAATTTGCCAATTAATTCCAGTGATTTGGATGTCTAATTATTAAGTACAGTGCTTTTGCTAATTAATTCCAGTGATTTAGATGTATAATTATTAATTACAGTGATTTTGCCAATTAATTCCAGTAATTTGGATGTATAATTATTAATTACAGTGATTTTGCCAATAAAATTCAGTGATTTGGATGTATAATTACAGTGATTTTGCCAATTAATTCCAGTAATTTGGGCGCATAATTTTTAATTACAGTGATTTTGTCAATTAATTACAGTGATTTGGATGAATAATTATTAATTACAGTGATTTGGATGTATAATTACAGTGATTTTGGCAATTTATTCCAGTGATTTGGACGTATAATTCCAGTTGGAACTGTTTGTGTTGCTTGGCTTAGTCACACAGCTACCTCATTGCACCTCTTCAACATCTTTGCATGAGGTGCTGAGTGGGGCCTAGTTTTTAAAAAGTGCCATCCTGTGTGACACTGCCATATGAGTCCAGGGGTACTGCAGTATTAGTCCTGGGGTACTGCCGTAGTCAAGTCAACCAATTGCAGATTTTTTTAAAATGACTGGAGCGTGATGGATATGCTGTCAGTGGACTGAGCAATTGCAGCCCACTCTCGACATTCAGCCACTGTGTGACACTACTAGATGGGCCAGGTGGTTGTGTTGCTTAGCTTAGTCATACATCATCCTTGGTGCACCTTTTTTTCTTCTTTGCATCATGTGCTGTTAGGGGCCTTTTTTGATATCTGCCTTCCTGTCTGCCCCTGCAGTGCCACTCCTAGATGGGCCAGTTGTTTGTGTCGCTTGGCTTAGTCATACAGCTACCTCATTGCACCTCTTCTATATCTTTGCATGATGTGCTGTTTGGGGCCTTTTTTTATATTTGCTTACCTGTCTGCCACTGCAGTGCCATGCCTAGATGGGCCAATTGTTTGTGTCGCTTGGCTTATTCAACTACCTCATTGCAATTCTTTTTCTCCTTTGCATGATGTGCTGTTTGGGGCCTTTCTTTTATATCTGCCCTCTTGTCTGCCACTGCAGTACCACGCCTAGAATGGCCAATTGTTTCTGTTGCTTGGCTTATTCATACAACTACCTCATTGCAATTCTTTTTCTCCTTTGCATGATGTGCTGTTTGGGGCCTTTTTTTTAAATCTGCCCTCCTGCCTGCCACTGCAGTGCCACGCCTAGATGGGCCAAATGTTTGTGTCGCTTGGCTTAGTCATGCTACTACCTCATTGCCAGGGCCGGTGCTAGTGTGTTCGGCGCCCTCCTGCAAACGATAAATTTGCACCCTCCCTCCCATACATAATAAAGGGACAGTGCCCGCTTCCACCGAAATGTGGTGTGGTCTCACAAGAAAGGGATGTGGCCACACAACAGTAATAACAGTAATAACCAAATTTAAATGATGCCAAAATGTAAATGATGCCACACAGTAACACATCTTATTCATATTACACCACACATAGTGCCCCTGATTCATATTACACCACATAGTAATGCCCCTTATTCATGTTACAAGTGACCCCTAGTCACATTATGCTACACACGTAATGCTCCTTATACACAATGCCCACAGTAGTGTCCTTATACACAACTCCCACAGTATGTAGTGCCCCTTACAAATAACACACACAGTAGTGCCACTAACATATAATGACCACAGTAGTAGTGCCCCTTGCACAATGCCCACAGTAGTAGTGCCACACATAATACCCACAGTAGTACAACACATAATGCCCCCAGCAGTAGTGCTACACATAATGCACACAGTAGTACCACACATAATGTCCACAGTAGTGCCACACATAATAGCCACTGCAGTAGTGCCCCTTACACATGTCCACAGGAGCGGAGTGGAGAGAGGGTGGAGTGCAGTACTTATGCTGGGCATACATGGGCAGATAAAATAACGGTCAGGCATTTTAGCTGACCCTGCCGATATACGGAACATACACTTTGAGATCTCTCACAGTGTACGCCACATGATATTGGTGTTCTGCCCCAGTTGGCCGTGGTAGTGCTTACATTGCCTGTTGCTGCTGACGGGACACTTAGAAAGTATTGTATTGGAGGAACGTGCTGGATGATCCGGCATGCCTGACAGCTCAATTTTTTTTTGTGTCAGCCGGCCACATACATTCTGCAATTATCTGGCTGATCCACTTATATCAGGCTGAATGGCCAAAAAATGGTAGTGTGTATGCCCAGCATTACACGTGAGAGCAGTGCCGGGTGGACTAGTGACTGAAGAGCCACTTCATGCTGCTGGCACTGCCACCATCATACTGGTGCAGGCAGCAGGGAGAAGAGAGGAGGGAGGGAGGTAGCTGACGTTAGTAGAGCTTTGCTTCATGCTGTTGGTGCAACTGCCATCATACAGGAGCAGACAAAGGGGAGGAGGGGGAAGGAGAGTGGAGGGAGGGGAGTATCTGATGCCAGAAAAGCCGTGCTTCATGCTGCCGGTGCCATTGCCATCATAGAGGAGCAGACAACGGGGAGGAGAGGGGAAGAGAGAGGTGAGTAGCTGATGCCGGAATAGCCACGCTTCACGCTGTTGGTGCCACTGCCATCATACAGGAACAGACAATAGGGAGGAGGGGGGAGGAGAGAGAAGGGAGGGGAGTAGCTGACGCCGGAAGAGCCGTGCTTCATGCTGCCGGTGCCACTGCCATCATACAGGAGCAGACAACCGGGAGGAGAGAGGGGAGTAGCTGACGCAGGAAGAGCTGCGCTTCACACAGCTGGTTCCACTACTGTCATACAGGAGCAGACAACGGGGGGAGGGGGGCGGAGAGAGGGGATTAGCTGATGCCGGAAGAGCCACGCTTCACGCTGCAGGTGCCACTGCCATCATACAGGAGCAGACAATGGGGAGGAGAGAGGGGAGTAGCTGACGCCGGCAGAGCCACGCTTCACGCTGCAGGTGCCATTGCCCTCATACAGGAGCAGACAACGGGGAGGAGGGGGGAGGAGAGGGGAGTAGCTGATGCCAGAAGAGCCGCGCTTCACGCTGCAGGTGCCACTGCCATCATACAGGAGCAGGCAGTGGAGAGGAGGGGGGAGGAGAGAGGGGAGTAGCTGACACCGGAGGAGCTGCACTTCACGCTGCCAGTGCCACTGCCATCATACAGGAGCAGACAATGGGGAGGAGAGAGGAGAGAGGGGAGTAGCTGACGCCGGCAGAGCCATGCTTCACGCTGCAGGTGCCATTGCCATCATACAGGAGCAGACAACGGGGAGGAGGGGGGAGGAGAGGGGAGGGGAGTAGCTGATGCCAGAAGAGCAACACTTCACGCTGCCGGTGCCACTGCTATCATACAGGAGCAGACAACTGGGAGGAGAGGGGAGGAGAGAGGAGAGAGGGGAGTAGCTGACGCCGGAAGAGCCGCGATTCACGCTGCAGGTGCCACTGCCATCGTACAGGTGCAGGCAGTGGGGAGGAGGGGGAGGAGAAAGAGAGGTAGTTGAGGGTAGAAGAACTGCACTTCACGCTGCAGGCACCACTGCCATGACGGCAGTGCAGGCAGTAGGAAGGAGGGGGAGTAGCTGACGCCGGAAGAGCTGTGCTTAACGCTGCAGGTGCCACTGCTGTCATACAGGTGAAGGCAGTGGGGAGGAGGGGGAGTAGAGAGGAGGGAGGGAGCTGACACTAAAGAGATGCACTTCACACTGCGGGCGCAACTGCCGTCATGTAGGTGCAGGCAGTGAGGAGGCTGGGGAATAGAGGTGGGGGGTAGGTAGCTTATGCTAGAAGAACAGCACTTCACGCTGCAGGCGCCACTGCATCCAGAAACATGAGAGTAGCAGAGCAGGGAGAGTGCTGAGAGGGTAGCGTTGGTTCTGAGTACAACTTAAAACCTAAAAAACAAACTGCAATGTACATACGTCTGCAAGTTGCATTAATAGACACAACCCACCCTATATACTTACCTCAGCTGGAAGAAGGCTCTTTGGTCTCTGAGTGTGCACACTACTGAGCTCAGAAGGATGGAAAGTGGAACTGCAGGAGAAGGAGGAGGGGACTTTGGGGAGGAGAGCTATCAGCGATAGCATTCTGATATTGGAGGGAAGGGGACGGAGCTTCAGGGAGGGGAGGCTAGAGATAAGTAAATGTCAGGAAGGGGCAGAGCATCTGGAAAGAAGAGGCGGAGCCTTGGGAAAGAAGGCGCGGAGCCTAATAAGGACGGAGATGGAGTGTGATTGACATTGGGGGAAACTAGACAACTTCCTCAATCTCACAGCACACGGACCACAGCACAGCAGGCAACCACAGCTGCAGCACGTCACTGTAAAGGGTCCATATGAGAACAGCGTCTGGGCAGTGTGTCCCTATGCTGACCCTGCTCAGTTAGGTGTTACTGGTTCTACAGCAGCTGCCCCCTGCTTCTGTATCCCGGAAACATCTGTGGGTGGGCCTCCCAGTCTCAGCAGCAGGCTTGCAGAGCAGGGAGAGCGCCTCTCCATGCCTGCGCCTCCCTGCTTTGCAAGACTTTGCGCTCTGCTCATTGCAATTCTTTTTCTTCTTTGCATGATGTGCTGTTTGGGGCCTTTTTTTTATATATCTGCCCTCCTGTCTGCCAACTGCAATGCCACGCTTAGATGAGCCAGGTGTTTGTGTTGTCCACTTGTGTCGCTTAGCTTAGTCATCCAGCAACCTCGGTGCAACCTTTTGGCCTAAAAAAAATATTGTGAGGTGTTCAGAATAGACTGGAAATGAGTGGAAATGATTGTTATTGAGGTTAATAATACCGTAGGATCAAAATTACCCCCAAATTCTGTGCTTTTAACTGTTTTTGTGTTTTTTCCCCAAAAATCATCCAGATCCAAAACCAAAACACGAAAGGGTGGTTTTGGCAAAACCAAGCCAAAACCAAAACACGAAAGTGGAATTAGAACCAAAACCAAAACACGAAAAGTGCCAGCCGCACATCTCCTGTTTTAAGCTTATAGGAGCAAGTAAAATTATTTTACGTGTTTCAGTCTGCCTGTGATTTGAGACTGGGACGGAGGTTCACCTTCCAGCAGGACAATGACCTGAAGCATACTGCTAAAGCAACACTCGAGTGGTTTAAGGGGAATCATTTAAATGTGTTGAAATGGCCTAGTCAAAGCCCAGATCTCAATCCAATTGATAATCTGTGGTCAGACTTGAAGATTTCTGTTCACAAGCGGAAACCATCCAACATGAAGGAGCTGGAGCAGTTTTGCCTTGAGGAATGGGCAAAAATCCCAGTGGCTAGATGTGGCAAGCTCATAGAGACTTATCCAAAGCGACTTGCAGCTCTAATTGCCACAAAAGGTGGCTCTACAAAGTACTGACTTCAGGGGGGTGAATAGTTATGCACACTGAAGTTTTCTGTTATTTTGTCCTATTTGCTGTTTGCTTCACAATAAAAAAAAAACATCTTCAAAATTGTAGGCATGTTCTGTGAATTAAATGATGCAAACCTTCAAACAATCCATTTCATTTCCAGGTTGTGAGGCAACAAAACATGAAAAATGCAAATGAGGGTGAATACTTTAGCAAGGCACTGTATATACCATATAGCATGACATGCCCAAAATGACTGAGCTGCTCTGATCAGCATGTTTTCCTATAAATTTTGTATCTTATTCACTTCACAGACTCAGCAAAACATCAATCAGAGTGTACTAGAAACACTTGGCTGCAACTTTAACCACACATGAATTAGTTTTACCCACATACATAGTCACAGATGAAGCACAATGGAACTTGCCATGAGAAAAAGACACTGCTGCTGTATTGTAGCATTTTGTATATAGATTTAGACCCAGGCGCGCACAGATATACAAATGTCGTACATCAAACTGATCAGTGCAAGCTAGAAATGTAGTTTTGTCATCTACAGTTGACAATTAGTTGACAAGTTGTGAAGAAAATGCTCTGTGCTGCTGAGTGGGGCTGTTTGGCAGGGATGAGGTTACATTGCCAGCAGTCAGGATCCTGACGGGCAGGATACCGATACCGGAATCCTGACCACTGACAATGCCGACAGCCGGAATCCCGGCTTACATGGGATATTCCCACTTGTGGGTGTCCACGACACCCATAGAGTGGGAATAGAACTTGTGGTGAGCGCAGCGAGCCACCGAGCCTGCAGTATGGCAAGCGCAGTGAGCCTGCAAGGGGATCATTCCGCTCACCCCCTGCTGTCATTCTGACGGCCAGGATGCTGCCTGCCAGCATACCATACCCAACGCATTTGGCATGACTGAAGACACAGTGTATGAGGACACATATGTAAGTACTGTGGGAAAGTTAACCAGGGAATGTTATTAATTGCTATTCATTCCTGAAACCAGTTCAATGTATAACACATACAAATGTTTAGAGACGTGTACTAGAATATAGAACAATTATTACTTTTAGCTAACTAGTTAACTAGGGCAAATCTATGGTTAGAGTAAATAAAAGTCATAACTAGGGTGAGAAGCAGAAAAAGTTAGGGAATGATTCATCACCATCTGCATCTGAGGATGCGGATGGGATATGATAAAATCCACATCGCCACTACCACAACCGGGTCGACCCCCATCACGACTACCCCTGCATTCTGAGAGTCCCCCACCACCGCTGATCATACTCACATGTTCCCTGCTGCTATTACCTCTGCTGCTGTACAGTGAGGATCACTTTACTGCATCGGTGGTCATAGGAGCGGCAGGGAGCCCTGGTGACCGGCAGCCCGCACCGGAGTACCGATCATAGATCCCTGGGTAGGTGAGTATGATTTTTTTTAACTTTTTATTTACATAGTGATAAGCTTGTGTGTCCATCGGGAAATGCGATCTGGTTGTTAAAAAAAAGTTAATTACAGATGGAACCACGTTCATTGAGCGTGGCTGCATAGCAGGCAGGGGCAAGCGGCATGTCTAGGTGCACCTGCGCTTCAGCCCTCCATCAAGCATATACAGACGGTCTTATTCAAAGTGAATGGGGTGCATCTACAATGCATGCCCATCCCATTCATTCCCCTCGGTGCACCCGACATGGCGCACCTAGTCACAGATGGAGCCATGATTAGCGTGGCTCCATCTGTAATGGGTTTGGAGCAGTTTTCCACAAAACTGCTCCAAAAGCCCTTTAATACATTCAAGTGATACTAAAATTATATGAAAGGGTGTGAAAACACCCTTTTTTATATTATTTTAGTAAAAAAAGATTAATAAATCTGCCTGTTAGAGTGTTGGTGAATGGAACTGGGGACTAGTCACATTTTGATGTGGCAAATAAAATATAGGATTTGTTAAAGAAGAAATTTGTGTATCTGGATTAAAGAAAGTTGTTGGGAAAGGGCATCAAGTTGAGGGCTGGCGACATTGGCAGGAGATTGAGGTGTTTGTGACTCTGGGATGAAGGAAGATTATAAGCCCTCTGTTGGACATTTGGGCTTTAGGTTGATCTTCAGAGATACAGAAGTAAGGTGAGGAGAGGTAGATTTGTGTTTCATCAACATAGAGGTTGCATTGGAGGCCAAAGAAGGTAAGCTGGTGGGACTGTGTGCATGCTGGCAGAGAGGGGGGAGAGGAAGCAGGGCACCCTCCGTTCTCAGCATGTGAACCCACGGATACCGGCTCAACAAGCCCGACCCGACGGGTCTCTGCCTAAGACTGCATACTTTCCACAAATGATCAGCACCCTATGCTATGTCTGTACCCTGACAAGCATTTGGGAGCTGATCTAGCAGGGTCAGGAGGCAGTCCAGAGCACCCGACATCCCTACAACCCACCCAGCACTCACTAGTGGTCCTAACCCCGGGGTACCACCGCAACCAATGATCTAAGCAATCCCATCCTATCTGACACTGCACAGAGCAGCGGGACGCCGCACTCTGCAACTTTAAAGACTTAGAAGTGGCAACAACATACGCCACTGCATTAAAGAACTAAAAGGACATTTGTTTCAACTACCATTTACAGCCACTTGTCTGGACATATCACACTCCCATTTAAGAGGGTGTGCATGACAACATACTGTTTGGAACTTTTAGATCAATATCCTGCATTGCTTTTCACCGCAAGTGTTTTTACACCAATGTATGTTTTATATGTGCATTAGTAAAGATAAATCTACCAAGTCATTCACTAGCACATACATTTGTTTCCTGAGATCCATTACCAATTTATCACATACGAGCACCATAAAGCTGAGTGCTGCATCAATCTGTTTTAAGTGAACAAATTAGTTGACTAAGAAAATAGGTGTACAGTGAGAAAAGCAGAGAGCTAAGAACAAATCCTTGCGGGACCTCAACAAGGGATGGTGTAATGGTTAGCATTACTGCCTCACAGCACTGAGGTCATGTGTTCGATTCCCACCAGAGGGAGATCAGGGAGGTAAATGTGTGGCTTAGAGACTGGTGTAGGAAGGAGGGGTTTTTGTTCCTGGAACACTGGGCGGACTTCCCAGTCAGGCGCCATATTTTTTGTTGCGATGGATTGCAAATGAATAAGGAGGGTGCTGCAGTGCTGGGGGGAAGGATGGTTAGTAGGTTGGAGGAGCTATTAAACTGGGAGCCTGAGGGGTGGGTTTAGCTAGAAACTATGGGTCATGCAGTGAGAATGGTAAGAATGGTGGTAGTAAATTAAATGGGGGTGGAGAAGGGGGAGGGAAAGAGCAGCCGGCAACTGTATTTACATGGGTTCTAAAAAGGGTACTAACAAAGGTATTGGCAGAACATTAACCAACAACAGTTATGTGTCATCATTACAGCACATAGAAAATAATGTATGGAGCAAAAGGGAAAATAATTATGTCAGGGCGGAGAGTTAAGACGGAAACATTGGGTTGCTCAAAGAGAAGAGTAAGGTGGGCAGTATTAAGTATGGTGGGCGTGGAGAGGGAGCGAGAAGGACAGTCAGTAAGAGTAACTCTAGGAAGGCACTAGTAAACCATGATAAGATACCTTTAAAAAAACAAATGGACAAGGGAACCGCTAAACTAAAATGTATGCTTGCAAACGCAAGAAGCCTAGCAGGTAAAATGGGGGAATTGGAATTGTTAGCATCAAAGGCTGAGTATGATATTATAGGTATTACAGAAACATGGTGGGAAGACTCTCATGACTGGGTTGCAAACTTGGAGGGATATTCTCTTTTCAGGAGGGACAGGGCAAGCAAAAGAGGAGGAGGTGTATGTCTTTATGTTAAATCATCTCTTAAACCATACTTAAAGGAGGTTATTTATGAGGGGACTGGTGATAATGTGGAGTCACTATGGGTTGAAATCTCAAGTGGGGGTATTGATGCAAAAAAATAGTCATAGGCACATGCTACAAACAGCCGGATATTAGCATACATGAGGAAGAACAACTCTTGCAGCAAATCGAAAGGGCTGCGGGATTGGGGGACATCCTAGTGATTGGGGATTTTAATTATCCTGATATAAATTGGAGTAACGGTTCATGTGTTAAAGCTAGGGGTAACAGGTTCTTAAATATGTTAAAGGATCACTACTTGTCTCAATTAGCCCGAGGACCCAACTAGGGGTAAAACTACTCTGAACCTAGTAATTACTAATAATGTGGACATTATATCAAACATTAAAGTTGGGGAGACTTTGGGTCGAATGTGATCACTATATGATCACATTCGACATCAGTTTCAGGAAACATAGCTATAAGGGTTCAACCAAAACATTTAACTTTAGGAAGGCTAATTTCAGTATGCTGAGATGTGCACATAATGACATTGAGTAGGAAGTTTTGTTTCATAGCAAGAACACTTTGGAAATGTGGGAAGCTTTAAAAGGGTTGCTAGACAGCAATATTCACAAATTTATTCCCATGGGCAGTACACGCAGGAGTACTAAACTCAAACCGATGTGTCTTAACAAGGTCAAGGCAGAAATGGATAAAAAAAAGCGTGCTTTCAAAGCATTTAAATCTAATGGAAAGGAGGAGTCATTCCAGTATTAAAAGGAATGCAATTAAAAATTCAAAAAAGCAATAAGAGCAGCTAAAATGGAAAATGAAAAGCAAATCGCTATAGAGAGTAAAACCAATCCTAAAAAGTTTTTTAAATACATAAACAGTAAATGGTTAAAAAAGGAGAACATAGATCCAATAAATGATGAATTTGGAGTATTGATAAATGATGATGAAATAAAAGCAAAAATACTGAACACATTTTTTTCATCAGTATTCACCAGAGAAGAATTGATGGTGGGAGTAGTGCATAACGATAGTGACAGTAATGATTCGTGGTTAGATACTTGCTTAAGTGAAGAAGTAGTCTGGGAGAGACTAAGCAAAATTAAGATTACTAAATCACCCGATCCTGATGGACTTCCCCCGTGCGTTCTTATGGAGCTTAGGTCACAACTAGAAAGACCCCTATACTTGATTTTCAATAGTTCAATTAGATCAGACATGGCACCAAAGGATTGGCGTATAGCTGAGGTAGTGCCATTATTTAAAAAGGGATCCAAAAATCATCCGGGTAACTACAGACCGGTTAGTATGACGTCTATAGTGGGTAAAATATTAGAAGGGGCTGGATTACGAGGAAAGGCTTACTAAGATGAATATGTATACACTGGAAAAGAGGTGTCTAAGAGGAGACATTATTAATATCTTCAAATATGTAAAGGGACATTACAAGGAGTTATCAGAGGAATTATTTATTAAAATAATTCTGTTTAGGACATGTGGGCACGCGCTGAGGCTGGAGGAGAGAAAATTCCATACGCAATGGAGGAAAGGGTTCTTCACTGTTAGGGCAGTAAGGATTTGGAATTCCCTGCCAGGGAAGGTGGTAATGGCGGACTCCGTAAATGCATTTAAAAATGGATTGGATAAATTTCTGATTGAAAATGATATTCAAGGCTATAACATTTAAAATATTGATGTTGATAATCCGGGCGTAACATGATTTATAGTTGTTAACTAGTCATAAAACATTACTTCAGCAGGTACATTATAATCAATTCAACTTAATACAGAATACAGGTTGAACACGATGGGTATTTTGCCTCTATTCAACCTCAATTACTATGTTACTATGTTGTTATGTCTGTGTGGACTTTGTATATTCTCCTCGTACTTGCGTGGGTTTCCTCTGGGTGCTTCGGTTTCCTTCCACACTCCAAAAATATACAGGTAGGTTAATTGGCTCCCAACAAATTAACCCTAGCATGAATGTGTCTGTGTGTACATGTGACAGGGAATATAGTTTGTAAGCTCCACTGGGGCAGGGACTGATGTGAATGGCCAAATATTGTAAAGCACTGTGGAATATATGTGTGCTATATAAATAACTGATATAATAACAACAACAACAACAACAACAACAACAACAACAACAACAACATATAGTGGGTGTGGAGTGGAGGATGTACTAATAGTGGTTCAATAGCAAGGAAGTGAAACAGGAAATAACTCACAAAGTGCATTATATCAAAGAATGAACAAAAAATAGCTGTGCCCCCTGTAGCAATGCCCCCTAGCTGTGCTCCAGTAGTTGTACCCCCTCTAGATGTGCCCCCTGTAGTTTTGCCCCCAGTAGCTGTGCCCCCAGTAGTTGTGCCCTCTGTATCTGTGCCCCATGTAGTTGTGCCCCCAGTAGCTGTGCCCCCTGTAGCTGTGCCCCCAGTAGATTTGCCCCTTGTAGCTGTGCCCCCTAGCTGGGCTGGTGAGGCACTACAGCCATAATGTCCACCGGATCCTGCCGATGACCCCTACCGCCACTGAGCCAATGCCCGCTACTGCCTCTGAGCCAATGCCTGCTGCCACCGCCAATGGCTTACAAACTTGCCTACCATCAACTGACCCAGCCCTCCGCCACTAATTTGCATCTCAGTCCGATGCCGCCAATGCCCGCTGCCTGCATCTCATCATACTTGTGATATATTGTAAATTTTTATAGAAAAAAAATAAAAATGAGTGTTTGGAACTGGGAAGGGAGTGGGAGGAAGACATGAATGCAATTTTGTTGTCCAGGGCTTCCATTAACTTAATGGAGAAGGGTCTTAATGGGTTAAAAAATGTAAAAAAAAATGCGTGAGGTCCCCCCTCCTAAGCATAACCAGCCTCGGGCTCTTTGAGCCGGTCCTGGTTGTTTAAATACTGGGAAAAAATTGGACAGGGGAGTATTTAGACAACCAGCACCGGGCTCTTAGACCGGTCCTGGTTCCAAAAATACGGGGGACAAAAGATGTAGGGGTCCCCCGTATTTTTAAAACCAGCACCGGGCTCCACTAGCCAGGGACATAATGCCACAGCCGGGGGACACATTTATGTAGGTCCCTGCGACCGTGGCATTACCCCCCCAACTAGTCACCCCTGGCCGGGGTTCCCTGGAGGAGTGGGGACCCCTTAAATCAAGGGGTCCCCCCCTCCAGGCACCCAAGGGCCAGGGGTGAAGCCCGAGGCTGTCCCCCGCACCCTTGGGCAGTGGGTGCCGGGCTGATAGCCATAAGTGTGTAAAAAAAACAGAATATTGTTTTTTGTTGTGGAGCTACAAGGCCCAGCAAGCCTCCCCCGCTTGCTGGTACTTGGAGAACCTCAAGTACCAGCATGTGGGGAAATAACGGGCCCGCTGGTACTTGTAGTTCTACAACAACAAAAATACCCAAATAAAAACACAACACACACCGTGAAAGTAAAAATTTATTAAAACACACTTACACACTCACACATACTTACCTACATCCCACGCCGGTCACGTCCACTTGTCCATGTAGAATCCAATAGGTGGTTCCTCTAAAAATGAGAGAGATTACTTACCTACATCCCACGCCGGTCACGTCCACTTGTCCAGTAGAATCCAAAAGGGGTACCTATAAAAATGAAAATTATACTTACAAACGAATGAATGAATATTATGCCCTCACTGACGCGGGAAGACGTTCGCCCCTTGTAGTTGTGCCCTTGTAGCTGCGCCCCTTGTACTGTGCCCCTTGTAGTTGTGCCCCTGTAGCTGCACCCCTTGTACTGTGCCCCTTGTAGTTGTGCCCCTGTAGCTGCGCCCCTTGTACTGTGCCCCTTGTTGCTGTGCCCCTGTAGCTGCGCCCCTTGTAGTTGTGCCCCTGTAGCTGCGCCCCTTGTAGTTGTGCCCCTGTAGCTTCGCCCCTTGTAGTTGTGCCCCTGTTGCTGCGCCCCTTGTAGTTGTGCCCCTTGTAGTTGTGCCCCTGTAGCTGCGCCCCTTGTACTGTGCCCCTTGTAGCTGTGCCCCTGTAGCTGCGCCCCTTGTACTGTGCCCCTTGTAGTTGTGCCCCTGTAGCTGTGCCCCTGTAGCTGCGCCCCTTGTACTGTGCCCCTTGTAGTTGTGCCCCTGTAGCTGCGCCCTTTGTACTGTGCCCCTTGTAGTTGTGCCCCTGTAGCTGCACCCCTTGTACTGTGCCCCTTGTAGTTGTGCCCCTGTAGCTGCGCCCCTTGTACTGTGCCCCTTGTAGTTGTGCCCCTGTAGCTGCCCCCTTGTACTGTGCCCCTTGTAATTGTGCCCCTGCTGCTGTGCCTCAAACACACACACATTAAAAAAAAAATACACACACACATACTTACCGCTCCTGCAGCGCTGCCTCCTTCTCCATCCGCCGGCTCCTTTCTGCTGTACTATGGAAGAGACGTCATGACTCACGACGTCTCTCCCACTGTAGCGCCGCTCAGACACTAGGGGTCAATTATGACCTCTAGTGTCAGTCAGCGGCGCCGGCTGCAGCGGGCGCCCACACAGCCCACGGCGCCTGCTGCAGCCGGGAAGGGGCATCGCTAGTGATTGGACAGCGGATCCAGCACTGGATCCGCTGGGCCAACCACATCTGGGGGAATGACAGGGGCGTGCATTCATCGGGGCTGAATGCACGCCCCTGTCATTGAGGCATCAGTAAAGGTGGCGCTTCCCCATTCTTTTTCAATGGGCTTTCACAGCCCATTGCTGCGCCCCGCCCCCTGCCCGCCCCCCGCTGCCCGGACTTTAATGTTAGGTGCGGGAGGCACCTCTCCCGCTGCCTCCCAGCCTAACATTTTCACGGGGGGAGATTATTAAAATAATAAAAGAATATATTTATCACAGACTCTGTTATAAATATCTTCTTTTTATTATATTAATCATTATGACAGGGGAGGCACTGCCTCCCCTGCCTCCCCTGACTGCACGTCCCTGGTAGTTGTGCCCCCAGTAGTTGTGCCTCCTGTAGTTCTGCCCCAGTAGCTGTGCCACCAGTAGTTGTGACCCCTGTAGCTGTGTCCCAGTAGCGCCGCTTACAAACACACACAATAAAAAAAACAACAACAACTACACAATACTTACCAGCCCCGCTCCTGCTCCCAGACCACTGCTGCGCTGCCTTCCGTCTCCGGCCGCTGGCTCCTCTTTATGGGAGAGACGTCATGACGTCTCTCTCATAGCAGCGCCGCACTGACACTAGTGGTCAATTATGACCTCTAATCTCTGTCAGTGGAGCCGGCTATAGCGGGCATCCACACTGCCCATGGCGCCTGCTGCAGCCGAGGAGCGGGGATCAGTAGCGGCTCTTGCCACGGCAGCGCCCTGGGGACCGCGGTACCCCAGGCAAAAAGCCTGCTTGCCCATGGCAAGAACTGCTACTGCTTGGAGTGATGTCCACAAAGGAAAAACAACATACAAAAGAAAAATACTAAAACCTTTACAGTGTCTTTTCAACTAAAGAAGTCATAACATTTCTACATTTGTTTTTATTTTTTCAATATTTTTATTGAAAGCTTCATCAAATAAAAAAAAAAAGTTTAAACTTAGCATCCACTGTATAACAGAAAGCCCCAAGATTGGAGAACAGATTGACATGTGTGTCCTATCACATACAGTATTAAACAACCAATACAAACCATTCCATTAAGAAACTGACACTTTATAGACAATTAGGGCATCAGATTGTGTTTCTTTAATTCTCTTGGCTGTGATTTAGATTCCTAATCTTGACTACTGTATATTAATAAGTATCATAGCTCAAATGTAATATGTAATTACAGTACAGCTTGCAATGGTATGATCTGTGACATTGTTGACATAATCACCCCCATTGTTTGTACAGGGCCTTTTTACTAATTTTGTATCAGAAGTTAAACGTTTGGATTTAATGTCAATTAATGTTTAATGCAATTTTTTATATTTACACGTAATCCTAGATTCTAAAAACAAAATTAATATGAACTCTGTAAAGGTAAAACAGGCAATTCCAGGAACATAATTAAAGCAGTATATATGATCAGTTACATTTAAAGATCTGTTTCACTTTTCAATTAAGCAGAATGCACTGCAGTATTTTCTATGTGCAGAGAATTTTTAAGGAACAAGACGATAACCCATGAATATAAAACAACCAAAAAAGTACGGAATCCTCAATACAGCTAGAATTACAGACTTAGTTGCTTATTTGGAACAAAAAAACAATACAGTATTTGCAGAGATATGTCCAAAAAGCAGATGATATTGAATTTCTGGAGCAGGGAAGTGTTGTGTTTTTTTTTTTTTTTTACATACTGTATATTTTATACGGAAGAGACTTTTAAGTATTTGAGTTAATTGCCTGTTTAGGAGACAAAATAATTTCCATTTTGAGGTCCCATTTATTAATGTGTATAAAAATAATGAAACATGATTTCTCTTTCCAATTACACTATAATCCATCCATTTTAATAAATCACAACAGCTACAGCCATTTAAATATATTTGGATTCTCATTTCATTTAAATGTAGAATAATGCAAAATGCATAAGTAAAATTATTGCAAATAATACGGATGGAGGAGCAAACGCAGGCTATATAGAGGAGGGTTTCCAAATATTACATTTTAGAGTGAGCATAGCCAGTCCATGAAGAGGGCATAAATAGCACTTAACCAGATATTAAATGCATCATATAAAGTGTATATATCATAATTCTGACATATATAGGGCCAGCAAACACAGTAAGACATTAGATGTGGCAGTAGGGCCATCCTGCCTGAGCTGAACGTTATTTCAGTTGTGGGCACCAATCCAGATCAATGGAGCAAATCTGGGAGTCTGGGGGAGCAGCAGAAGAACCCATTACTGCCCTGGACATATATGTACTGGATAGTGAATGTTATAGAGTAATAATAATAACCCTATAGATGCACTACAGCAGCGCACCCCTAACAGTGCATGTTTTCCAGATCTCCTAGTTGGTGTGCAGGTGTATACTAACACATTTTAAAAGATCCACAGGTGGTGCTAATTATTTTTTGTGATACTGTGCAGCTCTATTAAAATTGTATCATATACAATTGTTATTGTGGTCATGGTGTGGGCTACGGATGGGGGTTTCTGGTGTGGGCTACGGAGGGGGTATGGAAACCCCCATCTGTTACCCACACCATGACCACAATAACTAAAAAAGGCAACAAAAAAAACCCTTGCTATTGGATGGTTGCAACTATAAAGCTTACTGCACTTCAGCGCAGCCATTGGTTATAGTATATGAATATTTTCAATCTATGACCATTACTGTATGTCTGCATAACCAGACTAACAGTCATTCCTTTAAGAACTACTGTACAAAACTATAAGAATTTGATGGGACATTCCTGAGTAATGGGCCTTGAAAGGGATTGAGTTCTGGCCAAAACTTAGTGATTCTCAGTAGATTGGAGTAAATGTATTCTTATTTTATTCCAATTTGGCATGTCTAAGGGGCAGACTCAATTCTGAGTGATGGTACATCTGGTGTGCACATCGCCCTTAGATATGCTAACCCAACATCATGTATTTTACTGTGCAGTCCTACACACTACCACATACATGATGTTGAGATGATGCTGGAGCAAAGTTGTGCTGCAATTATCTGTGTTATATGCTGTTACACAGGCCCAACTCCAACATCACATAGAATTATTAGTAAAATCACCTTCTAAATATTGGGGAGTAGGACCCTATTAAATATGTACAATATCTGCAAACAGATTTGTACAATATGGAACAAAAACCCCAATATGCACACATGCTATTTCCCTTAAGACTGCCTTTCACATTTCTGAGGCAGTTGACATTATATTTGCCTACTTTCCTAAAATGCCTGGGATGCTGTGTGACCCTATACAAAGTAGGTGGGGTCTTGATGACAATGAAACAAGTTAAGGGGGGGGGGGGGGGCTGGAATGACCTAATTTTAAACATAAGAGGTGCTACCTTGCGAAGACTTGTAGTGCCACACAGAAAAAATTAAATTGCAGGTGCACGACCTAAACATTAAAACTACTGATAAACAAAATAACTATAATAAACTCTACAATTTAACATGAGTAAAATTGAGGTTCTTCACACAATTTTGGTCAAAAATGTGCCCCCGCCACCACCCTTTCTAGGTAATTGTGTATGTATGCACACTTGAAGGTGGAGTCTCTTTTTACCTGGTCTAGCACACCACCCACCTGCCCTTAGGTTTTTTTGTAATTAGTATGGGTCTTTGCATTTGCTGTCTACATATTAGAATGGGCACTATGATAGGCAAAACCTTGTTAAATGTATATAATATGTCAATATTAGTGATGTTAGGAACCTACCTGATGAGATCACCGTGATGTGTTAGGTGGGCCCACATTTTAAGCCAAAACTGTGCTAAAAACCTAATTTTTACTCCGTTAAATTGTAGAGTTTATTATAATTATTTAGATGATCAGTATTCTTAGGGCTTCAGAGTGTGCACCTGCAATTTTTTTTCTGTGTGACAATTATACAAATCATGGTATTCTGAGGGAGGTCCAGAAATTAGCAAGTATGGAGATTGCTCTTTACCTATAGCAATATCACTAGTATTATGACATGGATTCATCTATTTGCTTAGACAGATGGAGCCTTGCTCATCTATGCTGGCAGAGGAATTAGTCACAATCACAGATACGCAGGGATATGTGTGTGTCAGATCCTGTAGCCATTATGGCATAAACAAAAACCAATGGGAAGGTATCACTGCTTACATTTACACATGAGTTTGTGTATCTATCATGAGGCCATAATGGCTATGGGACTTGGACACTCATACCGTACAATACAGTATATCACTAACATCAATTAACCATATTTTTAACATGTTCTATAGCTGTAGATCTAACATGTTCATTTGCAACTGTATACACTATTTTTATTAATTGCTCATTCTACGGGAATTATACACTGACAGAACCCTAACATCATAAGTACCTTTGTTTTACCATGTTCGCTTGTGTCTGTAAACACTATTTAAATTGATTGATTTATTAGTTCATTTTTTGGGTGCCAATAGAGAATAAACAATTTCTGTGGTGTCTTTGAACATGGTATTTTGCCACCACCTCCCCCCTCCCCCTTCCACCTTCCCCGTCCACTGGGAGCCTGCTCATTTCACAGACAGAGAGGGAGGTCAGGTTACAATAAATTGACAACACAGTGCTGTATGTAAATGAAGGGCTGATAAGAACTGCAGTCACTTTGATAGAGACACAAGCTCAAGTGTAAATGTTAGTGATCCCTTCTCATTGGTTTTGCTTATGCCATAATACTGTGCAGTAACCTGGGACTTGGACGCTCACATACAGTACAGCTCAGATTCTCTAACATCAATGAACTACAGTCTACAGGACCTCATTGCCACTGTGTACTTTAGATAGCGGAATGAGACGCTCCGCATTGCCCTGATTTATGTAAAACCTGTGTGCACACTATTAAATGTGAAAGTATATTACAATAGATTTAAAAAAAGTGTCAGGAAACATTAAACATGCATTTGCACTTTGGGAATTGAACCCGGGACTCTAAGCATGGGAAGCAGCAAACTTCACCACTTGCCCATGATGCCTCATGATAGATACACAAGCTCATATGCAAGTATAAGCTGTGATCCCTTCCCATTGGTTTTTGTTTATGCTGTAATAGCTATGGGACTTGGACACTCATACTGTACAATACAGTATATCCCTAATGTCAATACACCATAGTTTTAACACATTCTATAGCTGTAGCTCTAACACAATCTTTTGCATCTGTATACACTATTTTTATTAATTGCTCATTCTACGGAACCTCATTGCCACTGTGTATATTTTAACTAGCGTAATGAGGCGCTCCTTCAGCATTGCCCTGTTTCTTGCAAAATCAATGCCATCGCTCGCTCTATAGCTGTGGGCTTCCGTGAGGCACTGGGTCATGAGCGGCAGCCATTTTGTGAACCCGCTCTGTGATCGAATCTGGCCTGCTCCAGTACTGTATGTGTGCTTATCCTCATAGCTGCTGTGTATTTTAGATAGTGGAATGAGACGCTCCTACAACATTGCCTTGATTGATGTAGAACCTGTATGCATATTTCTATTGAATGTGAAGGTATATTACAATAGACTAAAAAAACAATTAATAAAGTGTCAGAAAACAAAAAATGCATTCGCACTTTGGGAATCGAACTCGGGTCTCTGAGCAAGCATGGGGAGTGGTACACTTCACTGCTTGACCACGACGCCTCATGGGATATATGGGACTTGGATGCTCACAAACAGTACAGCATCTATAATGTCAATGAACTACAGTATTGCTTTAACACATTAGTTGTAACTGTATACACTATTTTTATTTATTCATTTGTCAACATCAATGAGCTACAGTATTGCTTTAACACATTAGTTGCGTCTGTATACACTATTTTATATATTGCTTTGTCTGCAGGACTTGGCCCTCACATACAGTAACACGGCAATGGACCAGTGTTTTAACATGTTCGTTTGCATCTGTATAAACTATTGTTTTTTTTTTGTTGACTCTCTCCGTCTGACCATTGGTCTGTGTGTACAGTATACAGTAACATTACAGTCATCACTAACCATTCACCACAGCTTGTAGATCAATTCGCAGCTATTCGCTCTAAAGTACTGGATTAGTGGAGCATTAGAGATGTGTATTGCATGCTGAGTATGTAGTCATGCCTCAACGCGCCTGTCCTAGCCTAACTAAACAACCTAAGCTATCGCCTAGGTGCGACTTAACCTCAGTTTAGGAAGAGAAACGGCAAATATGAGGGAGGCTCCATCTGTAGTAATTTTATATGTAGTTCATACAGTATATATACTTTTTGTTATTATTTGTTTCAGTTTACAAATTGTGTATTTACTAGTAGTTCTACAGTTATTACACACTATTATTTGATGATCAGAATTCTATATTGCTTTACATTTGAATTAGTAAAGAAAAAAAGTAAACCTTAGTTTGACCTGCCACAGCTCATACACATCACTTTCATGCTTTCAGTAAGCTGCGCTTCAGTTGTGATTCTGATGCGCTGATTTAAACACTACATCAGGCTTGTGTGGCGTATTAGCAAACAAGACCATGATAGAATGACTAGCAATTTGGCTAAGCAAATATTGCTAAAAGGTTCTAACTCTCCAAAGCAAATATTATCTCAATTATACTAAACAATCTAAAATAAAAAATCTATTCTGGGAGCTTCCAAATATATCATGTTAATGAGTCTGAGTATTTTATAACACTTTTTGAATGGTAGAAAAAAGTTTAAATATACTGTTATTTTAATTATTCTTTTGTCAGGTAACTTATATTCACTGTATGTAACCTGAGTTTGAGCAAAATTTTTGCTTTCTACAGTATTAACATACTTTTTTGGGGGCCTATTTTTACTGGATCATATAGTAATAATGTATTTTCAAATACAAAATAAAGGAACATTAAAGTAACTTGTTTAAACAATTGTAATAATAATACATGTATTAATCCTGATAAAACAGAGGTCCTTATAATAGGTCATACTACAATATTGCAGTATAGCCAACCAACTGGGCTTACACTTGGTGGTTGAGAATTACAAACATGTGCAGAATCTTGCTGTTGTCCTGGATAGTGGATTGACACTTAGCCATCAGTTATCAGCCACAGTCAGATCCTCATTCTTTCATCTGAGGAACATAGCAAGAATCAAGCACTTAATTCCCTCAGAAGATCTGCCTAAAGTCATACATGCATCTGTATCATCACACCTAAACAACTGCAATGCCCTTTAACTGGGTCTCCCAGCAAAACAATAGCAGTGCTTGCAGCTGGTACAAACTGTAGCTGCCAGGCTATTAACCAACCAACCTCTTTCCTGCCATATAACGCCTATTCTCTACCCCCTTCACTGTCTGCCTGTGAGATGGAAAATCTATTTACTGGTTTAATGACTTTTAAATCTTTGCATGACCAGGGCCTAAGCTAAGGTATTGAAACCAGCTTCTGATTCCTTAATGCCCACTCGATCACTGCAATCTGTAGATGAAGGACTATTAGCAGTACCCAGGATCTCCCTGAAATCATCTGGGGTTGAGCTTTTAGCTTTGAGGCTCTAACTCTAGAGTCCCTCAAAAACAGAATCAAGACTTACCTGCTTACTCAAGCATTTCACTAATGTCCCTTTAGTTCCTAAAAAAATACAACCCAAATGCTTAGTTCTCTTTGTATTTTGTACTGTAAATGCAAATATTAAGCATTATGAGTCCTACTGGGAGAAAATTGTTATATAAGTTACATTATTAGTATTATTATTAATAATAATAATAATAATAATAATAATAATAACAACAACAACAACAACAGGTATGGAATCATTTATCAGGAAAAATGTTATTCAGAAACTAGAATGAAAAACAATACTCATGAAGAACATGCAATTTGTTCTCTAAATATTGTTCACAATAAGTGAAAGTTAAAATATTATCAATAAAAAAATTGAAGCCATATACTGTACAATCTGTAATACAATTTGTCACTATCCGGCTATCTGTAAACCACTAGTTTAGATGTAATATCTTGAAAATAAGCACAAAGCTGTGGACAATAAATGTGATGTATATATTTTTCTTAATTATATATTTATGACAAAATTCCCACCACTTCTGGCAGGTAAAGGGAATTAATGCTACATAAACTTGCACGTTGATTTGATTATCAACCACATGTAAGTGCTACTCGTTTATCTAATATGTTACTGCTTATATCAGCTGTACAACATTAAGAGATGCAGTAGATTTATGAGATGCTTGAGCTCATTAAGAGGCAAGGTATGAACTGCATAACTTGGTTTGACACTGGATGCAAAAACGCCGGTGATGAAATCCTAGATTGGAATTAGCAATAGTTGTTACAATTACATATATGCAAAAAAAAAAAAACTTTACTAATATTTTGCCATTACAACCATAACAATATGATTATTATTTTAGATACAAGCTGTTTTCCAGTATTTAAAGACCAGAAGTACATTTTAATTTTTAAGATCTGGTCTTATTAGTATTGAAGGCGGATCCTTGGGGAGATTTACAATGATTCTAAGTATACATTTTGAAACAAAAAGAAATAATAATGACTTTTATCTATGTATCTAAATTTTCAGCAACAATGATGCATTATCATACAAGAACACATTTATTTTGTTTTGAAAACAGTAATTTTAGTTTAACAAACTCCTCTGTATATCTTTGTAACTCTTCCTTTTAGAATCTGAAGAAAAAATATACAGTATAACCATAATTGATTTTTGCTTATAGGCTCCTGTACCCCATGAAATAATGAGATTGTCACTAAAAAAATAGCCTATAGCACTCCCACTGGTTGTATGAGAGTACTGCTACCTTTCAGCAAAATCGCTTGAAATTAATAGATAAAGCTTTTTTAATGATACATCTCTGCAAATACAATTGTTTTAATAAATTAAACCAATATGATAAACATTTAGAAAATAAATTGTATTTTAAAATGCTAATTGTGAATCCATGCTCATTACATGTAAATTAATGAAACATGGAAGAAGAAGAAATAAATAATAAATACATTACTTGCCAGTTAAAAATGTTTTTTTTTTTTTGTTATGTGCATTACAAAATATCCTGATCAATTCTGTATAGCCATTAACAAAAATCTTACTTTCCACAGTATCGAAGCTTATTTATTAACATTATGTAAAGAACATAGATGTGGTTTAATTTAGTACAATAAATGAGACATTGCACTAATTAAAGCTAATATTGGGATGGCTGGTGGGTTGCAATACACTTTGTGTGCCCATGCGCGGCCTGATCCTAACTCTACACCTGCGAGTTGAGTGGCAGTATTATCGTTTTACTAATTTGGACAATTGGACAAAATTAGGCAAATTGTTTGTAAGATGAGCACACATACAACTGACAGCATTCTTCACCTGACTTAATTCCTACCGTACCTTACAGTGACCCTATTGGGCACTTAAGTCATGTTTGGACTACAGAAATTATTACTTTATTGAGCATGTCAATAAATGTGAAATAAAAATCACTGCTATTGTCCTGTGAGTTCTCTTGCCTTCTGAGCACATTAACAGGCCCCAGTTATTCAGCTGCACAGTCAATGCAGGTGCCGCTGAATCACTGGGGCCTGTTAATGTGATCAATCCATGTGTGACCGGCTTAGATGCCCCTGAATCGTTGGTGCAGCTGAATCACTGTTTTAGGTGCAGCCGAATCACTGGGGGCTGATACTGATCACCCCATGTGTGACCGGCTTAGGTGCACTCCAAATTAAATTTTCATGATCAAAGCATTTCATAATTTTATTAGGCTGCAGTAGTGATTTACAGTGTGAAATGGAGGTAAAGATGTAGAAAAATCTCATCTCAGTCTTTCTACTAATGATGAACCCAGTACTGTGCAGTAATTATAGGGTCTATGTACTAAGTCTTGGAGAGAGATAAAGTGGACAGAGATAAAGTACCAAGCATCCAGATCCTAACTGTTATTTTTCAAACACAGCCTGTAAGATGACAGTTAGGATCTGATTGGCAGATACTGTTTCTCCCTCCAATTTATCTCTCTCCAAAGCTTAGTACTGTGCATAGACCCCTGTGTTCTATTTTGTCTTTAGAAGGTAGGAATTACATATTGCGCTGAGAAAAAAACAACTTGTCTAAGCCTCAAAAGACTGAGAAAATAAGATTTTAAACCTACCGGTAAATCTTTTTCTCCTAGTCCGTAGAGGATGCTGGGGACTCCGTAAGGACCATGGGGTATAGACGGGCTCCGCAGGAGACATGGGCACCTATAAAGAACTTTTAGTATGGGTGTGCACTGGCTCCTCCCTCTATGCCCTTCCTCCAGACCTCAGTTAGAGAACTGTGCCCAGAGGAGATGGACAACACGAGGAAAGGATTTTGTTAATCTAAGGGCAAGATTCATACCAGCCCACACCAATCATACCATATAACCTGGAATACCCAAAACCAGTTAACAGTATGAACAAAACAACAGCATCGGTCCAAGACCGATTCCAACTGTAACATAACCCTTATGTAAGCAATAACTATATACAAGTCTTGCAGATTTTCCGCACTGGGACGGGTGCCCAGAATCCTCTACGGACTAGGAGAAAAAGATTTACCGGTAGGTTTAAAATCTTATTTTCTCTAACGTCCTAGAGGATGCTGGGGACTCCATAAGGACCATGGGGTTTATACCAAAGCTCCCAATCGGACGGGAGAGTGCGGATGACTCTGTAGCACCGACTGAGCAAATGCTAGGTCCTCATCAGCCAGGGTATCAAACTTGTAAAATTTTGCAAAAGTGTTTGAACCCAACCAAGTCGCCGCTCGGCAAAGCTGTAATGCCGAGACGCCTCGGGCAGCCGCCCAAGAAGAGCCCACCTTCCTAGTGGAATGGGCCTTTACTGAATGTGGTAACGGCAATCTAGCCGTAACATAAGCCTGCTGAATCGTGTTACAGATCCAGCGAGCAATAGTCTGCTTTGAAGCAGGCGCGCCAATCTTGTTGGCTGCATACAGGACAAACAGAGCCTCTGTTTTCCTAATTCTAGCCGTCCTGGCTACATAAATCTTTAAGGCCCTGACTACATCCAGGGACATGGAATCCACCAAGTCACTCGTAGCCACAGGCACCACGATAGGTTGGTTCATATGAAATGAAGACACCACCTTAGGTAAAAATTGAGGACGAGTCCTCAATTCTGCTCTATCCACATGAAAAATCAAGTAGGGGCTCTTGTGAGACAATGCCGCCAATTCAGACACCCGCCTTGCCGAAGCTAAGGCCAATAACATGACCGCCTTCCAGGTGAGAAATTTCAACTCAACCGTTTTAAGGGGTTCAAACCAGTGTGACTTAAGGAACTGTAACACCACGTTCAGGTCCCATGGCGCCACTGGGGCCACAAAAGGAGGCTGGATGTGTAGCACTCCCTTCACAAAAGTCTGGACTTCTGGAAGAGAAGCCAATTCCTTCTGAAAGAATATCGATAAGGCCGAAATCTGTACCTTAACAGAGCCTAACTTCAGGCCCATATCCACTCCTGTCTGTAGAAAGTGGAGAAGACGGCCCAGGTGGAAATCTTCTATAGGAGCATTTTTGGCTTCACACCAAGATACACACTTCCTCCAGATACGGTGATAATGTTTCGCCGTCACCTCCTTCCTAGCCTTTATTAGAGTAGGGATGACCTCCTCCAGAATACCCTTCTCAGCTAGGATCCGGCGTTCAACCGCCATGCCATCAAACGTAACCGCGGTAAGTCTTGGAACGTGCAGGGTCCCTGCTGTATCAGGTCCTCCCTTAGTGGAAGAGGCCAAGGATCTTCTGCGAGCATCTCCTGAAGTTCTGAGTACCATGCCCTTCGAGGCCAGTCTGGAACAATGAGTATTGTCTGTACTCTTTTCAGTCTTATGATCCTCAACACCCTTGTGATGAGAGGCAGAGGAGGAAACACATAGACTGACTGGAACACCCATGGCGTTACCAGAGCATCTACTGCTATTGCCTGAGGGTCCCGGGACCTGGCACAGTACCTCCGAAGCTTCTTGTTGAGGCGTGATGCCATCATGTCTATTTGAGGAACTCCCCAGAGACCCGTTATCTCTGCAAAGACGTCTTGATGAAGTCCCCACTCTCCTGGATGGAGATCGTGTCTGCTGAGGAAATCTGCTTCCCAGTTGTCCACTCCCGGAATGAAGACAGCTGACAGAACACTGATTTTCCGCCCAGTGAAGAATCCTGGTGGCTTCCGCCATCGCGACTCTGCTCCTTGTCCCGCCTTGGCGGTTCACATGAGCCACGGCTGTGACATTGTCTGATTGAATCAGAACCGGTAGGTTGCGACTAAAACGGAGGCTTGTCGAAGGCCGTTGTATATGGCCCTTAATTCTAGCACGTTGATGTGCAGACAGGACTCCTGGCTTGACCATAGTCCTTGAAAGTTTCTTCCTTGGGTGACTGCTCCCCATCCTCGGAGGCTCGCGTCCGTGGTCACCAGAACCCAGTCCTGAATGCCGAGCCTGCGACCCTCTAGAAGGTGAGCACTTTGCAGCCACCATAGGAGAGACACCCTAGCCCTGGGGGACAGTGTTATTTTCTGATGTATTTGTAGATGGGACCCGGACCACTTGTCCAGAAGGTCCCATTGAAACGTCCTTGCATGGAACCTGCCGAAGGGAATGGCCTCGTAGGCTGCCACCATTTCCCCCAGAACTCGAGTGCATTGATGAACTGACACTCTTTTTGGCTTTAGCGGGTCTCTGACCATGTTCTGGAGGTCCTGGGCTTTTTGCAACGGGAGAAAAACCTTCTTACGTTCCGTGTCTAGTATCATGCCTATGAACGATAGTCGAGTTGTTGGAACCAACTGTGACTTTGGCAGATTGATAATCCAACCGTGTTGCTAGAGCACTCCCAGAGAGAGAGACACGTTCTTCAGTAATTGATCTTTTGATCTCGCCTTTATCAGGAGATCGTCCAAGTATGGGAAAATTGTGACTTCTTGCCTGCGCAGGATCACCATCATCTCCGCCATTATCTTGGTGAAAATCCTTGGGGCCGTTGAAAGCCCAAACGGCAACGTCTGAAACTGGAAATGAGAATCCTGTACCGCGAATCTCAGGTACTCCTGATGAGCGGGATATATGGGGACATGAAGGTAAGCATCCTTTATGTCCAGTGACACCATAAAATCCCCCCCTTCCAGCCTGGATATTACAGCTCGGAGTGATTCCATCTTGAATTTGAAACGTTTCAAGTACAGATTTAGGGATTTTAGATTTAAAATGGGCCTGACCGAACGATCCGGCTTCGGGACCACAAAGAGGGTCGAATAGTACCCTTTTCCCTGTTGGCTCAGGGGAACCCCGATAATCACTTGCTGTTGACACAGTGTTTGAATTGCAGCTAACACTACTTCCCGCTCTGGGGTAGAAGCTGGTAAGGCCGACTTGAAAAATCGGCGTGGGGGCACCTCTTCGAATTCCAGCTTGTAGCCTTGGGAAACTATCTCCAATGCCCAAGGAACTACGTCTGACCGAACCCAGACCTGGCTGAAGAGTCAAAGGCGTGCCCCCACTGGTGCGGACTCCCGCAGGGGAGCCCCAGCGTCATGCAGTGGATTTTGTAGAAGCCGGGGAGGACTTCTGTTTCTGGGAACCCGCCGCGGCAGGTGTTCTTTTCCCTCTACCCTTACCTCTGGCAAAGAAGGCGGAGCCCACGACCTCTTCTGGGCTTGTGCGACCGAAAGTACTGCATCTGATACTGTGGAGTTTTCTTTTGCTGTTGGGGAACAAAAGGTAAAAAGGTAGATTTACCTGTGGTAGCTGTGGAAACCAGGTCCGCGAGCCCATCCCCAAACAACACATCACCCTTATAGGATAAAACCTCCATATGCTTTTTTTAATCCGCATCACCCATCCATTGGCGGGTCCATAAGGATCGTCTCGATGAAATAGCTATGGCATTGGCTCTGGAATTTAACAATCCAATGTCTCTTTGAGCGTCTCTCATATATAAGACTGCGCCTTTAATATGTGCTAAAATTAACAAAATAGTATCCCTATCTAGGGTATCAAGGTCAGCTGACAGGGTATCTGTCCAAGCTGCAACTGCACTACATACCCATGCCGATGCAATTGCCGGTCTAAGTAAAGTACCAGTATGTGTATAAATAGACTTTAATGTAGTCTCCTGCCTGCGGTCTGCAGGGTCCTTGAGGGCCGCTGTATCTGGAGACGGCAGTGCCACCTTCTTGGACAGGCATGTTAGAGCTTTGTCCACTATGGGCGAGGATTCCCAACGTGCCCTGTTCTGTGTAGGGAAAAGGTACGCCATCAGAACCCTTTTGGGAATCTGCAGTCTCTTATCTGGAGATTCCCAAGCTTTTTCAAATAACTCATTAAGTTCATGAGATGAAGGAAAGTTTACCACAGGTTTCTTTTCCTTATACATGCGCACCCTCGTGTCGGGAACAGAGGGGTCGTCTGTGATATGCAAAACATCTTTTATTGCAATAATCATATACTGAATAGTTTTTGCCACCCTAGGTTGCAATCTAGCATCATCATAGTCGACACTGGAATCAGAGTCCATGTCGGTATCTGTGTCCACAATTTGTGACAAGTGATGCTTTTGAGACCCTGACGGGCCCTGTGAGTCAGTCCAATCTGTGGATTGACCCCCTGATGTCTCCCTGGATTCTGCTTTGTCTAGCCTCTTATGCAATTACGCTACACTTGCATTTAACATATGCCACATATCCATCCATTCCTAAGTCGGCACTACCGACGGGGACACACCACTCATCTCCTCCACCTCCTTTGATAAGCCTTCCGCTTCAGACATGCTGACACGCACGTACCGACACCCTCACACACACAGGGATATAACTATACGGGGACAATTCCCCAACCAGGCCCTTTGGAGAGAGAGAGTATGCCAGCACACACCCAGCGCCCAACTGACACTGGAAAATCCAGATAGCGCTTTTATATATAATGCCAATGCTATTCCCACTCACTGCGCTTGAAATGTGCCCCCCTCCTCTTTTTTTCAGCCCTCTGATGCGTTCAGCAGGGGAGAGTCCGGGGAGCCAGCGTTCTCTGCAGCTTCTGTGGAGAAAATGGCGCTGGTTAGTGCTGAGGGATCAAGCTCCGCCCCCTCCAGCGGCGGTCTTCGGTCCTGCTTCAATTTCATAAAAATGGCGGGGGATCGTCTATTTTCTGCCTCTGCAGCCTAATATATATATTTGTGCCAAAAATGAGGTTTATTGCTGCCCAGGGCGCCCCCCCCCCCCCCCCCTGCGCCCTGCACCCATCTGTGCCTGTGTGTGTTGTGTGGGAGCAATTGCATGAAGATCTGAAGTCTTCTGCCGCCTTGAAGTCTTCTCTTCTTCTCTTACACAGAAAACTCAGGAGAGCTCCCTGTAATGCACCCTATCTCCTCTGGGCACAAGATCTAACTGAGGTCTGGAGGAGGGGCATAGAGGGAGGAGCCAGTGCACACCCATACTAAAAGTTCTTTATAGGTGCCCATGTCTCCTGCGGAGCCCATCTATACCCCATGGTCCTTACGGAGTCCCCAGCATCCTCTAGGATGTAAGAGAAAAGACTTAAAGTCGGCATCAACCATCAATATCAGAAGACAGTGGTGACAGTAACTTCTTACATCACAGCTTAGTAAATTTAAACTACTCAGAAAAATCAAAGGTATTTCATATTGTGGTACGGACGAGATGCAGTGAGAGGTAAAATCTGCCATGGTGGCAAGAAAAAACTCTGTTAACAAAGCTTAGTACACCGTTTATGGTAATTTTGGTCTCCAGTAAAGTGCAATAAAGTCCTCTGTCATTCTGGTAGAAGTTAGAGAATACAGCTTCCTGTGCCCAATTATTTGAGATTGTTTTTGTGTTTGAAAAATCACAGGAGCTTGTTGGTTGGTACTTTATATCTGCCACTTTATCTCTCTCCAAGGCTAAGTACATAGATCCCATAGTCCCTTGGCTTTCATGACCTTCTTTTGTCAGCTGTTAGTGTTACTCCTTGTGTGTTTTAAATGAATTACTGGAAACTATTAGTACCTCCATATTAGTGGCATTTGTATTTAAATTGTGTAAGTCAAATGTGTTATTTAATCTGCTTAAATTTGAGGTCCATATGTTTAAGAGATTGATTCTTGGGGCATATTCCTTAATTATTGCATTCTAGACCCAATAATAATTTCTTATTGTGCTTATCGCAGCAATAAGAAATGAAAGATCGCTCAATAGGGGCCATTCCTACAATGTGTTAGAAGTTAAGTAATTGCTAATGTGACCACTTCACTCCTCCTCCTGCTGCCCATGCATGTATGAGTGGAAAGGGCCACCGATATTCCTTGATAAATAGGCCTATTAAGATCATCCAATATCTAAGGATGGCTCTATAATGTTCAATGTTATTCCAATGTTTAATTGACCAGTACATGTTACAGCTAGAGATGTGTGGGTTCAGATTTACTTAGTTCTTAATGCTACATTAGCACAAGTTTGGATTTATCTGGATTTTTCTTATTGGCTATCCAAAACATGTGACAGCCGGATAGCCAATAAGATGCTGTTTTGAGATCCAGGTAAATCCGGATAAATCCGAACCCACACATCTCTAGATACAGCATTACAGTACAATACTATTTGATATGTTATTAAATGAGCATTATAATATGGATTGCATGTTATATCCTCATGATTGCAACATGTGTATAATGGATTAACAGTACGTTAAGTCACGTGTGAAATACTGTATGGTTGATATACAATTTCATTCCTTCTGCGTCATATATTGATAAGACTGGCAGTTGAATAAGTGCACATTAAGCCATTAACATGCACTGGTTGGAAATGCTTGCCATTTGTATCCACTTATAAAGCCACCAAGCTCATTGTGTTCAATATATACCAGCAAATTACACCAAATCAAACACATCGTAGCTATGGGGTTTTTTTTCTATCTGTCAAATAACAAATTCACATTTTAGCTTTCAAAATTATATGCTTTGTAATGAATGGTACTTAGAATGTGTATCCTTTTTTGAACCTACTTGCAACTTTCATCATGTAATCACATAACTAGGTGCAAGTCAAATGATTTGTTTATTTCAATCACACACAAAAAACACATTTTAATGCTAAATATACACTTGGGTGATTTGACATGGGAAGAGCTGTCTCAAAAATGTGGATACATCTAAATCTACAAAATATGACACTTCAATGGTAATGACAAATAGTAGCTGCAACATAAAAATGGCGTAGTACAAATGTTCATAACAATTCATTCTCTAGATCTCCCAATGGTATATTTAGCCCTTAGTATTACAGATTTTGTGTATAATGTGAACTGAAACAAAAATATATTTCTATAATAAATGCTCTAATGAACCAAAAACAAAAATATGCCATAATCTGTAAGACTTTAACAAAGCAAACATTTACAGTATGTCCCCATTACACACAACACCATTTGTAGAAGAAAAAAACAACATATGCCCCAGGCATGAGATTTTTATTTTATTTTAATAGAGACTCTTTACCATTTAGCAGCTTAAAGTGGGTAGTTGTTTAGTTTACACAAGTAAAAATAGCAGCAGTGTTTGGACCAGACAAAGATTATTTTCCTCTTTACCATTGCCCACATGGTAGCTACATCAGAACCTAAGTGCTGATAATTATTGAGGCTTTCTTAGTTTGAAAAGATTAAAAAATAAAAACTGTGTCCACTCATATTAAACAATATTTTCTGGCTACTATAACATGTATACTGCATTTTCATGAAAGAAAGAAAAAAGCTGCCAGCACAGTATATATAAAAAAGAATTCCAATAAAAACCATTGTGTAAAGGTGATGTCCACTCAAAGCAGTCTTTCTATATTTGATCATACAGTATCTTATGTGGAATAATATACAGTATGGCTGTTTTTTGCTTTGTTTTCACAATAGTTTACCTAATTTAAATATACAGTGCTAAAGGTTGAAGTCCCCTATGATATGTAATCACTCGAATAGGAGCAAGTTTGCAGTCCTTAACTGCACACCTGCAATATATGGTGCCTTGTAGCACTTAATGCTTTTGATAACTATTTTTCTTTAACATGTATTACCCTTCTCGTGTACTGTAAGACTACCAAGGATGAGCCTCACTCATCCTCCACAGTGACAGGGGGATATAGAATAAAAAAAATCTTCCCCACCCACATATAGTCTTTCAAAACTAGGAGAACCATAAAATTTGTATAGATGTGATCAAAAGACATTAACCTCCTACAATACAGACACATTATGAGGTCCTGGTATAGGGGAAGATGTATCCTGGTTTCTGGTAATTAATGGGCACTCAGGTTAGAAAGAGGTGGCAAACCCTCTTCCAAAGTATGAGGTTTTTTAATCCTTGTCACCTGTGATCACATAATTTGAATATACAGTACTAAAGGTTGAAGTTCCATATGATACGTGAGTTCACTTGAATAGGAGCAAGTTTGCAGTCCTTAACTGCATACCTACAATATATGGTGACTTGTAGCACTGTGAGCTGGATTATGGTAAATGTAGTTCCTTCCAACATCAGCAGCAGAACATAATTATATTATTAGCTGCTCAGTTGTCTATACTTATGCTTTTATTGGATAGAAGCTCTGCACAGAAGCCATTAATAAAAAACAAAATTAAATAATACAACACAAAGATCATTTCTAACTTCAAATTAAATCATATTAGAGAGCAGTTCTGTAGGTGACCATTGAGCATTAAATGTTTAGGTGGCTTGAGTGGACATCCCTTTAAATAACAAACCACAGAAAACAATAATACATTTAAAGACACGTGGATTCTTGATGTGAACTGTCTTTTGTATGTGATGGGAACAAACAGATACTTTTTTGGATGAACTCATATGAACATCCAATCACGACTGAAAATATATATGTATTGAATAGAATGATATCAATTTGTACATTAATTATAACATGTCTATTACATGTTTGGGAACAATTATAACTAGGATCAAGGGTATTTTCCTCTAAAAGATCATTTTATTACATTCACAAATACCCATACTACACATTATGGTTTTACCTGTTGTGTATTTACTGATTCATTATAAAAATACAGATAACCAGAGAGAAAACAAGTCTTATGGGGCACTTATGGGTCTCTACTAACCCACAAACACGTGGAAACAGCATATGCATTTGTGAATGTTACTGAAATGTTCCTTAAAAGGGATTCCTGACACCAGCTAAAGGTGCACAACTCCTGTAATTTATCTAGTTAATTAGTGATGAGCAAAATGCTTTACTCTTCTTATTTTTAATTTTGTAGATGGTTTTGTGGGTCTGGCATTTATCTGTAGACCTGTTGGCTCACCAATTACTCTCATATCTATCATCAGTAAAAAAAATATGCAGATGGGTTTGCATCCAAATCATGACTGCTCCTTCAGTTACACTTACACTTTTGTAATTTATTATGGAAATGCATGAAATGTGTCCTGAACACTTCTGGATATGCTTGTACATAGAGTGAAAATGAAGCAATGGAAAAATATTTTATTTTCTACGTTCAAACCTCACTGGTAAAGCAAGAAAGGGACATGGTATGGCCAAAAAAAATAGTTAAATGTTTCTCAAATGCAAAGTACATACAGTAGTACCAAGGGCTACTTTATAATAAGTGCAAAAGGGGCAATTACCAAAAATGTAGTTCCATTCTTAGCCCCCACCTCACCTTATCAGCAAAAAATTGGGAGTCCAACTTTTAGAACATACACTGCCCTCTGGAGGCAGAACCACAAAATATCAATTATTTAAGACTTTTTTTAAAGCGGTGAAAATCAATTGGATGAGTAATGTTACCCATGGCTTCCCATTAGCCAGCTCTCATTATTATTCAATTTGAGGGATTTGGGTTTCTAAAAATTAGTTCTGTAGTTTCCATTGACTTATTAAAGCCCTTTTTTATGAAATAAGTAAACATTTAATGTTTCTTTCCCCAAAATGTATGTTCTGTTTTAGTGTCCTCTTTTATACCAAGTAAATGATTGTCAATGATTCATGTAAAAAACGACAGACAACACTTAAATTGTAAACAAAATATGCTGTCATTGTATGCAGGTTTAACAAACTGAGCTACTGAGAGGTCTAGTTAGAAAAACAAGGAAGACTTATAAGTATACAAAATATAAAGCGATACCATAAAAAGGATTTTAGATGCCATAGATAAATGATAGTTGGCTTACGATTTTTTTTTTTTTTTTTTTTAAAGGCTGCAGGTACTATGTGGGATTTATCAGTACTAACTTACCATTGTTTTACAAACAATACTGTATGTATGACACAGAATACCAGTGGAAGCTACTGTAGTTTAAACAGAAATGAAAGTAAAAATTGGTCCGGCCATGTAGGTCAAATAAAAAGAAATAAAAGCTAAACAAACAAAACAAAACATACTGTCTTCATGACTGCTTTAGGTGTCACTTCCTCTTTGGTATAAAATTGGCCATCCATAGGCTGCATTTGATTACAACTAGGAAATACTACAGAAATTGTCAACAATTTCTTCAAGCTATTGCTGTTTTTTTGCAATTTTTTTTAACCGTAAACTCCTACCTAATTTTAACACTACTAAGCTATCTTTTTTTGCAATATGACAAGCAAAGCTGACTAGAAATCTCTTAAAGCTCATAAAAAAGATTGCAGATAGAAAGCACTAATGCCTATGCTAGCGATCACACTTGGTAAATAAACTGAAAATAAAAATTCAAATAAAAAACAGCATTCAACCAAAATAACTGCATTTCCCTCAATGCAGTTCATTTTTTTCATAGTTCATTAATTACAATGTAAAAAGCTACAGCTATCTATAGTTTTTTTCCTATTAACACTTAAGATAAAGTTCAGAGAAGTCCAGACATTTTTTGAATTCTTGCAGACGCCATTTTTTTATCAGCAAAATGTCTCTTTAAAAGAATTTCATCTCAATCTGTAGATCACATATCTAACCCTGGAAACCATATGATATTTCAACACCAGTTAGGTAAAATGAAAATGCCGAATCGTATGCCTCATGTCCTATTTGTATGCTGATTTCTTGCTGTTAGATCTTCAGACGTCCTTAAAATTAAGGCAAGTAGAATTCATGATAATCATTCCTATGGAAGAAAGAATAAACAGAAGCATCTGAAATAAATGAAAAGAAAAAAAATGGGTATCTTAATTTTAGAGGAAGACAGGTATGGTTCCATCTGAAGTGCAGCCTCTTGTCATCAGTTTCTCTCTTCTCAAATGTCTGTACTACTGTATCAGCTGTACACCTGCAGATTGCAATGTTCTTCAAGATCCAGATGAAATGATAACCCAGCATGTTTCTCCCTGGGTATGTCTTCATTAAGAAAGAGTAGCAAAAATAAAATTGTCAGACTACATAACTGAACTTTTTTTTTTGTTCTTTTTTTTTTTTAAGCACTGCACATAAAAAACACTGTTGAGCAAGGTAGAAAAAATTAAAAGGGGGGGACTCTTTTGTTTGATGCCTGTGCAAAGTGGACGTCAACTTCCTGATGAAGTGTTCCATTCAAGGCAAGGTTTTCACACCAACATTCTTCAGTCCTGTTCATTGTCTGCAAAACATATTGCATTAATTCCAATGGATGAGAAATTATACTGAGTATTAAAGTCCAAAGTTTCATACAATGTACAAGTTAGGAATCAATAACAACCTAAATTCAGCTTTGAAGCACAATATAAGACTGAGGGATATATTTATTAAATAGGAGTTTTTAAAAGCTACTAATTATCATCAGCTTTGTCTGATGAATTTGTTTAAACAGCAATAGTAATACATTCAAAATCAGGCTTTGTTTGTTGTTATTATTATTATTATTATTATTATTATTATTATTATCATTTTAAATTCTATGGTCAAAGTTGCTTATAATCGTAGCAAATATATGATAACATTAACCCACACATCTCAAACCAAATATGTGTCTGCATTCTGCGATTTCACTTCCATGAAAGGTAATGCTAGCAAGTGTACCATAAGTCATCATTAATGACTCTAAATGGTTTTCTGCTCCATCTATTTGTAGTCTTATAGACAAACTTTGTGTCTTAGCAGAACTTGAAATCTGTTACAAATAAAATAAGAGTATCCCACAAAACATAATGGAGGTCATTTACATAGCACACAATTTAACTGCGCAGTGCAAAATCACGTTTAGTCCCATTGTGCCCCGTGATCTGCACAAGTGCGTTTACATGTCTACCAAAGTTTATGGGTTTGCAAGGGAGCAGAAGGTTGCCAGGAAGAGTGGTTGTGAGGAATAGGATAGGGGTTTATACTTCAAAGTATATTTGTCTAGTCATGGGGAGCAGTACAGAAAAAAAGTTTTCCTCTTGTGGTACAAGAATTTTTAAAATGAAATGAAGGTGTGAAGCTCGCACATTTTATATAAGGGATTCCAAAAATTATTAAAATTAACTCACCAGCTGGTAGCCTTTAGGTCTCATCTTGTAGTTTTAATTGAATCCAATTTGCACATCACACAGGTGCAGAATTTATATTTGAGCAAACCATATTGCACTGCTAGGTGTGCAAATTCTGCATGCACTTGTATGCTGCATATACACATACTGGCCAGGTTGCTGCATGACATTTTAAAATTGGGGTATTTGGGGCCAAGTACAACTCAGTCAGGTTGTGCAGTTGACATCTGTCCTTGCAGCACACCATGATTTTTCCTGTTACAAATTTTACTCCCAATAGCTCCTAATGCTCAACTCTAAGGAGCCAATTTATCAATTAATAGTTCCTCCATTCTACAGAGCCTATATATCAATAAACATTTTCCCCACTCTATGGATCCTATTTATAAATTAATGTTTGCTCCACTCTATGGAGCGTATTTATCAAATATTATTTCCTCCATTCTACAGAGCCTATATATCAATTCACATTTCCTCCACTCTATGAAGCCTATATCCTCCACTCTAAGGGTCCTACTTATGTATTAATATTTGCTCCACCCTAAAGGACCTATTTACCAATTAATATTTGCTTGATAGCTACTTTACTTTTATACATATCGAATCCCCGTCCAAGGGGTATATTTACTAAAATTCATAATTTTTGGCATTTGGTTGAAGATGAAACACGAATGACATCGGGAGTGATAATTTGCAACTTTTTGTTTTTTTTATGCCTCATTTACTATGCTGTTGTATTCTGCATTGTCGTGTTTTCCGATGTCGATGTCATTCGTAATGTCTGGCAGTGTTTTACGGGAGTGATTAGTAAAACACTGCCGGACTTAACACAATGAATCCCGGCCGCATCAGTGTGATCCGTGCAGGGCTTCATTGTGTACCTTAAAGAAGTGTGGAAAGTGTTAAAAATCACACAAAAAAATTGCATGAGGTCCCCCCTCCTAAGAATAACCAGCCTCGGGCTCTTTGAGACCGTCCTGGTTGTAAAAATATGGGGGAAAAATTGACAGGGGTTCCCCCATATTTTAACAACCAGCACCGGGCTCTGCGCCTGGTCCTGGTGTAAAAAATACGGGGTACAAAAGACGTAGGGGTCCCCCGTATTTTTAACACCAGCACCAGGCTCCACTAGTCAGCGAGATAATGCCACAGCTGGGGGACACTTTTATATTGGTCCCTGCAGCCCTGGCATTAAATCACCAACTAGTCACCCCTGGCCGGGGTCCCCTTTCAGTGCATGGTTCGGGTAATCCATTTTTTTATTTTGCCAAGTCCCTGGATTACAAATTTAAAGAAGAGGACCGATCTACACAGGATTTTTTGTGAGTATGATTTTTATTTACAGGTACCCCGTGGATTCTACTGGAGAAGAGGACAAACTGCTTCATGTCAACATAGGTAAGTATGTATGAATGTAAGTTTGCATGTGTGTTTAATAAAATTTTACTTTCAAGGTGTGTGTGTTCTGTTTTTATTTGGGTATTATTTTTGTAGAACTAGAGGTATTAGCGGGCCTGTTTTTCCCCCGCATGCTGGTACTTGTGGTTCTCCAAGTACCAGCTTGCGGGGGAGGCTTGCTGGGACTTGTAGTACTGCTACAAAAAACAATATTTTTTTTACACTATGGCTATCAGCCCCCCATCCGCCGCCCTTGGATGGGGGGGTCAGCCTCGGACTTCACCCCTGGCCCTTGGGTGGCTGGAGGGGGGGACCCCTTGATTTAAGGGGTCCACACTCCTCCAGGGTACCACGGCCAGGGGTGACTAGTTGGTGATTTAATGCCAGGGCTGAAGGGACCAATATAAAAGTGTCCCCTGGCAGTGGCATTATTTCGCTGACTGGTGGAGCCCGGTGCTGGTGTTAAAAATACGGGGGACCCCTACATCTTTTGTCCCCCGTATTTTTTACACCAGGACCAGGTGCAGAGCCTGGTGCTGGTTGTTAAAATATGGGGGAACCCATGTCAATTTTTCCCCCATATTTTTACAACCAGGACCGGCTCAAAGAGCCCGAGGCTGGTCAGGCTTAGGAGGGGGGACCCCACACAATTTTTTTTCAGATTTTTAGCTCTTACCCACCCCTTCCCACTGATAAACATGCATGAATCTCACAGATCCGTGCATGCCTATCAGAACATGGTAAAAAAAATGCAGGTCTATTTGAAAACTGCTTTTTTTTACGATTTGTATTTTTTCCCGGCAGTGTTTGGCTATTGCCGGCAGTGATTGTGAATACGAAATTTTAGTAAATTACCGAGTTGTATAAAATAACAGGTGTATTTGACCGACGGTGTATTCATTCGTATTTTTTTTCTTTGACTTCCAAAAAAATCTGAATGCCCTCATCACTGCCGAGATTTCAGTTTAGTAAATTCCCGAGATGACACTTTGAAGAAAAAACACCAAATTGGTCAAAATCGGGAGCTTAGTAAATATACCCCTCTGTCTGTGAACTATGATACATGCTTGCGATACTTAATTTCTTATTGCCACGATTAGCAGTGATAAGAAATGAAAATTATTGGATCAAAAATCAGGTAATTAATAAATTGGCCACTACACAATTTCATAAAAACTTTCACAAGCACAGAAAATTTCCACATACAATAAAGAAAGTCCTATTTTTAGTGTGAAAAAAGTTTGATACTAAAGTGGTAGGAGGTTGGACTTTGACAAATACGCACACTGCGCCTCTGGAAATATTTCCATGGCTAGACCTACTATGAGTCACTATGAAACATGTGCTGGGCAGGGTTGGGGTGCCAGTGGCCGGGATCCCAGCTGTCAGCATACCGACGCCAGGATCCCGGGTGCTATAATGCTGTCAGGGGGTTGAGCACAACAAAGCCCCTTGCATGTCACTGACACCTAAGAGTTGGAATAGCCCCTGTTAGCCGGGATTCTGGCTGGTGGTATTGTTAGGGGTCGGGATTCCGCCGTCGGTTTCCTGACCACTGCTGGCAATACCAGACCATCTGATTCCCAGATCTACAGTACATAGAAAATAAAGCTGTTCTGCAGTTCCCATGGAGTGCGCTTCATAAATGACATCTACTCTCCAGACAATCTTTTTCCGTTCTTGAAGTTATATATTTACATTATATTTTGTCTGCTTTATTAGCAGAAACAAACTGAGTTTAGCAAAAACAGATTTTTCATGAAAAGTGAAGCAGTAACATTATAGTTGTTACACATTAGTAGGATATAACATTACCAAGTGCTTACTTAGACTGTTGGTAGGAGTATGCAGGTGAGTGTTCATTACTTGTCTCTACAGTTATTTGTTGCTGCTGTCCACTTGCGTCCTGTGATGAAGATGGCACTGTTTGAGGAGAAGTATCAGCAACAACACCCTATAAATTGGAATAAACAAAGTCTGTTCCTGTGCAATAGCAAAAAGTAAAATGTAAGAACGTGTCTTAACCCTTCAACAGCCAAGGCATATCCGGATGACATGGTTTTGTGTGTGTGTGTGTGTGTGTGTGTGCGTGTGTAGGGGGGGGGATCAGCAAAGCCCCCCTCATGCACACTGATTGGTGGATAATCAGAGTCATTCACCAAGGTGTGCTACTACAGCTACATACTCCATGGCTTCACCAAAGCAGCAGAAGAGGAAGCTGCCTAGCTGTTCCAATTGTGTTTCAAACAGGATACTCTGTCTACCTCTCTGCCCCCAGGCACATCAATGCAGTGTGCAGCTGCAAGCAGTAGGTCCATGCTAAGGAGAGGGAGTGGTTTGCACTATCACACCTCTCTGAATTCATTAGTGGCTGAGTAGGCAAGGGAATACATAGATACACAGAATTCCAATTATTATTATTTTTAATTCTGAGAAGGGGTGTTTGTGGAGGTGTTTTATTTAAATAGACCCTCTAAACGCGCCAGGTCCAGTAAGACTCTTCTAGGTTTGGGCATCTTTTTTGCTGAATAGGCATCTTAGTTGCAATCTGATGAGACTAGGATGTACCTACCAGAAGATTGTGCTGATTAATTTTGTATAGTATCCATCACTTGTATATCTGTGGGCAACTGAGTCTCTGAACCTGTATACGAAGTGCTATGACGCAGCAGACACTGCTTTTTTCCATGCCAAATTCTGTTGTACTTCATAAACAGAGTTGCACACAGAAATACAAGTATCACATATCAATTTAATCAGCACTGTCTCCTGGTGCATCCTAGTCATATTGTGTTGTGAGTAACATGCTTTATCGGCAAAAAAAGATGTCCAACTATATCAGAGTTGCAAGGGACCTGGTGGCTCAATCACGCCAGGCATTTAGCAGTGCTTGGCATATTAAGGCTGGATGTATGGGGACATATCTATAATTTATTTTGAGGTACTGTATTAAATGACTAGCTTAAATCAAAATCAGCTATACTGTAAGTCAAAAAATTCCACTAGATTTGTTTGACATTATCATCCAGTAGCAGATCCAGGCTGCCATGGAGATTAGAATTTGACTCTAAATAGTCAACAATACTTCTTTCCAAAATTATTCCATTAATATTCTCACTATTGGTGTGATACTGGTCATAATGTAGTTATCACATTCTTACCCACTGCTCTTTTTGCATAGAACTGCCTTTGTCATTCCATAATAACTGTCAGCAGTTACTGTTTAAAAGGTTTGGTTAATGCCACTGCAAGTATTGCTCTTGGTTATATACATTTAATTTTTAGAGTGCAAGTAACAAATCTGTAGTAAATACCATGGAAATCCAGTACAATGGAGTATATATGCCTTTACAGTTTGGTGTAGGTGACCCCTTTAAAATGTCAGCAATAAATACAAAGCAATAATAGTTATTTAGAAAGACTACTATTGTATCTAAATAACATTTTGTCATTTTTATTTACTGACAATCTTTTCTCCTTGTTTTTCATCAGTATTTTATATTGTGAGTCTAGTCTGCCTTGGACTAGCTTTCTATCCTCCTATGATTGGGTCTTTTCCTCATATGTTGTTTTCTTATCATTTATACCCGCTGACAGTTCTTCGGAGAACAAATTTATTTTCCTTTTGCTTTCGCTAACATAAGTTCTACTGTATTTAATAATGTACTCTACACCATTTAGTTTATTACAATGAACCACACTCTAGCTGTCAGAGAATCACATAAATGATTTCTCATTTGACTCCAATAACTATCACCTTTCCCTTCATCTAATTTATTCAATAAATCATCAAATTACTTATCTTATTTCTCTCTTTCTCTCTCTCTCTCTCTCTCTCTCTCTCTACACATACACCATCTCTCTTTAACACTCTCTTTCTCTCAATCCACGTACTCACTCTCCCTCTTCCTCACTCTCTATGCCTCTCTTCCTCATTCTCCCTATCCCTCTCTTTCTCCGACTCCCTCCACCCCACCTGCTCTCACTATGGGCCTAATTCAGACCTGATCTCTAGGGTGCGTTTTTTGCAACCCTGTGATCAGGTAGTCGCCACCTACAGGGGAGGGGGAAATCGCTGTTCAGGACAGCTGTACAAACAGAAGTTTGTGCAGTCTCTGCACAGCCCAGGACTTACTCTTCCAGTGCGATGATCGGGGCCAGAGCTGACATCACAAACCCTCCCTTCAAATGCCTGGTCCCTCCTGCATTTTTCCGGACACTCCCTGAAAATGGTCAGTTGCCACCCACAAATGGGCTCTTCCTGTCAGTCACCTTGCGATCGCCCCTGCGATCACTTTTCTCGCAACATCCCATTGCTGCCCGGCGCTGCAGACCAACGTGCCTGCGCATTGCGGTGCATATGCATGCGCAGATCAGACTTGATTGCAGGCTGTATGAAAACGCAGCCTAGCAATCAGGTCTGAATTAGACCCTGTATCTCACACACAAACACACACAAATTCTCTTTCTCCCTCTCCATCAATCCCTCTTCCTCCGTTCTCACTCAACCTCCTTCTCTTTATCCCTCTCTTCCTCTCCCACCCAATTCCACCCCACCCTCTCTCTCTCTCTCTCTCTCTCTCACTAAGGGGCATATTGATTCAATCCTAGACACCATAATTACATTTTCTTAATGCTGCTATTCGCAGCAGTAAGACACCTACAGGGACAGGGGCTCCTTGCGGTGGTGTACAAGTGAAGGGATCGCTAATGCACACATGACCAATACCTCACCTGCTAACTATTGCTATCTGTAGCCTATAATGTATTTATTAACATAAATTGTTATAGCGCCAAAAGATTCCATTGAGCTTTACAATTATAATGAATGTCTGTACTTCTCACAAAAAATATCTCCTCCTCTAGCACCAGGATGCAAGCGGTCTCTTTTGAACTTCTGAGGTAATGACTAATGCAAACCTTTCCTCCATGTATCATTTATAAATCATGTATTAAAACAGGGGTTGCCAAACAACAGCCCATGGGCCAAATGTGTCCTGCCACCTGCAGAAATCTAGCCCCATCCCAGATTCCTCTGGACAGGAATTCAGCAGCTCTGCGCCATTGGACACAAGGCCAGTAACAAATGGTGCTGAGATGGGGGAAGTTTGCTGAAGAGGTCTGGTGGGGGCACCCATTCAGCATTGCTAAGGGGGAAAAATGTCCCCTTCTGCATCCGCCACTGCCCCATTGTGCAGACACCACTATAAGTACTGTTTTTCTAAAAAACAAAATGTAAGTGGGGTGGACACACCTCTCCAGATTTGGTAATGCCTCCTGCCCCATCCTCCCAATACCTGGGCCCATGGCCATTCTTGCCGGTCCTGCTAGTGATGTCACTGTGAGTGCATCATGGCTGGCTCCCTGTGGCCAGAAGGATTACTCAGGGAAGTGCCCATGGGGCAGACTGAAGGTGGAGCAGTAGAGGTTTGGCATGACTGGATTGACATGTGTGGTGCATGGATGATGGAGAAAATTGGACCTTCCATTGTGAAGGTAAGTAAGGCAAGAGCATTAGGGGATGTCTGCACTTGCAATACAATAGCATTAGTGGACTTTGAGCATATTAAGGGCATAACTAAGGGGGCTGTAAGGCTGGAATATAAAGGAGTGAGAGAGCTCTGAAGCTGACATATAAAGGGGCATGACTGAATGGCTGTATGTGCCATATTACCAGTTGGGAGCATTACTGTGTGGCTTGTTAATAATTGAGAGCATTATGGTGGCATAACAATTCATGACATTATGGTGTGGCTTATTTTCTATTGGTGCATTACTTTGTGAAATAATATAAACTGCACTGAGCAACAAAATAATAATGACCTAATTGCTGGAAGGATAACTAAGTAAATATTTTGTAGCCCTCCATCCAAACAAGTTAATTTTATTAATATGTCACTCCAGGAAAAAGTTTGGATGCCTCTGTCTTAGGGGTGTATTCAATTGGTTGTGAGATCTTTTCAACAAAAATTGACGCAGCTATTGAGACCAATTTTTGATTACTGCAGCTCTGTGCCCTCCCAATTCTCATGCTATCCAATTGCCAATAAATTGAACGCAATCATTTTTTTGCAAAAAGCTGCTTAAAAAAAACTGGGGAAATCAGTTTAAATATTGGATAACAGTATGGATGTCTATTAACTATTTTGTGCTTTTAAAATGTTTCAAATGACTGATTTTTGCATTTTTTAGAAAAATAAAAAATATAAAACACAAGTTTTATCATTTAACTAAATGTAGGTAAAATTTGGGGTGCATAAAAATGCAAAAAAAGTTTATTTTTGGCTAATTTTAAACCACTGTAACTTTCACCTGCAATGTTTAAAATACCAGTCCCATATCTTTTAACCAATTATTTTGACTTTGCAGAATTTCACCTCAATCATGACATGTAATTATTAGCCTAATTGAGCTAATTAAAAACTTTAAATTGTCTAATTAATCATAAGGATGGATGTCCCAGGGGTTTTGAACCATGTCCCAACATTTTTACCTTAAATTAATTATTTCCCCAACTCTGGGACTGCAAGAAAAAGGTGTATTCATTTTTTATTGAAATTACCATGGCTAAATGTAATACCCTGGAACTGCAAGGGTTAAAACACTGCAAGGGCCTGCAAGCACCAAGCAACTGTGGCACTACAGGTGCTAGCATGACTGTGTAATAAAAGTAAAAGGGTTGCTGGAGCTGCATAGAACTGAGCCAGCAGTCTACAGCTTGCAGCACAGAAGGGGTTATCAGCCCAGCTCACAGCAAGACAGATCAGCCTGCAAAAAGCAAAGGCAGGGCTCACCAATTTGCAGCTCAGGGCGGGAAATCCCAGATGAAATGTCTCCCCGGGAATAAAAGGTTAGAAAAGGTTGTCATGCAGCAGCATAGTCTTTGCAGCCCTGAAGCCTGGAGTGTTAGCTAGGAGAAGCACGTGTGTTAGCCAAGAGAGAAGCATGGTGTGTGAGCTAGAAAGATGTAGCCTCAGTGAGAGCTCTTAACATGTTTATGTGGGGAGAGATGCCAGACGCAGCAAGGCACCTGACAGAGGGAGAGACTGCAGTGTGAGAGCAGCAGTACTCAGAATCCAGTGAAAGGGTGATGCCAGGAGAAGAGTGTTTTAAAGGTGTGAGTCTCAGGAGAGGATGTATCTGGGTGAGTGGTTGGAAGCCACGCGGCATGATTAGAAGCCCCCCATGGACAAGAGTCCTCGATAAGACAGAGAGAGGGTCAGTAACCTGGTATGTGTAGCACTACTGGTCACAGAATACCCTGGTACATACTGCTGTTCACCATATTTATGCCGCTGCAATTAAGTGATGTGCTGGAGGAGGTGCCCTGATGTGGGATCTAATGTAACCATTATGCTTTGTGCTGGAGGAGTGTTCAGAAGTTATCCTTGCTATATCCCTGTTTTATGTTACATAAACTTTATGCTGTTTTATGAGATGGCCTAGCGCCCAAATCTTTATACACTACACCGACACCTGTAGTCCACTCCCACAATGCAACTGTAATTAAACACCTGATTATTCAGGGGACCCTCTATTATCTGTGCCTAAACCCATGACCAGCCAGGGCAGAGTAAGTGTGATGCACTATACACAGTGACTGCAGTTTTTGGTTTTACATAAATTTCTCACAGCCAATTAAATAGAAAAAGCCCTGTGTCCGGCCATAAATTCTTGCGCTGTGTGAAATATAAATGTGGCGAATGGATATGCCCCTTAAGGGGTCTGATACAAAGACAAAACTTCAGAGAGGAAACATTGAAATTGCTGCCTACCCATACTTCTTTTGCAACAGGAAAAAGTTGATTCACTGATTCAAATCACTGGTAATGTGATACATAGTATTAGTATTAGTATAGCAAAGTAGTAAATTGGGTAGCCTAGCATCAGAAATGGAACCAATAATGGAACTTGAAGTATGTAATAATAGCATGAGGAGCACAATCAAATATATGGGGAAGTCACTGATTGAAAACATGTTGGGGCAGAGTGCAGCAAGTTTTGTTACACTGATTATGTATAGAGCACACTGGGGAACAGTAATACCATATAGAAGCACTGTGTGGCATGTGAGCCCAGTTTCTGGTATGGCAATTATGAGAACAGGGTCATTAATTATATATGGAAGATAGTTTAACTGCACTGGTTATTGCAATGTATCATAAAACAAATTATACTGGTGCCTTCAAATATTACGCTATCTGTTAAATTAATATAGTTTATACGGTATATCTGAGTACTCCTGATTCAATACAGAAGGGGGTGCTACCATTGACAGAGATTAAAAATACAAAAATTCCAAAAGAAGGAAAAATAAATAAATCCATATTGGTGCATTTTTTGTTTTATTGGTATTACAGGATAAGATACTTTGATATAATTATATGTAACAATATATGTATAAATAATAAAAAGAATTAAAAATAAAAAGATCTGAAGTGAAAGAAAAATAAAGATCACAATTTAAAACTGCCTAATGCACGTTTCACTATCTAAGCTTTCTCAGCCAATAGCTCAGGTAGCGAAACGTGCATTAGGCAGTAGTCCACATGGTGTGTGTGCCAATAACACATTAGACAACTATGGCTGCAACGTTTCAATATCTATATATACATATACAGTATTGGTAAGCGGCAGCACACATTAATCAGTAAGTCCACAACAGAAGATGAATGCAACATTTTGATGCTTTATTGTATCGTCATCAGGCACAATAATTTGCATTAATTTGCTGTTGTGGACTTATTTATTACCATGTGCCACTGCTTACCACTACTGTATTTGGACTCCGTTCTGGGATTGCCTGCAGATGGGCACTAGAGAAATTGTGTGAGTTAATGGCTGTGCTTCCATTCCTTCATAGTATATATACATATAGGAATATAATAACTTGTGAAAGCACTGCTCCATATAATCACTAGTGGATGTGTAATGCAGCTTTCAGACTATTTTGACCTAAAGATGCACCATTATTAAACATTGCTTGGCTCAGCACATAAATAGGCATGGGAGCATAATGCAATAACAAATCATTGTTCCTTTATTTTGAGTGTGCTGCTCCATATCAACGCAGGTAGACTTGCAATGTAACTATCAGATCATACTGACATCAAGCGGCATCATTATTAAACTCTGCCCGGTTCAGTAAACAAACAGTGGGAATGGGAGTATAATATAACAATAAATCATAACTGCTTTATGCAAATACCGGCTTGTCTGTAAAGAAGCTATCAGACCACTTTAATCAAGTCCCACAACATCTGGATATCATTAGGTTTAGTATTAATAAAACATCTGTATTATACAAAATTAGGCTTCTACTGCTCTGTATAATTGTTGGCTCATGTGATAGACATCTATTAGACCACACAAATGCATGAAGTGGAATTGTTACTAAGCACCATTTAGCCCAATATGAAGAAGACAAATGCATCACATAATAATGTGTGTATTGCTGAGATAATAGGGGCATGTGGATTCAGATGCTGCAGTAACCATACATAGATATTAAATGATACCATCGTATAATACCATCTATTTTAATACAATGACAGTGGTTGTATTATGTTGAAACACCGCTATTGTTGGCGGAACATATATATGGTATTCTTGACATATTAACAATGAGGTTAAATTAAAACTACATATGAATAATATCTTATTATATAATGTGGCTGTTTAGCCGCACTAACACATTACACAAAGGTCTTTGTTTAGCATTGTTTAGATATAGAATATCTTCATTAACCAACAATACAGATTTTTGTAAGAGACTGCTCCCTTACTATTCCTTTATTGCTTTTACATATGTGCCAATTAGCACAATATATTCTCCTTGATTAATAAAGAAGTGCCTCCCAGGGCTGCAAATAAAGATATTTTTCCTAAACATATAACAGTATTTGCAATCTCATTCAGCTATGAATGTGTGTGGTGAATAGAATCAACACAATCCTATAAAATTCACAGGAGACCATGCTAAAGATTAAGTCTGTAACGTAGTGAATGATATATTTTGCAACATATAATGGTTAGCTACATCACCTCAATAAAACATTACACACTAACATCTGCAGAGATTAGCAGATTTATTATCTACATACAGTCTATAGAGTGTGAACGGGTTGGGTACGGGTGACCAGCAGTCAGGATCCCGGCAGTCAGCTTATCGACACTGGGATCCAGGTCGCCACAATGCCAACAGGGGGTTAGCACAACAAAGGACACCCATGAGTGAGAATAGTCGTGGGCCCCCTGTCGGCATTCTGGTGGCTGGGATCCCGGCGTTGGTATGCTGACCGCCAGGACCTAAACCGCCGGGATCATATCTACATCCCATATGAACCAGCATACAGAGTTTAAAGGGAACTGAAGAATTGCAACTGATTAGTTGCAAATTACCACTGATAATCATTTAATATTATACTTGGGTACAATACAATAGATTTGCACATTTTTGTGGCTCTGTTGGTTACATTTTAGATGCAGCACATAAGTATAATATAGCAGAATAAGAAAAGACAATCATTGACAATTTTTTAATTGCAATCTTTATTTTTCTTTCACCTCAATTCTTTGCTTTTATTTCACTATTCCTCATGAGTAATATAATATAATACATTTATATTGTTTCATATAATGCTATCAAAGTATTTTATCCTGTATTAACAACAAAGTTATATTTTAATCATAATTTTACATGGCATTTTTGCAAATTCTTGTTCTTCCCCAGTGAGAATATGTTGACGCTACATATATTAAAGATGATACATACTTGCCTACCTTTGAAAATGTATTTAATGGAAATGACTGTGGCTTAAAGAAAGTGCAAGGCACTGCCGTGGGTGTGTTTCCTGCTCTGCCAAATATTCATGCCTTGCTCCACCTATGGAGTGTATCAACATTGCATGTACATACTGCATATTAGTTAATCCATGTATTTATTTATATTTAGTAACAGTAGGTTTACAATATATTCCCTAGTAACAGCATTTTAGAATAATGTATTAAGTATATGGAAACTAGTATTCTAGACAGAATGACCTTAACCACTTAACTGGTTTTTATTATTTTTTCAAAACTGCTCAGAAATTGTTTTTTTTTAATGATTGCATTAGGTTACAAACATCTGTTTAAGACTTTGCCTGCATGATTTTATAAAAAAAATGAAAAAATCTATTTTTAAATAGGTGACCGATACATCTGACTGTAGATGACCGATACATCTGACCATAGATTACAGGAACATCGCAGCATTGGGGGTAATTCAGACCTGATCGCTGATGTGCATTTTCGCACAGCAGGTGATCAAATCTGAACTGCGCAGGCATATGCACTGCAATGCGCCAGCGCGTTGGACAACTGCACCAGGCATCGGTGCCTAGTGACGAGATGGTGCGAAAAAAGTGATCATACGGACGATCACAGGGTGATTGACAGGAAGAGGCCATTTGTGGGTGTCAGCTGACCGTTTTGCAGCAGGGTCCGGGAAAATGCAGGTGGGCTCAGGCGTTTGGAGGGAAGGTTTCTGATGTCAGCTCCGGCCCAGATCACCAGAAGTCCATTGCAGTGGCTAAGTAAGTCCTGGGCTGAGCTGAGACTGTATAAACTGATGTTTGTGCAGCTCTGCTATAAATGCATTCACACACCTGCACAGACCTTTTCCCCTCCCCCTGTAGGAGCCGGAGGCGATTATCTGATCGCAGGGCTGGAAAAAACGCACCATAGTGATCAGGTCTGAATTGCCCCCATTGTGGCTTTACATTTTTCTGTCGATTGCTCCTCTCTGCAGCTGCTGGGTAGGTGTACACTGGGAGGGTGAGGATCAACTCCAAAGGTAGCCATGAGGATGCCCACCATGAAGCTCTGCAGATTATATGCATCTCCTACCTTAGCCTGCACATTGCTGCAATGTGTTCTCACGCCTGTGCATTGACATCGCATTCACAATTTAGGGATCCTTGCCTACCCTCCTTGGGCAGCAGTAGGTGATTATACATTATTTTTGCAGGTATTCCAGGAACGTAGGTAACGATGTAATAATAACATGGTTTGGTATGTGATGTCACAGTAATGTCAGGCTGTGAACATGATTATATTTACATATTACCCTATGGCAGATCGTCCCTGAAGACCCCTCTGTAAGATCTGATCATACAATTACTATCTTCTTGGGTAACACACTGATAGCATTTCAATAGTTCTGTCAGTTTACATATTTAACATAGTAGTATGACGTGAGGTTTTGGTTCTGTAAATCCCGTGGGCAGGTGATCTTCCCTAAATGACTTGGAAATTTGAGATAATCTCTTGATTTTGTTTAAATTGTATGTGCATCACGTTTTGCATTAATATATCTCTTTTGTGTAGAGTACACTCTGATGTTCTATTTTCTTCTTTTCTGAGTGTAAACTGAATATAGTATGGAGGCATGATTTATCCTAATTTGGACCCGGAAATTAATATCAACTGGGAAGGTGTTCCAAGTTTGGATCAGATTCAGTAAAGACTTTATTATTGACACTGGGTACAGGTCTATGCAGAGAATACATAGATTTTTTGATCACATATTTGTATATTTTGAAATACTGTACTGTACTGAGAGGCACCTTTTTGTATATTTTGAAATACTGTACTGTACTGGGAGGCACCTTTTTGTATATTTTGAAATACTGTACTGTACTGGGAGGCACCTTTTTGTATATTTTTAAATACTGTACTGTACTGGGAGGCACCTTTTTGCTTTTTGTTTCATATTTCACGTAGTGTTTAGCTCATAAATAAATTGATTGTATGCTCTTGCATGTCCTTGTCCTTAGGAAACTACAAAATACAGATTTAAATGTTTTGTTTGTCTTCTTAAAAGACATGTTACCTTTAGCTAGAATAAATCACTTATTCATGAGTATCGACAGTATGGGGAAAATTTACTGGGCAGAGGTTCTCTATGCAGTTTACAAACCACGACACAGAATTTTCAGATCCAAACCAACAGATTAACTATCCTGCAATTTGGAGCCCAAAAATGTGAACTGCATTTTAAGTATGGTAGACTGCAAGGATCCAAACCACGTGTGGTTTAGAGAAGCAAACAGCTGATTTTCAAATCAAACTTTACTGTAAAAAGTCAAACTATTAGGTCACACTGACCAGAGAAAAGGATAGGTGAGATCCAGAGGAAAAGAAGAAAAGCTCAAATAAATAAATATTACCAAAACAAATACATTTACTGCAGGCAGGTTACTGCTCTCTTGCTAAAGAAAAAAAAACTGTAGTTGAAAAGCAATTTTAGAACTGTTAAAGTATCTTGCTGTTGCTGTTTTGTTTCATCAGTGGGCAAAACTTTGAACTACAGTACCATAAAAAAGAGCAATATGTTATTACTTTTTACCATCTCTCTACTCCCAAAAACATTCAGTAAGCGTGATTTGAACTTTTGTGTCATGTAATACCTCTGGTGAGAGTTTCTCACACTGTGAAGTGGGTTTTTCAGTATACAGACCTTTTATCTATGTCAAGCAGCCTTAACTAAAGTAATGGCAATCTACACTAACTAATAGATATCAGAAAATTACAACCAAACACAACAAAAAAGAATAGTGGCGAAACAAATCTCCTGTTATGTAACAGTTATGTAAAAGTATTTAAATCCTCTGATGCAGCAAAATAGTTTAAAACAAAGCATAACACCCTTGCTGCATCAGAAATCACTTGCAGAATTTGTTAGTGGAAACCAGGGCCATAACTACAATAGGTGTGTGCAGAGGGAACACCGCAAATAGCGCTGCAGGGTAAGGGCCGCTGTTAGTGGCACTTGTCAATTATCTGTTTTAATTACTTTTACTTGCAGCTTCCCCCCCTTTTTGAAGCCCAGCATCTTCTGACTGCCGCTGTCTCCTTCCCTGACCCCTTCTGTCACTAATACCAATAAAAAACATTCATGAATTCATCTTGAGATTTCTTTGTTATTCAGTCACACTGTTCTTTATTACATTTGAAAATGCTGACATACCAGGGATTTGAACCCATTAGCTGCGGCATTGCAGTCAGACAATCTATTTATTGTGCTATCTGCTCTTGCATAGAAAGATAGATAATTCTAAACTAGAGAATTTTAACTATTTGAATATTAACTTGTGCTTTGTGAAAAAATGGTCAGCATTGCGGCTGAGCAGATCTATGTAGGGTGTGGCTGCAAGAGATTGGATGTGTGGCTGCACACTACATAGATTTGCTCAATTGCAATGCTGATTATTATTATTATTATTTTTTTTACAAAGCACCAGTAGCTTTATATAGTGTTCATAGCTTTTATGCAAGATCAAATAGCTCAATGAGTAGGGTGTTTGATTAGAATTTAGCAGGTTATAGGTTTGAATCCTGGGTTTGGCAGTATATTGAAATGTGTTATTTAATAAAGAGTATTGTAACTGAATAACAACAAGCTCTCAAGTTAAGTGCACGAATGTGCTATAAAGAGTATTTGTGTCCAAATCCATTTTCTTGCAGTGGCTTATAAATGTGTGTGTATTAATTATATATATATATATATATATATATATATATGGAAGGGGCATCATAGCATCGGGTTACTCTGGGATCAATCTTGTCATGCCCCTTCTCCATGAGGCATGCGCCTTACTATTGAAAAAAAAAGGGGGACAGGGCGCCAATTCTCTGTCTGGCACATGGCACCAAAAAATCTAGTTACTACTCTGGTGGAAACATTCATCAGTAGAAAGGTTTTTCACCCTGCAATGGTATGTGATTTGAACAATCTCATATATCAGAACCATGTCTATCATATTTGCTACTGTATTTTTTTCTGGTGGTTTGACATGCAGTTTTGCGAAAAGCAGCTTTATACATTGCATGATTTGTATTTTTTCCACAGTACTGTTTTCAAATAATGCTAAGTAATGTACTGTTTGATCTCGAGTAAATCTCATGGTTTACACACTCCAGATAAAAACACAGAGAACAAGCAGTTGGTGAAACTCCACTAAAATAATCTCTTGCTGTATAATATTGCCTCAGCTCACACAGCACTGTTTGTGGTGTTTGTCAGCTGCTGGAAAACTGTGTCCATGAACTAGAATAAGGACATACTGTAGGACAGGATGTTTCAAAGCATAATATGCAAAAAACAAAACAAAACAAAGAAAATTGCAGTTTTCTAAAGGTTTACTGTAATACATATAGACCCAAATACTGTATGTATTAAAAAGTCCTGTCCCCCACCCCCACCCCCCTGATGCAACAGCAGTGCCCATAGAATTGTATGGGGCTGTGATATGCCCATATATAGCAAGCTCCAGAAAGCATATATTTCCACAGCTTGTACACGAAAGACATCGGCATCAATTGATGGTATAGGCTATATAAGCCTGATATAGATATAGTTAAATGGATAAACTCTACAAGCTGTCTCTTAACTGAATGTTATTGTGAATGACTCACCATCCACAATAACTTCACATGTCTGAGTCACCAGACTGCTGATTAGACTGCAGGTGCATGCTGTTTACCTGGCTCTATAAAAGCCTTTCTCTGTGTTATTGGAGCATCTAAGTGCTGTACGGCTGTATAGTACTTATCCCAAGAGAGATTGATGCCTTATCGTATTGACTGCTGTTTATTTTCTATCACTTATATCCTGTTATCTTCAAAAAAACCTACTCTAGTTTGGAATCAACGTGTGGACTAAGCATCTGCCAATACTTTTCGCGAAATCCTCTGGAAAGGAATAAGATGGATCCCACTCCTTCTCCCTCAGCTTTCCGATGAGCAGGCTAATGGCCTGGCATGAGCAATTGCACTTCCGGGTTGTTAAAAAATGCTGGTATGCTTTGGAATAGGGGTGGGATGTATTGTAATGTATTTGCGCTACTTGATACAGCCCGCCCATAAAGACAGAAGGCTCAGTCTAGTACCCTCTTCTTTCCTTCTTTAAGTGTTTATTGCAGGTTTATTGCAGTAATTTTGTTTTTGTATTGTTCCAAAATCAAGCATTTGAAACCTCCTGCCTTTTCAAGTGCAGAGAGACATTTTGCCTATATATGTACAGTATACCACATAATGATTTTGCATGAAAAAAAAGAACTTTCAGGAAAAATAAAATCAACTTTAACTTCAAGTGCAAAAGGATAATAAAACAACAATAAACTAACTATACGCTTGTTACTTTCTGTTTGCTGAATCAAGGCCAATTTTAGCTGTACTTTCAAAATTTGTAATAAAAATTTGTACGTTAAAAACAATAAGATAAATAGCATAATATACAATGTGTATAAGCACTAGTGACCCCCAAACTTTTGTGTTTAGAGGGAAAATCAGTTTTGCTTTGCTACTGTCAATCCTATAAAACCGCTGCTCCACTATTTAGCATCGAATATAATTTACAAAATAATCTAATGGAGCAGTACCTAAAATGAAGGTTATAGATTTAAAATATTTGGTATAACAGCATTTTTACTTTAAAGCACACTTGTCTACTCTCCCAGAAAGGCCGGGAGGATCCCAAAAATGAGGTGGCACTCCCGGCCACTTAGAAAAGAAGGGAAGTCTCCTGGAACTAGCCAGCTACCCGCATACTCCTGGCTCCGCCCTCATCCATTCCCTTTTGCAGAGGTTAAGTGGGCGATGAATCGCATCATTGTAGCCCCACCCTCGGTTTACAATGCCGGTAATCTGGGCATTGAATAGCAGAGGACGGGGCCATGATGACGTGATCGTGCCTCCACACCCCCACCCCGCCTGCCTATGCCCCCTGTTGAGCCAACCTGGCTGTCTCCTCCCAGATGGGTCAGCCATAATGGAAGCAAGTATGCTACACTGTGCTTTTCAAAGCCACAGCATAAGCAGACTTTTTTTGTATTTTATTGTATATAATTGTCTCATTAATTTCACCTGCTGAAACCAATGAAGACAGAATGGCTTTGAAAAGTGCTGCATTGTAAATAATGCCCTAGAATTTTGGACATGGTAATTTTGCTATTGCATCTTACTCAATACATAAGCATAACATACAAACGTGCTTTTTCATTACATGCAATACAGTACACTTTCAATTAATTAATTGTAAATATATTACAAAGGATCTCATGTATGTTACACACTTACCTCAACTTGAACAGCTGTGGGAGGCACAGGGGTATACTGGGGAATATAGGCCCCTTGCATAGGTGCAGCAGTCATATACTACAAACAAAAATAATATCTTATTAGTTATATTAATAAATGTACTTCTAGCATTTTTTTTTATTGCAAAATGAAAATACTACATGATTCACTGTTACACAAAGCTGTAGTGTATTTTGCCATAGCTGCATCTGTGACTTTATGGCAATGAAACTGTAATATCACACACAAGAGTGTATGTAAATTTGCAAGGATTATGACGCCTACTTTGTGTGTCTTTACTTAGACACAACAAGTCCTCTTGGCATGTTTTTAACACTACAATTGGCTACACCATGGAAACTTGCACTTGCCCCATGTTAGGAGCAGAATGAGTAAGTGGGTTGGCAACCAGTTGTGCAACATGCCCACAGCACTCCCATAAACACGCCCATAGGATGGTGAATCTTTGTGCATCTGAATAGTAGAGATGTGCGATTTGGTTCTCCAGAAATCCTAATCCATACGAATTTTGTGAATCCAAACCGAACAAAAACCGGTCCGGATCTCCCAGAGAAGATCAAATCCAAGCCAAGTCCCTGTTTGTATCCTCTCGTAGCAAAAATTACATGATTTTAGCTGTTTTATCGATTTGTTTCAATGATTATCGATTTTTTTATTTATTTTGTAACCAGACCAAAAACGAATTTGAACCAAAACACTTGATGGTGGTTTTGCCAAAACCAAAACACGAAGATAAATTAGAACCACAATCAAAACACGGGGGTCGGCGCACATCTCTACTGAATAGCCACCTCCCAGCACATTTACAATATATTTCTCAGACCGCGTATATCATTACTGCGACTGGCTGTGTGTATACACCACGCTATGCATGCGCTGTGCAACATATCAGCTACACAGACACATGCATAGTTGAAAATCACAGGCCATTTGCACGGAGATCAGCATTACCTGCTACTCAGAATCAGGTCTTAGTTGTGTTGGTGCAGAACAATGAATAACACAACATTCAGCAAGGCAGCTTCCACTGAAACTTCACAAGGTGTAACATTCCTTGATGATTGTATATATTATTTGGGATCAGTATGAATTACCGATGGTTGGGGATGCCGGCCATAAGTATAAAAACAACGGCATCCCTGCCGCCACTTTGCCTGCAGTGGAGCGAGCGCAGAGTCCTTTTGCGGGCTCGCTGTGCTATGGGTGTCGTGGACAACCACGAGTGGGAATAATTCCTGTGAGCTGGGATTCCGTGTGGCGGCACTGTCAGCTGTCGGGATTCCGGTGTCGGCATCCTGACTGTGGGATCCCAACTGCCAGCAATTTAAGTACATCCCATATTATTTCCCTGTATTTGTCACTTTTTATTATATAAAACATTTTTAAACTCCTTTAATTCATTTGTCATCACAGCATCTCTTGGCAAGAATTTCCACAGCCTCACATCTCTTGTAGAGATGAGCGAGTTCGGTTCCTCGGAATCCGAACCCCCCCGAACTTCAGCCTTTTTACACGGGTCCGAGGCAGACTCGGATCTTCCCGCCTTGCTCGGTTAACCCGAGCGCGCCCGAACGTCATCATCCCGCTGTCGGATTCTCGCGAGGCTCGTATTCTATCGCGAGACTCGGATTCTATATAAGGAGCCGCGCGTCGCCGCCATTTTCACACGTGCATTGAGATTGATAGGGAGAGGACGTGGCTGGCGTCCTCTCCGTTTAGATAGAGAGTGAGACACTTGATTTACTAGTAATTTAATTTTAGTAATTTTGGGGAGCATTAGGACTGGAGTACTCAGAGAGTGCAGAGTTTTGCTGATAGTTATACTAGTGACCACCAGTTTTATTTATTATTTAAAATCCGTTCTCTGCCTGAAAAAAAACGATACACAGTCACATACCATATCTGTGCTCAGCCTCAGTGTGCTGCATGATAATATCATCTATGTATATCTGACTGTGCTGAGTGCTCACTGCTCACACAGCTTAATTGTGGGGGAGACTGGGGAGCAGTTATAGCAGGAGTACATAACAGTGCACACTTTTGCTGCCAGTGTGACTGACCAGTGACCACCAGTATATTGTCTGCCTGAAAAAGTTAAACACTCGTGTGGTGTTTTTTTTTTTAATTCTATAAACGCATTCTGCTGACAGACAGTGTCCAGCAGGTCCGTCATTCATTATATTATAATATATACCTGCAGTAGTGATATATATATATTTTTTATATCATTATCATCCAGTCTATACTAGCAGACGCAGTACGGTAGTCCACGGCTGTAGCTACCTCTGTGTCGGCAGTGCTCGTCCATAATTGTATACCTACCTGTGGTGGGTTTTTGTTTTTCTCTCTTCTTCATACTAGTAGTTTAGGAGTCTGCTGACAGTGTCCAGCAGGTCCGTCATTATATAATATATACCTGTCCTGCAGTAGTGATATATATATATATATATATTTATTTTATATCATTATCATCCAGTCTATACTAGCAGACGCAGTACGGTAGTCCACGGCTGTAGCTACCTCTGTGTCGGCAGTGCTCGTCCATAATTGTATACCTACCTGTGGTGGTTTTTTTTTTTCTATCTTCTTCATACTAGTAGTTTAGGAGTCTGCTGACAGTGTCCAGCAGGTCCGTCATTATATAATATATACCTGTCCTGCAGTAGTGATATATATATATTTTTTATATCATTATCATCCAGTCTATACTAGCAGACGCAGTACGGTAGTCTACGGCTGTAGCTACCTCTGTGTCGGCAGTGCTCGTCCATAGTTGTATACCTACCTGTGGTGGGTTTTTTTTTTCTATCTTCTTCATACTAGTAGTTTAGGAGTCTGCTGACAGTGTCCAGCAGGTCCGTCATTATATAATATATACCTGTCCTGCAGTAGTGATATATATATATATATTTTATATCATCATCCAGTCTATACTAGCAGACGCAGTACGGTAGTCCACGGCTGTAGCTACCTCTGTGTCGGCAGTCGCTCGTCCATAATTGTATACCTACCTGTGGTGGGTTTTTTTTTCTATCTTCTTCATGCTAGTAGTTTAGGAGTCTGCTGACAGTGTCCAGCAGGTCCGTCATTATATAATATATACCTGTCCTGCAGTAGTGATATATATATATTTTTTATATCATTATCATCCAGTCTATACTAGCAGACGCAGTACGGTAGTCCACGGCTGTAGCTACCTCTGTGTCGGCAGTGCTCGTCCATAATTGTATACCTACCTGTGGTGGGTTTTTTTTTTCTATCTTCTTCATACTAGTAGTTTAGGAGTCTGCTGACAGTGTCCAGCAGGTCCGTCATTATATAATATATACCTGTCCTGCAGTAGTGATATATATATATTTTTTATATCATTATCATCCAGTCTATACTAGCAGACGCAGTACGGTAGTCCACGGCTGTAGCTACCTTTGTGTCGGCAGTCGCTCATCCATAATTGTATACCTACCTGTGGTGGTTTTTTTTTTTCTATCTTCTTCATACTAGTAGTTTATGAGTCTGCTGACAGTGTCCAGCAGGTCCGTCATTATATAATATATACCTGTCCTGCAGTAGTGATATATATATATTTTTTATATCATTATCATCCAGTCTATACTAGCAGACGCAGTACGGTAGTCCACGGCTGTAGCTACCTCTGTGTCGGCAGTGCTCGTCCATAATTGTATACCTACCTGTGGTGGGGTTTTTTTTTTCTATCTTCTTCATACTAGTAGTTTAGGAGTCTGCTGACAGTGTCCAGCAGGTCCGTCATTATATAATATATACCTGTCCTGCAGTAGTGATATATATATATTTTTTATATCATTATCATCCAGTCTATACTAGCACTGACGCAGTACGGTAGTCCACGGCTGTAGCTACCTCTGTGTCGGCAGTCGCTCATCCATAATTGTATACCTACCTGTGGTGGGTTTTTTTTTCTATCTTCTTCATACTAGTAGTTTAGGAGTCTGCTGACAGTGTCCAGCAGGTCCGTCATTATATAATATATACCTGTCCTGCAGTAGTGATATATATATATTTTTTATATCATTATCATCCAGTCTATACTAGCAGACGCAGTACGGTAGTCCACGGCTGTAGCTACCTCTGTGTCGGCAGTCACTCGTCATCCATAAGTATACTAGTATCCATCCATCTCCATTGTATACCTGAGGTGCCTTTTAGTTGTGCCTATTAAAATATGGAGAACAAAAATGTTGAGGTTCCAAAAATAGGGAAAGATCAAGATCGACTTCCACCTCGTGCTGAAGCTGCTGCCACTAGTCATGGCCGAGACGATGAAATGCCATCAACGTCGTCTGCCAAGGCCGATGCCCAATGTCATAGTACAGAGCATGTAAAATCCAAAACACCAAATATCAGTAAAAAAAGGACTCAAAAATCTAAAATAAAATCGTCGGAGGAGAAGCGTAAACTTGCCAATATGCCATTTACCACACGGAGTGGCAAGGAACGGCTGAGGCCCTGGCCTATGTTCATGGCTAGTGGTTCAGCTTCACATGAGGATGGAAGCACTCAGCCTCTCGCTAGAAAAATGAAAAGACTTAAGCTGGCAAAAGCACAGCAAAGAACTGTGCGTTCTTCGAAATCACAAATCCACAAGGAGAGTCCAATTGTGTCGGTTGCGATGCCTGACCTTCCCAACACTGGACGTGAAGAGCATGCGCCTTCCACCATTTGCACGCCCCCTGCAAGTGCTGGAAGGAGCACCCGCAGTCCAGTTCCTGATAGTCAGATTGAAGATGTCAGTGTTGAAGTACACCAGGATGAGGAGGATATGGGTGTTGCTGGCGCTGGGGAGGAAATTGACCAGGAGGATTCTGATGGTGAGGTGGTTTGTTTAAGTCAGGCACCCGGGGAGACACTTGTTGTCCGTGGGAGGAATATGGCCATTGACATGCCTGGTGAAAATACCAAAAAAATCAGCTCTTCGGTGTGGAAGTATTTCAACAGAAATGCGGACAACATTTGTCAAGCCGTGTGTTGCCTTTGTCAAGCTGTAATAAGTAGGGGTAAGGACGTTAACCACCTCGGAACATCCTCCCTTATACGTCACCTGCAGCGCATTCATCATAAGTCAGTGACAAGTTCAAAAACTTTGGGCGACAGCGGAAGCAGTCCACTGACCAGTAAATCCCTTCCTCTTGTAACCAAGCTCACGCAAACCACCCCACCAACTCCCTCAGTGTCAATTTCCTCCTTCCCCAGGAATGCCAATAGTCCTGCAGGCCATGTCACTGGCAATTCTGACGAGTCCTCTCCTGCCTGGGATTCCTCCGATGCATCCTTGCGTGTAACACCTACTGCTGCTGGCGCTGCTGTTGTTGCTGCTGGGAGTCGATGGTCATCCCAGAGGGGAAGTCGTAAGACCACTTTTACTACTTCCACCAAGCAATTGACTGTCCAACAGTCCTTTGCGAGGAAGATGAAATATCACAGCAGTCATCCTGCTGCAAAGCGGATAACTGAGGCCTTGGCATCCTGGGCGGTGAGAAACGTGGTTCCGGTATCCATCATTACTGCAGAGCCAACTATAGACTTGATTGAGGTACTGTGTCCCCGGTACCAAATACCATCTAGGTTCCATTTCTCTAGGCAGGCGATACCGAAAATGTACACAGACCTCAGAAAAAGACTCACCAGTGTCCTAAAAAATGCAGTTGTACCCAATGTCCACTTAACCACGGACATGTGGACAAGTGGAGTAGGGCAGACTCAGGACTATATGACTGTGACAGCCCACTGGGTAGATGTATTGACTCCCGCCGCAAGAACAGCAGCGGCGGCACCAGTAGCAGCATCTCGCAAACGCCAACTCTTTCCTAGGCAGGCTACGCTTTGTATCACCGCTTTCCAGAATACGCACACAGCTAAAAACCTCTTACGGCAACTGAGGAAGATCATCGCAGAATGGCTTACCCCAATTGGACTCTCCTGTGGATTTGTGGCATCGGACAACGCCAGCAATATTGTGTGTGCATTAAATATGGGCAAATTCCAGCACGTCCCATGTTTTGCACATACCTTGAATTTGGTGGTGCAGAATTATTTAAAAAACGAGAGGGGCGTGCAAGAGATGCTGTCGGTGGCCAGAAGAATTGCGGGACACTTTCGGCGTACAGGCACCACGTACAGAAGACTGGAGCAACACCAAAAACGCCTGAACCTGCCCTGCCATCATCTGAAGCAAGAGGTGGTAACGAGGTGGAATTCAACCCTCTATATGCTTCAGAGGTTGGAGGAGCAGCAAAAGGCCATTCAAGCCTATACAACTGACCACGATATAGGAGGTGGAATGCACCTGTCTCAAGCGCAGTGGAGAATGATTTCAACGTTGTGCAAGGTTCTGCATCCTTTTGAACTTGCCACACGTGAAGTCAGTTCAGACACTGCCAGCCTGAGTCAGGTCATTCCCCTCATCAGGCTTTTGCAGAAGAAGCTGGAGACATTGAAGGAGGAGCTAACACTGAGCGATTCCGCTAGGCATGTGGGACTTGTGGATGGAGCCCTTAATTCGCTTAACAAGGATTCACGGGTGGTCAATCTGTTGAAATCAGAGCACTACATTTTGGCCACCGTGCTCGATCCGAGATTTAAAACCTACCTTGGATCTCTCTTTCCGGCAGACACAAGTCTGCAGGGGTTCAAAGAACTGCTGGTGAGAAAATTGTCAAGTCAAGCGGAACGCGACCTGTCAACATCTCCTCCTTCACATTCTCCCGCAACTGGGGGTGCGAGGAAAAGGCTCAGAATTCCGAGCCCACCCGCTGGCGGTGATGCAGGGCAGTCTGGAGCGACTGCTGATACTGACATCTGGTCCGGACTGAAGGACCTGACAACGATTACGGACATGTCGTCTACTGTCACTGCATATGATTCTCTCCCCATTGAAAGAATGGTGGAGGATTATATGAGTGACCGCATCCAAGTAGGCACGTCAGACAGTCCGTACGTATACTGGCAGGAAAAAGAGGCAATTTGGAGGCCCTTGCACAAACTGGCTTTATTCTACCTAAGTTGCCCTCCCACAAGTGTGTACTCTGAAAGAGTGTTTAGTGCCGCCGCTCACCTTGTCAGCAATCGGCGTACGAGGTTACTTCCAGAAAATGTGGAGAAGATGATGTTCATTAAAATGAATTATAATCAATTCCTCCATGGAGACATTCACCAGCAGCAATTGCCTCCACAAAGTACACAGGGAGCTGTGATGGTGGATTCCAGTGGGGACGAATTGATAATCTGTGAGGAGGGGGATGTACACGGTGATGAATCGGAGGATGATGATGAGGTGGACATCTTGCCTCTGTAGAGCCAGTTTGTGCAAGGAGAGATTAATTGCTTCTTTTTTGGTGGAGGTCCAAACCAACACGTCATTTCAGTCACAGTCGTGTGGCAGACCCTGTCACTGAAATGATGGGTTGGTTAAAGTGTGCATGTCCTGTTTATACAACATAAGGGTGGGTGGGAGGGCCCAAGGACAATTCCATCTTGCACCTCTTTTTTCTTTCATTTTTCTTTGCGTCATGTGCTGTTTGGGGAGTGTTTTTTGGAAGGGCCAGCCTGCGTGACACTGCAGTGCCACTCCTAGATGGGCCAGGTGTTTGTGTCGGCCACTAGGGTCGCTTAGCTTACTCACATAGCTACCTCATTGCGCCTCTTTTTTTTCTTCTTTGCGTCATGTGCTGTTTGGGGAGTATTTTTTGGAAGGGCCATCCTGCCTGACACTGCAGTGCCACTCCTAGATGGGCCAGGTGTTTGTGTCGGCCACTTGGGTCGCTGAGCTTAGTCACACAGCTACCTCATTGCGCCTCTTTTTTTCTTTGCGTCATGTGCTGTTTGGGGAGTGTTTTTTGGAAGGGCCATCCTGCGTGACACTGCAGTGCCACTCCTAGATAGGCCAGGTGTTTGTGTCGGCCACTTGGGTCGCTGAGCTTAGTCATCCAGCGACCTCGGTGCAAATTTTAGGACTAAAAATAATATTGTGAGGTGTGAGGTGTTCAGAATAGACTGAAAATGAGTGGAAATTATGGTTATTGAGGTTAATAATACTTTGGGATCAAAATGACCCCCAAATTCTATGATTTAAGCTGTTTTTTAGGGTTTTTTGAAAAAAACACCCGAATCCAAAACACACCCGAATCCGACAAAAAAAAAATCGGTGAGGTTTTGCCAAAACGCGTTCGAACCCAAAACACGGCCGCGGAACCGAACCCAAAACCAAAACCCGAAAAATTTCCGGTGCACATCTCTAATCTCTTGCAGTGAAAAACTCCTTTGTTAAGAATATCAGTATGAAAATGCCTTTCCTCTTGTCACAGTGAGAGCAGTTACCACTACACAGCCCAGGGTATAAACATTTTTAAGGTACATTTTTACAATTCTTTTCAATAGAGTAAGATCTCGAGTACTTAAACACATATACACATGTGGCCAAAACTTTACTTATCATTCACCTTGTACAATAGCGAGTGACATATACAATTGTAAAAATGTGCATCTTGTCCATTTATTGCAATTTAATAGACCTTGAATGTGTGTTACTGTGGGATCAGTACGTAATCCCGCTGGACGGGTTCCCGGCGGTCGAAATACCGACGCCGGAATCCCGACCACACAATTCTGACAGGGGTGGCGAGCGGAACGCTCGGCACACTATTATATTCTCCCTCTATGGGTGTCGTGGACACCCATGGAGGGAGAATATGTCGGGAGTGTGGCGGTCAGGATTGTGGCGGTCGGGATTGTGGCGGTCGGGATTCCGGCGTCGGTATTTCGACCGCCGGGATCCCGTCCAGCGGGATGTTGACCGCATCCCGTTACTATAGCTCTTGCAGCTCCTGTCTGGATCTGAATGCTGGTATTCACTTGACTACCATTATTTATACTTTGCTATCCTGACACAGTAATTTTATGATGTCAGGTGCAACTCACTGTATAGGTTGGAAGAAAAAACAGTGATGTGATTTGGAGCATTCTATGCACATTTCAGCTGTCAGCCTTTTAAACGCTGCTCCAGACTTCATGAACAATGTTGCAGGTAAGGTTATCGAACATGAATAGAGTTTAGGCTGCTACAGACTGGAAGACTGATTTGTAGGTTTGGTAACATCAACAAGAAATCTCTACTGAACGTACAGTAAATGCTTTATTGTTTTTATATTATTATTCTTTATAATTATATAGCACCAATATATCCTGCAGTTTATACCATTGGTCAGATAAACTGAACCCATGAACCTAACACTGAATGAATATTCAATGAGACCAAATGTGGTGGGTCCACCTCACTAGAATATATTAAGTTCATCATATTAGGGTATATTACTGCTTAAATGGACCACCAATAATTTTACAAGGATGGGCAAATACAGATAATAACGTTTAACAATACAAAGCCCCATTGTTCATGCTTATGTCATTTCATGCTCTTGCATATTTGGTGATGTATTGTACTGTGGAGAACTGCCAAAATCTGAGGTTACACAGAGGTAAGGGTGAAGGATCATCCATTCTGCTTTCTACAAGTAGATAAATCCCCTTTGAAGCCACCTTACAAATAATTTGATATCTTTGTTGTCTAACACTATTCAAAATGTTAGTGATTGGAATCAGCAAACTAGTTTGAAAAAAATAAGATACAAAATTTAAAACAGAAATTTTATCTTCACCGTTCCGGTTGTCCCCAAAGAGAGATGATTCATTTGTTGTGTTAGAGGGCCCATCATACTGGCTGGCTGCATTGACATGGTGTGGTCCATCGTTGGTGTTATAACAGCACCCTACAAATATAAAATGTTGTTGATATTAATAAAATAATCCATACAAATATTTTGATAAATATTGTTTTACTCTTTTGAAATATAGTTAGATCCATAAATACAGTGCATCCGGAAAGTATTCACAGCACTTCACTTTTTCCACATTTTGTTATATTACAGCCTTATTCCAAAATGGGATAAATTAGTTTTTTCCCCTCAAAATTCTACACACAATACCCCATTATTGACAAAGTGAACAAAGTTTTTGGGAGATTTTTGCATATTTATTAAAATTAAAAAACTAAGAAATCACATGTACATAAGTATTCACAGCCTTTGCTCAATACTTTGTTGATGCACCTTTGTTAGCAATTACAGCCTCAAGTCTTTTTGAATATGATGCCACAAGCTTGGCACACGTAACTTTGGGCAGTTTTGCCCAGTCCTCTTTGCAGCACCTCTCAAGCTCCATAAGGTTGGATGGGAAGCGTCGGTGCACAGCCATTTTCAGATCTCTCCAGAGATGTTCAATCGGATTCAAGTCTGGACTCTGGCTGGGCCACTCAAGGAAATTCACAGAGTTGTCCTGAAGCCACTCCTTTGATATCTTGACTGTGTGCTTAGGGTCATTGTCCTGCTGAAAGATGAACCGTCGCCCCAGTCTGAGGTCAAGAGCACTCTGGACCAGGTTTCCATCCAGGATGTCTCTGTACATTGTAGCATTCATCTTTCCCTCTATCCTGACTAGTCTCCCAGTTCCTGCCGCTGCCGCTGAAAAACATCCCCACAGCATGATACTGCCACCACCATGCTTCACTGTAGGGATGGTATTGGCCTGGTGATGAACGGTGCTAGGTTTCCTCTGTACATGATGCCTGGCATTCACACCAAAGAGTTCAATCTAGGTCTCATCAGACCAGAGAATTTTGTTTCTCATAGTCTGAGAGTCCTTCAGGTGCATTTTGGCAAACTCCATGTGGGCTGCCATGTGCTTTTTACTTAGGAGTGGCTTTTCCTTTTTTTAAGGAGTGGCTTTCGTCTGGCCACTCTACTATACAGGCCTGATTGGTGGATTGCTGCAGAGATGGTTGTCCTTCTGGAAGGTTCTCCTCTCTCAGCAGAGGAATGCTGTAGCTCTGACAGAGTGACCATTGGGTTCTTGCTCCCCTCACTGACTAGGGCCTTTCTTCCCTGATCGCTCAGTTTAGACGGCTCTAGGAAGAGTCCTGGTGGTTCCGAACTTCTTCCATTTACGGATGATGGAGGCCACTGTGCTCATTGGGCCCTTCAAAGCAGCAGATATTTTTATGTACCCTTCCCCAGATTTGTGCCTCAAGACAATCCTGTCTTGGAGGTCTACATACAATTCCTTTGACTTCATGTTTGGTTTGTGCTCAGACATGCACTGTCAAGTGTGGGACCTTATACAAACAGGTGTGTGCCTTTCCAAATCATGTCCAATCAACTGAATTTACCACAGGTGGACTCCAATTAAGCTATAGGAGCATCTCAAGGATGATCAGTGGGAATAGGATGCACCTGAGCTCAATTTTGAGCTACATGGCAAAGGCTGTGAATACTTATGTGCATGTGATTTCTTCATTTTTTATTTTTAATAAATTTGCAAAAATCATAAAAATACTTGTTTCAAGTTGTCATTACGGGGTATTGTGTGTAGAATTTTGAGGACAAAAATGAATTTATTCCATTTTGGAATAAGGCATAACAAAATGTGGAAAAAGTGAAGCGCTGTGAATACTTTCCGGATGCACTGTATATGGACACTGACACAATTTTTGTTACTTTAGCTGTTTAACAAAACATATGTTTAAGTTACAGTTATATAATGAAATGGGTATTCACATCCAAATTGAAGGAAGGGTTTAGGAATTACACCTTTTTAAAATGTAGTCTCCTTTTTTGAAGGAATCAAAAGTACAATCGATTTCATTATTGCTTAATCAATTTAAAGGCAAAGGGTCTGGAGTTCATTGCAAGCATAGCATTTGCATTTGGAAGCTCTTACTGAGAACCCACGACATGGTAAAAGGAGCTCTCAATGCAAGTGAAGAGGCCATCCTTAAGTTGCAAAAAAAACAAAAAAAATCAGAGATATAGCAGGAAACGTAGGAGTGCCCAAATCAGTTAGCTACATTCTGAGAGAAAATAAAAACGCACTGGAGACCCTGGCAACACAAAAAGCCCAGGACTTTCACAGAAGACAACAGTGGTGGATGAACACAGGATCCTTTCGATGGTGAAGAAAGACCCCATCACAACATCCAGTTAAGTGAAGAATACTCTCCTGGGGGTAGGCATGTCATTATAAAAGTCTATAATACAGAGGAAACTTCACAAGAGCAAATATAGAGAATTCACCACAAGGGGAAAACCATTCATAAGCTTCAAGAACAAAAATGCCACATTAGACTTGGCCAAAAAACACATCTAAAAAAGCCAGACCAGTTCTGGAACAGCATTCTTTGGCCATATGAAACTAAGATACTGTACCAGAATGATGGGAAACAGAAGTATGGAGAAGGCTTGGAATGGATCATGATCTAATGCATACCAAATCATCTGTAAAACACTGTGGCAGTGGTGTAATGACATGGGCATGCATGGCTTCCAATGGCACTGGGTAACTAGAATTTACTGTTGATGTGACAGCCAGATGAATTCTGAAGTGCATAGGGATATACTGTACTTTCTACTCAGCTTAAGCCAAACTCTGCAAAGTTGATTGGATAAATAATACTGCGAAAGCGACCCAGACGTTTTAAACATTGTTTTTATTAAGGCACTGGATGAGAGACATATTGGTGGTCATTCCGAGTTGTTCGCTCTGTAATTTTCTTCGCATCGCAGCGACTTTCCGCTAACTGCGCATGCGCAATGTTCGCACTGCGACTGTGCCAAGTAAATTTGCTATGCAGTTAGGTATTTTACTCACGGCATTACGAGGTTTTTTCTTCGTTCTGGTGATCGTAATGTGATTGACAGGAAGTGGGTGTTTCTGGGCGGAAACAGGCCGTTTTATGGGAGTGTGTGAAAAAACGAAACCGTTTCTGGGAAAAAGGCGGGAGTGGCTGGAGAAACGGAGGAGTGTCTGGGCGAATGCTGGGTGTGTTTGTGACGTCAAACCAGGAACGACAAGCACTGAACTGATCGCACTGGAAGAGTAAGTCTTGAGCTACTCAGAAACTGCACAGAGAAGTCTTTTCGCAATATTGCGAATCTTTAGTTCGCAATTTTGCTAAGCTAAGATTCACTCCCAGTAGGCGGCGGCTTAGCGTGTGCAAAGCTGCTAAAAGCAGCTTGCGAGCGAACAACTCGGAATGAGGGCCCTTGTACAGACAATTGAAATTTACAATAAATGTCATTGAGCTACTGTATATAAAGTATACAAAGGATCTTCCAACCATAATAGTATACCACAATATTCTCCAATGGCTGAGTCAATCACCTAATCTCAGCCAATCAAGCAAGTATTATACTTGCTGAAGACAATGCTAAAGGCAAAAAGACTTATAAATAAACAGCAACTAAAGACAGCAAAAGCCTGGCAAAGGATAACAACGGTTGATACCCAGCATTTGGTGATGTCAATGGGTTCCAGACTTCAGGGTTCCAGACTTCCAGAATTGCCTGGAAGGCATTCTCAACAAAAAGTTAAAAATGTACATTTTATTTATCACTATGTTAATTTGTCCAGTTACAACTCTGTTGGGGTAAGTTTCTACCATGTTTGCACACTGTTTGGGAGTGATCTTTGCCCATTCTTCCATTAAGACTTACTACACATATTTCAGGTTGGTTAGATGACACTTGCAGACTACAGTTTGGTTGAGATCTGAACCTTGACCTAGCCAAGCTTTTAGTTTTCTAGCAGACTGAAGCAGGTTGTTTGACAGTCTCTCCCTGTATTTTGCACCATTCATCCGTTCTTCAGTTTTAACACAATGTTCAGTCACCACAAAATTATGTTGCCACTCCCATATTTCACTGTTGGGATGTTGTTAGACTTGTGCCACACATAGCATTTTAAATTGTGGTCAAAAGGCTAAATTTTTGTCTTGTTTACTCATAAAACATTCTAACTCAAACTTAGCTGGGTCACTCTGATGTTTTCCAAAGCTTGTTTGAGGTGGTGTTTCTTCAGAAATTACCTCTTTCTAGCAAGCCTCTCATACAGGTCCGTTAAATACACAGCTCGTGATTAGTGATGTGCACCGAAAATGTTTCGGTGTTTTTTTGTGTTTGGTTTTGGATTCGGTTCCGTGGCCGTGTTTTGGATTCGGACGCGTTTTGGCAAAACCACCCTGAAAATGTTTTGTCGGATTCGGGTGTGTTTTGGATTCGGGTGTTTTTTTACAAAAAACCTCAAAAACAGCTTAAATCATAGAATTTGGGGGTCATTTTGATCCCATAGTATTATTAACCTCAATAACCATAATTTACACTCATTTTCAGTCTATTCTGAACACCTCACACCTCACAATATTATTTTTAGTCTTAAAATTTGCACCGAGGTCGCTGGATGGCTAAGCTAAGCGACACAAGTGGCCGACACAAACACCTGGCCCATCTAGGAGTGCCACTGCAGTATCAGGCAGGATGGCACTTTAAAAAAATTGTCCCCAAACAGCACATGATGCAAAGAAAAAAAGAGGCGCACCAAGGTCGCTGTGTGACTAAGCTAAGCGACACAAGTGGCCGACACAAACACCTGGCCCATCTAGGAGTGGCACTGCAGTGTCAGACAGGATGGCACTTCAAAAAAATTATCCCCAAACAGCACATGATGCAAAGAAAAAAAGAGGCGCACCAAGGTCGCTGTGTGACTAAGCTAAGCGACACAAGTGGCCGTCACAAACACCTGGCCCATCTAGGAGTGGCACTGCAGTGACAGGCAGGATGGCACTTCAAAAAAATTGTTCCCAAACAGCACATGATGCAAAGAAAAAAAGAGGCGCACCAAGGTCGCTGTGTGACTAAGCTAAGCAACACAAGTGGCCGACACAAACACCTGGCACATCTAGGAAGGGCACTGCAGTGTCAGGCAGGATGGCACTTCAAAAAAAATTGTCCCCAAACAGCACATGATGCAAAGAAAAATGAAAGAAAAAAGAGGTGCAAGATGGAATTGTCCTTGGGCCCTCCCACCCACCCTTATGTTGTATAAACAGGACATGCACACTTTAACGAACCCATCATTTCAGCGACAGGGTCTGCCACACGACTGTGACTGAAATGACTGGTTGGTTTGGGCCCCCACCAAAAAAGAAGCAATCAATCTCTCCTTGCACAAACTGGCTCTACAGAGGCAAGATGTCCACCTCATCATCATCCTCCGATTCCTCACCCCTTTCACTGTGTACATCCCCCTCCTCACAGATTATTAATTCGTCCCCACTGGAATCCACCATCTCAGATCCCTGTGTACTTTCTGGAGGCAATTGCTGGTGAATGTCTCCACGGAGGAATTGATTATAATTCATTTTGATGAACATCATCTTCTCCACATTTTCTGGAAGCAACCTCATACGCTGATTGCTGACAAGGTGAGCGGCTGCACTAAACACTCTTTCGGAGTACACACTGGAGGGAGGGCAACTTAGGTAGAATAAAGCCAGTTTGTGCAAGGGCATCCAAATTGCCTCTTTTTCCTGCCAGTATACGTACGGACTGTCTGAAGTGTCTACTTGGATGCGGTCACTCATATAATCCTCCACCATTCTTTCAATGGCGACAGAATCATATGCAGTGACAGTAGACGACATGTCAGTAATCGTTGCCAGGTCTTTCAGTCCGGACCAGATGTCAGCACTTGCTCCAGACTGCCCTGCATCACCGCCAGCGGGTGGGCTCGGAATTCTTAGCCTTTTCCTCGCACCCCCAGTTGCGGGAGAATGTGAAGGAGGAGCTGTTGACGGGTCACGTTCCGCTTGACTTGACAATTTTCTCACCAGCAGGTCTTTGAACCTCTGCAGACTTGTGTCTGCCAGAAAGAGAGATACAGCGTAGGTTTTAAATCTAGGATCGAGCACGGTGGCCAAAATGTAGTGCTCTGATTTCAACAGATTGACCACCCGTGAATCCTGGTTAAGCGAATTAAGGGCTCCATCCACAAGTCCCACATGCCTAGCAGAATTGCTCTGTTTTAGCTCCTCCTTCAATGTCTCCAGCTTCTTCTGCAAAAGCCTGATGAGGGGAATGACCTGACTCAGGCTGGTAGTGTCTGAACTGACTTCACGTGTGGCAAGTTCAAAGGGTTGCAGAACCTTGCACAACGTTGAAATCATTCTCCACTGTGCTTGAGTCAGGTGCATTCCCCCTCCTTTGCCTATATCGTGGGCAGATGTATAGGCTTGAATGGCCTTTTGCTGCTCCTCCATCCTCTGAAGCATATAGAGGGTTGAATTCCACCTCGTTATCACCTCTTGCTTCAGATGATGTCAGGGCAGGTTCAGGACTGTTTGCTGGTGCTCCAGTCTTCGGCATGCGGTGGCTGAATGCCGAAAGTGGCCCGCAATTCTTCGGGCCACCAACAGCATCTCTTGCACGCCCCTGACGTTTTTTAAATAATTCTGCACCACCAAATTCAATGTATGTGCAAAACATGGGATGTGCTGGAATTTGCCCAGATGTAATGCACGCACAATATTGGTGGCATTGTCCGATGTCACAAATCCCGAGGAGAGTCCAATTGGGGTAAGCCATTCTGCGATGATGTTCCTCAGTTTCCGTAAGAGGTTGTCAGCTGTGTGCCTCTTATGGAAAGCGGTGATACAAAGCATAGCCTGCCTAGGAACGAGTTGGCGTTTGCGAGATGCTGCTACTGGTAACATAGTAACATCTAGTATCTGAGGTTGAAAAAAGACAATTGTTCATCGATTTCAACCTATTTGTGGTCTCCTATGCATGATGATTTGACTAAAATTTCTGACTGATGCTGCTGTCAGCCGTTGCATTTTATCCCTATTTATAGTAACTATAATGCATGACTATGCACCATACCCCTGGATATCCTTATCCATTAGGAATTTATCTAACCATTCTGGTGCCGCCGCTGCTGTTCTTGCTGCGGGAGGCAATACATCTACCCAGTGGGCTGTCACAGTCATATAGTCCTGAGTCTGCCCTGCTCCACTTGTCCACATGTCCGTGGTTAAGTGGACATTGGGTTCAACTGCATTTTTTAGGACACTGGTGACTCTTTTTCTGAGGTCTGTGTACATTTTCGGTATCGCCTGCCTAGAGAAATGGAACCTAGATGGTATTTGGTATCGGGGACACAGTACCTCAAACAAGTCTCTAGTTGACACTGAATTAACGGTGGATACCGGAACCACGTTTCTCACCACCCAGGCTGACAAGACCTGAGTTATCCGCTTTGCAGCAGGATGACTGCTGTGATATTTCATCTTCCTCGCAAAGGACTGTTGGACAGTCAATTGGTTACTGGAAGTAGTACAAGTGGTCTTCCGACTTCCCCTCTGGGATGACGATCGACTCCCAGCAGCAACAACAGCAGCGCCAGCAGCAGTAGGCGTTACACTCAAGGATGCATCGGAGGAATCCCAGGCAGGAGAGGACTCGTCAGACTTGCCAGTGACATTGCCTGCAGAACTATTGGCTTTCCTGTGTAAGGTGGAAATTGACACTGAGGGAGTTGGTGGTGTGGTTTGCAGGAGCTTGGTTACAAGAGGAAGGGATTGAGTGGTCAGTGGACTGCTTCCGCTGTCATCCAAAGTTTTTGAACTTGTCACTGACTTCTGATGAATGCGGACCAGGTGACGTATAAGGGAGGATGTTCCTAGGTGGTTAACGTCCTTACCCATACTTATTACAGCTTGACAAAGGCAACACACGGCTTGACACCTGTTGTCCGCATTTGTGTTGAAATAATTCCACACCGAAGAGGTGATTTTTTAGTATTTTAACCAGGCATGTCAATGGCCATATTCGTCCCACGGACAACAGGTGTCTCCCCGGGTGCCTGACTTAAACAAACCACCTCATCATCAGAATCCTCCTTGTCAATTTCCTCCCCAGCGCCAGCAACACCCATATCCTCATCCTGGTGTACTTCAACAGTGACATCTTCAATTTGACTATCAGGAACTGGACTGCGGGTGCTCCTTCCAGCACTTGCAGGGGGGCGTGCAAATGGTGGAAGGCGCAAGCTCTTCCCGTCCAGTGTTGGGAAGGTCAGGCATCGCAACCGACACAATTGGACTCTCCTTGGGGATTTGGGATTTAGAAGAACGCACAGTTCTTTGCTGTGCTTTTGCCAGCTTAAGTCTTTTCATTTTTCTAGCGAGAGGAAGAGTGCTTCCATCCTCATGTGAATCTGAACCACTAGCCATGAACATAGGCCAGGGCCTCAGCCGTTCCTTGCCACTCCGTGTCATAAATGGCATATTGGCAAGTTTACGCTTCTCATCAGACGCTTTCAATTTTGATTTTTGGGTCATTTTACTGAACTTTTGTTTCTTGAATTTTACATGCTCTCTACTATGACATTGGGCATCGGCCTTGGCAGACGACATTGATGGCATTTCATCGTCTCGGCCATGACTAGTGGCAGCAGCTTCAGCACGAGGTGGAAGTGGATCTTTCCCTATTTTAACCTCCACATTTTTGTTCTCCATTTTTTAATGTGTGGAATTATATGCCAGTATCAATAGCAATGGCCTACTACTATATATGCTGCGCACAACTGAAATGCACCACAGGTATGGATGGATAGTATACTTGATGACACAGAGGTAGGTAGAGCAGTGGCCTTCCGTACCGTACTGCTATATATACTGGTGGTCACTGTCAGCAAACTGCAAAGCTAAAATGCACCACAGGTATAGAATCTAGATGGATAGTATACTTGACGACACAGAGGTAGGTAGAGCAGTGGCCTTCCGTACCGTACTGCTATATATACTGGTGGTCACTGTCAGCAAACTGCAAAGCTAAAATGCACCACAGGTATAGAATCTAGATGGATAGTATACTTGACGACACAGAGGTAGGTAGAGCAGTGGCCTTCCGTACCGTACTGCTATATATACTGGTGGTCACTGTCAGCAAACTGCAAAACTAAAATGCACCACAGGTATAGAATCTAGATGGATAGTATACTTGACGACACAGAGGTAGGTAGAGCAGTGGCCTTCCGTACCGTACTGCTATATATACTGGTGGTCACTGTCAGCAAACTGCAAAACTAAAATGCACCACAGGTATAGAATCTAGATGGATAGTATACTTGACGACACAGAGGTAGGTAGAGCAGTGGCCTTCCGTACCGTACTGCTATATATACTGGTGGTCACTGTCAGCAAAACTCTGCACTGTACTCATCCTATATAATACTGCTGGTCCCCAGTCCCCACAATAAAGCAGTGTGAGCACAGATATATGCAGCACACTGAGCACAGATATGGAGTGTTTTTCAGGCAGACAACGTATACTGGTGGTCACTGGTCAGCAAAACTCTGCACTGTACTCCTCCTATATAATATACTGGTGGTCCCCAGTCCCCACAATAAAGCAGTGTGAGCACAGATATATGCAGCACACTGAGCACAGATATGGAGTGTTTTTCAGGCAGACAACGTATACTGGTGGTCACTGGTCAGCAAAACTCTGCACTGTACTCCTCCTATATAATATACTGGTGGTCCCCAGTCCCCACAATAAAGCAGTGTGAGCACAGATATATGCAGCACACTGAGCACAGATATGGAGTGTTTTTCAGGCAGACAACGTATACTGGTGGTCACTGTCAGCAAAACTCTGCACTGTACTCCTCCTATATAATATACTGGTGGTCCCCAGTCCCCACAATAAAGCAGTGTGAGCACAGATATAAGCAGCACACTGAGCACAGATATGGAGTGTTTTTCAGGCAGACAACGTATACTGGTGGTCACTGTCAGCAAAACTCTGCACTGTACTCCTCCTATATAATATACTGGTGGTCCCCAGTCCCCACAATAAAGAAGTGTGAGCACAGATATATGCAGCACACTGAGCACAGATATGGAGTGTTTTTCAGGCAGACAGCGTATACTGGTGGTCACTGTCAGCAAAACTCTGCACTGTACTCCTCCTATATAATATACTGGTGGTCCCCAGTCCCCACAATAAAGCAGTATGAGCACAGATATATGCAGCACACTGAGCACAGATATGGAGTGTTTTTCAGGCAGACATCGTATACTGGTGGTCACTGTCAGCAAAACTCTGCACTGTACTCCTCCTATATAATATACTGGTGGTCCCCAGTCCCCACAATAAAGCAGTGTGAGCACAGATATATGCAGCACACTGAGCACAGATATGGAGTGTTTTTCAGGCAGACAACGTATACTGGTGGTCACTGTCAGCAAAACTCTGCACTGTACTCCTCCTATATAATATACTGGTGGTCCCCAGTCCCCACAATAAAGCAGTGTGAGCACAGATATATGCAGCACACTGAGCACAGATATGGAGTGTTTTTCAGGCAGACAACGTATACTGGTGGTCACTGTCAGCAAAACTCTGCACTGTACTCCTCCTATATAATACAGCTACTCCCCAGTCTCCACAATTAAGCAGTGTGAGCACAGATATATGCAGCACACTGAGCACAGATATGGAGTGTTTTTCAGGCAGACAACGTATACTGGTGGTCACTGTCAGCAAAACTCTGCACTGTACTCCTCCTATATAATATACTGGTGGTCCCCAGTCCCCACAATAAAGCAGTGTGAGCACAGATATATGCAGCACACTGAGCACAGATATGGAGTGTTTTTCAGGCAGACAGCGTATACTGGTGGTCACTGTCAGCAAAACTCTGCACTGTACTCCTCCTATATAATATACTGGTGGTCCCCAGTCCCCACAATAAAGCAGTATGAGCACAGATATATGCAGCACACTGAGCACAGATATGGAGTGTTTTTCAGGCAGACATCGTATACTGGTGGTCACTGTCAGCAAAACTCTGCACTGTACTCCTCCTATATAATATACTGGTGGTCCCCAGTCCCCACAATATTGCAGTGTGAGCACAGATATATGCAGCACACTGAGCACAGATATGGAGTGTTTTTCAGGCAGACAACGTATACTGGTGGTCACTGTCAGCAAAACTCTGCACTGTACTCCTCCTATATAATATACTGGTGGTCCCCAGTCCCCACAATAAAGCAGTGTGAGCACAGATATATGCAGCACACTGAGCACAGATATGGAGTGTTTTTCAGGCAGACAACGTATACTGGTGGTCACTGTCAGCAAAACTCTGCACTGTACTCCTCCTATATAATACAGCTACTCCCCAGTCTCCACAATTAAGCAGTGTGAGCACAGATATATGCAGCACACTGAGCACAGATATGGAGTGTTTTTCAGGCAGACAACGTATACTGGTGGTCACTGTCAGCAAAACTCTGCACTGTACTCCTCCTATATAATATATTGGTGGTCCCCAGTCCCCACAATAAAGCAGTGTGAGCACAGATATATGCAGCACACTGAGCACAGATATGGAGTGTTTTTCAGGCAGACAGCGTATACTGGTGGTCACTGTCAGCAAAACTCTGCACTGTACTCCTCCTATATAATATACTGGTGGTCCCCAGTCCCCACAATAAAGCAGTATGAGCACAGATATATGCAGCACACTGAGCACAGATATGGAGTGTTTTTCAGGCAGACATCGTATACTGGTGGTCACTGTCAGCAAAACTCTGCACTGTACTCCTCCTATATAATATACTGGTGGTCCCCAGTCCCCACAATATTGCAGTGTGAGCACAGATATATGCAGCACACTGAGCACAGATATGGAGTGTTTTTCAGGCAGACAACGTATACTGGTGGTCACTGTCAGCAAAACTCTGCACTGTACTCCTCCTATATAATATACTGGTGGTCCCCAGTCCCCACAATAAAGCAGTGTGAGCACAGATATATGCAGCACACTGAGCACAGATATGGAGTGTTTTTCAGGCAGACAACGTATACTGGTGGTCACTGTCAGCAAAACTCTGCACTGTACTCCTCCTATATAATACAGCTACTCCCCAGTCTCCACAATTAAGCAGTGTGAGCACAGATATATGCAGCACACTGAGCACAGATATGGAGTGTTTTTCAGGCAGACAACGTATACTGGTGGTCACTGTCAGCAAAACTCTGCACTGTACTCCTCCTATATAATACAGTTGTTCCCCAGTCCCCACAATTAAGCAATAAGCACAAATATTTTTGCATCATTATATAGAATCCGAATCTCGCGAGAATCCGACAGCGGGATGATGACGTTTGGGCGCGCTCGGGTTAACCGAGCCATACGGGAGAATCCGAGTATGCCTCGGACCCGTGTAAAATGGGTGAAGTTCGGGGTGTTCGGTTTCCGAGGAACCGAACCCGCTCATCACTACTCGTGATATGGATGACTGGTGCACCTTCACTCCAGTCTCAGCCACTGAACTCTGTAGCTCGTTCTAAGTGATATTTTGTCTCTGGATGGCTTCTCTATCACAGGTATCATTCTATGATTGTTTTGAGGGACGGCCTGGTTTAGGCAGCGCCTGAGTGGCATGATGCAGCATCCTAGCAGTGCTCACTGGGAAAAATAAGCATTAGGAAATGACTGTTGTATTTTCCTAGTTTCTGCATGTCTATAACTTTGTCTTTACATTTATTTGATTTCTTGTTGGTCTACATTTACACTGATTTCTTTAAGATTCACATTATGATCAATATTACTTGAAATAGCATTAGTTATACTGTCAAAAAAAGCTGACATTTTTAATGATTCACAGGTAGAATCTAATTGTAATTCAATTGTTATGGCAATATCTTTCATCAATGTAAACTTGGAGCTTCCACAGCACCTGGGTTGAACACTTATGGAAGCAGCATTTTTCTGTCTTTATTTATAAAAAAAAAACCAGTAGACATGAATTATGAATTTGAAACTTTAGTTTAAGAGCCTGCTGGTTAATAATAATGAATACTTTCTGGGACAATGTACAGTATGTAAGTGTCATTTGTAATACAGACAAATATGTTGACTTTTTTGACAGATGAATACGTTTGTAAGTCACTGCATTTTTATATATTCCTTATTTGTCATTTGTATTTCTCTTTGTGGATGTTATTGATAGATTGTTTTGTGTGCTTATGCAATCCTGTTGATGCATGAATATAAACATCTCTACAGAGTCAGTTAATTTTCGGACACCATTATAGTGTACCATATTCAACAATGAATCAGTCAGCTGACTTTAAGGATAATAAAATGGAAAAGTTTACTCATCCCTGACTATTGTATGCTCCAGGAATAGAAACCTTTGCTTTACGAAAAATACTGAGTGCATAGCATCCACAATCTACATCTCTCTGCCTGGAATTATGCTGATAATACACTGAGAGCTCTTTAGCTTCCTTTAGATTCCTTCTGCATTTCTAAGTGTGCAAAACCACAATAAAAGGACATGTTGTAAAATGAACCTTATTTTTATGAGCTTCTGGCATGGTTTTGTGTATAGTGTATGGTTCTTATACGCAATACAGTATGTTTGTTTTTTTAATAAATATAGCAATTACTGATATATGAAAAAGCTGACATGAAGATGTGCTTTAAAAAAACCTCACTGCTTTTATTTGTTCCAAATGTAACAGATGCTTAGCATTGTGTCGTTCAACTTGATTCATCAAGGGAAATCCCCATTTTAAATGCAGCTGTGCTAAAATAATAATCTTGAATCTGAGCAATCACTGCCACCCAACCCTTCAATTATAGCACATCCACTTACTGCTTGCTCCCGCAGAGAATATTTCCTGCGCAAAATGCCAGGAGTACACTGGCCTACCAAACTGAGAAAAAGAAAACATTTGATACTAGTCCTGACCCTCGAATTGTGCAAGTACTAGTAGGATATAAATGTAATATTTACAGTATGCAAGAGTAATGTTGGTGTTAGGGCAGAAATCATGTCAAGACAGTCAACAGTTGCTGACTAGTATTTATTTTTGAATGCAAAAGGCAGCAAATAGTTTCAGGAGATGTGGCATATGCCTAGACATTGATGTGAATGATCTTCCTACCAGGAACTTCCAAGTATCAATATATTTATACTTATTTTCCTTAAATATTGTATGAAACAGGTATCCCTGCCCCATACTCCAAACCACTACAGTAGATTGTAGAACCAGATATGAATGCCAAGTGTGGAACAGCCAATGTATGGTCAGTGCCTCTGTACTCCCCAGTAGATGTTTAGATCATGGTCTGATACTATAGATACCAATCAATATGGCATTCCTAACCATGGCACTTTAATGATACAACTCTTCTTAGCACTACATTAAAAATTCAGCTAGATCAATTTTATTTATCACCAATAGTGCTACTACTGTATGATCTCCTCCTTATTACTGTGTGACACGAGGAAGTCAGTGACAGCGATCAACTTATTGGGGCATCAGTCTATGTCAAAAAAACTACAGTGAAAAATTTTTAGATCTCCCTGAACAAATAAGACTCTTAGGGGTGATGCAATTGTTTTTAGTGTAGCAATAATTAATGGGGGCATGATGGAGCAATTCAGTTGTTTTTGGCACCCATCAGTTATCACGCTTATGGCACCCCATAGCACCGGGTTTAGCAGTATATAGCACCTAAACCCATCTAAAGTCCTGGATCGAGTACCTAAACTACAGCTTGTATAAAATTTAAGAAAATATGAAAACAGCGCAAACCCCTATGGAGTAAAATGTCTGTGATGAAAATCCTGACTGTAATGGCCATTTACAATGGCCCAGTTACAGTGAGACAGTCCATTTAAAATGTTCTTTAGTCACCAACTCTAGCCCAAGAATTCTTCTATGTCCTTCAAAACCAATGGATGAGAATCTTTGTATTTTGATTATTTAAAAAAATTATCTGTAACTGACACTTCCTGGAACCAGCCCACCAATAGAGTCCTGGGAGGAAGTATAAATTAGAGATGAGCGGGTTCGGTTTTACTCGGTTTTACTCGGTTCTCAAAACGGCATCTAATTGGCTCACGGATGTCACGTGTTTTGGATAGCCAATAAGATTCGGTTTTGAGAACCGAGTAAAACCGAGTAAAACCGAATCCGCTCATCTCTAGTATAAATATCACCAACACACTATAGCCTAATACACCTTGATAAAGGCTCCAAGGAGCCGAAACGCGTCGGTGAAAGACCTTTTGCTGCTGCCTATCCAGGACTCTGTGAGAAGGGGGACTCTGTTGCCGGGAAGTACCAGAAAAGATCCCTTTAACCACTTGTGAGAATTGGTGTGCATTAAACATCATCACCTGAGAGTGAAACAAAGGGAGGAGAAAGTTTACAGTCGATTGGCTTTGAAGGACATAGAAGAATTCTTGGGCTAGAGTTGGTGACTAAAGAACATTTTAAATGGACTGTCTCACTGTAACTGGGCCATTGTAAATGGCCATTACAGTCAGGATTTTCATCACAGACATTTTACTCCATAGGGGTTTGCGCTGTGTTCATATTTTCTTAAATTTTATATAAGCTTTGGCCCTGCAGGTGGGCTTTAGGATAGAGCTGCACCCCGTTTTTAAAGCACCAAACTTTTATTTATTCTGTACGTAAACTACAGCTTGGGTACCCAAATCACAGACTTGTACATTTCTGTTTGCCACCTCCGGAGGCTGCAAGTAGAAATTTGGGTGCCCACAGCACTCACATCAAATCAGAGCAATAATTGTATTGCTCCATTGGGGCCCATTAGTAACACTGGATGCAGGACTGGTGACATGGTGAGTGCATCATGGCCAATTCTCTTCTGCACTGCCTCCTGTTCACCCTGCAGTTTTAAGCAATACTCAGAGGAGGCAGACGCATGGTGAACTGGCGGAGGAGCAGCATATAAAGGGGAATGACTGAGGGAGCTCTGAGGCTGGGATATAAAGGGGCATGAGTGAGGGGGCTCTGAGATTTACATATAAAGTGGCAAGACAGAGGGGGCACTGAGGTTAGCATAAAGCAGTGCATGCTTGAGGGGCCTCTGAGGCTGCCAGTGAGAGTGCCCCAAATGTTTCTCTCCCATGTGTTTTTCCAACATACTGTATTGAGGTTTCAGACAATTCCACATAATTTGAAATCAAATAGAACTGTTTCTGATAGTTCTATTGAAAATGGTGATGTGTGGCAATTTATGAACTGGAGGTACTGCTGTGTGGCATGTTATGAATTGAAGGCATTGTTGTGTGGCATATTATGCATCTCATGCAGTGAGGTAAAATGTGTTTATTTCACAAATTTTTATTTTATTAGTTGTAGTGTTTACTGAATAAGATTTACTCAGCAAAGAACCATTACCTAATTGCTGGGAAGCTAACTGTGAGAAAATTCTGAGTAACTCTCCGTTCCAAAAACATTTTCTTAATACAGCACTCCATGAAAAAAGTTTGGACGTCTCTGCTCTAGGATGAGGTCCAAGATTTCACAAAATAACTTTTTATCTATAAAAAGCTCATTAGGGAATATATTCCACAACCATAAACATTACTGAGAATTAATTTCATTTTATGAAAAATATTACAATGCAGCGCAACACTCAGAATGAATGCCTTCATCTAAAGAGTTAACCTATCAATCCCTAGGACAGTGAAAACTAGCTTGACTGTTACCAGAACTGTTGCAGCAATAGAGGTTAGATATTTAGAAGTTGCTCAATCATAACCTGAAAAAACCCACACAGTCTCAGGCGCAGATGGCTTCATAGCCACATACTACAAAAGTTCAAAACAGTTCAAAACATACTTATCTACTTTTGAAAACTAGTTTCACGGAGACTGCAGGGGGTAGAGGGGTTTGCACCACTGAAAGTGCATGTCTAGCGCCACCTATGGGCATATTTATTACCACTCAGGGCTGTGTTTTGCAGTGGCAGGTGAAAACTAAAGTACAGTACTAAGTGCAGCTTGCTGCCTGAGGGGTTTGTGTATTAGTTGCAGGTTAAGTCACAAAAATTAGCTAAGTTATGTGACCATTGTCATTGCCTCCAAATCCAAATCAGCCCCAGTATGTGGCACTGAGTGATTCAACCAAAATGAGTCCTCTGACAAAGTATTTTTGAAACCTCCACTGTTTGGACTCTCAGGGGTCAATGTCAGCCTACACAAACACACAGGGGACAGTCCCAGCCTATACACAGATGGTACAGTCTTAGCCTATAGAGAGCTGTAAGTAGAACCGCAGACACTCATCCCGGGACTGGGCACTTCCTGCTGTTACTCTCCAGTTCCAAGTGTAGTAACTCAGACTTGATCACTAGGGTGCGTTTTATGCATCCCTGCAATCAGGTAGTCGCCGCCTACAGGGGGAGGGTATTAGCTGTGTGCAGCTGTGTGATTGCATTTGTGGCAGAACTGCACAAACATCAGTTTGTGTAGTTTCTGCTCAGCCCAGGACTTACTCAGCCGCTGCGATGATCGGGGCCGGAACTGACGTCAGACACCCTCTCTCCAAATGCCTGGTCTCTCCTGCATTTTCCCGGACACTCCTCTAAAACGGACAGTTGCCACCCACAAATGGCCTCTTCCTGTCAGTCACCTTGTGATCACCAGTGCAATAATTTTTTTCACACCATCCCATCTTTATGCACCGATTCCCGGTGCAGTCGTTTGATGCATTGCGGTGCATGTGCAGTACAGGCTTGATCACCCGCTGTGCAAAAATGCACAGCAGCGATCAGGTCTGAATTACCCCCTGAGATACATAACTATGCCCCTGCACCAACCACCTCCAACTCACACATATACCCCAGCCACCTCCCTCCCCAGCCCTGCCACCTCAGAATGATAGATAAATAACCCCCGCCCGAGCTACCTCTCATACACATGTACCCAAGCCCTTCCCCGGTTACCTCTCTCACACATATGCCACAGACACCTCAGAATGAAACATATGCACCAGCCATCTCTCACACACATGTACCCAATCCCTGCACCCATTAACCTCCTTCAAACAAATATAAATCAGCCATGCACCTAGCAACCTCTCACACACTTATACCCCAGCCCTGCATTCAGAAACCTCCCTCACACACTTATACCCCAGCCCTGCACCCAGCAACCTCCCTTACACACATATACTCCAGCCCTGCACCCAGCAACCTCTCTCACACACTTATACCCCAGCCCTGCACCCAGCAACCTCCCTTACACATATAAAGCCCAACCCTGCACCCAACAACCTCCCTCACACATTTAAACCCCAGCCCTGCCCCAGTCACCGCCCCCACACACATATACCCCGGCCCCACACCAAGCAACCTCTCTCACACATATAAAACCCTGCCTTGCACCCAGCAACCTCCCTAACACATAAAAAGCCCAGCCCTGCATCCAACAACCTCCCTCACACATTTATACCCCAGCCCTGCCGCAGTCAACTCCCTCACACGCATATACCCCAGCCCCGGTCCCAGCAACCTCTCTCACACATATAAAACCCAGCCCTGTATCCTGTAACCACCGCCACACATATAAACCCAAGCCCTGCACCCAGCAACCTCTCTCACATATAAAGCCAGCCCTGCACACAGCAACCGCCCTCACACATATAAAGCCCAGTTCTGTACCCAACAACCTCACTCACACATAAAAAGTCCATCCGTGTACCCAGCAACCTCCCTCACACATATATGGACCAGCCCTGAACCCAACAACCTCCCTCACATACGTATACCCCAGCCTCAGTCACCTCTCTCTGGTAGCAGAAATGGGACAGGGTCTCTCTGCCCTATGGATCCAGTTCTTGTGATTTTGATTTGGAGCCAAATCAAGGAGGTGCATGTGTGCTGGAGGGAATTGGGGCCACCAACCAGTGTGTGAGTGAAGAGCAGCCAGCAGCAGCTATGAAGTGCTGGGCCTGGGACTGCAAAGAAGAATCCTGAAGATGGCCCTCTCTGGCACCTGGAGGAAAGGTTGTCACTGGCAAGGAACGAAACTCCACTCTTGTCCTTCCTGGAGGCTGGGGCATGCTCACCCACTTCCACTCCCTGCCAGCTGCTATTCTGCACTAGGCTCCGTCCAATCCGGACTCCCACATGTGCAGTATGGATTCCCAATGAGGCATTAGGGAATGCAGGGGACGTGTTTACCTTTGCGGGCAGAGGTAGACTCCACACAGAAGCGGGAGTCTCTCGCAGAATGTAAGAGTGTAGGCAACTATGGTTCAAAATATCAAGTATTTGAAGAGTTTAACCAAGCGCTGTATATATCATTAGTGTGGTTGTGAAAATAAATAAAAAATAAATAAAAGAGAAAATGAAAATAACCAATAAAATTGCAGCTTATGGATATGAAATGAGAAGAAAAGAGTAAAGTGGGTGCAGCTGTGGAAAATTAAAGAAAAGATAAGAACAATAAGAAAGAGAAAATGTGGTTAAAATTAGTAAAACTAAAAATATAAAGGTCAAATGACTCAATGTTTACAGCTCCTTCTCTGTGTTTTGTTGGAGCTGTTAGACACTTGGTGGGTGTAGTCCCAGTCCAGCCTATTTGTGATAGGCGCTGACCTTAGCTTACCCTACATTCAGCCACAGTCAGATTACCACTGTATGAGCTTTATAGTCCAACCGGAAGTTCGGACATCAGCCTCCAGTGACGTCAGACGCTGGCAGAAGCGGGACTCTCTCGGCATCCTATGTCTGCTCCCACTATAAATCCTGACGGCAGAGCCGGACCTGTGTGTGAGGTGTGCCGCTGTCCAGGAGCTCCCTTTCCCGGCTATATACCGCCCGGAGAGCTGACCTCAGATGACTAGAGACCAATATAGTTGCGCCCACATAATGGTCCTGTTTAACACCATATGAAGGGTGATCACTTTTTCAAACTTAACTTCTGAGTGCAGAATTATAGTTATCCCTATCCAACTAATTGAGCTCACTGTAGGCCTGCATTATGGTTAAACACAGACATCAAAAATTACAGTAGGTATAAATTATTGTAACCTATCTCTATCTTTTACCATACTTAGTGCACAACAATAGGTTAGTATAACTTTATCTTATTCATACTATTATTTCTACTAAGACTCCTGCTACCTTATTTCTCTGGATGCAGAGAAAGCCTTTGATAGGATCAGCAGGCACTTTATGCTTGCAATTCAGGGTCGGCTCTACCATTAGGCAGCTTTAGGTGGCTGCCCAGGAGTGCTGACCTCTCGAGGGCACCACTGAATTCATCTAGCAAAAAACTGAAGGATGTCTCTGTATGCTGCCTCCTCCTTTAACACTATGCTGGCTGCTGCTGCAGATCTAATCAGGTGCAGCCTCCGCTATCAAGCAGTACCACATAGTGGGGCAGATTTATTAAGCTTGGTGAAGTGATAAATTGGAAGGTGATAAAGGACCAGCCAGTAAGCTCCTAACTGACATTTTTCAAACCCAGCCTGTGACATGGCAGTTAGGATCTGATTGGCTGGTGCGTTATCACCTTTCACTTTATCACTCCACCGAGCTTAATAAATCTGCCCCAGTGTCTCAGTGCTTCCTCCATGCTGACACATGTAGCATCAAAAGTCATGTGAAGGCACATAGGTGGTGGATGTAACTATTGACCCCGAGTGGTGCACTTTCTGCAGGACCACAGACAGTACATATCTTACAGCCCCATCAGTGGTTTACACTTGTAAACAGCATAATAGGGAAAACACAGAACAATACAGTACACATAGAAGAGGGGGTGTCAGTAATGAACTTACAGATGGCGATGGAACACAATAAGGAGCATACAAATATATGTATGTGTGTATATATGTATGTATACACATACATTAAAATGTCCACACCAGACCCCATATGCGGACATAGTATGTATATATATATATATATATATATATATATACAGTTGTCGAGAAATTTTGAAAGAAGCAGGGAGCGCCAATAGTGCATTAAAAGTGTAACAATTTATTTTTAACACATCCAAATACGATGATCAAATAAAACCCGTACCATAAAAGGCGGTTAAACCACTGCTTGTATAACCAGCATGAAATTATCCCACAATACAACTCAGCATACGTGATTCAGTATCCATACGTCAGACCACGCCCACGTGGGCGTGGTCTGACGTATGGATACTGAATCACGTATGCTGAGTTGTATTGTGGGATAATTTCATGTTGGTTATACAAGCGGTGGTTTAACCGCATTTTATGGTACGGGTTTTATTTGATCATCGTATTTGGATGTGTTAAAAATAAATTGTTACACTTTTAATGCACTATTGGCGCTCCCTGCTTCTTTCAAAATTTCTCGGCAGGATCATTACCCGTCCGGAATCGGGTCTCTGGTGGGGAAGCGACAGCTGGAAATCCCAGAGGTGCACACTGATAAAGACCAATCGACCAGTGAGACTGGGTGTCAGTGATTGTGAGAAACTGTTGATTCTTGTTCAGCCTGGGACTTGCAGTTCCACGGGACTTTTAACCCTTTCTTGTCTTTTGCGCTCATACATTTTTTTCATATATACAGTTGTGCTCATAAGTTTACATACCGCAGCAGAATTTGTGATTTTTTGCCCATTTGTCAGAGAATGTGAATGATAACTCACAAACTTTTCTTTTACTCATGGTTAGTGGTTGGGTGAAGCCATTTATTGTCAAACAACTGTGTTTACTCTTTTTAAATCATAATGACAACAGAAACTACCCAAATGACCCTGATCAGAAGTTTACATACCCCAGTTCTTAATACCGTGTATTGCGCCCTTTAACATCAATGACAGCTTGAAGTCTTTTGTAGTAGTTGTGGATGAGGCTATTTATTTTCTCAGATGGTAAAGCTGCCAATTCTTCTTGGCAAAAAGCCTCCAGTTCCTGTAAATTCTTGGGCTGTCTTGCATGAACTGCACGTTTGAGATCTCCCCAGAGTGGCTCAATGATATTGAGGTCAGGAGACTGAGATGGCCACTCCAGAACCTTTACTTTATTCTGCTGTAGCCAATGACAGGTCGACTTGGCCTTGTGTTTTGGATCATTGTCATGTTGGAATGTCCAAGTACGTCCCATGCGCAGCTTCCGGGCTGATGAGTGCAAATTTTCCTCCAGTATTTTCTGATAACATGCTGCATTCATCTTGCCAACAATTTTGACTAAGTTTCCAGTGCCTTTGTAGCTCTCACACATCCCCAAAACATCAGCGATCCACCTCCGTGTTTCACAGTAGGAATGGTGTACCTTTAACCATAGGCCTTGTTGACTCCTCTCCAAATGTAACGTTTATGGTTGTGGCCAAAAAGTTCAATTTTGGTCTCATCACTCCAAATGACTTTGTTCCAGAAGTTTTGAGGTTTGTCTCTGTGCTGTTTGGATTATTGTAAGCGGGATGCTTTGTGGCATTTACGTAGTAATGGCTTTCTTCTGGTGACTCGACCATGCAGCCCATTTTTCTTCAAATGCCTCTTTATTGTGCATCTTGAAACAACTACACCACTTTTTTTCAGAGAGTCCTGTATTTCAGCTGAAGTTATTTGTGGATTTTTCTTTGCATCCCGAACAATTTTCCTGGCAGTTGTGGCTGAAATTTTTGTTGGTCTACCTGACCGTGATTTGGTTTCCACAGAATCACTCATTTTCCACTTCTTAATTAGAGTTTGAACACTGCTGATTGGCATTCTCAATTGGTTGGATATCTTTTTATATCCCTTTCCTGTTTTATACAGTTCAATTACCTTTTCCCGCAGATCCTTTGACAATTCTTTTGCTTTCCCCATCACTCAGAATCCAGACACGTCAGTGCAGCACTAGATGAAAGATGCAAGGTTTTTCAGGAGTCCAGAAACTCACTGACCTTTTATACACACACACTGATTACAAGCAAACAGATCACAGGTGAGGATGGTTACCTTTAGTAGCCATTCAAACTCGTTTGTGTCAACTTGTGTGCATGTTACCCGGCCAAAATCTCCAGGGTATGTAAACTTTTGATCAGGGTCATTAGGGTAGTTTCTGTTGTTATTATGATTTAAAAAGAGTAAACACAGTTGTTTGACAATAAATGGCTTCACCCAACCACTAACCATGAGTGAAAGAAAAGTTTGAGAGCTATCAATCACATTCTCTGACAAATGGCCAAAAAAATCACAAATTCTGCTAGGGTATATAAACTTATGAGCACAACTGTGTATATATATATATATATATATATATAGTGAAATTGGTGCCTTAGGGCTGATGTAACACCCCTACTTCAATCAAACCACAAAATGGTATGACACAATAGCAGAAAATGGTGATGGGTTCCAATACACAAATTTTTATTAAAATTCATTAAAAGAATTAGTGTCCGTAATGGTATAAAAGTTCCTTGATCATTTTTATCCCCTACTAACATCCAGTGGGGGTCCAAATTAAAGCAAGTGTACAGACATTTCTTTCATGAACCCCTCCTTCTAAGACTGTAGATTGGAGGTCACATCACAAAAAGACTGATAACTCAATGCATTTCGTCTCATACAGATACTTCATCAGGGGTATATCTACAATATTGCGTAATGTGAATTCAGCTCATACTGTGTGGCGTAATGTGAATTCAGCTCATACTGTGTGTTGTAATGTGAATTCGGCTTATACCATGTGGCGTAATGTGAATTTAGCTCATACTGTGTGGCGTAATGTGAATAAGGGGCACTACTGTCAGTAGCTGGTGAACATTGGTATATGTGTGAGAAATGCTGGTGCCCCGCATAGTTGAGGTCTGATGGCATAGAAAGAGGCAAATGTAACTCTGATGGGCATATGTGAAAATTTTAAACTTTACTTGTGTTATATTAAAACTTAAATGTTGGGCACCTTAAATCTCCTGTACTTTTCACAGTGGCCCACTCAAAATCAGGACGTAGGTGCTAGGGGGTGCAAATGGTGGGGTGTGTGGGGGGGAGGGGAATGTATATGCACTAGGCCCCCACTCTATAGTGCCACTACTGGGTCAGGGTTAGGTTCGGGAAGTGTGAGCAGCGATAGGGTGCAGCAACAGCTAGGACTCAGGGTTATGCCATAGCGGCCAGTGGTCGCACCTTTATGTTTCATTTTATTTCTCTGGTGTGTATTATATCTACTATATTATCAGGAGCTAAAAAGAAATTAGATTAAGCCATGTGATTTTACTGAGAGAATGTAAAATAGTGCTAGATATGTCCCTGGGTGGTGCTGGACACGCCCAAAAGGCAGTACTAGACACACCTCCGGCGGTGCACCCCCTATTAAAATTAGCTGCGCATGCCTATGATCACAAAACTTTGCATACATGATACTGTACATAGAGAGAGATGTATTAATCCTTCTAAAGAGGATGACCAATCTGATTCTATATATCTTTTACCTAGTACATTTTAGCTAGATAGCTAGAATCTGATTGGTTGTAATGTTCATCTTTTCCACTTGACTTCTTTAAAAAGTTTCATACATCTCCCCTACAGTCACCATCATTGTGTATATCTAAGTAATGTTAATACATTTTTACGGTATGGCATCAGGATCCTGGGGCTTGGGAAGCTGGTGGTGAGGATACCAACAGCGGCAACCCGACGTGCAGAATCTTGACACCTGCTTGGTAAGTATACTAACCCTCCTCCTGTACCCCCCAACCCACCCCACAGCCTAACCCTCCCACACCCCCCCTGAAGCCTAACCCTATCCCCCCCTCCATAGCCTAACCATAACCCTTCCTGCTTAGTTCTTAACCCTGACCCTCTCTCCATGTAGCCTAACTCTCCCTCTAGTACCTAAACCTAAGCTTCCCCTCTCCCCACAGTCTAGCCCTTACCCTCCCCGGCATACTTATGATCGGGATGCCAATAGTTTAGATTCCGGAGCAAGCAATGTCATCCATGTCGTGATCCCAGCATCTGTTTTCTGACCAGTCACAGGATTCTGGTGTTGATATTCCAACTGCCAGCATCCGTAACGCCGGCATGCTGACCAGATCCCGTATTTACAGACATAGGGCCAAATGTATTACAGTAGCTGCCTATATATTTTGCCTTTAAACATTTAAACCCCACCAGCACGTGCTAATCACAATCTAATACATTTGACTTTAGATCGTTGAACATGATCTGAGTAGCACAATAAAACTTTTTAAACATGATTTTGAATGTCACAGTACAATTCCAGAAATCTTTTTTTAACATACTGTATGATCATGCCATTTCACACTAACCCAAAAGTAGCGTATCCATAGCAGTTGCCATTTGAATGTAATAGTTGACACATAGCAGTGTGGGCTACATTAATGCTGTAAAGATTCACAGGAATTTTAAGGATTCTAAAAGAGACTAAGAGGGACCTGGTTTTTGCCAGGAGACCCTACAAGGAGATATGGACTTTGCTACAAGAACCCTACAGATCACAGACCCTCCAGATGATTACCAAAGGACTTTCTTGGAGTATACTGTAAGTAAAGGTGGAAAATCTCAGTACAGAGGCAGAATACTAGGTGAGGTCAAACAAGCTTAATGTAAGGGCCACTAGCAGAGGTTCATAAATGGAAAGGCAAGCCAAAAGGTCGAGGTCACACGCAAAGGCGCAGAGGTTCAGTCAGCTCGGTTTTAGACAAAGATCTGGCAAAGAGGAAGTTATATATTGGTAGACTGAAGGAAAAACTGGAGAGTTGATGCTTTGCAAAATGGTTATGCCCATAAGTGGAGACCAATGCTGGAACTCTGGAAACTACACCTGAGGGGGCGCCAAGACAGATGGAGACAAAAAGAGGGAAACATGTGATGGGCCGGTAGCATGCCATGGTGGGGGTAGGTTTTGGGGGTAGGCCAGGGCCAGATTAAGGGAAGGGGGGCACAGGGGAGAGTGCTCCGATGATCCCCTCTTTCAGTCGCCCACCTGGCCGAAGCTCCACCAACCCATCTTTAGCTGATGTCTAGTCCAGGGATTGTGACCGGGCTCTGTGTCTTCACTGGTGGAGTGAGGGACTGGGATCCCCCAGCACAATAAAGTTTTTTTACCCCATCTGCAATGCACGCATGATGTCATGACATCATGCGTACACATGAACAGTGTGTGACGAGCCTGACACTGCCACTGCCTTAAGGAAGAGCAAGGCGAAGATCCAGGTAAGTGGTGGTGGGGAGGAGTAAGACAAACACAGGCTGCTTCAGAGATACAGGGAGGAGATACACAAGATGCTGCAGTGATACAGGAAGGGTTAGGGGTAGACACAGACCTCTTTAGAGACATCAGGGGGCACAGGCTACTGCAGAGACACCAGGTGGGGGTGGAGCAACATCAAATGACTGCCTTGCCTCGATGACAAAAATCATAGTTTCTGCCTTGTTGTTATTTGGAGTCTTGATGAATGAGCTGAGAATCACTGGCCTATGAGAGGACAGATGATCTCTCTATACCAGTAGTTCTCAAACTCGGTCCTCAGGACCCCACACAGTGCATGTTTTGCAGGTAACCCAGCAAGTACACAGGTGTATTAATTACTCACAGACACATTTTAAAAGGTCCACAGGTGCAGCTAATTATTTCACTTGTGATTCTGTGAGGAGACCTGCAAAACATGCACTGTGTGGGGTCCTGAGGACCGAGTTTGAGAACCTGTGCTCTATACATACACCATCTCCTCTTTTGGATCTTCTGAACTCCAATTAAATAATTTTGTGTACAAAAACCAAGACAAGAAATTATTTAGAAGTTTTTCTCACCTACAGTATTATAACTTTTTCAATATAGGAAGTTACCCTATTATTATTAAAACCATGAAAGTGGACCTGTTCAGGTGGCTGAATCAAATTATTTCCTGGCTAGGGAGTAATTATGATACACCAATCATTGAGCATCCTCAGAATCAGAATCATCTTCATTGCGTATACTAGGAATTTGTCTTCAGCTTGCTATACAACAGCCAAGTAGGTAACAGATAAGCAGGAGGGGGGGGGGGGGGAAGTAAAGTCAGACAGATAGGTATACCATAGGGACATGATTGAGTTACATGTACATCTAGTCAGTCAATGTTAAGGAGTTCAGCAAGCGGACTGCTTGGGGAAAGAAACTTTCAAGGCTTCTTGTGGACCTGGCAGGGACGGCCCTGTAATGCCTACCTGAAGGAAGCAAGTTAAATATGCTGTGGCCGGGGTGTAGCTGGTCCTTTACTATCTTCATTGCCTGCTTTTTAGCTCTGTACAGGTACAGGTCCTGGACTGAGGGAAGGGCGGCCCTGATGATCTTCTCTGCGGTTCTGTCCACCTTTTGGAGCCTGCATCTGTTTCTTGCACTGGCTGAGCCGTACCGTACCAGTATCAAGGAGCACAGTACTGACTCCACAACAGTGGAGTAGAAGAGGAGCTTCTGTGGGATGTTGAACTTCCTTAGTTGCCTGAGGAAGAACAACCTCTGCTGCATTTTCCCGACAGTGCCGTCAGCGTTGGACCCCCATTTAAGGTCCCGGTAGATTGTGGTTCCCAGGAACTTGAAGGAGTCCACTAGCGATACCACACTGTCAGCATACGTTAGCTGAGGTGCACTAGCTGACTTCCTGAAGTCCACTATCATCTCGGCAGGTTTGAGGGGGTTGAGCTCAAGGTTGTTGTGGCTGCACCACTGGGCCCACCAGTCTACTTCCCATCTATAGGTGTATTCGTCCCCGTCCTTGATAAGGCCGATGACGGTGGTGTCGTCAGCAAATTTGATGATCTTTACTGATTGTGACTCTGAGGTGCAGTCATTTGTGTACAGGGAGAAGAGCAGCCTATATCTATTCCAAACACTGCCAGTGAAGTTTTCAGAGACCAGTATGGATCAACTAAATAAATGGGTTGTGAAATTCAATATAAAACTTCCATGGGTTTTCAATTTCTTAGATGTAGTATGATGAATGGAGGTCAGAGCTTAGCTTTGCACCAGAACACACTCTGATCTGAACTGAACCGATTTGGAAACCTGCGCAAACAAGGTGATTTCACTACCCTCTCATTTGGAAGTTCCCCTAACAACACAGGTTACCTTCATCTCTTGTGCACCCTGTCATTAAATTTATCTTGCAAATTTGGGAACTGCTGTGTACCAGGAACTGGAATGAGCATGTTAGTAACATTCAGTGGTGGATTTTACCTATGGACTGCAAGACTGCAGTGCACCCCAGTAAAATCCACCAATTCAGCGAGCAAGTTGTAGTCTATAACTGTACTGGCTTCACTGTGGCTGGCAGTGACTTACTATTGGAAGTGCTACCTGCCAGTCACCTGCAGGATAGGCAGTCCTATTGGGAGGTGTTTCCTCTCCTCCAGGCAGCACAAGTATGGCAACACCCCTCCTTTAGGAGCCACCACTGGTAAGTTTCGAGGTTACAGGATTTTGGGGTGTACAATAAGATTCCTAGGAAAGCAGGGCATCAGCACAACCCCTGCACTTGCCACTTGGCAAGTACTATAATTGTGCCAAACAAAAAATATTTATAAAACATAATAAATACCATAGTAGATGCTACACTATTATTATCATATTTAGAAAATATATGATATGCATGTTTCCAATTTGATGTTAGCATTATGAATAATACAACTAAAATCATATACAGACAGTAGTTAGCTAGGGGCTGATACGTTTAAATGAATCACAAGAGTGTCCTTCCTTAGCAACATTTCATTTTATCATCAGCTATATCTTTGATATATCTATGCTGCTTTATTCCAATATTTACAGAGCTACTACAATTTTTTAAGGACTAATTAAAATGCATGTAGGCACACTGCAATATTGTTGAAAATTTGCATATCATTACCTTCTCCATTAATCAAACCCATGGAGTTAGCATTCATCTATTTAACAGCAGGAAGATGCTTGACACAGCCATTTACTTACTTTGGTAAAAAATAAAATGTAAGACGCGGCAAAAAGTGTTGCTCACTTAAGTGGAACATTACAGGCCACCCACTACCAGGAGGATACAGAAATATTCATCCTCCAACACCCACAGCAAAAATAATCAATGTAACAAAGGCTGATCCGGAATAATTTAACTGCTCGGTTATAATGTGGAGAATGTGTAAATACATAATTATCTTCTTTACAAGGAGAATTTTGTCACAACATACTATTGTTTAATTTGTAAAGTTTACTTAAAATTATAAATACCACAGTTAGTTGCCAAGGATATTTGAATTAATTTAAAGTATTATGGGGTTGGTGAGTTAAGAATGAAAGCAGTTTTTTCAAATTAATAGGGAACTTAGGTGGTCAGTCCGAGTTGATCGCTCGTTGCCGATTTTCGCAGTGCAGCGATCAAGTGAAAAAACGGCAATTCTGTGCATGCGCATGGTACGCAGTGCGCATGCGCTAAATACTTTCACACAAAACTTTGTATATTTACACACGCTCGAGCCACGTTTTTTCATCGCTCAAGTGATCGGTGTGTGATTGACAAGAAGTGGGTGTTTCTGGGCGGAAACTGGCCGTTTTCAGGGAGTGTGCTAAAAAACGCAGGCGTGTCAGGTAAAAATGCAGGAGTGGCTGGAGAAATGGGGGAGTGGCTGGCCGAACGCAGGGCGTGTTTGTGACATCAAACCAGGAACTAAACGGACTGAGGTGATCGCAGTCTAGGAGTAGGTCTGGAGCTACTCAGAAACTGCAGCAAATTATTTAGTAGCAGTTCTGCTAACCTTTCGTTTGCTATTCTGCTAAGCTAAGATACACTCCCAGAGGGCGGCTGCCTAGCGTTTGCAATGCTGCTAAAAGCAGCTAGCGAGCGAACAACTCGGAATTAGGGCCTTAGCTATAAAGACATTCCAGAACGTGGTGACATTTTAAGCATGTAGACCTAAGTGTTTGTAGACTAAGGGGGAGATGTACTAAGGAGTGAAAAGAGTGGGGACATGAGTCAGTAACATTTATAATGCACACTATAAAATCATACAGATCAGCTGATTGGTTGCCATGGGCAACTCCTCCACTGGCTCACTTCTCCACTCTTATCACTGCTTAGTACATCTGCCCCATAGTGGTTGTCGAACGTTTGTGTTGACATTCTGATTGTCAACATTCAGAACTTGTCAACATTCTAATGTTGACATTCTGTTGACCAGATACTCTCAAGAACAATAGCAATATTGTGCAGCATAAAGGAGAAGTGATTATTGGGGCATAAGGAAACTCTTGGAAAACCTCCTCCTTGAATAGACCCCTATATAGTATTTTGGAGCCTATTCTCCTACTTCCTCCACTGTTAACTTAGTCACTGGAGCTCTACATTTTACAAAAGTAAGAGGACAGTAATGCTGGCAGACTATACTGGAGAATATGTTTGCTAGGACAAGACATGTGGAGTGATGTGGAACTTGACCAGACTTGGGAAGCACAGGTCTACATGTTGCTATTAATTAAATCTAGCTGTGGATCTCATTATACATACGAGTGCAGGTAGGCCGTGAAACAGTTCTTTTTTTCTCACTATAATGTTTGACAAAAGTAAAATAACAAGCTACTGACAAATTAAACAAGCACTGAATATTTCTTCCAACAAACTGAATTTCTACTTGCCTTCTAAAGTAGTGATAAGTTGTAGTGCTAATCAATATCATAATAGCAAGCAGCAGAGGCATTAATTAGCTAGATTTTTTTGTGTGTTCCCATGTATCAAAATGAATTAATGAGGTTGTGCATAAAAGATGTCTAAAACGAAATTGAGTGAAACGATTAAAATGTGATGCACAGAAGCAGTTAATTGGTAATATGAAATGTAATGAACAATCATTAAACAGGGCCCTTCCAACCAGAGCTTATAGTTACTTTAATTATAGATCCTTAAAGCACTCAATGAAAAAGTCCACCTGTAAAATGTACCGTTTCCATACAATATATGTGCTGTGCTACATTTAAGCTACAGCAACAACATTATGCAGAATTTTGATAAACATGATATTTAATTAGCTTCTTTAATAATAATAATAATAATAATAATAATAATAATAAATCATCAATTTCCTATCAACTAATTTCATGTATGGTTAAAACTTTCCAAAATACAGTAACCTAGAAAAGTCACAACTGGACATTTATTTAATTTGCCATCAGATCTCAATTATCATAATTCATTTTTTTTGTGTATTTTAGTGTATTTACTATTAAAAGTGAAGTAGGTAATACACATGCTTAATATCTTCATCACAATATCTTTCCTATGGTTTTTAAGCATCATGCTAAATAAAGAAGAGACTACGCTATTTAGCACAGTCACAAGCTTATTTTTAGGAGAAAATTTAATTTGTAGTTTTATTGCTTTCCAGATTCATCTGTAAAATAGATAGCATTAAAAATAAAACAAATACAATTTTTCAGAAAATATCTGAAGGTTGCATATGTAGGTTAGTAAATAGGACATAGCCTTGGGCCCAGGGAGTATCGCGGAGGCCAGAAAATGTTGTGGAACGATGACTGCATACACAGACTCATAGTTATCATCTTGTGATCCAGATTACCAATACGCAGTACCTGATAAGCCAATTGATTCAATTGGATCATTTTTCTTGCATCAAGCCCACTGTGATATTGGGGTGATTGCCCAATGAATTCTTAATTTTTGTAAGCAAGTTCAGTAGCTAATGAAATATGACTTGTACTACACAACACATTAAACATTCAATAGAACATGGTGACCGATTCAGTTAGCCACTGAAACCCCAAATGCTAAGCCTCAGGCAGGCTTTAGTAAGAAAAAATCTGCGATAGAATGCAGACGCTGTATTCTAATATGTGGCAAAAGCCATAGATTCCAGCACTTTGTGCGGACTCTATGGGTTGGTGCGCGTTAACTCATGGTTAACCCAATGGCAATTCAATGAGTAGCTCCAGACAAGAACCCCGGAGCTATTCCCATGCCACAAACACCACGCTTAACTGAGTTCCCCAATAGATGATATAATATTATATAACGCCACTACATTTAGCACCGCTACCCTTCATTCTATGAATGCATGACTACTGTATCAATGGGTTGAACATGGTTATGGGTCAAACCCAAGTTTTTGACACATGCCCATGAGAAAGAAGAAGCCATGCACTATAATATTTATGTAATATAAAATGTCAATATTCAGTGCTACTTTCCCTTTAAACATATACTTTAACTATATATTACAGTAAAAGGTGAAAATAAAGCATACTGTATCTCAAATCGACAAACAGCATCTACAGTACAAAGGTTTAAAAGATTTATGTCAGTTAAACGTAGCTGGTACATAAGAATATTGCCAATATTTTTGGGTGAATGAATTTAAATAAGAATCGTCCCGATCCCCTGACGGCCGTGTCAAGAAATTGAGAATATTAAATATGTCTAAAAATCCAGATCCCCCCCATTTTCATGGGCAAATCTTGGATTTTAAACATGTTTAATTTCCCTGATTCTTCAATGGATCTCTGATTATCGCTGATCGGCATATCTGGTCGACGGTTCAGCAGTGCCATTGAATAGGGAAATCGGGGAGCCAGGGATGTATGGGGACCTTTATGAAATATAGGAACTACAGTATGTGATTGACATGCAAATAACAACTTACTTCTGAAGGTGTTTACGTCTTCAAAAATAACATTATTTAAAAATATTGTTGACAGGCATTAAGACAATACAGTGTTACTGAATTATCTTTAATCATTTTCATTCTCGAGCTTTGCCCTTTACATACTGTTACTGTACATGTACACTGATTGAGCTATATTACTATGCAAATTAAAGTCATTTGCAGAAATGAGGATCTCTCGGTTGCTTTACCTGCCTAAAACCTTGAGGGATTCTAGAACTGAAGGTAACATTTAATCATAACATTATGGATTAAAATATAATAATTTATGCACCATATGGAAATGTGGTAATTGAAATTACTTTTAAAAATACATACAGACAGCACCATTAATCATTAGCACTAAAATGTAAGGTAATTAAAAGACATCTGTGATAAGCTGGTACCTACCGTTGGTTGCATAACATATTGGTGGTGAGGCATCCATGATGTACTCTGCACCTAAGGTGAGAAAGAACTAGTATTAGGGCGAGGGTGCAGTACATGTAAGTATGTGATTAATGCCTTGATAACGAGCCAGTGAAAATTATCTGGAAACCTATTTCAAGCTCTAAGCACAGCTCTGGCTGCAAATAGTCTTGAATCATTTCTCTGAGTGTACTATTTAATTCTGTAATTACATTGCTATCTTAAAATGAATGTATTACCTTCTAACATTAATCGTGGAATATACTGTAGGCTACTTTACACCATTAGAAATATTAAATAAAACGCATTACATAGTGACAAGCTCACTAAATCCTAGTAATTATTTTATTACCAAAACATATTTTCTTTAAAACGGAGAACACAAAAGGTGACATGAAACAAACACTGAGGTCACGCTATCTGAAATGAGTTAAAGTGTTGTGGCAAAGTATGACATATTGGGAAACTAATACTGTATATACTTTGTAGATTTATATTCGCAGTTTACAAAACGCTAACTTAAATATATTAACTTTATTCTATAACAATTCTGCCACTAGGTGGTGCTATGCTGTTGGTGCCTATTGAGAAGACCTTATTGCACCTTGGCAATTGAGAGAAGCAAAATTGCTGTGAACTTTAGTGCAAATCAAGTTTCTGAGGGTTATTCAGAGATGGATGCAGATCGCCGCATAAGCAGCAAGATCTGCATCCATCTCCTCACATGCTGGGGGCTGCCCAGCACAGGGCAAAGCCAGGAAGCATGTGTGGCGTCACCTCACTATGTATCTGCAATTAAATTGTGGATGTATTGAATTAAGGTTGACCCCTGCCAGCGCAGCCTGGCTGGCTGTCAGGCGGACCGCCACCATTTTTTAATCAGAGCATCTGCATGTGATATCACGCACCTGCCCCAAAAATGCTCCCAGAACATCCTCGTTTGACCCGCTATGCCCGCAAAACGCCGGCTGACGCTGTCAATCAGATGCACCCTTCGGGGGTGCGCATGCAATGAGCGTGCGCAGTTTGCCAATGTATGGCAAAGTACAATGTGGCCACATTAGCGACCAACTCTAAATTAGACCCTTGGTGCGAAAAAGTCTGAGTTGCTGAGATACCAGGTTTCAGCATTACAAAGTCCCACTTTTGCTTCTCCATTCCACGGAATGCCATTATACAGTATGCAATATTTGTACATTTGCATTCTGGGGTATGAAGACATATGAAGACAGAGTTTACAGTAGGAGTGGGAGCCAAATTTTGCAAGGCGAAATATGAACTATTCCACAATCAAATGTAGAAAAAGTTTAATATTTTGCAGACCATTTTTAGGTAGTTTTTATTGAAGCACAAAACCAGAGACATAAAAAAAATATATATAAGTACTGTATGAAACGAGAATATTCACTTAGCACTTTTAATTATTTTTCTCACCTCTAAATGGCAGGAATAAGTAGCACCAATAATATTAATGAAAAGTAAAGCAAAGAATTAAAATGTATTTACATACTGTATAAATAATGTATAAAAAAAGAAAAGAAAATGGAACATTAGTAAAAAAAAGAAGCAAATACTTAAATTTTTTAGCAACCAATGGTAGGATAATACGCAAGTTAAATGGTATATAATGAATGAGGCAAAGCCACAGCTTACACACATATTCTTAAATAATCAAAAGTTTTAGAAACATAACTAGATGCCACATTTCCATTACTTTGTATAGAATAATATTCAAATACTACTAAAATACATTAACTAAGCAAAACCAATCAGACGTTTCAGTAGATCGCTTCCACCAGACTGGACAACAACACTATTGTTAAATAGTTGCTATGTATAGTGCGGGTGTATTAATAGTGCAAGACTTTTTTGTATTAAAGTTTGTCATGATCATTTCAACACGCAGGGCATACCTGATACGTAGATACAGGGGAAGCAGCAATAAAAGGTGTGATGGATGTCTGTGGAATCATTCTGTTTGTTGCAATATTATAGGGCGGAGAATAAAATCTGGGGAAAAAAACAACCAAGTAAATTATTTTATTAGAACACATCAAATAAATGACCTATATTGTTGGTAATAATCAAGTGAAGTTGCATATGAGTTTATATATATTTGTTGATATACACATATAATTTTAGAATGGCTACCAGAAGAGGAAGATTGTCATCCTGGAGGATCTAAAGATCCAGCCATGCTTCCTCTTTCACTCTTAGTGGCAACATTTTTAAACTCTCAGTATTGCTGCCACTGCCCCCAGTGTCAGACTGGGGCATGAAGGGCCAATCAGGGGAATGCAAATATAGGTGCCCATGTTTCCAGAGGGGGTGTGACCAGCTGCCACAGCAGCTTGGCTAACCATTAGAGGGTACATGGGCTGGGCCCCTTGATAAATACAGTATATATAGTACTGCTAGCGCATCATGATAATGATCAAGATTAATAACAGCAATGTACTGTAGAGAATACGCCATAGTCCTCTCCAATAAAAGGTAGCAAATGTATAATTCAGGTGCACAGACTGGAACCTGATCCCTAGAGGAAGAGGTAGGGCCCCAGGCAGTGGGGCCCACTGGGGGGGTTCCCTCTACTCGTTCCAACCCTGACTGCCCCTCCCTAATGAGCTTCACATTTTGGTATCAGCTGTTCGAATCAGATAGCTGTTAGTTGGAACAAGACGCGTAGTGTAGGTGCTTGGGACGTGATGTGGGTTACTAACTACTTACTGTAGACAAGAAAAAAAATTGTCAGTTTAACCCAATACTAAATTTTAAGTTTTGGGTAGAAATATGTTAGAACAGGTCTCCACATGATTAAATACTTTCTCAATATCTTTATCTCTGAACATAAGTATATTTGTGAACGTCACTTTTTCAGGATGGGCAACTCTGTTTATATTTTATTTTTTCAATGATGCAACCAGCAATAATGTGATTGGATGAACTTAGTCTGTGATTGTTTGCTTTATTATTGGACATTGAAAAGTACAGTATCATACCTCCCAAACGTCCCGATTTCAGTGGGACAGTCCTATTCTTTGGCCACTGTCCAGCTGTCCCACCCGCTGGCCGCAGTGTCCCACGGGTGGGCGGGAAGCTGGGAGACACTTTGTTACAGCACAGCTTTAGCTGCAGAGCAGCAGTAATCAGCACGCAGGATCCTGATTCAGGAACCTTTGTGTTATAGCATATCATTTTGCATACATCTCAAATCATGACAACCATTTTTAATAGCAGCAATTAATCAGGCCTGGATTTGTGGAAATGACACAGGTTCAGGCCTAGGGTGGCATAACTGACAATATGGCAGGAAGCTTGCTAAGCCTTTTCCATCCCACTTCTGTTCATCAGGAGCTGGGCTTTACTCACAGCCAACGTTAATTAAAGCCACTAGATATAACAGCCATGTGCTGCAGCTTGCGGCCACATACTGGCTGTCAATGACTTCATGGTCCAATGAAGTTGACAGGAACTGTTAATAAGCCAAAATACCACTATGTACATCTCAGTGGGGGAGTCTGAGTGTCTGCAATGATCTCAGAAAAATCATGTTAGATCACAAGATCACAGACAGGGCCAGTGCTAGGGTGTTTGGCGCTCCCTGTAAATTATAAATTTGCACCCTCCTATACTTTACAGAGGGACAGCACGCAGCGAAAAAAAGGTATGTGGTCTCACAAGAAAGGGGTGTGGCCACACAATAGTACCCCCATGTCAAATTACTCCACACAGTAGCACAATCCTATTCACATTACACCGCACGCAGTAGCATCGCTTATACGCATAGTGCCCCCAGTAGTAGCACAGATTACACGCATAGTGCCCCCAGTAGTAGCACCGATTACATGCATAATGCCCCCAGTAGTACCGCTGCTTATACGCATAGTGCCCCCAGTAGTAGCGCCAATTACACGTATAGTGCTACCAGTAGTAGCGCCGATTACATGCATAGTGCCTCCAGTAGTAGCGCCGCTTATATGCATAGTGCCCCCCGTAGTAGCGCCAATTACACGCATAGAGCCCCCAGTAGCAGCACCACTTATACGCATAGTGTTACTAGTAGTAGCACCGAGTACACGCATAGTGCCCCCAGTAGTAGCGCCGCTTATACACATAGTGCCCCCAGTAGTAGCGCTGATTACATGCATAGTGACCCCAGTAGTAGCGCCACTGACATGCATAGTGCCCCCAGTAGTAGCACTGCTGACACGCATAGTGCCCCCAATAGTAGCACCGCTGACATGCATAGTACCACCAGTAGAAGTGCCACTGACACGCATAATGCCCCCAGTAGAAGCGCTGCGGACACGCATAGTGCCCAAAGTAGGAGCACCACTGACGTGCATAGTGCCCACAGTTGTAGCACCGCTGACACGCATAGTGCCCCCAGTAGTAGCGCCGCTGACACGCATAGTGCCTCCAGTGGTAGCGCAGCTGACACGCATAGTGCCCCCAGTAGTAGCACTCCCAGTAGTAGTGCCTCCAGTAGTAGCGTCGCTTACACACAAAGTGCCCCTAGGAGTAGTGCCACTTATACACAGTGCCCCCAGTAGTTGTGCTGCTTATACACAGTGCCCCCAGTAGTAGTGCCACTTAGAAATATAGTGCCCCTAGTAGTAGTTATGCATAATACACCCAATAGTAGTGCCATAATTTCCCCACCACCACACACATACACACACTTTCTCCCACTCACCTAAGTTTGTCTGGTTGGATCGGGAGCAGCATCCTCTCCCTCTTCACACACAGCAGCCTGGTCCCATGTAGCTCCTCCCCCACCATCCGTTTAGCCCTACCCCATTTTCCCATCCACAACACTGCTGAAGGGAGAGGTGGTGCGGACTCTTCAAGCTGCCAGCGCCGCTGCCTGTGTCTGTAGTGTGACAAGCGCAGCGGCAGCAGCAGCAGCAGCAGGGACCTCAGCACAGGAATGCAGTGCAGGGAGAGCGCCTATCCAGCTCCCTGCCCTGCATCCCTTTGCTGAGTGGGTAGCGCTGGGCATGATCACAGATGTCTATGAACAAAGCGAAGCACCTGGTGGTGTAGGGGGTATTGGTGTCAGATTGATAGATTGATTGTAATTTTGATATAACATTGACTGACATGTTACGCTAAATTCTGGCATAAGGCAACACATGAGACTCACTGGTCAAAATAAATAAATAGATACTGTAAATAAAATTAGCAAGTAAAACTGCTATATCAATAATTATATAACGGAGTCATATTTTATATGTAGGACTTATACTTGGTATCCCTATTCCAGCCAATGAATTAAAACCTCTCTAAGAAATAATTATGTAAAAGAATGTTGACTATTCTACATAAAGAAAGCACTATCTGTTCCAACAACAATTTGGGCACACTCAAGAGGAGAGTTCTTATCAGTGTTCTTATTCAGGGCATAACGTAACATAACAGGTTTTGCATATATTTAATAAAACAATGAAAGATGAAAATGTAAAATGCTATTTTCTGGCATATTTTTGCCATTGTCTATTTCAGACCTGGACAACCTATGACTCTCCAAGTGTTATAAAGCTATTAAACTCCAGTATGTCCTGCTAGCTGATAGCTGTAGTTTCAAACCACCTAGAGAGCCACAGGGTATCCAGGCCTGATCTGTTTATTAAGGTGCATTGCAGTGTACTCAACTCAGTTGTACTTCAATGTTTTTTTTTTCTGATGCAAAAAATTAGTACTGTATTTCTTTATGTACTGAGCTAAAATATAATTTGTTAGGATCAGTTAATTTCAAAGGGGTCCTCTTGGAGTATGGCTCTGATTATGACAGTGTATACTGTACTTCACCTCAGCCTCCTCTTCCTTGATGGTTAGGTGGAATGTCTGTTTGGCAGATTATAGAAATATGTTATATGCCTTAGTACAGGTGTAAAAAAAGTCCGGACTACAGCATGTACATTGGGCACTGCATAACTTCAGTTTTAGAATAAAGTCTTTCTAATGGTCCTTGACAGTCCACACTTTGCGCACCTAGGGCCGTATGTAATGGCGTCCGAGTTCAGCGGCCGCAGGGATTGCCCCTATAAAAAAATATCCAAGTTCAGCCAGCATCCCGCATGGCAGGCGAACTTAGGCGTCATTACATCCAGTCCCTAGGCATAATGCTATGAGATCTATACCCACTCCTTTTGCATTGGACTCTGTATGGACTCCTTTTCCTTTGAATTTATTTTAGTTTATCATTTGGAATAAATATTTGTTAACATATGTTCCTGTAAGAAAGTGGCACTGAGTGCATAAAAAGTAACCATTATGAGTGGATACTAACCACCACTGACGTTGGGTACTCTTGGGTACGCTATTTAAGAATGTACTTCAATTTGGGTGATTTGATTCTTGCTGTTACCACATTTTAAGAACAGTAGGTGTAATACATACCAGTAAATGTTCTCTTTAGAGCGTTATACAGTCAAAACTCTGGCACAAACGTTAGTATGATAGGAAAGGCTCTGCCTCACCTGCCTCACCCCGCTACACATCACTGATACACACATCCCATTCACTTCTTAAGTGAGTTTTTGGTATGCCCTAATTATGTTATATCTGGTGATGAGAGTCATATTCATTATCTAGAGGGTCTTTCAGAATTGTTATCTCATCTTTTCTTTTCCCTTAACACAGACATGTAAAATTATTGAATATAAGTAATTGCTACACATTGTTTCATCCATTGGAGGAAATCCGAACAAGAGGACGAACATTCACACAATTGGAACTGTCACACCTTTGAATTTGTGGAGGATTGGTTTGCTTAATTATCATTCTGTGTTGCCTTGGATCTACTGCTTTATATCTCATCACAAGCAGCTAAACAATGCCTGCATTGAAATCTACTGTATGCCTTCTGTGCAATAGTCGTAGGGGTCAATTGAATTAGAGGCGAATTGATGGATATGTCATCAATATGCTTTTGCAATGGCACTGGAATGTCAGCACACAAAAACTCCTAAACTCACCGATTGTACCCCAAATTGCCATTAAATCATGCATTTTCATTTGCATTCCGATAGTGGTGCTTATTAAAATTCACAATTTAGAGACTGCTGAATATGAAGCATAGGAGTACACTAAGCTGCAGAGATCACCCCTAATATACAGTTTTATATTTCTGTAGTTTTACTTGCATGCATTTTATGGGCAACCTTAAATCTTGTGTATACTGTAGATGCACTGTGATCGTAATATGTGAGTCATCATTATTGACTTCAAAACTTTCAGATGGCTTACATAGGCGCAAATACATACAAGACACATGCAGCTTTAAATCCAGATATAGGTTGTGCGCACCCATACAGTAGTGCAGCAGGTTTAAAATAAGAAGCTTCTTCACTAAAGCCCAATACACACTAAACGAGTCCCCACTGACACCAGTATTGGCAGCGGCTGGGACCCAGCGGGGTGCCTGTAACGGCAAGTGCATACACACTTGCAGATGCGAATGGGGAAGGATTCGACGGTGGTGGGGGGCGGTGGGTGGAAAGACACCCACTGTCGTTAACAAGGACCTCTCTCATCTGTACATGTTCAGATGAGGGAGGGGGTCGTTAACGATGCACGGAAGCACACATCGTTAACAACATTGAGTTTACACACTGGACGAGATTGTAAAAGATCTCGCTCAGATTGGCCCTTCTGAGCGAGTTATTTTACTTTCTCGTCTAGTGTGTATGGGGCTTAACATGCAACTCTAAATCAGGCTTTCTATTTCTTTTCCATAAAGACATGCAAGTAATAAGCCTATAACCACTACTAAATTAATCCTACCACAAAATACAAAAGAGCTAGGACTTTACTAAGTTTCCACTCACAACAAAATTTAAAAATCTTGAACTTTTTTTTTTATGTCTAAATTTGAAATCTAGGGGAGGGGGGAATGTAACAGAGTGTAAGAATCAGAAAGTGAGAGATTCTGGGACAGTTCTACTGTTTTTTTTTTTTTAAGAGGCAATCATTTGCATTGCAAAATCAAACTGGTTTTGCCATGTAAATGATTGCCACTTAAAAAAAAACCCCAGAAGAACTCTCCCAAAATCTCTCACTTTCTGATTCTCACACCCTATTACACCCCCCCCCCCCCCACACACACACACACACACACACACACACACACACACACACACACACACCACACCCCCATAATGTCAGGTAGCAAATCTATTCTAAAATATCAACATTATCTAATACTCACACACCAAGCACATAGCTATTTGTAATATAGTTAAATTAATGGAGACCTAAACACTCTAAAAGAGGGTGGTAAACTGCATGTTCTCACAATTAGAAAGTCATGCTACATGCTACCGTATAACTGTTAAAGTCCATCACGTATTTTAAAGGCAGAAATAAATTTTGGTCTAATAGTAAGATAATACATTATTGAAAACCAAACAAATTGTACTTACCCATTCTGCATAGCTGCTGTAGGGTCATATGTCAATGTCATTCCAGTCTGTAGTCAGGGGAAAAAAAACAATTTATACTTAATACTCAATTTCCAAATTAAAGAAGATTAAATTACAGGTCTCTAAAGCATTTGTCCTAGCACAATAACTATTAGTGCTTGCACTTTGAATTTCAGCAAAGTGACAGAAACAGGGACTGATTACCAAATAGGCGGAGTAGGCACTAGCCTATGGGCCCTGCGACAATGGATTAAAATAATATTGATTTGATCTTGAAAGAAAACTACAATCAAGCAAACTTAAATTGTTTCCAAAAGATAGAAAAAAATTAATAAACTCAAAGAAACAAAAACTTTACATTAAAGACTTTATAGAGTCTAAATTAATGTAATATACTCATTAATAACTGAAAGTACATAAACCATAGACATCAGATTCACATTACAGTTTCCAGATCGTAGAGTGTTGGTTGGTAAAATCAAAAACATGTTAGGAGATAGTTTGAGAGCGGGGCTCAGAGATTTCAACTGCCTAGGGGCCTCCATAGGGTTTAATCTGGCACTGCTCACAATCCAGGCCCTGCTTTGTGAAATCCGCATTTTGTCATGGACTGCAAAGCAGAGGAGAACTTACAGAAATGAGACCTCACAATTTCGTAAGAGGTAACAATGGACGTGAATGGATTTTTATTTTTTAAATAAAAAAATTGAATTATTCTTTAAAGACAAGCTGTATTATGCGTAATTATTAAAATGATATAATGAACTGAAGAGTATACTGTGATCTTCAGTTAAATAGCTGGTGGGTAACCAAGTTCTTCATCAAGCGTGGTTTTCATGCCATCCTATACAGTTCATTGAGACAGCACACAAGCAAGAAAAAACTGGGCACTTCTACCAGATCATTAACATTTTTTCTGCAAGACTATTTGATGGAATGAAGCATTTTTTTCAGGCTGCAGGTTTTGATAGGAAGCAAAATGCAAATAAGTTAATATTAAAAAGTATAATTTTTTGGGCTGCAAAAGTCAAAATTAATTACATCATTGTTAATCATTTGATTTGTGTAATTGACCATTTTAGGTTCTTGAGTCATTTTTGTGGAATAAACTGTTGATTTAAACAACATAATAATAAGACAAACCTTGTGCCAAAATTTTTTAATTCGGTATATCCAAATATCACACTTCATCTTAATTAGATCTCCCAAACGTGATTGGTGAATTTCTTCCACTGAGAACTAATAAAAATTGATACAGCTGTCTGCAACTTAGATTTATATCTGTTTCAATGTCATTGAAATGGCCATAAAATTATATACTTATTGGCCTCAGGTGTAAATAATGAGCAATTTGAATGCTTCCACCAACACACTTACAATGGGGAGGATTCAGTATTTCACACTTAGGTTTTGTGGAATAAGCACAGTGTTGACAGGTGTTCTAGAGCATTGCTGATCAGGATACCACTGAGTTCTAAGTGTGGAAACAGTCAGCATAACATTAAAGTGAATGGGGAATTCTGCTTGCTGCAGAGTTCTAAACCACCTGTCTGACAGTGACCTTAGGCTGTTTCATGTAAACTAGCAGCAGCATGGGATTAATTTACTTATTAATGTTTTTACTGTATAAGATATAATGAAGCCTAAAATAACTGTTGCCCATTAATAAATAGCTAAACTTCACACAAAAATAAATACAAATAAGAAAGTTTAAATTAGTATTTTCCCTGGTTGTAAAAAACTGTGTATTTTATAATTATTGTTATCTGCTATTTATAAGTTGTTGACATATTATTCAGCTGTATACAGGTTGAGTATCCCTTATCCAAAATGCTTGGGACCAGAGGTATTTTGGATATGGGATTTTTCCGTATTTTGGAATAATTGCATACCATAATGAGATATCATGGTGATGGGACCTAAATCTAAGCACAGAATGCATTTATGTTACATATACACCTTATACACACAGCCTGAAGGTAATTTTAGCCAATATTTTTTGTAACTTTGTGCATTGAACATAGTGTATGTACATTCACACAATTCATTTATGTTTCATATACACCTTATACACACAGCCTGAAGGTCATGTAATACAATATCTTTAATAACTGTGTGTATTAATTTAAACAAAGTTTGTGTACATTGAGCCATTAAAAAAACAAAGGTTTCACTATCTCACTCTCACGCAAAAATGTCTGTATTTCGGAATATTCCATATTTCGGAATATTTGGCTATGGGATACTCAACCTGTACTAACAGGAGATCATGACATGCACACAAATTACATACAATAATATGGAACGGAATTTAAAGATGGCCTTGCCTGCTCATATGAGCTTATAACATCAGCAATCACAGATAAAAAACAGATTCTGAGGGGTAAATTTACTAAGCTCCCGATTTTGACCGAGATGCCGTTTTTTCATCAAAGTGTCATCTCGGTAATTTACTAAGCAATAATCACGGCAGTGATGAGGGCATTCGTAATATTTTGAAGTCCTAGGAAAAAAATCACAAATGAATACACCATCGGTCAAAACGCGGCTGTTTAAGTATGAATCTCGGTCATTTACTAAGAAGTGCAAAGCAAAAAAAAACCAAACACTGCCGTGAAAAATGACAACTCGTAAAAAAGTGCTAAAAAAAAACAGACCTTTTTTTTTTATTCGTGATTGGATAGGCATGCACGGATCCATGAGATCCGTGCATGTATATCAGTGGGAAGGGGTGGGAAAGTGCTTATTTTTTCAAAAAAAATTGCGTGGGGTCCCCCCTCCTAAGCATAACCAGCCTCGGGCTCTTTGAGCCGATCCTGGTTGCAGAAATATGGTGAAAAAATTGACAGGGGTTCCCCCATATTTAAGCAACCAGCATCGGGCTCTGCGCCTGGTCCTGGTTCCAAAAATGCGGGGGACAAAAAGAGTAGGGGTCCCCCGTATTTTTAAAACCAGCACCGGGCTCCACTAGCTGGACAGATAATGCCACAGCCGGGGGTCACTTTTATACAGTGCCCTGCGGCCGTGGCATCAAAAATCCAACTAGTCACCCCTGGCCGGGGTACCCTGGGGGAGTGGGGACCCCTTCAATCAAGGGGTCCCCCCCCAGCCACCCAAGGGCCAGGGGTGAAGCCCGAGGCTGTCCCCCCCCATCCAATGGGCTGCGGATGGGGGGGCTGATAGCCTTTGTTGTAAAAGAAAAGATATTGTTTTTAGTAGCAGTACTACAAGTCCCAGCAAGCCTCCCCCGCATGCTGGTACTTGGAGAACCACAAGTACCAGCATGCGGCGGAAAAACGGGCCCGCTGGTACCTGTAGTACTACTACTAAAAAAAAATACCCAAAAAAACACAAGACACACACACCGTGAAAGTATAATTTTCTTACATACATACACACATACATACATACTTACCTTATGTTCCCACGCAGGTCGGTCCTCTTCTCCAGTAGAATCCAAGGGGTACCTGTTGAAGAAATTATACTCACGAGATCCAGGGGTCCAGGGTCCTCAGGGAATCCAGGTGTAATCCACGTACTTGAAAAAAATAACAAAACGGACACCCGAGCCACGCACTAAAAGGGGACCCATGTTTGCACATGGATCCCCTTTTCCCGACTGCCAGAAACCCACTCTGACTGATGTCTAAGTGGGTTTCTTCAGCCAATCAGGGAGTGCCACGTTGTAGCACTCTCCTGATCGGCTGTGTGCTCCTGTACTGAGTGACAGGCGGCACACGGCAGTGTTACAAAGTAGCGCCTATGCGCTCCATTGTAACCAATGCTGGGAACTTTCTGCCCTGCGGTTGACCTAAAGTGACGTCACCGCTGAGCAGAAAGTTCCCAGCATTGGTTACAATGGAGCGCATAGGCGCTACATTGTAACACTGCCGTGTGCCGCCTGTCACTCAGTACAGGAGCACACAGCCGATCAGGAGAGTGCTACAACGTGGCACTCCCTGATTGGCTGAAGAAACCCACTTAGACATCAGTCAGAGTGGGTTTCTGGCAGTCGGGAAAAGGGGATCCATGTGCAAACATGGGTCCCCTTTTAGTGCGTGGCTCGGGTGTCCGTTTTGTTATTTTTTTCAAGTACGTGGATTACACCTGGATTCCCCGAGGACCCTGGACCCCTGGATCTCGTGAGTATAATTTCTTCAACAGGTACCCCTTGGATTCTACTGGAGAAGAGGACCGACCTGCGTGGGAACATAAGGTAAGTATGTATGTATGTGTGTATGTATGTAAGAAAATTATACTTTCACGGTGTGTGTGTCTTGTGTTTTTTTGGGTATTTTTTTTAGTAGTAGTACTACAGGTACCAGCGGGCCCGTTTTTCCGCCGCATGCTGGTACTTGTGGTTCTCCAAGTACCAGCATGCGGGGGAGGCTTGCTGGGACTTGTAGTACTGCTACTAAAAACAATATCTTTTCTTTTACAACAAAGGCTATCAGCCCCCCCATCCGCAGCCCATTGGATGGGGGGGACACAGCCTCGGGCTTCACCCCTGGCCCTTGGGTGGCTGGGGGGGGGGACCCCTTGATTGAAGGGGTCCCCACTCCCCCAGGGTACCCCGGCCAGGGGTGACTAGTTGGATTTTTGATGCCACGGCCGCAGGGCACTATATAAAAGTGACCCCCGGCTGTGGCATTATCTGTCCAGCTAGTGGAGCCCGGTGCTGGTTTTAAAAATACGGGGGACCCCTACTCTTTTTGTCCCCCGTATTTTTGGAACCAGGACCAGGCGCAGAGCCCGATGCTGGTTGCTTAAATATGGGGGAACCCCTGTCAATTTTTTCACCATATTTCTGCAACCAGGATCGGCTCAAAGAGCCCGAGGCTGGTTATGCTTAGGAGGGGGGACCCCACGCAATTTTTTTTAAAATATTTGACAGTGTTTAATTAAAAAAAAAAAAAAATGAACCCCAGCACGGATCACACAGATCCGGCCGAGATTCATTGTAAAAAAGTCGGCAGTGTTTTGCTAATCACTGCCGTAAAAATAGAAAAAAAACCACGAATGACATCGACATCGGAACAAAAGAAAAACCCGAATACGACAGCTTAGTAAATTAGTCGTAATCAATTCAAAAAGTTGCAGTTTTACACTTTCGATGTCATTCGTGATTGAACTTTGACCTGAAACGGGAAAATACGAATCTTAGTAAATTTACCCCTGAGATTTTTTACCATATTTAAAGATCCCCAATCCCCCAATCTGCTCCCATACATTACAGATATTTCAGTTATTTGCAGATAATTTTCAGTAAAAACAGATCTGACAATCTTGAAAGGCTCATCAGTTTACAAGAAACCAGTGGTGCAAGTATGCGGGTACACTCGGGTACAGAGTACCCTTAAGAATCTGGCAGCGGGTACGCAGTACCACCTACCACGCACTTTGCCATTACCACAATTATAATGTGCCACAAAGCAACAAGACCATGGTGCTTGGCAGCATGACGGCTCCTCCCACTTTGTCAGGGTTACTGGGAGTGCGACAGTGGCTGTATTTTCCTGTTATAATGGGGGCATTACTATATATTGTAATTAAATTGGGAGCATTACTATATATTTCTATTATACTGGAGGTATCACCATATATTTCTTTTAAACTGGAGGCATTACTATATATTTATTTTATACTGGAGGTATCACTATATACTTCTATTATACTGGAGGCATTATTATATATTTTTAGCCATGCCTCCAGAATCCCCCCAAAAAGGGGCTGTGTCATGTGGCCAAGCCGCTAGTGTCATGTAGCCATTCCCACTAGCAACATGTGGCCACACCCCATCACAACACATGACCACGCCCATTTTTCACCACTCAGTACCCATAAGAAAATATTTCTACTTGCACCACTGCAAGAACCAGTCTGCAAATCTGCTGATTGTTACCATACACTAGAAATCTACACCCCCAATTGATCCAATCCAACATGTTGGACAACCTGATTTAACAATCCTAATTGATTTTTGGTCTGAAACCGCGATCTGTGAACCCTATACATTGCAGATTTATTTGCACTACCGTCTGCATATTGGAAAACTGCCCCAATCGATTGCTGAAGTATGGGGGCCTTAAGAGTGACAATGCTAAATTCCCTTGTCGTATAAACAACCCTTTATGAAGCTAAGAACACTGTACGCTGTTTACTTAAGAAGTACCGTAATGGTACGCTAGTTGCGTAACGATCGCTCAGCCGTAGGCGAGACGCTCAAGCGTCACGTTCGCTCACGGCCCAGCGATCACAGGACACGTTATTGGCTATGACTAGAGTAATGATTCGCTATGGCGTAGCGGACGCTCGAGACCACGAGGAGATCACCAGCGGCGCAGACGCTCACAACGCTATACCTTTATGTCTAAACCTTATACCAATGAAATACACGGAATACCTTAATGTGAATACAGGGTGTAAGTGCAACCTTGTGTAACCTGACTAACTACAAAGCTGCTTGAGCGTCACCGACGCTCAAGTGAACACTTAACACTATAGAAAATACACAGATACTGGTTTAGGTTCCAAAGCCTATTAACTGTATTATATCTAGTATACTTGTAAAAAGGGGATAACAGTACAAATGATACACTACAATATAACAGAGACTTCCTAACCACAGAACTAAACAATACTATCTAATACAATACAATACTAGTCTAGGGGAGATACGAGAGAGAGAGAGAAGGGAAAGAGAGAGAGGGAGACGGAGAGAGATGAGAGAAATTGGCTCACAGAAAGACAATGATAACGGAGAGAAACTTACGCACAAGGGTAAACGATCGCATGCGCCTGGACATCCAGCACCCGATTTTCAGCAATGAGAACCGTTGAAGAGTGAGAGCTGGATGTGGTCGGCCTGCCTATTTATGCCCCACACACAATGCAATCCTACAGTCCCTACAATCCCATTGTCCATTGGATGAAGGAATTCGACCCTGTATCACAACAAAAGGTCATAGGGTGATTCATACAGGTGGGCTGTGACGATTTCAAACAGCTCAGGTGGGTGGGGAACTAGGTTTCCCGCCGCATACCTGAGTATGAGTAAATAGTAGAAATGGACATAAACTTCTTATGTCCATAACTACTCGCACGAGCGATTAATACGCTCCAAACCAACACCGGAATATTGCTAATTAAATACTCTTCCGATGGGTACCAAACACTGCTGTATGATTCCTGTTAGACCCTTCGTACGATACAAAGAGGGATTCCTTAGCTCAGGGACCTTCTATATTAACCAAACTTTCAGAAACTATCAAAGGGACCATGATCTATAAACTACATTAATTGTGAAAATATGTAACGAATGAGTCGCACGCTACGACTACATAAACTCTACCGTAAATACGCATACCGCGCCTGCGAGTGCACGCTATTGCGGGTATGCGCCTTCACGGGAGAGCGTACGCATGCGCAGCACGGACCAGTGTGCGGTGCAAATATGGCAACGTGCATAGAGACATTTTTCTGACTTTGACAGTCCACCCTTTGGCAGTCAATAATAACTGCCACAAAACATTTAAGGAGAAAAATGCAAGTCAGGGGTTAATTGATTTCCATGGTTGGGTAAGGGAGGAGAGAGGAGAAGGTGTGAAGAGGGTATGACCTAGTGAGATAGCAGAAGCATGTGTGTATGAATCCATGTTTGGAGGGTCATGTATCATCGTGCCGTACGTGTGGTAAATCAAGCTTCGAGGTATTGCGAAGTATACATTTGAATTCCTTCTTATCCTGTGGTACAGGTCTGTGGATGGGCTGTCAAACTTTACCGAGCTCTTTTCGGATTTTGAACAAAATGGGGAGCACATTTTAGTTGATGATACATGAATGGGGGAGGTATGTGGTTGCTGATATCTGTGCCTGTATTCCCTATCGTCTATGTGTGTCATTACCTGAGGGTTGTAGAGATGAAGATAAAGAACACTTATGGAAAATGCAATGATATTCTATGTCAGGGAAATGTACATCTGTCGTCGAAGTTGTGTTCGGTATCTGTTGAGAGTCGTCTTCTTTGCGCTGTATTGCTCCTTGGGCATGAGCAAATAGCTTTGTCTGAGCCATCAGATTTACAAAAAATGTTGGGCTAGCGTGAGTTTAAAAGTACTAGGGAAACTGGGGATCCATGGCAAAGTTCATCAAGTGTCCATATTTAAAGTTGTCAAATCTTCTTCTTTGGTCAATCCGTTGTCTGTATACATCTCGTCTCGTCAGCTTCCTCGTCCAAGGGGGTCTTTGTATCTTGGAGAAAAGCAGAAAAACAGGTGAAAGAAACGGACCGTATAATCGCATTTTCATCACATCCTGGTTTCTATCATTGGGTCATAAATCAAATCCAGGTTAATTACAGTTTCCTCACTCCTCAAGCTCATCACTTTTGTACTTTGTTTGCACCTCATTAAAGCCTGCCCGCATCTAAATATCAATCCAATCGATATAACGACACCCAAGATACATAGTAGAAACTTTCCAACATCCATTATGACTCCTTGAGCCCAGTCCCCCAAACCGGAGAACCAATTTCGCGGGTTCAACCATGACACCCAACCAGTCAGCTCATTACCTACAGCAGCAAGGGTGAGATTGTGTTTTCGACGAAATTCCCACTTCAATTGGAGAATATCATCCATCTTTTGGTCTATGACCTCTACCGGATCCTCTGTGCTATTTGTGATATACGTGCAACACTTTATGCCGTACTGTGTTGCTAATGTAACACAATATCCGCCTGTTACTGCTGTAAGATAATTAAGAACCATCCTATGCTGAACTAGTTCTGTTTTATAAGCTTGAAGTTCTCTTCCAGTGTATCTAAACGTGTCATCATACATTTCAGTGATATTATCTAACAAATTGGCGAGTGCGGAAATGTATCTATAATTCATCACTCCCCGAGCGGTACGAGTGAAATCTAACGCTACCAGAACCTGAATCCCGGTGGATTCATGGATAAGATCGGAGGCCGGATACTCTAACCTTTCTGACAGTTGTCTTTTAACTCGGTGCTCGTAGTGAGTGTGAGTATAAGGAGCTTGGGCACCACGGTGTATGTCCTTCATTTTGTCATGTGTAACAGTCATCACTTCAGGCAATACTTTTCCAATATAACACAATCCTTCAGAGTTTGGGGCAAGCCACTTGTACGCCTTTCTCCCGCATATGAAATATGCGTCATCGGGGAGAACATATGGGACGGAGAAGGACATGATCATGTTACAAACCTTCCAGGTGAAATCTCCTGACCCTAATTCTTCCATCTGCTTAATGCACGTATCAGTTTGTACGATATGTGCACAGTATCCTGGTGATACCTCTCCAACTCTAGTAATCCTATTTCCTAAGGTATATCGATACCGAAAAGATTTTCCTCTACTGGCTATGTGGCGTACCAGCTCTGTATCTGTAGGCATTCTATCTGCTCTGTGTGAAAAGGTCATGGTAAGGTTGCTCCATGACACTTCCCAATTTCCCGGTTTTCTGGGATTGGAGATATTAAAACATAAGAGGGACCTATCCACATGGTATTGGTGGAGCTTCAAACTAGGAGGGCTGGAGATATTAAACCTCCGGTCCACCGGTCTCCCACCACTTAGCTCAAGTACCTCCCCTAACGTTAAAGGAAATGGTACTAGCCCTGATTTGCTGTGACCCTGAGGTACTTGAGAGCATACCCAACAATCTGTTTGGTTTAACACGTTACCCACTAAGGAGTGATAGTCACTCAATGGATGCCGGTCTATATGGATATTAAAACTAGATTGGCATTTCTTTATGCATCCATCTTCAACCAGATTATCACAGAGCCTACAGATACAATTTTCTTCAGCTAACAATCCATCACAATTTCTTCTATCGGATCGTTTTCTGATACTCGCCTTTGCTTGTTGGTTTGGTTGATCTTGGAAAACTACGCCTCCATCATCATAATCGGAACCCATTCCAGAACCTCTCTCGACCTCTATGGTACTCTCGCCGGAACAGACTGCTCTGGTCAACATCATGGTTAACATCACAATCCGGATCACAGTCTCTTGGGGCAAGTCCATCTTTGAGGAGGAAATAGAGAAGAATGAGAAGGGGGAAAAAGAAATTTCAAGGAAGAGGGGATGGGAAGTGGGGAAAAACAATAAAAGGGAGAAGGGAGTCGACAACTGCTTTCGGTCTTCAAGGCTCAGGTGCCGCCTCAGTCCTCCTGGAACAGACACTCCAGTGATACAACCTCTACCGTCTGTTCCTTATCACGGGACTTCTCTGGATCAGCAACCTTTTTGCAGTGGGATGAATGGACCCAAGTCTCTCTCTCAGCCACCTTCAATGCTGTGGTGCTAGTCAATAAGACCTGGTATGGTCCTTCCCATCTATCAATAAGGCAACCTGAGCGTAGAAAATTTCGTATCATTACATAATCCCCAGGTTCAATGTCATGACAATTACTATCTGGTAAATCAGGAATCATCAACTTCAGATTATCATTTTGATTCCTCAACTGCTTACTCATGTTAATCAAGTACTTTACAGTTACTTCATTGTTACATTTCAAATCATCCTGAGGGTTAATCATGACATGCGGTTGTCGACCAAACAAGATTTCAAAAGGAGACAGATTAAGAGGGGACCTGGGAGTGGTTCTGATGCTATACAAAACAATGGGTAAAGCTTCTGGCCACGTCAATCCTGTCTCTGCCATTACTTTACTCAATTTATTTTTAATAGTGCTGTTCACTCTTTCGACCTTCGCGCTCGCCTGTGGACGGTACGGAGTGTGCAGCTTGCTATCAATTCCCATCAACTTACACATTCCTTGAAAGACATCACCTGTAAAATGGGTACCCCTATCACTTTCAATGATTCTAGGGATACCATATCTACATACAAATTCCTGCACAATTTTCTTAGCTGTAAACATAGCGGTATTTGTAGCTGCTGGGAAAGCTTCGACCCAATTCGAGAAAACATCTATACAAACAAGTACATATTTCAAATTTCGACATGGGGGTAATTGAATGAAGTCAATTTGTATTACCTGGAAAGGGCCGCCGGCAGGTGGGACATGGGATGGTTCTGTAGGTATTGCTTTTCCAATATTCTTTCTCAGACAGGTAAGGCATGACATTGCTCTTTTACTCGCATGAGAGGAGAATCCTGGGGCGCACCAGTATGCTCTTACCAATTTGCACATCCCCTCCTTGCCTAGATGAGTCAGCCCGTGAGCTGCTTCAGCCAGACATGGAAGGTATGCCCTGGGGGCCACTGGTTTACCATGTCCATCCGTCCAGAGCCCTGAGGACTCCTGGCCATATCCCTTTGCTTTCCAGACTGCTCTTTCCTGTGTGGAACACAAATTCTGCATCTCACACAACTTTTGTGTGTTGATGGTATTAAATACCATCAGTTGTGTGGTGTCTGTCTGTATGGGGGTAGCAGCTGCAAGCTTTGCGGCTTCGTCTGCTCGGCTGTTACCAAGGGATATTGGGTCTTGGCTATATGTATGTGCTTTACATTTGATAACAGCCACTCTGTCGGGTTCCTGTATCGCTGTTAGAAGCCTTTTTATGTGAGCTGCATGCGCTATCGGTGTACCAGCCGCCGTCATGAAATTTCTGAGCCGCCATAGGGCTCCGAAATCATGGACTACCCCGAAGGCGTATCTAGAATCGGTGTAGATATTGGCTGACTTACCCTTAGCCAATTCACATGCTCTGGTTAGGGCGACCAGTTCAGCAACCTGGGCTGAGTGAGGTGGGCCTAGCGGTTCCGCTTCTATGGTGCCTTGGTCATCTACGACTGCGTATCCAGTACACAAGTCTCCCGAGTCTGACTGTCTATGACAACTACCGTCCGTGTAGAACGTTAGTTCTGCATCTTCCAGTGGATTGTCACTGATGTCAGGCCTTGCGGTAAAATTTTGGGTCAAATATTCCATACAATCATGTGTACCTCCCTTTGCATTAAATCCTCCTTCCCCATCACTCTCACCTTCCACCCTTTGTGCCTGACCAGGCACACCTGGGAGAAATGTTGCAGGATTTAATGCACTGCATCTCCTTATGGTGATGTTTACTGGGGCCATTAATGCCAATTCCCATCTTGTAAACCTTGCTGATGAGACGTGTCTGGTTTGGGCAGAATTCAATAAGGCAGATACCGCATGTGGTGTATGGATTGTGAGGTTGTGGCCTAGCACGACATCTTCGCTTTTCGTCACTAGCAATGCTATCGCCGCAACGCTACGCAAGCATGTGGGGAGGGATCGCGCTACCGTGTCTAGCTGGGCGCTGTAGTATGCGACTGGCCTGCTGGCGTCACCGTGTTTTTGGGTTAGTACACCTGCTGCGCACCCAGCACTTTCTGTTCCGTATAGTTCAAAGGGTTTCCCATAGTCTGGCATACCTAGTGCTGGTGCCTGCGTTAGGCACTGTTTGAGTCTCTCAAATGCTGTTTCGGATTCGTCTGTATGCGAAATCCGGTCAGGTTTGTTTGAAGAGACCATTTCCTGCAAAGGTAACGCCAATATGGAAAACCCTGGGATCCAGTTACGGCAATACCCACACATTCCTAAAAACGTCCTGATCTGTTGCTGGGTTTGTGGCAGTGTCATGTCTCTAATGGCTTGGATTCTATCAGCGGTCAGGTGTCTCAGTCCTTGTGTTAGACAGTGTCCCAAATATTTTACCTTAGTTTGGCATAATTGTAACTTGTCTTTGGAAACCTTGTGACCTGTGTCTGAAAGATGAAACAGGAGCTGTTTCGTATCCTTCAGGGATGCTTCCAGTGAATCTGAACACAGTAATAAATCGTCCACATACTGTATCAATACTGATCCACTGTCTGGTTGGAAAGACTGTAAACAATCATGCAAAGCCTGAGAAAATATACTTGGACTATCTATGAAACCTTGGGGTAACCGAGTCCACGTGTATTGGACTCCTCTGTATGTGAATGCAAACAAATATTGGCTGTCAGGGTGCAGAGGTACCGAAAAGAAAGCGGAGCAGAGGTCAATAACAGTGAAAAATTTGGCAGTGGGAGGAATTTGCATTAGGATGACAGCTGGATTAGGCACTACGGGGAACTGACTTTCAACTATTTTGTTAATCCCCCTTAGATCCTGCACTAGCCTGTAACCCCTCCCCCCACTCTTTTTAACAGGGAAGATGGGACTATTGGCTGTGCTGGACGTTCTTACCAGAATGCCCTGTTGCAGCAAGCGTTCTATTACTGGGAAAACTCCTAACTCCACCTCTGGCTTCAGAGGATACTGTGGGATTTTTGGAGCTATCCTACCATCTTTTACTTGTACAACTACTGGAGCTACGTTTGCCATTAATCCAGTGTCCTGTCCATCTTTTGTCCAAAGTGACTCTGGTATCTGAGAGGTCATCTCTTCTACTTGGGATGGGTTCCTATTTGTCATAATGGAATGTGACATTAATTTTGATGGGGAGTCTAACATGTCTCGTACCTCCTGAGCGTGATTCTCAGGAATGTCCAAGAATACACCTTCAGGAGTACAATAAATGACGCAACCCATTTTACATAGTAAGTCTCTCCCCAGGAGATTAGTTGGTGCCGATGCAGCCAGCAAAAAGGAATGTTTGGTATGCAAAGGCCCTATTGTAATCTCGGCTGGTTTGCTAACAGGGTAGTGCTGGACTACTCCTGTTACTCCCATGGCTGGAATTGTCCTACCAGTGGTTCTCATGCCCACTGTCGAATTTATCACTGACTTGGCCGCCCCTGTGTCTACAAGAAAGTTTAAAGTTTTACCAGCTACATTGATTGCAATCTCTGGTTCGCTTCCAAGACTGGCAATCAATTTAACTGGCTGCAGATTACAGGTGTGGCCACACCCCTATTGGGTATGCTGACCTCCCTGAATCCCATTGGCAGCAACTACTTGTGGGGGAGTTAGCTGGGAACTACCAGAGGCCTGCCAGTCTCTGTTCGGGGGATATCTTTTTGTTTCCCCTGTATGTGGCTCAAAACTCCGCCTCTGTGGACCCTGCTCCCAATGTCGTGTGTTGTGTTGTTGTCTAGGGGGTTGAAAAGATCTTTGTACATTCTTTGTTCTACATTCTCGTGCAAAGTGTCCCGGTCTGTTACAAGAAAAACCATGTTATTACACTTGCCTTACCCACAGGATTCGGTGGTACATACGCAGGCTGCCTTGTGGTCAGCGCCTGTATACTTACGGACATCAACTTATCACTTTGCGACTCCCTGTGTCTAGTGATGTTTTTGTCGTGATCAACAGCAGCCTCTCTCAAGGTGGACACTGACAGACCTCGCCAACATGGTTGTGTGGTCTGTACCCTAGCTTTTAATGTTTCTTTCAAACCATCCATCAGTACAGATACTGCTACTTCTCGATGGTTTGGGTTGGTCTTAATGTCTTCTATACCAGTGTATTTTGCCATTTCTGATAGTGCCCGGTGGAAATATTCTGCTGCCGTTTCGGACTCCTTTTGCTTAATGGAAAATATTTTATTCCATTTAACAACGGCTGGGAAATACTCCTTTAGCTGTAAATTTATCCTTCTTACATTATCCTGGTCGTACACATCTGTAAGCGGTACATCTTTATCTAGTCCACAATCAGCCAAGAATTTAACTGAGTCGACATTGGAAGGTAAGCAAGCTCTTAGCACTATCTGCCAATCCTTATTATTGGGCTCTAAAGTGTTTCCTAGATCCCTGATGTATTTTTGGCTTGCCACTAAATCTTTTCTGGGGTCTGGGAATTCAGACACTATGGTCCTCAATTCCATTCTAGTGAACGGGCAATACATGGCAATGTTCCTGACGGGTGTGGCTCCTGATGCATCTGTTTTCCCATTGGGAACTACTATCACCTTTACAGGAGCAATTCTAACAGCCTCATTCTGCGTAGATTCTACAACTTGTGGTACAATTGTTTCAGTGTAGTGCATGGTGCCGTACTTACCCGTTGACACGACCTCACCTATCCCTCCGCTAGGGGCCTTAACTAATCTCGTGGGTGGTGCAGTTCCTACTGTGGTTTCTGATATGGTGGCCGCTAGAGAGAGCGCTGAAATTGTTGCCGAATCTTCTTCTTGATCACACTCCTGAGGAAGGTTCAAAACAGGGTACATCTTGCACGGGTTAATACTTGCATGAGTTATTTGGTTAACATCATTAACATTTACAGGGTTACTAAGAGTTTGTGTTTTACAACCCAGTGCGTTTCTCTCCGTAATCAGCTTCTCTCCTGCAATGTATGGTGGAGGTGGAGCTGTGGCTATCAGCTTCCTGACTGCCCCAGATCCCGCCGCCAGAGCCAAACCTCTCTGTATCTCACCTTCCTGGTGCCATAACTGTAAGTAATCATGATGCTGAATTCGTCTCTTTGTTGATTTTACGAGACATATCCTCCTCCTTAAATTTTGTAACACGTCTGGACTGAAGCTACCTATTCTTGGGAATTTGTCCCTGTCTTGTACAGTCATTCTCTCCCATTCATCACATAAAGATTCGGTGTGACTTCCATATTTTTCACACATTACATATCGTGCCGACCCAACTGGTCGGTTCACAGAATCAACCTGAACCAGGGTTGATCGCCCCCTACCTGAGCAACTGGCCCCCATAGTCTGCAGGTGTTGCTTAGTCCTCCTTGGATTTCTGTATCAAGGTTTTCAGCAAGCCTTTACAGACAACCAAATTACTCCACAGTAGGCCGGCGGTGGCGGTTTACCGAGTACCCCACTCACTCGCCCACCTCGACCAATACGACCTGATCACACCGATATGGTGCTGGCGTACTCGATACAGGGCCCCTATGGAACCTTCAGTTTACTGGAACATATGAGGGTTACCCGCAGGACACTTACTCTTTCCAGTAAAGGTGGGGTTGTTAGATAGTTCCTGAGTGACCAGCGAACTTCCCTTCCAAAAATAAAAAATTACACAAATCACGTCAGAATGTACAGATAGCGTTTGTGACCACTTTACTCTAATGGTATTAGGTCAGATTACTAACTACTGCACACAATTACGTGTGGTCCAATCGTTCAGTACACAAGCACTACTTGTCATGTACTGAAAGATCAATGGAATCGATGTTTCCGGCCGCGATTCCTTCAGCAAGAGCTTATGGCCTATATGGGTTCTGCACCAACACCCCAGGCGTTGTGCCACTGGACTTTTATAGCGGACCTCTTTAGTACCTTACGACCTCCTGGTCTTGTTACCTTCTGTTAATGACCTCCTGGTCTGTTACCTTATGGTCCGCTAAACTCTAATGCTCAAATATTATTTAACCAGGGATGCCTCCCTAGCCACCGTATATGTCACTTACACGTGTGTCCCTTGACGAGTACCCGACTTTCCTTTTGGTTCCACCTTAAAGTTATATAAACTTTTGTATACAAAACCACACTCACTCAACACATGTACACTTTTGTTTCTATATCTATTTCTGCGCAGAAATTGTCTTCAGTCCAACAGTGTTACTAATTAGGAGCAGGATCTGTTAAACTAAATTTCAGATTTTCCAAAAATAGATTTGCGTTATTTTACCGCGTCGCGTTATTTATCGCCTTTGCGCTAATTATCGCTTTGCGCTAATTCAACTTTTCGTGACTTGAGCTACGTGGGCGTAACCAGACGCTACGTTGCGTAATGTACGCTGCGTGCGTCTGCCGTTTGGATTGCGTACGCAAGTCTTTTGTTAGGGACACGTGTACGCAAAACAAAGATCCACCGTAACACAATTTCTACCTTTATCAATGTAGATGATCTCTGATCATCTACCGCACACCACACTGACTGTCTTATCTCCCAGACAAGCCGTGTGTTGGTCTATACTTTAACTATTACCTCTACTATGAAATAACAGCAAATCTCTTTTTGCACTTTCTATCAACTATAAAACTTGGCAAACAGGAATAGTGATATACGAAATTTGAAAAAGAAATACAGATAAATGTATGCGTGCGTGTATACGCAAGACAGAAGAAAAATAAAACAGTTTTAAAAGACACAAGCGTGTTCTTACTTGTTCTTACTTCCGGTTCCCGGATTCCTTCAGCACTCTTTATCTAAGCGAAGCAGACGCTTATCCAATCAGCACTGCAAGGAATATGATCCCGCCCTTTGCTGATGGATAATGTCTGCTGATCTACCTAGTGCAGATATGAGAAGGATAGGACGAGTCCTCAATTGACAATGCTAAATTCCCTTGTCGTATAAACAACCCTTTATGAAGCTAAGAACACTGTACGCTGTTTACTTAAGAAGTACCGTAATGGTACGCTAGTTGCGTAACGATCGCTCAGCCGTAGGCGAGACGCTCAAGCGTCACGTTCGCTCACGGCCCAGCGATCACAGGACACGTTATTGGCTATGACTAGAGTAATGATTCGCTATGGCGTAGCGGACGCTCGAGACCACGAGGAGATCACCAGCGGCGCAGACGCTCACAACGCTATACCTTTATGTCTAAACCTTATACCAATGAAATACACGGAATACCTTAATGTGAATACAGGGTGTAAGTGCAACCTTGTGTAACCTGACTAACTACAAAGCTGCTTGAGCGTCACCGACGCTCAAGTGAACACTTAACACTATAGAAAACACACAGATACTGGTTTAGGTTCCAAAGCCTATTAACTGTATTATATCTAGTATACTTGTAAAAAGGGGATAACAGTACAAATGATACACTACAATATAACAGAGACTTCCTAACCACAGAACTAAACAATACTATCTAATACAATACAATACTAGTCTAGGGGAGATACGAGAGAGAGAGAGAAGGGAAAGAGAGAGAGGGAGACGGAGAGAGATGAGAGAAATTGGCTCACAGAAAGACAATGATAACGGAGAGAAACTTACGCACAAGGGTAAACGATCGCATGCGCCTGGACATCCAGCACCCGATTTTCAGCAATGAGAACCGTTGAAGAGTGAGAGCTGGATGTGGTCGGCCTGCCTATTTATGCCCCACACACAATGCAATCCTACAGTCCCTACAATCCCATTGTCCATTGGATGAAGGAATTCGACCCTGTATCACAACAAAAGGTCATAGGGTGATTCATACAGGTGGGCTGTGACGATTTCAAACAGCTCAGGTGGGTGGGGAACTAGGTTTCCCGCCGCATACCTGAGTATGAGTAAATAGTAGAAATGGACATAAACTTCTTATGTCCATAACTACTCGCACGAGCGATTAATACGCTCCAAACCAACACCGGAATATTGCTAATTAAATACTCTTCCGATGGGTACCAAACACTGCTGTATGATTCCTGTTAGACCCTTCGTACGATACAAAGAGGGATTCCTTAGCTCAGGGACCTTCTATATTAACCAAACTTTCAGAAACTATCAAAGGGACCATGATCTATAAACTACATTAATTGTGAAAATATGTAACGAATGAGTCGCACGCTACGACTACATAAACTCTACCGTAAATACGCATACCGCGCCTGCGAGTGCACGCTATTGCGGGTATGCGCCTTCACGGGAGAGCGTACGCATGCGCAGCACGGACCAGTGTGCGGTGCAAATATGGCAACGTGCATAGAGACATTTTTCTGACTTTGACAGTAGTTCGCCCTGCTGCTATTCTGGCGACCGGGATCCCGGGGTAGGTATTCTGACCTCCAAGATCCCGCCCGCCATTATTCCAACACCAACCCATTTTGAACATATGAAACATATATTACTAGAATAACAATTGTAGCTGCTGGAGGAGAAAGTGTGGCTATTATAAAGCAGCAGCAAAAAAAGTCACCAATTATAAATAAATCATAATTGATCGATAATTTTTTATTTAATGAATTTATTAAATAAACACAAACTATAGAGTTTTAACGCAGAATAGTTATTTTTATACATTGTGCACATAGTTTTCATTTTGGAGTACATTTAATAACGGTCTCCTGTTATATTATTACTGTTTTCTAATTTTTAAGGCAATACCAGAAATGAATTAATTGAATATGCCATCATACGTTTCAGCATGACTTGAGGAGAAAATCACCAAGATTGAGAATTGTTCCCAGCATGCAAAATACATATTTTAAGACACAGTCTAATATATTATGCTGCATATTTAAGGATTGGAAAAATACCCCGCGTTTTTACTTTGTCAAGTCTCTAAAATTAAATTAGTCCTCATCTTCCATTTCCTAAAGTATAACGAAGTCATTCATTATTCTGCCTCTATGATGTTTGCACACCATTAATGTTTTATAATGAATTGGTGTTACAATATTAAGTTAAAAAATCTCAGGAGCTGCATCTGTGAGGAGGACGTATATCATCAGCTTTTCATCCATTTAAAGCACTTGATTAATATTTTATGCATTTGAGAAAACAAATCTTTTTCTGTCCATGTTTTATATAACACATGTAAGTAAATTACAAGGTAAATGTTCCTCTTTTATAGAAAGCTGCCCTCACACATCTGCTGCTTAGTCAATTACTGGATTCTGTTTTGTTTGCTGTTGTTTTCTGTGGAAGTCATAATTGTGACATAAATCTGTTTAATTTAAGAACAAATGACAATAGTAATTTAACAATCAGAATTGATTTAAAAAAGACATCAAACATAATGTTTATATTAGCGATGAGCGGGTTCGTTTCCTCGGAATCCGAACCCCCCTGAACTTCACCCATTTTACACGGTTCTGAGATAGACTAGGATCTTCCCGCGTTGCTCGGTTAACCCGAGCGCGCCCGAACATCATCATCCCGCTGTCGGATTCTCGCGAGATTCGCATTCTATATAAGGAGCCGCGCGTCGCCGCCATTTTCAATCGTGCATTGGAGATGATAGGGAGAGGACATGCAGCGTTCTCTCAGTTTCTGTGTTCAGTGTGCTGCAAATATCTGTGCTCAGTGTGCTGCAAATATCTGTGCTCAGTGTGCTTGCAAATATCTGTGCTCAGTGTGCTGAAAATATCTACATTCTCTGCCTGAAAAACGCACCATATCTGTGCTGCATTGTAGTATATAGTAGGAGGACAGTGCAGAATTTTGCTGACCACCAGTATTATATAGCAGTATGGTACAGTAGTCCCCTGCTCTACCTACCTCTGTGTCGTCAAGTATACTATCCATCCATACCTGTGCTGCATTTTAGTTGTGCGCAGTATATATAGTAGGAGTACAGTGCAGAATTTTGCTGACCACCAGTATATATATAGCAGTACGGTACAGTAGTCCACTGCTCTACCTACCTCTGTGTCGTCAAGTATACTATCAATCCATACCTGTGCTGCATTTTAGTTGTGCGCAGTATTATATAGTAGGAGGACAGTGCAGAATTTTGCTGACCAGCAGTATATATATAGCAGCACGGTACAGTAGTCCACTACTCTACCTACCTCTGTGTCGTCAAGTATACTATCCATCCATGCCTGTGCTGCATTTTAGTTGTGCACAGTATATATAGTAGGAGGACAGTACAGAATTTTGCTGACCACCAGTATATACAGTATATAGCAGTACGGTACAGTAGTACACTGCTCTACCTCTGTGTCATCAAGTATACTATCCATCCATACCTGTGCTGCATTTTAGCTGTGCGCAGTATATATAGTAGGAGGACAGTGCAGAATTTTGCTGACCACCAGTATATATATAGCAGTACGATACAGTAGGCCATTGCTATTGATATATTACTGGCATATAATTCCACACATTAAAAAATGGAGAACAAAAATGTGGAGGGTAAAATAGGGAAAGAACAAGATCCACTTCCACCTCGTGCTGAAGCTGCTGCCACTAGTCATGGCCGAGACGATGAAATGCAATCAACGTCGTCTGCCAAGGCCGATGCCCAATGTCATAGTAGAGAGCATGTAAAATCCAAAAAACAAAAGTTCAGTAAAATGACCCAAAAATCAAAATTAAAAGCGTCTGATGAGAAGCGTAAACTTGCCAATATGACATTTACGACACGGAGTGGCAAGGAACGGCTGAGGCCCTGGCCTATGTTCATAGCTAGTGGTTCAGATTCACATGAGGATGGAAGCACTCATCCTCTCGCTAGAAAAATGAAAAGACTTAAGCTGGCAAAAGCACAGCAAAGAACTGTGCATTCTTCTAAATCACAAATCCCCAAGGAGAGTCCAATGGTGTCGGTTGCGATGCCTGACGTTCCCAACACTGGACGGGAAGAGGTGGCGCCTTCCACCATTTGCACGCCCCCTGCAAGTGCTGGAAGGAGCACCCGCAGTCCAGTTCCTGATAGTCAAATTGAATATGTCACTGTTGAAGTACACCAGGATGAGGATATTGGTGTTGCTAGCGCTGAGGAGGAAATTGACAAGGAGGATTCTGATGGTGAGGTGGTTTGTTTAAGTCAGGCACCCGGGGAGACACCTGTTGTCCGTGGGACGAATATGACATGCTGGTCAAATTACAAAAAAAAATCACCTCTTCGGTGTGGAATTATTTTAACAGAAATGCGGACAACATTTGTCATTTGTCAAGCTGTATGTTGCCTTTGTCAAGCTGTAATAAGTAGGGGTAAGTACGTTAACCACCTAGGAATATCCTCCCTTATACGTCACCTGGAGCGCATTCATCAGAAGTCATTGACAAGTTCAAAAACTTTGGGTGACAGCGGAAGCAGTCCACTGACAACTAAATCCCTTCCTCTTGTAACCAAGCTCCTGCAAACCACACCACCAACTCCCTCAGTGTCAATTTCCTCCTTAGACAGGAAAGACAATAGTTCTGCAGGCCATGTCACTGTCAAGTCGGACAAGTCCTCTCCTGCCTGGGATTCCTCCGATGCATCCTTGAGTGTAACGCCTACTGCTGCTGGCACTGCTGTTGTTGCTGCTGGGAGTCGATCGTCATCCCAGAGGGTAAGTCGGAAGACCACTTGTACTACTTCCATAAAACAATTGACTGTCCAACAGTCCTTTGCGAGGAAGATGAAATATCACAGCAGTCTTCCTGCTGCAAAGCAGATAACTCAGGCCTTGGCAGCCTGGGTAGTGTCAAACGTGTGTCCGGTATCCACCGTTAATTCACAGGGAATTAGAGAATTTATTGAGTTAGTGTGTCCCCGGTACCAAATATCATCTAGGTTCCACTTCTCTAGGCAGGCGATACCTAGAATGTACACAGACCTCAGAAAAAGAGTCACCAGTGTCCTAAAAAATGCAGTTGTACCCAATGTCCACTTAACCACGGACATGTGGACAAGTGGAGCAGGGCAGACTCAGGACTATATGACTGTGACAGCCCACTGGGTAGATGTATTGCCTCCCGCAGCAAGAACAGCAGCGGCGGCACCAGTAGCAGCATCTCGCAAACGCCAACTCGTTCCTAGGCAGGCTACGCTTTGTATCACCGCTTTCCATAAGAGGCACACAGCTGACAACCTCTTACGGAAACTGAGGAACATCATCGCAGAATGGCTTACCCCAATTGGACTCTCCTGGGGATCTGTGACATCGGACAACGCCACCAATATTGTGCGGGCATTGTATGTCAGCAAATTCCAGCATGTCCCATGTTTTGCACATACATTGAATTTGGTGGTGCAGAATTATTTAAAAAACGACAGGGGCATGCAAGAAATGCTGTCGGTGGCCCAAAGAATTGCAGGCCACTTTCGGCATTCAGCCACCGCGTGCCGAAGACTGGAGCACCAGCAAACACTCCTGAACCTGCCCCGCCAGCATCTGAAGCAAGAGGTGGTAACGAGGTGGAATTCAACCCTCTATATGCTTCAGAGGATGGAGGAGCAGCAAAAGGCCATTCAAGCCTATACAGCTACCTACAATATAGGCAAAGGAGGGGGAATGCACCTGACTCAAGCGCAGTGGAGAATGATTTCAACATTGTGCAAAGTTCTGCAACCCTTTGAACTTGCCACACGTGAAGTCAGTTCAGACACTTCCAGGTTATTCCCCTCATCAGGCTTTTGCAGAAGAAGCTGGAGAGATTGAAGGAGGAGCTAAAACAGAGTGATTCCTCTAGGCATGTGGCTCTTGTGGATGGAGCCCTTAATTCACTTAACCAGGATTCACGGGTGGTCAATCTGTTGAAATCAGAGCACTACATTTTGGCCACCGTGCTCGATCCTAGATTTAAAACCTATGTTGTATCTCTCTTTCCGGCAGACACAAGTCTGCAGAGGTTCAAAGACCTGCTGGTGAGACACTTGTAAAGTCAAGCAGAACGTGACCCGTCAACAGCTCCTCCTTCACATTCTCCCACATTCTCCCACAGCTGGGGCTGCAAGGATAAGGCTAATATTTCAGAGCCCACCCGCTGACGGTGATGCAGGGCAGTCTGGAGCGAGTGCTAACATCTGGTCCAGACTGAAGGACCTGCCAACGATTACTGACATGTCGTCTACTGTCACTGCATATGATTCTGTCACCATTGAAAGAATGGTGGAGGATTATATGAGTGACTGCATCCAAGTAGGCACGTCAGACAGTCCGTACATATACTGGCAGGAAAAAGAGGCAATTTGCATAAACTGGCTTTATTTTACCTAAGTTGCCCCCCCTCCAGTGTGTACTCCGAAAGAGTGTTTAGTGCAGCCGCTCACCTTGTCAGCAATCGGCTTACGAGGTTACTTCCAGAAAATGTGGAGAAGATGATGTTCATCAAAATGAATTATAATCAATTCCTGCGTGGAGACATTCACCAGCAATTGCCTCCAGAAAGTACACAGGGACCTGATATGGTGGATTCCAGTGGGGACGAATTAATAATCTGTGAGGAGGGAGATGTACACAGTGAAAGGGGTGAGGAATCGGAGGATGAGGAGGAGGTGGACATCTTGCCTCTGTAGAGCCAGTTTGTGCAAGGAGAGATTGATTGCTTCTTTTTTGGTGGGGGCCCAAACCAACCAGTCATTTCAGTCACAGTCGTGTGGCATACCCTGTCGCTGAAATGATGGGTTTGTTAAAGTGTGCATGTCCTGTTTATACAACATAAGGGTGGGTGGGAGGGCCCAAGGACAATTCCATCTTGCACCTCTTTTTTCTTTCATTTATCTTTGCATCATGTGCTGTTTGGGGACTATTTTTTGAAGTGCCATCCTGTCTGACACTGCAGTGCCACTCCTAGATGGGCCAGGTGTTTGTGTCGGCCACTTTGGTCGCTTAGCTTAGTCATCCAGTAACCTTGGTGCACCTCTTTTTTTCTTTGCATCATGTGCTGTTTGGGGACTATATTTTAAATCGGCTATCCTGTCTGACACTGCAGTGCCACTCCTAGATGGGCCAGGTGTTTGTGTCGGCCACTTGGGTCACTTAGCATAGCCATCCAGCGACCTTGGTGCACCTCTTTTTTTCTTTGCATCATGTGCTGTTTGGGGACTATTTTTTAAATCGGCCATCCTGTCTGACACTGCAGTGCCACTCCTAGATGGGCCAGGTGTTTGTGTCGGCCACTTGGGTCGCTTAGCTTAGTCATCCAGTGACCTTGGTGCACCTCTTTTTTTCTTTGCATCATGTGCTGTTTGGGGACTATATTTTAAATCGGCCATCCTGTCTGACACTGCAGTGCCACTCCTAGATGGGCCAGGTGTTTGTGTCGGCCACTTGGGTCACTTAGCTTAGCCATCCAGCAACCTTGGTGCACCTCTTTTTTTCTTTGCATCATGTGCTGTTTGGGGACTATTTTTTAAATCGGCCATCCTGTCTGACACTGCAGTGCCACTCCTAGATGGGCCAGGTGTTTGTGTCGGCCACTTGGGTCACTTATCTTAGTCATCCAGCGACTTCGGTGCAAATTTTAGGACTAAAAATTATATTGTGAGGTGTTCAGAATAGACTGGAAATGAGTGGAAATTATGGTTATTGAGGTTAGTAATACTATGGGATCAAAATGACCCCCAAATTCTATGATTTAAGCTGTTTTTGAGGGGGTTTTGTAAAAAACACCCGAATCCAAAACACACCGGAATCTGACAAAAAAATTTCAGGGAGGTTTTGCCAAAATGCGTCCAAATCCAAAACACGGCCGCGGAACCGAATCCAAAACCAAATCAATTTCCGGTGCACATCACTAGTTTATATGGGGTTATATCAAAGGTTGTGTTGTAAAAGAAATATCAAATAGGCACTTAAAAATAGCTTAATATTAATGTTACTACATTATATTGTGTAAGACACTGAGCAACATTCCACCTGCTGTGGACCCACACATTCAGTAAGGTCCTGCTACAGTTTTACTATTGAGGCACTCTAAAACCATGGAAGGGTTATGCTGGAATGCATAGTTCCACAGTTGCTGGAGCGCAGAACTTTGCCTGTTCCTGGTCTACAGTAGCTGGTTTGCATGGGCCGCATTTGTGTGAACATGCTTTTACTGAATATTGTCTATGTGAGAATGCCCCATGACACACCTGCTCTGCCTCTCATGTGTTAAGTGTTGGTACCCTCTGCATTCTTGCATAGTCATTTTCTGACATTTGCATAGCAAATTCATGCAAGATCCGACTATCATGCAAACAGATATACTCGTCTTCAACCCCACTGTGCACAATGTTCAGAGATGCAGCTGGGGGTGTGTGGTAAGGCATGTGCCTTGGGTAATGGAAGTGCAGGGTGCCAGCCAGAAAAACTGGTTGTGCTGCTGTACTGATTATTTAGTGGTAGCTGGTTTTTACCAGTGTCGGCACTGTGTTGCAAATGGCTCAAGTACTCCTTCCCCTCTTGCCTGTGACCCTGAGACAACACACACTTCTGTTCTCAACCTTAACTGTCAAGATTCTATTCTTCTACTCCCTCCTGTTGCTGCCGTAGACCCTGCAACCTGACTTTGCCCTCTCCTCTACCAGGTCTGTCTGTGCTTTTACTCCCTTCTTTCTCTGCCCGAGACCCTGCCCCCTTACACTGGCGTATCTATAATGGGTGCAGTGTGTGCAGTGCACACGGGCTTCTCGGGTCCAGGGTTGCCCCCACCACACCGCATACACTGCACCCATGTTTTTAGTACTCACCTCTCTGGAGTCTGGAGTCCGCTATGGCAGCCTTGTAATAGGGCTGGGAAAATGGCGTGGCAGGCATTTCCTAGAGCTGTGTGCATAAATAATAGACTGTAGCACAGTGCTAGAGTTTACTAGTGGCGCTGTGAGTCCCATGATGAAGACTACGCTGCTGGTAAGAGAGAGAGGAGTAGGCCCGTATAGAGTCCGCACATGGGCCCCCTCCTCTCTTAAAATGCCACTGTCCTTACTGTAACTCTAATATCTGGGTTATTTGGTCTCTGCATTATAAAGTGATCACTTTAATTTTCTCTTCATTATGTAGTGGTCACCATGATGTTCTCTGCATTATATGGAGGTTACTGTAATGTTCTCTACATTTTATGACACAAACTTTTGTTTCCTTTGTCTGGATTCAGAACCTTTTGCTAGTATTTATATTTCTTTTTCATGTCTTTCTAAACCAAGATCAAAGTTTAGTAAGTGAGACATCACAGAAATTTTTTCTAAGCAGCCTGAGCTGTGACTGAACACTTCCACTCATCAGTGATTATATACGAACACTGCCAGGCTATTGATTGCTGATTGCTTTGACACTACTGTTTAGAAAACAGTTAAGCAACGAGTTGTATCAGTTTTTATCTTTCTTTAGTAAAAGGATACAGAGTTTTGTTCTTTCCTAAATCAAAGTACACATACATATATACACATTGCTGAATACCTAAAAGTTTTCCTGCTCAGAATACAGGTTGAGTCTCCCTTATCCAAAATGCTTGGGACCAGAGGTATTTTGGATATGGGAATTTTCCGTATTTTGGAATAATTGCATACCATAATGAGATATCATGGTGATGGGACCTAAATCTAAGCACAGAATGCATTTATGTTACATATACACCTTATACACACAGCCTGAAGGTAATTTTAGCCAATATTTTTTATAACTTTGTGCATTAAACAAAGTGTGTCTACATTCACACAATTCATTTATGTTTCATATACACCTTATACACACAGCCTGAAGGTAATTTAATACAATATTTTAATAACTTTGTGTATTAAACAAAGTTTGTGTACATTGAGCCATCAAAAAACAAAGGTTTCACTATCTCACTCTCACTCAAAAAAGTCCGTATTTCGGAATATTCCGTATTTCGGAATATTTGGATATGGGATACTCAACCTGTATTAGGAATTGAAAGAGAATTATGAGCATAGGCTGCAGTAAAAAATATATTATTATTATTATTATTATTATTATTATTAACATTTATTTATATAGCATCAGCAAACCTTACAGTCAAGGACAAACACAATAATAAAGTAAGAGTTGGTATTAATAGACAAACATAGGGGGTAATTCAGACCTGATCATAGCAGCAACTTTGTTAGCAGTTGGGCAAAACCATGTGCACTGCAGGTGCGGCAGATATAACATGTGCAGAGAGAGTTAGATTTGGGTGGGTTATATTCATATTTGCCTACCTGACCCTCTCCATGAGGGAGAAAATGCTCTGTTCCTGTATTTTCCTGGTAATGTATAATTGCCATCACCTGTGGTGAGCTAGTTAATTGGTAAGAAAGATGTTTCACCACAGGTGATGGCAATCATACATTACCAGGAAAGTCCAGGAACAGAGCATTTTCTCCCTCATGGAGAGGGTCAGGTATGCAAGTATGCTTATATTGTTTCTGTGCATGGTAAATACTGTCTGCTTTATTTTTACACTGCAATTTAGATTTCAGTTTGAACACACCCCACCCAAATCTAACTCTCTTTGCACATGTTATATCTGCCCTCCCCCCCTGCAGTTCACATGGTTTTGCCCAATTGCTAACAAATTTGCTGCTACGATCAGGTCTGAATTACCCCCATAGTGGGGAGGGCTTTGCTTGCAAGCTTACAATCTATAGGGAAATGTGAGTTAGATACATGAGGTTAGGTGCTACTCATTGAATACTGGATTAGCCAGACAGCAATGGGAAAAACACTAGAGCTATGCAATGCAGTCATGGGCCACAGGGTTATTGATTATAAGAGAATAAATGTTAGTGAGAAATCTCTATAGAGTGGTGGTAATTGGGTAGAATAGATCAAGAAGGGTAAAAATATGACTTGGGAATATTGAAAATAGATGAGTTTTCTAGTAATGCTTGGAGTTTTTGTGTAATCCACATAGTGAATGCGGCCCAAAAAAGTCCAGCAATCTGGAATAATAGCGGGTAATGGATGTGAATAAGAGAGGCAAGTCATGGTCCGAGCAAAGGAGTCAATTGGAAGGTATTTTGAGACAAGGAAGAGATGTGCGTTCGTGCAGCCTTGTTCATTGCCTTTTCTGTTAGTAGAAGTACAGTATTTTATATTCTCTTCTGGGCTATAATTAGTAATGGAGAATTGCATCCTCTCCTTCCATATAGTATCTGAGAATTGGTTTGAGAAAGGACTCCTGCAGATATCCACATTGCAAATTTTAAATAAGTACACCTTAGTGTATACTTATTAATGTGGTTGGTTTTCCATTAGCCATAAGGCAGCAGTGAAATATAATAATTTGCAAATCTGAGTTTTAATGATCAAATATATGCCGTTCAGCAAGGACTGTCCCATGTTGTTCTGCTCTATGGACCTACTTCCCAGAATTTTTCAAACAACTTAATCAATTGATTTCTACCCCATGTGAGAATATTCCACTTTTTTGAATGCAGGGGTGCTGAGAGGTGGTGGTGGTGGTGGAATGTGGGGGGAAGGGGGTACAAAGGTATGTGCAGCTGCTCCACAAGAGAAGGTGGCCATACCCCAAAGACTACACAGTCATGTTGTTTCAGTAAAACAGCATGTGAAGAGGGTCTGATATGCACAGCCGGATGTAGCCACTCCATAGCACACTATTTATTTATTACCAGTTGCCTTTATAGCACATAAATATTCTGCATTGCTTTACAAAGAATATTTGGTCATTAACATTAGTCCCTGCCAGTAACGGCAGGGACTACAGCACAGTCCAAAATTCAAATAGGGGAACCAGTGGCGGAACTAGCGAGCGGTGGGCCCATGTGCGACAAAATGCTTTGGCCCCCCCATCCTCATCCCATCCAAGTCCACCCCCTCACCCCTGGAGAGGATCTGGTGAGGGGGACCTGCTCAGGGCCAGAGAAATGGATACCTAGCAACAGTGCCGTAACTAGACATTTTAGCACTGTGTGCAAGAAACGGTATCGGAGCCCCCCCTACTCCATGCAAAACAGGGGCAGTGTGCGCCGAAGGCGTGCGCAAAATATAGGGGCGTGGCTCCGTGGGGAAGGGGTGTGGCCACAACATAATACCAATTCATATAACGATGCACAGTAGTCTCTATTATTAAAATTACGCCGCACGGTAGCACCACTACACTAGGTAGAGCCCCTTTTACACCTTACGGCAGACAGATTCCCCTTTTTACACATTACAATAGACAGCGTCAACCTTTTACACATTACGGCAGACAGCGTCAACCTTATACACACTACGGCAGACAGCATTCCCTTTTCATTACGGCAGACAGTGTCCCCTTTTTACACATTACGGCAGACAGCGTCCCCATTTTTACACATTACGGCAGACAGCGTCCCCATTTTTACACATTACGGCAGACAGTGTCCCATTTTTACAAGGCAAGAGATGCAAACTCAATATAAAAATAAATAAATAAAATAAATACATATATATATATATATATATACACACACACACATATATATATATATATATAAAAATTGTGTTTATACATATGCAACACAATTAAAGACATTTAAAATAACTAATTCCTACCAGGGGCTGTTGCTGCACATAGGGAATGACCAGCAGCTCCAGCTCCTCTCTCTCCCTTCCTTCCATTATGACAGTGGGCGCCGGGGGCGGCCACAAGATCTTGGTGTGATGCTTGTCAGATCCCCAGCGCCCAAACACAGAGAGAGAGAGGAAGCCGAGGGAGGGGCGGAATATAAACAGTAAGGGGGAGGAGCTGAATTAGCTGCCCCTCCTCGCTTTCCTGATTGACATCTTGCAGCAGCATTTTATTATAGGAGGACGTGTGGAGGAGGAGGCGCTGGAGAGAGCGTTCCCTCCTTACAGCAGCAGCCAGTGAGACCTGACCGACCAGTAAGTTTGTATGAGGGAGGGACGGATCCTCCTCCCTCTTCGGCTGGGACCCCTCCTTCCCCTTCAGCCAGGCTACCGCAGGCGCTGAGTGTGTTACACTGGCGGCGGGCGGCAGCCGTGGCAGTGTGTCTGGTGCTGCCCTGATCTATTGGTGACACGGGCGGGTGGCGGGACGCAGACCCGACGGGAGCGTTGCTGGTGCCTGGTGTGCGGCGGCCGCGGCATGATACAATGAGTCATTGTGACTCATTGTAATGCCGGCGGCTGTGGGCCCCTTGAGTGTGGTGGGGCCCCAGTGCAATGCACTGGCTGCACTGCCAGTAGTTCCGCCCCTGAGGGAAACCAGAAACACTGCCACCACAAACACTGCCAAATATCATCAGCCAGGAATGACTGGCAGTTGATGTGACTCTGATATTTGAATTTTGGACTATGCTGCAGCCCCATTTATGGAACAGCCACTGGTCTCTGTCCTAATGGAATGGAGCTTACAATCTATATTCCCTACCACCACATGTACACGCACACTCATACTCACTAGGGTTAATTTTGTTGGGAGACAATTAACCTGCCGTTATATTTTTGGATTATGGGAGAAAACCAAAGTACCTGGAGGCATCTCACGAAAGTACAGGGAGAATATACAAACTCAACACAGTCAGTGCCATGGTGGGAACAGAACACATGACCTCAGTGCTGTGAGACAGTAATACAACCATTACGCTATCAGTGCTGCCCACTTTGTCATGCACCCTTGCACCTGGTGCAAAATATCTCCTGATGGCCTGCTTGAAAGCATTAACTAGCCATTTTGGACCAGCGTACAATACACATACCTGGTAAGTAAAGTTCTGCTTAGCATTTCTACCAACCGAACTCCACCCACTGTTAAATATTATGCTATCAGTGGAGTTCTATGTTAGGAGCTCATTCTCATTCACACACAAAGTGGCTGTAGTTGCAGACAGCATGCAGAAGCCTGATTTTCTAACGTATGCTAATGCGAAATGCCATAAGGCTAATGCAGGGGTTAGTGCATCTGCAAGCATGAAGCCGTGCTGACTATTTATTTTACACCAGCCAATGCAACTGACGTTATTAGTACTGGCTCTTACTAGGTGCAAGAGATCTGAGACAGGATTCCTTTCACTGGGGTGGTATTCAGTATGCCGGCTGTTGGGATCCCGACGCTCAGTATACCAGCGCCGGAATCCCGACAGCCAGCATATGACAACTATTCTCCCTCTTGGGGGTCCACGACGCCCCTGGAGGGAGAAAAAAATAGCGTGGCGCGTGCAGTGTAGTGTGCGCAATGAGCCCGCAAGGGGCTAATTTGTGCTCGCCCAGCTGTCGGTATGACAGCGGTTGGGATACTGGCGCCGGTATGCTGGCCACCGGGATCCCGTCTGCCGGCATACCATATTACACACCTTTCACTGTACACGTGACATGGATATACATCTGTGACACTCGCAGAAGACAGGGCGGTTCCATACACTTGCATAGTTGCTGCCTAGTGGCTGCCCCAAAACACTTAGTTTCACAGAAAGAGATCCAGCCAAGTTTCATTCTTATAGTTTATACATTCACAAAATGCTCTGTGTGCAAAAACTTACCAAGACTTATAGTATGAAAAAAACGTTGTATTTCGTTTTTGTTTTGTTTTTTAAGCACAGGTTCCCTTTGTGTTATATAAAAACGTAATTTCAGACTGTAGAAATATATGCCCATTTTTTTCTTGCCTCAATACACCATGCAGCGCGAGATGGCTGGTAACATCAGGCGTGTCTTAGTTGCAACGCAATGCGACTAGGATGCACAAGAAGAATGGCTGTGCGTTCTAAATTTTTGCACCAGCTTGTCGCTGTTTTAAAAATATATACTAGCAAATCATTAAAGTAACAGTAAGATTCATGGGGATACATTTATTAAGGTGGGAGTTTTTCTTAGAACTGGTGATGTTTCCCATATCAACCAATCCAATTCATTCTATTATCTTCTAGAGGCAGCTAGATAAATGTTAAGCAGCATCTGATTGGTTGCTATGAGCAACATCACCAGTTCTAAATAAAACTCCCACCTTAGAAAATGTATCCCATTATATGATCACAGTGGGTGCTCTTGCAATGTAAAAAATTCTGGTTTGAGGGTTGACATGATCACATTTTGACAGAAACTTAAACATGACTTATTTCTGAACCTCTGAGTGCAGACAGTTCCAGAAACTTTTTGAAAGAAATTACTGTGGACAGATAAAACCAAATTGTACTTTTTTTGGCCACAAGCACAAAAGATACATTTGAGGAAAAAAAGTGAATCATTTGTAGAAAAGAACACATTGCTAACTTTTAATTATGGGGGCGGTTCTACTATTCTTTGAGGCTGTGTGGCAGCCAGCGTCACAGGAAATATTGACCATGTGGAAAGAAGGATGGACACAGCTAAACATCAACAAATACTTGAAACTAATATCCCAGAGCCAGTGAAGAATTTAAAGCTGAAAAGAGGTTGGATTTTTCACTATGACAACAATCCATAACATAGCTAAATATGAATCATGCAGTATTTAGATGAGCAGAAGATTACGATTTTGGAATAACCGCACAGTCCCCAGACTTGTATATTATTGAGAATCTGTGGGGAGATCTCACACATGTAGTGCATGCAAGAAGACCTAAGAATATTTTTGCGATAGAATAGTTCTGCAAGCGCTGGGGGAAAAAAATCTGACAGTAAAGAAAGACTCTTATCTGGCTAGAAGCAGATGTTTGGAACCTGTGATTCCTGTTAAAGCTTTTGTACATGCCACATTCACAGCTTTATTTTTATCTGTTCAGCAAGTAAATGTTCAGAAATAGGTCATTGTACCCTGAAGAAAATTCAGTGGAACATGCAGTTTGACCAGGGATGGCAAAACAGTTGCATGTATCTGTATATATCACAGTATGAAGTGCTGCCTTGCAGGTATTATTATTAAAGGTTGTAATGATATAATGCTTTGTTTTAACACTAAAGCACAATGGGACTAATTCAGAAGCGGTCACAAAGCGGTTATTGTACGCAAGTCGTCGCTGTTTTCTTACTGCACATGCATCTGAGCCACACTGCACGTGAACAGAGATTAAACTGCTATGGTGGTCGCACCAAGGAATTGGTCACAAACTGAGTGACAGGAAGACAGCGTTTGGGGGCGGGAATGGGAAGTGGTTGGGTAAAAGCTGGCGTGTCATGGCCGTTCAGACGGCAATTAGAAGTTGCAACTTTTCTTGCTACTGGACAGCCCTCAGTGTTCCAGGAGAGCAGCTCAGAGGAGAGCCAGTGATCCAGGAGAGCCCTGTGCGTCTACAGAGGCCCTCAGACTCTGCAACATGACCTGATTTGCGAAGATGGTCCCAATGTATCAGCAATTATAGGCCATCGTATGGAAATGATGCGTCAGCAGTGGACGTCCCTATGCTCAGGTTAGCTTCTGCTCAAGTTAACATATAGTCGCAATTGCGAGCAGGAAAAGATAGCAATGGCAGCAGCAAGAACAACCGCACCTGAATTAGGTCTAATAAGCTTAAACCAAGTTATTGGATTTGAAAAGTCTCAAATTGTCATAATGTGACCAAAAATTAAGGGGCTTTTTTTCAATATGCCCTTAAGGTGACATGATAGTTTGGTATCCGCCTTGCCACAAGCAGCAGCGTAGGATATCCCTAAGACGGCAGTGTTAATTAGTGTGCATGTGTGAACTGAGTTTATGCATGCACCTTGCCGGGGTGCACACACTAATTTCTTCCAGCTCGACAAGTGCCACCTACAGATGGTGTAGGCTCACCCCAGCAGCATAATTATATACCGTAGGTCACAATGCAGGCAGAGGTTTTCAACCCATTTAATTTTCAAATATATTTTAAGAAATCTGATCATACATTTCATAAATGATTGTTTGCAACCCACTGCACTTTATAATGTAGCCTAAACGTGGATGAGTAGCGCTAGTGAGACCTTCAGTATATTATCTCTGTAAAAAATATTCAAATAGGACTCCGCAAAAGAAGAAGGGATTTCAGAAACATACTACTTATAAGCAAGGGTGTAATTCAGAGGTTCTGAAAAGTGGTCCTCAAGGCACCTCAGTGGTCCAGTTTTTAAGTTTATCCATGGTTGGCCATAGGCGATTTAAGTAACACCTCAAGTCAATTTGAATTAACCATCTGTACTGAGCCATGGGTATACCTAAAACCTGGACCACTGTGGTGCCTTGAGGAACATGTTTAAGAACCTATGGTGTAATCTATAGCCAACTGACGACATAACAAAATTTTGGGGTGACACTGGCCATGCTTCTCATCCACTATGTAAGCCCCGCTCTGCTCTTATTAACATGCTCTGGTGCTAGTTTATGCATTGTAAAGCCTTGCTGCTGCATTCCTCGGTGAAAACTATACTGACTGCACTGTCAATAGCAAACTCCCTTCGCCAAGTCACAAACCTCATGTCTTAAGCTGATTACATTACTCTGTTCAAATCCGATGATGTAGACAAAATAACACGGTAGAGAATGGCAGCAATGGATTAAGAACCCACTATAGACTGCCCTTCCTAAAACTGCAGGACAGGTAAATATTCTATTTAACATACTTAACCCCCAAAAATAAAAAGCTCCAAAGCCATGTACATACAGTAACCTTTAAATTCTTGTTAATTGCACCAATTCCATATGAAAACATGGAAATTGGTAATCTCACATGGAACTAACAACATTACACAGCGTTCATACTATTGGATATGTGCTATCTGTTAATCCTCAGTTTGTGTTCCTGCACTGTGGTCTAGAGTGGAAGTTGAGTATAGGCTGTGGGCAGAAACTGGGCAACCTTATGAAGTTCCTGTGCATGGGAGGTGTATGTTGACAGCAGGAATCTTACAGTAGGTAGGCAGGAGCAGGAGACTGTAGACTCTGAAGAACTAGGAGCTAATACAGAGAGATAAACAGCCGGGCTGAGACCAACAAGGAGTAGCTCTGGAACCAGGCTGGGACCAGTAATGTGTATCTCTTCAAACAAGTTGGGACCGGTATTGCGTATCTCTGGAACCAGACGTGAACCAGTTCTGGCTATATTTGGAACCCTTAATGCATAACTCTGGAACCAGGCTTAGACCAGCAAAGTGTAATACTAGAGCTGAGTAGGAAGCACTGTCTCAAAGGTTCTAACAGCTTGGCAGGAACTGTACTTGCTAACCAGAAAGGAACCAGTGGACTTGCCGACTGATCTGGAACTGGTGGACTTGCTAATCGGACTGGAACCGGTGATGCTGATGGCTTGAATGGGACCGATAGACTTGCTGACCATAATGGAACCAGTGATGCTGATTACCAGACTGGAACCAGTGTACTTGTTAACTGGACTAGAACTGGTGATGCTTGAGACTGGACTAGAACCAGTATACTGAGATAGAGATACAATGTTAGAAAACTATGGAGCGCAGTCTTGAACCACACACTGCTGGCAGGGAGTGACGTTGCACTGCAACCAGCCAGCTCTCCAGGAGGTCCTTTTATAGGGGCTACTGGTTGCTGATTGGAGACTTAAGTCAGCTGCTCTGAAGTGGTGCTGCCTTTGTTGGTGCATTGATCAGATGAACTTTTCCGATATGGTGGCACCCAAGACATGAATCCATCGGGAACCACACCAGAGAGAACACCAGGATAGCATGCATCCCGGCTGCACAGTAATCGTGGCTAGAAGACATAAGACAGTGGCCAAGAAGCAGTAGACTACAGGTGCCAGAGGAGCCTCACTGGAGCCGCGACAGGACCCGGAGCGGTATGCATCGGGGTCCGGGAGCCTGGACTGTGACACTAAATAAATAGTAATATATACTTTTGTATTTGCCCCCAAAAGAAAATAAGAGGATTAATCTGCTTACAAACTATCGCTGATCAGTATGAGTGAATTATGAATTGTACATTTATAGTTAATATTGAATTGACATTTTTTGGACTTAATTGTAGTGGAAATACTGCACATTATAAAGGTGTTTCTCTGGAAGAATTTAGCCGACTATTTAATCTTAGTTTTCACACCCCAGCCTCCCTTCCAACCCTCCATGCCAGCTATTGCATTACTCATTCACTACAGGAGAACTTGGCAGCCTAAATTATGTTATTTTTTTTAAGGCTTGTAACACTTGTGGAAACACATTGCACTGTGCTGTAGAGAGGCATCATATTAAGGAAACACTGCCAATTAGAAAATATGAATAATATGCATTATTTACTGTTACTCCCAGGGTGTATGTGACACAATATATTTTTAATGTACCTACGAGTTGATAGAATATTTACATTAATTGTTAATTCAAAATCCTAGCAAAGAATGACAGTGGCAACTAGCATGACCCAAAGACAGCTTATATACTGATATGGATTATTATTAACCTGATTATGGTCCAACAATTCAATAATGCCAAAACTGTATTATAGTTATACTGTCCTATTGTGTGTAATCTAGAGGAAGGTATACAAATTAATAAGTGAATGTTAAGATGTGTTTGTTTACATCGAAGAAGAGACCACTAAAGAGAACATATTATTATTATTATTATTATTATTATTATTATTATTATTATTATTCACTGAACTTAATGGGTGCATTTTTCCAACTTCAGAGACTATGTAACTAAGCATTACCACTTTTCACCCATAGGTGTCTCTATACGACTTTTTTTTATGATACTCAGCTTGCATACGAACCAAATTTTCCAAACTGTTGCACTGGACATTTGACTCATTTGAAACAACATTACCCCTGTATTTTTCTTGCCATCGAATTACCAGTAACTCAAAAAAACCCAACATAAAAATCCCCAGAAAAAACCCCCTATGTGCTTCTACACTACTGCAGACAAAGATCCATTGCAAAATGATAAAAGTGAAGGGGATCATAGAATCCTCTGTCACTTAAAGGCAATCACTAGCAGTTTTTCACACACTGGTTGCTTGTGGGTGGCAGGTTGTGAGCAGGAAAATTATGCTTTTGAGATAGGCAGTGTGCAGGTGTGTACATTATTTATGGGGGCTGTACATGGAGACTGATGAAACAAATTCAGAACTTTACATTGCATTACCGTAACATCTAACCAAAGCAGCCTGTTCTGTAATTCACATGGGGTAATTCTTAGCAGGAAAATTGGGGTTTAATGTTATGGGCTGCACATTTAGGATTGTACCTGTATGGAGAAAATACAGTATTAGTGTTCATGTCATGAAGGGAGAAATTACTGGGACAGAAGTAGGAATGTACATCGAATTCCGATGGTTTAACACCAGTGACATTTTTCTTGTGATGGCAGTGTTTTTCCATTTGATTGTGGCTTTCCGATGGCAGCCGCCATCAAATGGAGTGGAAGTGTTGGCCATTCAATGTTATCATACAGCTGAATACAGCTGTTAAACATCTTTAATTGCCCAAGGGTGCTATTGCACATGTGCAAACATGTTTTGTGGAGCATGCACGAACCATCACAATTTTTTTTCTCATAAAATTATTTTGACGCAATGGTTAGTTACCATCGCATCAAAAGTTTAATTGGTGGAAGGCCAGCAATCATTTTATGGCAGGCTTCCGATGTCCATCCCTAGGCAGAAGTGTGGAGCAGTGACGAGTGTATACTGTATCTGAGGTTAGGAGTCAGGATTCAGATTGCACTTGGAGTATTTACTAAGAGCTTGAAGGGGGCTGGTAGAGGCTATACTGGAGTGAGGGATTGCTGGGGACTGCAGAAAGCTGCTGTGAAGACCAAGTATAGAAGGAAAATTGGGATCTCTGTGTACCGTGTAATAGTGCAGAGACTCCTTGAAGTGGAAGTTACATTATTGTAGAGAAGATACTTTCTGGTATGGATACATTACAAGTCAAATCCAGGCGGAAGAGACACCCTGCTGCAATTGGTCCCTGTGGTATACTATATTACATTGTATTATACCCTATTTGATCTTTACTGGTATTTAACTCTAGTACTCTTTTGTTTCCATTCAACACCATATGTATTTAAGACATTCATTTACACATTCAACTCTACAAATGTCTGTGATAGTGGAGCCCACAAACTGGTATGTTTAAATTGCCGGCTCTCGGGATCCCGGAGGTCAGGATGCTGACGCCGGAATCCCGACAGCTGGCAATACTGGCCAAACAGGACTATTCACACTCAAGGGTGTCCATGACACTCATAGGGGTATATGCAATTCACGGCGAATCGCGGCAAATTATCGCCGTTTTTAAATTCGACACAATTCGACAGGTGAATTCCGGCAGGTGGCTGCCGGAATTCACCATATTCAATGAAAAACGGATTCGACAGTCCCGCGGGCGAAAATCATCCGATTTGCCGGAATTTGGCCGCGATTTAAAAAAAAGGGAAAAAACGGGAAAAACCCGAAAAAAAAATGGCGTGGGGTCCCCCCTCCAAAGCATAACCAGCCTCGGGCTCTTCGAGCTGGTCCTGGTTCTAAAAATGCGGGGAAAAATTGGGCAGGGATCCCCCGTATTTTTAAAACCAGCACCGGGCTCTGCGCCTGGTGCTGGTGCAAAAAATATGGGGGACAAAACGAGTAGGGGTCCCCCGTATTTTTCACACCAGCATCGGGCTCCACTAGCTGGACAGATAATGCCACAGCCGGGGGTCACTTTTATACAGTGCCCTGCGGCCGTGGCATTAAATATCCAACTAGTCACCCCTGGCCGGGGTACCCTGGGGGAGTGGGGACCCCTTCAATCAAGCCCCCCCCCCCCAGCCACCCAAGGGCCAGGGGTGAAGCCTGAGGCTGTCCCCCCCATCCAAAGGCTGCGGATGGGAGGCTGATAGCCTTGAGTAAAATGACAAGAATATTGTTTTTTCCAGCAGTACTACAAGTCCCAGCAAGCCTCCCCCGCAAGCTGGTACTTGGCGAACCACAAGTACCTGCATGCGGGAGAAAACCGGGCCCGCTGGTACCTGTAGTTCTACTGGAAAAAAAATACCAAAATAAAAACAGGACACACACACCGTGACAAGTAAAACTTTATTACACACTGCCGACACACACATACTTACCTATGTTGACACGCCGACTGCCACGGTCTCCGACGATCCGAGGGTACCTGTGAAAACAATTATACTCACCTTCCAGCGTCCAGAGGTACATCCACGTCCAGAGATAATCCACGAACTTGTTAAAAAAAAAAACGAACACCCGTTCCATGCCGGACTGAAAGGGGTCCCATGCTTTCACATGAGACCCCTTTCCACGAATGCCGGGACATCACGTGACTCCTGTCACTGAAGTCCCTTCAGCCAATCAGGAAGCGCTACTTCCGTGGCGCTCACCTGATTGGCTGTGCGCTGTCTGAGCTGTCAGACAGCGCATCGCAAAGCCGCTCCATTAGTTTCAATGGTGGGAACTTTGCCGTCAGCGGTGGGGTTACCCGCGGTCAGCCGCTGACCGGCGGGTGACCTCACCGCTAGCCGCTAAGTTCCCACCATTGAATATAATGGACGGAGCTGTGCGATGCGCTGTCTGAGTTCAGACAGCGCACAGCCAATCAGGTGAGCGCAACGAAGTTGCGCTTCCTGATTGGCTTTAGAGACCTTTGTGTGACAGCTGTCACTGACAGGTCTCATTCGTGGAAAGGGTCTCATGTGTCAGCATGGGACCCCTTTCAGTCCGGTGGTCCGGGTGTTCGTTTTCTTTTTTTGCCAAGTCCGTGGTTTTATCTCTGGACCATGGCTGAGGTGAGTATATTGATCTTTTCTTTTCAGGTATCCGTGGATTCTACATGGAGAAGAGGACCGATGTCGGCGTGTGAACATAGGTAAGTATGTGTGTGTCGGCAGTGTGTAATAAAGTTTTACTGTCACGGTGTCTGTGTACTGTTTTTATTTGGGTATTTTTTTTCCAGTAGAACTACAGGTACCAGCGGGCCCGTTTTTCTCCCGCATGCTGGTACTTGTGGTTCTCCAAGTACCAGCTTGCGGGGGAGGCTTGCTGGGACTTGTAGTTCTTCTGGAAAAAACAATATTCTGTCATTTTACTCAAGGCTATCAGCCTCCCATCCGCAGCCTTTGGATGGGGGGGACAGCCTCGGGCTTCACCCCTGGCCCTTGGGTGGCTGGGGGGGGGACCCCTTGATTGAAGGGGTCCCCACTCCCCCAGGGTACCCCGGCCAGGGGTGACTAGTTGGATATTTAATGCCACGGCCGCAGGGCACTGTATAAAAGTGACCCCCGGCTGTGGCATTATCTGTCCAGCTAGTGGAGCCCGATGCTGGTGTGAAAAATACGGGGGACCCCTGCTCGTTTTGTCCCCCGTATTTTTTGCACCAGCACCAGGCGCAGAGCCCGGTGCTGGTTTTAAAAATACGGGGGACCCCTGCTCAATTTTTCCCCGCATTTTTAGAACCAGGACCAGCTCGAAGAGCCCGAGGCTGGTTATGCTTTGGAGGGGGGACCCCACGCCATTTTTTTTTTTATTTTACCGTTCCAGCAATAAAAAATAAATAAAAAAAAATAATATTTTTAAAAATATATAAATAATACTTGTGCCTCCAAAAAAAAAAAAAAAAGTACCTAATCCCTTCTAATATAAATAGATATGCTATTCCCAAAAAAAAAACACAAAAAAAAACATGTTTAAATTTTTTTTTATTGTTTTCACCCTCCAAAGTGTGACGGATTGAAAATGACGAATTTACTGTCTAAAAGCACTGCTGTCGAATTTCCAAACTTGAATTGAATATGCTTTTGTCGAATTGCAGCACTTGTATCATTGCAGAAAAGTCGAATTTGCAAAAAGTCGAATTTCAAAAAGTCGAATTTTGAAAGTCCGTTTTTTTGACGGAAAGCACTGAATTGCATTGACAATTTTTTTTTTTTTGGCGAAAATGACCCGAAATTCGACAATTTCGGGAATTCGACCGCAATTGCATATACCCCATAGAGTGGGAATAGAACCTGTGGTGAGTGCAGTGAGCCACCGAGTCCACTGCATGGTGAGCGCAGTGAGTCCGCAATTGGACTCTTTGCGCTCACCCCGCTGACATTGAGGCTGGCGGTAAATCATATCGAACCCACCAACTTGGTATAATTACACAGGATGAACATAAACTGGATTCTCTGGTTATGGCCATCTGTGACCTACTGTATCTATTATATCATTCTACCAAATACTGATATCTCCATCATGCATTCTTACTTGAATTAATGGTAATTATGGTTACCGGGTTCCAAGGGCTTGATAATTAGCCCCCAAATACATTTCTCACTTTGAATTTATTTTTTCTGATTTAAATGTGTAACTAATGTAGATCTTTATTTGTCATTATGTTTTGTCATGGTCTCCTCCCTCTACTTTTTAGAAATTCTTGATCAATGGCAGTGATATATATATATATATATATATATATATGTGTGTATATATATAAAATGAACAGTAAGATGGACAAATGTTCAGCATGTATTCTAATCTAGAGGCCTGTAATATAGGTTGCTATAGGCTATATAGTACAGTAAGTCAAAATAACAGTTTAGTTGAATTTTATTTAAGTACAGTATACCGTTATATGGTGAACCTTTTTATAGAACAGAAAATTGTGACAAAATGTATTATCATTTTTATTAGTATTATTATCATTATTATATATTGGGGGTATCCAATTAGCCGCAATAATGCGATCCTTAATTCTACCTAACTCCCAAAATATCTGGTTATCGCAGCCTGCGCGCTCCTGTTAATCACACATATCTTATTACAAATTGTCGATAACGTCAATCGTGCGATAATTCTAGCCAGCAAAAGCATAAGAATAAATGGGGAAATATCCCTGAACTCCTCAAAAAGCCAAACTAACATCACAAAACATTATAGAAGTTTATTAGTGGCCATAATATAACTAACTGGGGTTACTAAATCGAGTCGAATGGCTGTTATATGCTGAAAAATGATAGAAATCTATTTTTTTCTGCAAAATAAATGCTCTCTTTGAATTTGGGGTATATAAAAATGGGTAAATGTATATATATTTGGTCATTTTAGGGGACTGTTAAAAAAGTGGAAACGGACCAACTACTCCCTTCTGTAAGCCTAAAAACACTTGTCCAACTCATAAAGCACCCCAATATACCTGTCCCATACCTGTCCACAATTTCCATCACTTTGCATTTTTTGCATATTATTGGGCAATTAAAAATTATTAAAAACGTAAAAAAGTGCCTAATTAGTCATTAGCGGGGTGTCCCAGGGGTTCTGAAACAAATCCTGATGTTTTTTTTTACCTGAAATAGGGATTTTGCACTACTTATCCGCAGCTCTTAGATGGTGAAGAGAAATCCATGATAAACCCTATGGAGACTTACCGGAAATAACTTTCCCAGATTCTTTCATCTTATAACACCAATCCTCTGATGCACATTAATTATTATTCTGTATAAGCCGTGCGCAATTGTAGGAGGATTTGATACTTGAACCTGTGAATCTTTTATCTTATCTCTATGTGTTTCATGTTGTTGTTGTTTATGTCATATTTCACCTTTGAAACAATTCTTGAGTGTTAACTTTCTAATGTATTTTTATTGAACTGATTAAAAGTTAGGTTTTATTATTTCTGGTGTATAGACTTGAATGGCCTGCAGCTCCTGAACACTGGCAAGCCCCCAGTCTGATTGACAATAGGATCGTGAGACTTAATAACACTCCCAAAATGTCATACATCAGGGAGTGTGGAATCAAACATGAGGCCACGTCCCCTTTTATGTGTGCGCACTGGGTGATACCACTCCCAGTGGTGCCACTTATAATCAGTAGTAACTTAACATTATGATGTAATGCCTGTATGTGCTTTGTATATTTTATTATGTATAATGTTATACCATACTTGTCTCCATGGACTCCTAGTGGGGCAGTTTGCCCCGAAACCCCCCCCCCCCCCAACACACACACACACACACACATTCCTCTCAGCTCCAAGTAAAGCTAAAAATATCCCTCAGTCAGCGGACAGCTGCAAATACCATTGAATGATTTTACCAGTGTGTGCAGTCTGTGCGCAGCCCAGGACTTACTCCTACAGTGTGATGAGAACAGGCGGATCAGGTCTGGAGCTGACGTCACACACCCTCCCTGAAAACACTTGGGAACGCCTGCATTTTCCCTGACACTCCCTGAAAACGGTCAGTTACCACCCACAAACGTCCTCTTTCTGTCAATCAGCATGCGAATGGCTGTGCGATTGAAATTTTCGCACTAGCCTGTTGCTGTTCGGCGATGCCTATTGTTGTTTGGCAATGCGTGTGCGCATTGTGGTGCAAACGCATGCGCAGTCTATCGATAATTGCCTGCTGAGCGAAAATGCACAGCAGCGATCAGGTCTGAATCGGGCCCTAAGAACTTTACGTCTGGCTATATGTTGATTTGCATTTGTCTAACTGCCAGCAATGGTTGGCAGCAAAGTGAAAAAAGCTGTGCACCTGGAACAAACCATGTTGCACTGCACCTGTACATACTGTATATAGGTCACCCATATCCAAAATGCTTGGGGCCAGAGGTAATTTGGATATTGGCATAATGAGATATCTTATGGATGGGACCCAATAATTCATTTATGCTTTATATACACCCTATACACAGCCTGAAGGTTATTTTATATAACGTGTAATAATTCCGTGCGTGGAACAAAGTTTGTATACAGTGATCCATCAGAAAGCAGATGTGTCACTATCTCAGTCATGCTCAAAAAATTTTGTATTTCAGAATATTTTGGATATTGAATTTTCAGATATAGGAGATGCTACCCGTATACTGCATGATTTCTTGTTATACTGCAATATAATCTCAATCTGCCCCCCCTCCCCCCCCCCCCCACCCCACAGTGCAACACGGTTTTATAGTAACATAGTAACAGGGCCTAATTCAGATTTGATCGCAGCAGCAAATTTGTTAGCTAATAGGCAAAACCATGTGCACTGCAGCAGGGGTGGGGTGGGCAGATATAACATATGCAGAGAGAGTTAGATTTGGTTGGGGTGTGTTCAAACTGAAATATAAATTGCAGTGAAAAAATAAAGCAGCCAGTATTTACTATGCACAGAAACAATATAACCCACCCAAATCTAACTCTCTCTGCAAATGTTATATCTGCCCCACCTGCAGTGTACATGGTTTTGCCCATTAGCTAACAAATTTGCTGCTGCATTCAGATCTGAATTACCCCCATAGTTAATGAGGCTGAAAAAAAAGACAATTTGTCCATCGAGTTACACCTGTAGTATAAATCTTACACTATTCTGTATGCAACTATAGTACAATACAGATTGAGTATCCCTTATTCAAAATGCTTGGGACCAGAAGTATTTTGGATATCGAATGTTTCCATATTTTGGAATAATTGCATACCATAATGAGATATCATGCGATGGGACCTAAGTCTAAGCACAGAATACATTTATGTTACATATACACCTTATACACACAACCTGAAGGTCATTTTAGCCAATATTTTTAATAACTTTGTGTATTAAACACAGTTTGTGTACATTGAGCCGTCAGAAAACAAAGGTTTCACTATCTCACTCTCACTCAAAAGATTCCGTATTTCGGAATATTTGGATATGGGATACTCAACCTGTATAATATATAGTGTAATGACAATGTATATGTAGTATATATATATATATATATATATATATATATATATATATATATATATATATAAAATGTAATATAGTATTGTAATATAGTAATGTAATATAGTATGTATATAATGTAAAATAGTGTAATGACACACAGATGGAGTTATGTTTTAAATCTATCTAACACTATAATTTGCGCTGTTATTAAAATACAATAATTTTAAATGCTATATCCTTGGATATCTTTTTCAGTTAGAAATTTATCTAATCCATTTTTAACCATTGGGGGGAATTCAAATGTTTGAAAAGTCGGTTGGGTGTCTGGTTTTTCCTGTCTATTAGATAGGAAAAACAGATACCCAACTGACTTTTCAAACAATTGAATTCCACCCATTGACTGAGTCCACCATTACAACCTTCTCTGGCAGAGAATTCCATATCCTTACTGTAAAGAACCCTTTCCTATGCTGGGTATGAAATTTTCTATCCTCTAACCTCAGAGGATGTCCACGTATCCTGTGTAAAGATTTTTCAATAAACAAGTCGCCTGATAGCTCCATGTATTATCACTTTATATATTTAAAAATATTGACAATGTCTCCTCTTAGCGCCTCTTTTCTAGTGTAAGGGTTCTTGTTACTTTTGCTTTGCTCCCAACTTAGACCCATTCCCAGTATCTTCTAACACCACAATTACTTAATAAGAACATTCCATCAGTCTGACATTATTCTTGTGTTTTTCAAAGTAATCAGAGCTTGCATCTGCTTTTCTGTACATCTATATTATTCCACCTTCTGTACGTTGGCTATAACTGTACATATGGAGAGTGATAAAGTGGACAGTACAGTTTGTTGGGGACTGTCTCGCTGTCCCACCCGTGAGCAGCAGTGTCCTGCGGTGGGGTGGGGGGGTCAGTCACTTGCTGCCCTGCTTAGCATGCGCACACAGCATCTACTCACGGAGACAGAAGGACTGTGGGCATGCCAGCAGCTCACTGAGCGCTGATCATGCCCTCATAGTGACGTGAAGCGGGGGGCCGTTGCTTGCGATATTATCATGAAGCGACGCCCCTTCTCTGAGGCCATGCCCCCTTTCCACGCAGGAGTCCCTCTTGATGCGGTAAAGTTGGAAGACTATGGATAAGGTACTGGCTAATCAGTTGTCCTAATCATCCTAATGTTACAGGCTGTGTTTGAAAAATAGCAGCTTGGAACTGATTGTCTGGTAGTTTATCTCTCTCTCTGATTTATCACTCTCCAAGTGGACATATACAGCATGTTTTTGAGCAAATGCATAAGAGTAACGGATCCAGAGGTGGAAGCACAAATTCTGCTTATACCATACCCAAAACCTCCCAACATGTCAGTTAAAAATTGGGACTCCCTGTGTGTGCCTGAAAATGGAGCCAGTCTCATGACAAGCGGAAATGGCCTCATGGCATATCCCTGAGTCTGGGCTGCCCTCAGACTCTCCTCCCTGTGTAGATGTCATGCACATATGCACAGCATCTAGTCACATGCAGAGCAGTGGTGTGACAGTGCTCCCCCAGAATTTTCTCTCCCATGGGGCACTGCAGCACGCAGGTGGGATGGCGGGATAGAGCCTAAAAGTGGGACTGGCGCCCAAAGCAGGATAGTTGGAGTGTATGCTCATACTACGTTACTCCATTCATTGAACAGAGCTCCAGATGGTAAGAGCAGTAAACAGTTTATTACACAGTCCTACATAATGTTCACAGCAAGCCTTTGATTAACTCCAGCTTTCCTAATCAAATGCTACCTAATGAGGCATTATGTATTAATACCTAGTTTCAGACATTTTATTTTGGGAAAACTGCTGAAAGATAAACAAGCCCCCAATTCACACAAACATACAGTATCAAAAATACATACAACCCAAACAAATAATAAGCTACATCCCAAAAATATTATTTATCTATTAAGTGCCAAAGTCCTCTGAGGGCTGTACTATATGTGGAGCTTAACATCATTCTGTCATGTAACAGTTGTATCCAGTGTTACACAAACTCAATGACCCTGCTCAGAAAGCGTGTAAACATGAGGGAAAAGGACACATACAGTAAGTGAGGAAATTAGAAACAAAAAATAAATGCCATTATATAAGCACCTTGATGTAAAACGCATTTGGTCTGGCTGTTGGAATGCTGGTGAATCACAACTGAACTAACCACAAGCTTAATTGAGGTAACCCACAAGGTTAATACCTTTGGTGCCTACTTTGGCACAAAGAGGACTGATCTACACTGAAATAGGTGAGTAGGTTACTGTGGATTCTACTGGACAAGAGGATGTACAGGGGATGTAGGTAAGTATATGTGAGTGTGCGTATGTATGTGATTGTGCAAGAGTGTCAATTAAACTTTTACTTTCTGCGGTGTGTGAATTGTCTTTTTTATATATATATTTTTTTACAGAGAGACTACAGGTGCCAGAAGGCCATTAATGCCCGGTATGCTGGTACTTGTGGTTCTCCAAATACCGGCATGCGGGGAGGCTTTCTGGGACCTATAGTTCCACATGTAAAAGACAACATTATTTCTTACTTTTTACACTTTAATGCTATTAACTCAGCACCCACTGTCCAGGGGTGCCTAGGATAGCACCGGGCTTCAGCCCTGGCCTTGGGTGTCTGGGGTGGGGGAGCAATTTATTAGAGCGGTCCCCACTCTTCCAGGGTACCATGGCCAGTGCCAACTAGTTGGGGGGGTAATGTTACAGCCGTGCAGACTAATATAAGAGTGTCCCCAGACTGTAACATTACCTCCCTGGCTAGCGGAAGCTGGCGCCGGTTTCAAAAATATGAGGGATCCCTACATCTTTTTCCCCCTGTATTTTTGGAAACAGGATTGGTCCGTGAGCCTGGGGTGGGTTATGCTTTTGAAGGGGTGGAACCCCACATTGTTATTTTTCTTTGTATTTGTAACTTTTTTATTAACTGTTATAGACAGAAGAATGAACAGATCTCACTAATCTGTGCATGCTTCTGTCAAACTCACACATTGTAATGTGAATTTCATTACAATGTACGAGTTTGACAAAATCATGAGAATACTCATATTGGCTGAGTTTTGGGACAAACTCGCACCTTTTAATATGCAAGTAGTGTGATCTTGTTGTGCACAAAAAACTCGGACTCTATGACATTTGGCCCTATTAGAGTGTCTAACTGGGAGAGGGAGGAAGTTCTGAAGAATGAGGCATCTCAAAAAATCCTGAAGGCAAGCATGAGAGGAAGTGACCAGGGCGGAGGACAGGCTTTGGACAGAAAAGAAGCAGAGAGGGCAAGTGGGAGTATGGACAGATGAGAGGTTAGAGATGTAGACAAGTGAAGAGTCATTTAAGGTTTTATAACAGAGGGTCAGAAGTCTGTATTCCGAGCCAGATTGGGAGATACTGTAGTGAAGTAGATAGCAGAAGGAGAGGCAGAGGGTAGAGTGGAAAATGATCCACCCAGGTCCTGTCATTCAGAGTAGCAAACGTTTTTAACCGCTAATAACATATGTGTTTCTCTGACAATACAGGCTAAATTGTCCAATTCTCCAATTTCAAGGTGTTTCTGCTAAATGGATGGTTCTAACTCTAAGCTATAAGAGTACCAACATTACATTACTTATAAAGTGTATACCTTTAAATTCAAAGCAGACACAACATTTGAAGTTTCATAAATATACATAAGCATTGATACTTCTCTTATCACTAATACCTCTGCTATCACTAACACCTCTCTTATCACTAATACTTCTGCTATCACTAATGCCTCTCTTATCACTAATACCTCTGCTATCACTAATACCTCTCTTATTACCAATACCTCTGCTATCACTAATACCCTCTTATCACTAATTCTTCTGCTATCACTAATACCCTCTTACACTAATACCTCTGCTATCACTAGCACCTCTCTTATCACTTATACATCTGCTATCACTAATGCCTCTCTTATCACTAATACCTCTGCTATCATTAATACCTCTCTTATTACCAATACCTCTGCTATCACTAATACCTCTCTTATTACCAATACCTCTGCTATCACTAATACCCTCTTATCACTAATTCTTCTGCTATCACTAATATCTCTCTTATCACTAATACTTCTGCTATCACTAATGCCTCTATTATCACTAATACCTCTGCTATCACTAATACCTCTCTTATTACCAATACCTCTGCTATCACTAATACCTCTCTTATTACCAATACCTCTGCTATCACTAATACCCTCTTATCACTAATTCTTCTGCTATCACTAGCACCTCTCTTATCACTAATACTTCTGCTATCACTAATGCCTCTCTTATCACTTATACCTCTGCTATCACTAATGCTTCTGTTATCAATAATACCTCTGCTATCACTAATATCTTAGCATTAATGCAGCACCTCCGTAAGATTATGATGTGACACCTAGTACCTACAAAGAATGTTCCATAAAAGAAGATGTGTGTATCTTGGGATATGAATAACACATGCTTAGAGACTATTGCGGCTTGTACAAAACAACTGAAGTCAAACATGTATAGTACAAACACAAGTCTTTAAAGAATCATTTTTCCAAATCTGGAATATCCTCAGTATAACCTGGCCCAAAAACGTTACTACCTGGGTACTGACACTCAGGCTGTCAGGACCAATGATATCTTATGCATAAATAACTCTACTCCCACTCACTCTAGCAGTTGCCTCTGAACAACAAAGTGACTGCCCGACAATATGCTGCCAAAGAGGAAGTGCTGGAGAACTCAGCAGTGATAGGCAAGTACAGAGCATCAGGAATCCCAACAGGTAGTCTGAATGCTGAAATCCAGGGGCCTAATTCAGACCTGATCGCTCCTCTGTAAATTTGCAGAGGTCTGCGATCCGATAGTTGCCGCCCATAGAGAGTGAAAACCTGCCCTGTGCAAGTGTGCGAATGCACACGTACGCCGTGCGAAAACTTCGCAACACACTCACCATCAAATAATTTTTTTCCAGTCTGTGCTTAGCCCAGGACTTACTCCTACAGTGCGATACAAACAAGCTGTTCGCAGGCTGGAGCTGACGTCACACACCCTCCCTGAAAATGCTTGGGAACATCTGCGTTTTTCCTGACACTCCCAGAAATTGAGCAGTTACCAACCACAAACATGTGCTTCCTGTCAATCAACTTGCGTATGCCTAGTGGTCGAAATTTTTTCACCATTCTGTCGCTGGTTGGGCTTGCGCTTACACATTGTGGTGCATACGCTTGCGCAGTCATTCTATAATCAGCCACTGTGTGATTTTGCACAACAGCGATCAGGTCTGAATTAGGTCCCAGGTACAAAAGGTAACCATTTGGGACAAGGTTCAAGTTTTATCCTAACTGCCAACTTTATGGACCTCTCCTTCAGGAGTCCAAGGGGGAGGTCCAAGTTTCAAATGCGCGGAGCGTGGTGACATGATTCATCTCAATGTAACCCCTCGCCGCTGGGTAATGCTGAGATCTGCAGAATCGCACAGGTCTGGGAAGGGGCCATGATGACTAGATTACATTATTGGGTCCCCGCCCACTTGAATTACATCATCAAATCCCTGGGAAGGGGGAGCATGGCCAATTCACCCGGGACACTCAAAAAAGTCTGGTGTCTCCTGGACAATTGGGAAAATATACAAGTACGGTTTTACATATGATATTCCCCCACAAACTGAATGATCCTTTCTAACCCCCTGCTACTCATTTATTTTCATTCTCTTTTTGTCCTAATGATTTTTATCTATTCCCATTGTTTATATAATAAGGGAAAAAACAGAAAAAGTCCAAATGGTTTCAATAATTTATAAGGTTATTCTTTGATGCCTAAGTTTCCCATTTGCTAGCCCCTCATATGGAGGTTTTCAGGATAACGGTATTCAATACCAGTGGCACCAAGAGGGTAGAGAGTTAGGAGCGTGTACTAATTTCCCAGGCCTGGGCTGTTGAAGTGGACCGGCGGGACCCGGGTCCGCTGTGCCCCTTCCAAGTATATCTATGCTTAAGGCCAGCACCATCGTCCCAGTGATATCTTTGGGAAGATGGCGTCTGCACATGAAAGTAAAGGCCTTTGATCTTTAGTGCACATGCGCCATCTTCTCAAATATCACTGGGGAGATGGTGCCAGCCGAGGAGGAGGGACTCGCTTCCTGCAAACAAGGTAGGATGCGGGTGCTCTTTCCTGTGGCCCCTCATGCCCTCCTGCATTAGAATGACAGCCCCCCATTCATTAATGTGGCCTGGCGTGGCTCTCTATACCCCTGTTCCATACCAAGGGGCAGATTTGCTAGCCATTGGATTTTCAAAGCTGATGATGATCATCAACTTTGACTGATGCTTTTCAAATGGCAATAGTAATTAATGCTGAACAAGCCCGATTTAGCAATAATTGCTATTGCCATTTGATAAACCTCAGCCAATCACTGACTTTGAATATTTGCTGTTTAGTGAAACTCCCCCCAAAGCTTTGATGCCATTTGGGCAGCCCTGACTTTAGATGACATTTATGGATACAAATAAACTGTAATATGTTATAGTGAACACCAATGTGTAAGGTGATCACTACTTGACGTTAGTCTGCGCACTAACGTCTGCGCACACTGTAGTCTGCGCACATTGTACATTGAAAAATTAAAATAATATTTCCTGGAACTATTTAACTTACAAATGTAATTGCAAAGCATTTTAGTACAGTTGACGTTTTTTATGTATGTTAAGGGATTGTTAGAACTTTCCCGCAGTTTACACTAAAATAATCTATACATACTGTAGCTAATTGAAGCATAAATGCTTACTCTCCAAAATCTGGTGATGGGTAAACAAAAAGAAAATATTGTTTGCATGATATAATAAGCAGTCCTTGAAATAAACAGGATAAAGTTGGGAATGTTTTCATTTAACTGTATTCCTCAATTACAAATGGCCCCTGGGGTCACTTGGTTCATGTAATTTCAAGGACATAAATTGACGTTAACAAATCCTGCTCCAGATTCTCAAGTCTTTATCATGTAGCCATTATTTGCTAAAACAGGCTTTAAAGTTCTCATAATAAAATAACAGAAAGCAGGTTACATGTGAAGACAGCTATGATTTCTCAATTTTCCACACTAGGTGGCGCAATAGATTTGAATTCTGCCCAAGCAGCAATCTCAGGAACTTACTAAAGTATACAACATAGAACATAACAATTTTACTTTTTGCAAGCTGGATCAAAAAACAATCGCTCCTTGTTTTACTAAATGCTGTTTAAAAGGCAAAAGGTTAAAAATGTGACATTCACACAATATACAGAACACTTCATTACTTTTATGTGATTGGATTGTACTGACATTTTTCTAATTAGGATTCACGCATTTAGCATGTGAAAGAAATGCATGTAAACTGCATCTGTGGATACTATAAGACAGAAAGCCATGACAGTGATATCTTACTTACAAATCGGAAACCAATTGCAATAAAGAAGCAATCTTAAAGAGGACTTGCCATATTCAGTTCCTATTCTATTGCTTTACTACATAATGCCTTGTAAAGGAGGGTTTCTCATGACCTAGCTGACCCAGAAGAGAGTGTTTAATAAAGAATGGTGTTTATGTACTATGCTCGCTCCTGGGACGGCTGCCCACAGACTTCACAGGATAGGCGTGAAGTATAGAGGAAGCAAGGTTGGCAATGTGCATATTAAGCTGGCAGCTAAGCTTCAGACAAAGCTATGTTCACTTCTGGGCTGTCTACCTCTGTACTATACCTCACAGCTCTCCTGCTATGAGCTCTGGAGGAAGACAGCCCAAATTAGAGCACAGAGCACTGAGAACACACAGGGGTAAATTTACTGAGATAGGAGTTCTATTTAAGATGGGATGTTGCCCATAGCAACCAATCAGATTATATTTCTCATTTATCTAGCAGCTGTTTGAAGATAATACCTGAAATCTGATTGGTTGCTATGGGCAACATCCCATCTTAAATAGAACTCCCATCTTAGTAAATTTACCCCACTGTGTTAAGTGAACTCTCCCTGTTGATTATGATCATAAAGCAATCCCATATGTTTTCTACCTACATAGTGCTCAGTAGAGATGAGCGGGTTCGGTTTCTTTGAATCCGAACCCGCACGAACTTCACTTTTTTTTCCACGGGTCCGAGCGACTCGGATCTTCCCGCCTTGCTCGGTTAACCCGAGCGCGCCCGAACGTCATCATGACGCTGTCGGATTCTCGCGAGGCTCGGATTCTATCGCGAGACTCGGATTCTATATAAGGAGCCGCGCGTCGCCGCCATTTTCACTCGTGCATTGAGATTGATAGGGAGAGGACGTGTCTGGCGTCCTCTCCATTAGAATAGAGATAGATAGATTAGATAGAGAGAGATTGTGCAGAGTCGCAGACAGAGTTAGTTTACCACAGTCAGTGACCAGTGCAGCAGCTAGTTAACTTTTATTTAATATAATATATCCGTTCACTTCTCTCTGCTATATCCGTTCTCTGCCTGAAAAAAAAAACGATACACAGCACAGTCAGTCACACAGTGTGACTCAGTCTGTGTGCACTCAGCTCAGCCCAGTGTGCTGCACAGTCATCAATGTATAAATTAAAAGCTTATAATTAATTGTGGGGGAGACTGGGGAGCACTGCAGGTTGTTAGCAGGAGCCAGGAGTACAATTATATAAATTAACAGTGCACACTTTTGCTGCAGGAGTGGTGACCAGTGCCTGACCACCAGTATAGTATTGTTGTATACTACTAATATCTCTTTAAATATCAACCAGTCTATATTAGCAGCAGACACAGTACAGTGCGGTAGTTCACGGCTGTGGCTACCTCTGTGTCGGCACACGGCAGGCAGTCCGTCCGACCAGAATTGTATTATTTATTATTATATACCTACCACCTAACCGTGGTTTTTTTTTCATTCTTTATACCGTCATAGTGTCATCCTAATTGTTACGAGTATACTACTATCTCTTTATCAACCAGTGTACAGTGCGGTAGTTCACGGCTGTGGCTACCTCTGTGTCGGCACACGGCAGGCAGTCCGTCCGACCAGAATTGTATTATTTATTATTATATACCTACCACCTAACCGTGGTTTTTTTTTCATTCTTTATACCGTCATAGTGTCATCCTAATTGTTACGAGTATACTACTATCTCTTTATCAACCAGTGTACAGTGCGGTAGTTCACGGCTGTGGCTACCTCTGTGTCGGCACACGGCAGGCAGTCCGTCCGACCAGAATTGTATTATTTATTATTATATACCTACCACCTAACCGTGGTTTTTTTTTCATTCTTTATACCGTCATAGTGTCATCCTAATTGTTACGAGTATACTACTATCTCTTTATCAACCAGTGTACAGTGCGGTAGTTCACGGCTGTGGCTACCTCTGTGTCGGCACACGGCAGGCAGTCCGTCCGACCAGAATTGTATTATTTATTATTATATACCTACCACCTAACCGTGGTTTTTTTTTCATTCTTTATACCGTCATAGTGTCATCCTAATTGTTACGAGTATACTACTATCTCTTTATCAACCAGTGTACAGTGCGGTAGTTCACGGCTGTGGCTACCTCTGTGTCGGCACACGGCAGGCAGTCCGTCCGACCAGAATTGTATTATTTATTATTATATACCTACCACCTAACCGTGGTTTTTTTTTCATTCTTTATACCGTCATAGTGTCATCCTAATTGTTACGAGTATACTACTATCTCTTTATCAACCAGTGTACAGTGCGGTAGTTCACGGCTGTGGCTACCTCTGTGTCGGCACACGGCAGGCAGTCCGTCCGACCAGAATTGTATTATTTATTATTATATACCTACCACCTAACCGTGGTTTTTTTTTCATTCTTTATACCGTCATAGTGTCATCCTAATTGTTACGAGTATACTACTATCTCTTTATCAACCAGTGTACAGTGCGGTAGTTCACGGCTGTGGCTACCTCTGTGTCGGCAGTCGGCAGGCAGTCCGTCCATCCATAATTGTATTATTATTATAATATATACCACCTAACCGTGGTTTTTTTTTCATTCTTTATACCGTCATAGTGTCATACTAGTTGTTACGAGTATACTACTATCTCTTTATCAACCAGTGTACAGTGCGGTAGTTCACGGCTGTGGCTACCTCTGTGTCGGCAGTCGGCAGACAGTCCGTCCATCCATAATTGTATTATTATTATAATATATACCACCTAACCGTGGTTTTTTTTTCATTCTTTATACCGTCGTCATAGTGTCATACTAGTTGTTACGAGTATACTACTATCTCTTTATCAACCAGTGTACAGTGCGGTAGTTCACGGCTGTGGCTACCTCTGTGTCGGCAGTCGGCAGGCAGTCCGTCCATCCATAATTGTATTATTATTATAATATATACCACCTAACCGTGGTTTTTTTTTCATTCTTTATACCGTCGTCATAGTGTCATACTAGTTGTTACGAGTATACTACTATCTCTTTATCAACCAGTGTACAGTGCGGTAGTTCACGGCTGTGGCTACCTCTGTGTCGGCAGTCGGCAGGCAGTCCGTCCATCCATAATTGTATTATTATTATAATATATACCACCTAACCGTGGTTTTTTTTTCATTCTTTATACCGTCGTCATAGTGTCATACTAGTTGTTACGAGTATACTACTATCTCTTTATCAACCAGTGTACAGTGCGGTAGTTCACGGCTGTGGCTACCTCTGTGTCGGCAGTCGGCAGGCAGTCCGTCCATCCATAATTGTATTATTATTATAATATATACCACCTAACCGTGGTTTTTTTTTCATTCTTTATACCGTCGTCATAGTGTCATACTAGTTGTTACGAGTATACTACTATCTCTTTATCAACCAGTGTACAGTGCGGTAGTTCACGGCTGTGGCTACCTCTGTGTCGGCAGTCGGCAGGCAGTCCGTCCATCCATAATTGTATTATTATTATAATATATACCACCTAACCGTGGTTTTTTTTTCATTCTTTATACCGTCGTCATAGTGTCATACTAGTTGTTACGAGTATACTACTATCTCTTTATCAACCAGTGTACAGTGCGGTAGTTCACGGCTGTGGCTACCTCTGTGTCGGCAGTCGGCAGGCAGTCCGTCCATCCATAATTGTATTATTATTATAATATATACCACCTAACCGTGGTTTTTTTTTCATTCTTTATACCGTCGTCATAGTGTCATACTAGTTGTTACGAGTATACTACTATCTCTTTATCAACCAGTGTACAGTGCGGTAGTTCACGGCTGTGGCTACCTCTGTGTCGGCAGTCGGCAGGCAGTCCGTCCATCCATAATTGTATTATTATTATAATATATACCACCTAACCGTGGTTTTTTTATACCACCTAACCGTGGCAGTCCGTCCATAATTGTATACTAGTATCCAATCCATCCATCTCCATTGTTTACCTGAGGTGCCTTTTAGTTCTGCCTATAAAATATGGAGAACAAAAAAGTTGAGGTTCCAAAATTAGGGAAAGATCAAGATCCACTTCCACCTCGTGCTGAAGCTGCTGCCACTAGTCATGGCCGAGACGATGAAATGCCAGCAACGTCGTCTGCCAAGGCCGATGCCCAATGTCATAGTACAGAGCATGTCAAATCCAAAACACCAAATATCAGAAAAAAAAGGACTCCAAAACCTAAAATAAAATTGTCGGAGGAGAAGCGTAAACTTGCCAATATGCCATTTACCACACGGAGTGGCAAGGAACGGCTGAGGCCCTGGCCTATGTTCATGGCTAGTGGTTCAGCTTCACATGAGGATGGAAGCACTCAGCCTCTCGCTAGAAAACTGAAAAGACTCAAGCTGGCAAAAGCACCGCAAAGAACTGTGCGTTCTTTGAAATCCCAAATCCACAAGGAGAGTCCAATTGTGTCGTTTGCGATGCCTGACCTTCCCAACACTGGACGTGAAGAGCATGCGCCTTCCACTATTTGCATGCCCCCTGCAAGTGCTGGAAGGAGCACCCGCAGTCCAGTTCCTGATAGTCAGATTGAAGATGTCAGTGTTGAAGTACACCAGGATGAGGAGGATATGGGTGTTGCTGGCGCTGGGGAGGAAATTGACCAGGAGGATTCTGATGGTGAGGTGGTTTGTTTAAGTCAGGCACCCGGGGAGACACCTGTTGTCCGTGGGAGGAATATGGCCGTTGACATGCCAGGTGAAAATACCAAAAAAATCAGCTCTTCGGTGTGGAGGTATTTCACCAGAAATGCGGACAACAGGTGTCAAGCCGTGTGTTCCCTTTGTCAAGCTGTAATAAGTAGGGGTAAGGACGTTAACCACCTCGGAACATCCTCCCTTATACGTCACCTGCAGCGCATTCATAATAAGTCAGTGACAAGTTCAAAAACTTTGGGTGACAGCGGAAGCAGTCCACTGACCAGTAAATCCCTTCCTCTTGTAACCAAGCTCACGCAAACCACCCCACCAACTCCCTCAGTGTCAATTTCCTCCTTCCCCAGGAATGCCAATAGTCCTGCAGGCCATGTCACTGGCAAGTCTGACGAGTCCTCTCCTGCCTGGGATTCCTCCGATGCATCCTTGCGTGTAACGCCTACTGCTGCTGGCGCTGCTGTTGTTGCCGCTGGGAGTCGATGGTCATCCCAGAGGGGAAGTCGTAAGCCCACTTGTACTACTTCCAGTAAGCAACTGACTGTTCAACAGTCCTTTGCGAGGAAGATGAAATATCACAGCAGTCATCCTACTGCAAAGCGGATAACTGAGGCCTTGGCATCCTGGGTGGTGAGAAACGTGGTTCCGGTATCCATCATTACTGCAGAGCCAACTAGAGACTTGTTGGAGGTACTGTGTCCCCGGTACCAAATACCATCTAGGTTCCATTTCTCTAGGCAGGCGATACCGAAAATGTACACAGACCTCAGAAAAAGAGTCACCAGTGTCCTAAAAAATGCAGCTGTACCCAATGTCCACTTAACCACGGACATGTGGACAAGTGGAGCAGGGCAGGGTCAGGACTATATGACTGTGACAGCCCACTGGGTAGATGTATGGACTCCCGCCGCAAGAACAGCAGCGGCGGCACCAGTAGCAGCATCTCGCAAACGCCAACTCTTTCCTAGGCAGGCTACGCTTTGTATCACCGCTTTCCAGAATACGCACACAGCTGAAAACCTCTTACGGCAACTGAGGAAGATCATCGCGGAATGGCTTACCCCAATTGGACTCTCCTGTGGATTTGTGGCATCGGACAACGCCAGCAATATTGTGTGTGCATTAAATCTGGGCCAATTCCAGCACGTCCCATGTTTTGCACATACCTTGAATTTGGTGGTGCAGAATTTTTTAAAAAACGACAGGGGCGTGCAAGAGATGCTGTTGGTGGCCAGAAGAATTGCGGGACACTTTCGGCGTACAGGCACCACGTACAGAAAACTGGAGCACCACCAAAAACTACTGAACCTGCCCTGCCATCATCTGAAGCAAGAAGTGGTAACGAGGTGGAATTCAACCCTCTATATGCTTCAGAGGTTGGAGGAGCAGCAAAAGGCCATTCAAGCCTATACAATTGAGCACGATATAGTAGGTGGAATGCACCTGTCTCAAGTGCAGTGGAGAATGATTTCAACGTTGTGCAAGGTTCTGATGCCCTTTGAACTTGCCACACGTGAAGTCAGTTCAGACACTGCCAGCCTGAGTCAGGTCATTCCCCTCATCAGGCTTTTGCAGAAGAAGCTGGAGGCATTGAAGAAGGAGCTAACACGGAGCGATTCCGCTAGGCATGTGGGACTTGTGGATGCAGCCCTTAATTCGCTTAACAAGGATTCACGGGTGGTCAATCTGTTGAAATCAGAGCACTACATTTTGGCCACCGTGCTCGATCCTAGATTTAAAGCCTACCTTGGATCTCTCTTTCCGGCAGACACAGGTCTGCTGGGGTTGAAAGACCTGCTGGTGACAAAATTGTCAAGTCAAGCGGAACGCGACCTGTCAACATCTCCTCCTTCACATTCTCCCGCAACTGGGGGTGCGAGGAAAAGGCTCAGAATTCCGAGCCCACCCGCTGGCGGTGATGCAGGGCAGTCTGGAGCGACTGCTGATGCTGACATCTGGTCCGGACTGAAGGACCTGACAACGATTACGGACATGTCGTCTACTGTCACTGCATATGATTCTCTCAACATTGATAGAATGGTGGAGGATTATATGAGTGACCGCATCCAAGTAGGCACGTCACACAGTCCGTACTTATACTGGCAGGAAAAAGAGGCAATTTGGAGGCCCTTGCACAAACTGGCTTTATTCTACCTAAGTTGCCCTCCCACAAGTGTGTACTCCGAAAGAGTGTTTAGTGCCGCCGCTCACCTTGTCAGCAATCGGCGTACGAGGTTACATCCAGAAAATGTGGAGAAGATGATGTTCATTAAAATGAATTATAATCAATTCCTCCGCGGAGACATTGACCAGCAGCAATTGCCTCCACAAAGTACACAGGGAGCTGAGATGGTGGATTCCAGTGGGGACGAATTGATAATCTGTGAGGAGGGGGATGTACACGGTGATATATCGGAGGGTGAAGATGAGGTGGACATCTTGCCTCTGTAGAGCCAGTTTGTGCAAGGAGAGATTAATTGCTTCTTTTTTGGGGGGGGTCCAAACCAACCCGTCATATCAGTCACAGTCGTGTGGCAGACCCTGTCACTGAAATGATGGGTTGGTTAAAGTGTGCATGTCCTGTTTTGTTTATACAACATAAGGGTGGGTGGGAGGGCCCAAGGATAATTCCATCTTGCACCTCTTTTTTCTTTTCTTTTTCTTTGCATCATGTGCTGATTGGGGAGGGTTTTTTGGAAGGGACATCCTGCGTGACACTGCAGTGCCACTCCTAGATGGGCCCGGTGTTTGTGTCGGCCACTAGGGTCGCTAATCTTACTCACACAGCTACCTCATTGCGCCTCTTTTTTTCTTTGCGTCATGTGCTGTTTGGGGAGGGTTTTTTGGAAGGGACATCCTGCGTGACACTGCAGTGCCACTCCTAGATGTGCCCGGTGTTTGTGTCGGCCACTAGGGTCGCTAATCTTACTCACACAGTCAGCTACCTCATTGCGCCTCTTTTTTTCTTTGCGTCATGTGCTGTTTGGGGAGGGTTTTTTGGAAGGGCCATCCTGCGTGACACTGCAGTGCCACTCCTAGATGGGCCCGGTGTTTGTGTCGGCCACTAGGGTCGCTTATCTTACTCACACAGCGACCTCGGTGCAAATTTTAGGACTAAAAATAATATTGTGAGGTGTGATGTGTTCAGAATAGGCTGAAAATGAGTGTAAATTATGTTTTTTGAGGTTAATAATACTTTGGGATCAAAATTACCCCCAAATTCTATGATTTAAGCTGTTTTTTAGGGTTTTTTTAAAAAAACACCCGAATCCAAAACACACCCGAATCCGACAAAAAAAATTCGGTGAGGTTTTGCCAAAACGCGGTCGAACCCAAAACACGGCCGCGGAACCGAACCCAAAACCAAAACACAAAACCCGAAAAATTTCCGGCGCTCATCTCTAGTGCTCAGAACACTATTTTACGTTGTAATAATATGGCAATAGAGAACCTGCTAAGAGGGTATCTCCAAGTGGTTCAGGCCAGTAACATTTGAAAAATTATAATAGTAGGACATTTTCAGAATTCAAATTGTGTAGGTATATTACTGACCAACAAGATGAAACTCTTCACCGTTGGTGGTTTATGTCACGGGCCCATAAATACTGTAAGTCAAATCATGTCAGGTTTTCTCATCCCTAATCACATACTTCCCCAGGGTTTTATTTGTCCCCTCAGGGAGATCCATGAGAGAAGGTCCACAGGGCAAGTGCTGGGGCACTGGGAGATGATGTTAATTGCATTATCAAGACCCCGCCTTCTTTAGAAGGGGGACAGTTGGATCTGGGAGGTCAGTCTACTATCCCAGAACCCTGGAAGAACACCCCAAAATACAAAAGTATGTTACAAACCCACCCAATACTACATTCATATACTCTACTGTACAGTTATATTTACTTAGTAGCTATCATTGTGATACACAAATCCCCATTGTGAGCTCTAATACAATATTTTATAAAATGAAATATGAAATAAGAAATAAACACTTAAAGGAGAAATGTAGCACAAATGTCAGTTTTTGAGATGACAAAATAATAACAAAGTATAAACATCTGACCTTGTACAATGTATTTCCCCACCCTAGTGTGAAACTGACGAGATTCTCACCATCAGGATGCTTGTGTTGCATGCATCCTGACCGCTGGTAACGCGTATGTATTCCTTTTACAGACCCCGACACCCTTCCTATGCGCTGTTGGAGAACTGTATACCTTTCACTAATGCTCTGACTGTGGCTTCCTGAGTGCTTATCCTCAGTGGCATATGGGAGTGGGACATATGGTCAAGGGAGATTGCATGCTATACACTCTGCTTCCAGAACAGTGGGGCGGATGTATTACGCCTGGAGAAGGGATAAAGAAGAAGGGATAAAGAAGTGATAAAGCAGTGATAAGTGCAAGGTGATAACGCACCGGCCAATCAGCTCCTAACTGTCATTTTTCAAACCCGTAATGATTGGCTGGTGCGTTATCACCTTGCGCTTATCACTGGTTTATCCCTTCTCCAGGTTAATACTAGAGATGAGCGCCTGAAATTTTTCTGGTTTTGTGTTTTGGTTTTGGGTTCGGTTCCGCGGCCGTGTTTTGGGTTCGACCGCGTTTTGGCAAAACCTCACCGAATTTTTTTTGTCGGATTCGGGTGTGTTTTGGATTCGGGTGTTTTTTTCAAAAAACCCTAAAAAACAGCTTAAATCATAGAATTTGGGGGTCATTTTGATCCCATATTATTATTAACCTCAAAAACCATAATTTCCACTCATTTTCAGTCTATTCTGAATACCTCACACCTCACAATATTATTTTTAGTCCTAAAATTTGCACCGAGGTCGCTGGATGACTAAGCTAAGCGACCCTAGTGGCCGACACAAACACCTGGCCCATCTAGGAGTGGCACTGCAGTGTCACGCAGGATGGCCCTTCCAAAAAACACTCCCCAAACAGCACATGACGCAAAGAAAAAAAGAGGTGCAATGAGGTAGCTGTGTGACTAAGCTCAGCGACCCAAGTGCCCGACACAAACACCTGGCCCATCTAGGAGTGGCACTGCAGTGTCACGCAGGATGTCCCTTCCAAAAAACCCTCCCCAAACAGCACATGACGCAAAGAAAAAAAGAGGCGCAATGAGGTAGCTGTGTGAGTAAGATTAGCGACCCTAGTGGCCGACACAAACACCGGGCCCATCTAGGAGTGGCACTGCAGGATGTCCCTTCCAAAAAACCCTCCCCAAACAGCACATGACGCAAAGAAAAATAACAGAAAAAAGAGGTGCAAGATGGAATTGTCCTTGGGCCCTCCCACCCACCCTTATGTTGTATAAACAGGACATGCACACTTTAACCAACCCATCATTTCAGTGACAGGGTCTGCCACACGACTGTGACTGATATGACGGGTTGGTTTGGACCCCCACCAAAAAAGAAGCAATTAATCTCTCCTTGCACAAACTGGCTCTACAGAGGCAAGATGTCCACCTCATCATCATCCTCCGATATATCACCGTGTACATCCCCCTCCTCACAGATTATCAATTCGTCCCCACTGGAATCCACCATCTCAGCTCCCTGTGTACTTTGTGGAGGCAATTGCTGCTGGTCAATGTCTCCGCGGAGGAATTGATTATAATTCATTTTAATGAACATCATCTTCTCCACATTTTCTGGATGTAACCTCGTACGCCGATTGCTGACAAGGTGAGCGGCGGCACTAAACACTCTTTCGGAGTACACACTTGTGGGAGGGCAACTTAGGTAGAATAAAGCCAGTTTGTGCAAGGGCCTCCAAATTGCCTCTTTTTCCTGCCAGTATAAGTACGGACTGTGTGACGTGCCTACTTGGATGCGGTCACTCATATAATCCTCCACCATTCTTTCAATGTTGAGAGAATCATATGCAGTGACAGTAGACGACATGTCCGTAATCGTTGTCAGGTCCTTCAGTCCGGACCAGATGTCAGCATCAGCAGTCGCTCCAGACTGCCCTGCATCACCGCCAGCGGGTGGGCTCGGAATTCTGAGCCTTTTCCTCGCACCCCCAGTTGCGGGAGAATGTGAAGGAGGAGATGTTGACAGGTCGCGTTCCGCTTGACTTGACAATTTTGTCACCAGCAGGTCTTTGCACCCCAGCAGACTTGTGTCTGCCGGAAAGAGAGATCCAAGGTAGGTTTTAAATCTAGGATCGAGCACGGTGGCCAAAATGTAGTGCTCTGATTTCAACAGATTGACCACCCGTGAATCCTTGTTAAGCGAATTAAGGGCTGCATCCACAAGTCCCACATGCCTAGCGGAATCGCTCCCTTTTAGCTCCTTCTTCAATGCCTCCAGCTTCTTCTGCAAAAGCCTGATGAGGGGAATGACCTGACTCAGGCTGGCAGTGTCTGAACTGACTTCACGTGTGGCAAGTTCAAAGGGCATCAGAACCTTGCACAACGTTGAAATCATTCTCCACTGCACTTGAGACAGGTGCATTCCACCTCCTATATCGTGCTCAATTGTATAGGCTTGAATGGCCTTTTGCTGCTCCTCCAACCTCTGAAGCATATAGAGGGTTGAATTCCACCTCGTTACCACTTCTTGCTTCAGATGATGGCAGGGCAGGTTCAGTAGTTTTTGGTGGTGCTCCAGTCTTCTGTACGTGGTGCCTGTACGCCGAAAGTGTCCCGCAATTCTTCTGGCCACCGACAGCATCTCTTGCACGCCCCTGTCGTTTTTTAAAAAATTCTGCACCACCAAATTCAAGGTATGTGCAAAACATGGGACGTGCTGGAATTTGCCCATATTTAATGCACACACAATATTGCTGGCGTTGTCCGATGCCACAAATCCACAGGAGAGTCCAATTGGGGTAAGCCATTCTGCGATGATCTTCCTCAGTTGCCGTAAGAGGTTTTCAGCTGTGTGCGTATTCTGGAAAGCGGTGATACAAAGCGTAGCCTGCCTAGGAAAGAGTTGGCGTTTGCGAGATGCTGCTACTGGTGCCGCCGCTGCTGTTCTTGCGGCGGGAGTCCATACATCTACCCAGTGGGCTGTCACAGTCATATAGTCCTGACCCTGCCCTGCTCCACTTGTCCACATGTCCGTGGTTAAGTGGACATTGGGTACAACTGCATTTTTTAGGACACTGGTGAGTCTTTTTCTGACGTCCGTGTACATTCTCGGTATCGCCTGCCTACAGAAGTGGAACCTAGATGGTATTTGGTAACGGGGGCACACTGCCTCAATAAATTGTCTAGTTCCCTGTGAACTAACGGCGGATACCGGACGCACGTCTAACACCAACATAGTTGTCAAGGACTCAGTTATCCGCTTTGCAACAGGATGACTGCTGTGATATTTCATCTTCCTCGCAAAGGACTGTTGGACAGTCAATTGCTTACTGGAAGTAGTACAAGTGGGCTTACGACTTCCCCTCTGGGATGACCATCGACTCCCAGCAGCAACAACAGCAGCGCCAGCAGCAGTAGGCGTTACACGCAAGGATGCATCGGAGGAATCCCAGGCAGGAGAGGACTCGTCAGAATTGCCAGTGACATGGCCTGCAGGACTATTGGCATTCCTGGAGAAGGAGGAAATTGACACTGAGGGAGTTGGTGGGGTGGTTTGCGTGAGCTTGGTTACAAGAGGAAGGGATTTACTGGTCAGTGGACTGCTTCCACTGTCGGCCCAAGTTTTTGAACTTGTCACTGACTTATTATGAATGCGCTGCAGGTGACGTATAAGGGAGGATGTTCCGAGGTGGTTAACGTCCTTACCCCTACTTATTACAGCTTGACAAAGGGAACACACGGCTTGACACCTGCTGTCCGCATTTCTGGTGAAATACTTCCACACCGAAGAGCTGATTTTTTTGGTATTTTCACCAGGCATGTCAACGGCCCTATTCCTCCCACGGACAACAGGTGTCTCCCCGGGTGCCTGACTTAAACAAACCACCTCACCATCAGAATCCTCCTGGTCAATTTCCTCCCCAGCGCCAGCAACACCCATATCCTCCTCATCCTGGTGTACTTCAACACTGACATCTTCAATCTGACTATCAGGAACTGGACTGCGGGTGCTCCTTCCAGCACTTGCAGGGGGCGTGCAAATGGTGGAAGGCGCATGCTCTTCACGTCCAGTGTTGGGAAGGTCAGGCATCGCAACCGACACAATTGGACTCTCCTTGTGGATTTGGGATTTCGAAGAACGCACAGTTCTTTGCGGTGCTACTGCTTTTGCCAGCTTGAGTCTTTTCATTTTTCTAGCGAGAGGCTGAGTGCCTCCATCCTCATGTGAAGCTGAACCACTAGCCATGAACATAGGCCAGGGCCTCAGCCGTTCCTTGCCACTCCGTGTGGTAAATGGCATATTGGCAAGTTTACGCTTCTCCTCCGACAATTTTATTTTAGGTCTTGGAGTCCTTTTTTTACTGATATTTGGTGTTTTGGATTTGACATGCTCTGTACTATGACATTGGGCATCGGCCTTGGCAGACGACGTTGCTGGCATTTCATCGTCTCGGCCATGACTAGTGGCAGCAGCTTCAGCACGAGGTGGAAGTGGATCTTGATCTTTCCCTAATTTTGGGACCTCAACATTTTTGTTCTCCATATTTTAATAGGCACAACTAAAAGGCACCTCAGGTAAACAATGGAGATGGATGGATACTAGTATACAATTATGGATGGACTGCCGAGTGCCGACACAGAGGTAGCTACAGCCGTGGACTACCGTACTGTACTGTGTCTGCTGCTAATATAGACTGGTTGATAAAGAGATGTAGTAGTAGTATGTATGTATAAAGAAGAAAGAAAAAAAAACCACGGGTAGGTGGTATACAATTATGGACGGACTGCCGAGTGCCGACACAGAGGTAGCTACAGCCGTGGACTACCGTACTGTACTGTGTCTGCTGCTAATATAGACTGGTTGATAAAGAGATGTAGTAGTAGTATGTATGTATAAAGAAGAAAGAAAGAAAAACCACGGGTAGGTGGTATACAATTATGGACGGACTGCCCAGTGCCGACACAGAGGTAGCTACAGCCGTGGACTACCGTACTGTACTGTGTCTGCTGCTAATATAGACTGGTTGATAAAGAGATGTAGTAGTAGTATGTATGTATAAAGAAGAAAGAAAAAAAAACACGGGTAGGTGGTATACAATTATGGACGGACTGCCCAGTGCCGACACAGAGGTAGCTACAGCCGTGGACTACCGTACTGTACTGTGTCTGCTGCTAATATAGACTGGTTGATAAAGAGATGTAGTAGTAGTATGTATGTATAAAGAAGAAAGAAAAAAAAACCACGGGTAGGTGGTATACAATTATGGACGGACTGCCGAGTGCCGACACAGAGGTAGCTACAGCCGTGGACTACCGTACTGTACTGTGTCTGCTGCTAATATAGACTGGTTGATAAAGAGATGTAGTAGTAGTAGTATGTATGTATAAAGAAGAAAGAAAAAAAAACCACGGGTAGGTGGTATACAATTATGGACGGACTGCCCAGTGCCGACACAGAGGTAGCTACAGCCGTGGACTACCGTACTGTACTGTGTCTGCTGCTAATATAGACTGGTTGATAAAGAGATGTAGTAGTAGTAGTATGTATGTATAAAGAAGAAAGAAAAAAAAACCACGGGTAGGTGGTATACAATTATGGACGGACTGCCCAGTGCCGACACAGAGGTAGCTACAGCCGTGGACTACCGTACTGTACTGTGTCTGCTGCTAATATAGACTGGTTGATAAAGAGATGTAGTAGTAGTATGTATGTATAAAGAAGAAAGAAAAAAAAACCACGGGTAGGTGGTATACAATTATGGACGGACTGCCCAGTGCCGACACAGAGGTAGCTACAGCCGTGGACTACTGTACTGTACTGTGTCTGCTGCTAATATAGACTGGTTGATAAAGAGATGTAGTAGTAGTATGTATGTATAAAGAAGAAAGAAAAAAAAACCACGGGTAGGTGGTATACAATTATGGACGGACTGCCGAGTGCCGACACAGAGGTAGCTACAGCCGTGAACTACCGTACTGTGTCTGCTGCGACTGGATGATAAATAATGATATAAAAAATATATATATATATCACTACTGCAGCCGGACAGGTATATATTATATAATGACGGACCTGCTGGACACTGTCTGTCAGCAGAATGAGTTTTTTATAGAATAAAAAAAAAAACACCACACAAGTGAAGTCACACGACGAGTGTTTAACTTTTTCAGGCAATCACAATATAGTATACTATACTACTAACTATACTGGTGGTCAGTGTGGTCAGGTCACTGGTCAGTCACACTGGCAGTGGCACTCCTGCAGCAAAAGTGTGCACTGTTTAATTTTAATAATAATATGTACTCCTGGCTCCTGCTATAACCTATAACTGGCACTGCAGTGCTCCCCAGTCTCCCCCACAATTATAAGATGTGTGAGCTGAGCACAGTCAGATACGAGTGTTTAACTTTTTCAGGCAATCACAATATAGTATACTATACTACTAACTATACTGGTGGTCAGTGTGGTCAGGTCACTGGTCAGTCACACTGGCAGTGGCACTCCTGCAGCAAAAGTGTGCACTGTTTAATTTTAATAATAATATGTACTCCTGGCTCCTGCTATAACCTATAACTGGCACTGCAGTGCTCCCCAGTCTCCCCCACAATTATAAGATGTGTGAGCTGAGCACAGTCAGATATATACATGGATGATGCAGCACACTGGGCTGAGCAGTGCACACAGATATGGTATGTGACTGAGTCACTGTGTATCGTTTTTTTCAGGCAGAGAACGGATATATTAAATAAAACTGCACTGTCTGGTGGTCACTGTGGTCAGTCACTAGTAAACTCTGCACTCTCTACAGTTCTACAGTACTCCTAAGCTCCAGTAAATCAGGTCAATCTCTCTCTCTCTCTCTTCTAATCTAAATGGAGAGGACGCCAGCCACGTCCTCTCCCTATCAATCTCAATGCACGTGTGAAAATGGCGGCGACGCGCGGCTCCTTATATAGAATCCGAGTCTCGCGAGAATCCGACAGCGTCATGATGACGTTCGGGCGCGCTCGGGTTAACCGAGCAAGGCGGGAAGATCCGAGTCGCTCGGACCCGTGAAAAAAAACATGAAGTTCGTGCGGGTTCGGATTCAGAGAAACCGAACCCGCTCATCTCTAGTTAATACATCTGCCCCACTGTGTGTGGTAGACCCAACAGGCGACATCCTCAGCAAGACGGTGCCTGTAGACAGTGTAGAGGGTGACTGTGACAGAACCTTTGCTATCTTTTGTGTAAAATGAATACTTGAGAACAGTATTAGCTGTATTAAAGTATGGCTTTACATCTATTATATGAATTCTATGAGTTTCTACGATCACATCAGTTTTAACCTATACAGCATAGTTCCTATTATATCCCATCAGTGGAAATCAATAGTTGCTCAGCTGAAAGCCTTTACATTTAATAACTTATTCAGGAAGCTGATGATGAGCATTATGTACATTTTGTCATTTGTTTGTTATATATTTTGACATCTGTATGTTATTTCTGAAGGGAATGGAAACTGTTGCTAACTGGATGGTAACGGAATATTCAGCTGCTGAACAGGGTACTAGAATCGCTTGTCTGAATGGCAAATGCATCAGTCCTGAACACAGACGTCTAAAGCAAACAGAAGTGCTGCCCATCTTCACAGAAACAAAAATGGAAATGTGTGCTTGAATTATACATGTGCCCAGCGCAGACCCACTAATCATTTCACAATGTCTGTAAGGGGAAAGTTGGCACCATCCATTACAACTCTAACTGGCGTCTCTTACTGGATTTGTGGCACTATGGGAAAAGTCATCTCTCACATGATCTTTTTCTATGATTACTTTCCAAATTAATGACTCCGATGGAGCTGGGTTGCTCATTTATAAAAGACAAAAACTAAAAGGCATTAGTGAGCTTTACAAGTGCAGAAATGCTGAGAATAAAGCATAGAGGATTCAGTGGGTACGCTGCAATCTCTCATCACCAAGGCAAGACGATGAAGTCACACACCGGGGTTTGCAGCACTCATTATTGCTAAGTGTATGAGTGAAAATACTCATGCAAGGCAATAGCAGAACTCCCCGGGGGCAAGGCTAATCGGACTAGAAATGAGCTTTGCAGTGGCTGTCCAGGCTGCAGGTAGCCATTCCAGGCCAAACACAAGTGACATTTGGGCAGCGACACTGCCACCAGTTAAGCAATGGTGCTGCCCCCTAGGCCCTGTGCATGTGCCCTGGGCAATGCCATTGCTTGCTCAGTCCCAGATGCGGCCCTGTCCCTCATGCAATCATACTCAATGCTTAATAATATTCCATGTTTATTAAATGATAGTTCATTCTAACTTCCAGTCTTAAACTGATGATTTAAGGTATATTGACACTTTTTTATTACACGTGTCACTTCTTTGCGAGTATATACTTTATATTTACAGTAAATACAACATACAGTATATATATATATATATATATATATATATATACTGTGTGTATATATATATATATATATATATATATATATATGGGTGTGGTTCATCAAATCGACAGTATCTAGGTCGACAATGTTTAGGTCGACCACTATAGGTCGACAGTCACTAGGTCGACATGGATGGAAGGTCGACAGGGTTTCTAGGTCAACATGTGCTAGGTCGACGGGTCTAAAGGTCGACATGAGGATTTTTTTTTTGGGGTGTCGTTTTCTTCGTAGAGTGACCGGGATCCCAAATTAGTGCACCACGTCACCTCGCATGGCTCGCTTCGCTCGCCATGCTTCGGGCATGGTGCCTTCGCTCCGCTACCGCTTCGCTCGGCACAGATTACCGTTCCAATCGTAGTCCACGTGGATCGTTAAGTATGAAAAAAATTCGAAAAAAAATGTGAAAAACTCATGTCATAGAAACATAGAAACATAGAATTTGTCGGCAGATAAGAACCACTTGGCCCATCTAGTCTGCCCCTTTTTTTTTTTTATATATTATTTTTTTTTTATCACTAACCTTATTTGTTCCTTATTTCTTTGTAAGGATATCCTTATGTCTATCCCATGCATGTTTAAATTGCTCTACTGTCTTAGCCTCTACCACCTCTGATGGGAGGCTATTCCACTTGTCCACTACCCTTTCTGTGAAATAATTTTTCCGCAAATTTCCCCTGAACCTCCCCCCCTCCAGTCTCAGTGCATGTCCTCGTGTCCTATTGCTTCTCTTCATTTGGAGAATGTTTCCCTCCTGGACTTTGTTAAAACCCTTCATATATTTGAAAGTTTCTATCATGTCCCCCCTTTCTCTTCTCTGCTCCAAACTATACATATTGAGATTTCTTAGTCTTTCTGGGTATGTTTTGTGATGTAGGCCATGCACCATTTTAGTTGCCCTCCTTTGTACAGTTTCTAATGTATTAATATCCTTTTGAAGATATGGCCTCCAGAACTGAATACAGTATTCTAGATGAGGCCGTACCAATGACCTATACAGTGGCATTATTACTTCTTTCTTTCTGCTGCTGATTCCTCTCCCAATGCAGCCAAGCATCTGACTAGCCTTCCTTATTGCCTTGTTACATTGCTTACCTGCCTTTAAGTCATCTGAAATAGTGACTCCTAGATCCCTTTCCTCCTCAGGACCTAGCACATGAAAACCCTGTCGACCTTCCATCCATGTCGACCTAGTGACTGTCGACCTATAGTGGTCGACCTAAACATTATCGACCTAGATACTGTCGATCTTCAGACTGGATCCCATATATATATACTTGTATTTTAGAATTTTAGGCTGCATACATAAACAAATGGCGATGTAAGCACAGAGCAGAATGCAGTTCAAATGAGAATTGCAATAAAGAGAACAATTGTATGGAAACACATACTGAGGCAATGGCCCAGGGGCGCTCAACATGTCAGCATGCCCTGCTGCAGTTTTGCTATTAAGGAACGCTGAAACTGTGACATGATATGCTGGGATATGTAGTTCTACTACAGCTGAAGGGCCGTTTGTTGAGCACCCCTGCATTTGCCAAAACATATTTTGAAAAGTTTGTGAAAAGGAAGGGGAGAGGGGACAGTAAGTCATCAGACAAATGGGAATCAATAAATACGGACTTTGGAGGATGGTGAAATGAGGACAAGGACTCGCTCCAATATATGGGTGGGTGACAGTAGGGCAAGGTAAGGGTAAGTTACTGTAGACAGCATTGGGGCAGACTAGCGTGTGAGGAGGATCAATTTATGTATAGAGCCAGGAAACCTAGATCTAATGAAATTTTCCTTATCAAATACAGTAGGTAATCTTTTCCATGTGCCATGAACCAAACGCAAGATCTAAGTGAAGAGAAGTAGGTTGGCTTTCCGTGATTTAGCCAAACAATGGGCCCAATTCAGACCTGATCATAGATGTGCTAAATTTCGCACATCTACGATCAGCTTCCCTGACATGTGGGGAGACGCCCAGCATAGGACTAGTCCGCCCCGCATGTCAGGCCCTACCCCACCGCACAAGTACTAAAGCATTGCACAGCGGCGATGCTTTTGTACATGAACAGTAGCTCCCTACCAGCGCAGCTCCTGCGCACTGGCACGGAGCTACTCGTCGCTGACCGGGTCACAGCAGCTGCATATGATGTCACGCAGCAGCCGTGGCCCACCCCCTGCACGGTCGCCTGCGCTACCTGAACCACGCACCTAAAACAGCGACCAAACACCGCCGGCTCGCCACATCCCGCCCAGTGACCGCTTCTTCCTGTCAATAAGGGCTGAGACGGCCATCGGCTGTCTGGAATGCGCCGGCGCATGCGCACTTCAGACCTGATCGGCTGCTGTGAGAAAATGCACAGCAGCGATCAGGTCTGAATTAGGCCCTATGAGCAGCAGCAAGACTATGGGAATCTAATCTAATCTATAGTATCTATCTATCTATCTATCTATCTATCTATCTATCTATCTATCTATCTATCTATCTGTCTGTCTGTCTCATTTAAGTATACATTTTAGATGTTTCTGCTTGTGTGTTTAAAGAACATATTTAATTCAGAAATAGATTGTCTTAAGGAGTAAAGGGGTTTTAAAATACACAACTAGCTGTCAAATGCAGTACACACAGCTGTTGGAAAAACATAGGCATGCTCACTCTGGGCCTGATTCATATGCAGATGGAGGAGGCATCGCTGCTGCTTCTTGGAAGCAGCAGCGATACACAAATATGGTAATGTAGCAGGAGGCATCTACTGTGTCTGTGCTGCATCCTAGGACGTAGCATCATATAACCTGTGACTCCATCGGCTGGCTGCATCATAGGACGCAGCATCATATCACCTGCGACACCATCGGCTGGCTGCATCCTAGGATGCAGCATCATATCACCTGGGGCTCCATCTGCTGTCTGCATAACCCATGAGGAAATGCAAGCCGGTCCCACAGTTCCTACATAGAGGCCAGGAAATCTCTGTCTTCTAATGGAGAACCTGGCCCTGGTACTCTCCCAAAAAAGGCGGCAATATGCATGTGTTGGCGTGTGCACAAAGTACTGAATATTGGTACTTTGCACTGTGTGCTGCAGATACAACCAGATCTGAATTAGTCCCCCCAGACTTAGCCAGGAATTCTGGATGGGTGGAGGGTGCAGGGACAAGCCATTGTGAACTGTGGCATCATGACCCTGTCCTCTCACTGTCCGGTGCCGCAATCTGTGTCACTGAATACAGTTATTAAGGGGAAGTAGGCAGTATCTGGGAGGCTTGTCTTTTCTCCCGGACATTTTGGTAGAGCAGGTAAGAAATAATACAGTATGTTCCAATGTTAAGGTCACCAAATCATAGTATACCACTCTTGGCACATCTTCGGAAAATTCCCAGTGTGGTTGTCAGAATATATTATGCCTTTGGGCACACTGTAAACATAACACAATCCACTCTGGCTATTCATCCTGTAGTTTTTAAGGTTCAGTAGACTCATCACCAAATAAAATTATATTTAATCCATGTCGATGATGACTGTATGTTAGATATTTGTTCTATAAATATTTTTCAGGTTTTTTTTTTTAAACTTTTATCTGTGATCTCGCTATTTTTGGAATCATTCTCAAATGTCAGTGATATTTTATGCAAAGGTGAAGAAAAACAATTTCAACAGAATTTGTTGTTTTATGGGGACGTAGGAGAGCGGTAACTGTAAATGTCAATTTCAAAAAAGACAAATTATTATTTGAAGTTTTAAAGATAACTATAGCAGACAAAGAGGGGGTGATCTTTTGAAATGTACTGTATGGGTTGTAGTTATATTCCGTGTTACCCTACTCAAGGGTGTATGATCTGATGTGATGGGATGTAGTTGGCATCCCAACGGACGGGAAGCTGGTGGTTAGAAGACCAGCGCCAAAATCCCAACAGCCGGAATCTTGAACATAATTAAGCTAGGGAGGGTTAGGGTTAGGCTGCAAGGGGGGGAGGGGTGTGGTTAAGGTTCGGCAGTAGGGGAAGAGTTAGGGATAGGATGCAGGGGGGGTTGGGAAGGGTTAGGGTTAGGCTGCAGAAGGGGAGGGATAGGGTTAGTTTACTTGCTTGCCGCTGTCAGGATTTTGGCAATCAGGATGCCGGTGTCGGTGTTATGATCGCCGGCATCATCCCTGACGGTATTCCATACACAACCCAGCATGATCTATAGTCTACTCTATATGTATACGCACAGCAGCGACTCACATCAGATTATTAAAGATGTAATGAATAATTTACAGCATTTATTTTTTTGGGGGGAAATGGTGTATTCCAGTGCGTAGGTATAATTTTAGCTATGCATTAAATTGAGAAGCATCTTGAATGGTTGTGGGTCCTTTAAAAATCTTTCTACAAAACCCAGAGTGAATTGGGTAGGCCCTAAACATGAATTTATGTGAATATCTAACATCCATACATACAGCAGACACTTACTGCAATGATATTATGCGACAATATACCATCTAACATACTCTGTGTATTAAATAATGCTATGTTACTAAATATTATATTTGTATTTTAAGGAATGTAATAAAGATGTATATAACATATCTTAAAATGTTTTTGTTATTATGCCTCTAGTTTTTAAAAAGAGGTGAAAGATATTATTAGATGAGAGAATTAAAGCTTGTTTTCATTTTGTGTGTCAACAATGGACTGGCAAAAAGAGTTCAGAAGGATTTTAGGAAAATAGTTGTCCTCCAGACTGAGTCTGTTTTCTAGTACTGGTTTGCATATAACAAACCTGCACAGCAATGATGATTTGAAAATGGAATTATTATTATTTATTAGCAGTTTCTTATATAGACTAGAGGTTAGTCTTATTGTGCGTGGGAGGGCATTCCACAGAGTGGGAGAAGCCCGGATAAAGTCCTGTAATTTTGAGTGGGAACAAGTAATACATGTGGAGAGAAATGCAGATCTTGCGCAGAGCGGAGAGGTCTGGTAGGGAGATATTTTGAGATGAGTGAAGAGATGTATGATTGTGCAGTTTGGTTAATAGCCCTGTATGTAAGTAAAAGTATTTTATATTTAAGACGGTAGAATACCGGTAACCAATGAAGGGAATGACAGAGCGGATCAGCAGAGGAAGAACGTCTAGCAAGGAAGATTAGCCTCGCAGCTGCATTTAAAATGGATTGTAGCGGTTAGAGCCTATGTTTGGGAAGACCAGTAAGGAGATTATTACAATTATCAATGCAGGAGATGTTGAGTGCATGGATTAGAGTTTTTACAGTGTCTAGTGTAAGATAAAGACGTATTTTGGATATGTTTTTTAGGTGCATGTAACATGATTTAGAAACAGATTGAATGTGTGGAACAAAGGACAGTTCAGAGTCAAGGGTGACACCTAGGCAGCGAGCTTGTGGGGTAGGGTGGATAGTCGTATTGTCAACAGTTATGGAGATATCAGGTTGGTAACTACTCTTGGCTGGTAGGAATATAATTAATTCTGTTTTGGAAATGTTGAGATTGAGGTGGCAAGATGACATCCAAGATGAATTGGCAGACAGGCATTCAGTGACATGAACTAATACAGGGTATCCGGTCAGATGGTCGACAATGTTAAGGTTAACACTCATTAGGTCGACCACTATTGGTTGACTTTGACATGGTCAACATGGACAACTGGTTGACAAATGAAAATGGTTGACACATGAAAAGATGAGTTTTTCAAATTTTTTTCTTTTTTTAAAACTTTTTCATACTTTCTGATCCACGTGGACTACGATTGGGAACGGTAACCTGTGCCGAGCACAGCGGTAGTGGAGCGAGGCATCTTGCCCGAAGCATGGTGAGCTAAGCGAGCTATGCGAGGGGACGCGGTAAACTAATTGGGGTTCCCCATCACTTTACGCAGAAAACTACACCAGAAAAAGTTAAAAAAACTCATGTCGACCTTTTCAAGTGTTGACATTTTATGTGTCGACCATTTTCATGCGTTGACCATTAGTCCATGTCAACCATGTCAATGTAGACCAATAGTGGTCGACCTAATGAGTGTCAACCTTAACATTGTCGACCATTCATACCGGAACCCCAAAACAGATAGTGATAAATCTGGAGAGGATAGGTAGATTTCAGTATCATCAGCATACAAATGATACTGAAATCTGAAGGAGCTGATTAGTTTACCAAGAGATGAGGTATAGAGTCTTGCGGTACTCCAACTGACAGAGGTAGAGAAGAAGAGGTAGAATCAGAGAAGTGAACACTGAAAGAGCGATTAGATAGGTAGGATGAGAACCGAGTAAGGGCTGTGTCCTGAAGACCTAGGGATTGTAATGTTTGTATGTGAAGAGAGTGTTCAACAGTGTCAAAAGCAGCAGAGAGCTCTAGAAGAATAAGAAGTGTGTAATGGCCTTTCGATCTAGCAGTGACCAGATCATTCACTACTTTGGACAGGGCCATCTCTGTGGAGTGCTGGGCACAAAAGCCTGACTGAAGTGGGTCCAATAAGTAGTGGGAGTTAAGAACGTGTGTAAGGCTAGTGTAGGCAAGACTCTCAAGTAGCTTGGAGAGACATGGGAGCTGATAAATGGGACGGTTGTTAGAGAGAGTGTTTGGGTCAGAATTGTGTTTTTTCAGAATGGGAGTAATCACTGCATGTTTAAACAGAGAAGGAATGATACCAGTAGAGAGAGAGAGAGAGAGAGAGAGAGAGAGAGAGAGATTACAGATTTCAGTTAAGGTTGGGATATGCACAGGATATAAAGTTTTACTGACTTGTGAGGGTATAGGATCCAGAAGAGAGGGAGTGGAGTAGGAGGATGAAAAGAGTGTTGATAATTCAACTTCACTTGTGGGATCAAATGAAGAGAAAGTGCCAGAGGGTTCAGGTAGGGAATTGAGCAGGTCACTGGCTGAGTTAGAGAATACCATTTCTTCTCGGATTTCATCGATCATATCCTTGAAGTAGGAAGCAAGTTCTTGTGCACGGATAGTAGCTAGTGGGGAGGTGAGGGAGGGTAAAGTAGTTATTTAAATGTATTAAAAAGTCACTTGGGGTTGGTGGCATGAGAAGAGATGAGAGATTGGAAATATATTTGTTTGGCAGTGTCCAGGGCCTGATGATAAGAGTGGTAGGTGGTCTTATAAGTGAGAAAGTTACTTGGATTCTGAGATTTATGCCACTGATGTTATACTTTATGTGACAGTTTTTGTAGGTGTCTGGTTGATTTAGAGTGCCACGGTTGGCATCTAAGCCTACGTGGAGTGTGATGGGTAGCTGGAGCCACTTCATCAAGGGCATGCTCTACAGTTTGGTGCAGGTGGGATTCAGCAGTCTCAGGTGTGGTAAATGTAGAAATTGGTGAGAGAAGTTGTTCAAGAGAAGTGGAAAGTTGGTAAAAGTTGATATTGTTAGTATTTCTGCGGGTTCGAGGAGACTTGCTTGTTTTTAGTGTCATAGAGTTTAGAGTAATGGAAGAGATTGAGAAGGTGATCAGGTTGTGATCAGAGAAAGGGAAAGGAGAGTTAATGAATTCAGAAACTGAGCAGAGCCTGGTGAACACAAGATCAAGGCAGTGGCCCCCCTGGTGAGTAGAGGAGTCAGACCATTGGGTGAGGCCAAGAGAGGTTAGAGAGAGGAGTTTGGAGGCATGAGTAGATTTTGGACTGTCAAGAGCTATATTGAAATCGCCCATAATGAGGGTGGAGATGTCAGAGGATAAGAAGTGTGGGAGCCAGACAGAAAAATCTTCTAGAAATTGTTGTTTGGGTTGCCCAGGAGGGTGATAGATAGCTGCAACACACAGAGAGAAGGGGGTGAAAATCCTGATAGAGTGAACTTCAGTTGTTGTGAATGCAAGTGATGGAACCTGAGGTAGAACTGTGTATGTGAAAAACTGGGACAGTAATATTCCAACCCCACCACCATTACTATTACCAGGCCTGCATGTGTGTGTGAAGTAGAAACCACCGTGTACCAGTGCTGCAGGGGAGGCTGTGTCTGATTGTGTAAGCCATGTTTCTTTTATAGCCAGCAGATTAAAGTTGTGAGAGATAAAGAGGTCATGGATGGATGTTAATTTGTTACAGAGCGTGCATTCAATAAGGCACATTTTAGTGACTTGGAGGAGGATGGGAGAAAAGTTATATTTATGAAGTTAGATGGATTTCTATGTTGTTTTGAGACAGCTGAGTGTGAGTGGGACAGGTGGTTGGGGCCTGGATTTGGTGATATGTCACCAGCTAAAAAAAGCAGAAGAGTGAAATAAATATTGGTGGATGTTTGTGAGTATTTATTATGGTGGCCAATTGTGGTTGTCAAAATACTTGCAGAGAAGTAATTATAAAGCTCATGAAGAGGGGAGTGGAGAATAGAAGCTGTAATGTGCACTGAGGGGTGAGTTTTAGGGTGAGTGCAGAATGTGTTAAATTTGGTGAGAATTCCATGAATTGAAATAAGAAACAGCAGTATGGTGAACATGCTGTGGTAGTTTGTGAGTTAATTTTGGGTTAAGTGGTGTAGGAATAAGTTATTTAAATCAAAGTTACCTTTCCTTGATGTTGCTCACTGTTTGTTCAACTGTTTATGAACAGTTTTTTAAATCTGTTTTTTAATCTTTTGTTTTAATTTAAGCCATGTGATTACTTTTATTTGTTAATTGACATATGCACTGCTGCAACTTTTACTGGGTAGATTGCTTTATATTTTATCATGCAAATAGAGTCTTATTCAGGTCTGTTAGCAAAGTAAAAAGCACACTAATGAGAAAAACCATATTGCACTGCAGGTGGGGCAGATGTAACATGTGCAGAGAGATTTAAATTTGGTTTGCTAACAAACCTGAATGACCAACATAATTTTTTTGGTTTTTATTTTGGTTGTTTTTTTTGTTTTTTTTGTTTTTTCTTTTTCATTTTAGTTGAACCTAGACACACATCAACTACTTTACTTTATATTGAATAAAACTGTATCAAAAGGACAAAAGTATGTTGCATCCAGAGACAGCTTAACATTCTACTAACTATCCAATGGCAAATACAAAAACTTTATCTGACAGTATAACTAATGGACTATAGACTTAGAATGATGTCACTATGATAAACCAATGGACAGTATTTAAAGTTAAGGGCTTCTGCAAGTCAATAAAATAAGGTGATTGAGAGGTGATCATTTTCAGTACTGTTATTATTAGAACTCACCTCGCCATCCCTTGGCCACGGCCTTCCATTCTGTGTGTATTTGCTCTGATTTTGCCTTTTCTTTTGTCCTCCATCCGCAAATTTACACAATAAAGGCTCTGGTGGAGCTGAAATGACAAGTCATACGGCTAGATTGTTACAATTATCCACAAGACATGATCCTGCTAGCAGCTCTCTCTGTCCTCCATAGCACAAATCTTTGAAGCTAGTTAAGATCTTTTACATTTTTCTAGCTTGCAGCTGCGTTGAACAGTTAAAATGACTTTTTGATCATAAAATTCTGCTGAACATTAACACTTTCTGCACAGCACTGTTATACATGTTATGGATACAGGAGAGTATTTAGCTATCACAGGCAACTACTGTGATGAATTGCACTTATACAAGGATTAATAGAATAAATATGTAAGACTTCACAAAAGAATAATATAGCAACTATTAACAGCAACCACCTCCTTGTTTCCTTCCAGCAAGCACAGAGCAAAATTAATAAAATAATTTTGCAGAATAGTCGTCTCATTCTGTATTTGCTTCTGGAATCAAAAGCCCCATACACACTGAGTGATAACACTGCACGATATGAATGATAACGATATCTTTTGAAAGATCTATCATTCATATCGTCCAGTGTGTGTATCTGAATGATGCATGCACATGCTGCTCATTGTCATTCATCTATGGCACAGGTTCTCAAACTCGGTCCTCAGGACCCCACACGGTGCATGTTTTGCAGGTCTCCTCACAGAATCACAAGTGACATAATTAGCTCCACCTGCAGACCTTTTAAAATGTGTCAGTGAGTAATTAATACACCTGTGCAACATGCACTGTGTGGGGTCCTGAGGACCGAGTTTGAGAACCACTGATCTATGGTCTACTGAACAAGAAGCTATTTTGACTATATTGATGAGCTGCATGTTCGGGGAAAGCAGGGGATGATGTCACTGACCTATATCGTTCAATGATATTGGTCAGTTTGTATGCACTATACCATAGGTTCTCAAACTCAGTCCTCAGGACCCCACACAGTGCATGTTTTGCAGGTCTCCTCACAGAATCACGAGTGAAATAATTAGCTGCACCTGTGGGCCTTTTAAAATGTGTCAGTGAGTAATTAATACACCTGTGCACCTGCTGGGTTACCTGCAAAACATGCACTGTGTGGGGTCCTGAGGACCGAGTTTGAGAACCCCTGCACTATACCATTGATGGATATATTGTTCAATGATATATCGCTAATCGCTCATTTAAGGTATACTGTATGATTGTACAAATGTTCAACAATCATCAAGCATAACATGACAATTGTGTAACACCCTATGACAGACTCATCAGGGGGAGATGTACAGTACCAAGCCTTGGATGGAGATACAGTAGAGATAAAGGGGTCTATTTACTAAGCCTTGGGTGGAGATAAAGTGGATGGAGATAAAGTACCAAGATACTAACTTCCATGTCACAGGCTGTTTGAAAAATGACAGTTAGGAGCTGGTTGGTTCATATTTTATCTCTCTCTGCTTTATCTCCATCCAAGGCTTAGTAAATAGACCCCAAAGTACCAGCCAAGGAGCTACTAACTGCCATGTTACAGGCTGTGTTTGAAAAATGGCAGTTAGGAGCTGGTTGGATGGTACAGTAGTTTATCTCTTTCCACTTAATCACTTTCCAAAGCTTAGTACATCTGCCCCCAAGGGAGTTGAATTTTGAAATATCCCTGCTTAGTGGGTGGCTGAAAATAACTGTCACAGTTTCCAGACCACCCAGCAAGTCACATGTTCCAGGTCACCCAGCAGGAGCACAGGGAGAGTTCACCAACTGCCACATTTCCAGAGCACAATGGAGATGCATTGTAAATGGCAGGCGGACATTTTGCCACATGACTCGGAAACAAAGCAACCAATTACATTGCCAATATTTGATAATATATTCAAATATAAAGACCAAGTCCTTTAATTTGGATGCGCCCTTCTCAGACAACAGCATCACAGGCATATGTCATACTGTATGTCTAATAATATATAGATTACATTGCACAGCTGCTTCCTTGCGGCTGTGCAGCTCCATACAAATATGAATCAGACCCAATATTAGTCCATCCATTCAACCAGGATAGTAAGTCATATCAGTATTAAATGTCAGCACTAGATCTCAGCCATGTAACTCAGCTCAACAGTATGACAGTTAGTAAAGCAGTTCATAAAGAGGTCTTTACCCTCTCACCTGCTGGTGGTTGCTCCTTTAATGCATCTAAATTGAGGGGGTCCAATTCTCTAGTCTGTAGAATCAATAGTAAAGGGGCCTACCCACTGGGCGATATCTTGAAAGATATGAACGATATTGTTCATAAATGAACGATAAATCGTTCATATCTTTCAGTGTGTATGCTACAATGATGAATGATGCGTGTGCCTGCAATCATTCATCATTGAACAATCATCGTTAAACATGCCAGTCAATTTGGACGATATCGATGTCTGTACTCTCATATCGTCCAAACTGGCCATCGATATCGTCCAGTGTGTAGGCTATAAATCGTTGGCGAAAATATCAACCATGGGTAATATTGATTGTCGATAATATCGCTACTGTTGCCCAGTGTATATGCCCTTTTAGGCTTGCTCATTCGCTACCAGCTCTTAACATGCAGTATCTGGAAATACATGCTACTTCCATTGGTCTGTTAACTGGAAAAGTAACAATTTTCTAATAGATACTATTCACATTGGTACTATAAAGAATGGCCTTGGATCATGCACAAAATTATCATTATGCAAATGAGTAAAAGAAAAAGCAAAAAAATAATAATATATATATATATACTGTATATTACACTGTAACTGGTAGAGGTCATTAGTGAGATGTGGGGGCAAGTCAATAATGAGATGTCTAGTGGACTTTGATATAAATATGACAGCTGTAGTGAGCATTCCTTTTTAAGTATTCAACCCTAAACTTAAACACTATAGCAGGTTACATTTACAGTGTATTAAATTCTATAGCTATAGTAGTATTTTATTTTTTCGAATTATAGTTTGACTTTTTACCATTTTAAGCATATTAGCAGGCATGATTGTGAATCGAGCAAGCTCTGTTGTCTGGTTTTCGTCGGGTGCATTTACACGAAAACGTGGAGAATTTTATATGGCAGAGTGGAAAACACCTGGCTTCTCTACAGCACTTGTTACCGATTTAACAGCATTCTTCAGACTCTTAAAGGTGTTTTTGCAGCTACAGTATGTCCTGTAATTGCTCTGCGAGGTTGGGATGTTTTTTTTGTGGCACCCGTACATTTTTAATAAGATCTGATGCCATGCCATTAATCACAGCAATCTGTTAGGGCTATACCAGGACATTACAGTGCACAGTGATTCATTATCACCTATTTCTTTCTTTAGTAAGGCATCATCGTACCACACTGCTTGGTCCTGAACTTGCCATGCATTACCAGACATCACATTGTTATTTCAACATTCCTGTTGAGCAAATGGCATTGTGTCATGAGTGCTGTAGTCCAGACTACACAGTAATGATACATACTGCTTAATAGTACAACATCATAATACTATGAGTTGGAAGTATACATTTTGAATAAATATGACTGACTGGATCTTATATCTTCTTTTCTTTCAACTGGAAATAAACCTAACAACATTTAATTGATATGTTTTTTAGGAGGGTGAACAGGTTTTTACTTAAGGAAACTACAATACAAAGGGACTTTCTGTATGTGCTGTGTACAGGAAGGTAAATGCCTGGCTGCCGTTATGTTTTTAGAAAAAAAAATTCTGCAAAATTCAGTAAACATTATTTACAAACTTGTAAAACCAGAAGATTTGCAGAGAGTTTCTCCAAGCTGATATTGGCCAAATAACATTGCCATTCCCCTGCCATGCTTTTTGCTGTAATATTCAAAATTAGCAATACACCTCACAATGGGGTCCATTCCGAGTTGCTCGCTCGCTAGCTACTTTTAGCAGCCATGCAAACGCATAGTTGCCACCCACGAGGGAGTGTATTTTCACTTTGCAAGTGTGCGAACGCGTGTGCAGCCCTTGCGATCACTTCAGTCTTTTTGGTCCTGGTATTGATGTCAAACACCCGCCCTGCAAACTCCTGGACATGCCTGCGTGTTTCCAAACACTCACTGAAAACAGTCAGTAGACACCCATAAACGCCTTCTTGCTGTCAATCTCGTGATCGGCTGTGCGAATGGATTCTTCGTTAAATCTATCACCCAGCAACGATTCGCTTTGTACCCGTACGACGTGCCTGCGCATTGCGCTGCGAAAAACTGCAGTTAGCGATCAACTCAGAATGACCCCCCCATGTCAGCTAATGCTTTCATTTATTGTTTACCATTATTGTTACTACAATTTGGGTAATAAACTCCTTTGAATTTCCCTTTCTTCAATTTTGCTATGCATTTTGTTTTGAAGTTTTCTATTAACAAAATATTTTTACTATTTTAATGTTATTGTATACTCTGTTTATGTTACAGATGTATAAAATGTATGCTTGCAGTATTATTTTCAAATCTATAATGGATGTTGCCAGCAATCAGAATACCAACGCCGGAATCTCGGAATGATTCACAATACCGGTGCTGGAACCCCCCGATTGCCAGCATCCCGATTGTAAGTATACCGGGGTGGGAAAGAGTCAGGCTGCAGGGGGAGGTGAGGTTTAAGCTGCGGGGGGAGGGTTAGGCTGCGGGGAGAAAGGTTAATGTTAGGTTGTGGAGAAGGAGTGTTAGGTTTAGGCACTAAGAGAGAGGGATAGTGTTAGGCTCTGGGGAGGGAGGGTTAGGCACCTCCAGGTTTAGGCTGTGGCAAGGGGGGGGGGTTTAGGTCAGGCTGCGGGAAGCGAGGGTTAGGGTTAGACTACTTACCTACTAGGTGTCGGGACCCTGCACATCGGGATGCCCTTGTCAGTATTCTGACCGACAGTATCCCAAGCGCCCGGATCTAGATACCATCCCCTCATGCATACCTCCCAACATACAGTAAGGAGTTTTAGGCCTGTGCTTAATTAGAGGTGATGTGCAGTCGCAATGTACAGCTGTACACATAACCTCTTAGTAGAGTAGCCAAACATCACAGATATCCATGCACCTCTTTATTGGATGCAAGGAATAATCTGCTGTTTCCAGCGACAAGGCCAACACCTTGCAGACATCACTGCTAATTGTGCAGAAATAATTTAATGAATTATAGTTTGAGTTTTTGGTGGTAAGTTTCATATAATTTCTGATGACGAGGTTTCCTATGTTAAGCCCTCCCCTGTGTCTTACATTCATTTCCTCGTTCCCTTAAAACCACATACAGTACAAGTACATGCATTTTCAAACTGCATCTGTTCTTCTCATTGCTTGGCTGTCAGACATGGCTCTCCATAAGCAGTTAGAAGTACAAGAAGACATAAAAGGGCATGAGAGCATATAGACATGAGATATAAAGACACAACTAAGGGGGTAATTCTATACAGGGCGATGTGTGTGGAGTACTGCCGAATGATCAGGTGAAGGCTGCCTACTGTATTAAATAGTATTAAATGAACAAGTGCACAGCTAAACAAGTGTCTATTATGAGTACTCAGTCAATACACCTGACTGTATGCATCATATAAAATAGCGGTGGATACTTTAAGAACCTGAATTCCAGGTAGACGTATCACCTTCTCATTTAGCCTGCAAAACGGTCTTAAATGACAATATAATAGAAACAAACCAAGCCAAATATGACTTTGAAACCTGATTTATTTTTCTTGGAATTTGTAATATAAATTTGTACACCCACTCAGTATACACTTCTAGCTCACAGTTCTGTCAGTCAGTGATAATAATATTAGTGTTGCTGGATCAAAAATGATAATTAGAGATGACAAAAACACATTATTTAGTCATATTGCTCGTGATGATAGAACAGAGTATGTCTAAGGGTAGAACTTAATGTTAGGCAATTACAGGATTTCAGGTCCTAAGTGAGTATTAATGGAGTATAGCTAATGGAGTTCACCAAATGTTTCTAACAAGTATCATGAATAAAATGTCATTATTAGCCTGGAAGATACAATATCAAACAATTACACAGTGCTTAACAACGGATTTAAAGAAAAAGCTTTTAAAGCAGTTAAATGTTCCCCACAAAATGTCTCTTGTCAACATAATGTACATGTTTATTGCATCCACTTCAGCCATTGACCTTGATAAAGTGAAGTAAAGTGGGGGGTCAGTTTGTACCACTAAGGGGTGTGTTATTTACTCTTCTCTTTGATCTTATAAGCTCATGTTGACATGAACTCTCATCATCTTAGCTCGGCAATGCTGTATGTGTTACAGTGACTTACATAAAAGCTAATTTTCTGTTGCAGTTGTTCTCATTTCTTTAAAAAAAATGTATTCTCCACTTTTACACTCCTGTAAGAATTTTCCTGACTGATGTATATTAAATGAAGATAACATTATCAATCACTTTAATGTCATCGAGATGCTCAGTCCCCTGGTTTTGATTGTTTTTCACTTGTGTGATTTAATTACAAAGTAGGATACCGTATTATTAGGTCAATATTTTGACAAGTGAAAAAATAGCTATTCATCTAAAATTGGTTACAAATTGGTGGTTTTATATAAATATATCAAACCTTTTAAAGAGGACATGTGGAAGTGTTGCCCATAGCAACCAATCAGATTCAAGCTTTTATTTTATAAAATCTAAACTGATAACTAAAATCTCAGTGGATGCTATGGTCAGTAATCTTTTGCAAGGGTCTTAAGAACTTTTGTAAGTGTACATTGACCTTGAACATTCGCTGTTAATTTGAGCTGGAATACTGAGGCCATATTGCATCAGAGCAGTAACTACTTGTGTGCCACGTGTGAGCGCTGCACCGGAGGAGAGGAGCAGCTCCAGAGGCAGGGGAGGAGGAGATGGGAGCGGGACTGGAGCCGCAGTAGCGCAATGTAATTGGTAGTGGCGCCGCTGCAGCTGTCCCTCTCCTTCCGCATAGGCTGGCTGGTGCTGCTGTGACTGCTGGGGTGCGCTTTCCTCAACCCAGAATCCCAGATGACCATGGACAACCTGCAGTGTCCCATGCCCACTGCTGCAGCAGCAGGCTGGGGCTACAGGCATGGCGCCACGGCCCAGAACTTGGAGCGGCCACTCGGTGCAGTGACCGCCGGCAGGCAAGCCGGGGAGAGTGCCGTGACCCACATCCCCCCTTCTCCCCCGCCCTCGGAAGCGGTCACATGACGGGTGAGGGCCCATGTGACGGGGGAAGGGGGGGCAGAGGAGCATCGCTTCCCCGGGAGCTGTCATAACCGGCACCCAATGCAGCATCAGATAAGCCATCGCTTGTGCCGGCTTATCGGGGCTAATTAGATAGCCCCCAGCGGGACAATTAGCAACAGTAAATTTCCGGGGCTAATTGAAAATCCCCCATAAAATGTAAAGTTTTTTTTATATATATTTTATTGACAATTAAATTTCAAGTTAGGGATTTTTTTTTTGACCCAAATGTACACATATGTGCCAGTATCCCTGAAGAGGTTAATTTTAACAGTAATTTATGCTGGAGAGGCAATAGGTGGTGCCATAAGTTAAGATGTCCATGTGTACTGTATATTTTTTTTGGGGGGTGGGGGGTAACACTACATGTTATGAAGTTTACATGTACTGGTCACACAAAATGTATCCTGCAATCTTTTTCTACATGTTTGATGCTTTAACAAAGAAGCGTACAGATGTGTCCACATACATCTAGCCTACTTGCATGTTAAACAGACCTTCTAGTCACTCGTACGACTTTTTCCATTAAAATGCATCTTATTTGCAAAATTATGTAAATCTGATGCACATGCAGCTTTTGCTGATTAAAATGATATGCCTCATGCCTATATTTTGTGTGTGACCGTGGCTCTAGCTGCATAAGAAATGCTACACTAAGGTGTTTTCCTAGAAAATACTGTAAGGTACCATTTCATATGCAGATACAGCCTCAGACACACATAGAATATAGACATGCCATATATAATTTTAATCAGCAGAGACTGCTTGTGTGTTCTTTTCGCATAGCGATGCAAATTATATGCATTTTCTGCAACAACAAAAAAAATACTCCCGATGCTAACGGAGTTGTACAGGACCTGCCAGCTCACTCACACAAGGCATCTCCCGCTATGTGGCGTATTGAGGCAAGATGCATGAGGACACATCTGTATCTGCAACACCGAACTCCCAAATTCAGCATCACTGTGCATCCGGTATCCCTTGTAGATGCCCAGAAGAGTAGAGCATGGGCCAATAGCATTTATCTGTATTTAGTAAATAAAGCCCTGGAGACTGAGGTGACCTGGGTCAAAAATACTAGTTGTTTTATAATTATAAATAGTACTGTGCATTTTATATTGCTCCTACCCGAAATGATATCTATAACAATGTTACAACGTCTGCTGTATGGTACATTTAGGTTTTTTTAATCATTAGTTTTACAAGGCAAAAGTAAATAGCAGGTAAATATTGCTTAAAACTGCATTCGCACCATATGTTTACCCACTTGGGACTTCATGGAAAGTTGAACAGACTAATTTCCCATGAACTTCCATTCAAGGCATGGATAAGTTGCTAATGCACAGCATTCCCCATAGTTGTTCATATGTTTGTCTTCCATGACTATAATAATGCATGATATATATTTTCTGTTGTGCAATTTAATTTGCTGCACTAGAAGAAAATGAAAATGAAATATAGCTCAAAACGTCTTCGCTTTGCACAACAGATTTATTTTTTATTTTTTTTATTTTATAAAACCAACGCCTCTTCTTTCTCATCTACAATAAAAAAATAAAATACACCACTGAGACTTCAGACTCAGTCGAAGATAATATAGAAGTCAAAATTAAAGCTTTTCATTGTTTTCTTTAGGAAAAAAACAGCTGGTTATGGCAATTCCTTTGCTTCAATGGATTTTAGATGAAAGTATTTTTTTTACTTTTGACTTCAACATTCCAAAATGACATAAAGTTCTTCACACACTACAGCAGCTGATCTTTCTTCCTGCTCATCACTGTAATCAGAATGTTAACATGAAGGAGCTGGATATCATCCAGTCTCTCCACATTAGTATAAAGACACTACTGTGAGGCAGCATGGAGTGTATTTCTCCAGTGCAAGATGCACTGGATAGACAGACATACTGTAGATAGATAGATAGATAGATACATAGATAGATAGATAGATAGATAGATAGATAGATAGATAGATAGATAATTAGATAGATAGATAGATAGATAGATAGATAGATAGATAGATAGATAGATAGATAGATAGAACAAAAATATACTGTGTGAGATTGTATTTATGCATTGGTATAGTTACATTTATATAAATAAGTGTTAGATATGAACAAGAACTGGTTGCAATATGCAGAAATGTGTTTTCTTTATATATCAAGTAATTAATGTGAGTATATGGAAAATGTAGAAAGTGTTACCTAAAATTACTTTTGTATTTGGAACGCTCCATTAGCAACCTGCAATTCTATTAACAAAATAATCTTGTGAGAAAGCAGAAAATATTTAATGGTGTTAAAGGTCAAAAGTAGAGATGTGTGGCGGGCAATTTTCGTGTTTTGTGATTTGGTTATGGTTCTAATTCCCCGCTTGTGTTTTGGCTTTGGGTTGGTTTTGCCAAAACCACCCTTTCGTGTTTTGGTTTTGGATCTGGATGATTTTTTAAAGAAACATAAAAACAGCTAAAATCACAGAATGTGGAAGTAATTTTGATCCTACAGTATTAATAACCTCAATAACGTTCATTTCCACTAATTTCCAGTCTATTCTGAACACCTCACACCTCACAATATTGTTTTTAGGCCAAAAGGTTGCACCGAGGTGGCTGTATAACTATGCTAAGCGACACAAGTGTGGCCCATCTAGGTGTGGCACTGCAGTGGAAGACAGGATGGCACTTAAAAAAACTAGGCCCCAAACAGCACATGATGCAAAGAAAAAAAAGAGGTGCAATGAGGTAGCTGTATGACTAAGCTAAGTGACACAAGTGTGCGGCACAAACACCTGGCCCATCTAGGAGTGGCACTGCAGTTGCAGACAGGATGGCACTTAAAAAACTAGGACCCAAACAGCACATCATGCAAAGAAGTAAAAGAAGCTAAGCGACACAAGTGTGCGGCACAAACACCTGGCCCGTCTAGGAGTGTCACTGCAGATGCAGACAGGATGGCACTTAAAAAAACTAGGCCCCAAACAGCACATGATGCAAAGAAGAAAAAGAGGTGCAATGAGGTAGCTGTATGACTAAGCTAAGCGACTCAAGTCTGCGGCACAAACACCTGGCCCATTTCGGAGTGGCACTGCAGTGGCAGACAGGATGGCACTTAAAAAAACTAGGCCCCAAACAGCACGTGATGCAAAGAAGAAAAAGAGGTGCAAGATGGAATTGTCCTTGGGCCCTCCCACCCACCCTTATGTTTATAAACAAACATGCACACTTTAACAAACCAATCATTTCAGCGACAGGGTCTGCCACATGACTGTGGCTGAAATGACTGGTTTGTTTGGGCCCCCACCAAAAGAAGCAATCAATCTCTCCTTGCACAAACTAGCTCTACAGAGGCAAGAAGTCAACCTCATCCTCATTCTCTGATTCCTCACCCCTTTCACCGTGTACATCCTCCTCCTCACAGAGTATTAGTTCGTCCCCACTGAAATTCACCATCACAGGTCCCTGTGTACTTTCTGGAGGCAATTGCTGGTCAAGGTCTTCCTGGAGGAATTTATAATTCATTTTGATGAACATCATCTTCTCCACATTTGTGAAAGTAACCTCCTACGCTGATCGCTGACAAGGTTACCGGCTGCACTAAACACTCTTTCAGAGTACACACTGGAGGGGGGGGGGGCAACTTAGGTAAAATAAAGCCAGTTTGTGCAAGGGCATCCAAGTTGCCTCTTTTTCCTGCCAGTATACATACGGACTGTCTGACATGCCAACTTGGATGCTGTCACTCATATAATCGTCCACAATTCTTTCAATGGTGACAGAATCATATTCAGTGAAAGTAGACATGTCAGTAATCATTGACAGATCCTTCAGTCTGGACCAGATGTCAACACTCGCTCCTGACTGCCCCGCATCATCGCCAGCGGGTGAGCTAGGAAATCTTATCCTTTTCCTCGCAGTCCCAGTTGCGGGAGAAAGTGAAGGACGAGCTGTTGATGGGTCACGTTCCACTTAGTTGATAATTTTCTCACCAGCAGGTCTTTGAACCTCTGCAGACTTGTGTCTGCCGGAAAGAGAGATACAACGTAGGCTTTAAACCTAGGATAGAGCACGGTGCCAAAATGTAGTGCTCTGATTTCAACAGATTGACCCCCCTTGAATCCTGGCAAAGTGAATGAAAGGCTCCATCCACAAGTCCCACATACTTTGTGGAATTGCTCTGTCTTAGCTCCTCCTTCAATTTTTCCATCTGGTTCTGCAAAATCCTGATGAGAGGAATGACCTGACTCAAGCTGGCAGTGTCTGAACTGACTTCACGTGTGGCAAGTTCAAAGGGTTTGAGAACCTGAGTCAGGTTCATTTCTCCCTCCTTTGCCTATATCGTAGGTGGATGTATAGGCTTGAATGGCCTTTTGCTGCTCCTCCATCCTCTGAAGCATATAGAGTGTTGAATTCCACCTCGTCAGCGCCTCTTGCTTCAGGTGATGGCAGGGCAGGTTCAGGTGTGTTTGATGGCACTCCAGTCTTTGGCACGCGGTGGCTGAATGCCAAAAGTGGCCCCCAATTTTTTGGGTCACCGACAGCAGCTCTTGCACACCCCTGTCATTTTTCAAAAAATTCTGCACCACCAAATTTAATTGTATGTGCAAAACATGGGACATGCTGGAATTTGCCCAGATGTAATGCACGTACAATATTGGTGGCATTGTCCGATATCACAAATCCCCGGGAGAGTCAATTGCGGTAAGCCATTGTGCAAAGATGTCCCTCAGTTTCTGTAAGAGGTTGTCAGTGGTGTGCCTCTTACGGAAAGCGGTGATACATAGCTTAGCCTGCCTAGGAACGAGTTGGTGTCTGCGAGATGCTGCTACTGGTGCCGCTGCTGTTGTTGCTGCGGGAGGCCATAACTCTACCCAGTGGGCTGTCACAGTTATATTCCTTAGTCTGCCCTATTCCACTTGTCCACATGTCCGTGGTTAAGTCGACAGTGGGTACAACTGCATTTTGTAGGACTAGATGGGATTTGATACCATGGACACAGTACCTCAAACAATTCTCTAAGTCCCACTGAACTAATGGTGGATACCGGACGCACGTCTAACACCAACATAGCTGTCAAGGCCTCAGTTATCCGCTTTGCAAAAGGATGACTGCTGTCATATTTCATCTTCCTCACAAAGGACTGTTGGACAGTCAATTGCTTAGTTGAAGCAGTACAAGTGGTCTTTATTGGAGAGACGTCATGACGTCTCTCCCATAGTGCCGAGGAGCGGACGCCGAGAGGACTGCAGCGGTGGGACGCAGGAGCAGAGATTTGTGAATATGGTGTGTTTTGTTTTTTCTCATATGTGTAGCGGAGTTTCTACTGGGGCTAACTATTGGGGGGCTTTACTACAGGGGGCAACCTACAAGGGGGCAAGCTACTGGGGGGGGGCATTACTATGGGGGGATAACTACATGGGCATTACTACTTGGGGGCATTACCACAAGGGGGCTAAACTACAGGGTGGCAGACTACAAGGGGGCAAGCTACTGGGGGGCATTACTACTGGGGGCATAAATACAGGGACATTACTACAAGGGGGCTAAACTACTGGGGGCATAACTACAGGGGCTAAACTACTTGGGGGCATTACTACTTGGGGCAAACTACAAGGGGGCATAACTACAAGGGGGAAAACTACTGGTGGCTAAACTACTGGGGGCATTACTAACGGGGGCTAACTACTGGGGCAAACTACATGGGGGCTATACTATAGGGGCTAAACAACTGGGGGCTAAACTACTGGGGCCATAGCTGCAGGGGGAATTACCACTGGGGGCTAAACTACATGGGGCAAACTACATAAAGGGCTAAACTACTGGGGGCACTCAGTCATGATGTCTCTCCCATAGTGCCGAGAAGAGGACGCTGTGAGGACTGCAGCGGTATGACGCAGGAGCGGGGATTGGTGAGTATGGTGTGTTTTGTTTTTTCTCATATGTGTAGCGGTGCTTCTACTGGGGCTAACTATTGGGGGCTTTACTACTGGGGGCAAGCTACTGGGGGCAACCTACAAGGGGGCATGCTACTGGGGGGCATTACTACGGGGGGCATAACTACAGAGGCATTACTACTTGGGGCATTACTGCAAGGGGGCTAAACTATGGGGGAGCAGACTACAAGGGGGCAAGCTACTGGAGGGCATTACTACTGTGGGCATTACTACTGGGGGCATAACTACAGGGTCATTACTACAAGGGGGATAAACTACTGGGGGCATAACTACAGGGGCTAAACTACTTGGGGGCATTACTACTGGGGAAAACTACAAGGGGGCATAACTACAGGGGCTAAACTACAAGGGGGCAAACCACTGGGGGCTAAACTACTGGGGGCATAACTGCAGGGGGCATTACCACTTGGGGCTAAACTACATGGGGCAAACTATGTGAGGACTAAACTACTGGGGGCATTACCACTGGGAGGCTAAACTAAAGGGTGGTAAACTACTGGGGTCATAACTGCTGGGGCATTACCACTGAGGAATAATAAAGCCAGCCTGGTCCCAGATCCGCTGCAGCCGCCCTCAGCCTCCTTTGCCACCCTCAGACCTCTGCACGCCCACAGCCTCCTCCTCCGCAGTATCTCGGAGGCCCACAGCATCTCCACCCCACGCCTACCACAGCCTCCTCATCCACCACACCATAGACCATAGCCGCTGCTAAACAGGTAATCTTACCTTGCGGCCTTTCTCTCTCCCTAGTCCCTACTGTATGCCCTTGCTGTCCCTCTCTCTGTCACTCTCCTTGTCCCTGCTGTCACTTTCCATGTACCTGCTGTCACTTTCCATGTCCCTGCTGTCACTCTCCCTGTCCCTCTGTCACTCTATAATGTAAATTTCGGCTCATACTGTGTGCTATAATGTGAATTTCGGCTCATACTGTTTGCTATAATGTGAATTTAGGCTCATACAATGTGCTATAATGTGAATTTTGTCTCATACTGTTTGCTATAATGTGAATTTTGGATAATACCATGTGCTATAATGTGAATTTCGGCTCATTCTGTGTGCTATAATGTGAATTTCGGCTCATACTGTGTGGTATAATGTAAAAGGGGCACCAGTTAGGGGTGCATAATGTGTATAAGGCGTATATGGTGTGGTAAACTACACTGAAGGACATGCCCCCTTTTGAGTAGCCACACCCCATTTTCCAGAGCGCATGCGCCTTCTGCACGCACATAATTATAACCTTCGCTTGTCCATACCCCCACTTTAAAATTTCCACATCGACCACTGGGTGCTACTACTGTGGGCATTATTACTATTGTGTGGCCACGCCCTGTTCTTTTCAAGACCATACCCCCATTTTTGCTGTGCGTGCCTACGGCACGCGCAATACCTTTATTACATGGGCGCCGTGGGGAGGTGGGTGAGTTCCACCACCTCTCTAGGACCACTTTAAGCACTGCATTTTAGTCATATCACTAATGCAATAAACGAACATGCAAGGGTGCACAGACCACTGGGGCTAGCATTACATGTATTTCTGGGATCTGGTCATGTAACTGGTACTCAGGATCCCGGAGATCACAATGCCAACGCCGAGAGACCAAACAATCGCAATGCCGGCACACAGAATGCCAATCCACAGGCACTATTCCCACATGTGGGTGTCCAAGACACCCATAAAGTGGGAATAGAACCTGTAGAGAGCGCATCGAGCCACCAAGCCCACTCCGTGGTGCTTGCCCCACTCCCCGCAGGCATTCTGCTGTCGGGATCCCGGGGTTGGTATGCTGACTGCCAGGATCCCAAGCACCGGTCTCCCAACCCCAACCCATACTTCTGTGCGTAACTAAGGCACAAATCTGTGTAAAAAAGACAAAAGACAGATTTCTGATAAGAGTGACAATCTTGTCACGTATCATTATGTTTCAAGCGCAACTGTATACCAATTTGTGTGCAACAAAAGTGCAAATCTAGTGTCCCTGTTATGCTGATATTGTGAGCGGCTCTATAAGGCTATGATGCAACAAAGTGCACAATTTGGGAAAAAATACACATTGCTACCTGTGGCGGAGCATCTAAGTCGCACCAAAACTCTCACACCATGAGGCGCACAATGCTGAGTGAATGAGGATACATATGTAGTAAATGGAAACCAGAAAAACAACAAAGCACACCTCATGACTCCATAAATAAAACAGCATCACGAAAATAAAGGCACATGAAAACTCTATATCAGTGATGGCTAACCTTGATACTCCAGCTGTTGTTGAACTACACATCTCAGCATGCCCTGCTACAGTTTTGCTATTTGGCCTTGCTAAAACTGATGCAGGGCATGCTGGGATGTGTAGTTCAACAACAGCTGGAGTGTCATGGTTAGCCATCACTGCTCTTTATATGGAAATATCAAACCTGATATGAGACAACATTTTACATTTACATTTGAGGGGGGGGGGGGGGGTTACATAAAAGCTTTTTAATGCTTTTTGCATTATATTTTATTTACATTTGCTGGAAATGCACAATTTGCCACAGTAAATATAAGCTTTATAGTTCAAAAATGTTAACCATTATTTTCATCCTTTACAAAGCAAGCAGTAGGTGGCAACTCCATTCTGGTGACAAATGACAAACGTTAAGCTCTAAAATTACTTCTCAGACTGTGACCAGAGGTCATATTGTCTCTCATTTGCTAGTCCTAATGATAGTCTCCAGAGATCTATCTACCATGTTAACAAATATCTTGCAGCGTGGAGCTCAAGAGGTATAAGCCCCACATTCCGCTAATATAACATGTTTGTTCTGTCATTTATCAAATCTAATGTGAACATAAAGACTGTATTTTATTGCTGTCAGTTTGGACAATTTCCTCCTTTATCTTTTTTTGCTTTAATATAGTACTAGAATATGATGGTCTTTTCATATACTTTTTTTTTTTTTTTTTGAGGCATTCATTCTGACTACTTTTTGCCTGTAAGCAAATAACCAGTGTTAAAGGATGATTAAACTGGGTAATGGAACAAGTCCCACAGTAGTATCTTATTGAGAGAAGCTGGAGGGCATGACCAAGTGTTAACACTTCCAGATTCACAGAGCTATTGCAGGGTTTCTATTAGTCGTGTCTCTTTTGCATTACTTATTTTGGTAATAGTTCATAATGCTATAAAATACAGTACGCTGATCCAGCATATAAGAAATTATACAAATTTATGTTGTATGTGTATTTGTTATTGGTGTGGTATGTTAGGTAGATTAGACTTAGGTCGACAGTGTCTAGGTCGACCACTATTGATCGACAGTAAGTAGGTTGACATGGTTTCTAGGTCGACAGGAACTTTAGGTCAACATGTACTAGGTCGACATGAGAAAAGGTCGACGTGAGTTTTTTTTACTGTTTTTGATGTCGTGTTCTCCGTACAGTGACCGGGAACCCCAATTAGTGCACCGTGTCCCCTCGCATGGCTTCGGGCAAGATGCCTCACTCCGCTACCGCTGCGCTCGGGCAGGCTACCGTTCCCAGTTGTACTCCCCGTGGATTGTAAAGTATGAAAAAGTTCAAAAAATGAAAAAAAAAGTGAAAAACTCATGTTGATCTTTTGTCATGTCGACCTAGAACATGTCGACCTAGCATCCCTGTCGACCTAGAAACCATGTCGACCTACTTACTGTTGACCAATAGTGTTCGACCTAGACAGTGTTGACCTACTTACTGTTGATCTAAAGACCGGATCCCATTTGTATTAACTTATATAATAATTTATGACCAGAAAGTTATTACACAGTGGCCCTCATTCCGAGTTGTTTGCTCGGTAAATTTCATCGCATCGCAGCGATTTTCCGCTTAGTGCGCATGCGCAATGTCCGCACTGCGACTGCGCCAAGTAAATTTGCTATGAAGTTAGGATTTTTACTCACGGCTTTTTCTTCGCTCAGGCGATCGTAGTGTGATTGACAGGAAATGGGTGTTTCTGGGCGGAAACAGGCCGTTTTATGGGCGTGTGGAAAAAAACGCTACCGTTTCCGGAAAAAACGCAGGAGTGACTGGAGAAACGGGGGAGTGTCTGGGCGAACGCTGGGTGTATTTGTGACGTCAAACCAGGAACGACAAGCACTGAACTGATCGCAGATGCCGAGTAAGTCTGAAGCTACTCTGAAACTGCTAAGAAGTTTGTAATCGCAAAATTGCGAATACGTCGTTCGCAATTTTAAGATGCTAAGATTCACTCCCAGTAGGCGGCGGCTTAGCGTGAGCAACTCTGCTAAAATCGCCTTGCGAGCGAACAACTCGGAATGACCTCCAGTGTTCTTTAGTAGCGAAAGAGTTAAAGGGTGAAAACCGCATTTTGACATAATACAGTCGGAAGGTCAAATCCCTATTTTTATCTGATGTAACCTATCACTTCACTAGGAACCAGACGTGCTATAAAAGGCGTTTCTGACCTGTATTCATAAGACATGATTAATATTTATGATCCTATCATTCCAAATGAACTGATAGAATACCTCTCAATTTCAGTGGGACAGTCGTATAATTGGCACATTCATCCCCATTTGTGGGAAGTTGGTCAGTATTTCTCCTGCCACACGCTCCTTAACTGGCATGGCTGTATTACATAAAATATTACATTTTGCTCCTTAAATGACATTGCCATATTACTATTTTTATTATATTTAATGGGAATTGTAGTATCTACCTATTTCTAACAAAAACTAGGCTTATGCGGACTCAACTTTATTTCTTTTACCATCAGATTGTTGAGAATACAAGATACTTTTATTAAAGGGATAATTTAATGTGGGGATTAAAATGGGCCACCAAAGTTTTACTTTAGTACATTGAATGATGACATTATAATGGATTCAATTAGCGCCAAATATGTAAATGAACGTGACATTACAGCAAATATAATTTATGTAGAGCACCACATACTGTATGACAAAATGAATCTGCCAGTGCAAATGTGGTTTCAGTAGAAGTGGTGACTTGTGCCAGTAGGGACCGTGTTGATACTATGTTAGAGCTGCAATCAGGAAAAACAGGAGCTCAAGAACCTACAGTAGCCCCTGCAACAGGTCGATGGGAAATGGATTTGTATTCCGGAGCTGTCTATTGGTAATGCAGTGCAATAACCCTTATTTGGGGGAGATTGCTGCAGTGTGTCTCCATACATAATAAAAAAGAGGACAACATATTGTGTCCTGTATACAATATATATGTATTTATTATATGTACTAAAATTGCACTCCCTTTATGTTAGCAGTCTTTAAGCTTTGGACAGTAATTCATCACTTGTTCTGAGTAGCCCTCTGTTGCCCCTCATCTTGATCTGAAGCCTCCTTTGACCATTGTTCATTCTGTGGAGGCTTTGGAAATCAATTTTGGATTTTTTTTCCACAGAATTGTCTGCTTTGGAAGGCAATAATACAACTAATTTTATTGTATTACACAATTTCATTGTATTACACACTGTTTATTGTATTACACACACAGTTTATTCCACTGAAATAACTGCCTACTTTCCCGCCAAGAGATTTTTTACTTGCATGCCTAACCTAAGAAAAACATTTGGAATAGGTGAGCACAATTTCTCCATTTTGCTTCTGGATAGTATTTTGTGAATTACTCAATATCACTGTGAACAGTATAATATCTCTCTACTGCTTACTGTCCTCAGTCGGATGGTCACAGTGCACTAATTAGTCCATTACTGTAATGGGTCTTGTCTGACAATGCACCTCATCAGTCGACAGATTGTAATCATTCCTGTGCTAGCTATAGATATCATCTGCAAATGTTGTCCTTTCTCTGCGTCAGGATGCTCCTTGTTTGCTGTCAAAAATATCATCCCAATGCTTTCATACAACAAAGAATTCTTAAATCCTTATCTTCACTGACATTATCACTTGTGGAGAAGACACCACTTCTCATAATACCAACACATTCTACTTGGGCAGTATGGATGGTGTAATGGTTAGCATTAGTGCCTCACAGCCCTGAGGTCATTGGTTCAATTCCCACCATGGCCCAAACTCTGTGGAGTTTGTATATTCTCCCTGTTCTTGCGTGGGTTTCCTCCGGGTCCAAAAATATACTGCTAGGTTAAATGGCTACCAAGGACTGATGTGAATAGTCAAATATTCTCTGTAAAAGCGCTGCAGAATATGTGTGTGGTATATAAATAACTGGTAATAAATAAATACATTTCCAACAGGTAGGTCTCCCAGTGTCTGCTGCAAACCTGGGGCCACGCAAATGTGCATGAAGTTAAGAGTGGAAACAAATCGGGGCTCTGACACTTCTCAAACACCCTAAAAAATATTCAAATTCAACAGATGCTCGTTCCCTCAATTAAGCAAAAACATGGCATGCTTGGTTCCCCCGCACCATAGCCAACAAACGGGGGTCCCAGTATCATGTGTTTGGGAGAGAAGGAAGAAGCTAGGTAAGGGTTCCTGAAAATCTATAAGCATAAAATACATTTTAAAAATAATATGTTAGATTATAAAAATTCTCAATGTGGTCTTAGCCTGAGACACCCAGACAAAGGAACTGTAAGCAGAAATGCACAGTATATTTGTAACAAACAATTATATAATAATAATAATAATAATAATAATATAATTATATATATATATATATATATATATATATGGATGTATGTGTGTATGTATGTGTGGAGGTGTTTATATATGCTCCAGCATAACTCCTGGATGCTTGGAGCAATTTACACCAAACTTGGTACACATATGACTTACAATCTGGAAAAAAAATACTGTGGGGGGGTAAGACACCCCTAGCACCACTAGGGTTGGGGTTGGGTAGGGGATGACATGTAAAAATCCATAGATTTCAGGGTTGCTGAGATGAATAGTGACACTCCCGATGCCGTGTCAGTCGAGTTCAGCCCCTATCAGCATGAGGAGGAGCCCCAAGGAGAGCGAGTTGCTAAGCAAGGAGACCTAGTGCCCTTTGAAATAGAGTCAGCAGGCAAACCTTACATATTTAACATACAGCGGGCGTAGCTTGGGCTCTCGTCCCAGCATTTACAGCACTGAGCAGGGCAGCATCAGAGGTGGGATGGGGCAGAGCAGGAGGCGGATTATTCTCCTAAGCACTAGCATGTTGACAGCATCAATCTGGGGAAGCCCAGAGGAGCGGCCTGACAAAGGTTATCATTATTCTTTAAAATCCGTAATTAAGCTCGGGTATTCAGCTAGTGAAATATAAAATGATAAACACCTTTCAAGCTGTACTTGAATTATTGTCTGTTTGCACAGTTTTATTCATTACAATATATATTCCAAACGATGACAACATAGGATAGACACTACTAAAATTATGCATTTTAAATTAAACAGTCAACTATGCAATAAACATACAGAGACCAAAGACATTATTTATAACTAGTAAAGTTTTGCCTTTAGACATGCAGCCAAAATTATTTTCTCTTTCCTGTGTATTGAAAGAGTCCCAGCTTTATATAATGCATCATTTTCAGTAACCAAGCAAGGTCTGCAGAAATTGTATTGGCTACTGGCATTGCTCTAGGCCAGGCATTCCCAACCACGGTCCTCAAGGCACACCAACAGTGCAGGTTTTAGTGATATCCAGGCTGCAACACAGATGGTTAAATCAAAATAACTGAGCTACTAATTAAGTCACCTGTGCTGAAGCCTGGATATCACTAAAACCTGCACTGTTAGTGTGCCTTGAGGACCGTGGTTGGGAATGCCTGCTCTAGGCAAAAGAAAAATAAGCAAAACATATTGCATTAGAGACATTGAGGAGTAAGTATTTAAATATTTTTTTTTTTTTTTGAAGTAAATAGTACAGACAATTAAGGACACGATTTAAGAGAATGATGGTCCCAGGGTCCTATAGAGAAAAGACTCTATCAAACCCATCTTGGATTTAACAAGCCACTGCACAATCTATACCCAAGGCTCTCCTCTAAATTACAGATGGCTATCAATCACACAGATTGAAAGATTAGTATGTTGCAAAGTACGATTGTTTAAGCCACTGTTTATGTTTTTAGAAAGATCTTTTTTTTTTTAAATTGAGAAGAGCCCTAAATCAAATTAGGGCATTTCCACATTTTAGAAGTCTCCAAGCTAGGGAGATAGTTTTCACCAGTGCTTTTGGCATTAGCAGCCTATTTTGCAAGGACAGCAGCAATGCAGCTAGTTGCGCTTCTATTGCTATCGACATCAGAGATTGTTAATTGCAGAGGTGTTGGAGGAAAAAATACTTTATTACTAAAATAAAGCATTTTTTCTAATTAGAGTATGTATATATTTTTTTCTTATATATTAACAGGTTTGTTCTGTTTCTTTTTACATTTTACGTTTTTCTGTTTGTAGATTCTGCAACTGGAACCCAACTGAGTGCGCATGTGTGACAGGCAAAATAGTATCATGCAGCTGCTAACCAATATTCCAGCTGTCTTGTCAGAGTTTTTGCCACAAAATGAAAACTAGACCCTTTCAGGGTTTTTTTTTATACAAGCACATACTTGTGTGTGTGGATTACATTCTAAAATCAACCACTTTTTTATATTTTCTGTACATACTGTAACACACAACAGAAGCAATACCTCATTAGACAGTATCCATACAGAAAGATACTGTAATTTACAAAAAAAAAAAAAAAATGAAGACAATGGCATAAATTAGTTCAAAAGAGTATTTATTTTATAGTATTTATACATGGAAAAATGAAAATATAGATGCAAAATTGAGGTGCTTAGCATAATTTTGGCCAAAAATATATGGGTCCACTAATGCTGCTTTCACATCGCAAACCCTGCTTTTAAAATGTTTCTTAAAACGGGTCTTAAAACGGATCTGGGCAGTTTAACCCCCTTCACATCGCATGTTGTAACCAGTATATTACCATTTCATTACCGTTTTGGTACCTTTCACACTGAACCCGTTTCACCCATAGAAAACAGTGGTTGTCATTGAAAATGGACTTTTCTGGCCCACACATTATTAATAATTATTAATTATTAATTATTAATAATTTGGCTAGTCGTATGATGGAACTCAGCAGCTTCAAGAATCTTTACCATGTTTTTGTAGATTACTGCATCCTTCACTGTCCCAGTGATTTGTTTACATATTTCTTCATCCCCCCTGATCCTAAGCAGCTCCCTAACCTCATCATCACTCCAATTTGCCATTTAAACTGTATTCTGTATAATAAAACACTCCCTTCACTCTCATGTGTTTCCTCCAGTTTATTTCCTGCTTCTGCCTGGTGACATCATGCATGGAGACAACCTATCACCTTCTGTGGTTTGGAAATACCGTTTCTGAGCCTTTCACACTGCACAATGAAACGGGTCTGAACCGTGTAGGACCCTGCTTTTTAACCGTTTCAAAATACCGGTATTTTGAAAATAGTAAATTCAAGGTGGCCCTTTCACACCGCAGCTAGAACCGTTTTGGAAGGCTTAAAAATCGTCTATTTACCGGGTTAAAGCTGCGGTGTGAAAGGGGTATAACTGACCAGGTGACCTCATCTGGTGGGTCCCTAACACTAAGGTTCAAGTCCATGGCATTGGACTCCCCAAGTAAGCACGGGCCAAATGACCCAAGGCATCAAAATAAGAAACAGGAGCTATGTGTAAGGTGTTACCTAATATACTATATACTGTATATACTGTATATATATACACTGTATAAATATATATATATATATATATATATATATATAAAATCATTTAGGAGATCTTTTTTTATTTAATCAGTGGTTGCTGGCTGTCAGTCTGCCTGTCAGCCCTCCAGGAACTAGCGGCGGTATAGCCGGTACATTGCATTGCACTGATGCCCACTACTATTAAGGGACCCTCAGCCGGTGGGTATATAATAAGTCAAAATGACTCATCGTTAGTAAGCCACTGTACCACAGCTCTACGACGAAGAAGACTTGGTCCAGCCGGAGGAGGTGGCGTGATGGTAGGGAGGCCTCTGCTCATCTCTCCATGGCTCCTCTTCTTTGCCTCCTGTGTGTCACTTAGGTTAGAGGAGAGGAGTTACCACACAATGAGGCAAAAAGGTTTTTTTCACAGTAAGGACAATACGTGTTTGGAATCCCCTGTCTGAGAGAGTAGTAACAGCGGACTCAGTTAACACCTTTAAGAATGGGTTAGATAAATTCCTATGGATAAAGATATTCAGGGATATGGTGCTAAACAAGCATTATAGTGTGTATAACTAGTCCTAAAATAAAAATAACTAGTCCTAAAATAAAACTGCATAGGAGACCACAAACAGGTTGAACACGATGGACAAATTGTCTTTTTTCAACCTTAGATACTATGTTACTATGTAGATACTATGTTACTTTGTGTGGCTGGGCTTGGCAGCTGCCGAGGGGGAGGCAGAGCTGCCTGGGTAAAGTCACTATCTCTTCCTGCCTACCCTGCAGTTCCTGTTTCCAGGGCCTTTCTCCCAGACTGAGCCATTCATGATGCTGAACTGTGGACCAATCCCCCCAGCCATCAGTAAGTAAACGTATCTCTGACTGAAGCCACCTTACAGCTGTCATATACTGCCTCTCACTGTCATCCCTGCCTCTCACTGTAACCCCTGACTTTCACTGTCATCCACTATGTCACCCACTGCCTCCCCCTGGCATCAAACACTTCCTCCTCCTGTCAACCATTCCCTGGCATCACCCACTATCTCCCCCTCTCACCCATTCCCTCGCATCACCCACTGCTCTCACTGTCACCCTATCCTGACACCCACTGTCTCTCCATCCCACTATAGCTCCCTGTCACCCTATACCTTTACCCTGTATCACTATCTCCCCATCGCCCCTATGTGACATGCTCCAAAAAGGTGACTACTCTCTCAGGTAATGCTATAACTGCCACTGGTGGGAAGGATAGGGGTCCAGACTAAAGGTGCCCATACACCTAAAGATTTTTCTTCCAATCTGGCTGGTTGGAACAAAAATCTGGTAATGGATGGGAGCAAATGACATGGATGGGCGCAAATGACAGTTGACCATTTCAAATGGTCAACTGTCATTTGCTCCCATCCATTACCAGATTTTCATTCCAACCAGCCAGATTGGAAGATAAATCTTTAGGTGTATGGGCACCTTAACAGTAACTGTAATGTAGCTGTTACTTGGTAGACATGTTTCTTGGATACTCCTTTCATTAGAACAGATCTACAAAGACAATGTTAAGATCAGGAATATCCAGGACGCATTTTTCATAAATACTTTGTGATTCTGGATGGCCACCTAACAGTTTACATAGCAAGTGACCCAAAAGTAATCACTCCTATTGCTTATTAAATCCCATGCAATGAAATTGCTCACAAACCGCTATTTGGAAACTTTTTTTCTCCGCCAGTGAAGTACAGTACATACCAGCATGTTTGTGTCATCCATGATGACATGCAATGTGTGTAGTTGCCATTGGTTGGACACACATCAAAAGTTATCATGCACTTAGCACTGTCATGACCCTTTATAAATATACAGTACCCCTTTGATATGGCTGTTGCGGCTACAATATAACATGTTGTGAATACTTAAGACATTTTAAAAAACATTTATAACTGTTAAAACAGTAGTCTAAAATTTGTTTTCATGGTTACCTTTGCTACTATTAGTGTGAAATATAAAAAAAAATGACTGCAGTAATCATGTTTAAATCATTCCTTAGGAAATATTCCAGTAAATTGTGGGCCTAGCAAAATGAGTCAACTTTAAGTAAAGAAAATATTTAGATTTCTGGTGCTTTTAAATTGTCCCCTTCTTCAAATGGACATAGCAACGATAAGCCTAAAAAGTTTTAGCTGGAAAATGGCTTACTAACAGTCCACGTTTTAAGGATATCCATGCTTGAGCACAGATGGTTAAATCAAAATAACAGGCACTAATTAAATCACCTTTGCTCAATTATGGCTATCCTTAAAATCTGGAATGTTAGTGTGCCTTGAGGATCGAGGTTAGGAAACACTGGCTTATTCACTTCTCAGCATTCAAGAAGTGCCACATATTACCTCCATCCATCTCCATTCATATATATGGGGACAGAAACAATGCTGATTTATCAAGCACCAAAAAGATTAACTTGCCACTTGTCCTTAAAATTTAACACCATATGCGACCTTAACACTGTTAAATGTATTAGAATAGTAAATAAAATCCTAAATTTTTAGCAACTCAGTCAACACATCTATACATTATTTTGTTGCCACTTTAAAAAAAAATATTCCAGAATTCTTTATCCCTATCCTATTACCAAGCTTAAATCAAAATGCTAGTTTTCGTCAGAATTAAAACTCAACATGCTTCTAGTTTAAGAGGATTGATGGGAAAATACATACAACGCGCAAATGATTTACATACAGTAGGTTGAGATAAAAGTGAATCAAAGTGTATTGGGAAAGCTTAGTTATAAATAGGTTTATCAGTTATCTGCTGCAGGCAATGTGCATAGTACATGCCGCCAATATCTCTGATAGGGGAGATATTTTCTATGTTCATTTCCAGGTGACAGCTGTTGTGCTTTCTGCACTGTCTGTTGGAGATAAATGAAATAGCCATCTTACACTTTTGAGATATTCACATTATGGGATGGGATACTAGACTCGAGCCATGTGTAAGTTCTGCAAAAGATAAAATGGTACAAAAACCACAGGATGCTCTGCAAAACATTACAACTGATCAGGGGACTTTTGTACTTTATAGCAATTCTTTCCTTCAAGTTTTCAATCACCGTGGTAATATTTCTGTGTATTACTTGAGTTAAGCTGGGTACACACTAGGTGAATGTGTACCCAGCCAATATGTTGGCATGTGGTATGGTGGGTCGACATATCGGATCCTGGGCACACACCAGAATGATGTATGAAGGACAGAGCGACATATCGTTCCATCCTTCCTTTACATAGAACTAGGTCACTAGCATCATCGTCCGGTTGACTGTGCAGCAGTGTCAACCGGGCGTTGTTGCTAGTGACCGGGGGAACCGCATATTGGACATACACACTAAGCGATAGGCATGATATGTCTTTCTGATTCGACCGGAAACAGCATATAGGGCCAATGTCGCTCCAGTGTGAACCCGGATTTAGGGTGAATATATATAGTGATACTTTTGTGTTGTGTGTTGACTGTTTTGTTACATACTCATTCATTTGAAAGTATTCAGTAATACTCTGCTGCAGTTTGAACAATATAACTTTATAGGAAACAAAAGGAGACCTGGTGATGTGTTACAGTATGTGACTCAGTTCTAAATGGACATAAATGAATAAGAAGAATTAATGTTAATCTGGATACAACTGGGAAATTCATGTGGTATAATTCTGAAGAAGAAATACTAATGCAATGTTTTGTTCCTTGGAGGAAAATGAAAACTTCTACAAAATATAATCAAGAGACTCAGATTCCCATTAAAATGAAATATTCATAAATACTAATGATTTAGCAGAAATAATTTTTAAAGATTTTATGCAACTTTGGTTCAGAGCACTTAGCAGCAAATGACTGTATTCATCCACACAAACTAGGATGCAGTTGGCAGAATGGAATATATAACAGAATAATGATGGATGGGAACACTGAAAAGGATGATGCAAAATCTATTTGAACAACTATTTTCTCTGTGGAACTACAGTAATAACTATTGTGCACATGACATAAAACTTGTTTGGGGCACTGCACCCAATATAAACATTAACTGATTGCCCATCAAAGAGATTTCAAAGTAATTACATTTATATAGTGCAGTATACCACAAAAAAATGAAATTATTTTTGGGGAGGAGACAAGAACTGTAAAACTCATAATGGGCCTCAATAAGGGGGAAGAAGTTTCAAATCTTGAAGAGAGATAAAGTGGAGAGAAATAAAGTACCAGCCAATCAGCTCAAATCATTTTATAAACACAGCCTGTAAAATGACAGTTGGAAGGTGTTTGGTTGGTACTTTATCTCTCTCCACTTTATCTCTCTGTAAGGTTTGATACATCTCCCCCTTAGAGTTACGTACTGTGGGCCTAATTCAGACCTGATCGCTAGGCTGCGTTTTCGTACAGCGGGCGATCAGGTCTAAACTGCGCATGCGTATGCACCACAAAGCGCAGGTGCATCGCACAGGTACAAAATGGATCGCCGCTCAGCAATGGGTTTGTGCAAAGGATCCATTAGCACGGGTGTTCGCAAGGAGATTGAGAGGGAGAAGGAGTTTGTGGGGGGCAACTGACCGTTTTCTGGGAGTGTTTGGAAAAACGCAGGCGTGTCCAAGCGTTTGCATGGCGGGTGTCTGACGTCAATTCCGGCTCTGAACAGGCTGAAGAGATCGCAGCGGCTGAGTAAGTCCTGGGCTGCGCAGAGACCGCACAAAATCTGTTTGTACAGCTCTGTTACACATGCGTTCGCACACTTGCACAGCTAAAATACACTGCACCTGTAGGCGGCGACTATCTGTTCGCAGCAGTGCAAAAATCGCTTGCTAGCGATCAGGTCTGAATTAGACCCTATGGCCCCAATTTAGCACAGTTTCCCGGTGTTCGGGAAACTGCGCACGTGCGGAACCCATTCTGCTCAAGTGCAGAATGGTCCTGTGATCGCATTGCAGGGATGTGAAAGCCTCTGCTTGATTGACAGGCAAAGGCATTCAGAGGGAGGGAAGGGGACGGCCAGCGTTGCCAAAAATGAAGGGGTGTCGCCCCATTTTCCGGGAGTGGCAAGGTTAAGGACTGCTTCGTGGATGCAGTTTCCTTGAACTTAGGCTTACTCAGCCTGCCGTCGAAGATGAAAAATGCGACCAATGATCACGATGTTCATCCCATATGCGATCGCATTGCAAATGCAGGAAGGAAGAGCACCTCTCCCTGCATTTGCATTACTAAGAATTGCAATTGCAAAGCTGCTGCCAACAGTGTTGCAGTTGCAATCCTTAGTGAATTAGGCCCTATATACTGTATATTTTTTATGTATATGTTGACTTGACCATATCGCAAATTAGTCTATTTATAAAAAGTATTTGCGCCAGACTTTTTTGCTAAAATCACATTGCAGTATAAAGCACTGTATCATATACATCAGAGTGGATATTTTATTGATATTTATTAAGTGCTAATTTGCATTTTCATATAAAATATAATTAATAATTAAAGCAATGACTTGAGATCTTAATTTTATAACACTTATTACAGGGCTAATAGCAATAATAAAAAGTATACAACACAAAATTAAATTTATATTTCATTTCAGGAGTCTCTTTGAGTGCTACTGGTTTTAATAAGGACATTCTGCTGTTATAGAATATTTTGCTTGTATATACTGTACATACACAACAATATAAATTTGAAATATTATGTATAAGAGTTTATAACTAGAAATACTGGCTAAAAGGGCATTGGTATCAAAAATATTGTTGGTTTTTACAGATGAACTACTTAGTGGTAAATCATAACCTTTTTATAATCTGCACTTTCTGCATGTTTTGACCATGCCCCTGTGGCAACAGTTGTATCTAGACATTTTGGTGCCCTGTGCCAGAAAGGAAATGGGTGCCTTCCACCCTTTGCATATTTTAAATAGGGACAGTGCACCAAAAATAGAGGGGTGTGGCTTTGCAGGGAAGGGGCGCAGCCACAGAATAGTACCGTTTCACATTACACTGCACAGCAGTGTCCATTATTCACATTACATTACACAGTAGTGTCTATTATTTACATTACACCCCATAGTAGTGTCCATTATTCACATTACACCACACAGTAGTGTCCATTTTTCACATTACATTACACAGTAGTGTTCATTATTTACATTACACCCCATAGTGGTGTCCATTATTCACATTACACCACACAGTAGTGTCCATTATTCACATTATACCACATAGTAGTGTCCATTATTTACATTACACCCCACAGTAGTGTCCATTATTCACATTACATTACACAGTAGTGTTCATTATTTACATTACACCCCATAGTAGTGTCCATTATTCACATTACACCACACAGTAGTGTCCAGTATTCACATTACAGCACACAGTAGTGTCCATTATTTACATTACACCCCATAGTAGTGTCCATTATTCACATTACACCACATAGTAGTGACCATTATTCACATTACACCACACAGTAGTGTCCATTATTCACATTACACCACACAGTAGTGTCCATTATTCACATTACACCACACAGTAGTGTCCATTATTCACATTACACCACACAGTAGTGTCCATTATTCACATTATACCACATAGTAGCTCCCCTTATACACAATATGCCACACAGTAGTGTCTAATATTCGCATTACACTGTACAGTTATGTCCATTATTCACTCTACACTGCACAGTCCATTATTCATATTACACCACTCAGTAGTGTCCGTTATTCACATTACACCAAACCACACAGTAGTACCCTTTACACACAATATGTTATACAGTAATGTCCAGGTGGCCTAATTCAGACTGGTTCGCTCGCTAGGGTATTTTTGCAAGTGTGTGAACGCATGTGTAGCAGAGCTTTACAAACAGATTTTGTGCAGTTCCTGAGCAACCCAGGACTTACTCAGCCGCTGCGAACACTTTAGCCTGTCCAGGACCGGAAATTATGTCAGGAACCCTCCCTGCAAACGCATGGACACGTCTGCATTTTTCCAACCACTCCCAGAAAACAGTCAGTTGACACCCACAAATGGCTTCTTCCTGTCAATCTCCTTGCGAATGCCTGTGCGAATGGATTCTTCGCACAAACCCATCGCTGGGTGGCGATCCGCTTTGTACCCGTGCAATGCACCTGCGCATTGCGGTGCATACACATGTGCAGTTTAGATCTGATCACCCACTGTATGAAAACACAGCCTAGCAATCATGTCTGAATTAGGCCCATTATTCACATTACACCACACAATAGTTGGGATAGTTCGGAGTTGACTGTAAATGTACTAAATTTAGCACATCTACGATCATTCACACTGACATGTGGGGGGGGTGCCCAGAATAGGGCTAGTTCACCCAACATGTCAGGCCCCCCCCCCCCCCGCACAGGTACACAAGCATCCCACGGTGGCGATGCATCATCTGTACCTGGTGAGTAGCTCCCTGTCAGCACAGCTCCTGGCATGGAGGTACCAGTCACGTTCCGTGTTGCAGCAGCTGCATGTGATGTCACGCAACCACCGTGGCTCGCCCCCACCCCCTGTCCGTACACGCCTCCATTGTTTGGACCACACCGCGGCAATGGCGTTCTAATGCTGCTGTCACACCCCCTCCCACCACGCGACCACCTCGGCCTGCCAATCAGGCAGAGGTGATCACAGCCAGTGAGATGCTGATAGCATCTCACTGGGCTCCCAGGGTGTGCACACGTGGGCTCCCGGGGTGTGCACTCCACAAAGTAATTCAGACTGTGATCGCTGCCGCAATTCAGTCTGAATTACCCCCAGTGTCTGTTATTTACATTACACCACTCAGTAGTGTCTGGTATTCACATTACACCACACCACACAGTAGTACCCTTTACACATGATATGCCACACAGTGGTGTCCATTATTCACATTACACCACTCAGTAGTATTCATTATTTATATTTCACTACACAGTAGTGTCTATTTTTAACATTATACCACACAGTTGTGCCCATTATTCACTTTACACCACATGTTAGAGCCCCTTATGCCCCCCCAAGCACCTGCCTTGCCTCCCGAGACCCCGCTACTTCCCTGAGTCCTCCCTTGTCCCCTTTGGTTTTGCATCTGCTGAAACCCTGCCCAGTCCTGGCTGGCTGCCAATCATCCTCATGTCAGATGAGTCAGAGAGCACCCACTGTACGGAGCCAACTCCTCTTGTAACTGGAGCAAAATGCAGCTGCCTCATCATTCTTAAATACTGCGCAGGGCAACCATCTAGCTTGGACACTTAGGAAGTGGACTCCCCTCACACTGACCACACCACAGCGCTGCAGCACTAATAGAAGCTGGCTTGTCAGTGTTGTAACCAATAACAAGGAAAAAATAAAATAGGTATGATGATAAGACACGGGGGGAATGGCACTGGTGAGGAGCAGTGGGATGATGCTGGAGAGATGCAGTTCGTATGACGGTGAGAAGCAGGGGAATGGCGCTGGTGAGGAGCAGTGGTATGGTACTAAAGAGACGGAGTGGGTATGATGGTAAGAAACAGGGGGAATGGTGCTGGTGAGGAGCAGTGGAATGATGCTGGAGAAACACAGGGGTTATGACAGTGGTGAGACACAGAGTGAATGTCGCTGGCGGGAAGCAGGGCAGATGGTACTTGAAAGACGCAGGGGTATGAACGTGGTGAGACACAGGGGGAATGGTGCTGGTGAAGAGCTGGAGGGATGGTGCTGGAGAGATGCAGGGGGAATGATGATGGTAAAATGTGGGAGGAATGATGCTGGTAGGAGGAGTAGGAGAGATGATGTTGGTGAGACTTGGGGAATGATGTTGGTGAGACTCAGGGGGAATGATGTTGGTAAAATGCAGGAGGAATGACACTGGTGAGGAGTAGGAGAGATGATGTTGGTGAGACTCAGGGGGAATGATATTGGTAAGATGCAAGGATTGTGGCACTGGTGAGGAGCAGGGAGGATGGTGCTGGAGAGACACAGGGGGAATGACATTGGTAAAATGCAGGGGGAATGATGCTGGTGAGGAGCAGGGGGATGGTGCAGGAGAGACTCAGGGGAAATAATGTTGGTATAATGTAGGGCAGTGGTGCTGTTGAGGAGCAGGGATATGGTTCTGGAGAGATGCAGGGGAAATTATGTTGGTAAGATGTGATAGGAATTCAAAAGAAATTACATTTTGTTTTATTGATTTTTTTTTTGCATAGCGTATGCAAAAGAGTGGGGGTAGGGGGACCAAATCGTATTGTTACACCAGGGCCCACCACTTGCTAGTTCCGCCACTGCTTGGGACATTAATGGCATTGTTATTATTATTATTATTATTATTATTATTATGTTCTGAATGTCATTTAAATGGATGCCAAGGCTCCTCCTTATTCTCATCATCGTCATTCTTCCTTCTCATTATTCCTCATCATCATCATCATCATCATTCCTTTTCCTTGCTCCCCTCCTCCACATCATTCCTCTTCTTCATTTCTCCTCATCATTATTCTTCCTCATCCTTATTCCTCCACCTCCTCATTTCCCCCTCATTATCATCATCATCATCATCATCATCATCATTATTCCTCCTCCTCATTATCATCATCATTTCTCCTCTTCATTTCCACCTCATCATCATCCTTTCTCCTCCTCCTCAAAATCAATCCAGGAGTCAAGATTTATTTAAGGCAAGCTGCTATGCTGCTTACCTTTTTGTTATGCTCACTACGGCTCCTGATTTCACAACTTCACAATGCCCAGTGGCAGTCACCAGGCTACCTTCAGACACTATGGGAGCCGGGTGCCAGGGAGGCGGAGCTCACTCAGCTCAGCCACCCAGAGTCAGGACGGTGCACTGCTAAGAGAAGAAGCTGGGTAACCACTGCTCAGATGTAGATTAGTAATATGCATTGAAGCAGGCACTCAACAGATTGTGGTGGTGGCAGCAGATTTATGCCCACAGGGCAACTTTGCTCTAGTAACCTGCCTGCCTGTGACACACTCAAGCAGGACACTCTGGGCATTGCTGCACTTACTGAAGCTCACAGCCATACCCCTTCTAGGTGACATCATGATGTCCTGTGCTCAGGGGGTGAGGCCAGCAAAGGGCACACTGCTGCCCTGTTATGCCATTGTGTTAAGGAGCATATTCATTTAGCCACTGACTCAGTTAATGCTGGTTACCTTGGTTATAAATTCCACTGGCAGTGACTGTTTGTTCTTAAATTATACCCCTTTTTCACCAACCAGCATATAACACGGGTTATTGCACATGAACGCGCATAACCCATGTTGCTGGTTGGTGTAAAAGGGTAGAGTTGAAATAATCCGGGTCAAGTGACCTGGTATTCCAACTCAGGTAGCTTGCAGGGTGAACACGGGTTCAACCCGGCAAGCTGTGCTGTGTAAACGGAAGCCTGGTCGATGCGACCCGGCTCCTGTTCACAGTGTATGGAAGGACGGCACTGGGGTTGGTGACACCTAAAATGCAGGTCGCAGCCAGGTAGCACCCATGTCAGGCTCCCAACTGCGACCCACATTTTAGGTGTAAAAGGGGTATTAGAAATGGGGTCTCAAAGCAAGTTAACAGGGCTTTTAGTTCACAGACCCTGAGTAGTTGCAACATATAAAAACAATCTCTATTTTAAGCTAAAAATGTCGGGACTTGGTTCAGAACCTCTGATATACCCCCTAATAATTAATAAGGCATCCATTAATTTAATACAATTAAACTTGATAATGCACCTTAAGTTAACTTATCATCTAAAAATAAAGACACTAGCATCACTGCATTGGATTAAAGGTCACATCTTTTATTAATTGGATGACCAGATTTTAGTTTGTAAAGGATGGCAATGAAGGGGATTAACTCCTCCTTCTATATAGGCATGACCTGAGCTGTGAAGGATACACCACCCTTTACTATGGCACAGTACGGACACTACTGCAAAAAAAATCCACTGTTCCACCACAGGCATAGGACATTCCCGTCATCCTTTAAAAGTGTAAATGCCACACAATAACCACATATGCAACATGTGGCCACTGGCTAGTAGCACTTTCCCACCTTCTTAGCTGTGCCTAATTTTTTTTTAAATATTTAGTAAGACAAATGGACAAATAATAGCACAGGCTTTGGGTGGATGGACAGGACTTTCAAAGTGAAGAGACTGAACCAGATAAAATATTTGCCTTAAAAAGCTCCATTAAGGTACATGTCCCAAAATAACCTAATAGGTTGACACTTAACCAATCAATAAATAACACAACAGGTTCCTAACAACTAACCAAACACAAAAAAATTAGGACTCTTATATAGGCTCATGCTTATTCAGCCCTCAGCTAATCTAAGGCCGGTATTCAATTACAAGAAAAAAGAACCAAAACGTGCGCTATTTTTTTGGGGTTGACAGCTTCCCCATTTTTCCACAGTGTGCGGCATCAGGAAGTTCACCGAGGTTGTAAGTCACGGGCGCCTCTCTTTCTCTTCCGGTATTCAATTAGCCCTGTTAATTTTTCTCCTGATGGTCATAATCGGGCTATTCAATTAAAGCCTGTTATTTTCAGGAGAAAAAAAATTCTGCTATTGTGCGATATCACATGGTATCTGAGATAAGTATTCGTAGCCATGTGTTATCACAGCTGTAAATGCTGCTTATCGTGGATTATTCTCAGAGTGCCTGAGCAGAAATTAAATACGTAACAAATCAAAGCAACAACAAAAAAATAATTGCAAAAAACACCCACAAAATCATATTTCATGTATTTGCAATAACCTCAGGTACTTGCAATTGATACTGATACTGACCCCATGATGGTCTGGATCGGTTCGCAATGACACAAATGCCTCCTTACTGCATCCAACATACATTAGACTGCTCCTTTCCTACCACATCCACATCTCTTGCAGCAAGAAGGTTGCTAGCGTGCAGCTTTTTTTGTAGGCATGTACACATTTGTGGATTTCACACTGTGCAAACTGATGTACATCCCCAAAATGAGTATAGAGCTAGCTTAAACAATGTTCCCACTAAATTAGACAATATAAAACACTTCTATAGCAAACTAATGTATAAACTGTATATAAAGGATGCATTGTAAATTTCTGCCTACACTTAGCATTACTTTTAGTTTGTTGTTACTGTATATCATGTATTTTAGGTTTAGCTTCAGAAAGATTAATTTCCTATAAAAGGACAATGTATTTTCATGATTTAATAACCTCTTTATTTCGATTTAAGCATAGTTTTCTTCTGCAGAGCTACCATTTCAAAGTATCATGTATAGATATTGTAGTAGTAATAATCATCATCATCATCATCACTATTTATTTATTTATTTATTGCACTGACCTGGAAGAGAATAAACTTTTAATTTCACACCTACCTGGTACACCTGGTGGTGTTTTCAAATATTTTCCATTGAAATGCTGAATGACCACTTCACATTTTTCAGTAGACTCCATTCTGTAATAAAAATGAAACCGTGTTATTGTCTTAAAATACATGTTATATGTGGTATAATTTGCCAGTGCTATATCCAATGACATTCTAATTAAAATCATAAAAAGGTAGCTTCATTCTGTAGTCTAATTGGTACATACTCTCATAATAAATGTGAAGATCTGAATAAAGGTGTACCATTGTAATTGCTGTTTATGTAACACTATAGATAATGATATACATGATATATAAATTATGTACAGTATATGCAACATACTAATTGCACTAATTCCAATTTTGTAAAGCGCTATATAATACATATAATAATAATCCTGTCCATTCTATAATGTCACTCCAGTGGTGCATTCACTAATGGGCAACTCTGAACTAGAGAGGAAATTAGGAAACAAGGGAAAAAAGAAATCACGGACTATAGTTTATCAGATTTAAACAGAACAGTATAAGACCGTGGTATAATAAGAATCGCAATTCTAGGGAGCAATTTGTTGCCTCAGAATAGTGTGGGAATGTCTATAATGACAGCACATCGCAGTCGCTACACTGCTCAGTGTACACCACATCCCGTACACTAAGACTCACCTCCAGTCTCCAAACATTCCCTGAAAATTCACTTCTTCAAACAAGCTTATCAAATTCTGGACCCACCTACATAACATTCAATGCCTCCCTATCTAATTACATCCCCTCTGTACAGTCAACACATAACCTCTAAAATTTTATCTTTCTTCACTTTCACACCTTCCTGACCCTTGGCCAACATTGCTGGGTGACCATATCATACGGCCCATTGAGAACCTTTGCAATCTGGTGGACCATTATGCAATATGTAGCATCTATCCTTGTGTATCAATGCCTATTTCGCTACAGATTATAAGCTTGCGAGCAGGGCCTTCCTACCTCTGGGACTATCTGTTTTTACCCAGTTTTGTTCTATTACTGTTGTTTTTTAAATTGTAAACCATAATGGATTATGCTGCGCTATATAGGAAACTGTTAATAAATAATACATAAATAATAATCCCCAGAGAGGTGCGCAGTAAAATGAGCGATGTTGGGTTACTTTAAGTATCGTAATGAACACATCACAACACACATTTAATTGAATTGCCACCTTAGTGTTTTGCTTTTTTAAATACAGCTATTCACCTTTAAAGTATCTCAGCATACTGTATAGCATGTACCTACTTGAAAGAGAAACAACAGTTATACTGTAATGGTTAGCATTACTGCCTCGCAACACTAAGGTCATGGGTTTGATTCTCACCATATCCCTAACTGCGTGGAGCTTGTATATTCACCCTGTGCTTGCATGGGTTTACTCTGGGTACTCTAGTTTCCTCCCACAATCCATATAGGTCAATTGGCTCCAAGCAAAAATTATCACTAGCGTGAATGTGTGTGCATGTACAGTACAGGTGGTAGGGAATATAGAATGTAAGCTCTACTGGGGCAGGGACTGATGTGAATGGCCAATTATTCTATGTAAAGCCCTGTGGAATATGCGTGTGCTATATAAAATAACTGATAATAAGTAACTCTTTACTGTAATTACTATTTTTTATATTTTTATATTTTTTTTTCCAGGGGATATATTTACTAAAAGTCGATTTGGATTCTATTTCAAATTGTCCACAACAGAACCAACATCCCCACAAAATCAACTACAGTGTTTCTACTCCCAATAGTTAATTTACTAAAAGTTGATTTTGAGTTCCATTTTAAAATCGCAGGGTGATGTGATTTCTATTTGAATTTCTAAATCTGGTGAATTCACACACAAATCGACTCAAAAATGACTCAAAATCGCCTCAAAAAGACTCAAAATTGACATCATTAAATAAATGCATCCCTATTGCCAACAAACACCTTCATTTCTGTGCTAAATTGCATATCAACATTTTTTTAAATCATTGCTGTGCCTTTAAATGACATGATTTATGCAGCCAGAGTGCTCCACATGCTTCTCTCACATTTTTTTCATCATATTGATGTTTCAGACAATTCCATATGATTTATATCAAATAGAAATGTTTCTGATGGTTTTATTGAAAATTGTGATTTTTGGTCGATTTTTGGCTCTGTTGAGGTTTTATTTTCAAACTGACTGTTAGTAAATATGCTTTTACTATTGCTGTCTATTTTGATCCTACTGTATTATTAACCTCAATAACATTCATTTCCACTCATTTCCAGTCTATTCTGAACACCTCACACCTCACAATATTGTTTATAGGCCAAAAGGTTGCACCGAGGTGGCTGTATGACTAAACTACTGTAAGCGATACAAGTGTGCGGCACAAACAGCTGGCCCATCTAGGAGTGGCACTGCAGTGGCTGACAGGATGGCACTTAAAAGAAATTGTCCCCAAACAGCACATCATGTAAAGAAGTAAAAGAGGTGCAATGAGGTAGCTGTATGGCTAAGCTAAGTGACACAAATGTGCGGCACAAACACCTGGCCCATCTAGGGTTGGCACTGCAGTACCACTGCACTAATGGCGGCTACCAGAAGCACGGCTAACACCAACATAGCTGTCAAGGCCTCAGGTATCCGCTTTGCAACAGGATGACTGATGTCATATTTCATCTTCCTCGCAAAAGATGGTTGGACAGTCATTTGCTTAGTTGAAGTAGTACAAGTGGTCTACCAACTTCCCCGCTGGGATTCCGATCGACTACCAGCAGCAACAACAGCAGCAGCAGCAATAGGCAGAAGTGGTTCTTAATCTTTCCCTATTTTATCCTCCAAATTTTTGTTCTCCATTATTTTTCTGGAGTTATCTAACAAAATGCAGCAAAGGAGAGCGTACCTCTACACCACACAGGGCAAACCCTGTAAAAATGATTTGGATTAAATATTAATAACCCCTTTATTTGGAGTAAATATTATACAGCACAGGACAGCACCACTGAATTTATATGGCAGCACCACTGGACTGGATTTATATGCCAGTACCACTGGATTTATATGGCAGTATCACTGGACTTATATGGCAGTATTACTCTTTTTTTACGGCAGTATCACTGGACTGGATATATACAGCAGTACCACTGGACATATACGGCAGTATCACTGGATTTATACGGCAGTATCCCTGGCGTGATACTGCCACTGGACTTATACGGTAGTATCACTGGAATTATATGGAAGTACCACTGGACATATACGGCAGTATCACTGGATTTATACGGCAGTATCACTGGACTTATACGGCAGTATCACTGGACTGGATTTATATGCCAGTATCACTGGCTTTATACAGCAGTATCATTGCATTTATATGCCAGTACCACTGGAATTATATGGCAGTATCACTGGAAATATATGACAGTACCATTGGACATATACGGCAGTATCACTGGATTTATACGGCAGTACCACTGGACATATACGGCAGTATCACTGGATTTATATGCCAGTACCACTGGAATTAGATGGCAGTATCACTGGAATTATATGGCAGTTTCACTGGAATTATATGGCAGTATCACTGGAATTATATGGCAGTACCACTGGACTTATTCGGCAGTACCACTGGACTGGATTTATACAGCAGTATCACTGGAGTTATACGCCAGTACCACTGGAATTATAAGGCAGTATCACTGGAATTATATGGCAGTATCACTGGAAATATACGGTAGTATCACTGAACTTATACGACAGTACCACTGAACTTATACAGCAGTACCACTGGACAGGATTCATACGGCAGTATCACTGTACTTTTACACAGTACCATTGAAAGTATATGGCAGTATCACTGTAATTATACAGCAGTATCACTGGATTTATATGCCAGTACCACTAGATTTATACGGCAGTATCACTGAATTTATAAGCCAGTACCACTGGACATATATATATACGATAAGTATCACTGGAATTATATGGCAGTACCACTGAACATATACGGCAGTATCACTTGATTAACATGGCAGTACCAGTGGACATATACAGCAGTATCACTGGCTGTACAGCTGGACATATACGGCAGTATCACTGGACATATACGGCAGTATCACTGGACATATACAGCAGTGCCACTGGACACATTCAGCAGCACAGGGACACCACCACTGGACTGATGCAGGACAACACAGCACCACTGCAATGGACTGGACTTATACAGCAGCACTGGACATTTGGCAGCAGAGGACACCACCACTGTGACTGGACTGATGCAGCCCAAGACACTATCACTGGACTGATGCAGGACAACACAGCACCACTGCACTGACTTATACAGTAGCACTGGACATATGGCAGCAGAGGACACCATCACTGTGACTGGACTGATGCAGCACAAGACGCCTCGACTGTACTGATGCAGGACACTGAAGGACACTGAGGACGGAGACACGTCTTCTCGCTACACTCTCCAATGCTGGTGTGAAAATGGCTGCGACATGCGGCTTCTTATATGGAATCCAAACCCTGAAGAATCCGACAGTGGGATGATAAAGTTTTGCCTCATTCTGGTTTCCCAGTCAGGCGGGAAAACCCAAGCCTCATTAGGATCTGGGCTCGGGTAGTGAAGTTCGGGGGGGTTCGGTTCTCAGGGAACCGAACCCGCTCATCTATAATTTTGAGTCAGTTTTGCCTTTAGTAAATACACATACTGAAATTAATGTGTACCAGCATTGATAATGTTGCAATTTATCTTTTAGTATGCAGAGTACTTTACTGTGTCTGTATGTTGTATAAGGACAGAAGCCGGGGAAAGGGTGATTTTTTATTTTTAATAATTATCCTTACAATAGTTATTTTGCATAAGCTTACCAGAACTATGTCCTAATAGTTGTATTTTGACTGTGTTTTTAACACATTTTACATATTTGTTAATAAACTTATACTGAATCAGATTTATATAGCTATTATTTACATAAATTGATAATATAACAAATCAACAATTTTGGGGACATTTTTGGAAAAAATATTAGCCAGTTAAGGGGTTCTGTATGACCTCCTGCTCATTGGCCAGTGCTTTGTACTTGCCCTTCAGGCAAAACTTTGCCGACTAGCCCCCATTGTCACTAGCCAAATAATTAAAGTTGCCAATTACAGTCCATCCGGAAAGTATTCACAGCGCTTCACTTTTTCCACATTTTGTTGTGTTACAGCCTTATTCCAAAATAGAATAAATTAATTTTTCCCTCAAAAATCTATGCACAATACCCCATAATGACAATATGAAAAGTTTTTTTGCAAATTTATTGAAAAGTAAAAACTAAGAAGTCAAATGTACATAAGTATTCACAGCCTTTGCCATGAAGCTCAAAATTTAGCTCAGGAGCATCTTGTTTCCACTGATCATCCTTGAGATGTTCTAGCTTAATTGGAGTCCACCTGTGGTAAATTCAGTTGACTGAACATGATTTGGAAAGGCACACACATGTCTATATAAGGTCCCACACTTGACAGTGCATGTACAAGCACAAACCAAGCATGAAGTCAAAGGAATTGTCTGTAGACCTCCTAGACAGGATTGTCCTGAGGCACAAATATGGGGAAGGGTACAGAAAAATATCTGCTGCTTTGAAGGTCCCAATGAACATAGTGGCCTCCATCATCCGTAAATGGGAGAAGGTCGGAACCACCAGGATTCTTCGTAGAGCTGGCCGGCTATCTAAACTGAGTATTCGGGGGAGAAGGACACTAGTCAGGGAGGTGACCAAGAAACTGATGGTCACTCTGTGAGAGCTACAGCATTACCTCTGTGGAGAGAGGAGAACCTTCCAGAAGGACAACCATATCTGCATGCAATCCACCAATCAGGCCTGTATAGTAGAGTGGCCAGACGGAAGCCACTCCTTAGTAAAAAGCACATGGCAACCCTCCTGGAGTTTGCCAAAATGCATATGAAGGACTCCCAGACCATGATAAACAATATTCTCTGGTCTGATGAGACAAAGATTGAACTCTTTGGCGTGAATGCCAGGCATCATGTTTGGAGGAAATCAGGCACCGCTCATCACCAGGCCAATACCATCCCTAGAGTGAAGCAAGGTGGTGGCTGCATCATGCTGTGGGGATGTTTTTCAGCTGCAGGAACTGGTAGACTAGTCAGGATAGAGGGAAAGATGAATGCAGCAATGTACAGTACAGAGACATCCTGGATGAAAACCTGCTCCAGAGCACTCTTGACCTCAGACTGGGGCAACAGTTCATCTTTCGCAGGACAATGACCCTAAGCACACAGCCAAGATACAAAAGGAGTGTATTCAGGACAACTCTGTGAATGTCCTTGAGTGGCCCAGCCAGAGCCCAGACTTGAATTCGATTGAACATATCTGGAGAGAACTAAAAATGGCTGTTCACCGACGCTTCCCATCCAACCTGATGGAGCTTGAGAGGTGCTGCAAAGAGGAATGGTCAAACTGCCGAAAGATAGGTGTGCCAAGCTTGTACTATCATATTCAAAAATACTTGAGGCTTTACATGCTGCCAAAGGTGCATGAACAATGTATTGAGCAAAGGCTGTGAATACTTATGTACATGTGATTTCTTAGTTTTTAGATTTTCAATAAATTTGCAAAAATCTCAACAAAACTTTTTTCACGTTGTCATTATGGGGTATTGTGTGTAGAATCTTAAGGGAAAAAATGAATTTATTCCATTTTGGAATAAGGCTGTAACATAACAAAATGTGGAAAAAGTGAAGCGCTGTTAATACTTTCTGGATGCACCATATTTATTATTACTACAATATTTAACTCTCTATCATTCTGCTTCCATACTACTGAAATGTGCTTTTAAATTTAGGCATGGACAAATTAAGAGAGGAGAGGCCCCATACTCCCTGGCAGCTTCTGCAGCTCTGGCAGGTCTCCGGGAAAATGGTGCCTGCGCCTTGTTCCCGGGGACAAGCTGCTGCACATGCACAAATCACCAGAATATTAGCCACTGTGCCATTTTTCCAGTGATTTATGTCTGCAGGGTTGGATGACATGTAACTCCGGAGGGGTAAGTGTAATTATATGGGTGCAGGGTGTGTGGTGTGGGTCCCCTTTAACCCAGGGGCACGTGTGCATCCATTATAGATACTCTGCACCTCCCTTCCCTTCTTATTATTGATCTGCAACTGGATTCTAGGCCTTATTCATGTTGGCAAGTAAAGCATAAAAAAAAAGATAAGTAACTTGTGTCTGGAACAAACCATGTTGCCATGCAAGGGGAACAAATGTTAGCTTTATTTTTACACTGTAATTTAGATTTTAGTTTGAACACACCCCACCCAAATCTTACTCTCTCTGCACATGTTACATCTGCCCCACCTGCAGTACAACATGGTTTTGCCCAATTGCTTGCTTTTTTGTTTTACTTGCAAACATGAGTTAGGCCCTTTGTCGGTACTTGCCTACTTTTCTGGAATTTGTGGGAGACACCTGAATTTGCAGGCAGTCCCCTGCACCCTAAGAAGAGTAGGCTGTCCTGCCACATCCTGCCCACTTGCCAAGGAAGAGGACACTACTGTGAGGATAGTGGTGCAATTCTCTAGTCATTCATAAGGGGGTGGGGTCAATACGACACCATTTTATGCAAACTATGTCATATATACCCCAGCTCCTCACAAAAGAACCATGAATCACTGCATTCCCTGCAGGGGGCAAGGCTTAATGATGCACAGAGCTGGCCCCAACTCCACCTCAAATCAGTGGCATGTCTCCTCTTTGCATCTCCTGTGGGAGAGAGCTGATCAGTAGGTAAGTATGATTCTGTCTCTTCTGTGAATGTTTGATGCAAATGCTTGGGCTAGTGTTGGCCTTCTACAATCTAGGGGTTGATTGGATATAATGGATAGCCTTGAGAGTCGATGAATTTATTACAAATGGCTCCAATGGCATTATTGCATCTGAGACCAACGACAATTGGGTTACATGGTGACTGCCCATTTCCTGTCTCTGGTTATACTTTTGAATTAAATGCAATAGTCAATATCTCTATAATTGAATGAACATATACATTATCTGTATGGTTGCATGCCTGCTTCATAAGCAACCACCACAGTGCCCACTACTTTCAAATAAAAAAGCCAATTACCAATTGTCACAATGAGCACACTTACACACACTGGACCTGATTCTGAGTCGGAGGCATCTGCAGCCACTTTTACATACAGTATGGCCACGGCTAGCTACTTATTAGTTTATATTAATGAGAATTTGTCCGTGTATGTAGAACATCCATGCAACTGCATGAGGAATGCCGTCCCACCCACCGGTTTCCCATCTGCAGTCACAGCCATAACCATTAGCATCTGGCCTTGCTGGGTGCAAACGATCCTTCTGAAATAGGCATCCCCTCTCCATCCGCACACTATGGAAGTCGGCTTACACTCCCATGGAACTCACATGAGACTCCCACTAGCTGGAACAGTCCCAGGCATTTGCATGGTCGCCACTGAGTTACCACCCAGAATTGGAGCTCACCGGTCTGTGAGCTCCGATTGGCTCATGGCCGGCTGAATAGAAAGAATACACACTGCTGCCCTGTGTGCCTCCGTGGCTGCCTGCCCTGCCGGAGCGCACTACGCAGGCAGCTGGCCTGTCCCCACGATCCTCATTGCTGCCACCCGGGCCCCCTCTCAGCCAGGGAGTCAATGCAATTTCGGCAATATACAGTAGTCACTATATTTAAAGTGACAATTAGTTTAAAGGCAAAACCACTGCAGTCACCGGCATTTTAAGCCTAGTGACTGTCTCGCCAGAATCTGGACAGCTCCCATAAAATCGGAGGCTATTGCATTAGGCCCTAAGTGTTCTTGTTGTACTAATGTCTTTATATAGTAAATGAAAGCTTTAGAAATTATGTGGACTTTACATCATACGCTCTGACCAACCTGTTACTACATTGTGTAATTACTATTTGTCAGAAGACATGAAGAGGTCATTTTTTACATTAACATAACCAGGTGTATTCCTTAAGACATATGCTACCTGAACACCTGTTGCCTCAGAAATTACTCCTTTCCTCTGTGCTCCTGTACTGACTCATTCACTGCTGGAGGAAGCATAGCATAACCCTTTCTGAAGGGCCCTACACACTGGGCGATGCATTCAATCTTGATGATGATCGATCTGAATGATGATCAATCATTGCCCAAATTGACTTGCATTGCAAAGCAACGGAGAATGAACAATGAACAACCGCGGGGCCATGCATTGTTCATCGTTGGTGCATACACACTGAGTGATACGAACGATTTCTCATTTATTACTTAACAGGATTGTTCATATCTCCCGCACACATTGGCAAGTGTGTAGGGCTCATATGGGGCATATTTATCACAATCTGCATCTCAGATGCATATGGGAAGTGATAAATGCACCCAAATCCACAATGCATAGGGATGTATCAATTATCGCATGCAGGCACAAGAAATCTCTGTCCCTACTAAGTTAAACCGTGCATACACAACCCCCCACCACCACCACCACCTCTGCGCACAGGGAAAGCTGTGTAGCAGTAGGGGAACCAGAGGGAAGCCTGAATAATGCTATCTCAAGAAAGCGATATTATCATGGGGCTCCCTCCGGTATTTTTTTACTATTTATTTTTAGTAAATTCTGGCAGATCACATTTTTGATTAGAAGTATGGGGAATGTGATCTGCTAACTAAATAAAATGTGAATTTAAGGACTTTGACGGGAATTTTGTAATTGCTCATTAGTACATTTAGGTGATACTAAAATAATGTCACATTATTTTAGTAAGAATAAAAATAATATTGATAAATATGCCCATTATTGTGATGACTGATGACTGATAGTGTGATAGATGCTGGACCAAAGAAAGAAGGGCCAGGCCCTGGTACTGTAGGATGTGTGGCCTAATCGTTGAGACGTGGTCTTAACCCAAAAGTTATGAAAATCAGTATGTGTGGCATTGTGTTTTGTACAAAGAGGCAGATCCAGCAATCAGGGTGATCGCTCTGCCCCTCCCTGCACATTATGCAGGCAGAAGAGACTCCTGTTACTTAGTGGCAGCAGCCTCCCTTGACCCAGAATTCAGCAGTGTGTACTGGATTTGGGAGAGAGCCTTCTGCCACTAGCATGTAAGAAGGACTTGAGGAAGGGTGGACAAGGGCTACACATTGGCTCTTTCAATGCCCTAGCATAGATGAACGAGGAAGTGAGTGGAAGTATCATTCCTCCACTTCACCTATATTCATGTGCTACCTTTTACCATACTGTTGAAGTCAAAGCTGCAGAAGTAAGCTCAGGTGATAGGTTTTTGCACTGTACTTCCTAAATTCCTTTTTACATTGTTTATTCATCTTTATTGTAATATATACACCATTACAACACTAACAGAATACTAAAACATGCAATGTCACCAGTATTTATCGCAATGCACTCTAGTAGCCAACTGATCAAACTACAGTATAAATAAACATGAACACAACTGCTTGCTAAGATATTTGGTGTTTGTTTTGTATTTTCATTTACTCTCAATCTGATCTGCAAATTATGTAAGGAAGCATGTCTTCCACAGTATAAACTACAGCTTTTCATTTTGACTTCAGAGAACGTAAAACTAAGTGACTGTTTGAAGCTAGTCTTTGGAGACTATTGTCTCGGGAAGTCTAAGTAGAAGGAAGATCTGCTTTTTGTAGCTGCAGGCGCTTGGTGTCAAACAGTGTTAGGCCGCATCAAACAGTAGTGACAATTTCATTTTAATACACTGGGCACATTTTAATAAGCAAAGGCAATCCCAGAAAAGAATACAATATGGGAGCTGCCAAGAGTGAAAACCTCAATAAGCTTTGTTCTTTGAAGGCAAGGGAAAAAACCCAGAAAAAGCCAGTGAGCCAAGAGCAGAAAATATGCCATTACTTGAAAAGGAATATTGGAAAGAAAGTGTCCATTTAGTTCTCGGATTTCACAATCACAGTCTCAGTTCTGAGATATCAATTGGTGGCTTGGCATTCGTTTAATCTGCAATGGCGAGCACCGCCATCCAAACTAAGATGGTTAAAGCACATGGAAAGAACCTTGCTACAGTACTTTGTACATTCACAAAAGTCTATTTTCAATAAGGTAATAATGTGTACATTTTGTCAGTAACAATACAGTAAATGTCTCAATAGGATATAAAGACTCTTACAAAGGACCTTAATGCTGATGGACCTCTAGAGTTGATTAAAAAACCCAATGAAACACATATTAAACAACACTGCATCTGATATTACACTGTGACCCCCAATGTGTTGGTGAAAACAAGTACTGTAAATGGAGTGCTCAGCATCTCCTCAATAAAAAGGCACAATGCAAATGTTTTCACCTGCAATGCAAACTGTTATGACATCACTGAAAACAATGAGCCATGTTTCTGTAGTAGTCTACATGCTTTGATTAACGTTAAAACGTGGTAAGAGCCTAAAATGAGACATGGATACATTTCACAGACAGTATTATTATGAGGACGCTGAAATGCATCTAACTGCTTTAGAACCATTTATATGCAGATGCTACTAGCAGTATTGATCTTATCAATTGTCGAGCTGGGATTTAAGGTGAAATGAAACTAGTGCATGGGTCAAACTCCAAGCTTTTGTTGAGAAGTGTCACATAAATATTAAGATAATCTGAAACACTGCCTTGGCTGTTCAGAAATACAGTGTGGACTGTTCCAAGCCAAATGACACATTTGATGTATGAGTCAATTTGTGAAAACGTTCCAAACATAATGGAGTACATTTTTCACATGCTCTTAAATTGCAACAACTACTCTTTCACGAGCTGTTGGCCATTCTAATATATAGATAAGGAAGTGTTGTGCTTCTGCTATTATTACAATAATGTACATTCTGGGTCAAAAGATTCTTTCAGTAGGTTCAACAAGTCACAAAGTTGAGGTGTAGGAACATGGGACATAGCAAAGGGAAAAAGCTGAGTGTTATCGATAGGTAGCATGAGCCAGTTACTGGTAATGCTACTATCAGTTATATAGCTATTGAGTTGGATGAAAAACACACATAGCTTTCTATAGGGGAAGCAATACTGTAGTCCAGGGCTGGCCAAACCAGTCCTCAAGATCTACCAACAGTACACATTTTCCAGACCACCTAGCTGGTGCACAGGTGTAGTCATTACTAATTAAGATGTGCTGCATTCATTCCTAACTGACAATTCTACAGATCTCCAGGAGGCCTGGAAAACATGAACTGTTGGTAGATCTCGAGGACCGGTTTGGCCAGCCCTGCTGTAGTCCATCGGTCTTCAACCTGTGGCCCTCCAGATGTTGTGGAACTACACATCCCAGCATGCCCTGCTCAGTTTTATCATACCTAATAGCAAAACTGTGGCAGGTCATGTTGGTATGTGCAGTTCCACAGCAGCTGGAGGGCTGTAGGTTAAAGACCCATGCTGTAGTCCATCTCTAGCTGACAGTGTTTCGGCTAACACCAAACTAAAATGTAAACCCACAAAACAAATGCTCACTTGTGATATAATTGGCCTACATTTGAGCTAGTGACAATGCTTAAATCACATGAATATGCAGGTCAATGTTATCAGTCCATTAGTGAGTCTTCTTTTGCCCTATTTCAAGAGTCACATTTGAATGTTTAATGTTCTACATTTCTTGATATGTGCATATAAATGTATCTTCTTGTCTAGAAAGTTGCCCAAAAAAACTCATCAAAACTAGTGAGCCCACAAACATTAACTCCAAAGTAATTTTACATTTCTAAATGGACTCGGAGGCTAATTATAGAATACAGCCTCCTTGTACTTGAAGTTAAAAATAATATCCTTAGAAAAATAAGAATTTTATACACATTATATTTATTTCTCTGCAAGGCTTGATTTGTATGAAATTTCTCAGCAATTTTGCTCATTGTAAAAAAAAATATTTTATTGCAGAGTCCATAATACTTTAGAACATTTTAACATTTGAATATCTAGAGCTGACAGTACAGAGAGACCAGTGTTCAGCAGACCAATGATTTGGATGCTTTAAAAGAAAAGGGTTGCTAGATAGCAATATTCACAAATTTATTCCCATGGGCAGTAAGCACAGGAGTACCAAACTCAAACCAATGTGGCTTAACAAGAAGGTCAAGGCCGAAATCGATAAAAAGAAGCGTGCTTTCAAAGCATTTATATCTAATGGAAAGGAGGATTCATTCCAGTACTACAAGGAATGCAATAAAAGAAGCAAAAATGCAATAAGAGCAGCTAAAATTTAAAACGAAAAGCAAATTGCTATAGAGAGTAAAACCAATCCTAAAAATGTTTTTAAATACATAAACAGTAAAAGGTTAAAAAAGGAGAACATAGGTCCATTAAAATCAGAAATACTGAACAAATTTTTTTCATCAGTATTCACCAGAGAAGAACTGACGGTGGGAGTAGTGCATAGTGATAGTTACAGTAAGGATTCGTGGTTAGATACTTGTTTAAGTGAAGAAGTAGTCAGAGAGAGATTACACAAAATAAAGATTAATAAATCACCTGACCCGGACGGACTTCGTCCGAGGGTTCTTATGGAGCTTAGGTCAATACTAGCATGACCCCTATACTTGATTTTCAATAGTTCAACTAGATCTGGCATGGTACCGAAGGATTGGCGTATAGCAGAGGTAGTGCCATTATTTAAAAAAGGATCCAAAAATCATCTGGGTAACTACAGGTCGGTTAGTTTGACATCTATAGTGGGGAGAATATTAGAAGGAATTCTAAGGGATAGCATACAGGAGTATCTGCAGACCACTAAGATTATTAGCAAGAACCAGCATGGGTTTGTGATGGACAGATCATGTCAAACTAACTTAGTTAACTTCTACGAGGAAGTGAGCGACAATCTTGACCATGGAAAAGCAGTGGATGTGGTCTATTTAGATTTTGCAAAAGCCTTCGATGCAGTGCCTCACATGAGACTAATCATCAAATTAAAAGAGATTGGCCTAGAAAAAACTGTTTGTACATGGATAAGTAACTCGCTGGACAACAGGGTACAGCGAGCAGTGGTCAACGGGAAGTCCTCAAGCTGAACACCAGTAGTCAGCGGAATACCACAGGGGTCCATACTCGGGCCACAACTGTTCAACATATTTATCAATGACCTAGAAATAGGCCTGGAAAGCACAGTGTCAATCTTTGCAGATGATACTAAACTGTGTAGGGTAATTAATTCAGAAATAGATGTGGAGTCTCTGCAGAATGACTTATCTAAACTTGAAATCTGGGTGTCTAAATGGACAATGAGGTTTAATATAGAAAAATGCAAGGTTATGCATTTCGGGACTAAAAACAAACTTGCATTCCACATATTAAACGGGTAAAGTCTAGGGGTAACAGTTTTGGAAAAGGATTTGAGGGTACTCAATGGTAATAAACTTAATAATAGTAAGATGTTAGCGTGCAAAAAACGGGCAATTGAGATAAGGGACAAGGATGTAATTCTGCCGCTGTACAAATCATTGGTACGTCCGCACCTGGAATATCGTGTTCAGTTTTGGGCACCACTGTATAAAAAAGATATCGGTGAACTCGAAAGGGTTCAAAGGCGAGCTACTTAATTGATTAAAGGGGTGTAGTACGGGTGACCGGCGGTCTCCTGACCGCCGGTCACCTTACCGACGGCGGGATCCCGGCAGCATACCGACGCCGGGATCCCGGCGGGGAGGGGCGAGTGCAGCAAGCCCCTTGCGGGCTCGCTGCGCTCGCCACGCTGCGGGCTCGGTGGCGACCTGTGGTCGCCATGGGTTCTATTCCCACTCTATGGGTGTCGTGGACACCCACGAGTGGAAATAGTCCCTGTTGGTCGGCATGCCGACCATCGGGATAGTGAGCCGTCGGGCTCACGGAGGAGGTCATGTGACTGTCGGTCAGCCGACCGGCGGTCACATGACTACCACCCGATTAAAGGGCTAGAGGGACTGGATTTCAAGGAAAGGCTTACTAGGTTGAACATGTATACACTGGAAAAGAGGCGTCTAAGAGGAGACATTACTAATGCCTTCAAATATGTAAAGGAGCACTACAAAGAGTTATCAGAGGAATTATTTATTAAAAGAACTCTGTTTAGGACACGTGGGCACTCGCTGAGGCTGGAGGAGAGAAAATGCCGCACTACAGTATATGAAACATAATTTAGCACCTTAAAGTTTTATAAAGTTATAAAAGTTGTTTTTCTAAAACTACTAGCTAATATTTGTTTGTTTTTTTTAAATCTCAAAAATGTTGATTTTGGTAACCACTTAACTGGCTAATAATTTTTAATTTTTTTCCAAAAATATCTCCACAACTGTAGAATTTTTTTATTATTAAATGTTGTAAATGAAAGCTATTTAAGCCCAATTACATATATATATATATATATATATATATATATATATATATATATATTTTAACAAACATGCAAAATCAAGTTTAAATAGCTATTTACATAATGTGATAATTTAAATATTGGGGATATTTAAAAAAAATAATAAAAATTATAGCCTACAAAAATGGGCATGAAAGAGCAACAGGGCACAGAGCCATGGCAGAGTGGGCAGGGGGGGATACAAATGGCATATACTGTATATCACTGCAGCTGCCAACGTATGCAGATCACACACACATGTACAAACACACACAATTGGCCAGATGGGGAGTGTCTTTGAGGTCACTGTGGCCACAGTGGACGAGACTCACTGGGCAGAGCAACAGCTGCACTATGACTGTAAATCTGAGGAACAGTGGTGTCCGATCACTGTGGTCAGCAGTCGGAACACTGGGGGAGTACCCGTGGCTTGCACTGCTGCTGCTAAGCAAAGCTGGGCTGCTTGATACCCTGATGCCGCCAAGCAGGGCCTGCGCAACCCGCTCAACAGAGTATGCAGAGCAGGGAGGGGACAGGCTGGAGAGGTGTTCTCCCCACTTTGCTGTTGCTGCCGGCTGCCCCTGTGGCTGTCAAACTGTATGACATGCAGAGGCACTGGCAACGTGAAGCACGTCTCTTCCAGTGTAATCTACCTCCCTCGGGCCTCTCTCCTCCAAGCCACCTGACCTCTATGATGGCAGCACCCGACACTGTAAGTACTGCACTTCCCCCTCTCTCCTCTCCCCTCCTGTGGACATAAGTGTAAGGGGCACTACTACCGTGGGCATATTAAGCGGCACTACTACTGTGGGTGTTAGTGTAAGGAGCACTACAACAGTGGGCATTATGTGTAAGGGGCACTACTACTGTGGGCATCATGTGTGCACTACTACTGTGGGCATTAGTGTAAGGGGCACTACTACTGTGCAAATGCAATGAAATAAGAGAAGTGCAAATACAATGAATAAGATAAAGGAAACTAAGTTCTCTGGGTCTGGCATTTATTCACAGATCCTTACCCAGGTCTGATATTTCTTAATTCTTAAAGAGTGGAATTCTGCAATAGTCGGTCATTACAGATTGTCAAAAAGTCAGTGTTGTTTCAATACTACAAATATAATTAAGGCATCAATCTGGTATCTATAACACTGGAAGCTTCTCTTATCTATGATTGTTGGTCACTGATTTCGAATTGTTTTTATTTGCAAAATCTTACTGATCACCATGTTGCTCTCTCTAGTGATGCCATGATAGAAGATAATTAGGGAGATGGTTACATATTTCCTATACAAAGGGAACACAATTAATGAGTGCTATTTAGCTAGTTAATAAAGCATGGCAATGATAATTACTCAGGGAGATTGCTTGTGACATTTTCAGAGCACAAATCCAACTCCCTCCACTGGCCGCCTGGGGAACCACTACTGACACATTTATGTTTTTCATTTTACAAATTAAAAAACTGAAACTGAAAAATCAAAAAAATTAAAAAATGATCTCTGCTGCCTAAACATACAAAAATGAATACATGATCAATGAAAATTGAAAGAAGGAACATACCTAGCAAATCCTACTCCTCTACTCACTCCATTCGCATCTCGTAATATTCTAGTAGAAATAACATGTCCAAATGGCTTCAGCATGTTTTCTAATTCCTGCTCATCCATCGAAATTGGCAAGTTTGAGATGTACAAATTTGTTGGGTCTTGTTCTTGTTGCTGTAAGAGAACACAGACATGAACTACTGAAAAATAATTGCAAACAAATGATTAAAACATTTTACCAGCATATTTTTTTGATCACCCTCTAGAAATAGGTATGGACATTTGAAACACTTCTAATAAGTCTAAAAACATAAAGACTATTACCCTGTAAATAATTGCTTGCAGGATATTTATGCAACTTAAACAATTATATTGCCAGTAAGGTAGAAATTATGGTTAAAAGTAGGTTAAGGGTTTATGGATAGATAAGGGTTAGGTGTGAGGTACTCTGGGACCCAGTAAACAGAGTTAGACAACCTGACTGGGTGAAACTTCAGAAACTCAAGACATCAAGCTACATCTATAGTGTTTTCAGGGTAATTTTACAGATATTGTAGACCCGGGGAAAGACAAAAAACTGGAGCTCAGTGACAGGGATAAATTATAATAATAATAAAAATCATACATTACCCCTCCAGCAATTCTGCACTGTCTATACACATTCTTTCATACAGGGAATGGCTGTCAGCACTTTTATTAGTGGATAGCTCTAGACATCCACCAATCAGCATGCTGGCAACCATTCACTGTCTGGCTGTAGGCTAGGAGGAAGATAATGAATGCTGTGTGGTTGCTCTGATTGTGTGTAATTCACAATCAAAGTGGATGGGTAGCATTCTCTACCTGCCTTCCAAGAATTTCTGTAGGCACCAGTCCGACCCCTGCTTGAAGGTCCCTAGAATTGAGGTGCCCTGGGCAGCTGCCCAGTGTGCCTATACAGATGTGTCCTGATACATCTTGCCTCAATACACCATGCACCTGGACATTATGTTTCACCGTACACCTCAACAAGTTAGTGATGAATTACACCTCAACAAGTTAGTGATGAATTTCAGCTGTTGATGTGCCCTTTAGCCACAGAAATCTGATCACACTGTGCACCTTATTGTTTGACCATGTCTCCGCCAGCCCCACCACCTAACAACTGGTATTGTGACAGTATGACTGATATGAGGCGCTATCTAATGGCCCTAAAGGGAAGCAGTGTCTACCTGCTCTGGTGGGAAATTAAAATGAAATAGAGAACATTACACATGAGAGTTCTAGTTTCATTACTTATAGTACCACCCTCGTATTGCATGCACAGCAACACTTCTAGTGGCAACCACTAGCCTCCCCCCTCAGCCTAACCCTAACCTACAGCTGCAGCCTAACTCTAACCTACCACCTGCATCATAAACCTAACTTACTCCTGCAGCCTAACCCTAACCTCTCTCATGCAGCCTAACCCTAACCTCCCCCTCTGCCTTACCCTATCCTACCCCTACAGCCTAACCCTAACCTCCCTCCTGCAGCCTAAACTAACCTACCCCTACAGCCTAACTCTAACTCCACCTGTAGATACACCATAACCTTCCCCTGCAGCCTAATCCTAACCTCCCCCTTAGCCTAACCCTAACCTCCCCCTTCAGCCTGAGCCCCCTTCAGCCTAAGGCTTATCCTTTTCCCTCAGCCTAACCATAACCTCCTCCTACAGCTTAAATCTAACCTCCCCCTGTAGCCTAACCCTACCCTTCCCCATCAGCCTAACTCTGACTTCACTCTGCAGCCTAACCCTAATCTCCCACTGAAGCCTTACCCCCCTTCAGCCTAAATTTAACTTTCCCCCTCAGCCTAATCCTTAATTTGCCCTGCAGCCTAACCCTAATCTCCCCCCGGCAGCCTAACCCTAACCCTCCCCACTTCAGTCTAAACCTAACCCTCCCCCATCAGCCTAACCCTAACCTCCCCCTTCAGCATAATCCTAACCTCCCCCTGCAGCCCAACCCCCCTTCAGCCTAAGCCTAACCTCCCCCTGCAGCCTAACAATACCCCCCCCCCCCGCCAGCAGCCTAATCTTAACCCTCCACCCTAATCCTAACCCTCCCCCTGCTGCCTAACCCTAACCTACCAATGCATCCTATCCCTAATTTACCTCAGCAGCCTAACCCTAAATCTCCTGCATCCTAACTCTAATGTTGACATTCTGACAATGTAGATATGTCACCTGTCAACATTTCGAAAAATTTCAATAAATTGCCTGAAGATATTTTAACAATGTTGACATTGTGAATGTCGTCACTGTCGATCTTTTGACTATATCCTCCTGTACAAGATACTATTTATATCCTGTATAAGGTACTATTTATATCCGTATAAGGTACTATTTATATCCTGTATAAGATACTATTTATATCCTGTATAAGGTACTATTTATATCCTGTATAAGGTACTATTTATGTCCTGTATAAGATACTATTTATATCCTGTATAAGGTAGTATTTATATCCTGTATAAGGTACTATTTATATCCTGTATAAGATACTATTTATATCCTGTATAAGGTACTATTTATATCCTGTATAAGATACTATTTATATCCTGTATAAGATACTATTTATATCCTGTATAAGGTACTATTTATATCCTGTATAAGGTACTATTTATGTCCTGTATAAGATACTATTTATATCCTGTATAAGGTACTATTTATATCCTGTATAAGATACTATTTATATCCTGTATAAGGTACTATTTATATCCTGTATAAGGTACTATTTATATCCTGTATAAGATACTATTTATATCCGTATAAGACACTATTTATATCCTCTATAAGGTACTATTTATATCCTGTATAAGGTACTATTTATATCCTGTATAAGGTACTATTTATATCCTGTATAAGGTACTATTTAACATCATTGGTAGGAAAAACTTGAATACTCTTTGCTGTATATTTTAACTATTAGACTGTAGAAAAAGAAAGTGACAATACAGTACTTCTAATCTCACAGGATGAACACTGTAGGAAAGATTGTAAATCCTATAAACAATAAATAAGGCTGAAGCCTGGTCTAGAATTCCGGCAGGGATACAGGTTTAGGCCCATTTTGCACAAGTTCAAACTTTGTTTATGAACGCAGGTTCTTAGCTTGATTCACACTGCAGCAGCAGAAATCAACTAGTCCTCAGAGGCACATCACTTTTTCAAAGTGTCTGCATTACTTGAAGTACCACAGCAACTTAAGCAAGATCTACTGGAGCCATTAGCCTCAGGGCACATACAACAGGATTAGTATTACATTGATTGAATGCAACAGAGTAACATATAGCAACAATAAAAACCTATGTTGCCTACCTCATATTCTTGAAACTATTGACTCCCTGGGTAGCTACTGTAAATTTCTGAATTTTCAAGAAGACAACTTGTGGAATATGCATAATAAAAATAGTTTTTGTTTAATGTATATGTTTCTAGTATGCTGCACATTCAGCATTCTGTCAACAAAGTTTCCTATATTTGCTTTAACGTTTATAAGTTATTAATCACATATGGGAAAATACAGAGGTAGGCAACTTGTGGCACTCCAGCTGCTGTGAATCTACATATCCCAGCATGCACTGCCAGCTTTCTGCCGCATCACAGCAAAGATGAGCATGGCTACATGTGTACACGGATTATTCTAGACAACATTTTTCTTGTAAACCAGTAGTCTTTTAAATAAACTTTCAAATTCATAATTCATTATGTGTCTGCAAATTTGAAAAAAATAAATGAAGACTGAAAAATGCTGCTTGATTGAATATTGAACCCCTGTCCTGTGAAAGCTCCAAGTTTACACAGATGAAAGATATTGACCTAACAATTCGCTTTCAAATATTCTCTACCTGTGGATCATTAAAAAAATATGTCAGCTTTTATAAATAACAACCCCTAATTAATATACTGTTGGTCAAGCTGTAAGGAAGGAAAATTGTTAAATTGAAGACCTTAAAGCATTCTAAGTAAATGATACCTCCCAACTGTACCGAATACAGCGGAACTGTCCCGCAAATTGGACACAGCATCTATCAGTGCAGGGAGTGGAGCCGGGGGATGCCCAGCCACTCAGGGAGTGCTGGGTATGCCCCCAAAATGACAAAAATGGGGGTTGCAATGCTAGGCTTTTCCCCCTCCACCCAAGGCCCCGCCCCATTCCCAGCAGTGGGCACGCCTCCGGCGTGGCTTGTCCTGACACCCAACAATCAAAAGTTGGGAGGTATGAGAAAATAAAATATGAAATTATAGGCATGCACAAGAAAACATCAGAGTGACTCAGCTAAAATTTAGGATAAGGTTTTGGGATCAGATGAGTAAAAAATTTAACTTTTTTACTTAAATTCTGAATGCCATATGTGGTGCGGGTTGGGTATGGCTTACTGGTGGCTGAGATCCTGGCCTGTAGAATGCCGGGGGGATGGCTAGTGCTCACCACAGGTTCTATTCCCCCTCTATGGGTGTCGTGGACACCCACAAGTGGGAATAGTCCCTGCTAGCCGGCATGCCAACTGTCGGGATTTGGAGCGGGTGGGATGTGGAGGTCAGGATTGTGACCGGTGGTCTCCTGACCGCTTGTCACATAACTACATCCCTGTGGTGCAAACCTAAAACAGCCATTTCCTCAGCAAACATTATTCCAACAGTGAAGTATTCGGTGGCAGCATATCTTGTGGGGATGCTTTTCCTTAGAAAGGACAAAACATCATGTTAACACTGAAGAACATAGTCACGAGAGAGAAAAAAAAGGGGTAGTATTTGGGTGCACTAGCTAGAATCAAGTTTAACTGAGACAATAAAACGTAACTTTTATTAGTTATATATTTAAAACATTCATAATTTCCCCCTTGGGAATTGAAAAATAGGTTAGCAGTGTAAAGAAAGATTGAAAGTATTAAAAACTTGTGCCAGGGACAGTGTCGGACTGGGTCGTGAAAGGCACACCGGGGAAATGCAGTGGTAAGGACCCATGTTTAGAGGCTTGGCAAACCATTAATGTATGGTCTGGGCCCCTTGAAAAATATATATAGTAAATACTGCTAGTGAATACATGATAATGCACCAGATTAATAACAGCAATGTACTGTAGTGAATACAGCATAGTCCTGGGCAGTATAAGGTAACCTATGTATAGTGTATAACTCAAGTGCTCAGTCTGGAACCTGATCCCTAGAGGAGGGGGTGGGCCCCCAGGTAGCTGGGCCCACCGGTGGTTTCCCCTGTAGCCCTGTGGGCCAGTCCGACCCTGGCCAGGGACCCTTCTGTACAGTCTAGGGATCATTAGTAAGTTCAATATTATGAATTTAATTCAGCTCTTTGAGTGTTGGGCAGAAATTCATAGTACAAACTGCACAAATACTACAAGATAACCTGAATTAGTGTGCTAGAAAACTAAAGCTTACAGTAGGTCCTACAATTAGTTCATCTTTTAGCAATCCTAAGCACAAGGCCAAAGCAACACTGATATAGTTGAACAATAAAATTTGAATGTTCTATATTAGCCAAATCTAGCGAAAACTGATAAATATTAGCATGTACTGAATCAATTGTTGAAATAAAGATGTGTTAAGAACACAGAGTAGTAAAGTTCAAATGTAATGTTAATATTATATTGTGCATCATGACATATTACACAACAAAATCACGTCAGTAAACACAGCTGTCATTATCAGGAAGTGGCAATTTATATTAAGTAACAGTCTTTCCACAAAGGATAAACTCATGAACTTTGCTACTGTTGTTTTTCTACTAAAACACATTTGAACTAGTTACAGTATGCACTAAGTGAGGAATGTTTGTAATGTAAACTGTGACAGCTGTAATTATTTATTAGAACTAAGCATTTGTAAGTACTTTATTGTAAGCATATAACATTGCATTCATTTAAAAGGAAACTTTTTTAAATAAAGAGGTTGAAATGTCTAGTAGTGAAAAAATGAGAAGTGAACCCGTGGATTAGTTGCCCCCATATAAACTTTGAGGAAGCATTTATCAAGTACACTCGACAAAAAGGTAGGTAGGTGATGATTAGTTGGTATGGGCAACTTCTCCACTGGTCCACTTCACTCTTTTCACAGCTTGATACATCAACCCCAAAATGTTTTCTAGTCTATTTATTACAGCACAGGTTCTTAGCTCCAGACTTCCAGCACCCCCAACAGGTCACATTTTATGGATTTAATTATTCATGCAAAATATCATTCTGATGTCACGGTACAGCCTAGTAGCATAATGCTGCTGCCAATAAGAAGAATTGGCGGCACATTCATCCACTCATAGTATAATATATATCACATTTATTAATATAAAACACACAATTAAGTAAAATTCTAACAATAAAGATTAAACCACACAGGTTTGCTCTTTGGTCATTACCAAAGCGTAATACAGCCTCTTAGTTAATGTAGTATATGCAGTATCTCAAAAAATCCTCATATGCAACTGAATTCTAGGACAGTACATTATCCTTGGTGCAGTTGAACATTAGCTGTTAGGCTATATTTGGTGTTATTGTGTACTAATAGCTGTGCAGTGATTGCTGTTAGGCTATCGCAATTGGGGCAGCTGTACGTGCAGCATTTCCCTGCAAAAATGGTTGCCGGAGGTGTCAGCTGCTACCTGATGTTTATGTTGCCTGCCTAATCTGAAACAACATGTCTGGCAATTTGTATATGTGATCTAAGCTTTTATTGTTATAATTTTACTTCATTGTGCCTTTTAGATTAATAAATGTAATTCATTTTAGATTATTTAATCATGGACAGGTGAGATAGTCTATTTTCATGGGTCAATAATAACCCTACCTCCATTTATAGAGCTAAATCCTCAAAATATCACCTGTTGGGAAAGCTTGAGTGTTGAGGTTGAGAACCACTGACCTACAGTATTGGATAGCATTCTTCTGGCTGGAGAACAATTTCATAATAGAGATACTAAAAAAAAATGTTCTAAGAGGGTCATTCCGAGTTGATCGCTCGCTAGCAGTTTTTAGTAGCCGTGTAAACGCTATGCCGCCGCCCACTGGGAGTGTATTTTAGCTTAGCAGAAGTGTGAACGGTTGTATCACATAGCGCCTGCAAAAAATTTTTGTGTAGTTTCAGAGTAGCTCAAAACCTACTCAGCACTTGCGATCACTTCAGACTATTCAGTTCAGGATTTGACGTCACACACCCGCCCAGCATTCGCCCAGCCACGCCTGCATTTTTCCTGGCACGCCTGCGTTTTTCCGAACACTCCCTGAAAATGGTCAGTTGCCACCCAGAAACGCCCACTTCATGTCAATCACTCTGCGGCAACCAGTGCGACTGAAATACATCACTAGACCCTGTGCAAAACTGCATCATTCGTTGTGCCCGTACATCACGCGGTGCACATTGCGCCACATACGCATGCACAGAACTGCCGTTTTTTAGCCTGATCGCTGCGCTGCGAACAAATGCAGCTAGCGATCAACTCGGAATGATCCCCTAAGTGTTTCTAGAATTTGTTAGCAAGATTGGATCTACAGTTCAAACATGTCCCAAAATAAGTAAAAAGTATACCATGATTGTGATACTTTGGCCATGTTTAAGCCAGTTCGACTATTTTAAAACATGTTCAATTAACAGTTTAGTAATGGGAACAATTATCCTTAAACTGTGTGCGAACAGCAATCTTTGAACTCAAAAACAGTAATATTAGAATCAAAACATTATTACAAATATCACATTCTCCGCAGTACATAGAACTATCATCTTTTTTGGTTAATTTTAAATTCTTAGATCTAGTTCACCAGACAAGAAGAAATCAGTGTAATAATTTTGAGAATGAATTGAGTTAAAAAGCATCTGAAAACTTAACAGGACAAGTAAGCTACTATAAAATATTCATCAACTTGTAACATTAAGTGGGTACCCATTCAATATGTATAACTATTTAAGATCAGCTTTATAGTTTTGGTTTTTTTTAACTGGATTTTTATTATTAACAGGCCATAGTGGGAAACTTTTGAGTTCATCTTTATAACCAGTCTTACTGGTTTCCAACTTCACCACCTTCTACAAAGTGTGCAGTTTTCATCTTCATGCCATCCATTTGATAGGACTGATTGAAAGACTGAAGAAAGTTGTTTGTGGATTTAAAGTTTTTGCCAATCGTGTACAGTAGATCTCATGGATTGGATCTTCAAAGATTATGATATACCTGCTAGTTAAAGATATATGCTATATACTAATTTTCAGGTATCCATGCTTGTAGATGAGATCCTTTACCAATTTCAGATTGGGATAACCCCATACAGGATGCGTTTGGCATCCTGGCTGTCGGGATGCCAGCGGTCATGTGACTGATGCCAGAATTCTAACACCACTCAGGAGAGCAGTGCCAGAACACCAACAGCTGACATCCAAAAGGTAAGGGTTAGGGCCTGGGGGGGGGAGGGGTTAGGGTTAGGTACTAGGGGTATTAGTGTTAGGCACTAGGGGGGGTGATTAGCCATAGCCAACACTCCCCAAGGGTTAGTCATAGCCACCACCCCAGAGGGATAGCCATAGCCACCACCCCCATGAGGGTTAAGGTAGGGGAGTGTAAAAATACTTACCCCATCAGGTGTTCGGATCTGCAGAGTCAGGATGTCACTGTCAGTCATGTGGCCACCACCATCCCGACTGCCAGTATTACATACTGAAGCTCCCACAATGTAGGGCTGTACCAATCTCACTCTATTGATGTTGTTGATCTTGTTGAGTTATACAAAAGTGAAGATGAAGAATCCACGCAGATGAGTAATTGCAATACGTTATGAACCTTTGTTCAGACCCCATAGATATCTCTGATTCTAATAACAAATGCAAGCTTAGGTTCAGGAGGCCATAAATAATAGCTTCCAAGCTTCCAGGTCATTCTGGGCTAGACAAATTCCACATCTGTCTCCATTCCCTGTAGCAGATCTTCCCTCTTCTGACCTTTGCTGCCACAAATACTTTTTACCTTTTTACAGCTTTCTGTAATGTACAGCAGCTTCTTATACACCTTCTAGACCGCACATGGTGGGTCACACCCGGGAGCCGTACACGGATGCTACCCGGGTGCGACTTGCCTCAGGCCCCTTTCACAGGCTAGGTTGAAATACCGGGTCACTTGGATATTTCTGCTGGGCCCATTCAGATCGCACGTCAACTTGGGTTATGCGCGCTCATGTGCAATAACCCAGGTTACAAGCTGGCGGTCTGAAAGGGGTATTACTTTTTCTAAACAAAAAAAATCTACATTTTTGGACCTTGGACATGAATAATGAACCTCAAACAGAAGCTGAAAATAGTATATACAAATTTCAAATGTAAAATTGTAAATGGTATTGTAAGTATTTTGCTAATTATACAGGTTGAGTATCCCATATCCAAATATTCCGAAATACTGAATATTCCGAAATACGGACTTTTTTGAGTGAGAGTGAGAAAGTGAAACCTTTGTTTTCTGATGGCTCAATGTACACAAACTTTGTCTAATACACAAAGTTATTAAAAATATTGTATTATAAGACCTTCAGGCTGTGTGTATAAGGTGTATATGAAACATAAATGAATTGTGTGAATGTACACACACTTTGTTTAATGCACAAAGTTATTAAAAATATTGTCTAAAATGACCTTCAGGCTGTGTGTGGTGTATATGAAACATAAATGCATTCTGTGCTTAAACTTAGGTCTCATCACCATGATATCTCATTATGGAATTAAATTATTCCAAAATACGGAAAAATCCGATATCCAAAATACTTCTGGTCCCAAGCATTTTGGATAAGGGATACTCAACCTGTATTGCTTGCAATACAATCTGATCAAATTTAAATTTAGAAATCTGTTCAAATGTTATAAGCATCTCAAATTATGAAGAGAAAATATCATGCTAATGTTTTTTCCTCTCTGATTGATTGGCTTTGAATTGCTGTGTGCTCTAGTCCACTGGGTTCCAAAGCACTTAGGAATCTGCACTCAGCACTAAGCACTCAGTTATCTGGGCTCGGGAATAGCTAGCATTAAACATTACTGAAGAAAAACTTGCACGTTGGACTTGCCAAAATTATTTTCATTTGTGTTTGAAGTCTTGAAGAGGTATAGCTTGCAAAGGTCAGATGTTCATATAAAGCAACTTAAAAGTCAGGCTTTAACTTTTATTCCAATCATCATACACTTAAAACATAAAGCATTCATGGAGAACTTCTGGGGAAAAAAATTACCACAAAAAGATGCTGTAATCTTTACATTTAGCAGATTTCCTCTGATAAAATCACAATGTGTGAATCAGAAAAACATGTAAAAGAGGTTACAGTTTGTATCTGTGACTGTAGTTGATTAAATTAGTTTTTGAAGTACCACCGTCAAAAAGAGATAAGGCAAGTCTGATAGACCCAAGTGTATAGCAAAGAGTGACTCCAGTTACAGATAAGTGATTTATAAAAAAAAAGCTTTGATTATGGGGTTGATTGCTGAATTATTTTAATAAGGTTCTCTCCACCATGTGGAAGATTACAGATAGTGGCTTTTGTGCAGTTTAAAAATGATGGATGCATATATTATTATGGTGACTCCTATGAATTGCATACTAGTTGCAACTATGAAACATACCACTTAAGGGTTGACTATAAATAATTTATGTGAAGTTTACAATATTACACTTGTTATGATGAACTATTGTTCTAACATGTATTATTGCAGTATGTGTGTATTTATTATATTTGAATACACACAAGTTAACCAATGTGATTAGAGGGATTGCCTTAATAAAGATTTTAACAGCATATTTCACTTTATTATGTATGTTACTATGTATATTCTATTTTAGTTATCCAAATTTAAGATTTGGATTGAAATAACTGATTTATTGTTATGTAATCAATCCTTTCTCTATATCTATTGTTACAATGATGTTTCTGATGTTAGAAAAATCAAAAATTTTGTTTTCTAAGGCCCACAGCACCTATTTTGTGCAAAGCACATGGTTTTCTGAAATGGCCATATAGAGGATGGCTGGGCCCTGGTACTTTAAGGGGGTATGGTCTAATGTAAGGTGGAGTTGTCAAAACTCCTTTGAAAAAAAACTCCAACAAAAATACAAGAAAATGAGCTTTTGTGGCACCGCAAAGGGGGATACCATTGTACCCCTCAGCTAGGAGTAGAACAAGGGGGGCATAATCAGTGCAAGTGCTCTTAGCACAGTCAGAGGAGATTGCTGCACTATGGCTGTACCCACTGCAGCCCAGTACACAGCAGTGTGTGCTGTTCTGACAGGCAGAATCCATGGTGCTACCAGGTAAGGGGAAGGGGTGGAGTGAGTAGTTGACCTGGGCCCCCCCATCAGGCACGGGCCTGGGTAATTAGTACCTGTCCCCTCTCGGGCCAATGTTTATGATATGCAATGAAAGTGGGTTTTTGTTATCAAGGGCCCAGGATATTTTGAATGGGCAGTTACATTGTGAAAAGTGGTGTGACCAGTGGTGGCTCCAGATGTGCGAACCCTAGCACAGTGCAAAATTCAAATAGTGAGTCCCAGACAGTGATGTTTGGCAGCATTTGGAGTGGCAGTTGGTGTGGCTCCTTTATTTGAATTTTAGACTGCATTGTAGCCCCACCTCTTGAACCACCACTGGGAGTGAACACACCCCCTAATACCAGGACCCAATGAATCATCTTGCAGCCTTCTTGATTGAATTGTGATTTTTTTTTATTTTTAACAAAATCGACATGTAATGATGCTTTGAGCATTTTTAATTAATAAATTGATGGTGGATTCTAAAAGCAGCAAAGCATATCTAAAAATGAACACAGTGTTCAGAAATGCTGCATATTGTGAAACAGCAAATGGTGAGCTAAATGGTGACACAATCAGTGCTGTAAATAGCAGGGCCAGGCATGGGTGCTGTAGGGGGCATGGTCTAAGTGATGAGGCTTGGCCAGGCCCCGTACATAAAAATGTCAAAAAGTAGTATTTACATTGCACAGGGGGGTGCTTTGCACCCATCAGCCAGGGGCAGATCCAGGGGTCCGATCTGTGCTTTCCCCCTACAAGACATCCTGCAGGCAGCCTCCCTGGAACCACCAGAGCCCATCACATAGCAGCGTGTGCTGGCCTGGAGAGAGAGGCTGCTGCAATTGACAGGTAAGATGCGGGGAAGGGGCAACGGGCCCATGCACCAACATGCCCGGGCACAGGTAATTAGTGCCTGCCTCCACTATCTTTGCACCCCTGGGCACAATATTAAAATATCTAAACAAATCATACAAAATAACACTGTAGGTATAATTTGCTAATGTTATTGGTATTCCATAATTAATTTGCAAAAAGAAACAAATGAGTTACAATATGAACAGATGCGGCAAATGAAATGTGTCACGCTCGCTTATCTCTATTTAGATGCTTTTTACCAGCATTTAAATGAAAACAAAAACAGTATAGTTGGTATTGTAGAGTTAGACAGCTTATTTTTAGTATTTTTATTGATAATGTAATTTCATTCTAAACACACACAGTAAGCATTACAGGTCTAAAAGTTTTAGCAAGCTACAATATTACCTTGGCCAAACAAAACATTTGCATATAAAAGAGAAACAAGTTCCAATTGTTAACAAAAGGAAGAGATTAATGAATCTCTAGTTGCCTCATAAATCAAAAACTGTGCTAGGCGAGCCAATTAAGTGCATAAACATTGCATGTTGAAGCTGTAATATTAGGGACACCTACACCAGTGTATATATTAAACAGAAAATGAAAACTGTTATACAAAAGCACTGCAGAGCAAAAACACTTAAATATGGACAACAGAACTAATACAGTCTATTAAAACAGCAGAGCTCATTATGAGAGCAACAGAACCATTGATAGTCACAGCACTGTTATGGCCAATATAATATTTTCCTGTACTTATGCAAAGCAGAGGCTTATACTAAGTTATCGAACTGTGAATAGTAAACAAGTTTTGTGATAATGCGTTTATAACATGACAGCACGAGGACATTTATATATAATGAATGTTACTAATAAAAAAACCTATTAACGGATTCATTGGTGTTGTATAAAATGTGTTTTATGCCAACCCTTTTGATATCTCTCATAAATCTCGTACTGTTTGTCTGGTGTCTTTTCTATTGGGCTTGTAAAAATAAGGAGGGTTATGAAACAATGAATGAAAGTGTTATAGATAACCATTTAATTATGATAATTAAATCTTGGATACATTTGTTTACCTTACAACTTAAGGGCCCCATACACTACAACGATATGTCTGAGGCTGAAGCCGGATGCAGTTTCCCTTGAACTCCCCTGGGAGCTTCCCGGGAATGATTCCATACGATTTGGTACTTTTGTGCTATTTTTGCATAAGATATATCACATGCGATTGATGAAGCCGCTACACATCGCATGCAATATATTGTACTGCATACAATTGTACCATAAGATATATCTGATGGGCTGGATAGAGGGCTACGAGGGCTGGGAGTGTCCAGAGAATGCCAGTCAAACTTCCATGTGATACATCGCATGCAATCTATTACATGCACAAAAAACACACTTTTTCCATCCAATTCCGATATATCATTAGTGCAGCACCAACAACCTAGGGGATCCTATCAGACAGCCACGGGGACGCGCATCAGATTGGACACGATCTAAAACACATATGATTGTACACAATTTCATACAATATATCAGACGGATATATCGGAATTTTATGAAATCGTGTAAAATCGTCCTAGTGTATGGGGCCCAGATGTGTATGAGGAAAACAAAGTAAAAGAAAAGAATCACAGAATCTATTCAATCTGCAATCATATTTGCCAAAAGTGTGTTGTACTGTAGTTCCAAATTGTTTTGTTGTTGCTCATAATGCAGTTCTTATGACACCTATATGTAGAGAATGGAGGTTAGAAATACGAGGCACTATATACACTACAAAGACAGGCTTTAGCACAATATTTTTCCTGATGGTTTTCTCTGACAATTTAACTGTGGCCCCCTTTTTTTTGCCTAAAAGAAAATCAAATTTAAAAGGTAAAAACACACAGGCTAATTACCGTGGCTAATTGAATTCCCCCTATGGGTTAATTCCATCATCTCACCCCACTTGGTAGCTCTTGCGTTCTACCTGCACACAGTTATCACAATTATTATATTCAAACAATAATTTCACATAGCTGTAGCATGTACCCTGACACTTCACAGGCTAAGCGCCCATCCAATCTCTACCTAGTCCATCCTTATTACTGAAGTCAGGAAAAGGACAACTGTGCATCTTTTTTTTCCATTAATATGCTTTAAACAGCAAAACAACTATGTAACCAATGAAATGATGCCAGTAGGAAATAGTTAATGTTGTGTGTCTATAGGGAACAATTTAAATGAAGGAGTGTATGCCCTAATTGGAAAATAATGCTGTGTCTATATTATTGATAACTCTCAAGTTGTTTTGGATCATGCTGAACACATTCAAATTAAATATAAGTTAAAAAAAAGTAATCATCATGAACAACGGAGTTTGTTTACTTGGTTAGCAGATCGAAGAGCATGGTCCAGATGTAATGGAGTGTGAGACGGATGGATCTCCTAGATTCTGGCCGAACTTGTACGTTTTTAAAGCAGCAAACATTTACAAGGCAAAACCAGGTTGGTTTTACCGTGTAAATGTTTGCTCCTTTAAAAAAAAAAAAAACAGTTTCCTGATATTTGTGTTGGAACCTAATGTATTTACTTATCACGTTCATTAAGTGGTACCCACTGAAAATTTTGTGACAAACTATTTTTAAGCAAAGAAAGCAAGTTAAAACTTTTTACTTTCATGTAAAGAATAGCGAAAACAAAAGTGACAAACTTGTAGATATTCTTAAATGATGACATTAAGACAGAAAAGGTTAAAAAGTGGGAATGTGGATGTAGGTTTAAATAGCAAGACTTTGAAAGGAAATTTCTATAACTGTGAACATTCGTACTGGTATGCCGGTGTCTGTAAAGAAACAGTTGTCAAGGTAATATGCTTAACCAGATAAATTATCATATATATAGAAAAATAATATATATATGAGACTTGTTTTAATTACCAAGAAGAGAAGAATGTGTTCTGTAGGGGAGGACTGTGTGAAATAAAGAATGACAGTCCTGGAGAATGGAAGTAATTACAAATGCTAAGAAAACATAAGGTGCCTTTCCCCAATTTATGTTCTTAAATTCTCACATAATTCCACCATTATTTTTACCATTTATCTTACGTTTTCCCATTTTGCTCTTTCTAGGTCTTTTAACATGATGAATATTACACAAAAGAATTACTTAATGTGGGATGTCTTCATGAAACCGATTTTAATGGGATCAGCTAACAGGTGCCAAGGCTATTCACCCAGTGCATAAATTTCTATGAACAACTTTTAAAGTTTCATTTTCTATGAAGCACTGTACAGTGAGCAATGAGTAATGAATTGGAGTTAATTGACCGTGTGAATGGAAGGTTAGTCTGATTTTTTTCTGTCCTTAAGTCACAGACACAGTTTGATTTTTAAATAGTTTATTACAACATGAAAAAACCACAAGTGACCTATTTTTATTATGGGATGAAGGATTAAATGAAACTGAATTTTTCTACTGCAGGTCTGAAATTATAAAATAGATTATTTTACTTGGGCAGCCATGTTCTCATCAATATAGGGATATGTTTCATAGACGGAAATGCTTATTTATTCAGAATTAATGGAATTTGCATGTCATATATGTGTGTATTAACTTCAAATAAAGAGATGCAGATATATTAGAATGTAATGACTTTTATTACCATAGCCTAAATGCATCGCCTTCCATTTTTTATAAGTGGAACCTTATCTGCTATATATCTTCCCAATTCATCATGTGGTGCAAATCCTTTTTAAGCAAGTTAATGTCCTAGAAATAGTCTTAGCAATGTCATTCCTCCCAAGTGTCCCAATTTTAGCAGGACAGCACCAAGTTCAGGGGACTATTCTGCCATCAGCATTCAGATTTGCAGGAGCTTGCGAGATCATTCCCTGCAAAAAGCACTTTACAGGTTCCCCAGTCTTGGGAAGGGTACAGTATGGTTTAGTGTCATCTGCAAAAGAGTAACACCTTGCTTCTGAGATTTCTCTACAGGTCACTGATAATAACACAGGGGTAACAGGCTCCAGTACTGATCTCTAAGTCACCCACTATTAGCTTTATTCCAAACTGAATATGTCCTATTCCTATTCCTATAATTTTTAGAAATTGCCAACACCATTGGTTATCTACCCTACACAGATCCACAACTCCATCATGTTTCTATACATGGAAAAATCCTATAATCATATGTTTTATATTGCCCTGGTCACACTACTGAGGTTCGTAAACACGGATCACTACTATCTTTGTCTCTGATCCAGCTCTGTCTTATGAACCAGCTGTTTTCTTTATGGAGTACTCAATCACTTAATTTTAAGTTAGCTGTTAAAACGTCAAGTGTGCATTGCATCCATTCAATGATTTGTGTGCTAATGACATCAATACTATAGCGAGTACTAAATCTTTACTAGAGAATCCACTACAGTGGCACAAAGAACAAAGCAGCCATATAGAACAAAACTATGGCTATTACACTACTGTATAAAATAAAGGTAAAGTTATAATAATGAACTGTTAACACACTGGGTCTCATTTCCAACATGACTGAACTCATCCGGAGCAGCATTGTTGAACAAACATTTGCTACATTGTGCAATATATATATATATATTATTTATTTATTTCCAGTTGAATATATAGCGCACACATATTCCACAGCGCTTTACAGAGAATATTTGGCCATTCACATCAGTCCCTGCCCCAGTTGAGCTTACAATGTATATTCCCTACCACATGTACACGCACACACATTCACGTTAGGGTTAATTTTTTTGGGAGCCAATAACCTACCAGTATATTTTGGATTGTGGGAGGAAACCAGAGTAACCGGAGGAAACCCACTAGGAGAACATACAAACTCCACACAGTTAGGGCCATGGTGGGAATCGAACCCATGACCTCACTGCGGTGAGGCAGTACTGCTAACCATTACACCGTCCATTCTGCATTCATTAAATTGTTTTGCTGTATAATGAGGCTTTTAGGATAGACAGTACTATAGCATGATTTGTGTATACTATAGTTGGATGTATTACATGTGCTGTATGTTTACTTGTGTTATAGTTTTTTTTCCCTAGAACAGTGCCCCAAAACTCATCTATTTGCCACTGAGCGTTATCTGTTTACTATACCATTTCATGTTTGGAATAAGTCTTGCACTTGTCTTTTTTATAGTTCATATTAATTTCCTTTTACATAAAAGAAAGATCAGAGATACAGGGGTCAATAGAGCAAACAGCAGCGCTAAAAAAGATTTCTTAAGGCTGCTTATCACTTTTCTCCCTATCATAAATACAGTCCATAGACTCCTGATGAATTCATTTTTTTTTCATAATAATTCTCTTTTATTATAAGGTTATATTATACACAGAACAAAAAGGAAACCAGCTTTAAATTCTATGACCTCTTCAACACTTGACTCTTTGCCTTAGTATTATCTCATCTTGTAAGGACATGTTTTACTTTTAACAAGCAGCTGGATGATTGTGAACACCACTAGCCACATGCTGACACTGAAGCGCTCTGTGAAATAGATGACATTGATCTCTGACACTCTGGTTTAATCCCACACCAGACTATAAAGCAAGAGCAGCAGGAGAAATGGTCCCTTCTAAATTAGAAATCATTTGGGCTTTCAAATTTCAAAATGTGAAAACAGTTCACTTACACCGCTTGATTTTCCTAGAATAGCCTAATCTTCTATTGTATTTTCTCCCATATCAGTAATGTTTTGTTCAGTGAGAGGAAATGTCTCTACAGGGACAGGCATGTGGTTTTCATCCATTCAAGCAGTATTTAACTGCTATGGGGATTACAAACACCCATAATCCTCTAGTTTGCACATTCTGCTTACGTTCTGCTGTGGTAATGTATTTGCTGTAGTAATTCATGAGATGCCTTATCAAACTATATTTTAAACCATTTCCCTGAGTGCCATTCTCAGCATCTCCTAATGAGAGCAGGACATATTGCAGTATATTCAGAATTTCAAACAGATTAGAGTCACTGTTAGCACTTATGTCTTATCATACAAATCGTGACAGACTTTTTGCATACACAGATATAAAGCATTTTAATAAACACAGCGACAAATAGCATAGAAAACTTGCACTCACAATACAGTATTATACAGGTTGAATAGAATGATGATATATTTGAGGTATAGGAAAAGTACTTTATAGCAGTATGTAATTGAAAATAAATCAATAACAATCTGTATAAAAGACCTATGCTAGCTACACCTGCTGTGACATTGACTGCAGTGCCCAATAATGATTCCATCATAATCAATGGGGCGATTATCAGACATGTCAGTGACAGCAATCAGATGATTACAGTTATTGACTTGTGAACAGGTCCAAGCAATGCAGGAAATGAACCGTTCCTCAAATTAGTAAGCTGAAACAGTTAACCCAGGGATATAGCAATGTTCTGCAATGTCTGGCAGACTTTCTTTTTCTGAAGAGACAAAGTTGATTAGAATTCAGCACAAACTTGCCAACCCTCCCTGCGGGAGACTCCGGTTTTAGTGAAGAGTATCCCACTGCCCTGTAAAGTTGATTAAAAGTCCCCAGATTCCCCACTACATCATCAAAAATCCAGTCTGCGGGAGCAGGGTCTGGATGGGGGCAGGGTCTGGATGCCTGACATCAGTATGCAAAATAAGCCAGTCAAGCACTGTGGGGTTGTGGGTAGTGTCGACCGCTTCACCCAACACTGAGTATGTGAGTGGCTGCATCATCAGTGCCTGTGTCACAAGACAGCAGTCAATACTCAAATAAGCGGTCAGATCAGCTGTAAAAAAATACATTATCTCCCGAAAACACACAGGTTCAGTTAAACAGCCCCGTTTTCGCATCAAAATGGGGCTATTTCTGGGAATTTGGTTTCACCCCCCTTAGGCGGGCAAAACAAAATCCCCGATAGCCGCGGCCAGGAAAGCCTGCACTCGGCTCTGTGACCTCCGGCGGGGAAGCTGGGGCATCACCATGACCCACATCCCCCACCCCCGGCAGCAGTGGTCACATGACGGTGGAGTGGCCATGTGACCAGGGGGAGCCAGAGGAGCAGTGCTGCATCGGGAGCTGTCAGGAGATGACACCCAGTACAGCAACAGATAACCCCCAATAAACTGCCGCTCATGACGGCTTATTAGGGCTAATTGGATATCCCCCTTAAGCTCATCAGATGATGGAAACCCATCTTAGAACCCCTTTAATTTATTAGAAAAATATCTGCTCCAAAAATATGTTCCTCCTGGTTTATACGGTAGACTGGTATAATTAGTTAACAAAGTTCCTGCTCATTTGAAATCGAAGGGTTTATAAAGCTTATCTTTCATAAGAAATATACTTTATAATCTCGAAAAAAAATGAAATGTTATATGAAAGTAGCAAAGCTGTCAGAAAAGTCAATATTAATTTTGTGATCAAAAGAGAAGGGAAAACTTAGCCGTGCTGATCCCAAGCTGCAAGTGTGAATTGTGAGCTCCCTGCTGCCAGATCCTTATTATTGGGTTTAGCATAGTGAAACTTTTAGCTGTATATCTTAGTTTTAATCATACTGATTTCATTACAGCCACCCACATTCTGTCCCTCAACACGAGATGAAGTCCTTGAAACATCATTTATGCAGAGCTGTCCTTCTGCACGGTAGCGATGACAGCAATCTCTGCAAACAGAGAGGTCTTACCCATCCATCATTTAACATGCTGATAGAGTTAACAAACCTGAAAAGAACTTTTTTTCAGTATCCTATAACATCACTTGCTACAGTAGGAACAAATCATATTGAAGGTCAATATATAAAAAAAAAATCTCATGGGGCATTAGATCTAGCTGCTGGAGGTATGCTTTTGCTGTCTTTATGTCTAGTCTTAAGATTTCCAGTGAACCTTTGCATTTTAATTTCTCTCCGTGCCAGCAGTTGATGCCTTGTTGGTGCTTTTTTCCATTTCTCATCTGCATTTTGAATATACCTTATGCAGTTTCACCAAATGTCGCTTTTTCAAGGAACACAGCAGTTACTAGATTTCAGGAAAATTAAAAATTTCCAAACGGAAAGGTAAATATGTAAATTGTGGCATCTAAAATGGGTTAAGATGCCCAGGCTCGAGCTCATGCAGAGACTTTGCAACTGGAGCTGTTAGGTTATTCACTTTTATGCATTTTGTAATGGTAAGACAATACTGTTGTTTCACTTACTAGCTTTAGACTGTTTTTCATCCTAAAATGATTCCGTAACCTCATATACAGATGGAGCAGATTTATTGGAAACAAATATCATGACTGACAGCATGCAGCAATAAATAGTAGCGATGGCTTTTTTGGTTCAGGATGTAGTTGGGATCCCGGTGCTCAGAATACCAGCAGTCAGAATGCCGACAGCCGGGATCCCGAACATAAGTATCCCAAAAAGGTTAGGTGTTAGGCTGCAGGTGGGGGATTACTGTAAAGCTGCGGGAGGGAGGGTTAGTTTTAGGCTGCAAGGAGGGAGGGTTAGGGGGAGGAAGATAATTAGGGTTAGCTGCCTCCTAACATGCTGATAGAGTTAACAAACCTGAAAATAACTTTTTTCAGTGTCCTATAACATCACTTGCTACAGTAGGAACAAATCATAATAAAGGTCAATATGTATAATTAAAAAAAAATCTCATGGGGCATTAGATCTAGCTGCTGGAGATATGCTTTGCTGTCTTTATGTCTATGCTTAAAATTTCCAGTGAACCTTTGCATATTAATTTCTCTCCGTGCCAGCAATTGATGCCTTATTGGTGCTTTTTTCCATTTTTAATCTGCATTTTGAATATACAGTGCATCTGGAAAGTATTCACAGCGCTTCACATTTTCGACATTTTGTTATGTTACAACCTTATTCCAAAATGGAATAAATTCATTTTTCCCTCAAAGTTCTACACACAATGGGGGTCATTCCGACCCATTCGCATGCAGCAATTCTTCGGAGAGCGGATGTCTGACGTCAAAGCCGGGACCTGCATCGCTGGATCCGTCGCACAGGGTAAGTAGGTTTAGGGCTAGTCTTGTGTGAAACTTTGTAGCATAGCTGGGCTGCCCAAGCATTCGTAGCCCTGCTATGCTAAAATACACTTCCCCCATAGGCGGAGATTAGTTGATCGCACTAGCAGCAAAAAGTTGCTTGGTGCAATCAACTCGGAATGAGGATCAATACACCATAATGACAACTTGAAAAAAGTTTTTGAAATTTTTGCAAATTTATTAAAAATAAAAAACTAAGAAATCACATGTACAGAAGTATTCATAGCCTTTGCTATGAAGCTCAAAATTTAGCTCAGGTTCATCCTGTTTCCACTGATCAGCCTTGATATGTTCCTACAGCTTAATTGTAGTCCACCTGTGGTAAATTCAGTTGATTGGACATGATTTGGAAAGGCACACACCTGTCCCACACTTGACAGTGCATGTCTGAGCACAAACCAAGCATGAAGTCAAAGGAACTGTCTGTAGAGACAGGATTGTATTGAGGCACAAATCTGGGGAAGGGTACAGAAAAATATCTGCTACTTTGAAGGTCCCAATGAGCACAGTGACCTCCATCATCCATGAATGGAAGAAGTTTGGAACCACCAGGACTCTTCCTAGAGCTGGCCGGCCATCTAAACTCAGCTATAGGAGGAGAATGGCCCTAGTCAGGCAGGTGACAAAGAACCTGATGGTCACTCTGTCAGAGCTACAGCATTCCTCTGTGGAGAGAGGAGAAGAGGAGAACCTTCCAGAAGGACAACCATCTCTGCAGCAATCCACCAATCAGGCCTGTATGGTAGAGTGGACAGATGGAAGCCACTCCTTAGTAAAAAAGCACAAGGCAGCCTTCATGGAGTTTGCCAAAATGCACCTGAAGGACTCTTAGACCATGAGAAACAAAATTCTCTGGTGTGATGAGACAAAGATTGAACTCTTTGGCATGAATGGCAGCGTCATGTTTGGAGGAAACCAGGCACCGCTCATCACCAGGCCAATACCATCCCTACAGTGAAGCATGGTGGTGGCAGCATCATGGTTTGGGTATGTTTTTCAGTGCCAGGAACTGGTAGACTAGTCAGGATAGAGGGAAAGATGATTGCAGCAATGTACAAAGACATCCTGGATGAAAATCTGCTCCATAGCGCTCTTGACCTCAGACTGGGGCAACGGTTCATCTTTTAGCAGGACAACAACCCTAAGCACACAGCCAAGATATCAAAGGAGTGGTTTCAGGACAACTCTGTAAACGTCCTTGAGTGGCCCAATGAGAGCCCACAATTGAATCTGATTTAACATCTCTGAAAAGATCTGAAAATAGTTGCGCATCAACGCTTTCCATCCCATCCCAAAAAGGGATCTCATTGCTTTTCCCTTCCCTGAGGAGGATAGAAATAAATGGGAAAACCCACCCATAGTGAACTCATCTGACTCCAGACTGTCTAAAAAGGTGGTTTTACCTGTCCCTGGATCTACCGCGTTAAAAGTACCGGCTGATCGTAAGATTGACACTACGCTTAAATCCATTTACATTGCTTCAGGAGTGGCGTTAAGGCCCACTATTGCCTGTGCATGGATTTATAAAGCCATAGTAAAGTGGTCAGGCACATTACTAGAGGATTTGGATACAATGGATAGAAGTGACATTGAATTGTTTCTGCATAACATACAGGATTCTGCGGGGTTCATGGTGGAATCCATGAAGGACCTGGGTACGCTGACTGTGCAGATATCTTCCATGTCGGTATCAGCTCGCAAGGGGCTCTGGCTACACCAATGGTCTGCAGATGCGGAAACCAGGAGAAGTGTGGAGACCCTACCCTACACAGGTCAGGCTCTATTTGGGAAAGCATTGGATGCATGGATTTCCACGGCAAACGCGGGTAAGTCACTTTTCCTTCCCTCAACTACGTCTTTTGCAAAGAAACCCTTTTCTTCCTCTGCATCGCAGTCCTTTCGGACTGCTAAAACAAAAAAGTCCAAGCCTCCTACCACCTTCTTTAGAGGTGGTCGTGCAAAATACAAAAGGCCTGCACCCGCAGGCTCCCAGGAACAGAAACCTGCTTCTGGTTCCTCAAAATCCTCAGCATGATGGTGGACTGCACAGCCTGGAGGATGGGCTGGTGGGTGCGAGACTCAGATGTTTCAGACATGTCTGGGTGTCGTCCGGCCTGGATCCCTGGGTACAGGATAATGTGTCCCAGGAGTACAGACTGGAGTTTCAAAAACCCCCGCCTCACCGATTCTTCAAATCAGGCTGGCCAGGTTTGCTGACAGACAGAGCTATCCTACGGGAAGCCATCCTAAAATAGCAAAAGTCACAGGTCATTGTCCCAGTTCCACCTCATATGCAAAATAAGGGTTATTATTCAAACCTTTTCGAGGTACCAAAACCGGATGGTTCGGTCAGACCAATTTTGAACTTGAAATCGTTAAACCCTTACCTGAGGGTGTTCAAATTCAAAATGGAGTCTCTCAGAGCAGTGATTTCAGGTCTAGAGGAGGAATAATTTCTGGTATCCCTGGATATCAAGGATGCGTACCGCCACATTCCGATTTGGCCACCACACCAGGCTTATCTCAGATCTGCACTGTTAGACAGTCACTATCAATTTCATACACTGCCTTTCGGCCTCTCCACAGCACCGAGGGTGTTCACCAAGGTGATGGCCGAGATGATGGTTCTGCTCCACAGACAGGGGGTGAACATAGCCCCATATCTGGATGATCTGCTGATAAAGGCATCGTCCCGGGAGACGTTGTTGCAGTCCATTGTTCTCACGACTCATCTGCTCAGGTAACACGGTTGGATCCTGAACCTTCCAAAGTCACATTTGGAGCCGACAAGGAGATTGTATTTTCTGGGGATGATCTTCGACACGGAAGTGCAGAGTGTGTTTCTGCTGGAGGAGAAAGCGTTGGTGATTCAAACAATGGTCCGGGATGTCCTGAAGCCAACCTTGGGTTTCGGTTCATCAGTGCATTCGCCTTCTGGGGAAGATGGTTGCCTTCTATGGAAGGTTTCATGCTCAGTCATTCCAACTGGATCTCCTAGACAAATGTTTGGGATCTCACCTACACATGCATCAGAGGATACATATGTCACCAAAAGCCAGGATTTCACTCCTCTGGTGGTTGCAAATGCCTCACCTTCTGGAGGGCCGCAGGTTCGGGATTCAGGACTGGGTCCTTCTTACCACAGATGCAAGTCTCCGGGGCTGGGACGCAGTCACTCAGGGGGAAACCTCCTAAGGAAGGTGGTCAAGCCTGGAATCCAGTCTTCAAATTAACATTCTGGAACTGAGAGCCGTCTACAACGGTCTTCTCCAAGCCGCTCATCTTCTGCGAGATCGAGCCATTCAAGTGCAGTTGGACAATGTAACGACGGTGGCCTACATAAACCGACAGGGTGGAGCGAAGAGCAGAGCTGCAATTTCAGAGGTAACAATAATCATCCTCTGTGCAGAAAAGCAAGCATTGTCGCTGTCTGCAATCTTCATTCTGGGAGTAGACTGAATTCCTCAACAGACACGATCTCCATCCAGGAGAGTGGGGACTCCACCTGGAGGTGTTCACGGAGGTAACAGATCTTTGTGGTGTACCTCAAGTAGACATGAATGCCTCTCATCTCAAAAAGAAGTTTCGGAGGTATTGTTCAAGGTCAAGGGACCCGCAAGCTGTGGCGGTGGACGCCCTAGTGACTCCGTGGGTGTTCCAGTCGGTGTACGTGTTTCCTCCACTTCCACTCATTCCAAGATTTCTAAAAATCATAAGGAGAATAAGAGTTCAGGCAATCTTCATTGCTCCAGACTGGCCGAGAAGGGCTTGGTACGTGGATCTTCTGGATCTACTGCTGGAAGAGCCAAGGCCTCTTCCTCTTTGGGAGGACCTGCTGCAGCAGGGGCCATTCGCTTATCAAGACTTACCGCGGCTACGTTTGACGGCATGGACGTTGAATGCCAGATATTAGCCCAGAAGGGCATTCCGAACAAGATTTTTCCTACCCTGATACAGACTAGGAAAGGAGTAATGTCTAAACATTACCATCGTATTTGGAAAAAATATGTATCTTGATGTGAGTTCAAGAGGTTTTCTACGGTGGAGTTTCAACTGGGATGGTTTCTCCTCTTCCTGCAAGCAGGTGTGAATATGGGCCTGAGGTTGGGATTCGTAAAGGTCCAGATTTCGTCCCTATCCATTTTCTTCCAGAAACAATTGGCGTTCTGCACATCCAACCTCCCTTTATGCCACCTATGGCGCCCTGGGATCTCAACGTGGTGTTACAGTTTCCCCAATCGGATTGGTTCGAACTTCTACAGGAGGTTGAGGTCAAGTTTCTAATGTGGAAGGCTATCACTTTGTTGGCCTTAGCCTCTGCTAGACATGTGTCAGAGTTGGGGGCTTTGTCTTATAAGAGCCCCTACTTGATCTTCCATGAAGATAGAGCTGAGCTCCGGACATGTCAGCAGTTCCTTCCAAAGGTTGTGTCGGCATTTCATATCAACCAACCTATTCTGGTGTCAGTTGCTACTGACGCCTCAATTTCATCAAAGTCCTTGGATGTTGTAAGGGCTCTGAAAATAATGTGAAGACGACTGCTTGTTACAGAAAATCGGACTCTCTGTTTGTCCTGTATGATCCCAAGAAACTTGGGTGTCCTGCTTCTAAGCAGATGATCTCTTGCTGGATCAGGTTCACTATCCAGCATGCATATTCTACGGCAGGATTGCCATGTTCTACGTCTGTTAAGGCGGGTTCTTCCTGGGCGGCTGCCCGGGGTGTCTCGGCTTTACAGCTTTGCTGAGCGGCTACTTGGTCTGGGTCGAACACGTTTGCAAAGTTCTACAAGTTCGATACTTTGGCCTCTGAGGACCTGAAGTTTGGTCAATCAGTTCTGCAGGAGCCTCCACACTCTCCCTCTTATTCTGGGAACTTTGGTACCGCCCCATGGTACTAATATGGACCCATATGCGCATGCAGGGGGGGGGGGCTTCCGAGTAACTGGAAACCCCCCCTGCCCACCGATCCATTGCACAACTTACCGATACATCTGTTTTTTTTTATGGAGATGGAGGAGCTCCGCAGGGTGTGTTTATAACGCGGCAGCTGTTTCCACATATATTCTGAGAGCTGGAGGCTGCCTGAATGAACAGTAGAGGGAGCTCCTCTCAGGAACTTCCCTTGGGGAGAGATAGTTAGGCTCTACGGATGTGAGGCTACACGGACTCTGCAGCAGCCAAAAGGTTTGTGTCTCTTTCGGGGGAGCCAGGCACGGAGAGTGATGGGTGGGTGACTGATGTTGGCTGGGTCAGTACTCCGCAATTCCATCTGCAGGAGTGTATCTGACTCTTTCACGTATTCCAGGGTAAATGGGAGAGAGGGGGGTGCTTTTATAAATTATGGGTGCTTATTTACTATTTACTTGCTTTACATGGCTGTTTTATTTTATTTTTAAAAAGGTGTGTGTGTGTGACAGTGTAAATGTGCTATATACTGTAACTGTGTGGGTGTGAGACATACATGTGTGCTATATACTGTAACTTTGTGTATGTGAGACATACATATGTGCTATATACTGTAACTGGTGTGTGTGTGTTTGACATACATGTGTGCTATATACTGTAACTGCGGTGTGTGTGTGTGTGTGTGTGTGTGTTTGACATATGTGTGCTATATACTGTAACTGTGGTGTGTGTGTGTGTGTGTGTGTGTGTGTGTGTGTGTGTGAGACATACATGTGTGCTATATACTGTAACTGTGGTGTGTGTGTGTGTGTGTGTGTGTGTGTGTGTGTGTGTGTGTGTGTGTGTGTGAGACATACATGTGTGCCATATATTGCTGTGTGTGTGCTTGTGACATACAAGTGTGCTAAATATACAGCTGTATGCGTGTGTGTCAGACATACATGTGCACTATATCTATACAGCTGGGAATGATCCAACAATTAATACCCTTCTTCAGGGTACACACACATTATATATATATATATATATATATATATAATAGAATATATGTGTATTTATATATATATATAATTTTATTTTATTTTTTGGAAACCCCCCCGGGACCCCAGCATCCTCTAGGACGTAACAGAAAATAGGATTTTAATTACCTACCGGTAAATCCTTTTCTCGTAGTCCGTAGAGGATGCTGGGCGCCCGCCCTTTGCTTCGTTATCCTGTAGTGGTTATTTGGTTCAGTACGACTTTGTTCTTAGTTAAGTACTGCCTTGTTACTTGGTTTAGTAATGTTTCACCTGTTGCTGAGTTTCAAGCTAGTTGGCTTGGTTTGCCTTGTTGTGTGAGCTGGTGTGAATCTAGCCACTATCTGTGTAAAATCCTTCTCTCAAAGATGTCCGTCTCCTCGGGCACAGTTTCTAGACTGAGTCTGGTAGGAGCGGCATAGAGGGAGGAGTCAGCCCACACTCAACTCTTAAAGTGCCTGTGGCTCCTAGTGGACCCGTATATACCCCATGGTACTAATATGGACCCCAGTATTTTCTACAGACTACGAGAAAGGGATTTACCAGTAGGTAATTAAAATCCTACTGATATCGATTTTGAATAGATGAGAATAAATCTAAATAAGGCCTGTGGCTCCCCAGCTGTTATGCAACTAAACATCCCAGCATGCCCTGCACCAGTTTTAGAATACTCTAATAGCAAAATTGTGACATATTTATGCTGGGACTTTAATTTTTAAATGTTAGTACATGTGTGTCTTAGCCGCAGGAACACAACATCAATTTAAAATGATTTACAGCATTATTAATGAATAAACTCCAAAATGTAATTGACTAAAATGAGTACTCTGCAATTACGGTAAGGTGAGGTAAAGAAAATATAGCAGCTGTGTGCCAACCACATCAGAGTCATTAGAGGACATTCTGTATAGAGATCATTTATGAAAGTAACGTTATGTTTTGATTATGGCTTATTTATATTTCCAACTCATGTCTTCCCAAAGCTCAGAAGGAAATCTGTACACAAGTAGGAAATACTTAAAACCCATCACCCATAACAGATGTCTTAAACTGACTAACAAGTGTGCATAGTGTTACAAACATCCTCTACATTTATACAAGGCAAATGTAAAAATACAAGTACTGCTGTATAGTCAAGGACATTGATAGCTGAGTGAAAAGCTATATGATATTCAGGGCCGGATCTAGACTTTGTGGTGCCCTGGGTGAAAAAATAGGGGCGTGGCTTCACATAGAAGGGATGTGGTCATTTATGTCCCCTGTAGAGTAGTACCCCCCAGTAGAGTTGTGCCCCCTAGTTGCGTCGTGCCCCCAGTACTGTGCTCCCAGTAGAGTTGTGCCCCCTAGTTGCGCCGTGCCCACAGTACTGTGCCCCCTGTAGAGTTGTGCCCCCTAGTTGCGCCACTTAAAAAATAAAAAAATAAAAATGAATACTTACAATCCTCCCTCCTGCTTCTCGACCGCTGCTGCCCTGTCTCCGGCCGACAGCGCCGCTCCTCTGATCTATGGGAGAGATGTCATGACGTCTCTCCCATAGCACGGCATAGACACTAGAGGTCAATTATGACCCCTAGTGTCTATGTGCCGCTCCCACAATGTAGTGCACCGCACAGCACCACATCTACCAAGCACCGGGGGGCACCAGTAGCGGATCTCGCCAAGGCGGCAGCGCACTCCGGACGGCGGCAGCGCCCTCCGGATGGCGGCGCCCCGGGCAAAAATCCTGCGTGTCCATGGCAAGATCCGCTACTGATGGTATCAGACAATGAGCGAATGCAGTTGTTCCATGACCCCCTCACCCTACTCAACAATCAAACATTTATCAAACACAGCAATCAAACATTTATCCTTCATAAACAAGCAGCAATTGGCATCTCAGGTGCACAGCCTATTGTATACTTGTCGGACAAGTAAGAAACTATTTATATCAATCAGTTTTATGTATTGTTATCTATTGTATTAAGAAATACTGTATGTCTGTTACCAATAAACTTGTTCTAGATTTAGATGTGAGAGTGCAAAGACCCTCTCAATGGTGTCACCCTCCGTACATTGGGATGAAGCAGACTTCCAAACCTAGGTAAACAATACACACAATGAACATTGTAGCTGATTCAGAGCTGGACACTAATTGCACCATAGCTGTGTCTTTGTACAGTATTAAGTAATAGCACAAACTTCTTTTCAGCTGGAAATATAGAATGAAATGAGAGTGTTTTTCAAGAATTATTTTTTTTAAGGGAGATTCCATGAAACACAAGGTCCCTTTGATATTACGTGAGTAAACATATCTCTATGGGGGTTTCGTGCCACATAACCCAAGTTGAATTCGTATAAGAGGTTCTGAATGGGGGGGGGGGGAGTTATTTAATTATGGGGACCTATGGACACGGCGGGGATGGTGGACCCCCCTATATATTTTCTCTTCTTAAATATTTTAATACATTAAAAATACTTTTTAAACTTTTATTAAGTAATAAAAAAAACTTGACCATTTCTGAGCAGTTTTGTGGGGGAAAAATTGTCAGTAAAGTGGTTAAGAAGCTTTGTAAATGGTCTCAAAAACTGTTTATTACTATCAACATAATTATCGATACATACATTTTATTGTGTATATATATATATATATATATATAATCATAATATGATAGCATTATTTTAAGTTTCCGTTTTGGGAACTTAAAAAAAAATGTGAGGACTAGAATGTACAACTGAGAACTGGGGAAGATTCACTCATTTACAGTCTATTCAGGGCATTCACTAGCGTTGCCTTATTTTTACATCAATCCTGCCACAATCCCACCATGAAAATCTAGTTGGTGATAGATTCCGACAACTGTTTGTCTGTCTTCATAGCAGGAAGTGGCATATAAAAATTCCAGAGCATCTTTACTGGCTGTGCAAAGCCATGTTATTATATCCTTAATGACCATATCATCGTATGGTGTTACTGACAGCCACAATGAAATTCACATAGCAATATACAGTAGCTTTCACTTTTTTGCTGGGAGTTTAGAAGTTGGCATGTCTGCAGTAATTTGAAGTCTAGTTATGCCTTTTAAAACAATAAAGCTCATGTGGATGAAAAAGTCTGAATCCAGTCATGGGTGCGTGCGTGCACTGTAAGCACAAGTTGTAGGATGGCGTAACACATCACTAACAGATCAAAAGAGAAAAGATAAGACCAGGAAGACAGAACTATAAATAAAGTAGCTGCTATTTGACTGAACTGTATACATTATATATGATGAAAATAGATGTTACAGATGAAAATCATGTTTTGTGACATCCTGAACCTAGTTTTGCAAAACTGTGTATCTTATGATGGGATGAGATGTACTAATCGAGGTGGGATGTTCCTTCATAAATACATTCTAAGTGATCCATGTATTTGCTATTATGTGTAACCTCAGCATTCTATAATGGGTGCAATGTGTGCGGTGCACACGGGCCAATGGGGGTCCATACCGCACACACCGCACCCATATTTTAATAATTACCTTAACAAAGTCCGGCATTGGATGCTGCAATACAGTAAAAATCACAGCCAAAATGGCCACCGCGCATGCACATCAGTTCCTCTCTCGGTTTATCAGACATCTACCAAACCTATACAATTTACTCTTTGCAGCACCTCAGTCAGCCTCTAGTCTTTTACCAAACCTCTGCCGTTCAGCCACTCTACCCAGCATTACAATCAAATACTCCTCTTCTTTCAAACAGTATGTAAGTATTCATCATTTTTCTTTAAAAAAAAATAATATACTCTCCTTTCCTTAAATACTTTATATCAACTACAACTTCTTCAACTCTCATTTATCCTTCTTTAATCCCAAATTATTCCTTCCACTTTGAACTTGACATTTAATAAGCATTTGCCAGTAAACTTCTGCTACCAGCCTATCCTCTAAATTTTACCAGAGATGAATGCATTGTATATAGTTACTATTTAGCCGATTATGTAGAGACAGATTATATACAAATGTGTAGAAAGCTAGATCAAATGGAATTGTATAACTGTGGCACAGTTTGAATATATGCTATTCCTATATAAACAAAATGAATATAAAAAAAATCTACTTATGCCTTACAATTTAGTGGTCAAAGAGATATGTAAAACTGCATACATTCTAACAAGTTCAAACACACAACTAAACACAAAATTTTGGGACCCCATATATTTAGACTGTAAAGAAAGAGGCGGAGAGTTACAAAATAGCATGAAGGTACCAGAGACATTCTCAAATCTCTTGAATCACAGTATTGCCACCCTCTATAATTAGACCCATATCCCAATAAAAAAGGGCATTTAAGTGTCATGCTTTAATTAAATTACATAAAAATCAAGGTGAAAGACCATTAATAAAAATAAAAATAAAAACAAAAAACCCACAGGGCTTATTGGAAGTGGTGCTACACCATAAGAGTCAGGTACTGTATGTAGTGGCAGATCTAGAACCAGAAGTGACATTGTCCTTTATTTTCTCCCGGAATTGCTATCATCAAATTCTGATACAGAATGTTGGTTGCTCAATCATTTTATTTCCATCATGCACCCATGGTAGACCAATACATTGATTGAGCAATCATTATTCTTTTTCATTGTTTGGTGGGGAAAGGCATAGATGGGATCATCAGTTGGTGGGCAAGCTGGTTCTTGTTGTGCCATTTTGGAGGATCCTGGGGTACCACCAGCTGAGTTAGCTCTCTTTTTTGAAATCTATAAATGTATGTGCTATTATCATGTAGCATAATAAAATACTCAAATATATTACCCATACTGGGTACAATTATCATGTAGCGTAGGAATCACCAAAGCAGAGATGCCTTGGCGTGGTTAATGGTTAAACCACACGTTTGCAAATGTGTGCAACTGAGATCTCAACATTTGCTATTATTATGTATTATTTAAATCTCATTTGCTGGTTCTTTGCAGTGTGTTGGGTGACTTTGTGGATTAATTTTTTTATCATTAAATTCTTCATTTTATAGAAACTACTTTTAAGTACAACAGACCACCTTATACCGCATTCCCAAAGGTGTCTTTCTATACAACTCTCAATAATAAATAATCACATTAACCAATCTATGAAGGGGTGTAGTATGGTATGCCGGCGCCTGGGCTCCCGGCAGCCAGCATACCGGTGCCAGGATCCTTACCGCCGGCATACAACAGCTGGGCGAGCGCAAATGAGCCCCTTGCAGGCTCGCTGCGCTTGCCACGCTGCAGGCACAGTGGCACGTTTTGCGCTATGCTATTTATTCTCCCTCCAGGGGGGGGCGTGGACCCCCAAGAGGGAGAAAAGTTGTCGGTATGCTGGGTGTCAGGATGCTGGTGCCGGTATACTGTGCTCCGGGATCCCAACAGCCGGCAAACTGAATACCAGCCCCATGAAGATCCCATTTTGCATTCATCTCAGGATTCACAATCCATTGCATACATCAGTGATGACATTTTATAGGCTAGTGGTATTTAAGTCAAACAATGCTGTCTACAATTGCTTTTAGTTGTGCTTTTGAACTTGTATAACGATTTGAATGTCAAGAACTCAATATAGAATATTTTATAATAACAATTACAATTATTTGCAGTGATTGTATTACTTTTAGCCACTCTTCAATAGTTGATCATAACCAATCATTGCTAATTATGGATTTCTACAGATTACCTTTTAGTCCGATCTTGCCCACTTTACCCATATAATTCTATGGGGACCTAAAGTCATCAAGCTCCAAAAATACTACATTTTTGTAACTGTGCAGCGGGATTCCCATACCCCCGCTGTTTCCTATGGGAAGGAGTACCGAGTTGCGAAAAGGGACCCTCTCCTCCCTCCAGACCCTAAAGAATTTGGATGTTACCGCCAAAATGCAACATCCTAGGTTGGAGCTCAATTAAAGGCAATTATTTCATTTTGACTCCTCGCAGTTATGGGCTCAGTATTCTCAAGACAGGATATCCCAAAACCTGACTGCCAAGATTAAGATATAGGAAAAATTTAGAAAATTAACAAAAATTTCTGTTACTTCTTAAATCAAAATCTCCCAGAAATTATATGGTGAATATGGGCAAGCTACAGGAAGACTATGATGACACTAGGTTGAACCCAGAGTACACTTTGATCCAATTTACAATGAGATAAGATCTTTGTAGCACATCTCTGGTAATAAAAAATAGAAATTGCTTAAACATTATCACTAGACGCTAGATGCAAAATAACTGTTTGGCAATAGCGACTAACAATTTGATCGCAGTGATACAGACTGGATAGTCAAAGGTTGTAATACAAAAATACTATTTATTGTAAAATTGTGTTCTATAATGTTGTAAACCAAGTTTAAAAAGTTATAAATATAATAAATTTCTATTGTAAACAACTTTTACTTATTTTATTATTTAAAATAGTAATAAAAATAAAAGTGAATTAATTTCCAAAATCGATCCAATATTGCTATTTGTGAATTGCTTGGTGGATTTATACAGAAAGCAAGGCTAGCACTGACTGGTCTATCAGTCTTTGTAAATGCATTCATTCACTCCTTCAACCTCTACCAAAAGTGGTTTCAAACTCTTTACATTGCAAAATGTTGACATTTTTGAAAATCAAAATAAAGAATATTCGACTTTAGGAAAATGTAAAATAAAAAAAAATAAAAACAGCAACAGGTTTGAGACTGAAATACTGCAGCACTGTTATTTATCACGGTGATTGTCTGTGTGGTTGGTTAATAATTCTCCAGAAGCCACTTCAGTCTTTCAAACCTCTCCTCATCAGATTTTGGCATGCATTTAATATTATGAGTCTCGTTTATCAAAGTCTTCAGGCTGGAAACTTGAACCTATATGACTGTATCAGATTCAGTAAAGGAACCAATTTGTTTCCTATAAATTAATTTTGATAAGTCAACCTCTGTTCCATGCATCAATTTGTTTCAAGACATAAGTAAATGTAATTACAATTCCGCTCAAACATGGCATAACTAACAATGCAAACAAATACGTGTGAACAGTGAGTAGTTTGCAGACTCAGACACTGTTCTTCAAGGAGGAAATAATTCCTTACGTGACCCAGAGAGGGTTTTATTTTTTTATCATAGGCTGTTAATGGATGTATTACAAGTGTGATAATATAAATATAATAATAAAATGTTCACAGCTTTAAATACTTATTTTGAAAAAGAAAATGTTTCTAGAAACAAATACTCGCAGTGATATTGATTGTGTAAGTACTGTCGGAACCTCTACACATTTGTTTAAACATAAATATTTATACTAGAAAGGAAAAATTGCAAAAGTCATTCTTCAACAGGGAAGATTTCTTAAATAAAATGATCACTTTATAAGACAAGACCATTTATTTACGTAAACGCTCAGGCATACCTGTACTTGTCATTTGGAAAAGGTAAAAACACTATTAATCATGACAAGTTGTGGAAAGTCTCCTATCTCTGTGACTTTTATTTTCCGATGTTTGTGTACAAGTCCCTGCTGTGTTTTGGAGGATAAAGTTGAGAATAAATACTGTATAACTGTATTTATTTACTTTTAAAATACAAAATGATTTGGCACATGCTGATAAGTCACAGTATCTATAGTGGTTCATCAGTATAAGTCACTATAGCTGTAATAAGTCACTATGGTGGGCCCCACTGCCCGAGGGCCCCATCCCCTCATCAAATGTCAAGACCGTGTGCTTGAATTACACATTGTTACTCTATTAGTTGGTCATTTACCTGGTAAGGAAGAAACATGGATGAACATAAGTGCTTTGTTTGTTTCTATGGAAACAACACAGAGACTGCCCTTCAACCAAACCAAATTAGCTGTTGAGTTAACAGATGGAATGTTTTCTTGTGTGAAAATAACATTTAAAATGTAACATATTGCAAAATAAGAATGTCGTTGGAAAATACTCAAAAAATAGCCAACATTAAAGTCATTCCAGTGGTAATAACTTAGGTAATTTTTTAACAATGGTATGTAGTCTCCGCCCAGGGAGATTGCATGTGTACACCGTGCGAAAATTCCCCCAGACAGCGGACAGCTGCAAATCCGTTCGCAACTCACTCACCATCAAATGATTTTTCCAGTCTGTGCGTAGCCCAAGACTTACTCCTACAGTGCGATACAAACAGGCTGATCGGGACCAGAGCTGATGTCACACACCTGCCCTGAAAACGCTTGGGAACGCCTGCATTTTTCCTGACACTTCCTGAAAATGGCCAGTTACCACCCCCAAACGTCCTCTTCCTGTCAATCACCATGTGCACGTCTAGCGATTGAAACTTTCGCACCATTCTGTCACTGTTTAGTGACACGCATGCACATAGCGGTGCATACGCATGCACAGTCATTCGAACAGTTGTGCGAATTCGCACAAAAGTGATTGGGTCTGAATCGGAGCCTTAGTTTTAAACACTGGCTGGTAAGGGTGGGAGACTTTTTGCCTCTGCTGGGCCCCTCCATAAGACCTGGGCCCAGGTAAATAGTACCTGCCCCCCCCCCCCCCCTTTCAGCACCACTGTGTGTGATAACCGAGCTTTCACTCCTAGTTCAACAGAGAGGTCTGTGGCAAGTGTTTCTGTATGGGAGGTGCCATCCATTGAGGATCCACACATGACCTAAATCTGCTGGCAGACAAAGTCTGACAATAAATATAAAATCAGACAATAAATATAACAATTGTAAATACATGTTCAAAATAAGTACAGTTTTTTTTTATTGGTGCTTCATTATGCATCAGGTCTATGTTCCTTTGCAGTTTAATGATCAATCCTGTAAGCCATTACTCCAAAACACGTTTACTAAATGAACCCCAGGAGAAAATACTACTTTGCTTTAGAAGCAATACTTTAAATATTTAAAGTGCATGGGTTGTAGTTTTTTTTATAAGGAAAACATTTCCTGTACACGTTATAAGAAACCAGAAATAAAACATTTTGACTCTTTTGCCTTAGTTCACCTCAGGAGAAGACCAGGTAACAGAGGGGATATAGAAGGACACTATAATCAGCATAAATCAGCCATTAAGTGTCAATTTTCATGTTTTTGATTACTACGATGAGTCTCAGGACAACAAAAGACATGTTTCCAGTTGGCAGTTACATATTAAATAACACACTGTATTTCTGTAACCTATTTCTCATAGTTGTTAATGACAGGACAACCTAATTATACCTCTGTACACCTTCTAATGTTTTTGAAAAATTTCCAACTGTTATTTGTCTTTACATTAATAGAAAAGGAAACACCTAATTAGGCTCTATGTCAGTTTTATTACTTTTAAATGCTTCTTACTCAGCTCTCAGAGATGATAATTACTGGCAAGACACTATTCTAATACCAACAGCATGCAAATAGATTATCAATGTATGGGCAATGATTCTCTGAGTATGGTACCTCAGAGTGATTTTGTTGCTAAATAATCAATCTTCTAAATGTAAGAACACTGGTATAGAAAAAGTCATATCTATAAAGAGTTCAATATGTATAGTACACATAGTCCTATGAGTCAGAGGGTCCACCTGTTATCCCAGCTTGAGTCAGCTTCCAGTCACAAATAGATTGGAACATACAGTACCATATGGGGGCCTTTGTTATGGTTCTGATATTGGGTAAACTCTTAGAACCACATTACAGAGGTCACCTCCTATAACAGTCACAATTTTCCCATAGAAAAATATGCTCTCACTGGTACTGGGATGCTGCCAGGACTTAATTCAGGGTAGTAAGAGTTTATACAGGTAACCGAGTGTTTGCAGGATTTAGGCTGGAATAGATATGGATTTGACTGTAATAGTAGTGAACAAAATACAAATACAATACAAAAACTGCAGCTAAATATATAGGCAGGATCACGGTAACGAACAGAAAACAATTTACTGGTAGTCCAGGTGATGCAGGGGGTATGAGGATGCAGACAAAGCAGAACTGTATAATGGCAGATTCCAGGTACAGAACTGGAGGCTATTATCTGAATGATCAGAGAATGCAGAGGCAGGAGACTGCAGACAAGGTAGAACAGGCAGTGAAAAACCAGGACTTCAGCAGCACAGAGTTACACCAAGACAGCAGGACCAGAAGGCTAAACACCAGGACATAAAGCTATAAAGAACAAGGAGGCTGAGCTTTTCCTGCCTTTAATCACCCATACCAGACAGTAAGATGACCTCCTGGGAGACAAGCCCTAATACTAGTAATTATCTGCAGCTGCAATGCAGCACATGCTCAGAACAGCTTCCTGGCTGCTTAGTAACACCTGGGATTATTAGCAACTCCGGCCGCCAGGAATCCTGGTTGCCTAGCAGCCACAGGGACCATCAGCCCATGTGGCTGGTGTGATGCAGCATCTCAGTTGCTTGGCAATGGCTGGGACCCAGCGATGGAGTAAGCCTCATCGGTGGCTCATAAAAGCCTCATCATCATGCAGAACATTCCCTGCTTATCAGATAATGGGCCTTTACATCAGCAATCTCGGCATAATACTCTGTTTTGCCGTTGATTATGTCCGACAATCTGCAAAATAAAACAGGTTATAATTCCTCAAAAATTATCAGAATCTGCTAATTCTGTATTTTAAGCATGTTGGATTTTGCAGATGCTCAAAACATCAGACATCAGGAATCTGCAAATCAGTTCCTGGACCGGCGTAACTGGCGATTTGATGTATGGACCCCTTTACTGTGAGTCTCTTCATCACGTGAAGGAGGGAGAAAGCAGGAAACAATGCACTGAAGAGGCAGAGTTCCACCAAGGAATCTTACTGTGTGTTTAAGGTAGAGATGAGCGTGTTCAGTTCCCTGAGAACTGAACCCCCCTGAACTTCATACTACAAGCCGGTATCTGAGCCCGGATCGGGACTTCCCGCCAGACTCGGAAACCAGAACGAGGCAAAACATCATCATCCTGCCGTTGGATTCTCACGGGCTTTGAACTCCATATAAACAGCCGCGCGTCGCCGCCATTTTCACTTTGGATTTGGAGAGTGAGGAAGACAGACCTCTGTCTATCTCTGTGGGTGGTCATGTCGGTTGGAGTTAGTGTGTGTGTGTGTGTGTGTGTGTGTGTGTGTGTGTGTAGGGGTGCTTCTGCATTCACTGTTGTGTACCTATGCTGTGTTAGGGGTGCTGTCCTTGCTGTCACTGGTGTTTCATGTGCTGTTATGGCCAGGTGCTGCAGCTGTACATGGGTGTTGCTGTCCTGGCTTTCACTGCGTTGTACAGGGTGCAGGGGCACTGTCCTCCTGTATGCTGTAAAATATAGTGGTGCTGCTGGCCATTTATGTTGTAAAAATTCAGGGGTGCAGTTGTTAAAAATTATAAGCACACTGCTCCTGTATGCTGTAAAATATAGGGGTGCTGCTGGTCCGGTATGTTCTAAAAATTCAGGAGTGCAGTTGTTAAAAATTAAAAGCACACTGCTCCTGTATACTGTAAAATATTGGGGTGCTGCTATTCAAATTACATTACCCTGGCCCTGTATGCTATTACAGTAAACTTCAGGGGTGCATTTGTTAAAAATTAAAAGCACACTGCTGTATGCTGTAAGGTGTTGCTGTTCAAATAACATTACACTGGCCCTGTATGCTATAAAAATTCAGGGGTGCAGTTGTTAACAATTAAAAGCACACTGCTGTATGGGGTGTTGCTGTTCAAATAACATTACACTGGCCCTGTATGCAATAAAAATTCAGGGGTGCGTTTGTTAAAAATTAAAAGCACACTGCTGTATGCTATAAAATATAGGGGTGTTGCTGTTCAAATAACATTACACTGGCCCTGTATGCTATAAAAATTCAAGGGTGCAGTTGTTAACAATTAAAAGCACTCTGCTGTATGGGGTGTTGCTGTTCAAATAACATTACACTGGCCCTGTATGCAATAAAAATTCAGGGGTGCGTTTGTTAAAAATTAAAAGCACACTGCTGTATGCTGTAAAATATAGTGGTGTTGCTGTTCAAATAACATTACACAGGCCTTGTATGCTATAAAAATTCAAGGGTGCGTTTGTTAAAAATTAAAAGCACACTGCTGTATGCTGTAAAATATAGGGGTGTTGCTGTTCATATAACATTACACTAGCCCTGTATGCTATAAAAATTCAGGGGTGCGTTTGTTAAAAATTAAAATCACACTGCTGTATGCTGTAAAATATAGGGGTGTTGCTGTTCAAATAACATTACACTGGCCCTGTATGCTATAAAAATTCAGGGGTGCAGTGAAAATCAATGTACACTGGCCCTGTCTTGTATGCTAATAAATACATTTCTTATATAATCTGCACTGATTAATCAGTATATTAGCAGCAAATACACTTTCAGGGAATTTCACTATATTCCCATTAATACAGCTGAACAAAAAATAATTGAAAATGTACAATTGCGCTTACACTGAAAATATGTACACATAGGCTGAATTCACTGATTACAACCCTCCTAGTAGGTAGATCTTTTTATTCACACCAAAATCACAACAGGCAATTGGCAATACTCCTTATTGTATGAGTTCAATTCAATGGATCCTTTATACTGCTGAAAATTAAAAAGAAGCACAATAGTGCAGACAACCAAATGCAGGGAGAATCGTTTATTTGTGGTTTAAATTATACACTCACAAACATTTGAGTGTTCAAAAGCATGTAGTATAATAGTAGTCCACGAACATCTGATTTGATTACATAAGTCAGATGAATACTCCAGTGGAAAACTAGAAAGGAGAAATACGCAAATAGTGCAGAGACCCAAATACGTATTTACTAAATTTAATGGGTTAAAAATGCACTCACAAACGTATAACAAATTACAAACATATAACGCTGGTGTAGGGAGTCACAGATACTCATCCAACAGTTCTCGCAAAAGGTCCAAATTCTGTGATTTTAGCAGTTTTCATGTTTTTTTCAAAAATCATCCAGATCCGAAACCAAAACCAAAACCCGAAAGGGTGGTTTTTGCAAAACCAATCCCGATCCAACACACGAGCGGGCAATCCAGATCCAAAACCAAAACACAAAACACGAAAAGTGTCTGCTGCACTAGTTTAAGATCAATGAATTAGGGTAGTGCAGAGGTATAAGGAGCTCCCTACACTAAGTGCCTGTGGAATATGGTGTAATTGGAACCATTGAATTCCATTACCATAAGTTTGCTTTACTAGAATTAAAAATGTTAGTAAATCCTGTGAGTAAGGAACATTATGCTGAAAAATCATCTGTAGAGTATATGTTTCACCTTCTCTGTAACATGAGTGGTTATAATATTTTTAGACATCTCCAAGATGTGTTAACACAGTAAGAAAGTAACAGTATCTATCTACATACAGTACATGTTATTTTTGTAATGAATAGTGAAAGGAGTGGGATAAATGGAGAAAAATATGACTACCATCTGCAAATAGAATTTATCCATGTCAAAAATAAATAAGAAACATCTGTATCACATACTTATTATTTGACTAGACGGCAGCCAACTTGAGATCTGTATCTCCCGATTGTTTGATTTTTAACTTGTATTGTTGTGTCAATCAAAATAAAAATATAATTAAAAAGAAAACTAGAAGGCATCCATAAAGGTAATAACAATAAACAGCAAAACATATTTTTTTTTCATTTGAGGGCAATTTATTTAGAGGTTTGTTTTTTTTTAGTTGTTATTTTAAAATAATATTTAAGCTTAGCAAAAAAATATATATTTTTTCAATTTTATAGCATTGTATGACAGACCAAAATACCTGTTCTATAATACATTGCATAAAATGCACCATAGTATGTTTTGAGACTATGGCCTGTTCTAAAAATTATTTTCAGAATATCCCAAAGGATTACCAGTGGCGTCACAAGGCGGGTCCGGGGGGTGCGGCCCGCACCTGGGTGTGACGCCTGGAAGGAGTAACACCAAATGTCGCCTCCTCCGCAGTGACAGGAGCCAGGTGCTGCAGTGTGAAAATCTGCTACAACACCCGGCACCTGTCATAGAAGAGGAGCTGACATAGCCGGGAAGCAGCCTCCGAAGGCAGCCCAGTACAGCCCGGCATCTCAAGAGATGCTGGGCATGCCCCCAGAGTGACGGTCCCACGCCACATCCCCTTTATGTATGGACATGCCCCCTTTTGCTGCGAGACCGTCCCCAGAGTGATGATCATGTGAGGCCACGCCCCTTTTAAGGACATGCCCCCCTTTTTGCCGCAAACGTGCACCAGGTGTCTCCACACCCGGTGACACCTCTGTATTATATTTATGTCCAGTATGATTCTATCAAATATCAAACAAAATTTAAATATAGGCAGGGAATATAGATCAGCTGGGATATATTTCTAAAATGTTAAACCTTACTATATTTCTAGAATGTTAAATCTTACTATATTTCTAAAATGTTAAATCTTACCACTTTCAGCCACACACATTTATTTCATTTGGAGAAAAGTATGCATATTCACGCACACCGGTCATCTGAGGCTTTCATTTTATTTTCCCATACTATTGACACGATATTCTATACATTTTTGAGTTGTCTGTTCATATTTGGTCTCACTGGAAAGTATTCCATATGAATTATGAACTGATAGTCAAGCTCAGATTTAAATGGTTCACTCTGAAGCTAAAGGTAAGCAACAGAACAAAATGTAAAAATGTAAAAATTAGAGATGAGCGGTTTCGGTTCTCAGAGAACCGAACCGTACCGAACCTCACGCTCTGAGCCCGGTTCCGAGCCCGTCTCGGGTTTTCCCGCCTGACTCGGAAACCCAAATGAGGCAAATCATCATCATCCCGCTGTCGGATTCTCGCGGGATTTGGATTCCATATGCGTCGCGGCCATTTTCACTCCAGTCTCGGAGAGTGTAGTGAGAGGATATGTCTCTGTTCTCAGTGTCTGTGTGGGGGCGGGAAAGTGGGGTGGCGAGTCTTGTGCTGTGTTGTGCTGGTCAGTCCAGTCCAGTGTAGTCAGTGTATTGTGCTGCATCAATCCAGCCAGTCACAATGTTGATGTCCTCTGCTGCTATATGTCCCCAGTGCTGCTGGCTGCTGTATAAGTCCCTTGCAGTTTTGCTGTGTTGTCCTGCATTAAACAAGAGGAAGTCTCTTGTGCATCAGTCCAGCAACCAGTCACAGTGGTGGTGTCTTCTGCTGCCATATATCCAGTCAGGGCCGGCTCGAGGCATGTTCGACACGAGCGGCCGCGCAGGGCGCCACCCTTAAAGGGCGCCGCACGCTGGCGCCGCCATGTCGGAGCCTGGAGCCGGCCCTGTCCTGCTGTGCTGTCCTCCCTCCCGTACTTTGAGCTGTGCGCGCTATGCGGCGCCTGATGTCAGACCCCGGCGCCGCACAGCGCGCGCAGTTCTGCTTCAGACAGCGGCGCGAACAGCACTCCCCCTCCCTCGGCACAAGCACAACAGGTACTGGGGGCATATTATGTGCTGTGGCACTGTGGGGGCATTTATCTGGCACTGTGGGGGGCATTCCTGGACTGTGGGGGGCATTAATGTATCTGGCACTGTGGGGGCCTGGGGGCATTAATGTATCTGGCACTGTGGGGGGCATTTATCTGGCACTGTGGGGGCATTACTGGGCCAGGGGGCATTTGTATCTGGCACTGTGGGGGTCATTTATGTGGCACTGTTGGGGGCATTAATGTATCTGGCACTGTGGGGGTCATTTATGTGGCACTGTGGGGGTCATTTATGTGGCACTGTGGGGGCATTACTGGGCCTGGGGGCATTAATGTATCTGGCACTGTGGGGGTCATTTATGTGGCACTGTGGGGGTCATTTATGTGGCACTGTGGGGGTCATTTATGTGGCACTGTGGGGGTCATTAATGTATCTGGCACTGTGGGGGGCATTAATGTATCTGGCACTGTGGGGGGCATTAATGTATCTGGCACTGTGGGGGGCATTAATGTATCTGGCACTGTGGGGGGCATTTATCTGGCACTGTGGGGGTCATTTATCTGGCACTGTGGGGGTCATTTATCTGGCACTGTGGGGGTCATTTATCTGGCACTGTGGGGGTCATTTATCCGGCACTGTGGGGGCATTTCTGGCACTGTGGGGGCCTGGGGGCATTAATGTATCTGGCACTGTGAGGGCATTTCTGGCACTGTGGGGTCATTTATCTAACTGGGACTGTGGGGGCATATCTGGTACTGTGGGGGGCATTTATGTATCTGGCACTGTGGGGGGCATTTATGTATCTGGCACTGTGGGGGGCATTTATGTATCTGGCACTGTGGGGGGCATTTATGTATCTGGCACTGTGGGGGCAATTATGTTTCTGGCACTGTGGGGGCATGTCACGTGCATCTGGCACGGCTGGGGGGCATGTCATGTGCACCTGGCACAGCTGGGGGGCATGTCATGTGCACCTCGCACGGCTGGGGGGCATGTCATGTGCACCTGGCATGGCTGGGGGGCATGTCGTGTAGCTGGCACGGCTGGGGGGCATATCAAGTAGTGTTCCCGTGTCTAATGTGCTCTGCCTGTCGCAAAGTGTCTAACGTGCTCTGCCTGTCTCAGTGTGTATAGGAGGTTCTACCTGGTGCAATGTGTATTAGCTGCACTACTGTGTGGTGTAATGCGAATTGCCACTATTATGTGGCTGCGCCCCTTCCCCACGAAGCAACGCCCCTAAATTTTTTATGCGCGCCTTTGGCGCGCAAGGTCCATGTTTTCGAGCGGAGCAACAAGCATTACAGTATGTACATAATTTTGCCCTTCTAACTTAAATATGTGCCCTCCCGAATGCAAAATGTGCCCTCCCCATGATCAGCAAAAAAAATCCTAGAATGAACACTATCATGTGTAGCTGGCACTGCTGGGGGGCATATCATGTGTAGCTGGCCCTGCAGCAGGGCATGTCATGTCTATCTGGCACTGCTGGGGGGTATATCATGTTTATCTGGCACTGCTGGGGGGCATGTCGTGTAGCTGGCACTGCTGGGGGGTATACCATGTCTATCTGGCACTGCTGGGGGGCATGTCATGTGTAGCTGGCACTGCTGCGGGGCATGTCATGTCTATCTGGCACTGCACTACTGTAGACATTGTGTAGCTGGCACTATACTGGAGACGTGTGTAAGGAACACTACTGTAGCTGTTATGTTTAATGCTGCTAATTGTGAAAATATATTTATTTATAGTTTGATAATTTGAAGTTGTGAGGCTCCGCCCACTTTTCCAGTAGACCACGCCCACTTTTCCAGGAGCGCGCATAGAGTATAGGAGGGGGGCGCTTTGAAATTTTCTCGCTCAGGGTGCTAGTAGGCCTGGAGCCGGCCCTGTATCCAGTGTTACTGGCGTATAATTCCAGTGATACTGGCGTATGATTCCTATGATATTGCCGTATAATTACCGTGATACTGGCGTATAATTCCTGGGACATTGCCGTATAATTCTCGGAATACTGGCGTATAATTCCCGTGATATTGCCGTATAATTCCGTGATACTGGCGTATAATTCCTTGGACATTGCTGTATAATTCTCGAAATGCTGGCGTATAATTCCTATGATATTGCCGTATAATTCTCGGAATACTGGCGTATAATTCATATGATATTGCCGTATAATTCCTGTGACATTGCCATATAATTCTCGGAATACTGGCGTATATTTCCTGTGACATTGCCGTATAATTCTTGGAATACTGGCGTATAATTCCTATGATACTTGCGTATAATTCCTGTGATATTGCCGTATAATTCCCGTGATACTGCCGTATAATTCTAGTTATCCTTCTGTATAATTCCATATAAATCCATATAATTCCATATAAATCCAGTCCAGTGGTGCTGCCATATAAGTTCGGTGGTACTGTCCTGTGCTGTGTATTATTTACTCCAAATAAAGGAGTTATTAATATTTAATCCGAATAAGTTTTACAGGGTTTGCCCTGTGAGGTGTAGGGGTACGCTCTCTTGTGCCGCATATTGGGCCTAATTCTGAGTTGATCGTAGCAGCAATTTTGTTAGCAGTTGGTCAAAACCATGTGCACTGCAGGAGTGGCAGATATAACATGTGCAGAGAGAGTTAGATTTGGGTGGGGTGTGTTCAAACTGAAATCTAAATTGCAGTGTAAAAATAAAGCAGCCAGTATTTACCCTGCACAGAAACAAAATAACCCACCCAAATCTAACTCTCTCTGCACATATCTGCCCCCCCCCCTGCAGTGCACATGGTTTTGCCCAGTTGCTAACAAAATTGCTGCTGCGATCAACTCAGAATTACCCCCATTGTCTTATATAACTCCAGAAAAATAATGGAGAACAAACATTTGGAGGATAACATAGGGAAAGATTAAGAGCCACTTCCTCCTAGTGATGAAGCTGCTGCCACTAGCCATGACATAGACGATGAAATGCCATCAACGTCGTCTGCCAAGGCCGATGCCCATTGTGATAGTATAGTGCATGTAAAATCCAAAAAGCCAAAGTTCAGTAAAAAGACCCAAAAAAAGAAATTTAAATGGTCTGAGGAGAAACGTAAACTTGCCGATATGCCATTTATGACACAGAGTGGCAAGGAATGGCTGAGGCCCTGGCCTATGTTCATGACTAGTGGTTCAGCTTCACATGACGATGGAAGCCTTCATAACTGAGGCCTTGACACTTATGTTGGTGTTAGACGTGCGTCCGGTGTCTGCCATTAGTGCAGTGGGATTTAGACAATTGATGGAGGTATTGTGTCCCCAGTAACAAATCCCATCTAGATTCAACTTCACTAGGCAGGCGTTGCCGAGATTTTGCCAATTAATTCCAGTGATTTGGACATATAATTATTAATTACAGTGATCTTGCTAATTAATTCCAGTGATTTGGACGTATAATTATTAATTACAGTGATCTTGCCATTTAATTACAGTGATTTGGACGTATAATTACAGTGATCTTGCCAATTAATTCCAGTGATTTGGATGTATCATTCCAGTTGGAATTGTTTGTGTCGCTTGGCTTAGTCATACAGCTATCTCATTGCACCTCTTTGACATCTTTGCATGAGGTGCTGTTTGGGGCCTAGTTTTTGAAAAGTGCCATCCTGTGTGACACTCCTGTATGAGTCCAGGGGTACTGCTGTATTAGTCCTGGGGTACTGCAGTATAAGTCCACCAATTGCAGATTTTTTAAAAAGTGACTGGAGCATTCTGGAGATGCTGTAAGTGGACCAAACAATTGCGGCCCACTCTCAACATTCAGCCACTGCGTGACACTACTAGATGGGCCAGGTGGTTGTGTCGCTTAGCTTAGTCATACAGCAACCTCTGTGGACCTTTTTTTCTTCTTTGCATCATATGCTGTTAGGGGCCTTTTTTTATATCTGCCCTCCTGTCTGCCACTGCAGTGCCACTCCTAGATGGGCCAATTGTTTGTGTCGCTTGGCTTAGTCATACAACTACCTCACTGCAATTCTTTTTCTTTTTTGCATGATGTGCTGTTTGGGGCCTTTTTTTTATATCTGCCCTCCTTAGTCATACAACTACCTCATTGCAATTATTTTCTTCTTTGCATGATGTGCTGTTTGGGGCCTTTTTTATATATCTGCCCTCCTTAGTCATACAACTACCTCATTGCAATTATTTTTCTTCTTTGCATGATGTGCTGTTTAGGGCCTTTTTTTTATATCTGCCCTCTTGTCTGCCACTGCAGTGCCACGCCTAGATGGGCCAATTGTTTGTGTCGCTTGGCTTAGTCATACAACTACCTCATTGCAATTATTTTTCTTCTTTGCATGATGTGCTGTTTGGGGCCATTTTTTTTTATATCTGCCCTCCTGTCTGACACTGCAGTGCCACTCCTAGATAGGCCAGGTGTTTGTTTTGTCCACTTGTGTCGCTTTGTTTAGTCATCCAGGAACCTCCGTGCAACCTTTTGGCCTAAAACAATATTGTGAGGTGTGAGGAATAGACTGGGAATGAGTGGAAATGAATGTTATTGAGGTTAATAATAAAGTAGGAGCAAAATCACCCCAAAATTCTGTGATTGTAGCTGTTTTTATGTTTTTTTCAAAAATCATCCAGATCCAAAACCAAAACACGAAAGGGTGGTTTTGGCAAAACCAAACCAAAACCAAAACACGAAAGTGGAATTAGAACCAAAACCGAAACACAAAACACGAAAAGTGCCATCCGCACTTCTCTAGTAAAAATCTGTAGCAAAACCAAAACACAACACTTTTCGCACACATCTCAGATTTTAACAACATAATTCAAAGTCCGGGACGACTGGAAAAATGTAAAAACACATTGTAGCATGTTGATACAATATATAGCTACTGTAACTAGATACACTTGAAAGGTGACCAACACAGAAATGCCAGAATCAGAATTTAAAAATCACGGCTAATTCTTAAGGTGTTTTAATACATTTTAGCCACAATGCTCCCAAAATAAGTAAATGTATACCAAAAACCATTCTATAATGGGTGCAATGTGTGCGGTGCACACAGGCCTCTGGGTTCATGTAGGGCCCACACCACACACACTGCACCCATATTTTAATATTTACCATTCCGCTTTGGCGCAGTAGTAAAATTGGTTTCAGGAACATGGTGGGCGCCATGTTTCTGGAGACCTGCACATAAACAGTTGACTCCAGCACAATGCTGGAGCCTACTGCGCCGTGCAGAGGAGGGGGCCTACCTGAGTCTGCACACGCTCTGTTAAAACATCCCTGCCAAAAAACCTTTGTCTCAAACATTCTGCCCCAAATGTTGCATACCTAATGTATAAGTCATAAAGTATGAGGGATTTACTGGTATATGTACTAAGCAGTGAGTAGAGTGGAGAAGTTGCCCATGGCAACCAATCAGTATTGAAGAAACATTGAAATTTGCATACAAAAAGATTATACAGAGCAGCTGATTGGTTGCCATGGGCAACTTCTCCACTGGGTCACTACTTCACTGTTTTCACTGCTTAGTACATCTCCCCCTCTCTTTATTCCATGTACACAAGTATTTTCTTATCCCACTAAGCTATTATTATAACGTAACAAAACAGGGGTTGCAGTACATATTGCGTAGTCTAAATATGTGAATTTACCTTAAAGGACATTTTTCTTCTCAAGATTCATGCTTTGTTTTGGAAAATTCTAGTCGCTAAAGTGTGAAATGTCTAAGAGGATACTGTTACATGAAAGCCTCTCCGGAGATTAGTGTAATCTACAGTATGAGTTACTTAACATACGGAACGTTGCAAAAGCAATCCTTTTTTATCATTGTTTTCTCAGCACAAGTGATGCTGAGGGAGAATTGTACTACTGTTATATAGCAGCCATTAATATTTTATGTATTCCTGTGTGTGCCCACTATGAGACAGCCAAATTCTCGTTCCTAGCAAAAGAAAAAAAAAATCACTTTTATGAAAACATTTAATTAAATTACTTTATTCTTAGAAACCAAAAATGTAATAAGAAACAAATCCAAATATGCAGACATAGATAGATTAAATTGGTATGCGGTTAGCATACCGCTCGTCGGGATCCTGGCTGTCACAATACCAAGCTGGGATCCCGGTAGGGGCACCATACTGCTGCCGGTATACCGCTGAGGTAGGTGATTCCCTCTCTATGGGTGTCCACGACACCAATATAGGGAGAATAGAACCTGTGGTGAGCGTAGCTCGCCTCTGATCCCGCAGCGCGGCAAGCGCAGCAAGTCCGCAAGGGACTTCATTGCACTCGCCCACTACCGGCATTCTACCTCTCGGGATGCCAACGTCGGGATACTGGCATTCGGCATCCCGGGTTGCGGTAAATCATACCGATCCCATTGAATTGACCCAAATCAACCTCTCTAAAAATAATACATTTAAGACTAAATATAGATGTTTTCAAATGTATGTGTACAAAATACACAATAGCAGTCATTAACTCTTTAAATAATAATTTATTGGCTTTAATCCTACCCTTATGAATGAAAACACAGGAAAAAGCACAGCTGCATTTCAAGTGGCCAGCCAATTTGTGAAGCTGAAAGTGAACTGTGTGCGGTGTAGAGAACTAATTTTCATCTATTATTTCAAATACCCAATTGCATGGCATTACTTATTAAGAGTCAAAGATTTACTGTAAATCATGCAATAAAGTATATAATCAGAAAATCAGTAAAGTAGCAAATAGACAATCTTAAATTGTTCTGTGTTCAAAAGACAGTCTTGAAAGGTTTTGTACATGGGCCCTCATTCCGAGTTGATCGGTCGCAAGGCGAATTTAGCAGAGTTACACACGCTAAGCCGCCGCCTACTGGGAGTGTATCTTAGCATCTTAAAATTGCGATCGATGTATTCGCAATATTGCGATCACAAACTACTTAGCAGTTTTAGAGTAGCTCCACACTTACTCTGCCTGTGCGATCAGTTCAGTGCTTGTCGTTCCTGGTTTGACGTCACAAACACACCCAGCGTTCGCCCAACCACTCCCCCGTTTCTCCGGCCACTCCTGCGTTTTTTCCGGAAACGGTAGCGTTTTCAGCCACACGCCCATAAAACGCCGTGTTTCCGCCCAGTAACACCCATTTCCTGTCAATCACATTACGATCGCCGGAGCGATGAAAAAGCCGTGAGTAAAAATACTATCTTCATTGTTAAATTACTTGGCGCAGTCGCAGTGCGAATATTGCGCATGCATACTAAGCGGATTTTCATTGCGATGCGATGAAAAATACCGAGCGAACGACTCGGAATGAGGGCCATTATTTTTAACTCAGCAAGAAAAATATTTTGTGTAAAAACTGATCGGAAATTAAAAATTTAATTTTGAACACTAAAAGCACAAAATGTCTATAAAGTATGATGATAAGTCAATAAAAAAACAACATTTATAATTGGCTTTAGGTAGAAAAGGAAGAAGGAGTGAACTAAGATGATTATCTGATCAGTTGCTATGCAGGTGGAGGTCTGTGCTCTGTAGTCATAGGTTACACTGCTCCTACAAGTGGTGTGATACAGTTCTACTGCTGAGCCTCAAGGTCTCTGGGATGACAGTGAGTAAGATGGAGGCGGAGATGAAGACTTGGTATACCGAGTAGGGACCTATATTCATATTCTGGATCTATATGGGATCACCATATCCAAGGTGATACATAAAATGTAACTGCAAAACAATATTGATACAGGTTGAGTATCCCTTATCCAAAATGCTTGGGACCAGAGGTATTTTGGATATCGGATTTTTCCGTATTTTGGAATAATTGCATACCATAATGAGATATCATGGTGATGGGACCTAAATCTAAGCACAGAATACATTTATGTTACATATACACCTTATACACACAGCCTGAAAGTCATTTTAGCCAATATTTTTTATAACTTTGTGCATTAAACAAAATGTGTGTACATTCACACAATTCATTTATGTTTCATATACACCTTATACAGACAGCCTGAAGGTCATTTAATACAATATTTTTAATAACTTTGTGTATTAAACAAAGTTTGTGTACATTGAGCCATCAAAAAACAAAGGTTTCACTATCTCACTCTCACTCAAAAAAGTCCGTATTTCGGAATATTCTGTATTTCGGAAATTTGGATATGGGATACTCAACCTGTATTTCTAAATACTGATATTGCTGCTGCACATGTGCATGTACACACTACAGTATGTTCAGAGCACAGAGCTTCTGATCTGAGAAGACAGCCAGGATATAAACAATGTGTAGTAGCAGGGGAATCAGTTTACATGATATATTAAATATTGTGTTGCATTATTCTGGGATATTGTTATATTTGAAATATCAGCTATCGATGTTCATCCCTATTACAGATGGCCTAATTCAAATGTGGACACAATGTTGGTGTTTGCGGAGTTGAGTGGTTTATTTGCACTGTGCCTGTGTCAGAGTCACTCTGCGCAGGTACACAATGGATTAGCAATGGTGAGCCCAGGGAAGTGACACATAGTGAGCATTTGACAGAGGTAATAAGGGTGGCTACAAAAGCGCAGTTATGTGGCATAACAGTTTCAGGGTTGTGTCTGAGCCTGTGACCGCATCTTCATATGCATTTGTAAAGATTCTGACAGCTAATTTGCGATGGACATTCTAAGCAGACATAGGGTCGCTCAAAGTGCTGTTGGAGTGAATCATGTGTGACTGATGGTGTGTTTTTGTACACAAGCGGCAGATCAGAGACATCATCAGTAGGTATCTGTACAAATCCCTGCAGCAGCGTCATTAGATATACAGATATACAACAAGTGATGCATATTAATCAGCATAGACTCCTGGTGCATCCTAGTCACATTGCATTGTGATTAAGACACATTTTCAGGTACCAGAAACGCAAAAAAAAAAAAAAAAAGGATGATAGCAGAGTTGCGTGGGACCTGGCAGGTCACTCTCGCCAGGTGCTTTGAGTCACATGGTATATTGAGGCTAGTTGTATGAGGACCAATCTTTATGTGCAACTCAAAAAAAATACATGAAAGACAGATCTAAATCAGGCCCAAAAACCAGTAATTGTAAACAACATATTGCAATAATTGTGTGAGCTATGGACTTCTATAAAGCATTGTGATAAATTCAGTACACTGGACTCATTAATACTGTGCCAAGTGTTTCTCAGTTCGCATTCAAGTGGTCCCCTGATTTTAGTTATTTCAGTTCATCTAGACATAATGCTATGCCAGAATGAGATCATTTATCACCAAGCAGCAGTAAGAGGAGGGGATATTTAACCTACCATGGAATGAGAACAGCTTACAGCAACATATTGAATAGTCACCTAAGTTGCACAAACTGGTAATTTATGAGGCTGGAAGAACCATCATCTCCTCACACAGTTGTGACCTGGCTCAGAATAGCAAGAGCCCTCAAGAATATTGTGTTATTTTTTGCAGCTAATGAAAACACAAGTGCACATTATAAATGTTTCTGAAGTATATGCCCAGAGAATAATTTAAGATTTTTGTTTTTCTGGGTCAAACAGAGGAGGAAAAAAGGACAACGAAACCAATTTGCCCGGTGGATACAGCAAGAAGTAACAATGCTTTCATGTAGTGTTATTTTCATTATATGGATTCAATTGAAAAAAAAAAAAAACAACATAATTGAATCAATGTAATAGGCCCTTGGTTTACTGCAGAAAAAAAATTTGCTGAAGAAAATCGTCTATGATATGTAAGAAATATAATAGAATCATTTGATTTTTGGAAAAGAAAGAAACCATAAAGTTTAGTAAGTAATTCAAAGTGTGTCCATCTCAGCTAATTACATTTTTACAATTTGAATAATTATCCTTAAGGATAACTGGAATCATATCAGTCTAAGGTTTACATTTTGGATAAAGTACAGTAAATACAGTAACTGCAACTTACCTTTCATTGTATTACTTTCTTTTACTGCTGGTTTTCGTTTGGCGATTCATTGTTGCTTATATAATGTATTATTCATATTTAAAATATTAATGAATGGAGATGGATACAATGTATTGCAACACTATGTTTTATTTATGTATTATGAGTCTTAGGAGCACAGTGGCAAAGCCAGAGCGGGAACATAGGGATCAAGTGCTTTCAGCGTCTTTATTCTTGGCCTATTTGGTGCTTCTTAATAATCTGACTTTGAGCTCTTTCAGAGAGGTTTCTAGCTTATCTTGGCCCCAGGCCCAGCCGGTGAATCCGCACCTTTCTTTGTTTCCAACCCAGGGGTATTTAAGCATTTGCTAGTGCCCTGCACCTAACCATTTGAATCTGGCTACAGCAGTGAACTCTACAAAGTGATGTCATGTTTGTGTGTTTTCCCAGTCTGCTGCACATATTGCTACACATTTAGCACCCATTGTTACCTTTTGCTCTCACTCAGCTCTACTGCTCTCAATATGTTTCCCTTTATCAGGGATCATATACTATTATACCAATACTGGATACATTTCTGCTTATTATTGCACTTGATAAATACTAGCTAGAAGCTGATTAATTGCTATAGTAACTTTTCCTCTTGTCCACTCCTCCACTCCTTAGAACGTTTAACACATTTTCACTACTGTATGGGGTGGAAATTCCTTTAGCTGCAGTAAATTACCATGGCTAATTAATCCACCAGGGGTTATTTCATTGTCCCTGATAGCTGGCACAATCAGGGATTTTTCTTCACCTGCTCGGAGAAAGGAGAAAATAAATCCCCAATAAGTGACCTGCTTTTGCGGCCACGATCGTGAAAACACATATTGTAGGTCTGGGAACTTATCCCAGATCCTGTGTTTTTTCACCCAGTTTTGTGCAATAAAAATGGGCTCTAATTGGATAGCTCCCCAAAAAATGAGGTAAAGTCCAATTTTTACTGCACAAAAAATTGACGTTGGCAATTGAATTTGCCTCTATGTCTTTGAAATTAATTTAGATTTTCCAGTAGTCCCTACAATCATCTAGGAAGCCCCTGTTATTCTTCATCATGAATTAACCCCCACTGTAAAACTGCTTATAAGAAGAATATGCAACTTGTACAAGAAGTAGTGATTTATTTTCTACAACTTAATATTTTCACAAATGACTATTTTTGAAATATCACAGGATGGCTCAGTGAGCAGGACCAGCATGTCTGGTACATTTACGTATAAGTGATGTTTCTCCTTCCAGAGGAATGCATTTTGGCACAACTAATATTGCTTAAGCAGCTGTAAACTAATAACCAGACTCAATTTGCAGTATATAAAAATATATAAAAAAAAAGAGTCCTACTTAAAAAATATTCCAAATTACTCCCATAAAGTCTATTTGGCACCTGCGCAAAAGTGATGTCTTAGTGCCACCCCCCTACATTCTACCACTTGCTCTGATGTGCTCTCAGAGTGGAAGACTTGTAAAGTGTAACAGCACCCATGCTGGGGAAAAAAGTATTTTCAGCATATTGCCCTCCTGCCTCGCTTACCATGTTCCGCGAACGGACCCTGTGTGTCATCACATGATATACAATTTGGTAACCAACAATGGACAAAGGGCCTTATTCAGATTTGTTAGCAAACGCACACTAATGGGCAAAACCATGTTGCACTGCAGGTGGGGCAGATGTAATGTGTGCAGAAAGAATTAGATATGGATGGGGTGTGTACAAACTTAAATCTAAATTGCAGTATAAAAATTACACAGCCAGTATTTGCCCTGCACAGAAACAATATAACCCACCCAAACCTAACTCTCTCTGTTCATGTTACATCTGCCCTACCTGCAGTGCAACATGGTATTGCCCATAAGGGTGTTTTTTTGGGGTTTGCTAGCAAACCTGAATAACCCCCAAAATGTGCCAAATGCTCCCACTATTAACATACATACATGTTGCATAAATGGTGATTAACCATGTTATAATCACTAAATGAACATTGACATATGCTATGTGTATTATTTCATATGAACCAGATGTCTCCTACAGTATATTGCTTCCCTGCAAGATGTTGTGACATTAATAGGGTTTTTAATGCACACAGTAAAGACCCTGGAAGCAGTTGCAAAGCCAGAATAATCTAGAGAGAGTTCTGCTGAGACTGGAAATTCCATTTTTCCTCAATAAACCAATTTCACATTTAATACAGAGGAAAAGTAGAACATATATTTCTTATGCCCTTTGTCAATATATGCAGTGGTGTGAAAATAGCCCTCAGGCTGTGGAGCAGTAGAAATAAGTATGGTTTCATTGTAATAAACTGAAGATCTCACCTCTCTGGCAAGTTCAGGGTCACAGACAGTAATATAGGAGATTTCCTTTGTAGTGCATTTAAGAAATTCAGAATGATGAATCAAATGATGAACTCAGTGTGTGGAAATAAGCTGAAAGTATCATTTGGAATAATTCCATTTGTAAAAGGACTAATGGAGTAATGGGCATATTTATAAAAGGGCAATAGCGCCATACATCAAAGGGTTGCCATTGGTGATAACACTGCTAATAACATCGGCAACATTTGCCAGCATTCCCTCTGTTACTGCCATTTTTCCATGTTAAAATATTTTATGTATATCGCACACGCACATACATAGGTAAAACCTCCTTGCATTGAATGGCCCACAATGAGACATGATAAGAACTTCTCTTGAATAAAATGAAAGCCCAGCAACCTTCACTTCATCTATATATACAGATGGGTCCATGTTTATCTTGACCTTTAATAGGATTAACTGAGATTTGCCAGTCTGCTGTAAAGACTTAATCCCCTGCTGTATTGTTCTATGTATTGTATTGAAGCTGAGAACAACAGATGAAGGGTTTATGTTAATAAACCATGTTGTGCCTAGGCGCAACAAACTAGCAAAGATAACCGTGGACCCATCTGTATATATATATATATATATATATATATATATATATATATATAACGAACAAATGGTCCCGGCACTCCCCTGGATAACTGCTGTGAATTGCTGCGGTGCCCTCCTAGTGGAATATGCTTTCCACAATGCACAGTGAAGGGATGACGGCGGCACTCAGTCAGACTTCGCAACTGGACTAAATTCTTTTTATTTTGCCAACATGTTTCGGGGATTAAACCCCGTCCTCAGGGCCAGACAAGCCGCACAGTGCCACAAAACATACATTTATAGACAAAAGGACAGACATTAACATTAACCCTACTCACCTGCTCCACGGCGCGACCGCCCGCCAGTCCGTCCAACCATGCTTCCGCATTGGCGTCCTCTGACGTCAACGGTGCGCCGCGTCGCAGGGGAGTTCCCATAGCAACCAGCCAACGCTGGACGGGAGCTGGGAAAAAAAACATACATTACAGTAAATATATATTAAAAGGTGAATCAAGAATCAGATAAAAAAGCCTCCCCACTGGTCTGCAATTAAGGGATAGGCTACTGGAAGAAACAACATATTACTGACATATTACTTTGTAAACTGCCACAGGTACATAAGAATATACATAATATAGAAAACAACAAGAAAAAAGAGGATCAAGTGTAATCCCACTAAGGGATTAACCCCTGATGAACCCAAGATAGACATTACCTATTGACCAAGGTGATTAGTAATGATCTGCTACAAAAAGCATTGGATACCCAGGTTTTCATTTAATCCCTTGGGGGATATTGTCCCCAGTGTGAAAATCCACCTGGATTCTTTCTGTAACAATATCCTATCCCGGTTACCACCCCGTAGCGATGCTGGGACGTGGTCAATTAGTATAGCCCTAATACTAGCCACATTATGGCCTGCATTAAGGCAATGACGCGCAAAGGGCTGTTCACTAAAACCTTTTTCAAGGGCTTTCTTGATGGCACTCCGGTGTAATGCCATCCGTTCCCTGAACTGTCGTATGGTCTTGCCCACATAGGCAAGACCACACGGACAGGACAATATGTATACAACATGTGTGGTGGTACAGGTTAATCGGTGTAAGATCTTAATTTTCTTACCCGTATGGGGATGACTAAAAGTGGTCCCCGTAATCAAAGTGTTACAGGTGACACACCCTAAACACCTAAAACAACCTTTTTTGGTCCGCAAGAAATGTGATTCCCGACTTTTAGTAAGGTTGGTAATGTCAAGCTTAATCACATAATCACCAATGTTACGTCCCCGAGTATAACTCGGTAAGAGGGTAGTATCTGACAATGAGGATAATGCCTGATCTGACTGAACAATGGGCCATAATTGCTTAGCCCTTTTTGTCAATTTATCTGTCCCTGTGGTATATTTATTGACCCAGGGAAGCTTATTAGTTCCTAATCTGGCATTCCTATTGTTCCGGCCTGTGCCTAATGTTTGTTCTCTGGTCATATTCAATACTTTTTGTTTAGTCTGTTCTAATTCCCTCATGGGGTACCCTCTTTCTGCAAATTTTAATAACATCCAATCCATGGCTATTTTAGCCTCCTCAGGGTCTGATGTAATACGGCGTACTCTAAGGAATTGCGAAAATGGTAAACCTTTACGCAATGAGATAGGGTGGAAACTTTGGTGGTTTAGTAAAGTGTTTCTATCAGTGGCTTTAATAAAGATGGATGTGGCCAAAACTCCATCCTTAACTGTAATGGTGACGTCTAAGTAATTAACTGTGACGTCATTAATGACATAAGTAAACTGCACTTCATATCGCGTGGATTTATGATTATCCCATAGGGCCACCAGTTGTTCTCTAGGACCACCCCACAAAACCAACAAGTCGTCTATGAATCGTCTATAATATACAACATGTTGTGTTACCTGGGGATTCAAATAAAACATCTGAGTTTCTACCAGGTGCATAAATGCAAATGCAGAAAGTATTGTTGGTTTTGTGGGGTGGTCCTAGAGAACAACTGGTGGCCCTATGGGATAATCATAACTCCACGCGACATGAAGTGCAGTTTACTTATGTCATTAATGACGTCACAGTTAATTACTTAGACGTCACCATTACAGTTAAGGATGGAGTTTTGGCCACATCCATCTTTATTAAAGCCACTGATAGAAACACTTTACTAAACCACCAAAGTTTCCACCCTATCTCATTGCGTAAAGGTTTACCATTTTCGCAATTCCTTAGAGTACGCCGTATTACATCAGACCCTGAGGAGGCTAAAATAGCCATGGATCGGATGTTATTAAAATTTGCAGAAAGAGGGTACCCCATGAGGGAATTAGAACAGACTAAACAAAAAGTATTGAATATGACCAGAGAACAAACATTAGGCACAGGCCGGAACAATAGGAATGCCAGATTAGGAACTAATAAGCTTCCCTGGGTCAATAAATATACCACAGGGACAGATAAATTGACAAAAAGGGCTAAGCAATTATGGCCCATTGTTCAGTCAGATCAGGCATTATCCTCATTGTCAGATACTACCCTCTTACCGAGTTATACTCGGGGACGTAACATTGGTGATTATGTGATTAAGCTTGACATTACCAACCTTACTAAGAGTCGAGAATCACATTTCTTGCGGACCAAAAAAGGTTGTTTTAGGTGTTTAGGGTGTGTCACCTGTAACACTTTGATTACGGGGACCACTTTTAGTCATCCCCATACGGGTAAGAAAATTAAGATCTTACACCGATTAACCTGTACCACCACACATGTTGTATACATATTGTCCTGTCCGTGTGGTCTTGCCTATGTGGGCAAGACCATACGACAGTTCAGGGAACGGATGGCATTACACCGGAGTGCCATCAAGAAAGCCCTTGAAAAAGGTTTTAGTGAACAGCCCTTTGCGCGTCATTGCCTTAATGCAGGCCATAATGTGGCTAGTATTAGGGCTATACTAATTGACCACGTCCCAGCATCGCTACGGGGTGGTAACCGGGATAGGATATTGTTACAGAAAGAATCCAGGTGGATTTTCACACTGGGGACAATATCCCCCAAGGGATTAAATTAAAACCTGGGTATCCAATGCTTTTTGTAGCAGATCATTACTAATCACCTTGGTCAATAGGTAATGTCTATCTTGGGTTCATCAGGGGTTAATCCCTTAGTGGGATTACACTTGATCCTCTTTTTTCTTGTTGTTTTCTATATTATGTATATTCTTATGTACCTGTGGCAGTTTACAAAGTAATATGTCAGTAATATGTTGTTTCTTCCAGTAGCCTATCCCTTAATTGCAGACCAGTGGGGAGGCTTTTTTATCTGATTCTTGATTCACCTTTTAATATATATTTACTGTAATGTATGTTTTTTTTCCCAGCTCCCGTCCAGCGTTGGCTGGTTGCTATGGGAACTCCCCTGCGACGCGGCGCACCGTTGACGTCAGAGGACGCCAATGTGGAAGCATGGTTGGACGGACTGGCGGGCGGTCGCGCCGTGGAGCAGGTGAGTAGGGTTAATGTTAATGTCTGTCCTTTTGTCTATAAATGTATGTTTTGTGGCACTGTGAGGCTTGTCTGGCCCTGAGGACGGGGTTTAATCCCCGAAACATGTTGGCAAAATAAAAAGAATTTAGTCCAGTTGCGAAGTCTGACTGAGTGCCGCCGTCATCCCTTCACTGTATATATATATATATATATGGAAAATACGACTGCCTCATCACAAAATCTCCTTAACCATAAGGACTAGGGACTTGAAATTTGGACAGCTTTTGAGTTTTTGTGACGTAGGCACCCGGTAAGAAGGGATTTTTTAAAATTCCAAACCCAAAGGGGTTAAAAGGGGTGAGATGATTATTGTATTTATTATTAACAGTTTCTTATATAGTGCAGCAAATTCCATTGCGCTTTATTATTGGACACAATGATAAAACAAACCTGAAAAATAACAAACAGTCATAGAGGTAGGAAAGCCTGCTCGCAAGCTTACAATCTATAGGGAAACACAAGGATAGGTGCTATCTATTGCATAGTTGTCCACCGAATTGCAAAGGTTCTAGGTGGGCTGCATGGTATCACATCATAGCAATGATGAACCAGGGTCTGGAGGAAGGGAAAGTGAAGAAATAGAAAATATGTGGAGGATATGTGTGGACTGTACAGTGGGGATTTAATTGGATAGGAAAGCCTATGAAGGCTGGGTGAGCGGGTCTAGAATGTAATAAGCTAGCCTGAAGAGGTGAGTTTTCAGGTAATGCTTGAAGGTTTGGAGACTAGGGGAGAGTCTTATTGTGCGTGGTAGGGCATTCCACAGAGTGGGTGCAGCCCGAAGAAAGTCCTGCAATTGTGCATGGAAGCGAGTAATGAGTGTGGATGAGAGACATATATCTTGTGAAGAGCGGAGAGGTTGGGTTGGGAGATATTTTGAGATAAGCAAAGAGATGTACATTGGTGTAGTTTGGTTAATGGCCTTGTTTGTGAATAAAAGTATTTATATATAGAATACAGGTAACCAATGGAGGGACTGACAGAGTGGATCTGCAGCTGATAAACATCTAGCAAGGAAGAATAGCCTCGTATCTGCATTCAGAATGAATTGTAGTGGTGAGAGTCTCTTTTTGGTAAGAAAAGTAAGTAGACTATTGCAATAATCAAGGCGGGAGATGAGTGCATGGTTTAGAGTTTTTGCATTGTCTTGTGTAAGGTATGGTCATATTTTGGATAGAGATGAGCGGGTTCGGTTTCTCTGAAACCGAACCCGCACGAACTTCATGTTTTTTTTACGGGTCCGAGCAGACTCGGATCCTCCCGCCTTGCTCGGTTAACCCGAGCGCGCCCGAACGTCATCATGACGCTGTCGGATTCTCGCGAGACTCGGATTCTATATAAGGAGCCGCGCGTCGCCGCCATTTTCACACGTGCATTGAGATTGATAGGGAGAGGACGTGGCTGGCGTCCTCTCCATTAGAAATTAGATTAGAAGAGAGAGAGAGATTGTGCAGAGTCAGACAGAGTTTACCACAGTGACCAGTGCAGTTGTTGTTAGTTAACTTTTATTTATTTTAATATAATATATCCGTTCTCTGCTATATCCGTTCTCTGCCTGAAAAAAAACGATACACAGCAGCAGCCAGTCACACAGTGTGACTCAGTCTGTGTGCACTCAGCTCAGCCCAGTGTGCTGCACATCAATGTATAAAAGGCAAAGCTTATAATAATTGTGGGGGAGACTGGGGAGCACTGCAGGTTGTTATAGCAGGAGCCCCCAGGAGTACATAATATTATATTAATTTAAAATTAAACAGTGCACACTTTTGCTGCAGGAGTGCCACTGCCAGTGTGACTAGTGGTGACCAGTGCCTGACCACCAGTATAGTAGTATATTGTTGTATGTATTGTATACTATCTCTTTATCAACCAGTCTATATTAGCAGCAGACACAGTACAGTGCGGTAGTTCACGGCTGTGGCTACCTCTGTGTCGGCAGTCGGAACTCGGCAGGCAGTCCGTCCATCCATAATTGTATTACAATATATACCACCTAACCGTGGTATTTTTTTTTCTTTCTTTATACCGTCGTCATAGTGTCATACTAGTTGTTACGAGTATACTACTATCTCTTTATCAACCAGTGTACAGTGCGGTAGTTCACGGCTGTGGCTACCTCTGTGTCGGCAGGCAGTCCGTCCATCCATAATTGTATTATTATTATAATATATACCACCTAACCGTGGTTTTTTTTTCATTCTTTATACCGTCATAGTGTCATACTAGTTGTTACGAGTATACTACTATCTCTTTATCAACCAGTGTACAGTGCGGTAGTTCACGGCTGTGGCTACCTCTGTGTCGGCAGGCGGCAGGCAGTCCGTCCATCCATAATTGTATTATTATTATAATATATACCACCTAACCGTGGTTTTTTTTTCATTCTTTATACCGTCGTCATAGTGTCATACTAGTTGTTACGAGTATACTACTATCTCTTTATCAACCAGTGTACAGTGCGGTAGTTCACGGCTGTGGCTACCTCTGTGTCGGCAGTCGGCAGGCAGTCCGTCCATCCATAATTGTATTATTATTATAATATATACCACCTAACCGTGGTTTTTTTTTCATTCTTTATACCGTCGTCATAGTGTCATACTAGTTGTTACGAGTATACTACTATCTCTTTATCAACCAGTGTACAGTGCGGTAGTTCACGGCTGTGGCTACCTCTGTGTCGGCAGTCGGCAGGCAGTCCGTCCATCCATAATTGTATTATTATTATAATATATACCACCTAACTGTGGTATTTTTTTTTCTTTCTTTATACCGTCGTCATAGTGTCATACTAGTTGTTACGAGTATACTACTATCTCTTTATCAACCAGTGTACAGTGCGGTAGTTCACGGCTGTGGCTACCTCTGTGTCGGCAGTCGGCAGGCAGTCCGTCCATCCATAATTGTATTATTATTATAATATATACCACCTAACTGTGGTATTTTTTTTTCTTTCTTTATACCGTCGTCATAGTGTCATACTAGTTGTTACGAGTATACTACTATCTCTTTATCAACCAGTGTACAGTGCGGTAGTTCACGGCTGTGGCTACCTCTGTGTCGGCAGTCGGCAGGCAGTCCGTCCATCCATAATTGTATTATTATTATAATATATACCACCTAACCGTGGTTTTTTTTTCATTCTTTATACCGTCGTCATAGTGTCATACTAGTTGTTACGAGTATACTACTATCTCTTTATCAACCAGTGTACAGTGCGGTAGTTCACGGCTGTGGCTACCTCTGTGTCGGCAGTCGGCAGGCAGTCCGTCCATCCATAATTGTATTATTATTATAATATATACCACCTAACCGTGGTTTTTTTATACCACCTAACCGTGGCAGTCCGTCCATAATTGTATACTAGTATCCAATCCATCCATCTCCATTGTTTACCTGAGGTGCCTTTTAGTTCTGCCTATAAAATATGGAGAACAAAAAAGTTGAGGTTCCAAAATTAGGGAAAGATCAAGATCCACTTCCACCTCGTGCTGAAGCTGCTGCCACTAGTCATGGCCGAGACGATGAAATGCCAGCAACGTCGTCTGCCAAGGCCGATGCCCAATGTCATAGTACAGAGCATGTCAAATCCAAAACACCAAATATCAGAAAAAAAAGGACTCCAAAACCTAAAATAAAATTGTCGGAGGAGAAGCGTAAACTTGCCAATATGCCATTTACCACACGGAGTGGCAAGGAACGGCTGAGGCCCTGGCCTATGTTCATGGCTAGTGGTTCAGCTTCACATGAGGATGGAAGCACTCAGCCTCTCGCTAGAAAACTGAAAAGACTCAAGCTGGCAAAAGCACCGCAAAGAACTGTGCGTTCTTTGAAATCCCAAATCCACAAGGAGAGTCCAATTGTGTCGTTTGCGATGCCTGACCTTCCCAACACTGGACGTGAAGAGCATGCGCCTTCCACTATTTGCATGCCCCCTGCAAGTGCTGGAAGGAGCACCCGCAGTCCAGTTCCTGATAGTCAGATTGAAGATGTCAGTGTTGAAGTACACCAGGATGAGGAGGATATGGGTGTTGCTGGCGCTGGGGAGGAAATTGACCAGGAGGATTCTGATGGTGAGGTGGTTTGTTTAAGTCAGGCACCCGGGGAGACACCTGTTGTCCGTGGGAGGAATATGGCCGTTGACATGCCAGGTGAAAATACCAAAAAAATCAGCTCTTCGGTGTGGAGGTATTTCACCAGAAATGCGGACAACAGGTGTCAAGCCGTGTGTTCCCTTTGTCAAGCTGTAATAAGAAGGGGTAAGGACGTTAACCACCTCGGAACATCCTCCCTTATACGTCACCTGCAGCGCATTCATAATAAGTCAGTGACAAGTTCAAAAACTTTGGGTGACAGCGGAAGCAGTCCACTGACCAGTAAATCCCTTCCTCTTGTAACCAAGCTCACGCAAACCACCCCACCAACTCCCTCAGTGTCAATTTCCTCCTTCCCCAGGAATGCCAATAGTCCTGCAGGCCATGTCACTGGCAAGTCTGACGAGTCCTCTCCTGCCTGTGATTCCTCCGATGCATCCTTGCGTGTAACGCCTACTGCTGCTGGCGCTGCTGTTGTTGCCGCTGGGAGTCGATGGTCATCCCAGAGGGGAAGTCGTAAGCCCACTTGTACTACTTCCAGTAAGCAATTGACTGTTCAACAGTCCTTTGCGAGGAAGATGAAATATCACAGCAGTCATCCTACTGCAAAGCGGATAACTGAGTCCTTGACAACTATGTTGGTGTTAGACGTGCGTCCGGTATCCGCCGTTAGTTCACAGGGAACTAGACAATTTATTGAGGCAGTGTGCCCCCGTTACCAAATACCATCTAGGTTCCACTTCTCTAGGCAGGCGATACCGAGAATGTACACGGACGTCAGAAAAAGACTCACCAGTGTCCTAAAAAATGCAGTTGTACCCAATGTCCACTTAACCACGGACATGTGGACAAGTGGAGCAGGGCAGGGTCAGGACTATATGACTGTGACAGCCCACTGGGTAGATGTATGGACTCCCGCCGCAAGAACAGCAGCGGCGGCACCAGTAGCAGCATCTCGCAAACGCCAACTCTTTCCTAGGCAGGCTACGCTTTGTATCACCGCTTTCCAGAATACGCACACAGCTGAAAACCTCTTACGGCAACTGAGGAAGATCATCGCGGAATGGCTTACCCCAATTGGACTCTCCTGTGGATTTGTGGCATCGGACAACGCCAGCAATATTGTGTGTGCATTAAATATGGGCAAATTCCAGCACGTCCCATGTTTTGCACATACCTTGAATTTGGTGGTGCAGAATTTTTTAAAAAACGACAGGGGCGTGCAAGAGATGCTGTCGGTGGCCAGAAAAATTGCGGGACACTTTCGGCGTACAGGCACCACGTACAGAAGACTGGAGCACCACCAAAAACTACTGAACCTGCCCTGCCATCATCTGAAGCAAGAAGTGGTAACGAGGTGGAATTCAACCCTCTATATGCTTCAGAGGTTGGAGGAGCAGCAAAAGGCCATTCAAGCCTATACAATTGAGCACGATATAGGAGATGGAATGCACCTGTCTCAAGTGCAGTGGAGAATGATTTCAACGTTGTGCAAGGTTCTGATGCCCTTTGAACTTGCCACACGTGAAGTCAGTTCAGACACTGCCAGCCTGAGTCAGGTCATTCCCCTCATCAGGCTTTTGCAGAAGAAGCTGGAGGCATTGAAGAAGGAGCTAACACGGAGCGATTCCGCTAGGCATGTGGGACTTGTGGATGCAGCCCTTAATTCGCTTAACAAGGATTCACGGGTGGTCAATCTGTTGAAATCAGAGCACTACATTTTGGCCACCGTGCTCGATCCTAGATTTAAAGCCTACCTTGGATCTCTCTTTCCGGCAGACACAGGTCTGCTGGGGTTGAAAGACCTGCTGGTGACAAAATTGTCAAGTCAAGCGGAACGCGACCTGTCAACATCTCCTCCTTCACATTCTCCCGCAACTGGGGGTGCGAGGAAAAGGCTCAGAATTCCGAGCCCACCCGCTGGCGGTGATGCAGGGCAGTCTGGAGCGACTGCTGATGCTGACATCTGGTCCGGACTGAAGGACCTGACAACGATTACGGACATGTCGTCTACTGTCACTGCATATGATTCTCTCAACATTGATAGAATGGTGGAGGATTATATGAGTGACCGCATCCAAGTAGGCACGTCACACAGTCCGTACTTATACTGGCAGGAAAAAGAGGCAATTTGGAGGCCCTTGCACAAACTGGCTTTATTCTACCTAAGTTGCCCTCCCACAAGTGTGTACTCCGAAAGAGTGTTTAGTGCCGCCGCTCACCTTGTCAGCAATCGGCGTACGAGGTTACATCCAGAAAATGTGGAGAAGATGATGTTCATTAAAATGAATTATAATCAATTCCTCCGCGGAGACATTGACCAGCAGCAATTGCCTCCACAAAGTACACAGGGAGCTGAGATGGTGGATTCCAGTGGGGACGAATTGATAATCTGTGAGGAGGGGGATGTACACGGTGATATATCGGAGGGTGAAGATGAGGTGGACATCTTGCCTCTGTAGAGCCAGTTTGTGCAAGGAGAGATTAATTGCTTCTTTTTTGGGGGGGGTCCAAACCAACCCGTCATATCAGTCACAGTCGTGTGGCAGACCCTGTCACTGAAATGATGGGTTGGTTAAAGTGTGCATGTCCTGTTTTGTTTATACAACATAAGGGTGGGTGGGAGGGCCCAAGGATAATTCCATCTTGCACCTCTTTTTTCTTTTCTTTTTCTTTGCATCATGTGCTGATTGGGGAGGGTTTTTTGGAAGGGACATCCTGCGTGACACTGCAGTGCCACTCCTAGATGGGCCCGGTGTTTGTGTCGGCCACTAGGGTCGCTTATCTTTCTCACACAGTCAGCTACCTCATTGCGCCTCTTTTTTTCTTTGCGTCATGTGCTGTTTGGGGAGGGTTTTTTGGAAGGGACATCCTGCGTGACACTGCAGTGCCACTCCTAGATGGGCCCGGTGTTTGTGTCGGCCACTAGGGTCGCTTATCTTACTCACACAGCGACCTCGGTGCAAATTTTAGGACTAAAAATAATATTGTGAGGTGTGATGTGTTCAGAATAGGCTGAAAATGAGTGTAAATTATGTTTTTTGAGGTTAATAATACTTTGGGATCAAAATTACCCCCAAATTCTATGATTTAAGCTGTTTTTTAGGGTTTTTTGAAAAAAACACCCGAATCCAAAACACACCCGAATCCGACAAAAAAAATTCGGTGAGGTTTTGCCAAAACGCGGTCGAACCCAAAACACGGCCGCGGAACCGAACCCAAAACCAAAACACAAAACCCGAAAAATTTCAGGCGCTCATCTCTAATTTTGGATATGTTTTTTAGATGCAGGTAACATGATTTTGAGACAGATTGAATGTGGGGAGCAAAGGATATTTCTGAGTCAAAGATGATACCTAGGCAGTGAGCTTGTTCTGTAGGATTGATAGTTGAGTTCTCAACAGTAATAGATATATCAGGTTGGAACTACTATTGGCCGGTGGAAATATAATTAACTCTGTTGTGGAAATATAAAGTTTGAGGTGGCGAGATAACATACAAGATGAAATGGCAGAAAGGCATTCAGTGACATGGATCAATACAGATGTTGACAAATCTGGGGAGGATAGGTAGATTTTAGTATCATCTGTGTACAGATGATACTGAAATCCAAAAGAGCTGATTAGTTTACCAAGAGAAGAGCTATACAGTAGATTGAGAAAAGCAGAGGACCTAAGACCGAACATCGTGGTACTCCAACTGAAAGAGGTAGCGAAGAGGAGGTGGATTCAGATAATCGAACACTGAAGGAGTGATTAGATAGGTAGGATAGGAACCAAAAAAAGGCTGTGTCTTGAAGACCTAGGGATTGTAGTGTTTGTATGAGAACAGAATGGTCAACAGTGTCAAAAGCAGCAGAGAGATCTAGAAGAATAAGGAGTGACTAGATCATTCACTACTTTAGTACGTGCTGGCTCCACGGCTTCCGCTGCTGAGAGGGAGTGTGTGTCGCCCTCCAATGATGTAATTCCCTGTCATTTCCAGTGGTTGCTACGGGAACGTTTCACTTCAGCATTCGCCCTGACTGCCACACTCTGCATTAACAGGCGTATCATGAACAAAACCACCTCAGTGCATAGAACATTAGCAATGAACATAGGTTGTTTTTGTATGTTCTTATGTTTGTTATATGTGTACATGTGTACATGTTTTTAGCTCATGCACTGAAGTGGTTTTGTTAATAAAACAGCTGTTCCTGTAGAGTGGGGCAGTCAGGAAAAAGGTGAAGCGTTGCCATAGCAACTGCCTGGAATGACGGGGAATGACATCATAGGAGGGCGACACACACCCCTCTTGACAGCGGAAGCCCAGTTAGCAGCACGACATGCAGAATGAGACCTTTACTTAGGGTTTATAAGGTGTTGTAAGATTGGTTGTTTATTCTTGAGGTTTTACGTTTCTGAGGACGGGGCATGTCAAGCCCCGAAACATTAAAATAACTACTGCATCTATTAAAAGTCCTGCAGGACAACGCCGTGCTTCAACATCTACACCAGGGTATTTATCACCAGATTTTATATATATATATACAGTATATATATATATATATATATATATATACAGTATATATACACCCATTTTAAAATATGTATTCTTTATTACCAACAACAGTATTGCCTAGGCAGCTAAGCTTTTCTAATTATTCCAGTGATATGTGTAGATAAAAAAAAATAATCCTTATTAACTTGGTGATATTTCTGCATCGATGTAAAATGACTTGCTTGTATATGTTGAGTGACCTTTTTTCATCAAACTCCAAAAACTGCGAGTTTTCTTAGTTTAACAGTGGGAAACTACACCAGATGGTGTTGGGTCCCAGAGAACTCCTACGATCTATAGGAAGGAGGTCAGGACTGAAAAGAGAGATCCGATTGGTTATCTCTCTCCTGCGTCCCTTTAGGTCATGCATGAGCCCTAATACCACCAGATAAAATTCTGTTGCTAATAATTTCTAATGGCATCATCTCTGTTAGGGATAACGGGGACAGCTCCTCTTTGGAGCAGCTGCCTTGCTCTGGAACAATATTGAATTGCTCCAATAGTATGGTATCCAACGCCGCAACTCACAACGAGTACTATTGGGGGACAAAGGAGGCATATTACTGAATATTCCCCAAAATGAGACAGATGAAGTTAGATGGAGTGAAATAATAAGAGAAAGAGAGAGAGACTGAGGAGTGAAAAGAGAGGAATGGAGAAGAGAGAAAAAGGCATACAAGAGTACATAGCTCCCAAAACTCCATAATCTGAAACTGGGACATGGGTGCAAGGCTACGGCACGCTGAGGACATGGCCACATCAAAAAAGCCATTTCCTGGGGACATACTTAGCACTTCTGAAGTGCAAGGCAACCTTGCTGCATTGCAGCATGCAATGGAGGCACCTGTCTCCACTGCCCGAGTCTGGGAATCAGGGATGTTTATAGGCAATTTGACTCCCAGAGAGAACAGTAGAAAAATGCGCACCTACAAAGGCGGTGTGGCCTCGATACAATCGATGTTGCCTTCCAGGAAAAGACTACCTTACACCCCAGTTTTTGACCCTGCACTGCCAGACCTTGGCAGCCACAGGAAAGAATAAATTCCACCCTATTATGCCCCACACAGTAATACACCTTGCACCATATGCCCCACACAGTAATGCCCCTTGCACCAAATTATGTCCCACACTGCAATGCACCTTGTACCATATTATGCCCCACACAGTAATGCCCCTTGCACTATATTATGCCTTACACATTACTGCACCTTGTACCATATGCCCCACACAGTAATGCCCCTTGCACCATATTGTGCCCCACACAGTAATGCACCCTGCACCATATTATGCCCCACACAGTAATGCACCTTGCATCATATTATGCCCCACACTGTAATGCCCTTTGCACCATATTATGCACCACACCAAAATTCCTCCTGCTCCATATTATGCCCCACACCATAATGCCCCTTGCACCATATTATGCACCACACAGTAATGCCCCCTGCACCGTATTATGCCAAACACAGTAATGCCAAAATGCCTCTGCATCATAATAAGCCATACACAGTAATGCCCATGACACTTTATTATGCCCCACAAAGTACTGCCCAGGATACCTTAGTATGCCCCACAGTTATGCCCCTGACACCCTAATAAGCCCCACAGTATTGGTACCTTTTAAACTTCTTGCTCATTGTCAGGGGGTTTCACGCTGTGGGCCGCCTCTAATTTGGCGCCCGTGGTCACTTCAGCATCTCCACGGCAACTCCAAGCATCTCCCCATTGGCTTACAGCACTTCCAGGTACTGCCATTCTCTCGTCTACCAGTAGAACTTCAAGCATCTGTCTCCTCTAAGGCATCACATTTTGGGCGAGATTTTTTCATCAGTATTCTACATGGTCGACTAGACTGCATAGAACACTGCTGCAGACACTGGCATGCGATTACACGGCTAACTAGGACCTAGAAACAGCCCTGCTGGGAATATATCCCAATCTTCCATAAATCAGGATACACATGCTGATTGCGGAAAGACCTTGCAGAAAGTCACCTCAACTTTTCCACCAAAGTTGGGATGACTTAGAGGCAGGGCCAGACATGGATTAAAAATAGGCACAGGCTCACCTCGGTGTCAGCATCTGGCTCTTTGTATAGACTCCTTCCCTTACTATTCCTGGATCCTCCTACTTCTTAAACTATACATAAAAAGTATTGGCATGACCCCATCCCTCCATACTCTGAAAAGTAATAGCGCACGACAAAGGCAGGCGCCTAAAAAAATAGGGCCACTTTCTTACTAGGAAGAGACATGTCCAGAGAACAGTAGCTCCTACTTCAAATTATGCCACAGAAAATGTATTTTATAACACATTATGCCACAGAGTAATGCCCCTTATAACACATTATGTCACAGAGTAATACACCTTAGACAATATGCCACACAGTAGTAGTGCCCGTTATTGCAGATTATGCTACACAGTAGTAGTGTCCCTTATGCTACACAGTAATGGCCCTCATACATATGCCACACAGTGTGTGATGTGCTGCCTCAGGACTGGTGGAGACAGAGGGAGTGGAATCTCACAACACTTGAGAGAGGTGCTGCATGGGTGAGAGAAGACAGGGGTGTCACTGTCCATTAGGTGCCAGAGAAGAAGCAACCTCTTGGAGATCAGATGTTTGAGAGGGAAAGAGAGCAAACTGGAGCAACATGCAGCGGTGCAGCATAGGGCAGACAGTGTATGAGAGTAGAGAACTAAATGTCAGCTGGAGGAAAGGAAGGGGACACATAGAGAGGAGGGTGAAACTGAGGAGTGAAGAGTGGTGCAGCGGATAAGGTGAGGCAGACAGTGTAGGGAAAAGCAGAAGAGGAGAGATGGGGTGAATTAAAAGAAGAGGACACAGAGAAACTTGGGGATTCCGAGGGGAGAGAAAAGGTGCAGGGGATAGAAAGGAGGGAGAAAAGTAGGAGGCATTCAGAGGAAAGGTTACAGTGAGTGTGATCAAGGGAGAGTTCAGAGAAGTGCAGATGTTAGAGATGAGGAGAAGGAAAGAAACCAGCATGCCAGTAAATGCCTAGCAATATGACACCAAGACCGGAGCTGATACAAAACTGCCCACTCGTCCTCGACCTCTTGCCAGTGACTGTATCTCAACAAATAGAAATATGCAGCTGCATTTGCCAGAACTGCCGGATGGCCAGTCCAGTCCTAATTAGAAGTAGAGATGAGCGGGTTCGGATTTACTCGGTTCTTAACGCCAGAACTATCGCAAGTTCTTTTTTTCTGGATTTTTCTTATTGGCTAACCAAAACACATGACATCCGTAAGCCAATAAGGAGATTCGGGTAAGTCTGAGTAAATCCGAGTAAAACCGAACCCGCTCATCTCTACTTAGAACTATGCTATTAGCTATGCAAACAAAACATGGATTTTGTAATGGACCATTTACTGTATGAAAGCCATTTTCTAGTAGAGTCTACAAAATTAAAGTACTGTACATCTGACTTTTTTCCTTGGGATCCAAAACATTTTTTTGAGCCATTGCCTATTCTCCAATTGCCATAAATACCTTCTAGTATGTATAAGAGCAGTAATATGCATATGCTATTTTATACCTTCTTCAGAGTGCATGATTACGAGCAGTATGTCCAGTAAAAGATAGTACATACTTATGGTCATAGAATCTTCACATTATTTTATATCATTGTCCTACTTTAATGTGGTATCTCATAAATGGAGCCAAGATATACGCTCTTTAAATGAAGGAGCAAACTGTTTAATCCCTTGTATATTTTGTAATAACATTAATCAGTGTTAAATGCGTTACTATTAATTGGGACATTGTATGTCATTCCCTTGCAATTTATATTGAACAATGTCCACTGAGGAAAATGCACACACATTTCCCAAGGTTAATTGGAAAGAAATGAGACTGTACAAGCCATGTATAAGTAATGAAGGATGAAAGAGAAAAAAATAATAATAAATGAGCGACAGTGAGGAAGTGATGGTCTAAGAAGATAACACAATGAAAAAGAGAAGGCAGTATTAAAGTTATGGATAAAATATAAAAAATTCTACCAGAATTAGAATATTTTTTGCAAGATAGTTTCCTCCTTATGATAATGCCTGTAGTAAAGTGCAGCATTTTTTAGCATGGTTCCTTCACAGCACTATAGTAATCTGTTTAGTTAAAAGGCTCTATACGTTGAAAGATTGTCAGCCTGACTCAGTATTGTATGCATTTCGGTCATATCTACACTTGCAAAAGAGTGTGTGTTACTGAGTGGTAATAAGGTGTTTGCATTTAGAATAAGTGCTCGGTGGGTGAGGTGACGCAATTGCTGGCTATTCAGAAATAAGCATATGCAGAGACCTGTCTGATTTTATTAAGTTCTCTTGCACCAAGAATAGAGCTGGTGCAAATACGTACTACAGTACTGATGAAGATGACGATGATCATGATGATGAACGACAACATATATCTAACAATAGGTTTGGATAAAAAGGTGTCCATTATAAAGGCCAAAATTACCATTGTTATATCCGGGATGTAGTTATGTGACCGGCGGTCTCCCACATTACCGACGGCTACATCCCGCCTCCCTCTAAATCCCGACAGTCGGCATGCCAACTTGCAGGGACTATTCCCACTCGTGGGTGTCCATGACACCCATAGAGTGGGAATAGAACCTGTGCGCCACAGATCCTGCAAGGGGCTTGTTGTGCTCACCCCCCACCATCATTCCGCCGCCGGGATCCAACAGTTGGTATGCTGACCAACGGAATCCCCAGCGGCAGTAACGCATTCCTAACCCATATATCCCATAAGAACTCATGCTTTTATAGTGCTTTCTCCTTTACTCAGACAGTATAATAAATATGTAAAGCCTATCTTTGTAAAGGAATTTTATTAACAGAGGCTCTTTCAGGTTTGACAACTTGGGGAAATAAAAAAAGAGTTACTCTGCAGAATAACAGCAATGATAGGTAAACATGCATGTAGACACAATAGAAGGAGTTAACAGTCAGAAAGCATAGAGGATAGAGAACCTTTGAGGTGGAACACAAATGAGTGGTAAGTGTTCTGCATTATAGAACGGGTGGTCTTCTGTATGCCGGCGGTCAGGCTCCCGGCGCTCAGTATACCGGCGCCGGGAGCCCGACAACCGGCATACCGACACTTATTTTCCCTCGTGGGGGTCCACGACCCCCATAGAGGGAGAATAAAATAGTGTGGCCGTAGCGTGGCGAGCGCAGCGAGCCCGCAAGGGGCTCATTTGCGCTCGCCACGCTGTCGGTAAGCCGGCGGTTGGGCTCCCGGCGCCGGGATGCTGGTCGCCGGGAGCCCGACCGCCGGCCAGCCGTAGTGAACCCTATAGAACAGTTCATTTCAGGTCAGTAAAAGTCTAGTAGTTACTGGATCAGGTCACATACTTTCTTGAAGAAGGGAGTCTTCAGGGAGTACAGAAATGATTGGAGACTCTTTGAGTACCTAGTCATGAGAGCAATGGTGGTTATCAAATCATAACTGTGGCATGAAATGTCCTGGAGGTGTAAGTGAGAGGACATGATTACAGGTTACATTTAGGTAGTACTTGTAACTGAAAGGGGCAATGTTACATGTCAAGCAATGTAGAAAGTTTGCGAGCTAAGACAAGGAATTTGAGCTATATCATGAATGAAATGCTACCTCTGTAAATAACTGGCATAAGGGAATTACACCTGGATTGACTTGATGAGAAATGTATACAGTATGTCTTACTGTAGTTCTCCTGAAAGATTGGAGTGGAAGCAGCATTTACTGTAGCAAAAGATCACGTAGCAGTGTAGCCAAGATGGCATATGATAAGTAAATGTCTTGTTCGTGAGGGAACAACTGGCATTTCCGAGTGCTTGAATGTGAGGAATTAAAGGGCAGTATCAAAAGAAAATAATAAGCCTGGATGGCTGTGACATGGAAGCAAAGAAAGCCCAAAGGTAGCAAAATATGCAATTATAACGAGTTAACTGTTGGCAACTACTGAAACTACAGGTAAAACACTAAGAAACTGAAGATTTGTTTGATTTTCTGACTAATACTTGATGTAGAGGGAGATTACATTAGCAGCAAGGTTCAGGACCTTAAGCGCTGCTATAATGGCAGGATAACTTTGATGGTTTTTAGATATGCAAGCAAATCATAGCAAGGCTTTTGGTCTCATAATTATTCACATTGTGCGAAGCCACACAATGCGTAGGAGGAAGCTTGGTCCTAACTGAATCTCCACCAAAGACTAAATTACAAATCTCAGCTGCATCACATAAGCTTCTATTGTATGCATTTTTTAAATGTAATCTAGGATTGTGATTTGTGTTTGTATCAATTAACATACAGTATATCACAATTTGAAACAACGTGAAACATGTATAGAACATTATTTTAGAACACCATCAAAAATACACTTATTTGCTAATCTCACTAAATATGTAACTTTTAGTATAGTTTTTATTTAATGCACAATGATGAAATATGCAGGTCTGAAGAATCAGCTAACATACTGAGATACTTTATGGCAGGGGTAGCCAGACTTTTATAAGTATGGGGCATGGCTTAACGCTGCATGGGGTGTGGGGACTGTTTTGTCAAAGTCACACATTGGCCTCTACAGGAAAACAACATACACATTGGCCCCCACAGGAAAACCCAAACACAGTTAAACCCACAGGAAAAACCCAAACACATTTGCTCCCACAGGAAAAAAAATCACACACACACACACACACACACACACACACACACACACACACCCTGTCCCCCACATGAATAAAAATCAGCCCGATTCCTATTGGCTATGCTGTCCCAGCAGTGACAACCTAGCCCTACAATGACAGCCACGGCTTCAGCTAGCCATGGCTGCTTCAGATTGGGATGCTGCTGGCTGAGTGTCCGCTACCGACTGGTCGAGTAACTGTGGTCGACCAGTCAATTGCGATCGGCACTTTGGCCACCTCTTTTTTATAGGAATGTGACATGCTGTAATAAGTGTTACCTCTTAGTAAAGCTATTTATTCTCAAGAATAACATGGAGAAAATACATGGATATGCAGAAGAACAGCATATGAACTACATATTATTTTTGCCTGATTGTCATACAATAAGTACATGCATTTTTGGAAAGTGAATCTAGCACCCATTAATGACAATCAGCAGTAGCACAAAAGAAAAATTATTTTTTTTGTTCAATAAAGATGTTTATAATATACAGTACTGGTTGAGTCTCCCATATCCAAATTAGTCAGAAATCCAAAAAATTGTAAGCATTTGTGAGATTGTGTATTCTGATGGTTCAATCTACATATACTTTGTTTCATCCGCAAAAATATAAAAAATAGTGTATAAAATTACTTTCAGGCTATGCTTATAAAGGGATCCGGTCAGAATCCCAGCGGTCCATATACTGACGCCGGACTCCTGACACCACTCAGAATGCTGACACCGGCATCCCGAATAGGAGTCTCGGCCAACCAGATCACAAAAGAGCGTCTGCGGGGGGGGGGGGGGGGGGGGGGGGGACATTAGGTTTAGGCTGCAGGGGAAGGGTTATGGTTAGGCTGTGGTCCGGTGGGGTTAGGTTTAGGCTGCGGGGAATAGGTTAGGTTTATGCACCCTTCAGAGAAAGTTAGGGTTAGTCTATGGGGTGGGAAGGGGGGGTGGGTCAGGTTTAGGCACCACAGGGTGGTGTTAGAGGTAAGCTGGGGGAGGTTAGATTTAGACTGCTAGAAAAGAAGGTTAAGGTTAAGGGGACATTGGGTGAAGGTAAGTATATTTACAGTACCTTCCCCTGTTGGGATTCTAAACCTCAGGATGCGTCGGCACCCCCAACACCGGCATTTCAATCCCAACCCATGTATAAGGTATATGTGAAACATAAATTCATTTCATGTTTAGACGTGGATATCTTATTATGGTATGAGAATATTCCAAAATATGGAAAAAATCCACAATTCAAAGTACTTCATGGGGTATATACAATTGCGGTCGAATTCTGGCTGGAATTCGACCGTTTTTGGATTCAACACAATTCGACAGTCGAATCCCGGCAGCCGGGACCCGAATTCGACATATTCAATAAAAAACGGATTCGACAGTCCTGCTGTCGAAAAACGGACCAATTGATGATACTGTGCGTCCTGGATTCGACTTCATGGATGGCACAAAAGTGTTCAAAAACCCTGAAAAAAATTGTGTGGGGTCCCCCCTCCTAAGCATAACCAGCCTCGTGCTCTTTGAACCGGTCCTGGTTGCAAAAATACAGGGGAAAAAATGATAGGGGATCCCACGTATTTTAACACCCAGCACCGGGCTTTGCGTCCGGTCCTGGTGCCAAAAATACGGGGGACAAAAGACGTAGGGGTCCCCCGTATTTTTAACACCAGCACCGGGCTCCACTAGCTAGAGAGATATTGCCACAGCCGGGGGAAACTTTTATACCGGTATAAATACAGAAAAAAATCCTGCGCACTGATAAAAGGGTATAAGACACTTTGTGTTAGATATCTAAGGGTGTAAAACCCATCTGTAATTATCTCTTAAAGTAAATCAAAATAAGTCCCAGTAAAGTCAATTACAATAACAGTCAGTTTCTGAGGTTTTAAAATCAATACTTGTACCGATCTCTCTTATTTGTAGAGAATCAGAGAATCAAAACAATGTCCCAATGGAATTGACAGTCAGAAATAAATTCTCTTATCTGGTCTCGTCCTAAGGTCCTCCAACCAAACGGAAATGGCAAATGTTGTAAAACTTGTAATCAGTCGTCCCCACTGTTTCCAATTCTTTGTCAATGTCCTCAAATACGGTACATTCAAGACAAATGATGGGGAATCATAGTGCAGACTTATACAAGTTTATTTAAACACGTTTACAATTAAAAGAATTAGCATGCGTACCCTCAGTGACCTTCAGAGGAAGGCACAATAAATGGCATATAGGGGTAATTAGGAAGCTTCCCCTATTTAGCTCTACTTTCACCGAGTCCTGGGCCGCAGTAAACACCAATGCGTTTCAACCGGTAGGGTCTTTGTCAAGGTGATTTTTCTCTTCTATTCACAACTTTATTACATACATGCACACCGACATACACACATACTTACCTATGTTGACACGAGGCTTCTCCCCTTGTCCACGTAGAATCCACGGGGTACCTGTAAATAAAATTATACTCACAACACTCCAGTATAGATCGGTCCTCTTCAGAGTTTGTAATCCACGTACTTGGCAAAATAAAAAAACGCAAAACACGATCCACGCACTGAAAGGGGTCCATGTTTACACATGGTGGGAACTTTGCGGTCAGCGGTTGAGGTTACTCGCGGTCAACCGCTGACCGCAAAGTTCCCACCATTGAATATAATGGAGCACCTATGCGCTACGTTGTATCTCGAGTGCGCCGCCTGACAGCTCAGACGCGCACAGCCAATCAGGAGAGTGCCACAATGTGGCGCTCCCTGATTGGCTCAAGGGACCCTCTTTGACAGCAGTCACGGGGGGTCCTGGCAGTTTGGGAAATGGGTCCCATGTGTAAACATGGGACCCCTTTCAGTGCGTGGATCGTGTTTTGCATTTTTTTATTTTGCCAAGTACGTGGATTACAAACTCTGAAGAGGACCGATCTACACTGGAGTGTTGTGAGCATAATTTTATTTACAGGTACCCCGTGGATTCTACTTGGACAAGGGGACGAGCTTCGTGTCAACATAGGTAAGTATGTGTGTATGTCGGTGTGCATGTATGTAATAAAGTTGTACTGTCACGGTGTGTGTGTACTGTTTTTATTTGGGTATTTTTTTGTAGTAGAACTACAGGTACCAGCGGGCCTGTTTTCCCCCCGCATGCTGGTACTTGTGGGTCTCCAAGTACCAGCTTGCTGGGGAGGCTTGCTGGGACTTTTAGTTCTGCTACAAAAAACAGTATTATTTTTTTTGAGACTTGGCTATCAGCCTCCCATCTGCCGCCCTTGGATGGGGGGGACAGCCTCGGGCTTCACCCCTGGCCCTTGGGTGGCTGGAGGGGGCACTTCTTGATTTAAGGGGTCCCCACTCCTCCAGGGTACCCCGGCCAGGGGTGACTAGTTGTGTATTTAATGCCACGGCCGCAGGGACCGGTATAAAAGTGTCCCCCGGCTGTGGCATTATCTCTCTAGCTAGTGGAGCCCAGTGCTGGTGTCAAAAATATGGGGGACCCCTATGTGTTTTGTCCCCTGTATTTTTGGCACCAGGACCAGGCGCAGAGCCCGGTGCTGGTTGTTAAAATACGGGGGATCCCCTGCCATTTCCCCCCCGTATTTTTACAACCAGGACCGGCTCAAAGAGCCCGAGGCTGGTTATGCTTAGGAGGGGGGACCCCATGCAATTTTTTTCAGGAATTTTAACCCATTCCTACCCCTTCCCACTGAAAAACATGCACTGATCTCTCCTATTTTTGTTAGTCAGTAAAAAAAAATATTCTTTTAACAAATCTATGAAATAATACTTGTGGCTCCTAAATAGACAAACCAAGTAGATAATCCCTTCTAATATAAATAGATATGCTACTAGGAATCAAAAAAGCACAAAAAAAAACATGTTTTTTAAATTTTTTATTAAATCACAACAGCAAAATGAGGCGGAATGAAATTGACGAAATGACTGTCGAAAGCACTGTTGTCGAATAGACATTCTTCAATTGAATATACTTTTGTCGAAAAGCCGCATTTTACCATTGCAGACATGTCGAATTTGAGTAATGTCGAATAGCAAAAAGTCGAATCTGAAACAGCAGGTTTTTGGCGAAAAGTACTGTATTGCATTGTCGAATCCAATTCGACAGGCTTTTTTTGTCGAAAATGCCCCGTTTTTCTACTTTTGCAGCAATTCGACTGCAATTGCATATACCCCCTAGTCTCAAGCATTTTGGATATAGGAAACTCAACCTGTACTGGTCCTTCCATACTTTCATCTTTATAACTCTTACAATATGTATGATTAAGCACTGAAATCCACAATAATACAAGGTCAATGAAATAAATTGTTGAGGTTCTGTTATAACTATATAGTGGGCTAAGCATAAAATTATAATCATGACTTGGGCTCGGATCATGGGTTTTGTACCTTTTTAAAGTTAATGATTACAGGTATTATTAGGTGGCACTTTTGAAAACTTTTTTTAGTTCACAATGTGCTCCAAATTGAAAGACACATGAGAAAATCAGGTCTAAATACTGCATACACATTGGGATCATTGTTCCCAGTGCCTGCACCCATCTTCTATTCAGATGAGCATTGTTAGAAAAACTCAAATATGGCCATGTATGATATTTGGGATCTTGGGACTCACCACAGGCTTATAACCATATTTGGGATCTTAAGACTTACCTCATGCATATAATCAGGGCCATCACTACAACTAGGTGAACTAAGGTAGTTGCATTTAGTACCAAGGTCAAGGAGACACCTAAATACTGAATGAGTGATATAGCTATATTTTGGAGGGGCAACACAATCCACTCTTTAACCCTTTGCAGAGAATCATGTCTAACAAGCTTATCATCATAAACCTGTTTCACTAATTTAAGTTCCAATTAGGGAAAGAGTTACTAATTAGTCTATACAACCTGGATTCCCAGTTAAGTCAAGCAGTTAAGCTTTAAACCAGTTTTGTCCTGAAGTAGAGAGATATAGAAACCTCCTCCTGCAAAATCTCTACTCTAGTCTCAATTGTATGAATTCAAAATAGTAGGAAACCCACACTGGTCCTTCACACCAGATCACTAAATAATTATATCAAATTTGGTACTATTTTAAATTCCATTTTAGAACCATTTCTCTCCCCACAACGCTTTCCTAACTTTGGAACAACTTTGAAATCATTCCTGGCCAATCTCTAATACAGAGAAATGAGGAGTGGCGCAAATACCAATAAGTCTTACATGAAATGTCCATATCAATTCCAAGTATGGTGAGTTCTGTGTTCTAGGGGTCTCGTTGTACGTGCAACCTTTGATCCTGTAGTTGATATCCTTAACTTGATAAACAGAAACAGATCATGGTGCAGACCAACATTTTGGGGACCAAGAATTTATTTAAGGAAAAACTCACAATTAATATGAATTAAAAAAGCATATCACCACTCTGGGTAAGAAGAACAGGATGCTGGCGTAACTGATATTCCGAAATAAAACGGGGTCCCTTTATACGTGTAACCTTTGATCCTGTAGTTAATATCCTTAACTTGACAAACGGAAACAGATCATGGTGCAGACCAACATTTTAAGGGACCAAAAAATTTATTTACAGGAAAAACTCACAATTTATACAGATTAAAAAGCATATCACCACTCAGGGTAAAAACAGAACGGGGTGCTGGCGAGACTGGTATTCCAAAGTTACCCTCCCAGATGGTCCAAAGACTCCGCTAGTGGTTCCGGATACCACAAAAGGCAGGATGGAGGATAAATGAAGTCCAGCGTCAGGTCACCCACGGTCAGATAGAAACACCAATTGCTCGATGCGTTTCGGACGCTCAGGTCCTTCCTCAGGAGCATAAAGATGTACAGCAAAAGAACATGTATTTATACCTAAATCTAATTAGACAATAACGTCCACATGGGGAGCTTTCTCCGCCCCAAACAGCCGAACGCGCATCCGCAACCGGAAATGACATTAACCGGAAGCGGAAGTTGTAATGCGTTCCACCGCTGAGATCCGGAAGTTCATTGTGCGTTCCAAATACGTATATGCACAAACGGAAGTCCATACAGTGGTATTCAAATTCCATATTCACAAAAACGAACATTTAGTAGTCCCAAAACAATCCAGACTTAAAAGTATTTCCACATGTAACAAAAAAAAGGTAAATATATATCAATAGAATACCGTAAAAGAATAAAAATAACAACAAACATGTAAAATTACAATGGCAGTGTTAGAGTGATAACAGAGAATGGTAAAAATAGCAGCAGAAGTATTTTAAAAATATTTTAAAGTTAGAGGAACCACTTTAATTCGAATTCTCCATTTAAACCTTCTGGGGTTAGAGTTTTTAAAGTAAAAATCCACCTCATCTCGGCCTTTGCTAATTTACTTTCAACATCTTTATTTTTCCAAGATGAAGTGATACCCTCTATGCCCCAGAAAGCCTTAATAGCAGCAGGATTACAATTGTGGACCTTCTTAAAATGTGCGGACACATTATGACTCTCCAATCCTTTTCTAATATTATAAGTATGTTCCGCCAGCCTAACTTTTAAGTTGCGGCTTGTCTTCCCTATGTAGACCAGGCCACATCTACACTCAAGGCCATATATAACATTTTTTGAGTTACAGGTCAAAAATTCTTTTATCGGGTAAGATTTGCCCCTAACACAAAAATCTTTAATTTTACTTGTGCCCTTAACTAATTTACATATGGTACAGAGTCCACATCTGTGGAAACCAATAGTCCTGATGCTCGTCCTCTTAACTTCATCTATGGCGCTATTAACAAGTTTATCTTTTAGAGATGGAGCACGTCTATATATAAAACTGGGGTTAGTTGGGAGTTTAGACCCAATAACTGGATCCTGTTGAAGAAGCTTCCAGTTCTTCCTAAAAACTGATTCAATCTCTCTATGATGCAAGTTATACTTACTGATGAAAGACCAATTAAAATTTTCATTATTTCTGTCTTTTATTCTTTCCCTTAAAAGGCTTTCTCTATCAGTATTTAGGGCTTTATCTTTAGCCTTTATTACTAAAGCTTTTTCATAACCTTTCTCTAAAAATCTTTCCCCCATTTCATCCATTTGCTCCTTACAGACACTATCCTCTGTACAGTTTCATCTGACTCGTAGGAACTGCCCATAGGGTATGCCGTCGAGCCAGTTCCTATGGTGCAGACTCTGTCTGTCTATGTAACTGTTAGAGTCTGTAATTTTTCTATATGTTTTAGTCTGTAAAGCTCCTTCTTCCTTTACATAGATACATAAATCTAGGAAGGGTAATTCGACCTTACTCCAAATAAAAGTAATAATGATATTAAAATCATTAGAATTCAGTTTTTCAAAAAATATTTTGAGGTCATCATCAGTGCCCTTCCACACCAAAAATATATTGTCAATGTACCGTTGCCATGACACCAGATCCGCACCCAGAACTCCATCACACCAAACTGTTGTATCCTCCCAATAGGCCATGAAGAGATTTGCATAGCTGGGTGCGAATCTGGTGCCCATGGCGGTACCTACCATTTGCAAATAATAATTACCATTATAATAAAAATAATATTACCATTATAATAAAAATCAGACTATATGGCAGAAATTGAAAAACAATTATCTAGTGGGGACACCTATAAGAAATTAAAGAGTGACCCGACTCTAAGAATTCAGAAGGATCTGTTAGATCTCATAAAAGAAGCCGTATCTAACGGCGCTCTTAGTCAATCTGAGTCTGATTTTATTAATATCGCACACCCGTCAGTCCCCACTATTTATGTTCTGCCCAAAGTCCATAAGGACCCCCTCCACCCTCCAGGAAGACCAATCGTCTCTGGTGTGAATAGTATTACATCTAACTTATCAGCTGTGATCGACTCCCATTTGCAGCCACTTGTGAAAGAAACAAAAGCCTACCTTAAGGACACGAGGGATATTCTATGCACTTTGAGTAATTCTGAATGGCAGGATAATTATATTATGGCCAGTGGAGATGTGTCCTCTTTGTACACCATTATTGATGTCAATTTGGGCATCAAGGCAGTGTCTTATTTTTTGGAAAAATCCAATCTATCAACAGATTTACGGATTTTTTTTAATTAAAGGTATTAGGTTTATTTTAATGTATAATTATTTTTATTATAATGGTAATTATTATTTGCAAATGGTAGGTACCGCCATGGGCACCAGATTCGCACCCAGCTATGCAAATCTCTTCATGGCCTATTGGGAGGATACAACAGTTTGGTGTGATGGAGTGCTGGGTGCGGATCTGGTGTCATGGCAACGGTACATTGACAATATATTTTTGGTGTGGAAGGGCACTGATGATGACCTCAAAATATTTTTTGAAAAACTGAATTCTAATGATTTTAATATCATTATTACTTTTATTTGGAGTAAGGTCGAATTACCCTTCCTAGATTTATGTATCTATGTAAAGGAAGGAGCTTTACAGACTAAAACATGTAGAAAAATTACAGACTCTAACAGTTACATAGACAGACAGAGTCTGCACCATAGGAACTGGCTCGACGGCATACCCTATGGGCAGTTCCTACGAGTCAGACGAAACTGTACAGAGGATAGTGTCTGTAAGGAGCAAATGGATGAAATGGGGGAAAGATTTTTAGAGAAAGGTTATGAAAAAGCTTTAGTAATAAAGGCTAAAGATAAAGCCCTAAATACTGATAGAGAAAGCCTTTTAAGGGAAAGAATAAAAGACAGAAATAATGAAAATTTTAATTGGTCTTTCATCAGTAAGTATAACTTGCATCATAGAGAGATTGAATCAGTTTTTAGGAAGAACTGGAAGCTTCTTCAACAGGATCCAGTTATTGGGTCTAAACTCCCAACTAACCCCAGTTTTATATATAGACGTGCTCCATCTCTAAAAGATAAACTTGTTAATAGCGCCATAGATGAAGTTAAGAGGACGAGCATCAGGACTATTGGTTTCCACAGATGTGGACTCTGTACCATATGTAAATTAGTTAAGGGCACAAGTAAAATTAAAGATTTTTGTGTTAGGGGCAAATCTTACCCGATAAAAGAATTTTTGACCTGTAACTCAAAAAATGTTATATATGGCCTTGAGTGTAGATGTGGCCTGGTCTACATAGGGAAGACAAGACGCAACTTAAAAGTTAGGCTGGCGGAACATACTTATAATATTAGAAAAGGATTGGAGAGTCATACTGTGTCCGCACATTTTAAGAAGGTCCACAATTGTAATCCTGCTGCTATTAAGGCTTTCTGGGGCATAGAGGGTATCACTTCATCTTGGAAAAATAAAGATGTTGAAAGTAAATTAGCAAAGGCCGAGATGAGGTGGATTTTTACTTTAAAAACTCTAACCCCAGAAGGTTTAAATGGAGAATTCGAATTAAAGTGGTTCCTCTAACTTTAAAATATTTTTAAAATACTTCTGCTGCTATTTTTACCATTCTCTGTTATCACTCTAACACTGCCATTGTAATTTTACATGTTTGTTGTTATTTTTATTCTTTTACGGTATTCTATTGATATATATTTACCTTTTTTTTGTTACATGTGGAAATACTTTTAAGCCTGGATTGTTTTGGGACTACTAAATGTTCGTTTTTGTGAATATGGAATTTGAATACCACTGTATGGACTTCCGTTTGTGCATATACGTATTTGGAACGCACAATGAACTTCCGGATCTCAGCGGTGGAACGCATTACAACTTCCGCTTCCGGTTAATGTCATTTCCGGTTGCGGATGCGCGTTCGGCTGTTTGGGGCGGAGAAAGCTCCCCATGTGGACGTTATTGTCTAATTAGATTTAGGTATAAATACATGTTCTTTTGCTGTACATCTTTATGCTCCTGAGGAAGGACCTGAGTGTCCGAAACGCATCGAGCAATTGGTGTTTCTATCTGACCGTGGGTGACCTGACGCTGGACTTCATTTATCCTCCATCCTGCCTTTTGTGGTATCCGGAACCACTAGCGGAGTCTTTGGACCATCTGGGAGGGTAACTTTGGAATACCAGTCTCGCCAGCACCCCGTTCTGTTTTTACCCTGAGTGGTGATATGCTTTTTAATCTGTATAAATTGTGAGTTTTTCCTGTAAATAAATTTTTTGGTCCCTTAAAATGTTGGTCTGCACCATGATCTGTTTCCGTTTGTCAAGTTAAGGATATTAACTACAGGATCAAAGGTTACACGTATAAAGGGACCCCGTTTTATTTCGGAATATCAGTTACGCCAGCATCCTGTTCTTCTTACCCAGAGTGGTGATATGCTTTTTTAATTCATATTAATTGTGAGTTTTTCCTTAAATAAATTCTTGGTCCCCAAAATGTTGGTCTGCACCATGATCTGTTTCTGTTTATCAAGTTAAGGATATCAACTACAGGATCAAAGGTTGCACGTAGAACGAGACCCCTACAACACAGAACTCACCATACTTGGAATTGATAAGGACATTTCATGTAAGACTTATTGGTATTTGCGCCACTCCTCATTTCTCTTTTATAAATTCTATTCTCTTGGAATTGTTGTGAAGGTTCCTTTTTGAGTGTGTGGCTGCATGATATCCAGCAGCGCATTTGTTCATTTACCCCTTTTTTGCAATCTCTAATACAATCTTTAGTCTGGTTCAAGAACAGTAACAAAAAATGTATGATTTTTCTTAGAAAATGGCCAATGTTGCTGCATGGAAGCACAAAAACAAAACTTGGCAAGACCCTTTGAATTCCTTACAAATAAGTCACTATATTTGTACCCCTTCCCAAAGATAGATATTAGTAGACTCCAGACTCATCTTTCTCTTATGCAATCCCTTCTCAAAGAGTAAACTCTCAATCATTTAACAATCTATCAGTGACCATAAAGCAAACGGCTATCCCAAAATACAAGCTCAATTGGGAAGAAGACATGGACAGGCCACCAGAGTTAGATATAATAAGGGAAAAAAATTTTGATTTCTTCTATTTTTACTCAAGTCAACAAAAATCCTTATAAAATGTACTACAGCTGGTACTTAGTACCAACCAGACTTACGAGGATCTCTGGCACAAGCTGCACCGAATGCTGTAGAGATTGTTAAGCAATAATGATTTTCTTCCACAGTTGATATACCTCAGCATCTCCGCCATCTCCACCAATATTACCCAAATCTCCATTTCCAAAAATTAATGATCTTTTCTTTTAGATATGCCACTTGAAGGTCTGGCTAAATACTTTGATAAAAGTTACTTCTCAGACAAATCCTTACTGTGAACAGATGTTTAGTAGCTAATCACTGGAATAAACCAACCCACCACCCTCTTTGTAATCAAGTATACACTATGGCAGCCATGGCCAACCTGTGGTTCTCCCAAAAATAATCCTTCAAATTAACTTTCAGCCCTAATGCTGTAACTTCTTAACATCAACACTCACTTTTAGCTTCTTGTAACTTTACTGTAGAAATATATTACTAGTAGCGCACTGTGCAATGTTATGAGAATTAGGCTCTGGATCACCAGGACCCTAATTGTGTGACCTTACTAGGAATGCAATTTAAGATCTTGAGTAAGCTTCAGTTATGCAGGATGCAAAATAAAAACAGTTACCGCAGACAGCATATAATGTCAACAGAAATTATACTGAGCTATTGCCTATGCATGCAGACTTTTTGAATGCACACTTCATGGAGAAGAGAAACAGTCTAGACCAGCTGGTCTGTATATAAGATATAAGGTACATTACTCAGGTATGGCTGTCTAAATCGACCTGGAAAAGGTCGACAGTGACTAGGTCGATCCCAAAAGGTCGACAGGCAAAAGGTTACCACCCAAAAAACTCAAATATGACAAAAAGGGTGACACAGAACAGGTCGACACAGGACAATAGATTTTCAAGTTTTTTTTTTGGTGTTGTTTACTCCATTAGGTGACCGGGAACCTTAATGTACCGCGTCCCCTTGCATGGCTCACTTCACTTACTATGCTACGGGCAGGGTGCCTCGCTATGGTTACTATTCCCATTCATAGTCCACGTGGATATTAAAGTATGAAAAAAGTAAAAAAAAACTAAATAAAAAAATTTGTAAAAAAGTAATGTCGACCTTTTCTTATGCCGACCACTGACATGTCAACCTTTTGTCCATGTCGACCTTTTTACCATGTTGACCTAAAGCCTGTCAACCATTAGTGGTCGACCTGTTGACTGTCAACCTTATGCATGTCGACCTAGCATCTGGATACCACATTCCTCTTGGACAGAAACTTCCACCAGTTATTCTGTTAACAGTGGGAATTTGTCTTCAGGGCAATAGATGAGAAGGTACACTTTAATTAAATACAGTAAAGTAGAGCCATACTGTACATAAATAGTGTTCCGAGTCTTGTACTCATCTGCACACTATAGACATCCAGGCATAGTAAAATAAGTATAGTAATAGTGAGCACAAACATAAGCCCTGTTACACATATCTGTATTCTTATAGTCTCATTAAACACTGAGAGGAAATATAAGCATGACATCACTCCAAAAGATATTACTGTCAGATTGTTTAATAAAAGGAAACTATTAGTAATTGGAATTTATCTTACTATGGCATGCATCTCTTCCAGTAAACACATGCCTCTCATTTCCTGTGGTCATTATTTTTTTTTCATCTTATTGATGTCTAAACTCACTATTATGTTCTGTTACTGTATTGCTCCTCTTCTCTTTCATCCTTGTAGACCTCAGTGACCTTATAGAACATTGATCTTGATGCTTAAACGCCTTAGCTGCTGCTAGCTTTGACAGGAGAGACTTCTGTTAAAGGTATGACTCTTTTGTACATCAAAGCAGATCATATGGTTATTTGACACTGCAAAGCTAAGTTAAATGAACTCGCTAGAAGCAATTACAAGTGCATTAACAGACTAATGGCAATAAATTAAAGTGACGGAGGAATTATATTAATGCGACAGAGGAAAAGTTCAATATTATCACATTTTCAGAATTTTAGATTACCAATCCCCATTGATAGTATTTACTTTATCCATATTGCAGGTTTGTAGTTTATACTGTAATGCACACATTGGGCCAAATGTAATAGAGTGAGAGTTTCAAAAAGTGAGAGATTTGGTAAGGTTTTGCAGGGTTTTTTTTTTAAAGTGGCAGTCATTTACATAGCACGATCAACCTGGTTTTGCAGTGTAAATGATTGCCACTTTAAAAAAAATCTTAAAAATCTTACCAAATCTCCCACTTTGGCCCATGGAGTTTGATCAGGAGTCGCATAATGCTCTGACAACTTTAGCGTCTTTTGTTGTAGTCACATCTGTGACTGTATACTAATGCAGTATCAGTGCTTCCCACAAGTGTGCGTCTGAATGTGCAAGGGCTAGGGCCACCACTTTGTGTATCTGCAACCATCGGAAGCACCATCTGGACTTGCAGCAGCCCCATGCTAGGTTAAAAATCTTAATCAGAGTATGTGCTGTATTGTACATGTGCATAACTAAGGCACCTGAGAGTAAACCAGCCATACCGGGAGGCAGCAATAACTCGGGACCCGCTCCCCACTGATAATGCCGAATAATGTGGACCATTCGGCAGGATTGTGGACTACCTGACGCACATAAGACACAGCTCACCATCACACAGGCAGCTGCCCACCCAGTACCTCTCGCTGTAGCCCTAAGCAGTGTCAGTCTGTCTGAAAAGAGACTGATCACAGTACTGCAATCTCACCTATGTGCTCCGCACAGAAACTGCTGTGAAAACAGAGACAATCTCCTTTGATCACCAACATTTACCGTCACTGCATAGTGACTCCACTTGAAGACATAGAGCCCACCACTGCAAAGTCTTCAGAAGCCCAACTGGACTCACTGGGGGCACTATGGGGCATAACTTGAACAATGTGGCATATGAGGGACATTGTATGGCTTAATAGGTAGACACTGTGCCTCATAGTATTTGTGCACTATGTAGCATACAGTATGGGGGCACCTTGAGACATTGGGTGGGATGCATGAAGAATGCAGAATACATTCCACCAGACTTCGCATTGACATTGCAGTGGTACTAATCACATATGCACTAACATATGCTTATAGTACTGCAAAGGACAGCTCTTCCTATAAGAGCTGTCCTTTGTGATGTGCTCCTGTCACTGGACTTCTGGGTATTGGCCCCGGGAGTCCATCTGCATATGCGGAGACTGAAGCAGCACCCGCGAGGCATGCTAGGAGGGATCCGATTGGATTCCTCTCACAGCATAGTATGGGCATAGGCTTCTATAAGGTTTTAGTGCATTCCGCCCCTAAAATTATTTTGGCGTGGGCTCCTACAAAAGAGTTGCCCTGTGCCCACACAATTCTTAATCCACCCTGCCCATGATATCATTGAAAAGAAGAACATACCCTGGGTTTCTGATTCAATTCTTTGTAATAGCACCTGGCCTGCAGCTTTATGCAAAGCAAGAGTTTCTTACTGGTTCCCAACATACTATATACTAGAGGACCAGGGGCGCTTTAAGAGAGGAGGAGGCCCATGTGCTGCCTCCTGCATTTGGGCCTACTCCTTTCTGCAGACAGTGCTGGAGAATCTGAGCACTAGAGGGCTCAGACTCTACTACGCATGCGCAGATCACCGGGAAAATGCCGCAGAGGCCATTTTCCCAGTGATTTCCCTACCGCACATGTGAAACGCTGTGAAAATGTCTGTTGCGACATTTTCACAGTGATTCCAGAGCGCTGCTGGCATCGGCACAGGACTCCGGAGGGGTAAAAAATTGGTGCAGCATGTGCAGTGGGGGCCACCTCTGGGCCCATGTGCACCGTACACACTACCCCCATTATAGATATGCCAGTGAAGAGGACACTGTTCCTGCTGATAATGGTGCTGAGAATTGATTCCACAAAATGCCACTGCATTGAAAAGCAGATTGCCAATGCATTCCTTTAGACTGAGATTTAAATGCATTCCCTTCTACAGAACACATCTTGGAGAGAATAATACAACAGCATTCCATTAATTTAAAGCCATAAATATACTCCAGAAATATATTTTTATTTCTTAAGTAAATTTATTAGTATAGCTAGACTTCAAAAGTAAAGCATCTATGCTACTATAATATAAATAGATATTCCTCAAAATGCGAAAAAAAAAGCTTGAATGGAATTTTACTATCATGTATAAATTGTTTAATAGCAACTAAGTGTACAATTATCCGAGAATCAATAAGCAATATAGGACAGGGTGAGCGCATTTGGCAAGCCACTATCAAGATCTAATGAAAAGAAAGCAGCCTCTCTCAAATCAATCTGCAAATGAATTAATCATCTAGCTATATACTACAGATAGGAAAATGTTCATATTGTTTTTACGCAGGCTAGTTCCCTGTACAAGGGATTTTGTTTAATTACTGACACTGTATTTCATCTGTGTCTTGGCACTTTTGGCTATTATACTAAGCACTCTGTCTGGACTACCTTGACATTACTACTGTGAACAATGTTGAATGAAGAAGCAGAGATTAAAAAAAAAATAGGGGCCTATGTTATCTTTGCTATGTACTAAATGTAACTCCTAGATATAGAGAACCACTGTCCCTGCGAGTTACATAATGGGCATTTCAGAGAAATCTTTTCCCTTGTCGAAGTACTCCTCCTGAGAATCTGACACTGCACATGTGCATAGTGGGGCTGATTCAGATCCCGAAGGATCTGCATCCTGATGCGCAAAGTACTGATCTTAAGCACTTTTTGCGCATGCGCAGGACCCGTTCTGTGTGTGCGCGAATGGGTGTTGCTGCTGTTTAAGGGAAGGGAAGAGGCCAGGATCTCTGTCATTTGATGGAGATTTCCTGGCCTCTAACGAGGCTCTGTGACATAGGCCTTCAGCGACCTCATGGGTGCTAAGGAAGCAGCAGCGGTAGCTACTCTAACCACATATGAATTAGCCCCAGTGTCAGTTTCCAGAGCTGGTCAGAGGCTGCGGGAGAGGGATGGTAAACTCCCTCTCCTGCAAAAATGCCACAATAGTCATAAAGCGGTTAATTCCATCTGAAGGTGTAGTAAAACAACAGGACCAAATTAAGAAAAGCGTAACTACATAGGGCTCAGAACGTACTCCCCATTGATAATAATGGGGACTGTAGTCTGCAGTGCTAATGAGACTTTTGCAGGAGATTTCTGTGAAATCTCCTGAATTGCTGTTAGTACACAGTGGGTATACATAAAATTATGAAGAAAACTACTGATTCTCCATAATTTATGAAAATGGGCTTGATAAATAGGCCCCTAAATAATTTAGAAATGTCCAATTTACCTGTAAGTATAGCAAGACGGGATGGGTATGAAATCCCAGCTGTAGAGATGCCGGAGGTCAGGAGAATGACAGCAGCATCCCAAAAGTCTAAATACCGACAAAGGGAGGTAAGGAGTCTAACACTCTCCCTACTCTACCTCAACCCTCCTTGTAGGTGCCTAACCCCCCCCCCCCCCCGCACCCACAGCCTAACCCTAACCCCCCAGGGTGACACCCAAACGTAACCCCTATCCCCACACCTTAAACATAACCTACCCCTTTCCTGCACCCTAACCCTAAGTCTTCCAGGGGTTGCCTAACCCTAACCCCCCCATCTCCAGCGTAGTACTTACCCACCCTTTTATCTTGACGATTGTAATCCTGACAGTCGGGTTTCCGGTGTTGGTGTCCTGGCCCTTTTCAGCATTCCATTGTGTGTCAGGATTCCAGCGCCAGGTATCTCGTGCCACGATCCCCACCATCAGGACTGTAACCGCATCCCAGTAAGACTAGACATAAGCATTGTGGCACTGAATAGGTGCAAGTTTGATATATTCTGGCATTGGAAGTAGCATAGTGTCCAACTGCTTTAGTTTCAAAGTATTGTTGTATATAGTTTCAAAAGTATAATTTGTGCCTTAACACTGTAGTAAAGGGACATATGAGGAGCAGTTCAGTGCAGACCTATAATACTGTATATCTAAACTGTTATGAGCAATATAATCGTTATTGCAGCTATTTTCATCTCACCTACAGTTTCTTTTCTTTTTATCGGAGAATAAAAATACAGAACTGGACCCCACGCTACTGCCTCGTCTAGCTCAATAACTGAAATAGCCTGTTTAAAACAATGATAAAAACAGTTGATAAAAACAGTTAAAAAGCATTGAGATGAAGTACGAAAACATAAAACTGTCCAAGTGTAGCTCTCATTCCACAAACACTAGCATTCTGCTTAGACTACAAGGATATAACCCAGCATCCCTCCTCCACATATACAGCATGTATCCCAGCCTCTCACAGGGCTGTTTCACATATCATTTGCATGATGAGATGAATTTTATTCTAGCTTAATAAAGAAAACAAGCAATAATTTGTTTCATGGTAATATGAATAAGGTAGTTTAATTTTACCTCTAAATCAAATCTGAAAGCGGATAATAGCTGCGACCAGAATCACTTGCAGATGATGGACCTGGAGAGGTGTATTTTTAATTAGTTTTGAAAGCTGACAAAGCTTAAAAATCAAAAGCACGCTCCTCTGCTGAATCTGCAGGAATACAATCTGTTAATACCAGCACATCTACACATCACTGAAAATATGTTTTTTCTTAGCTGTAAGATAGGCACTTTCCATGTTGGGGGTCTCTCCTAATGCCCAAAAGGTTAAATCTTCATATTGTGAAAAATAAATGTTGCATATTATTATAAGGCATATCCTGGGAATGGATTTATAGGAATACTAAAGTACAATAATGTAACATTTCCCAACACGTCATTTACTATAAGATTACTGCAAATGGATAAAATGTTTCTGTATTTTGCTCACAGTCTAATTACATGTTCCGAGTCCTTGGCTCGGCAGCAAAAGCGAATGCTTTCAAGCAAAGCTATTTGATAAACATATAGCAAATAAATGAAACCTACAGGAGAGGCAATGTGCACAGTGCCCATCTAATTATAGATCCATGCGGTAGATTATAAAATGAGTATACTATAAAGTATGTTGCAACTAGTAAGAATACTATGCTAAGAGATGTTTTATTACCAACAAAAGAAATGACTGAGCTGTTGCTTGGATTTTGGTCAATATGTTAATGCAGGGGTGGGCAAAGTACGTCCCGCGGGCCGGATGCGGCCCGCGAACTGAACCTGCCCGGCCCCATACCTCCCATCAGTGTGCAATGACAAGCGGCCCGACTGGCTGAGCTGCTTGTCATTGCACTGCATTGCCTCCCGGCGCCACTGAGGAAGCTTGGTCATGTTGGGTACCGCTGGCCGGATTACCGTGACCTCAGGCACTGTTGGGGGTGGAGCCAAAGGTAGAACCTCAGCGTGGATGTGGGTGGTATGCGGCAGGCAGTTTGAATACATGCAGCAGCACAGGCACAGCACCTTCTGTGCTCGGGAAAGTGCACCTAAGTAAGGTACATGCTTGGAGGGAGGGGACAGATGGGAGGGAAGATGATAGCTGTTATGTAGCCCATACACTTGTGTGATATCAGGTACAATCCTTCGATTTCAACCACATCTGTGAGATAAATCAAAGGATTGTATGCACATTTTAGGTACCATGCGACGCAATGCATGGTCACGATATTTTCTGTGCAGCCCTCGAGTATTCGCTGGAAAGTGTAAGTGGCCCCTCAGCTGAAATAATTGCCCACCCCTGTGTTAATGTGTAATGCAGGCAGTTCTCTCACAGAATTATTAGATACATGAAATTACCGTATATACTCGAGTATAAGCCGACTTTTTCAGCACGTTTTTTTGTCCTGAAAAAGCCCCCTCGGCTTATACCCGAGTCAGTGGAAGGAGGGACACGGAGGGCACAGCGCGCGGCTCTCCTGTGTCCCTCCGGGGTCTCCGTCTCCAGCGGCGTGTGTGTATGTGTGTGTGTTAAATGAACTGCCCGTTCGTGAGCTCTGATTGGCTCACGAACCGGCACTTCATTTAACACATACACGCCGCCGGAGACCGAGACGCAGGAGGGACACAGGAGAGCCGCGCGCTGTGCCCTCCATGTCCCTCCTTCAGAAGACAAGGCGGGAGCGATGGAGGGTGTAAGTACCCTTCCTGGCACTGTGGGGCATATCTGGCAGCATGAGGGCACATCTGGCACTGTGGGGCATATCTGACATATCTGGCAGCATGAGGGCACATCTGGCACTGTGGGGCATATCTGGCAGCATGAGGGCACATCTGGCACTGTGGGGCATATCTGACATATCTGGCAGCATGAGGGCACATCTGGCACTGTGGGGCATATCTGTCATATCTGGCAGCATGAGGGCACATCTGGCACTGTGAGGCATATCTGGCAGCATGAGGGCATATCTGGCATATCTGGCACTGTGGGGCATATCTGGCAGTATGAGGGCATATCTGGCAGTATGAGGGCTGTGTACAGCTAGAGCTGCATTTCCCACCCTAGGCTTATACTCGAGTCAATGAGTTTTCCCAGGTTTTTGTGGTAAAATTAGGTGCCTCGGCTTATATTCGGGTCGACTTATACTCGAATATATACGGTACCCCAAAAAATTTTTATGATACCCTTTTTGAACAACACATTTTATAAAAACCAATACAATTATAAACTCAAACTAGCACACTGAGGTAATTTCAATATCTATCTATCTGTCTATCTATCTTTCTGTCTATCTATCTATCTATCTATCTATCTATCTATCTATCTCTTTAAAATAACAGCACACACTCACCATGGTTAGTGGACATCGTTCTCAATCAATGATGGGTTTCAGTGGTTAAAACACACATTTGCTTACAGGCGATCTGTTTTTATATATATATATATATATATATATATATATATACAGGTTGAGTATCCCATATCCAAATATTCCAAAATACGGAATATTCCGAAATACGGACTTTTTTAGTGAGAGTGAGATAGTGAAACCTTTGTTTTTTGATGACTCAATGTACACAAACTTTGTTTAATACCCAAAGTTATTAAAAATATTGTATTAAATGACCTTCAGGCTGTGTGTATAAGGTGTATATGAAACATAAATGAATTATGTGAATGTATACACACTTTGTTTAATGTACAAAGTTAAAAAAAATATTGTCTAAAATGACCTTCAGGCTGTGTGTATAAAGTGTATATGAAACATTAATACATTCTGTGCTTAGATTTAGGTCCCATCACCATGATATCTCATTATGGTAGGCAATTATTCCAAAATACGGAAAAATCCGATATCCAAAATACCTCTGGTCCCAAGCATTTTGGATAAGGGATACTCAACCTGTATACAGGTTGAGTATCCCATATCCAAATATTCCGAAATACGGAATATTCCGAAATACGGACTTTTTTGACTGAGAGTACAATAGTGAAACCTTTGTTTTTTGATGGCTCAATGCACACAAACTTTGTTTAATACACAAAGCTATTAAAAATATTGTATTAAATGACCTTCAGGCTGTGTGTATAAGGTGTATATGAACCATAAATGAATTGTGTGAATGCAGACACACTTTGTTTAATGCACAAAGTTATAAAAAATATTGGCAAAAATTCCGTTCAGGCTGTGTGTGTAAGGTGTATATGTAACATAAATGTATTCTGTGCTTAGACTTGGGTCCCATCACCATGATATCTCAGTACGGTATGCAATTATTCCAAAATACGGAAAAATCCGATATCCAAAATACCTCTGGTCCCAAGCATTTTGGATAAAGGATACTCAACCTGTATATATATATATATATATATATATACATTTCTAAACATTCATAAATGTTTCTTTTGGATCTGGAAGTACAATATCGATTTTGATCGATTATAATCGATTTTAAATCGGTCAAAATCAACCTTTAGTAAATTTCCCCCCTGGACTGTTTAGAATTAATACTAATTTCAGTCCATACTTCCCAATTTATGGAGTAGCAGTTTCGGAACTTCTGTGCGCCAAAGGTGTGTGCACCCAAAAAGGGGGTGTGGACTCGGCAGAAGGGGGCTGGGCTTCATGGGAATTCCACAATCGTGAACCACAACTACTGTCTTTGTTATTGTGGAGTCATGTTAAGCACTCTATGAGCTGCTGGCATGCCCCCAGTCCCGTCGTCTCCCAAGAATAGACACTGGGAGCATGATCACAGCATCTATTTACTGCTGATCTACTAATAGAGCAGTAAGTGACAGGAGGCCTCCCAACTGCCCCCCACCCCCACCGCAGGACACTGCGGCCCGTGGGTGGGACAGTCCCAAAATAATGGGACAGTTGGGAGGGATGATCAATCTAATACATTCCTCTCAGTTTACATTATTTCTAAAAGTAACAAAAATACATAATGAGTAAAAAATAAATAAGCATAACAAACCTTTCTTAAACAATCTACTGAGTACAGTATATGGCAAGCCAAACCAAGGTGTATGTGAACGCAGCTGTAGATATCACACACATTCATTTAAAAAATTCTCCAAAGTTAAATTTAATATAAAAATCATGTATGCTACTCTGCCATCTCATGTACGAAGTGCAAAATGGCCGAAGCACAGCAAAAAATACTCTTTGGTGACCAATCAATTACGCATAAAAGATAACTCTATCCAGATACTGTTTATGTATTAATGAGTCACAAAAGAAGTCTGGATGGACCAATGGTGCTATATCTTAAAATAAATGTCAGTTTTATTAAAATGTGAGACCTGCTTTAGATATTCAAGATTTGGCTATATAATGTCACAACAGTATATTATTTAATGAATCATTTCAAGTACATGGCATTTTGGGTAATGTTAGCCCTTGGTGATAATAATGTTTGAAGTAAAGCCTAATGGGTTATTTCATGTAGATGTGTCATATCACCACAAAGGAATCTCTTTCTTAACGCTTCCATGCAATATACAGAACAAATCACCAGTTATGAGTAAAACAGGAAATGGAACACTCATTACTGCAGCGTCTTTTAACAGCATCTGTAACCAGCATTAATTCAAATTCAAATTTGCATGTGGAATTAAATTTTACTGGCCTGTATTGTGTTAAAATAAGGCTTTGAAAATTATGGAATACATTTTAAATGAGCACAAATTAGCTAAATTCTGCATGAATTTCCTTTTATGTTTCACTGATCTCCAAAAGCAGATCCAATAACTGTAATTTACAGGCCCCTTAAATGCTCTGCGAACATCAGCATAGAGAAAAGCACAATATTAAAAATGATGCAGACATTATTCATTGCAACTATGGCAATTCATATAACAACTTAATGACTGGCTTTCCCATGCTACTCTATCATTATATTTCAGTCATCACTAAGATGATCAAGGGTCTATTTTTTATTGTACTTATTTTATGATTTTGACTAGGGGTCCACATGTGCTAGAGAAAGTAACTGCATAATATCATTACAGGTTGAGTATCACATATCCAAATATTCTGAAATACGGAATATTACGAAATACAGATTTTTTTCAGTGAGAGTGAGATAGTGAAACCTTTGTTTTCTGATGGCTCAATGTACACAAACTTTGTTTAATACACAACGTTATTAAAAATATTGTATTAAATGACCTACAGGCTGTGTATATAAGTTGCATATGAAACATACTGTAATTGAATTGTGTGAATGTACACACACTTTGTTTAATGCACAAAGTTAGTAAAAATATTGGCTAAAATTACCTTCAGGCTGTTTGTATAAGGTGTATATGAGACATAAATGCATTCTGTGCTTAGTCTTAGATCCCATCACCATGATATCTCATTATGGCAGGCATGTCCAAACTGCGGCCCTCCAGCTGTTGAGAAACTACACATCCCAGCATGCCCTGACACAGGTTTAGCATTCTCTGACAGCAAAACTGTGTCAGGGCATGCTGGGATATGTAGTTTCACAACAGCTGGAGGGCAGCAGTGTGGACATGCCTGCATTATGGTATGCAATTATTCCAAAATATGGAAAAATCCGATATCCAAATATTTCTGGTCCCAAGCATTTTAAATAAGGGATAATCAACCTCTATTGTGCCATGTGTGGGACTCATGTTTTATATACATGCAATCCCTGTTTACTACAAATATGAGATGCTCACAGGGCACACATTGCTCTGACATCATATATACAGAGGGTATGGACAATTTGTGTGAAGAATACATATTGAAAATTCAGAAGGACAGTAACTATGGGAGTACAAGCAGTTTCGCTGCACAGAGTGCAAAGCATGTGGGCAGCACCATCGCCACCCCACAGCCCTTGTGTCTGGCTAGCATGGTGCCTAGAAGGGCACCCTGCAGCCAGTATCACAGCCAGTTTCACTGGACACTCTAGACAGGCATGCTGCACTATACACTCTAGACAGGCAACTGTACAGCAGCTCAGAGCTACCTCAGGACATTTCAAGAAGTGCTGCACATCCTGGTGCTTGGTGGCGTGGTGCTAGGGACCAGTACAGGGGGCATAGAACCCTGTTACGCTGCTGTCAGAAGGAAAAAGTGACTTTACTGGTGTGCAAGGTGATTACAATGATTCCTCTTTTTCAAAATAAGATATGCAGGTAAGATATGCAGCTACATTATATTTGTAGATACTCAATTTCTGAATTTGTCTTAATCAAATCCTTAGCATACTGTAGAACATGCAGTAACATGCTTGACAAGATGAAACGCGTTGTATCTGCAGTAAAGGGTAACTACTGTATATACACAGAATAACAGCATAACATGTAACTATATACAGTGGCATCACAAGGGGGTGCAGGGGGTGTGAGCCACACCAGGTGACAAAGTTTGAGTGGGTGGCACCAAAATAGCAGAGCTGCTTCCTTGTGTGAGTGCACCTAACAGCCCCTAGCCCTCACAGTGCCACACTGTATATTTACTAAAGCATGGGTTTATAAAAGTGGAGATGTTTTCCATAACAACCAATCAGATTGTACTTTTCATTTGTCTAGCACCTTCTAGAAGATAGTAGCTGGAATCTGATTGGTTGCTATGGGCAACATCTCCACTTCTATAAATCTGCACTTTAATAAATATACCGCTGAGTGTCACCCACCCAAGTGTTGCCGCTGGCAGTGTATGGGAAAGAAATATATATATATACATATCAGAGTAATTAGATATTGGTGAACTGCTAAAAAAAATCTATTTCGTTTTTTAATTTCTTTAGATCCTTCTGTATTAACTATTCACAAATATTTTTTGTTAACTAGTAGCGCAATATATAGTTATGCTGCATTTGTTTGCTATTAGTTTATAAGTAAGGTTTATTTAGTTATTAATGTACCACATAATTGGTACAATATAAATTGCAATTACAAATAACTATTGTGGGGGCGTGGCCTGGCAGCCATATTGTGTAGACGCAGGGTAATAGAGCTCCTGGATATATCCAACTTTGTGCCCTCTTTCAGCGCTCTAACTGCCACACTGAGCCCCTTATAACGCTGCCTCAGTTTCCCTGCACTTTTGTGTACTGGGGTGGAGATTGCGGAGCTGGAGGGGTTTCTTGAACCCTCCTTGCAGGTTGCGGTCTCCCCTATCTATAAGCCGGGACCTGCATTTAGGAAGAGCCACCGGGCCTCTGGAGGACGGATTCCTGCCCGCTCAGAAGACCCGCTCTCGCTTGTTGCTGTCTGGCCGCACGCGCCGGAAGAGATGAGCCACTCTGTTCATCATTGCAGGGTCCCGCTGGTCGTATCGACACCCCAGTCTCTGAACCGCTGCCGGCTCGTGTGACATGCGCGGCACCACACGGGAGGGTTTATGCGTCCTCACACTGCTCTATTAGCCGGGGAGGAGTGTACACACTACCACAGACACCTCCATTCACTAGGGGAGGTTAAGTTCCTGGAGCCCACAGTGTCAGCGGTTACTCATCTGGTTTGGTCAGCAGGGAGCCTTACCCCTATCCTGTGAAGTTCATCTAAGCTCAGGATGGATTATTATAGAGAATTTGACAGGCTCATATGCCCCATGGTGCAATATTCAATTGATATATGGATGGAATATAGTTTGCTCTTAATTATTATTACTTCTCCCTGTTTTCCATTTGAATAAGATTGCATGCACAGGGGCTCCATCTCCATCCATCACTCGGAGTACTACCACAGCAAATACAGCTTCCCAGGATTTATGAACAGACTAGCACCATGAAAAAGAAAAAAGTGATGCGCTTCATATAATATGTATCTTATATATTAGATGTAATATGGTGTCTGCTTTTTCTCAAAGATGCAATAAATATTCATAGAATCTGCTTTATAAAATAAAATAGTTTTTACTTCAATTAATAAACAATTTATTACATTTAAAAAAAACCTGTAAATTCAAGGAGTCAATTATTGTGTTCCACACACTCAATTAGAAAACAAAATATACTCTAGCGCTGTATAATTAATGGCAACAATATAGCTCATATGACACTAAACAGACTCTTTCAAATCTGCTACTTCACAAAGTGTCAACTGTAACAAATACTGACAAGTTCACAGAGAGAGTCTCTCAGATCCTCCTGCTACTGGCGTCCCAGTGCAGAGGATTGCTGCTGTGAAATATTTACCCGAACCTGCGGGAATAGCCAGTGATGCAGACACCAAGAGAGAAACACGTGTAGCTTGCAGTCAGTGCGCCCACCGCCGGCACTATTAATGGTGCAGATCTCTGTCCTGGCGGGCGGGTATATGGTGCTCAAATTACCGCTGATGCAGTGTAGTCGCTGGAGAGGGTGCAGTCTCTGTCCTGGCTAGCGGATAAATGAGCTCCTGTTACCTCTTCCAATGAAGCCGCTAGAGACAGCGCTAGAGACAGCACTTGTAGAATTGCTTCCGTCAGTGTGTAGATACAAACAGGGAAATGACGTCAACACGTTTCGTCCCGTCACAACTCGGGACTTCCTTTTTCTTGTTTAGTTCTGTGAGGATCTAGCTAATCCTTTAGTGTGTGCAGCTGATGTTTAATTAATTAACCAATTATCTTAGACAAATTTGCACCGGGAATCGAGGTGTGCTTACCTCTAGACCAGCACCATTGCTTTTTAATATTTCTATAACTTTTTTGTTTTTATGTGGCACAGTGCACTGATTTTTCATTATATCTGTGGCATTCTGTGCGATGTCTGCCAGATTATCAATAGTACCTGATTCAAAAGGGGAGACAGTAATTGGTGTCATCTATGCCTTAACACTGCAGGCTTCTTCTGTTTATTAAATACATATAAGTGTTTCTTCTGGATGGCCCTATGATGAAACGACATGCAAACAAGACTACTGCGACAACCCCGGTCAAGTCACATCATCTGCTGCTTTCCATAATCTCTTTGGAGTCCTTGTGGCCGCTAATAGTGTCCCAATGGCATTGTCTCCTTCAGCTCTGGTATCTGAAGATTCAGAGAGTTGTCAAATCCCATAGACCCAACCTCCCTCTCCACAACAGCGCTCTCAAAAAGGGAGTTCAGAGATTTTTGAAATACTGAATCACCTACGCTCCCTTCCTACTAGGCAGGACTTGCAACAGGATTTGCAGTCGCTTGAACAGAGAATTCAGGAAGCGGTTAAGATACGTATGGACTCCATTCAATCAGATTTAACTCACATTGGCAATCGAGTGGCAATGCTGGAGGATCATACTGAACAAATAGATTCTAAACTGAGCGATGTTGACAAAGTGATTAATCTACAATCTCATTTACTACTCGATATTCAGATGAGATTGGATGACATGGACAACAGAGGCCTCCAGAATAATCAGAGAGTGAGGGGTGTTCCGGAAGATGTTCCACAAGGGGGCATAATTGATGTTCTCACAAAAATCTTCAGTGAGCTTCTGAAGTCTGATCCCAATGAGGAGATTAAGTTTGATTGTGCCCATAGGGCCTTACGTCCCAAGAGTCTACCTTCAGAATGGCCAAGGGACATTATCTGCCGGCTACACTACTTTACAGTTAAGGAGAACATTCTACAACATGCATGCCGTGCTCAGGAAATTAATTTTAATGGCAATTCCATCAAAATATTCCAAGACCTCTCCTGGCATACTCTGCAACAACGATGTTTATTGTGCCCAATTATGGAGGAACTCCGCAAAAAGAATTTGAAATTCCGCTGGGGGTATCCCCTTAGTATTCAGGTCATACTTGACAGATCTACCCATGCGGTTCATAAGTCAGAGGATGTCCAGAAGTTTTGTTCTGCTCTGCGTCTTCCTTCAGTGGATTTTCCAAATTGGATGAACCTTCCCTTGCTGCCAACAACATCTCTACCCAGACAGGAACGATGGAAGACCCCTCGTTCCTCCAGGAGACAAAGATTCAGCTCTCAGGCATTGGAAGATGCTGCAGTGCCTTGATGAGTATTTCATGTGTTTGTATTCTACCCATTTAGGTTTGCCTGCCCCTTGAGTTTGTGGGTGGCTCCTCATGGAGCAGTCAGGGTTCTTCATACTCTCTGAGGGTTCTTTGATTATACTTGCCGGGAGGGTTGTTTTTTAGTTACAGTTTCTGAAGTATTAGACAGTTTATCGGTTTAGACCACTTTGTGTTCTCCCCTCTGCCATATAGTAATTTGCTCATCTGTACAAGTGGTTAATATGTTATGCTACCAGTAGTAAGAATCGTTATATATGTTACTGGGCTGCTGACCTTACATGTGATCTTATGCATACTATATATCATTGATAACAGAAGTACTTCTTTGTTGACCTCTATTCCTTACCTCTTCTGTTTCTATTTCGGGGCTTCAGGGTCACTTCTCTCTGACCCTAAGACGTTTTTCAGTTACCTATAGTTTACCATCACTGATACACGTCTTTAAGGATGGTTTAATCCCTTTCTTTCATCTTTGCACTCTTTTTTTAAACATTCTCTTTTCTTCTTTTCCTTCCTTACTTTTTCTCTTCTTTCCCCTTCTTTTACAGGAGTTGGTGTTTTGGGATTTTTTCATGCATATCAACTATCTGTCTAGTGCAGAGGTTCTCAAACTCGGTCCTCGGGGGCACACACAGTGCATGTTTTGCAGGTCTCCTCACAGAATCGCAAGTGAAATAATTAGCTCCACCTGTGGACCTTTTAAAATGTGTCAGTGAGTAATTAATACACCTGTCCACCTGCTGGGTTACCTGCAAAACATGCACTGTGTGTGCCCCCCAGGACCAAGTTTGAGAACCTCTGGTCTAGTGGCTAAACTTAAGCTTTCGTCAAATAATGTTAAGGGTCTCAACATCCCCGAAAACACTCTTGCCTATTGCACACCCTACATATGGACAAGACTGATATAGCTTTCCTACAGGAGACACATTTTAAAAGGGGTTCTGCTCCACGTTTGTTGTCCCGATATTTTCCAACAGACTACTTCAATGATTTCACAGGTGCCAAGGCTAGAGGGGTAGCTATTTTATTTGCAAAACAACTCTGTATATCAGACATGCAATAAGTCCCTATTGGTGATGGTAGAGGCCTTCTAGTGAAGGCGACTATTGTGTCTCAGTGTTACATTTGTTAACCTGTATCTGCCCAATCAGGGCCAGACTTGACTCTTCTGTAGGTCTTTAGAATCAATAGAATGCCATATTGAGGGGAGTCTGATAGTGGGGGTTGATTTTAACTGGGCCGTAGAACCACTTTTGAACACCAGGGGTTCACCACAATATTCTTTTAAGGAGACAAGGCAATTTAGAATGATCTTACATGAATTTCAACTTGTGGACACACACACACACACACACACACACACACACACACACAACAATACATATTAGCATATAGATTATTTTTGCATTGGACATTCCTGTTTGGATACATTGTTGGAATTGGTCAGATCACAGAATTCGATCATGCCCCCATTTCCTTAACCTTACGTTTAGACCCTTTAGGACCTCATCAGTGGCATTGGAGATTCAATGAGCAACTTCTTATAGATCCTTATTGTAAAGCCTAGCTTCAGGGGTTTATTGATGATTATGTTGCTTCTAATGTGACTGACAATGTCTCCCTGATGACGGTCTGGGAAGCTCATACATGTGTTATCAGAGGATGTTGTATCCAGTTGGGTACTTACCTTAAGAAACAGAAAAAGGAATGTAGGGAGGCCCTTTTGTCTAAAATAAAGTCATTAGAAACAGCACTTAAGAGCACTGGTGACTCAAAATTTTTTATACAACTACAGGCAGCCAAAACATCATTGAATTCTCTGTTGAATAAGGGGGTGAAGAGGGGGGCTTAGGCGCTGCAGACATACTTACTTTCGGTCGGGTAATAAACCCGGGAAGATGTTGGCGAGAGCCCTCAGAGTACAGAGATCCCTTATGTATATCCAGAAAATGAAGGATTCTTTGGGTCTGGTACGTGTCACGGATGGGGATATCGCCACCATCTTCCATGACTACTATTCGGAATTGTATAACCTTACCCAGGCCTGCCCAGATACATTCAGAATGACTCATTTGGAGGATATTGAGTTCCCGTCTCTTCCTGAAGAGGTGTCACAGGCTTTGGACTCCCCGTTTACTGAGGATGAATTAAAGGACGCCATTCAGGCGTCTCGTAATGGGAAAAGCCCAGGCCCTGATGACTTTCCGATAGCCTATTACAAATCTTTTCAAGATAAATTACTCCCACTGTTATTACAAGCTTGTAATGCAGTGTCATCCCAGACGCAGTTTTCGAACCAATCCCTAGCCGCACATATCACTGTCATCCCTAAAGAGGGGAAGGATCCATGTCTACCAGCCAGTTACAGGCCTATTTCTTTAATTAATGTAGACATTAAGCTCTATGCCAAATTAATAGCTAACCATTTAAAGCCACTTCTCCCTAGTATTATCCACTTCGACCAAGTGGGATTTATCCCAGGTCAGGAGGCTAGAGACAATATGATTAAGGTAATAGATTTGATATCTCATGTGACCACCAATAATATTCCTCTATCGGTGGATTCAGAAAAAGCGTATGACAGAATTGATTGGGATTTTATGGAGGGGGTTCTACGAAAGCTGGATCTAGGACATACCTTTCTACATAAGATACTTGACCTATATAGAGCTCTGTCGGCTCAGGTGAGGATCAATGGCATACTGTCCAAGCCGATACATATCTCAAACAGCACAAGTCAAGGCTGCCCGCTTTCCCCATTGATCTTTGTGCTTTGTATGGAAGCTTTGGCGAGAGCAATTAGAGAAAACCCGGAACACAGGATTAAAAATTGTGTCTCTTTGCTGACCATTTGCTAGCCGCTATCACCAACCTATTGATGTCTCTCCCAAGCTTGATGGGAGAACTGGGCCATTTCAATAATCTATCCAATTTTAAGATAAACTATACCAAATCCGCGGCTCTCAATGTTACTTCCAGGAGCGAGACGGTAGATTTACTTTCCACCTCATTCCCCTTTAAGTGGAGCTCCTTGCATATTCGATATCTTGGGATTCAGATTCCAAAAAACCTAGATAATTTGTTTGCACTGAACTTCACAATGGTTAAAAAAGATAAAAACGGATCTCTCTCGTTGGCTTCCGCAAAATAATTCCTGGCTAGGACGTATTAATGTTATAAAAATGAATGTGCTCCCCAGACTTCTCTATTTATTTCAGACTATCCCCATTTATCTCCTTTCACAATTTCTTTCATTATTACATAATACCCTGTGTGACTTTATGTGTGTGTGTGTGTGTGGGGGGGGGGGGGGGGTAGAAACCCCGATTTAAACATCAAACACTTTTTAGACTCAAGTCTCAGGGTAGAAGACAACTACCCATGGTTTTAACCTATTATCAAGCGTCCCTATTAAGTAGAATTTTGGCCTGTACGAGAGACCTAAGGGGTAAAAAATGGGTGATGATAGAATCAATCTCTGCCAAATCACATTTAAATTATATTCCCTAGTGTTCGAAGGTATCTCGAATTGTCAACCCTACAGTAGGTCCCACTTTGATGATGTGGAGGAGATTACGGAGTAAGTTGAATATCTCATCACTGGTGTCCCTGGTGACCCCTATTGTACATAACCCGGCCTTCAATCCAGGCATCTCAAACAGGGCTGCTGCACCCTGGAAAGCGGCTGGACTAACTAGGATAGGTGATTTGCTTATAGAGGGTTACTTTAAATCTTTTCAAAGCTTAATGGTTGATTCCGGTCTCACTGAGTCGGAATTTTGGTTCTATATCCAAGTACAGCATTTAATTTCCTCTTTAAAGGTGCCTCATAGATGGGGGATAGATCCAGCTAAGTTTGAAAAGCTTTGTGTACAATCGCTCTCTCACATCCATGGCCTCTCTAATACAGTATATATCAAATTTGCATTTTCGCGTCATTACCCTCCAGTCCAACTTATCAAGTTTAATGGGATAGAGACTTCTTTCTTAAGGTAATTGATATAGATTGGGATAAATCCTACCAGGCTGCTAGTGCATGCTCATCTAGTATGGATGTAGTGGAGACTCAATTTAAATTACTATCGAGGAGGTATTGCTGTCCTACCATAGTACACAAGTATTGTACCGGAGTATCTCTCTTGTGTTAGAGATGTGCAGGGGACCTTGATTCATATCTGGTGGGATGGCCCCAGGATTATTCCCTTTTGGGACGGAATAAAAAAATTATCGTCGGAAATCTTGGGTTACCCTTTCCCTCTGGATTCAGACTTCTGGTTATTATCCCACTCAAAGATTCTCATCTCCAAATATAAAAAGTCCTTACTGAGACATATTAATAGCACAGCGAGAGCTGTAGTGCCAACCCACTGGCGCTCCTTGAAGCCAACTACTATGTGGGTTTGGTGTCAACGCATGGATATCTACATGTCAATGAATGAAATGTACTTTTTGATGCCCGAGAAGCACGGCACATTTTTGGCTACCTGGCATGATTGGATGGAGTTTAAATCGATCCCCTCCTGTAGGGCCCTGGCACCTGTGGAATATTATTGAACTAACTTATTGTTTCATGTATTGGGTGTGGATACAATTTGCATGGACAATTGTCCATGCAAATTGATATCTTTATCTCTCTTTCATTAGAGAGTTCTATAAGTTCAGTATAGTATTTTTGTCACCGGATAACTGCTCCTCCTCTGTCTTCTTCTTTCTATTCCTGTTACTCCTTACTCTCTCATTTCCTTTAATCCTAAATGCACAAGATTACAGTTTTCTTTTTCTTTTCTTTTGATACCTCATATAGTTTATTTTTACTACAATGTTTGATTAACATTATTGTGTCCTTCCATATTGCATCAAAATAACACCAAGAATTTGTATGTGAATGTTTTCATTCTCCTCTTGTTTATGTTCGATGTAAGCCCCCTTTTTTGTAATCGAATACTTTATATGTTTTGTAAGGCTTGTATTTTATATACATTGTCTGTATTTTCCTTATGGATTTAAAATTGAAAATAAAGAATTTATTTAAAAAAAAGAAATAACTATTGTGGTATATATTTGACTAAAAATGCCAAAAATGTTATCAAATACATTTAATGATAAAAACTAAAATGATGATCAAACTAAAAATAGCACCAGAATATAGTATATAACAGAGGTTCCCAAACTCAGTCCTCAAGGCACCCTAACAGTCCAGGTTTAAAGGATTTCCATTGCTGAGCACAGATGGTTAAATCAAATGAACTGATGTCTTAATTAAGACACATGTGCTAAAGTATGGTTATTCTTAAAATCTGAACCATCAGGGTGCCTTGAGGACCGAGTTTGCGAACCTCTGGTATTTACCTGTATATTAAGAAGGTTTGCATAGTGTAAGTACAGTAGATCATTGGAATTGATACAGTAATAATAAAAAAGTAATGCACTTGACTGATTAGTGGCCATTAGTGTGCATACAATTAAAAATATCTTTATTCGGCCTGAAACTGAATATTTTCATGTGTAGTGCATTTAGGGGGTCATTCCGAGTTGATCGCACGTAGCAACTTTTTGCTGCTCATGCGATCAACTAGATGCCGCCTATGGAGGAGTGTATTTTAGCATAGCAAGGCTGCCCTTGTGCACTTGTGCAGCCCTGCTATGCTAAAAAAGTCTTGTGTAAAAGAAGACTAGCCCTGCAGTTACTTACCCTGTGCGATGGTTCCAGCGATGAAGGTCCCGGTATTGACGTCAGACATCCGCCCTCCAAACGTCTCGACAAGCCTGCGTTCGGATCTCTCTTGCACCGAAAATGGTGAGTAGACGCCCCGATCCACCTCCCACCTGTCAATCTTCTTGCGTTCTGCGCTGCAACCGCTTTTTTTCATTCCCGGCATCGTTGCCCAGCGACTACCGTTGCTGAGCAACGATGCTCCTGCGCATTGCATCCGCCACGCATGCGCAGAACCAACCCGTTCACACCGCTGCGATGAACCGCAGCGTGTGAACGGGTCGGAATTACCCCCTTATTCCTGCCAGTAACCTATTAAATAGGTGGTCTTCCAATCCAAAGGATCTTCTGGACTATGAGTAGGAGCTTTAGTGCATGTTTGGTGTAGCTAGCATAAATTGAACTACAGATTTTGTTTGTTAGCATTAGTTTTAGCTTTTGTTATTTTAGTTTTGCATTTCTTTCTGATTTACAAATCTATTTCAATTAATATATTAATATATTTACATAATTGTATTAAATATTTATTTAAAAATTAAATTGTATTAATTGTTAGTTTATTTTGTAATTTATATAGTGTAAATTACAATTAGGAATGATATTGTGGTATATATTTGGATGCCTTGGTTATCAGCAGGGTTGGCTGATTAAACCAAATGTTTGTTTGTTTATTTATTTATTTATTTAAAAAAACACTATGTTTTTTTTTTGTCTTGCTGTGATTTCATAAAAAAAGCATATTATCAGGGAATCCACCTGGTATTATGCCACATTCTTGTTTCTTGTGGTCTTCATTTGAGTGAGGTGAATCAATGCAGTAAATTCCCACACAAGAGATACATAGGGAGGGTGCAAGGGTCACCCATATCAGAGAAGTACTAATCTGTCTAGCATCAGATAATACTCCTCAAACTCCTTCCCTAACAATCCTATAGGACAGTAAAAAAACACAACTAATATTCTCAATCTTAAAGGGTAAACAACTCCAAGACAAAATACAGAGGCAATACACAGAGAAATAACTCATGGTTTAATCTCAACCATATTTATTTCAATTCAAAACCTTCAGTCCTATTGAGATGTCTCTCAGTGTGCTTTGTATGTTTTAATATGTTTAGTTTATCTACATACAGTATATTCAGATGTATTAGGAATACCAAAAATGGTTATATTAAATGATGTAAAATTAATCATATCAAAGCATAATAACTTTGTATTGCTAATGTTAAAAATAATGAAAATATGGTTGATCAAGGTTTCTAATACATAGCAATGATGGGCAGTATTAATATAATAAGCAGAATTCATTTGTTTTCAATAAAAATTAATGCAAATAAAAGGGTTTATAACAAAAACTGGTTTAAAAAAAAGGGTATTTTTTTTCAACCCTTGATAACATACAATTTTATGGTATATTACAGGTTGAATCTCCAATATCCCAAATGCCTTTGACCTGAAGTATTTTACGGATTATTCCGTATTTTGGAAAATTTGCGTACCATAATGAGATATCTTGGGAATAGGAGCCAAGTCTAAACAAATAATGCATTTATGATTTATATATACCTTATACACATAGCCTGAAGGTCATTTTATACAATAATTTAAATATTGGTGTGCATGAATAAAGTTTGTGTACATTGAACTATCAGAAAGCAAAGTATCACTATCTCTGTCGCACTCAAAAAATTCTTTATTTCAGAATATTACGTATATCGGAATTTTGGATATGTGACACTCAACCGGTATAACAAATAGAACCACCTATTGTGAATTGACTGAAAAATATTTTTAAGCATCTTTAACAGAATTGTCTTTTGCATCTATCAAAATAATATTTACAATTAGAACCACTTTTCGTCATATTAATTTAGAAGGAAAAGGTAAAGACAATTATTTTACATAAGCACCCTATTGTGGTACAGTATTTATAAAGTGGTTTCTGAAATTTTCTCTTGTATTTGGTACAAAATAAATTATAAAATAAAACCATCTACTATATAATAAAATGTATTTAATTAAAATTACTTTTTAAGACTTTAAATTCTGCAGTGCTGTCCAGTGTGGATATAGAGCATAGTATAATATACAGTATTGATCCAATAAGCAAAGAGCAGTACAAACAAAGGCAAAATACTAAACATTACAGAAGCATAATAGCAATAATGCCAATAATTAAGCTAAATATGTAAGATGTAATAGGCAAAATTCAGATCAAACATAAAGTGTAGTACAGAACATACAAGAAAGAAGGATATACTGTACATATGGGCGCGATGGTTAATAAAAGAGACAACTCCGTCCTCAAAGCTTACAATCTAATGATAAATTAAATATACATATCAAAAGCCAGCTTTTAACAAACAGGCAAAAAGTAAAATAAAAAAAGTACCATTACATATTGTGCATCTGGCTTTCTGCCATTAAACAACATCCAACAAGTAATTTTTATTTATAAGTAATATTGACTAAACCTTTGACCAACATTCATGATACGTTTGTCACTGGGTGGCACAGGTGTATTGCTTGTTATACTGTATTACTGCTTGTCTGTTTTATTTTTGCTTGGCCGATAAAGCAATATACCATCTCATATATAGCTTATCATACGCAAATAAGCACTGCAACATATGCCTCTTTTAAAGTATATAATAAATTTTATTTTTCACAAAACATTTTACACAATTTTACAATAGCATACCATATATAATAATATATATAATATATATAATAATATATAATAATAATTAAATTGTGCAGCTTAAGAAGGTAGATGAAATACTAACATTATTTCTATCTGTGCCACTATATTAAGTGAACTTAGTATTGTATTACTAAAGCAGAAATGGCTTCTTCTGAAGTTTGACTGATAATTTATATACTGCAATGAAGGGCTCTGATTCTCTTCCCTCCTTTTACAAAGACGCCTTGTCACTTTAGAATTCCTGAGGCATAATCAGACACAATGCCAGACACTGAATAAGACACAAAGCTCAAGTTCTACAAAGCACTGCTCATTCAGCAGATATTAATTTAAAGAGTGGACACAATATGTACACTGCCTAACAGATTAATAGATCAAAATCTCTGAAGTAAAGTAAGCTCTGTGTTGGAAAAGCAATAAAAAAAAATATTACCTGTAGCAATACTATATTATATTATACTGGGATCCAAATCCAACACAGTTCAGGAATACTGCATTAAAATACAGTAGGTGTTATAGGTTTGGAATTATCTACATTATCTGATTCCAGATCAAAGAATACAGAGCACAGTGTCAATTTGAGGACATCATCATAAGTCATAGTCAAATGTCATATATGTCAGACTCAAGCAAATGTGTGACAAGTGAATAGTTACATCACACACACCAGACAACATGTCTCATATTCACTATCCAGACCTCATTGTGATTAATGAATAGGCTGCTGTCAACTTAAATCATGAGAGCTGTGGATAGATTGTAATTTAACATTTTCATTTTAGCCAGCCAATAGTCTACTGAGGTGGGGAGATACACTAAGTATAGAGTTAGAGGAACTTAATTTGTTAAAATCATCCTCTTTCTTGTCTGATCCTCCCTCTCTTCCCTATTTTGTCTTCATTGTTCCCTGGCGGTACGTGTGGCTGACAAGTAAAAGTAGCAGTACATTATACTGGGTCCATCTTCTTCCAGTAAGGCTGACACTGGGGGATTGGTCAAACCAACTAACCAGATTGATGTATTTATAGTGGCATGATATGAAGTAGGGCTGGAAACAAATGAAATTGTCACTGGTGGGTGCACTATTGCTCACCATGGTTCTTACCCAACATATGATGGATGTGTTGGGGCATAGGATGGATGTTGCCTTCCCATCTTAGTCTATAATTAAACCCCTCTAATACATAATAAAGTTGTGTTAGTGTAGTAGTTTTCACAGCGCATAAACATGGTTGCACTTTTTTTTTGTTGCGCCCTTATCTTGACTACACTTGAACCTTTACCAACATTAGTTATGTTTATTGTTTTGTTGTTTTTTGTCATAAATAAATGATGGCCAAAAATTTAACCGCTACTACTAGGTCTGTCCATTTACTTACTGTTGTGATACAACCAAATCATCATCAGACATTAACACATTTATTGTATTTAAAGATTATTTTCTGCACCAACATCATCACATATATCATGACAAGAAAAGAAAATATAACACAGACTATAAAGTTTTCTTTTTCTGAATTTGCTATTTGCTGTAAAGAGTAATGTAAGAAAATACTATACAATGTAACCATATAAGCTCAAAAAGTTAACATGTTTTGCTATAAATATTGCAAACGTTTCATGTTTTCTCTTGAAGAACAACTTTGAAACAATCTGGATCATTTCTATGTATAAGTAAGAGAAGGGTCATTTAAGACAAAATTCTCTTTTTAGCAGGGTCAGCAGAGCTTTATCTCTCCCACAGGACACCCTCATTTTAGGTGGTAGCTCAACCTAAATATTGACTTTGATGACTTATTCATCTTTAAGGTACAGTATTCTATATATTGAAAGGCATTGTTCTAGACCAATTTTCTAGACATTTTCAAGCAATGTAATAAAACAAAACATAAGAACATGCAAAACTGATATTGTAATATAGACTATATTTAGATCCCCTTACTTTCATGATTAATTGAACACTCAAATCAGGCTAAACAAAACTCTATTTTAGGAAAAAATGGGAATGTTTAAAGAAATGGTGGAGGTGTAACTAATATGGTAATAGATTTTTTTAGACTTTTATGTAGTGTTTCTTCTCTTAACTTTGCACATATAAAATCAACTGCCCTTAATATCTTAAAAATAGCATGCCGTATGCACCAAGATGGTAACTTGGCACAGCTGTTTACTGAAAATCTCCTTTCTAAAGTGATCCCCGATATCGCGCATATTGCACCCATAGTAATCAGGTTTAGGTGCGTAAAGGGTTGGGCACCTCACCACCCCGTGGGTAGCAAGCTGAAATGATGATACCACACCCATCAGCAGAAACAGGTGTGGAAGGGGGTGGAAAGAACTGAATACTGCCCTAAATGCTGGCTAACAGGAGCTGTTGTCATATTGCCTTTCTTTAAAATAAAAAATATAGGACAAACTAGTTCATGAGTGAAGTTATTAGCTTTAATTATAATTATTGAGGAGAAAAAAAAAATGTGAAAAAAAAAATCTGAATCCTGTGTATATTTATATTCAGTCCAACACAAAAATGCCATTGGAAGTCAGTTCCAGCACATAACACAACTCATACAGTACTGTGGAATTTGTTCCCAACTGTAATATTGACAACATTAATTTGATAATTTATTGACTTATCAGCCAGAAGTGCATACATTCTTTAACAGGTGAACAGCTATGATGGCTTAAATATAGTAAAAACACATTAGCAAATATATTTATGGAAAAATAACATTATTTGATATTGCTATAGTAACATACTGTAAGCTATAGTAACACTTTATTTAAATTACATTTTCCAGTAAAATAGATAGTAGATTTACATGAAAAATAAAATATTTACAAGTAGCGATATTTAAGTAAAGTACACCAGTTATTAGTGGCATGCATTTTAAGTTTCTTTTTCCATTAATGTTCAGTAAACCTGCAAGTTATTCAGCAGTGAAAAATGCTGTAGTCAACATTTCCTGTTTGTATTTATATTAGAAAGCCAGTAGTTACTGTATAGATGCATGGTTGCCCATTAAGGGTAAGTATTTATTAAGAAATTTATGTCCAGAATTATGGTGGCAAATATAGATATTTACTTTTTTCTTATGAGATAATATTCATTAATGAAAACTAGCTATGATGATGATGATGATGGTGATGATACAGATACATTAGCCCTCATTCCGAGTTGTTCGCTCGGTATTTTTCATCGCATCGCAGTGAAAATCCGCTTAGTACGCATGCGCAATGTTCGCACTGCGACTGCGCCAAGTAACTTTACTATGAAGAAAGTATTTTTACTCACGGCTTTTTCTTCGCTCCGGCGATCGTAATGTGATTGACAGGAAATGGGTGTTACTAGGCGGAAACACGGCGTTTCAGGGGCGTGTGGCTGCAAACGCTACCGTTTCCGGAAAAAACGCAGGAGTGGCCGGAGAAACGGTGGGAGTGCCTGGGCGAACGCTGGGTGTGTTTGTGACGTCAACCAGGAACGACAAGCACTGAACTGATCGCACAGGCAGAGTAAGTCTGGAGCTACTCTGAAACTGCTAAGTAGTTAGTAATCGCAATATTGCGAATACATCGTTCGCAATTTTAAGAAGCTAAGATTCACTCCCAGTAGGCGGCGGCTTAGCGTGTGTAACTCTGCTAAATTCGCCTTGCGACCGATCAACTCGGAATGAGGGCCATTATTTCATGTTTTGGGGATTTCTGTCTATGGAAGCAGGTGGGATACTTACTGACTAAGCAAAATAGATGAAATCACCTGTGCATACAGTATTACAGGAATCCAGAATACATGACCTTTTGGTGGTACTTGAGGATTGCAGTTGGGAACTACTGTGTTATTAGTTTAACCAGACATGTATTGTCTGGTTAAACTAATAACACATAAACAACATTATTTTTCTTGTCCATAGTAAATGCAACATTTTACATTAAAGTATGGCATGCAGTGCCGTAACTAGGCATTTTAGCGCTGTGTGCAAGAAACGACATTGGCGCCCCCCCATGCAAGATAGGGGCAGTGCGCGCCGTAGGTGCGCGAAAAATATATAGGGGCGTGGCTTCATGGGGAAGGGGCGTGGTCACAAAATAATAGCAATTCATACTACGGTGCACAGTAGTCTACATTATTCAAATTACGCTGCACAGTAGCGCCACTACACTAGGTAGAGCCCCTTTTATACATTACCGCAGAAAGCGTCCCCCTTTTTACACATTACAGCAGACAGTCTCCCTTTTAACACATTGCGGCAGCCAGTCCCCCTTTTTACACATTGCGGCAGACAGCGTCCCATTTTTTACACATTACAGCAGACAGCGTCCCCTTTTTTAACATTACAGCAGACAGCGTCCCCTTTTTACACATTACAGCAGACAGCGTCCCCGTTTTTACACATTACGGCAGACGGTGTCCCCCTTTATACACATTGCGGCAGCCAGTCCCCCTTTTTACACATTACGGCAGCCAGTCCCCCTTTTTACACATTGCGGCAGCCAGGCCCCCTTTTTACACATTGCGGCAGCCAGTCCCCATTTTTACACATTGCGGCAGCCAGTCCCCGTTTTTACACATTGTGGCAGCCAGGCCCCCTTTTTACTCATTGCGGCAGCCAATCCCCCTTTTTACACATTGCGGCAGCCAGTCCCCCTTTTTACACATTGCGGCAGTCAGGCCCCCTTTTTACACATTGCGGCAGCCAGTCCCCATTTTTACACATTGCGGCAGCCAGGCCCCCTTTTTACACATTGCGGCAGCCAGTCCCCATTTTTACACATTGCGGCAGCCAGTCCCCCTTTTTACACATTGCAGCAGCCAGTCCATCATTTTACACATTGCGGCAGCCAGGCCCCCTTTTTACACATTGCAGCAGCCAGTCCCCATTTTTACTCATTGCGGCAGCCAATCCCCCTTTTTACACATTGCGGCAGCCAGTCCCCTCTCCTTTCGTATTGGCTTCCTGGCACTGCTGTGGATGCTGGGATGGAGGAACCGCATCCCAGCATCCACAGCAGCGCCGGGCAGCCAATACGGAAGGAGAGGGGGCTGCTGCAGTGGTGCTTACTACCAATGAAATAGCGCTGCTGCGGCTCCAGTCCCCCTCCCTCCTCCTCCTTCTCACCTGCCCGGCGCTGTAGCTCTCCTCCACAGCGCGGCGGCGCACGGCGTAGACTTCAGAGGTGGCATGTAATGAGTCAATTTGACTTATTACATGCCGCTGGCCATGCGCCCTCAGGGCAACTGCGCTGTGTGCCAAGCCCACTTGGCACACACGTAGTTACGGCCCTGATGGCATGAACCCATAGATCCTTGAGTTAAAAAAAAATGGTATCAGGAGTTAGCTAACCTGGAGTCCAAACTCCAAGATTAGAGGCTTTGGTCAGAGTTGCCCTGCTTTATGAAAACTACTCAAAAATGTTACATTTGCTATTCACAGGAAGCATTGTCTAATGTGACTAATGTCTCATGAGTCACATCAGAAAATGGTTACAAAAGTGTCAAGTCTTGATGGTCATTAGTCCAGTGTGGTTATAAAAGTGTCAAGTCTTGATGGTCTTCAGTCAAGGGTGTGAAAAAATGTCTTTAAATTGATCAAATTTAGCATTGTTCCAACTCTCCCTAGGAGTGACACTTATACCCCTTTTACACCAAAATCCCGGGTCTGACCCAGGATTTGGAACACGGTTCCAAGCCGGGTCAGACTGGGACTCCCCCTATTTACACTGCTGTGCCGATCCGGGATATTCACGGATCGTCACCGTTTACACTGTACCCGGGTGCAGTGTCTTGTGGGCCGGCGCTTAGAGATGATGTCATCTCCAAGCGCCGGCCCACACTGCAGATCGGGACTCCGGAGCATCTTGCCGGGGGCAAGCACAGCAATCTGGAAGCTGCTGTGCTGCCCCCAGCATCCGGCGCTTCCAGGCACCAGACATGGCACTGCTGTCTGCATAAACAGCATGTGCCATGTCTCCAGCCGCAGCATGGCAACCAGCATGGCGCATGCTGTCTGCATAGACAGCATGCGCCGTGACCCCCAGCCTCCCGACCACCCACCGAACACTGCGGTACAGGAGGTTTGCCATGCTGTAAATGGGTGCTGGGTCGGCTGACCCGGCTTACCCATTTACACCGCATCCTTCCCGGGTCTTTCCCATGTCCAACCCTGCGTATTTGCTGTGTTGGATTCCCGGGAAAGTGGACCCGGGGTTTAGGAGAAGGACCCTTTTATACTGCCTGCAGTCCCAGGATTTTGCGCGCTCCCGTGCAAAATCCCGGGATATTTCAGGTGGTGTAAAAGGGGTATTATACTAAGTAGACTACAGATGAACAGCAAATAACACTCAAGAATAATCTTACACTAACTAAGCACAACACACCAATATCAAAACATCAACCCAACTGTAATGTATGGTTGGTCTGCATATCATGGTTTGGGATTGCTTTTGTGCCTCAGTACTTGCTTTCATTGGTGGAAAAATGAATTCCAAAGTTTGACAAGGCATTTTGTAGGAGAATGTAAAGCTAGCTGTCCATCAATTCAAGCTCAAAGAAAGTTGGGAGATGCATCAGGTAAATGACTCAAAACACAGAATAAATGCGGAAGTGAATGGCTTCAACAGAAGAAATGAATCTTCTGGAGAGGCCCAGTCAGAGTCCTGACCTCAACCTATTTGAGATGCTGTGGAATGACCTGAAGAAAATGATTTTGTAAGGAGTAATGGTCAAAAATTCCTTGTAACCATTGAGCCGATTTGATCTACAGTACAGCTATAGTATATGTTTGGTTGAGGTTATTTCTACAAAAGGAGAATCAACCAGTTATCAAATCCAAATGTTAAAATACTTTTTCAACCCTGCACTGTGAAAGTTTACACAGTACTTCAAGTAAATTACTCAAAGTGTAATTTTTTTATCTGTTAATAGTTTATGCAGACTGCCTTTGTTTATTCTTATGACTAATAAGTGTACAATCTAGTACAAAGTATAGTCAAAATTGGCACTTAGTCAAAATCGTACATAGACAAAATCTCAAGCACAGATAGTCAAAATCTGTACAATCTGTGCTATCTGGGCTCTGGGGGAGTTCAAGGGAAATCACAGTCAAAATCGAACATAGCAGGGATCTCACCATGTGTACACACCTGAGATCCCTGCTATGTTCGATTTTGACTATGCGATTTCCCTTGAACTCCCCCAGAGCCCAGATAGCACAGATTGTACAGATTTTGACTATCTGACTTAAGATTTTGTCTACAGTATGTACAATTTTGACTAAGTGCCAATTTTGACTATACTTTGTACTAGATTGTACACTAGATAGTCAAGATTGACTTGCCTGCACAGTCTATCTAGCCTTACGATACCGACCCCACGGGAGCGCGCATCGGGATCGGATCTGTATCGCAAGCTGCCTAGCACCATGAGATATGCACTAACTTTTCATAAGATTTTGACTATATAGTCAAAATCTCACAGATTTATCTCACTGTGTGTACACTTACTGTAGACAAAGATCAAATCACATTGTATAGAGATGTAGCCATATCAACATTTACAATATCAACATTCATAATGTTGACAGCACATTGTTGACAGTTATGATGTTGCCATTGTTAAAATGGCGATATTGAACATGTCGGCATATGCAGAATGTCAACATGCTCACAATGTTAATATATCAACATTCTACACATGCTGACATGTTCAATGTCAATATTTTAGCAACATCATAACTAGAGATGAGCGGGTTCGGTTCCTCGGAATCCGAACCCCCCCGAACTTCAGCCTTTTTACACGGGTCCGAGGCAGACTCGGATCTTCCCGCCTTGCTCGGTTAACCCGAGCGCGCCCGAACGTCATCATCCCGCTGTCGGATTCTCGCGAGGCTCGTATTCTATCGCGAGACTCGGATTCTATATAAGGAGCCGCGCGTCGCCGCCATTTTCACATGTGAATTGAGATTGATAGGGAGAGGACGTGGCTGGCGTCCTCTCCGTTTATATAGAGAGTGAGACACTTGATTTACTAGTAATTTAATTTTAGTAATTTTGGGGAGCATTAGGACTGGAGTACTCAGAGAGTGCAGAGTTTTGCTGATAGTTATACTAGTGACCACCAGTTTTATTTATTATTTAAAATCCGTTCTCTGCCTGAAAAAAAACGATACACAGTCACATACCATATCTGTGCTCAGCCTCAGTGTGCTGCATGATTGATAATATCATCTATGTATATCCGACTGTGCTGAGTGCTCACTGCTCACACAGCTTAATTGTGGGGGAGACTGGGGAGCAGTTATAGCAGGAGTACATAACAGTGCACACTTTTGCTGCCAGTGTGACTGACCAGTGACCACCAGTATATTGTCTGCCTGAAAAAGTTAAACACTCGTGTGGTGTTTTTTTTTTTAATTCTATAAACGCATTCTGCTGACAGACAGTGTCCAGCAGGTCCGTCATTCATTATATTATAATATATACCTGCAGTAGTGATATATATATTTTTTATATCATTATCATCCAGTCTATACTAGCAGACGCAGTACGGTAGTCCACAGCTGTAGCTACCTCTGTGTCGGCAGTGCTCGTCCATAATTGTATACCTACCTGTGGTGGGTTTTTTTTTTCTATCTTCTTCATACTAGTAGTTTAGGAGTCTGCTGACAGTGTCCAGCAGGTCCTTCATTATATAATATATACCTGTCCTGCAGTAGTGATATATATATATATTTTTTATATAATTATCATCCAGTCTATACTAGCAGACGCAGTACGGTAGTCCACGGCTGTAGCTACCTCTGTGTCGGCAGTGCTCGTCCATAATTGTATACCTACCTGTGGTGGTTTTTTTTTTTCTATCTTCTTCATACTAGTAGTTTAGGAGTCTGCTGACAGTGTCCAGCAGGTCCGTCATTATATAACATATACCTGTCCTGCAGTAGTGATATATATATATTTTTTATATCATTATCATCCAGTCTATACTAGCAGATGCAGTACGGTAGTCCACGGCTGTAGCTACCTCTGTGTCGGCAGTCGCTCGTCCATAATTGTATACCTACCTGTGGTGGTTTTTTTTTCTATCTTCTTCATACTAGTAGTTTAGGAGTCTGCTGACAGTGTCCAGCAGGTCCGTCATTATATAATATATACCTGTCCTGCAGTAGTGATATATATATATTTTTTATATCATTATCATCCAGTCTATACTAGCAGACGCAGTACGGTAGTCCACGGCTGTAGCTACCTCTGTGTCGGCAGTGCTCGTCCATAATTGTATACCTACCTGTGGTGGGTTTTTTTTTTTCTATCTTCTTCATACTAGTAGTTTAGGAGTCTGCTGACAGTGTCCAGCAGGTCCGTCATTATATAATATATACCTGTCCTGCAGTAGTGATATATATATATATTTTTTATATCATTATCATCCAGTCTATACTAGCAGATGCAGTACGGTAGTCCACGGCTGTAGCTACCTCTGTGTCGGCAGTCACTCGTCATCCATAAGTATACTAGTATCCATCCATCTCCATTGTTTACCTGAGGTGCCTTTTAGTTGTGCCTATTAAAATATGGAGAACAAAAATGTTGAGGTTCCAAAAATGGTGAAAGATCAAGATCGACTTCCACCTCGTGCTGAAGCTGCTGCCACTAGTCATGGCCTAGACGATGAAATGCCATCAACGTCGTCTGCCAAGGCCGATGCCCAATGTCATAGTACAGAGCATGTAAAATCCAAAACACCAAATATCAGTAAAAAAAGGACTCAAAAATCTAAAATAAAATTGTCGGAGGAGAAGCGTAAACTTGCCAATATGCCATTTACCACACGGAGTGGCAAGGAACGGCTGAGGCCCTGGCCTATGTTCATGGCTAGTGGTTCAGCTTCACATGAGGATGGAAGCACTCAGCCTCTCGCTAGAAAAATGAAAAGACTTAAGCTGGCAAAAGCACAGCAAAGAACTGTGCGTTCTTCGAAATCCCAAATCCACAAGGAGAGTCCAATTGTGTCGGTTGCGATGCCTGACCTTCCCAACACTGGACGTGAAGAGCATGCGCCTTCCACCATTTGCACGCCCCCTGCAAGTGCTGGAAGGAGCACCCGCAGTCCAGTTCCTGATAGTCAGATTGAAGATGTCAGTGTTGAAGTACACCAGGATGAGGAGGATATGGGTGTTGCTGGCGCTGGGGAGGAAATTGACCAGGAGGATTCTGATGGTGAGGTGGTTTGTTTAAGTCAGGCACCCGGGGAGACACCTGTTGTCCGTGGGAGGAATATGGCCATTGACATGCCTGGTGAAAATACCAAAAAAATCAGCTCTTCGGTGTGGAAGTATTTCAACAGAAATGCGGACAACATTTGTCAAGCCATGTGTTGCCTTTGTCAAGCTGTAATAAGTAGGGGTAAGGACGTTAACCACCTCGGACCATCCTCCCTTATACATCACCTGCAGCGCATTCATAATAAGTCAGTGACAAGTTCAAAAACTTTGGGCGACAGCGGAAGCAGTCCACTGACCAGTAAATCCCTTCCTCTTGTAACCAAGCTCACGCAAACCACCCCACCAACTCCCTCAGTGTCAATTTCCTCCTTCCCCAGGAATGCCAATAGTCCTGCAGGCCATGTCACTGGCAATTCTGACGAGTCCTCTCCTGCCTGGGATTCCTCCGATGCATCCTTGCGTGTAACGCCTACTGCTGCTGGCGCTGCTGTTGTTGCTGCTGGGAGTCGATGGTCATCCCAGAGGGGAAGTCGTAAGCCCACTTTTACTACTTCCACCAAGCAATTGACTGTCCAACAGTCCTTTGCGAGGAAGATGAAATATCACAGCAGTCATCCTGCTGCAAAGCGGATAACTGAGGCCTTGGCATCCTGGGCGGTGAGAAACGTGGTTCCGGTATCCATCATTACTGCAGAGCCAACTATAGACTTGTTTGAGGTACTGTGTCCCCGGTACCAAATACCATCTAGGTTCCATTTCTCTAGGCAGGCGATACCGAAAATGTACACAGACCTCAGAAAAAGACTCACCAGTGTCCTAAAAAATGCAGTTGTACCCAATGTCCACTTAACCACGGACATGTGGACAAGTGGAGCAGGGCAGACTAAGGACTATATGACTGTGACAGCCCACTGGGTAGATGTATGGACTCCCGCCGCAAGAACAGCAGCGGCGGCACCAGTAGCAGCATCTCGCAAATGCCAACTCTTTCCTAGGCAGGCTACGCTTTGTATCACCGCTTTCCAGAATACGCACACAGCTAAAAACCTCTTACGGCAGCTGAGGAAGATCATCGCAGAATGGCTTACCCCAATTGGACTCTCCTGTGGATTTGTGGCATCGGACAACGCCAGCAATATTGTGTGTGCATTAAATATGGGCAAATTCCAGCACGTCCCATGTTTTGCACATACCTTGAATTTGGTGGTGCAGAATTATTTAAAAAACGAGAGGGGCGTGCAAGAGATGCTGTCGGTGGCCAGAAGAATTGCGGCACACTTTCGGCGTACAGGCACCACGTACAGAAGACTGGAGCACCACCAAAAACGCCTGAACCTGCCCTGCCATCATCTGAAGCAAGAAGTGGTAACGAGGTGGAATTCAACCCTCTATATGCTTCAGAGGTTGGAGGAGCAGCAAAAGGCCATTCAAGCCTATACAACTGAGCACGATATAGGAGGTGGAATGCACCTGTCTCAAGTGCAGTGGAGAATGATTTCAACGTTGTGCAAGGTTCTGCAACCTTTTGAACTTGCCACACGTGAAGTCAGTTCAGACACTGCCAGCCTGAGTCAGGTCATTCCCCTCATCAGGCTTTTGCAGAAGAAGCTGGAGACATTGAAGGAGGAGCTAACACAGAGCGATTCCGCTAGGCATGTGGGACTTGTGGATGGAGCCCTTAATTCGCTTAACAAGGATTCACGGGTGGTCAATCTGTTGAAATCAGAGCACTACATTTTGGCCACCGTGCTCGATCCTAGATTTAAAACCTACCTTGGATCTCTCTTTCCGGCAGACACAAGTCTGCAGGGGTTCAAAGAACTGCTGGTGAGAAAATTGTCAAGTCAAGCGGAACGCGACCTGTCAACATCTCCTCCTTCACATTCTCCCGCAACTGGGGGTGCGAGGAAAAGGCTCAGAATTCCGAGCCCACCCGCTGGCGGTGATGCAGGGCAGTCTGGAGCGACTGCTGATGCTGACATCTGGTCCGGACTGAAGGACCTGACAACGATTACGGACATGTCGTCTACCGTCACTGCATATGATTCTCTCCCCATTGAAAGAACGGTGGAGGATTATATGAGTGACCGCATCCAAGTAGGCACGTCAGACAGTCCGTACTTATACTGGCAGGAAAAAGAGGCAATTTGGAGGCCCTTGCACAAACTGGCTTTATTCTACCTAAGTTGCCCTCCCACAAGTGTGTACTCCGAAAGAGTGTTTAGTGCCGCCGCTCACCTTGTCAGCAATCGGCGTACGAGGTTACATCCAGAAAATGTGGAGAAGATGATGTTCATTAAAATGAATTATAATCAATTCCTCCGTGGAGACATTCACCAGAAGCAATTGCCTCCACAAAGTACACAGGGAGCTGAGATGGTGGATTCCAGTGGGGACGAATTGATAATCTGTGAGGAGGGGGATGTACACGGTGATATATCGGAGGATGATGATGAGGTGGACATCTTGCCTCTGTAGAGCCAGTTTGTGCAAGGAGAGATTAATTGCTTCTTTTTTGGTGGGGGTCCAAACCAACCCGTCATTTCAGTCACAGTCGTGTGGCAGACCCTGTCACTGAAATGATGGGTTGGTTAAAGTGTGCATGTCCTGTTTATACAACATAAGGGTGGGTGGGAGGGCCCAAGGACAATTCCATCTTGCACCTCTTTTTTCTTTCATTTTTCTTTGCGTCATGTGCTGTTTGGGGAGTGTTTTTTGGAAGGGCCAGCCTGCGTGACACTGCAGTGCCACTCCTAGATGGGCCAGGTGTTTGTGTCGGCCACTAGGGTCGCTTAGCTTACTCACACAGCTACCTCATTGCGCCTCTTTTTTTCTTTGCGTCATGTGCTGTTTGGGGAGTATTTTTTGGAAGGGCCATCCTGCCTGACACTGCAGTGCCACTCCTAGATGGGCCAGGTGTTTGTGTCGGCCACTTGGGTCGCTGAGCTTAGTCACACAGCTACCTCATTGCGCCTCTTTTTTTCTTTGCGTCATGTGCTGTTTGGGGAGTGTTTTTTGGAAGGGCCATCCTGCGTGACACTGCAGTGCCACTCCTAGATGGGCCAGGTGTTTGTGTCGGCCACTAGGGTCGCTTAGCTTACTCACACAGCTACCTCATTGCGCCTCTTTTTTTTCTTCTTTGCGTCATGTGCTGTTTGGGGAGTATTTTTTGGAAGGGCCATCCTGCCTGACACTGCAGTGCCACTCCTAGATGGGCCAGGTGTTTGTGTCGGCCACTTGGGTCGCTGAGCTTAGTCACACAGCTACCTCATTGCGCCTCTTTTTTTCTTTGCGTCATGTGCTGTTTGGGGAGTGTTTTTTGGAAGGGCCATCCTGCGTGACACTGCAGTGCCACTCCTAGATGGGCCAGGTGTTTGTGTCGGCCACTTGGGTCGCTGAGCTTAGTCATCCAGCGACCTCGGTGCAAATTTTAGGACTAAAAATAATATTGTGAGGTGTGAGGTGTTCAGAATAGACTGAAAATGAGTGGAAATTATGGTTATTGAGGTTAATAATACTTTGGGATCAAAATGACCCCCAAATTCTATGATTTAAGCTGTTTTTTAGGGTTTTTTGAAAAAAACACCCGAATCCAAAACACACCCGAATCCGACAAAAAAAATTCGGTGAGGTTTTGCCAAAACGCGTTCGAACCCAAAACACGGCCGCGGAACCGAACCCAAAACCAAAACACAAAACCCGAAAAATTTCCGGTGCACATCTCTAATCATAACTATCAGTATTGTGATGTCAACATTATGAATTTTGATATTGTAAATGTTGACATTATAACTTCATCCCCAACAAATGTGATTGTATTTTCATCCCCCTGCATCTTCCCTGTACCTCCATCTTGTTTTTGACTTTCTCCTATGCTCCTTCCCCCACCTCCTGTGGCGAAAAGCGTCTGCATATGTGCTGTATGCCAGGCATCGATGTCACCATGCTAGTTATGGCCCTAGCTATTGGTCTGCTGTCATCCCCCCTGCCCCCTTCCCCCAAAGTCTCAAAACAAACCTCAGTGGACTATGAGTGTGCCTTGCTACTGCACAGAGTGCAAAGTGCCTTTAACCATTGAAGCCCTAGGACGCAGGTAACAGTGCCTAAGCAACACAGTTTGATGGGCCCTTAGTACCTGTGGGGACCTTAGGCTTCAGCCTATCCAGCCTTATGGATAATACAGTACAGCACTGCCTTTAGGGGAGGGTGGCCAATGGCACATAAGTGGAGGAGCATATGTGATGGAGAAAGAGTGGGGAGGACATATGTCTCATACTGTATGTATCAACACTGCAATAGCACAATGTTGTGTTTGTGGCTATGCTATCAACTTTGGGAACATTTGAGGATGTCCTGAAATCCACTGGCCTGTATACAGAAATCAAAGCAACAAAGGAACAACAAGTGTATAACTTCTACATAAAATGTATTTCATTCCTATTTTGTACATTATTTGAAAAGTGCAAGTTAACTGAGAAAGCCTGAAGCACGGGTCACTCACTAATAATACAAGTCAATAAAAGAAAAGTATTTCTACTAACAAAGGAGAATAATAAAAGATTAAGACAAGACAATAAATCTAGCAGATGCATTTTCTAACATTGTTTCAGTCTACCATTCATTGCTTAAAAGCCCACTTATAAGAAGGCTGCCATTGTGGTTAGTAATGCACATACAATGTGATTAGCTGATTGAAGGGAGGCAGATGTGCATCATTTCTTTCAAGGTACTTGAATAATTACATTTTCGGACACTACCTAGGCTGAACTGTCAGATTAAATTCTGATTCTTATCATCAAATGCCTGCTTTGTATTATAATAATAAAAAAGCATAGATTCATATAACTTTTTTATATAACTTTTACCAACTCAAGCATTGTACAATAACAATACATAACAATACTGTATGTAAAAGATGCATTTTTACTGTTTTAAGTGTTTTCCTTATTACCTAGAAAAACAGCATTCTTTTTAAAAATATTATATGAATTACCCTTTAGTCAGGACAGTATTTTATCCATGGTCCCTGTAAGACAGACCTACAGTATGAAATGCAGAGTATGCAAGCCTGGGAGCAAGGGGATATGGTCATTAGGTCGACACAGCTTAGGTCAACAGTCATAAGGTCAACCACTGAAGGTCAAAATGCATTAGGTCGACATGGTCAATAGGTCAACATGGTCATTCAGTCGACATGTACTGGGTCGACAGGTCAAAAGGTCGACATGAGTTTTTCAAATGTTCCCCCCATTTTTTGGACTTTTTCAACTTGACAATCCACGTGGACTACAATTGGGAACGGTAACCTGTGCCTAGTGCAGCGGGGCACCTTGCCTGGAGCATGGCGAGCAAAGTTCGCCATGCGAGGTGACATGGTGCACTAAGTGGGTTTCCCCCGTTTATTTACGAAGAAAGTGACACCAAAAAAGTCCAAAACCCATGTCGACCAAGTACACGTCGACTTAATGACCATGTCGACCTATTGCCCCCATCGACCTAATGCATGTTGACCTTCCTTGGTCGACCTAATGACTGTCGACCTAAGTTGAGTTGACCCAATGACCCATACGTGGGAGCAGGAACTCCAGTGGGACTGCCCAACTTGAGATGTCAGACTTATATCTGTAACATCTTTGTATAGGAGCTCTGTGGGCTGATGAAGGCCTGCCCGAGTGTCACTGGCCTAGACTGAGGGTGTTGTGAACTCGGGGATTCTTCCGATGGTTGGGAAGAGGAACCACAACTGAGCTGGAAAAGGGGAGGCCTAATATAGGATTTCCTCATACAGGACGCTGACAGTGGAGTTTGATGAAATATTGAAGAGCTTTATTGCAGGGAAAAACAACTTAAAGTCAAATGCCAAAAAGGGATAAATGAGGGAAATGTCCAGACCTACTGAAGGGTTTTGTGAGCAGTATTAGAGCTGCTGGTAATTGAAGAAACTCTGGATGATGTTTAAAAGTCACTGATAACTTGAGGAACTTATAAATGATGATTAAAGGCACAGATGGATAAAGAACTTGTGAGCGGTGAAGAGACGCTGATGATGTGAAGAACTGAAGTGCAAGGGTTTAAGACGCTGTTTGATTTGTAGAATTTGTGAACGGTGACAGAGACGCTGGTGATGTGAGGAACTGAAGTGCAGGGGTTTTAGACGCTGTTGATTTGTAGAACTTAAGAACGGAGACTGAGACGCTGGTGATGTGAGGAACTGAAGTGCAGGGGTTTTAGAACTTGAGAACGGAGACTGAGACGCTGGTGATGTGAGGAACAGAAGTACAGGGGTTTTAGACGCTGTTGATTTGTAGAACTTGAGAATGGAGACTGAGGCCCACAGCCACGCTGATTCCTAGGAGCACTGGTGACTGGAACGCAGAGAGATATACCGGACGCTGAATACACTGGAACCGGTGCAGCGAACTGGCAGCTGGAAATGCCGGAGACACTGGAGTACAACTGCAGAGATCCTTGCCGGGAACAAGAGCGCTGGCATCTACGTCAGGGAAAGACGATACTCAGGCACTGAAGCTCTGTCCGGCGTCTGACTTTGAATCTCCCGCCAGTGCTGGATTGGCGGAGCAGTCTGATGACGTCACCTGCCCCCCGTCCACGTGATGCCGGGTGTCATGGCGGCACCCATGCCCCGGAGAACCGCCGGGAGCTGCGCCAGCCAGACGCCGGAGCCCGTGACCCACCGAAGGCAAAGGCCGCAACACCGACCTGCAGACACGCAGGGGTAAGCGCGGTGAACGCCGCCTCTGGTGTGTGACACCGAGACACAACAACAACACAGTGGATTTGCGCAATCTGCAAATAATCTTTCTGTTGTATGATAATCATCATTTTGTACAAACATGAATTATTCCCCATGTGCAGTATAGATTCAAATGAACCCTGGCAATCAACTAGCACTGAATGCTAGGAGCTGACACTGCTTCAGAGTATTAAAAGGTAGAGATCTAAAACTTTAAAAGACAACTGGCAACACGCGCATTCATAATTTACTTTCTAAAATGTAACTGGGTAAGTCTTCCTTCAACTAAACCTGCAGCCATCCTCTCAAAGTGATAGACAAGGATATGGGAAATGTGATGGGGAAATTGCTAATTTCAGCATACATCCTGACTCCATGTTTAGAAGATCAAGGTGCACAGATAATAGGGGAAAAAAACACTCTAGGTTATTTATTTTTAAGGAAAATTAAACTTAGTTCCCAATATGTTGAAAAATAATAATAATTATAATTATGTAAAATAAAGCAGTACATTTTTTTGTAGTAGAGCACTGTAGAATATATTTCTCTCTTTTAGGAAGGGCCGTCTTAACATCAGTGTAGGCCACTGGGCAAAGCAATGCACTGGGGCCCCTACCCATTCTCCAGCACTAGGGGTGGGGGGTGCTATCAGCGACAGCTTTGATGTAGGATGTTTGATGCTCAGCATGTAGGACCTGGAGCAGTAATTTCTGCTAATTACTCCTTTACTGCACAGATGGTGGGAGATGGGGTGGGGGGAAGAACACTAAACTGTAGAAGGGGGCATTGGGCTGAATGAAGGGGCCCCGGTACATGACTTCCAGGGTGGTAGGGGGTGTTTAATATGCAGGGGAGGGGTGGATAGTGGAGTGGGCTTAATATTCATCATTTTCCAGTGGGAGGGTAGCTTGCTTGACTGCAGATATCTCCAGTTTCTGGAATAGATTTCTTAGCTTTCAATGGGATTTAAAAAAAAAAACACTAGAGATTCCCACCTTTCAGGAGGTAGTGGGGACTTGGGGATCAGAGTTCAGGAGCCAGAGCAATCTACCAATGAAAATATAAAACTGCCTATCAGGCGTGTGGAGCTGGAGCAGGGACCAGCTGCTGGAAGGCTGATATCTCTGGTTCTGGACATAGTAGAGACAAGCTGCCAGTGTCCACCGAAAAGGGGAGAGTCCCAGCTTTTGTAATGTACCCTCAGAAAAACTCTAAGTCAGACAAAACCCGAGATTTCTGATTGGGAAGAGCCATTAACAGGCTCGAATGGAGACCACTGCTTTGAAGTTGGATATCTCTGGTTCCCCAGGGCCAATTTTCAAAAATCTGGTACCACTGGAAAAAGGGGACCCTAGGTGATCAGCCTAGGGCCCTTATACTCCTGGGGCCCTTAGGCAAGTGCCCATTGAGCCCATACTAAAAAACGGCCCTGCTTTTAGGTTAATAATATCTACCCATAAAATGGGATCTGTTTACTACACTGGCATTCAGGATGCCAGCAGTCGGAATCCTGAAGCCAAAATCCCTCCTAAGCCCAATACCAGAATCCTGACTGCCATCATACATAGTAACATACATAGTAACATAGTTTCTGAGGTTGAAAAAATAAATTTTGTCCATTGAGTTCAACCTGTTAGTTATCTCCTACACTGTAATATATTTAAGACTAACTTTTTACTGTGGTGAATGTTTAGCCGTTATGTCTATTCCTTTTTTTTACTATTGTGCATAATTTACCCAGCATAACCCTGTATATCCTTATCCTACAGGAATTTACCTAGCCCATTCTTAAAGGCAATGACCGCCATTACTACTCTCTCTGGCAGTGAATTCCAAATATGTATTGTCTTTACTGTGAAGAAACCTTTCCATCTCTGGGGTATATTTACTAAGGTCCCGATTTTGACCGAGATGCCCTTTTTTCTTCAAAGTGTCATCTCGGTAATTTACTAAGCAAAAATCACGGCAGTGATGAGGGCATTCGTAATATTTTGGAAGTCCTAGGAAAAAATCACGAATCAATACACCATCGGTCAAATACGCCTGCAATTTGGTAGAAATCGGGAATTTACTAAAAAGTGCAAAACACAAACACTGCCGACAATAGCCAAACACTGCCGTGCTAAAATACAAATCGTGAAAAAGTGCTAAAAAAAAACAGACCTGCTTTTTTATCCCGTGTTTGTATAGGCATGCACGGATCCATGAGATCCGTGCATGTTTATCAGTGGGAAGGGGTGGGAAATGTTATAATTTTTCATAAAAAAATTGCGTGGGGTCCCCCCTCCTTAACCAAACCAGCCTCGGGCTCTTTGAGCCGGCCCTGGTTGCAAAAATATGTGGAAAAAATTGACAGGGGTTCCCCCATATTTAAGCAACCAGCACCGGGCTCTGTGCCTGGTCCTGGTTCCAAAAATACGGGGGACAAAAAGCGTAGGGGTCCCCCGTATTTTTGAAACCAGCACCGGGCTCCACTAGCTGGACAGATAATGCCACAGCCGGGGGTCACTTTTATACAGTGCCTTGCGGCCGTGGCATCAAATATCCAACTAGCCACCCCTGGCCGGGGTACCCTGGGGGAGTGGGGACCCCTTCAATCAAGGGGTCCCCCCCAGCCACCCAAGGGCCAGGGGTGAAGCCCGAGGCTGTCCCCCCCATCCAATGGGCTGCGGATGGGGGGCTGATAGCCTTTGTTCAAAGTAATGAATATTGTTTTTAGTAGCAGTACTACAAGTCCCAGCAAGCCTCCCCCGCAAGCTGGTACTTGGAGAACACAAGTACCAGCATGCGGCGGAAAACCAGGCCCGCTGGTACCTGTAGTACTACTACAAAAAAAATACCCCAATAAAGACAATACACACACACCTTGAAAGTATAACTTTAATGCATACATACACACCACCATATACACATACTTACCTTATGTTCACACGAGGGTCGGTCCTCTTCTCCAGTAGAATCCATGGTGTACCTGTTGAAAAAATCCTACTCACCAAATCCAGTGTAGAGGGCTCCTCGGATAATCCATTTGTAATCCACGTACTTGTAAAAATAAAAAAACGGGACACCCGAACACGAACTGAAAGGGGACCCATGTTTTCACATGGGTCCCCTTTCCCCGAATGCCTGGAACCCCCTCTGACTTAAGTCCAAGAAGGTTCCATCAGCCAATCAGGGAGCGCCACGTTGTGGCACCCTCCTGATCGGCTGTGTGCTCCTGTACTGTCTGACAGGCGGCACACGGCAGTGTTACAATGTAGCGCCTATGCGCTCCATTGTAACCAATGGTGGGAACTTTCAGGTCAGCGGTTGACCGAAAGTGACCTCACCGCTGACCTGAAAGTTCCCACCATTGGTTACAATGGAGCACATAGGCGCTACATTGTAACACTGCCGTGTGCCGCCTGTCAGACAGTACAGGAGCACACAGCCGATCAGGAGGGTGCCACAACGTGGCGCTCCCTGATTGGCTGATGGAACCTTCTTGGACTTAAGTCAGAGGGGGTTCCAGGCATTCGGGGAAAGGGGACCCATGTGAAAACATGGGTCCCCTTTCAGTGCGAGGTCGGGTATCCGTTTTTTTATTTTTACAAGTACGTGGATTACAAAAGGATTTACCGAGGAGCCTAAGACACTGGATTATGTGAGTATAATTTTTTCAACAGGTACACCATGGATTCTACTGGAGAAGAGGACCGACCTGCGTGGGAACATAAGGTAAGTATGTGTATATGGAGGTGTGGATAGATGTATTAAAGTTATACTTTCAAGGTGTGTGTGTGTGTTGTCTTTATTGGGGTATTTTTTTAGTAGTAGTACTACAGGTACCAGCGGGCCCATTTTTCCGCCGCATGCTGGTACTTGTGGTTCTCCAAGTACCAGCTTGCGGGGGAGGCTTGCTGGGCCTTGTAGTACTGCTACTAAAAACAATATCATTCACTTTGAACAAAGGCTATCAGCCTCCCATCCGCAGCCCATTGGATGGGGGGGACAGCCTCGGGCTTCACCCCTGGCCCTTGGGTGGCTGGGGGGGGACCCCTTGATTGAAGGGGTCCCCACTCCCCCAGGGTACCCCGGCCAGGGGTGACTAGTTGGATATTTGATGCCACGGCCGCAAGGCACTGTATAAAAGTGACCCCCGGCTGTGGCATTATCTGTCCAGCTAGTGGACCCCGGTGCTGGTTTCAAAAATACGGGGGACCCCTACGCTTTTTGTCCCCCGTATTTTTGGAACCAGGACCAGGCGCAGAGCCCGATGCTGGTTGTTTAAATATGGGGGAACCCCTGTCCATTTTTTCCCCATATTTCTGCAACCAGGATCGGCTCAAAGAGCCCGAGGCTGGTTTGCCTTAGGAGGGGGGACCCCACGCAATTTTTTTTTTACATTTAAACATATTTTTTTTTTTAACAAGGTGCACAATGAAGCCCAGCACGGATCTCTCAGATCCGGCCGAGATTCATTGTATTAAAGTCGGCAGTGTTTTACAAGTCACTCACGTAAAACACTGCCAAAAAAAACGAATGACATCGACATCGGAAAGCCCGAAAATGCAGAATACGGCAGCTTAGTAAATTAGTCGTAATCAATTCAAAAAGTTGCATATTTACACTTTCGATGTCATTCGTGATTGAACTTTGACCTCAAACGGGAAAATACGAATCTTAGTAAATTTACCCCTCTGTGTGTGAAATCTCCTCTCTGCTAACCTAAGCGGGTGTCCACGTGTCCTTTGTGTTGATTTTACCAAAAACAAATCCACCGCTAGCTCTGTGTACTGTCCCTTTGTATATTTGTAAATGTTAATCATGTCCCTGCTTAATATCCTTTTTTCCAGTTTAAACATGCCTAGCCTAGCAAGCCTTTCCTCGTATTCGAGTGTCTCCATCCCCTTAACAATTTGGTTGCCCGTCTCTGATCATACGTGTGCCAGGAAGGGTTAAGGTTAGACTGCAGGGGGGTCGTGTAGGTTTAGGCACTAAAGGGATGGTTAGGATTAGGCAGCGGGGGGGGGTTAGGGTTAGGCACATAAAAAGGGAGGGTTAGGGTTAGGCACTAAGGGGGAAGGTTAGGGTTAGGCTGTGCGAGGGAGAGTTAGGGTTAGGCACTAAGGGGGAAGGTTAGGGTTAGGCTGTGGGGAGGGAGAGTTAGGGTTAGGCCCTCAGTGGGGAAGGCAAGGGTTAGGCTAAGGGGAGGGAGAGTTAGGGTTATGCATTAAGGGGGATGGTTAGGGTTAGGCTGTGGGGGGAAGGGTTAGGGTCAGGCTGTGGCTAGAGAGGTTTAGAGGGTTGGGGGGAAGATTAGAATACTTATCAAGGAGGTGTCAGGATTCTGCACATCGGGCTGCCACTATCGATATTCTGATCATCGGCATACCAAGCTGATCTTGATACCATCCCCTTAAAATGTGTGCGCTATATAAAACATTGATCAATCTGTTGTTCATAACCGCCACATTTCAATCATTGACGCAGACCTCCAGTTCCCTGACATACAGTTTGTTACCTTAAGAAGGAGAAGAGGCAAACTCCAAAATATATTTTGTTTAGCCTGAAACAAAACATGAAAGAAAAAAGAAGCAAATAATTCCTAACTATTCAAAAGATGAAGCAGATATATACATTTCCCAATGGAGTCTTTCACAATAATAAGTATTTTTTTTTTAATTATTAGAAGTCATATCAAATTAAGTCTGCACTCCCAAAGCACAGCAGGCTATTTCCTGAGCTTATGTTCATACAAACAGGTCGTCTGGCTGTAAAGAGTTTTCAGAAACACACTAAGAGAACGATAATTTATTGCTTCATATATTTTTCTAGCCAAACAGCTATCGCAATGAGTAAGAGTTGTCTGTTGGCAGAATTTTTTTCGTAGAAATTAAAATACAGTATAAACAGATACATAAATTTACTAATCAGCATCTGTCAGAAAAAAATCTAGCCTATTTGATTTGTTTGATAATTTAATTAATATTCTCAAATATCTGTTATTATGATTTAGGGTCTCGCTCACACATCTTAAAAAAACATGTTTAATTACAAAACCTAAGCAGGGTACCATAGTAAATATAAGTAAGTTCACTCCAGTTGCCCAGAGGCCATACCAACCAACTGTCCCAATTCTAGCGGGTCAGTCCCGCTATTTGGACACTGTCCCGCTCTCCCAGGTTGGGAGAGCCAGTAATCACTGCTACTCTGCTTTGCAAAGCAGCTGGTGATTACTGAATGGATGTCATGTGCATGTGCGTAGCATCTAAACGATGTGGGGAGGTGAGTAGGGGGCTGCCCAGCTGCTCGGGGAGCACTGGTCAAACCCCCAAAATGACAAAAAATGGAGGATCGTGATGTGAGGCCCCACCCCTTCTCGCGAGGCCCTGCCCCCTTTTTAGCTGCTGTTAAGAAAATGTTTTTGTATATACTATTCATCATATGCCATATGATGAATAGTATATACAAAAAAAGAATTCTGACTTGGTAATTATTGTAATATGTGTTAATTGGTTAATTGTCAAAATTGGTTATTTACCATGTTCCAGCAGAATATCATTTTAGCATATTTTGATAACTATCTTGTTATCTGTCTATAAAAAAAACAGGTTAGGGCCTGGGAGGCTATTATGTGCGATGTGTAACACTTTGTATTGTTATTCTTGGTTTGTAGTTGTACAAATCACAAAGCCTTGACAAAGGTTCCATAATGGAACCGAAACGTTGTCTACTTCTATGTGCATGCTAATAAACTTCAAAGAACACTTTTAACCTCAAAGACTGGAGAGTGCCTTTCTTTTACTACACATAGCAAATTATTCTCCCTCTCTGTATACATACATATGTATGTATATATATATATATTAGTGATGAGCGGGTTGGGTTTCTCGGAAACCGAACCCCCCGAACTTCACCCATTTTACACGGGTCCGAGGCAGGTTCGAACCTTCCCGTCTTGCTCGGCTAACCCGAGCGCGCCCGAACGTCATCATCCCGCTGTCGGATTCTCGCGAGATTCGGATTCTATATAAGCAGCCGCGCGTCGCCGCCATTTTCACTCGTGCATTGGAGATGATAGGGAGAGGACGTGGCTGGCGTCCTCTCCGTTTATTGTTGAACTTGATTGCTTTATTGCTTAATTGTGGGGAGGACTGGGGAGCAGCTGTTAGGAGGAGTACAGTGCAGAGTTTTCCTGATCAGTGACCACCAGTTTTATCCGTTCTCTGCCTGAAAAAAATGCTCCATATCTGTGCTCAGTGTGCTGCATAATATATCTGTGCTCACACTGCTTAATTGTGGGGACTGGGGAGCAGCTGTATTATATAGCAGGAGTACAGTGCAGAGTTTTGCAGACAGTGACCACCAGTATACGTTGTCTGCCTGAAAAACACTCCATATCTGTGCTCAGTGTGCTGCTTTATTGTGGGGACTGGGGACCACCAGTATAATTAATATTATATAGGAGGAGTACAGTGCAGAGTTTTGCTGACCAGAGACCACCAGTATACTATATATAGCAGTACGATACGGAAGGCCACTGCTATGCCTACCTCTGTGTCGTCATTAAGTATACTATCCATCTACATTCTATACCTGTGGTGCATTTTAGTTTTGCAGTTTGCTGACACAGTGACCACCGGTATACTATATATAGCAGTACGATACGGAAGGCCACTGCTGTGCCTACCTCTGTGTCGTCATTAAGTATACTATCCATCTACATTCTATACCTGTGGTGCATTTTAGTTTTGCAGTTTGCTGACACAGTGACCACCAGTATACTATATATAGCAGTACGATACGGAAGGCCACTGCTGTGCCTACCTCTGTGTCATCATTAAGTATACTATCCATCTACATTCTATACCTGTGGTGCATTTTGTGTCATCATTAAGTATACTATCCATCTACATTCTATACCTGTGGTGCATTTTAGTTTTGCAGTTTGCTGACACAGTGACCACCCGTATACTATATATAGCAGTACGATACGGAAGGCCACTGCTGTGCCTACCTCTGTGTCATCATTAAGTATACTACCCATCTACATTCTATACCTGTGGTGCATTTTAGTTTTGCAGTTTGCTGACACAGTGACCACCAGTATACTATATATAGCAGTACGATACGGAAGGCCACTGCTGTGCCTACCTTTGTGTCGTCATTAAGTATACTATCCATCTACATTCTATACCTGTGGTGCATTTTAGTTTTGCAGTTTGCTGACACAGTGACCACCAGTATACTATATATAGCAGTACGATACGGAAGGCCACTGCTGTGCCTACCTCTGTGTCGTCATTAAGTATACTATCCATCTACATTCTATACCTGTGGTGCATTTTAGTTTTGCAGTTTGCTGACACAGTGACCACCAGTATACTATATATAGCAGTACGATACGGAAGGCCACTGCTGTGCCTACCACTGTGTCGTCATTAAGTATACTATCCATCTACATTCTATACCTGTGGTGCATTTTAGTTTTGCAGTTTGCTGACACAGTGACCACCAGTATACTATATATAGCAGTACGATACGGAAGGCCACTGCTGTGCCTACCTCTGTGTCGTCATTAAGTATACTATCCATCTACATTCTATACCTGAGGTGCATTTTAGTTTTGCAGTTTGCTGACACAGTGACCACCAGTATATTATATATAGCAGTACGATACGGAAGGCCACTGCTGTGCCTACCTCTGTGTCATCATTAAGTATACTATCCATCTACATTCTATACCTGTGGTGCATTTTAGTTTTGCAGTTTGCTGACACAGTGACCACCAGTATACTATATATAGCAGTACGATACGGAAGGCCACTGCTGTGCCTACCTCTGTGTCGTCATTAAGTATACTATCCATCTACATTCTATACCTGTGGTGCATTTTAGTTTTGCAGTTTGCTGACACAGTGACCACCAGTATACTATATATAGCAGTACGATACGGAAGGCCACTGCTGTGCCTACCTCTGTATCGTCATTAAGTATACTATCCATCTACATTCTATACCTGTGGTGCATTTTAGTTTTGCAGTTTGCTGACACAGTGACCACCAGTATACTATATATAGCAGTACGATACGGAAGGCCACTGCTGTGCCTACCTCTGTGTCGTCATTAAGTATACTATCCATCTACATTCTATACCTGTGGTGCATTTTAGTTTTGCAGTTTGCTGACACAGTGACCACCAGTATACTATATATAGCAGTACGATACGGAAGGCCACTGATGTACCTACCTCTGTGTCGTCATTAAGTATACTATCCATCTACATTCTATACCTGTGGTGCATTTTAGTTTTGCAGTTTGCTGACAAAGTGACCACCAGTATACTATATATAGCAGTACGATACGGAAGGCCACTGCTGTGCCTACCTCTGTGTCGTCATTAAGTATACTATCCATCTACATTCTATACCTGTGGTGCATTTTAGTTTTGCAGTTTGCTGACACAGTGACCACCAGTATACTATATATAGCAGTACGATACGGAAGGCCACTGCTGTGCCTACCTCTGTGTCGTCATTAAGTATACTATCCATCTACATTCTATACCTGTGGTGCATTTTAGTTTTGCAGTTTGCTGACACAGTGACCACCGGTATACTATATATAGCAGTACGATATGGAAGGCCACTGCTGTGCCTACCTCTGTGTCGTCATTAAGTATACTATCCATCTACATTCTATACCTGTGGTGCATTTTAGTTTTGCAGTTTGCTGACACAGTGACCACCAGTATACTATATATAGCAGTACGATACGGAAGGCCACTGCTGTGCCTACCTCTGTGTCGTCATTAAGTATACTATCCATCTACATTCTATACCTGTGGTGCATTTTAGTTTTGCAGTTTGCTGACACAGTGACCACCAGTATACTATATATAGCAGTACGATACGGAAGGCCACTGCTGTGCCTACCTCTGTGTCGTCATTAAGTATACTATCCATCTACATTCTATACCTGTGGTGCATTTTAGTTTTGCAGTTTGCTGACACAGTGACCACCAGTATACAATATATAGGAGTACGATATGGAAGGACACTGCTGTGCCTACCTCTGTATCATCATTAAGTATACTATCCATCTACATTCTATACCTGTGGTGCATTTTAGTTTTGCAGTTTGCTGACACAGTGACCACCAGTATACTATATATAGCAGTACGATACGGAAGGCCACTGCTGTGCCTACCTCTGTGTCGTCATTAAGTATACTATCCATCTACATTCTATACCTGTGGTGCATTTTAGTTTTGCAGTTTGCTGACACAGTGACCACCAGTATACTATATATAGCAGTACGATACGGAAGGCCACTGCTGTGCCTACCTCTGTGTCGTCATTAAGTATACTATCCATCTACATTCTATACCTGTGGTGCATTTTAGTTTTGCAGTTTGCTGACACAGTGACCACCGGTATACTATATATAGCAGTACGATATGGAAGGCCATTACTGTGCCTACCTCTGTGTCATCATTAAGTATACTATCCATCTACATTCTATACCTGAGGTGCATTTTAGTTTTGCAGTTTGCTGACACAGTGACCACCAGTATACTATATATAGCAGTACGATACGGAAGGCCACTGCTGTGCCTACCTCTGTGTCATCATTAAGTATACTATCCATCTACATTCTATACCTGTGGTGCATTTTAGTTTTGCAGTTTGCTGACACAGTGACCACCAGTATACTATATATAGCAGTACGATACGGAAGGCCACTGCTGTGCCTACCTCTGTGTCGTCATTAAGTATACTATCCATCTACATTCTATACCTGTGGTGCATTTTAGTTTTGCAGTTTGCTGACACAGTGACCACCAGTATACTATATATAGCAGTACGATACGGAAGGCCACTGCTGTGCCTACCTCTGTGTCGTCATTAAGTATACTATCCATCTACATTCTATACCTGTGGTGCGCCTCTTTTTTTCTTTGCATCATGTGCTGTTTGGGGACAATTTTTTTGAAGTGCCATCCTGTCTTGACACTGCAGTGCCACTCCTAGATGGGCCAGGTGTTTGTGTCGGCCACTTGTGTCGCTTAGCTTAGTCACACAGCGACCTTGGTGCGCCTCTTTTTTTCTTTGCATCATGTGCTGTTTGGGGACAATTTTTTTGAAGTGCCATCCTTTCTTGACACTGCAGTGCCACTCCTAGATGGGCCAGGTGTTTGTGTCGGCCACTTGTGTCGCTTAGCTTAGTCACACTGCGACCTTGGTGCGCCTCTTTTTTTCTTTGCATCATGTGCTGTTTGGGGACAATTTTTTTGAAGTGCCATCCTGTCTTGACACTGCAGGGCCACTCCTAGATGGGCCAGGTGTTTGTGTCGGCCACTTGTGTCGCTTAGCTTAGTCACACAGCGACCTTGGTGCGCCTCTTTTTTTCTTTGCATCATGTGCTGTTTGGGGAAATTTTTTTTGAAGTGCCATCCTGCCTGACACTGCAGTGCCACTCCTAGATGGGCCAGGTGTTTGTGTTGGCCACTTGTGTCGCTTAGCTTAGCCATCCAGCGACCTCGGTGCAAATTGTAGGACTAAAAATAATATTGTGAGGTGTGAGGTGTTCAGAATAGACTGGAAATGAGTGGAAATTATGGTAATTGAGGTTAATAATACTATGGGATCAAAATTACCCCCAAATTCTATGATTTAAGCTGTTTTTTAGGGTTTTTTGAAAAAAACACCCGAATCCGACAAAAATTTTTCGGTGAGGTTTTGCCAAAACGCGTCCGAATCCAAAACACGGCCGCGGAACCGAATACAAAACCAAAACACAAAACCCGAAAAATGTCCGTTGCACATCACTAATATATATACATATATATATATATAGTATATACTGTATATAAACACACAACTTACAAAATTATATAGATATTGCTCTCAGCCGGTCTACAGGGACCGGAGCCTGCAGTGAATTGGCAGGGCTCCAACTATGCTGTGTGACAATGGCTGGTGGGTCAGGGTCAGACTCACGAGATTCAGCCATCTGCAGCATGCAGAATCAGCTTTCACTGGGGGGTCCCATCTCACAGTCCAGCAGCAGCGGGGGCACCGTTGCTTGCGGCACTGCAGGCTGAGCGGTACCAGAAGGGCGTCATCCTGTCCCCTATTGCCGGTGTTAGTAGAGCTCCTTGGACAGAGCCAATTAACTTTGCAGCAGCAGCGGGTGCAACGCAGATCTCAGCTGGAAGAGCAGCAGTTATACTTGGATCCCGCTGTGAACCTCACAGCTGCTGCTGTACATGCGAGTGCCCCTTCTGAGCTTGGAGCCCAGAGGCAGGCATCTGCATTGCCTCTTGGAGTGCCGTTCCTGGTACACAGACACGATAGACAATAAAATATTAGTTGAGGTCTAATAATCACTTTAGGTTGAGGAACATACACTAAGGAGTATATTTACTAAAGGTCAATTCTTATTGATTTTATAAATTTTATATAGGTGAAAATCGATCTAAATCATTGTTGTGATTCTGGGGCTAAAACACCCATGTACTAACATTTAAAATGATTATCAAACATCTGTTAGTAGATGTGTGTTACTGCCCCTGAAACTCAATATTGATTTAGATCGATTTTATTTGATTTAAAAGAGATAAAAATCGATGAAAAATAACTTTTAGTATATATACCCTTAAGATCTTAATTGAAAGCTCTTAATTAAATGAACACATTTTCTGTAACTACTCATTATATCAAGTTTACCAGATTTAGATATGTGCAATTAAAAGAATATTTGTGAAAAGAGCGTCCATTTAAATTTGAATGTTCTTGTATATTCCTTTAACATTGCGGTAGGAGAGGCAACAAAGCCACCCTCCAACATTTATGTTGGAGACATTCACAATGAGTTTGATCATACATTATGTGCCCATATAATGAAAACCTTCTATGTGTTGTGACAAAAACATCTTTGCACGTTGCATTCATAAAGATTGTACATCAGCTATATAATCAGCTAATTTGACAAATTGTAAATCCCTACATGACAATTCAATGCCTAACTCTTAACAGGTGAATGTCTGAGTATCTGAATTCATTTTAGTCACTTCTAATTTGTCACTGTGCCTCTGACTGAAAAGAATGAATCACACATCTCCTTTGCACATCTTATCTATGATAGACAAGCCCAATATAAGCTCATCAACTCAAAGATGACCAACCCACTGTTTTATCCATCAATTTATCTTGTCTTATGGAGATTTCCTCATGGTTGTGCCTAAAGTGATTGCCTCAATTACAGTATCCTTGAGATGACCCTGCAAGATGCATCTCTGTCTTGTGTTTTGTATTTAGGATGGACAGACATTATGTTAAGTTTAGTTTGTGGTATAGTTAACATGATAACTTCTTTAAATGCAATATTATAAAACTCTCCCTATGCAAATAAAAAACAGATTTCCTTTGATGTTTGTACCAGTATACTACTATAATTTACAGTAATAATAAAAGTGATCCTCATAAGTACAATGTGCATTTAATAAAGAACATGGATTTCATCATATAATACACATAGGTTAGGTTCTGTACGTCTGGCGGATGAAAACAAAGAGCTTTTAGCATAATTTGGATTTAGCTCAAATTTTAGAATCATTAGCTGACACTGAATCCTAAATTCCAAATATTTCAGTGAACATAACTCGGAAATTTGGATCCAAAAGCTAAAATTACAGACAAGATGTTATAAAGTAGGTAGACTTGCGCCACAATCCTCATTGTATATGAGTAAGACGGTGGACAAAATGCAAGGTTTACAAAGGAAATGCAGTCGGGAGACAGATGTTACAGAGGGCCATGCATATATTGCATAGAGCTTGCAGAATAAAGGTAAAAAGCAATGTTGAGAAATAGCTGATCTATCTCTGGAAGAGTAATATCAGGTTAGGAAGGATATGTTGCCATGAACACCAAGTACGCTGGTTTGGGGAACTGTACAGAGTGTGACGCTGCCAATCTTGTACTAAGCTAAAGAGGGTAAAGTGACCTAATATCAAGTGTTAAATGATCACAATCTTTTATCGGAGTAACAAATGAAAAGAGGAATCAAGATCATGTAAACAATTATATATTTAACAATATTGTGCAATATATCAAATGATAGATTATTTGGCATTATCCGCATTATATTGGAAGTTACATGTGATTTGATGAATAAACTGACCAGCATCATGAATTGAGAGATATTTCAATCATGTGTTTAAGCCTCTACATAATGAATTATGATGCAGCAATAAATAATTATTTTATTCAATAAAGTTCTTATCTCTTTATACTGATATTAGGTAATTGCCGTAATATCATACCAGCTACAGCCCTCTAATTCAAGAGCAATAGACAGCCACTTTCCCACTGAAAGGGAACATGAACAGCCTTTATCTATGGATAGTTAGTCAAATAAAGCACCGCATAGGGGGGAATTAAATTGCCGGCAAAGGGTGCAAAGTGCCATTGACGTGGAGTTTAAACACCGGCAATGGTACTCCATCTCGCACCCTTTGCTTGGCCAGCTGAATGCCAGATTCCCACAAAAGTACAGCAAACACTTTTGTGCACGATCAGGCTGTCGCACAGCGTGGCTATTTTCACACTGATTCGGCCGGGCAAAGGGATTCACCTGCAAATGAATTCCTTCCTTAGCCTCCAAATGATAGTAATCGATACTGACTGTTCACAACTTACAGGCATATTCAATCAGGCATGGGGTTCCCCTGCGTGTGAATCCCTGAGTGTGTACTTTTCATTGCAGCTTCAGGCACAATTGGGGGTTCACATGCAGGGGAACCCATTTACTCTGCAGTTTCTGAGGAATCAGTGACTTTACACACAGTAATCCACGATTTTAGGCACAGGATAAAGGCTATTTAATTGAATAGCCTTTCCCCATGCCATGTGGTAATTAGCTGTCAATTAGCTAAACCCCATGGCTTGTTAAATATGCCCATTAGAATGGGTGAAATTTATGCTACCCTACTGTAATAAGTTGAAATAAAATCATGTAGCTGAAAAAATAAATATATGTGGCAAATGCAATGCTGTTTTTAAATACTGTAGGTGCTAAAGCTAAAAAATATATATTCATGAACTCTATAGAAATACAATAAAACGTTTTATCTATTTTGAGTGTTGATACAGTACCATTTAAATGGCATTTGCATCATGAATCTTCTATGAACTGCGAATGCCTAGAACCGTTAATAAACCTGTAATATGTTAGACATGCAGCATCATTGCTATTTTTCTTGGTATTGAACTACAATAAATCCATGCGGTTAACAAGCCAGTGCAGTGTATTTATAATGTGGCTTTCCTCAATTACCCCTAGCAAGAGTTTACAGTTATGCAGACAGTGATACCCACCAAGTAATTAAAAACAATTCCACCTTTAAATTATATGGTTGCTGTTTTTGTTGAAGTGTGGAGATTACTTTGGATGCTGTGTGCCTGATGAAGGGCAAAAATTTCAAACCTTAGTGTTGATTCTGTGATTTGTTTGCACTATTCCAGTTGAATTACCAATCTCTCTGCAGAAATAAATTATATTTAAAGTAAAAGGTGACAGAATTACCTATCGGTTTGAACTTTAATGTTGAATTTGCATCTTGGTGTGATTTACTTTTACATGAATAATGTGCCATTATTAGGTATTCATAACACTGTCCAGTTATGTATTGTTTATGAATTGTGTACGGTATTTTTAGCATTTACTACTAACACTGTTAAGCCATAACCATGGTCATATACTACTAAACATTCTGGGAGTGATCCAGCAATAGATGCTACCAGGGAGCGCAGCTGCTATGGGGCCCAGAGCTGAGAGTGGCCTTCCTCCCCTGTCACAGTAACATGTGTCATATACATATTTCACCATTGGGTGGCACATAGGGGCCTTCACAATCTTTTGCCTTGTGGCCTACAAGATATCTAGTTACACCCCTTGTATACAGTATATACAGTCAGTAGTCCGCACTAATCAAAGTATGCCTTTTTGTGGGGTACATTTTATACTTGCAATATAGATGCAAAATATGTTTGAGCCCAAATGTTTGCAAACTTGTGCCAAATAATTATTTTGGACCTGGCCTTGTAAATATATCAGATTTTAAGAATAATGCAGATTGGTACTGATATACAGGGGTGGAATGGGATGGAAAATCAGCCCAGGAGATTTATGGAAGCAGCCTTAATGGGGGCGGGGTTTGTTGAGGGGGTGGGGTCTGTTGAGGGGGTGGGATCCCAACTCGGGTGGCATTACTTCCCGCCCAAAGGGTGGATTGGGAACTAAAAGTGGCCCTGTACAATTTTGAAGACGTGGCCCGCAAGAGGTATAACATACCGTGTAGCCATGCCAGCATCAATGGATTGCAGAGTTGCTGTACTGCAGAGATGAAATGACACAATGAATGGGGACAAAGAAGTGCAGTGGGCTGCCTGTCATGTGGGGGGTGGGGTCACATGACAACACACAAAACAGGCCCCACAGACACGTCGACCTACTAGGAACCTTCCTACTGAGCCCTATGGCCAATCCACCCCTGCTGATATATAAAAATAAACGAGATAGTAGCTAATGTAAGAGTATTCCTTTTTAACATCATACAACCAATTTAACCAGACAATGAAAAGAGCAGAACCCTGGAAAAAAGGTCAAAATATAAAATGTCAGGCTATATTTCAGGTACATCTGTTTCGTTACAAGAGTCAAGTCATCTGGTGATATTATCTTGCTCCATTCATTCAATTAGCAAGCAACTTAGATTTAGGGCTTACTATATTATAAGCTATTAATAATAATATAGGAACTCACTATTTTTTTTAAGAACAGGAAAAAGTTTCAAAGTTTTGAGATTGAAAAAGAACAGTTACAATGATAACAGCTGCAAACTTCAAAACTAAAATCACTCCATTTAATTTTCCTATACAAAATAAACATTTCATCCTTAATGTGATGTTGAAACATAAATATACATAATGTTTATGTATTAACTGAAATCAAGGACTTGAGATATGAGCCAGATTTCTAAGAATGGCAAAAATATCTCTTCTACATGATATTCTGAGAAAACAAAGCTGTTTTACCTTTAAAGCAATGTTAAAAGCGTAAACTTTCCCCTTGTTTACAAGGCTGTAAGTAGGAAAGCATCATAGCCTACATGACTTGCAGTAAACATGTTCCGTCTCTGACACAGTGCTGAACTACATGCATAAAACCAACGTTCAAATCCCAGAGCTATTTCATACTGTAAGACTAAAGCTTGCTTTACTCACTCTGACCTGTAAACAGTTGAATTACACCAAAATAGTCTACTCTCCCCTGGGCATAGGTCCTCAGATACACTGTGGCCTCCAGGTCTTAGCAGCAACAGTCAAAGACAGTATGGCTATGTGTGAAAGGTAAAGTTTGTATTCTAGAGAAGAAGAGGAATGCGTGGAAATGACAAGAGAGGAAGGAGATTTTACAAAGCAAGCCAGAGATCAGGGACACATGAAAGTTTTATGACAAATAAAAGCCATGGCCAGGGGAATAGGCTAGGAAAGAACATAGGAAAATTTACTAGTCAGATGTCAGGCAAACTTGGAAAAAAAACAGCATACAGTAAAGTAACTAAAACTACATCATAGTTGCAGATTTTGAAACACAATACAATGAAATAAGTAAAATACATCACAGTGAACTACTGTAAATAAAAGTACTAATTCAATACACAAAACAAAGCACAAATAAACTGTATTATATATTTTAGTATATTGCATAAGCAATTACTGATGAATACATATAAGCAGTCCATATTTACATACATTTTTAAAAAAAAATTATAACAGTGCATTCGGTTTTACATTCTAATTTCCCATACATCTTGATGGCCTTGACTATGCTTAGGCAAGAATGGTCGTGCACAGCATTATAATTACAATGCCAGCACCTTTGTGGATTCCAGTAACAGTAGCATTCCCCAAAGGTTCCTGGGTAAAAACTTAACATTCAGCACGGCACTTATGATCAACATTGTTATTTAATTCTGTGATTATGTAAAAACTGTTGATGCATAATTACAAGGCGTATTTTCTAAAGAGTGATAACAGAAAGTAATAGTTGCTTTCTCTGCAAGTTTAATATTCCATAAATACATACAAACGGAAAACACCAGGAATAAAGCAACCAGTGAGTTTTGTTGAGAGCCCAATATCTATAGCCCTCTGTTCCTACCTTTGTTCATCCACTCCATATTTTCCCACGCTCCTGATTTAACAACCGGCACTTGGGCTGCAGGGATGACTGTATGGGTGTGGTATATGTATGCAGAATGTCAACACCATAAAGTCAACATGTTGTGAATGTTGACATTCAGGAAGTCAGCATGTCTACAATGTCAACAGATAACATGTCAACATCTGGAATGTTGACACTGACACAATGTTAACATTTTCAATATGTCGACAGTCACAATGTGGACACTGATATATTTTAGCCTTAACCTAAACCTAACCTTAATTGCAGCCTAAACCTGACCTTTAGCCTTATTGTGGCCTAACCCTGAACTGCATGTGATGACATTGTGACTGTCAACATTCCCAATGTTGACATTTTGAATATGTTGAGATTATTTTTGTAGATTTTGATTTTTGTGGATGTCAACATGTTACTACTGTATATCTGTCAACATTATAAACATATTTCATTTCAGCTAAACCCGTCACTGGTAACCCTTCTATACCTACATTTGTTGGCTTGTATCTAGAGCACTGTGATGTGACATTTCTAGGATTTCCTGTACTACCATACTCACAAGATGGCTCCAGCAACTGGCATGCTTAGATACTGTTGTTCTTGTGCTTCCCAGTCGTATGGCCTATTCAGGTACAACTAGTATCCGTATACTGGAGAGCCACTTCGGTGCATGGGCATCAGCTATATTACATTACAAAGAGCCATTTCTGTCACAATGGAATTACGAGGAGCACCACCTAGCAGTAATTACTGCAGCCCATTGAGAGTCAGTTCATCTGTTAATATAACAGCTGTTCCAGACCAATTTTGGGTGAGCATACAGTGTACAGATCAGTATCATTACATGTACAACTACTGCCTTAAACACTTACATCTCACACCAAAGGGATCGCCTTATTTATGCCAGACTTCTGCTGGCAACTGGGACTCCTGATTGTACAGTAACTTCTGTAACTTCCTTTACTATTGGGTGGTTTGGGGATTTGAAACATCATACTTAACTTTGTGCTGAATTTAGTCTCAGTTCTTATGAATAGAGCATGGTGAAAATAATTTATTCATATTGTTTAAGGTGTCATTTATATAATTGATATGCAGTATTCTGCTTTTATTAAGAAATTAGCAAATGCATTTTTATTGTTAGTTATTAAATGTTTAAACCTTATATGTTGCCTGATTGAGGTCATTCAGAAACTGTAATATCATTTATTAGTGCAGTGCCTGATTTTGTTTTTTATCATTGGTCTACTTATAATGAGTTTCTACAAGCTCACAATAGGGTACTGCTGCATTACAGCCTTACTGGATGTGATCTTTTAGTTACGCTGCATGCTAGATTACTGGTGATAATTTTCAATTAGCGCCTGAACAATTGTTGTTTTAGACATTCTAAATCTCGACATCCTGCTTGTCAGTATTCAGAACATGTCAACATTATATTGGTGACATTTTGATTGTTGACAGTCTGAATTTAGACATCCTGACTGGAACAACCAGCAATGTGCAATCAATAGAGTACAAGAGTGTGGTTTGAGGCATGGTTTTGGTGGATGAGGGGTGTGCAATGATGGCTTTAATCTGAAACCAGTTAATGTTTCAATATTAGCAACTACATTTATTTACATATTAATTTTCTTTAAGTGTTAAAAGTAAAGAGGGGTTAATTCATTCATAGATCTGTAAACTATAAAAATAAATATAGGTGACCTTGAAAATAAACTGTACTGCTAGACAGCACTGATGGTACTATGCAGTGTGAGATGCTGGCTCTGATCACCCTGTAGTCGGGATAATCTCATCTATTCTGCAGTTCCTCATCCCTTTAAATGTTACATGTAGTCATCACTGCTCAGCTACAGCTAGTAGATGCAGCTGGACTGAGCGTTTCAACAGCCTCAAGGCAGAGATATGATCTACTGTTCTCTGAAAGGTGTAATAGTTAAGTGAGCAATGATATCTAGTTTAAAGGATGGGCAATTCAATCCTAATGTAGGCTCTTCAATTTAATTTCCCATTCTTGAAACTGATGAACAGTGGCTAACATGTCTTAGTCCTCTGCATTTACAGTGGAACTTGGAAAGCAATGTCTATACATACTCTTGCAAACTAAGACTAACATGCTGCAAACAATTAATTCTTAATATTATTTTGATACATTCTACAAAAATAAAAGGCATACCAAACTTCTGCAACTGTGTGGTGGTCATTTTTACAACAACATAGAAAATGCTATTGCGCAATATTATAATTTAACCTTAAAGTCAATATTCATTACTTATTATTAATGTTTTGATAAGGGAGAACTGAAAAAAAAAACATAAAATATATCATATGTCAAAATCTTTAGCAATCTTTAAAAAATATTCATGTCAGTAACTTGCTCCCACATTTTATATCGCCTGAAGCATTTTAAATGTAACTTGCACGTCTGGGAAAATAACACCTAAATAGTATCTACAGTAGGCTGGCATTTGAAAATGTTATTCTCATAGAGATATACTAATAAATAGAAGTCTCTAGCACTCGGGAGTTCTAGAAAGGCAGACAGTTGGTGAATGGAAAACTTTCCATGGAGTTCAGCCGCTTTGAAGATGCTCATAGGTGCCACCATATTGGCTTATTCCCCTATAGCCCATAAGAATTATGATTCAGTGGGGAATTCAATTTTCTGCAGTAATTTAACACAAGCTAATTGATCCCCTGAAGGCTGTACAATTAGCCCTGATGCGTGGCCGACAGCAGATATCATCAGGGATATTTTTTTTCAGGACCTCAGCAGGCTCGGAAAAAAAATCCCTCATAAATAGCCCATTTTTACAAAGGCGGCAGCAAAACACATAGGTCCATGAACTTATCAATGGTTCTATGTGTTTATGTCCAAAAATAGATATTTTTCCGGGCACAAAAATGGGGGCTAATTGAATAGTATGAGAAAAATAAGTGAATAAAATGGAAAAATAAATCCCCAAAACCTCCTACACATAGGGGTCTCTCATGTGACAAGAACAAGTATGCATCTGGGTTTTGACATATGACAAGCTTGTAACTTGCAAAAACAATGAATATCAGAATGACCCCGGTATCCATGACATGAAATTGTATCATTAGAGTTGCAGTATCTTCGAAATGGCAGCAGTTTCAAGCATCAGACTCCATCTGTTCTTTTACTTGGGAGGGATGGAGGTTTATTATAAAATAAATATTTGTGTGGATATCTCATTAATTATTTTGGTGAACAATTAAAATATCTCAGATTTATATATACAAATAGTTAAAGCCTAATTACTATGAAATAAAAATATATTAGTCACCATTTTTCCTACCCCAGCGAAGACCCACATCTCGCGCATTCTGACTTCATTAATCTAATTTTATTCTCTAGTTTTAGCTTTATTGGAATACCACATTATTGCTACATATTTTATGCTTTTCATTAAAAAATACATAAAAGTAAATTATTATTATTATTATTATTATTATTTGCAAGTGCAATTTTGGTCAGAAAATACATTAGTAGAATCTTTATATTTCCTGTGTTAGAACAGTGGATTATGCTGAAGTTAGTACCACAAAGTATTTCTGCTAGAAAACAATGGGGTAGATGTATATAGCCTGGAGAAGTGATAAAGCAGTGATAAGTGCAAAGAGATAACGCACCAGCCAATCAACTCCAATATGTAAATTGACAGGAGCTGACTGGCTGGTGTGTTATCACTTTGCACTTATCACTGCTTTATCACTTCTCCAGGCTTAATACATCTACCCCATTAATGGGCCTTATTCAGAAATGCACAAAAATTCATTTGCAGCTGTGAATCTGTTGCTGCTGCCTGGATTTATATTGAGACGCCCACTGGTGAATTGAAAAATGTCAGAGGCTACATATAAGATGCAGCATAGGTCAAAAATCAATCAGTTACTGTACTTCTGAGGAGCCATATTGTCACGCAGTATGGCCGCAGGAAGTAAGACTACACAGCCATTGCCTCTGCAATGCACCAAAAACAAGACACACCTGCATTTTTGCCACCACTCCCTGTAAACACCCCCAAATTGTCCCCGACTGTCAACTGCTTTGCGAATAACTGCTGTCTATGACTGTCGTCACAAGGCCATCGCAACACATACCTAATATGATGCATTTGTAATTGGTCGACAATTGCTCAACTGAGTAAAAATTGGCTTTGTATCCATCTTTGTTGACTCTTGAGAGGTTAATATGTAATATCTAATAAAAGTTCAAATTGCAGCAATTCAAACAATAAAGAAGGAAACAGTGAAAAATATAACTATTAGTAAAAATAATACATTTTGAAATTTTTTGGTATGTATGACAAGCGATGTGTTCAATTCTAGTACATACAATTGCCAAATCCCATGCTTTATGTAAGAGAGAAATATTATTACATTTCCTATCAAAATGAAATGTTAAAAGCTTGTGGAATTGCAGGTATAATAGAAGCACGTAAATACATTATTTTATCTGTGCTCCAGTTATACTGGCCTGTGTTTACAGCATCTCTTGCAGGGAAGGTCAAAAGTTTTCATCTGAGCTAAGCTGGATCACAGCGTGCATTGTCAAGCTTAGCAAATCAATGTCAATAAGCGGAAAATGCATCTAGTACTCTGAATGTGAAATAGAGCAGGCTTTCAAAAATGCATTGTTTATTTTATGACCCTACAATACATTCTTCCAAACAAATTTGATAAATATAAACAAGGTGTAACTTAATTAGATGTGAGAGTGTTAGGGCTGACAAAGTGAGTAAACTGTTTGATTCAATTAATTATGTGATGTCAATTAATGCATACAAATTATTTGTTTTGTTCTTTGCTAAATGACGTTAGCAGACTACAGCTAAGCACTGCCAACTATGAGGAATGTCCAAACAAGAGGCTTTGGATTCAGGCGACCTTCATCCAGGAAAATAGAATGCAAAGTCTGCAAATTAACCAGCTCAGAGGGAAAGTGCCAAAATTTTCCTAAGTGTAACCTTACACAACAATCCCTATGAAGGCAGTCCTAGAGTGTACGGCTCTCTTTGTGCCATCCTTATGTTTCTAAATAAAATCTACTTCTCCATAAAGAGGTGACCTAAAGCATTGGCAATTTATCAACTTTTGTTCTATTGGCTAAGTTAAAAGCTACAGCACTTGACAGTCACCTTTTACTTACCTATTAGGTCAGTTAGCTCTTATTATTTGGATGTATTGGGATATGCAGGTCCCTTTTATGCATGCTTGCTGAATCATTCCCCTCTTCCCCCCACTGTTCTTACCTCGGACTCCCCTACCAGCATTTGGGTATCCGGTCTATAGATCTACATTAAACAGGTCTACAGGCAGTAGTTCGTCAACTACAAATGGTCAACATGCATTAGGTTGACTGGGTCAAAAGGTCAACAAGGTCAACAGGTCGACATTTAAATGGTAGACAGTTCAAAAGGTTCAAAATATCGACATGGCAATGATCAACACATATGGTCGATGCTGTTTTTTATTTTTATTTTATTTTTTCATTTTTTACAACCTTTGCATACTTTATCATCCCTGTGGACTACTATTGGGAATAGTAACATGTGCCGAGCACAGCAGTAGTGGAGTGAGGCACCTTGCCCGAAGCTGCGACAGGACGCTGTACACTAATGGGACTTGTTTGTGTCAGAAAGGTGACAAAACACCCAAAAACAAATAAAAAATGGTGTCTACCTTTTTTGTGTCAATCTTTCCATGTCCTTTTTAAACCATTTTGACCATGTTGACCTTTTGACCATGTCGACCTTTTCTACGGTCGATCATTAGTGGTCAACCTATTGACTGTGGACCTTTCATAGTGTAGATCTAATAAATCACACCCCAGCATTTGTCAGCATCTGGAAGTCTAAACTCCTTGTTTATATTTATCAAACGCTGCAAGTACGTTCTTATGGTGCAGTGTATATTTTCATAACAGCTTAGATTAAACCTGGCAGCGCACCAGCAAGCATAGTGCAGTCTGTATCCTAGCTTGCAGAAATAGTTTACAGTATATCTTTCAATCACTGCTTTATGTAAGACTGCATGCATTGCTATATACACAAATCAGTCTAATTTTTAATCAGACTTCATGGAAATTGTATCCATCTGCAATCAACAAGCAAGGTAACAAAATATACATAAGTTACTTCTAAACTAAGCTAAAAATCCCTCTAGCCAATGTTGGCAAACCTTGAATAAAGATATTGTTACTCGAAGTCAATAATATCATCCAAAACAAACTAAATTCATTCTTAGATTGAGTTGTATTTAGATCGGAAGCTGCCACTGTGAGCAAATTCAACATTAATTAGTATTAATTGTCCTCTCAGTATGTTCATAACCTTAACAATACCTTCTCCTCTATTTCATTTGGAAATCATTAAAAGATAAAATCAATTAAAATTAAGATTAATGTAATACTGCCTTTTATATAATGATGCTCTGTCTATCTAGATTTTGTAAAGTTAAATGCAGCTCTATTCATGATGTTGACAACCACAATCTGACCATAGGAAAGAGTGGGCTCTGGATATTTTCATAGGAGTGCACTTTCTAGTGGCTGATCTCTTTTCCAACTGTTTCCAGTTTCCAGTGGTGAAAGATTTACATGCAGGAGAGGTCATCGAGAATTCCAAGTTACTAGCTCTAGACAGGCATCACTAGGGATATAACTACAATGTCTCTCAATCTATTTGCAAGAGAAGGAAATGGAAAAAGAAAATACAGTTATTATAATTCTGAAAACTCCACAGAACATTTGTTTGGGCACCAGACTCTCACAGTTATCTACTCTTGTACCATGGTCATTTAACAATGATTTTTATATTGCAACTAAAAAGTGTTCATATAGCATTACCCGATCCAGTACCCTTTCTCCTAGTACTGGGTCTCTGTAGTGAGGCATTCCCATGCCTCTTTACTATGTATGTGTTGTAGCTTAGACATAACGTTCCACATTGCTTTTAGATTTAACAAAATGCTTTGAGCACATTGTGCTATGTTACTGTCTGTTGTGCTTATTTAGCAGTGCTGTAACTAGGGATGTGCAAGCAGTGCTGTTGTACAGAGCACAGAGTCCTCTGGGCGACACCTCCACTCATGCATGGCCCCTTCATCTGAATAGTAGGGAGCAACAGCCAAATTGCTGGGGCAGTACTTCTGGAGCATACTGTGGAAGATCCAGATGTGCACACAGCAGTTCTTACAGCCCCTCAGAGCATCCTGAGTATGCTACAGTCAGTGTAAGTCCCAGTGATGCCGGCCCTACTCTCTACCCCTTACAACATGCGCTCAGGGGGATGTAGCCGGCACAAGGCACAGAACAGCCCTGCTACAGCTCTTATTTAGTATCAGTCTGTGACTGCCATGTTCTGGTTCTGGTTTGTATCTGACCATCCTTATGCCAAATGTTTTGCTGTACTGACCAGTTATTAGTAACTCAGCCCGTTTCTTGCTATAAATGTCCACTTATGACCATGAATTTTGGCTTACTGTATGCTCTGACCTAGAACCATTTCTGCCCATTTTTAACTTTGTAATGTCACTCAAGGATCTTTTGAGTGACACTCATTGGGACAGTTTCCTCTTCCTTATAATAAAGGAATCACAGCGGTCTAATTGTAGTTTCTAAATTGCCTACAAGAACAGTCTGTGGAAAGTTACTATACACATTTTTTTTCAGTTGAAGTAACCATTTTAAGGACTGCAATTATTTAAATTGTGTGTTCTGTGATATATTGTCAACATGTTACTAATTATAGATACCAAAGTGATTGATACTGTCTGTGTAACACTTCAAGGTTGAATATCACTCATCTTTTTAATAATAAATATAAATAAATTTGAGTCTGTTTGCGCTCTCTATTCCTTTTTAGGTCTGCTGTGCTACTCCTCCCCTCCTGCTCCATCTGCTTTCCTCATACAGGAGACTCTTTTGGTGCGCTGGACCCTCACCTAACAATAGCCTGGGCCTCTGGTGAGTGAACCTCATCAGTTAGTCCTGCTAACATTTAAATAACAGTACAAAAATGATTAAGCATGTCTTCATCACCAGACTACAAATTATAAACAAATTATAAACTTAAACCTAAAGCTGCCCATACATCTAAAGATTTGTCCAAGCTTGCTGGTTGTAATGAAAATCTAGTAATGGATGGGAGCAAATGACGATTGACCACTTGCTCCCAAACACTGGGCAACAGACAAAAATGGTCAATCAGACAAATTGGTTAAATCTATTTGATTTAACCAATTTGTCTGAGCGACCAATTTAGTCAGTTTTCCGGCATTTCAGAGCAATTGATCAATTGTCATTTGCTCTCATCCTTTATCAGATTTTCGTTCCAACCAGCCAGATCGGACAATAAATCTTTAGGTGTATTGGAAGTTTAAGCAAACTATTTGGATATGATATCGTGATAGCGGCACTCTGGAAACCTTTGTGGCTTGTAATGTTGAACATCTGGCACCCAAAGAGTACAATGTTGACTACCCCTGTCGTAGACTATGACTACTGTATGTCTCAGCTAATTGTCATCTTATTTATGCACTGTGAGCTGCTGCTTAGTGGGGTCATTTGGGGATCCATGTGCTGTGGTTAACTTTCACCGAAGCCAGTTAGTGTAACTAATTCTAGTGATGCCTGGTAAAGATGACTTGTCTACTAAACTCCATGCCTAAGGTTAGTCAGCAACTGCTAGCATCACATACAGGGGCGTAACCAGAACTTTGTGGGCCCCACGGCAACATACTGAAGGTGCCCCTGTCCCTGTGCTTTTTGAGAGAAACCTCTGCAGCAGCAATTACTGTTATGCCTCATAGTAGTGCCCTATCTTATTTTATGAACCATCGTGTTTTCCTAGTTTACATTATGTCACATTGTAGGCCTGCCAGTACACATTATGCCACACATTATCCCCAATTCACATTATGACATACAGTGTCCACAGTTCATATTATGCCACAATACAGTGCCCTCTGTTCATTCTGTGCCACATTAGAGTGCCCCCAGTACAGATTAAGCCATGTTACAGTGTCCTAGTTAATATTATGCCACACTATAGAGCCTCCATGTCATATTGTGCCACATTAAAGTTCCCTAGGTCTTATTATGTAACATTATAGTGCCCTCCACGTTACAATGAGCAGATCGAATTATGACACATTACAGTGCACTCCAGTTCATATTGTGCCACATAACAGTGGCTTCCAGTTCAAATTATGCCACATTACAGTGCCTCCTTACCATTATAACAGGCACTTCACACTCCTCTCACTGAAAATGTAAAATCACACAATTAACAGTGGCCAAAGCATCAAACCCAATTGCTTATCAGTCAAATCTGGGAAAATGTATAGGAAATTATACAATGTAGGTCCAGGCCCCCTAAGCCTCTGGGCCCCATAGCAATGGTACCCCTTGCACCCACTATAATTACGCCCAGATAACACACCCTCCCTCAGATACATTACCAACAGTCAAAGAGCTTAAATTAAGAATCAAGAGAAAGCATGAAAAACATTCTAATAGTTTTAAACCTAGGAATAGAAAGGTCAATACACAGGACAAGATGACAACCATTAGTTGGTTTTAAAAAGTGTATTATACTGTAATCAAGTAACAATTTATGATTAAAAAATGTCTGACATCTTTACATGTTTGAGGAATGTTAAACTAAGAACATATATAATAATCCCATTAGACATGAGCGTAGTATAAAATACTTGACATTTGAATAGTTCACATTCAATTGAAATGTAAAAGTCACTGATTGTAATGAAAAGGATATGGTAAGAGCTGTTCTCAAATCACTATATGACGTTTTATCACAGTTTAGAAATTACAGTATCCTTTTGTAACCCGGCTTGCCCCTGGGAACTGTAGAAGCTACAAAACATGTCAATTTGCAGTCACCTACTTGCTCAGTCAACCAGAATAGTTCATCAATGTCATACTGAGAGCCTGGTACCTGCAGTAGACTGTGATGGTGCTGTGCCTACTCCTTAAGTAGCGGTAACTGCCCGCAGGTGACCAACCTGAGAGAATATTTCCTACAGGACATAACAATTGCAGACTACCAATTCTCTGTAAACAGGATTTTTTGATGTTGTCAGCAAAAAAATGACTCTCTATGACCACTTTCCAATTTTTTTGACCATTTGTTTCTAAAATATTCATTACTGTGGTATGCAATTTCTTAATTTACTCTATATGGCATATCAACATAACATTTAATTTTCATTAATTTCATCAAACTTATCCTAAATTATTTTATTTTTCCAAGCCTTAACTTCACAACATCCTATAAGTTCTCAAGTGGTTAAATCAGGCCCAGCCAACAGTTGTGCAATAATGTTCTACACTTTTCTTGGAGTTCTTGTAGTATGGCAAGGAGCAAGGTCATGTTGGAAAATTTCCTCACTGTTTTTGGAAGTTCTTCATGGCATCTGGAATTACTGTGCACTTAAGAATATCACTCTATTTTCTGCCTTCATCATTCCTTCAATGGAAATTAAGCGTTCAGTCGCTAAAGAGGTAAAACATGCCCAAAAGATCTTTATTGAGGGGAAGATATACTGTCGGCTAAAGATCTTCCTTTTAAAGAGGTTCAGCTTGTCTGCTCCTTACAAACAAATAAGTTTCCTCTGAAAACATAACCTTATTCCAATTATCACTGGTCCAGTTCTTGCATTTTTTTTTGGTCCTATGGTCCACTGCAGCAATTTTTTTAACTATCTTCTTGCAGTTTTTGCTCTAGTATAACTCTATGTGCACTGTTGAAGAATCAGCCAGTATACCACCAGCTGCAAAATCTATTTGAAAATCCTTGCCTGTTTTATCAAGAAAAATAGCATGTTTTATAACATCATAGTTTGTCGTTTTAGGGTGTTGTTTTATGTTTCCATCTGCATTTCCACATGCAACTTAATGACACAGTTCAGTTTTTTCTATTAGTTTTAAGCAGCCTTGAAACACTAGATTTACTGACTACAACACAGCCAGCAACATTAAATTGTAGTCATTGATGTGTGCAATTTCAGCTTTTTTCCTGGATGTAATATCAATACTCAAGAAATAATGAATAACAATTTAACATGAAATGAGAGAGCAAAATAATACCCACTGGACAAAATTGTTTCTAAACAAATCTAAACTTGACAGCAGATGAACAGAAACAGCAGAAGCTGGTTTTGTACGCTCAAGAAAACAATCATGAGCCTACACCATCTTCAGTAACTGTAAACACATGCACTGTTTCCTATGTCCTTATAAAAGCAAACACAAACATAAAAACCTTATTTGTGCTAATTTACACAACACTGTATATCACGATATTTCAGCTTCTCTCCTGTTTTAAACAAATGTCTTGTCTATCTGTTCTTAAAATTATCTTCTCATGTTACTCTTCTTTTAAATACAGTCTCATAAGCCAGTAACATTGTCTTCCATTTTCACAGTCTCGTGCTTTCCTTCACTATTGTGTCTTATTTAAGACTTCAGCCTTACCTGTTGCTACCAAGCTCATCTCATATAACTGAATATATCAGAGGAGGCTGAGACTGTCCAGGATATTGGGATAAAGTATTAGTAAATAATCTGACTTGGTGTTAGTAATTGAGCCAGTAACTTCCGCTGTAAATTATATCTCTGCTCCTTGTGCCCTTATCAAATTACATTAATCAAATAAAACCGCATTTCATTTTAAGATGATCGTTTTCTAGGATCATTCTTTTACTGAGGTTTTGCCTTATATATTTAGCAGAATAGCTACTGGAGAGTCATAACTACTTGTCTAAAGAGGAGACTGAAAAAATGATAGGTCTTGTGTAGTACTGTAGGTATGGTTGTAAGTCGATCTCATAATCATTAAATTATCTAGATTGAATGATATTGGTCTTGGCTCCATTTTCATAGAAGAGTAAAATCTATAATTGTTTCTCATGCATGGATATCAAGTCTCAATGTATTATTCATAAAAATGTTTTATTCCTTTTGACATAAAGGGCTATTTGTTTTGTGAAATGATGCATAAAAAGTAGTAAGAAGACCACTTAAAATTATAATTCTAGAATCATAATGAGCTTTTGTAAGGCACAAATTGTAAATCAAGAATGAAATCATGTGCTGATAGGAGAATAAATAATGTTAGTCGTTTGGAAACAGTTTAAGTTTTGCTGGTATCATACTCAGTGCACAAGCAAGAATGTTATGAACCACAACTAAAGTGTCCTATCTTTTATAATATAGGATGAGTACAGTAGCTTCAGTATATTAAGTTTACTTAATATACTGTGTTCCTTAAATTGGTTTTGTTTTCAAAACCACACTATTAAATATGAGGTTTTGTGCTTTAAAAATGTAAATACAGTATACAAGTATGAAATAATCTGTTACAATGCTGTTCTAGATATTTTTGTAGTTTTGTTATTTTATGCCTATCAGAGGGCACTTTGATCCTTTTTGATATGCTCTGGACTAGTACTACCAAAATATGAAACATCATATCAAAACCTGGTCAAGATAACTCCATCTGCACAAATTATTAACCAAATGCATATTATAAATATTAATCAGTAGCTAAAACCTGTGGTAGTTGCATTAAGCCACTTATTTATGATTCATTCATCTGAACCAAATGGTTTTTATTCTACTTTGAAGCACCAGGTTTGATTTACAATCATATGTACTTTAGGCAATTTTGATACCGCTTGCAATGGATGGATATATTGATACTACAGCAATTGTCCGAACATGACTGCTGAAACCCAGAAGACGCTGCTGCAGCTGCCAGGAGAAGGTAAGTCACTTCTCAGAAACCAGGGATGATTGTGTCAACATTCTAACATGTCGACATTTCATCACTATCTACATGATGAATGTTGAATTGGTAAACATTGACCTGATGACCATGCAGGGGCAGATTGGGATGGAAAATCATCCCAGGAAATTTATGGCAGCAGCCCTAATGGGGGTGCAGTCTGATGAGGAGTGGTGTCTGTTGAGGGGGGCAGCATCCCTTCTCATAGGGCCTGACTGTACGCAATTGCATCCTTACTTGCATCTTTTGCTGCTGTTGTGTCTGACACCAGGGGTGGATTTGGAACTAAAATAGGCCCTGTAAAATTTTGTAGAAGTGGCCCAACATAGGCAGCACAAGAGGTATAACATACTGTGTAGCCATGGCAGCATCACTGGATGGCAGAATTACTGTACTACACGGTGGGTGGCTTGTCATGTAAGGGGTGGGGCCACATGATAGTACACAAAACAGGCACCACAGACATGTCAGCTTACCAGGTATCTTCCTGGTAAGCCATATGGCCAATCCGCCCCTGTGACCATGTCAACATTCTCATGTTGATACGATGAATGTCAAATTATGACTGTTGACATTTTGTACCCAACCCCAATTTACCAGTTGTCAAGTGTTCATATGACAATCAATTTTTACATTCAAACTACTGTAGATGCTGGCTCCCTTATTTCTGTAAGTGATGGTGCTGTCACATGGGCTTGTGTCTGTCCATAATGGTGTAATCCTCCTATGATCACTATAGTAACTTGCCTGTCTTCATGCTATAAAATAGAGAAAAGAACACTTAGGGGTATATGCAATAGCGGGCGAATTCGCGGCAATTATCGCCGTTTTTTCAATTCGACCAAATTCGCCAGGTGAATTCCGGAAGGTGGCTTCCGGAATTCACCATATGCAATGAAAAACGGATTCGCCAGAGTCGCGGGCGAAAATCGGCCGATTTGGCGGATTTTGCCGCGATTTTAAAAAACGGGAAAAAACGGGGAAAAACCCGAAAAAAAAATGGCGTGGGGTCCCCCCTCCAAAGCATAACCAGCCTCGGGCTCATCGAGCTGGTCCTGGTTCTAAAAATGCAGGGGAAAAATCGGCCAGGGATCCCCCGTATTTTTAAAACCAGCACCGGGCTCTGCGCCTGATGCTGGTGCCAAAAATACGGGGGACAAAAAGAGTAGGGGTCCCCCGTATTTTTAACACCAGCATCGGGCTCCACTAGCTGGACAGATAATGCCACAGCCGGGGGTCACTTTTATACAGCGCCCTGCGGCCGTGGCATCAAATATCCAACTAGTCACCCCTGGCCGGGGTACCCTGGGGGAGTGGGGACCCCTTCAATCAAGGGGTCCCCCCCCCCCAGCCACCCAAGGGCCAGGGGTGAAGCCCGAGGCTGTCCCCCCCCATCCAATGGGCTGCGGATGGGGGGGCTGATAGCCTTTGTGATAAAAAAAAAGATATTGTTTTTTCCATTAGTACTACAAGTCCCAGCAAGCCTCCCCCGCAAGCTGGTACTTGGAGAACCACAAGTACCAGCATGCGGGAGAAAAACGGGCCCGCTGGTACCTGTAGTACTACTGGGAAAAAAATACCCAAATAAAAACAGGACACACACACCTTGATAGTAAAACTTTATTTCATACGCCGACACACACATACTTACCTGTGTTGACACGCCGACTGCAACGATCTCCGACGATCCGAGGGTACCTGTCAAAAAATTATACTCACCTTCCAGCGTCCAGAGGTCCAGGTCCAGAGGTAAATCCACGTACTTTGTAAAAAAACAAACCGAACACGATCCACCGGACTAATGAAAGGGGTCCAATGTTTTCACATTAGACTCCTTTCCCCGAATGCCGGGACATCACGTGACTCCTGTCACTGATGTCCCTTCAGCCAATCAGGAAGCGCTACTGCCGTGGCGCTCACCTGATTGGCTGGACGCCGTCTGTACTCTGACAGCGCCTCGCAAAGCCGCTCCATTAATTTCAATGGTGGGAACTTAGCGGCTAGCGGTGGGGTCACCCGCCGGTCAGCCGCTGACCGGCGGGTGACCTCACCGCTAGCCGCTAAGTTCCCACCATTGAATATAATGGAGGGAGCTGTGCGATGCGCTGTCACAGCGATCAGCCAATCAGGTGAGCGCAACGAAGTTGCGCTTCCTGATTGGCTTAGAGACCTGTCAGTGACAGCTGTCACTGACAGGTCTCAATCGTGGAAAGGTGTCCCATGTGTCAGCATGGGACCCCTTTCAGTCCGTTCTGGAGCGGGTATTTGCGTTTTCTTTTTTTGCCAAGTACGTGGATTTATCTCTGGACCCTGAGGTGAGTATATTGAACTTTGCTTTTCAGGTATCCGTGGATTCTACATGGAGAAGAGGACCGATGTCGGCGTGTGAACATAGGTAAGTATGTGTGTGTCGGTAGTGTGAAATAAAGTTTTACTGTCGACGGTGTGTGTGTCCTGTTTTTATTTGGGTATTTTTTTCCCAGTAGTACTACAGGTACCAGCAGGCCCGTTTTTCTCCCGCATGCTGGTACTTGTGGTTCTCCAAGTACCAGCTTGCGGGGGAGGCTTGCTGGGACTTGTAGTACTAATGGAAAAAACAATATCTTTTTTTTATCACAAAGGCTATCAGCCCCCCCATCCGCAGCCCATTGGATGGGGGGGGACAGCCTCGGGCTTCACCCCTGGCCCTTGGGTGGCTGGGGGGGGGGGACCCCTTGATTGAAGGGGTCCCCACTCCCCCAGGGTACCCCGGCCAGGGGTGACTAGTTGGATATTTGATGCCACGGCCGCAGGGCACGGCATAAAAGTGACCCCCGGCTGTGGCATTATCTGTCCAGCTAGTGGAGCCCGATGCTGGTGTTAAAAATACGGGGGACCCCTACTCTTTTTGTCCCCCGTATTTTTGGCACCAGCACCAGGCGCAGAGCCCGGTGCTGGTTTTAAAAATACGGGGGATCCCCTGTCAATTTTTTCCCCGCATTTTTAGAACCAGGACCAGCTCAATGAGCCCGAGGCTGGTTATGCTTTGGAGGGGGGACCCCACGCCATTTTTTTTTCTGATTTTACCGTTCCAGCAATAAAAAAAAAAAAAAAAAATAATATTTTAAAAAATATATAAATAATATTTGTGCCTCCCCCCCCAAAAAAAAAAGTACCTAATCCCTTCTAATATAAATAGATCTGCTATTCCCAAAAAAAAAAAACACAAAAAAAAACATGTTTAAAATTTTTTTATTTGTTTTCACCCTCCAAAGTGTGGCGGATTGAAAATCGCGAATTTGCTGTCTAAAAGCACTGCAGGCGAATTTCCAAACTTGAATTGAATATGCTGGAGGCGAATTGCAGCATCTGTACCATTGCAGAAAAGGCGAATGCGGAAAAAGGCGAATTGAGAAAAGGCGAATTTTGACGGTCCGTTTTTTTGCGAAAAAGTACTGCACTGCATAGGCGAATTGATTTTTTGAGGCGAAAACGTTCCGGAATTCGCCTTTTTTTGAAATTCGCCCGCTATTGCATATACCCCTTAATCTCTTTTGTTTTAAACTTTGGGAAGAAACTTTTTCACTTTATCTTAATCCAGTAAACACTTGGTAAATGTATTTATTTTTCTATAAGTGTAGTGATTTGTCTTGAAAACACAATTAAACAATTTACCTTACCTTGGTATTGTATGTCTGCTGTTGGCATGGTATTATGGGGGTAATTCAATTGATTATGATGCTGGTTGTATGCCTTCAGAATGGAGTGGTAACATTTGTAATAGCAGTACATGACCGCTAATTTAACCTTACACCCCATATAGGGGTACACAGTAAAATGAGCAATACGTGTGGCTGCCACACATTGGGGTATATTCAATAAGAGTCGGGTCCATTCCGACATGTAGTTGTCGGAATGGACCCGACAACCCCTATTCAATGGATGGCCAAATCCAACTGATGGATTTGGCCGTACCCGGGGTCCTCTCCTGCCGCTGCTGTCAGTGGCTACCGGGTGTGCTAACAGCAGCGGCAGGGGGAGCTGGGCTGCTGCAGGTGGCGGGGGGAGCTGGATGGCTGCGGGGGGAGCTTGGCAGCTGTGTATGGTGGTGGGAGCTTCCAGTGGCAGCCAATGGAGGGTGATGTCTGTGGCAGTGGGGGGAGGTGCTGCAAGGAGAGAGGTGCCTGGCCGAGGACGGCCGTCAAGGTACCTCTCATCCCCGATCCCCATAGCCTGCCGCACCGCTTCCCGTCTCCTCACCTCAATCCGACTTGTTTTCAAGTCGGATTGAGTTTGTCGGAAACGGGGCTAAAACATGTCGGGTTTGGCCCCGCTTCCGACAATGCACACTGATCAGCGTCTGAAGCCGCCGATCAGCGTGCATTCCGACAGCATTCAGACAAGTCGGGTTTCCCGACTTGTCAGAATAATCGGGGCCCTAATGAATAGGTCGGAATCCCTTCCGACCTAAAACTGTCGGAAGCTGACGTCTTTCTGACAAGACGGCAGCTTCCGAAAGTTATTGAATATACCCCATTGCAGGTAACTGAACTGTCCCTAATGTGTTAAACAATAGGATTATGTAATAATTTGTCACAGCAAGCCCCCTGATGGCAGTGGTTCCCAAACTCTTTTGAATCACAGCGCCCTAGAGTATCAGAATTTTTTCATGGCACCCATAGAAAAAAATATTAAATTAAGTAAATTGTGCTTTTATGGGGTGTATTCAATTCAAGTCGGATTTCCCGACTTCTTGGATTAACGTGAGTTTAGGGTCGAATCTTCAATCATACTCCCATTGATCTGACAAGTCAGATAATCCAACTTGTCGGAAAGCACGTGGATCAGCGGCTTAAGCCACTGATCCACGTGTTTTGTCGGATTTGCGTCCAAATCCGACAGGTTTTAGCCCCGTTTCCGACAATGTCAATCTGACAAGCATCCTGTGTCATCCTTAGGTTAAATGATATGGTGAGTGACAAGATTTGCTTCTTTGTCCACATTTTTTATGATTTGTAACCACAAGCATTGATTTTGCCTATTAGATTGGCCATAAATAATATGAATTGGCCCTGGACCACCAAATCAAGGCACCCCTGTAAATGCTCTGAAGTACCCCAGGGTGCCACGGCACACAGTTTGAGAACCACTGCCCTATGGGGATCGATCAGAAGATTCTTCAAGGGAATACCATTAGTGTATGTTACCATCTTATTTCATCACTGGTAACATACACAATGCCCTGAGGCAGATAGAGATGTCTAACCTTGAAAGCTCATTAACGGGGGAAAAAAAACTACAGTAAAATATTTTAACTAAATTGTGAGATGCTTCTAGGCAAATAAGCATGTTTATAAAAACTTGTCCATAATTGAAAAGCAACATATACTGTAGGATATTTCTAAAATTATAGTCAAGGGAATGTTCCTTTGTACTCGTTAATTTTTGGAACTGGAAAATCAAGGAATAAACAGATTCGAGAAGGGCCAAGTGTCAGAAATCTCAGCTTTTTTAAGCTTAATAAATTTGTCTAGAAAATAATAAGTATAAACATAATATCTTTATAGTATACTAAAGTACCTATTACCTGCATCAAGGCCCTTTAATTATTCCTAAATATAGTTGTGAATTCTTTATTTCTTGTTACTATGGCTTCCTTGTTTTGTACATGCCCCTAATCTCATATTTTATACATATCTCTATCTCATAAATATCGTGTCAGTAAATAAATTCAGGTCATCAGTACATTTTTCTAAAACAGCCTACAATATTTTGAAAGGTTGGCCACACTGACATAGGTGAAATTGAGTCTGTAGGCGGTTTTCATTGTCTTTCTTGCTTGTGCGTATTTTTCTGTAATAGATCACCATGCCACATATACAAAAAATATATCCTGGAATCGCATGACTGATTGAAGCAGATTTTCGCAATTTGACTAAATGACTAAAATGTCTTCAGGTAGCATTTCCGCCTTCGGACAATTTAAGTAAATTACAAAACTACAACAAGTGCACTCATTTATTTACAGATTGAAAAATGCTAGAGAAAAAATGTCTTTGTGTGCTTCAGAGTAGGATACAATTATGGGAAAATGCATCAAGCTCGACTAAATAGCTGCCAATTTAACTTTCTGTTTGCAATTCTCATATAATCTGTCATGCTGCGCAGTGAAATCATTCCACTCTTTATAATTTAAAATTGTTACTTTTACAAGGGCTTTTCTTTTTCCCAAGGAATTTGGGGCTCTTAAAAGGTCACACTCTTGTGTAGTTTACTGAATAAAGCTGAAGTTTGAAAAATGTGCTTTCCAAAGTGATTTTACTACCAAGCCTGTAATGAATTTTACAGGATCCTTTTGTTAAATTGCCCTGACAATATTCATTTCCCCCTGTTTCAATCATATTAACAGAAGTTAAAGTTCACCAGTGGTAAAATATTCAAAGAGAGTACCTGAGAAATCTATATGATGTATCATTTACCTGACAGTACCTGTCATCTTATTTCATCACTGGTAACATACACAATGCCCTGAGGCAGATAGAGATGTCTAACCTTGAAAGCTCATTAACGGGGGGGAAAAAACTACAGTAAAAATTTTTAACTAAATTGTGAGATGCTTCTAGGCAAATAAGCATGTTTATAAAAACTTGTCCATAATTGAAAAGCAACATATGCTGTAGGATATTTCTAAAATTTTAGTCAAGGGAATGTTCCTTTGTACTCGTTAATTTTTGGAACTGGAAAATCAAGGAATAAACAGATTCGAGAATAATTTGTTAAGTGTGCACTGAAAAAAACTAAGTAGTCTTTATAAAACAGACAGCAGTAACAGTTCACTATTTCCTGCTCCTGTGCACACCAGTTATGATGTTTATAAGTTAAATTAATAAGTTTGAGAGTTATTTTTCAATAAGACTCTAATTGCAAGTACATTTTTGAAAAAATAAAATTTAGAGATGTGCGGGTTCGGTTTTACTCGGTTTTACTCGGATTTACTCAGTTCTCAAAATGGCATCTTATTGGCTCACGGACGTCACATGTTTTGGATAGCCAATAAGAAACATCCGGATAAAACCGAACTGGCGTTAATTCTGGCGTTACATTCGAACCCGCTCATCTCTAATTAAATTATATATTTTCTATGGAGTAGGAAACTAAGAAAAAAGGTACCGGTACCTATTATAGTTACATGATGATACTAGTTTTCAGACACTAGGGGCAAGTCAGTTAGGTCCTGAATTCCCCTACATTAAGCCCTGTGGATGCATTTTTCCTTGTGGGAGGTGCAAGGAAACATCTGCATTAAAGTGAACCATTGGAATTTAACATGTGATGAAACAATTAGATTCCTGCACTTTGCACATAATCTATGGGTTACTTCATGTTACCCAAGGTTCTACTGTGTGTGGAACATGCTAAATAATTGAATAACTCAGCCTGTGAAACCCAGAGCTTTTCCCTGAGCGGTAAACCCCAACTGAATATGGGTGTGGATCATCAAATCGACAGTATCTAGGTCGACAATGTTTAGGTTGACCACTTTAGGTCGACAGTCACTAGGTCGACAGGGTTGGAAGGTTGACAGGGTTTCTAGGTCGATATGTGCTAGGTCGACAGGTCAAAAGGTCGACATGAGGTTTTTGGGGGTTTTGGGTGTTGTTTTCTTCGTAAAGTGACCAGGAACCCCAATCAGTGCACCGTGTAATATGCTGGGTCGATACCGGGATATTTTCGCGGTGTGAAAGGGGTAATAAGGAGCTGCTACAATGACATGAGTTGGGGGGGCTCTGAAGTGACACATGAGGGTTCTAGCAGGAGTGACACATGGGAGAGCTGATGAAGTGACATAGGAGGGTGCTGGCAGGAGTGACAAGTGGGGGAGCTGACTGGAGTGACAAAGCAGGGTGCTGGCTGAAGTGACACATGGGAGAGCTGAAGTGTACTATGTGAATCGTCTTTCATTATTTTTTATGTGGTTCTGGCTTTTTCAATTATTTTATGCGGAAGTGACTTCTTCAATGTATTTTATGTTGGATCTGGCTTTAAAATTTTATTTTATGTGGATCTGGCCTTTTCAATGTATTTTATACCAGGGGTGGTGCCTAGCAGGCACAAGGCCACACCACATTTTTGCATGCTCACCTTCGGCTCTTTGACCTACCTAACAAGATTTTTTGGCTCTTTGACTCTGACTGGTTGGCCACCCCTGATCTAGGACATCCCCTTCCCAACTCTAAATCTGTCGGCACATTTAAAAGTAAAACTATTAGTTTTAATGTAATGTCAAAATCACTAAATAAAATTCACATATTATTAAATGAATATTATTCGCATCATCTGTATTACCTGTACTGGATGTGCCGTGGGCTATACAAAGAAATACTGCTACTGTGACCGTGGAAATCCACCCACAGCGGTAATTTATCCATCATACTATCTCCTCCTGCGAGTGTGCTCTCCTGACTCGGAGCGGTGATGTCCTCACCACCGGAGAAAGAAGGAAGACTACAGCAGCGTCCAGTATACATCGCCGCTATTAGCGGGAGAGACTCCAGCACCAGCTGCATTTGGAGTGAGGCAGAGGTCACGCTGATACGGGGATCTCATTCATTACAAACAGAGGACACTCTACACCGCCCAAGGAGGGTAAGACTAACACAGTCACTGATTACTCATCATTGCCGGGACGCCAGCTTTGTTTCAGATATACAGCAGCAGAGACTATTTTTCTCATTCAGCCCATGGACATTCAATTGTTTCTTTTCTTTTATCTTTCTAATTGATACAAATACCTAGTACTAATAATAAATACAGAGTCGTTATATTATTCCCACTCAATTTTATTCACAAGCTATTTCAGCAGCTGAATTATTTATGTACTAGTGGGTGATTTTAAATCAGTTAGGGATATGTTATGTGTATGTGTATTTTAATAACATTTAGTGTATATTTGTACAAAGCAGAGGTCTCCTAGCATTTATATTTGTGCAGCTTGTTACACTTATGGTATTACAACTATATATATATATATCCTAAGCGCAGTGCTTTCCTTTGTATCTTTAACGTACCTAACAAGATTTTTTGGCTCTTTGACTCTGACTGGTTGGCCACCCCGGATCTAAGACATCCCCTTCTAAATCTGTCGGCACATTTAAAAGTAAAACTATTAGTTTTAATGTTATGTCAAAATCACAAAATAAAATTCACATATTATTAAATGAATATATGTTTAGTTACATAAAATTACATTACTGTATAAATAGGTACATACGAAATGGCTTAATTTATAATTCTTAACAATGTAATAAAAGTCTCTCACTATGCCATATTCCAATTAAAGATGTATTAAGTTTACTTTTAGACCAAATCTTCCTCCTATTTATTGTTTGTATTTCAGCAGAAATGATTACGGTGTTGCTTTTGTTTCATTTTAGCTTTCAGCATTCCAACATTTTTTCACCTGTAAAACTGGAATGAAGACACTGCATCAAGTATCAAATATAAAATTCCCACAGGAAATAACAAAATTTGTTGGTTTGATAAATTCAGTTACAGCTTGGAAAATGGAGTTTAAATGGATAATCACTAGTGGTGATACAAAAAAGTGTCATAGATGACTGAATGTGCTTAGGATGGTGGAGTATTGAAACATTTCATTGCTAAAGCTTTAAACCTTGATCAAATTAATTTTCATATAATGCGCAGACAAAGCTACACTTGAGAAAACTAGTCATTTACTATACAAATTTGAAAAGTATTCAGGCAAGGAAGGCTGCCTCTGAGTCAATATTTCATGGCAGCTAAGAACAAGGACAGAAATTATTGCAAAGAAAACTGCATGAAAGTAGCAATAGCAAAACTCAGTAAGAGTTTTCTGATGATGAAATTCCCTAAGTGAAAGTTACTAATCTCTCAGATTATTTGTCCATGTAAAAACTTGATCAGATGTACATTTACAATAGCTACTGTAGTAGTCACTGCAAGCTAACACCTATTCACTAAGCAGTGTCAACATACTGGCTTGTGCCAGTAAAATTCTAGTAAACACCATCTGCACACAATAAAGTGTCTCACTGGTTAGATCATTTATCACCAAATTTACGCTGTCAGTAGACTAAGTTAGCACATATCAGAAAGAAAAATGTATCCTTGTCACTTATATTACTCAGCTTGATTCAATACAGAAATAGCATCTAATCCAAAATGGGTGTCTCATGATAATTTATTATATTGCCATCATTACGGGGTCAATTCAATCAGAAGTGATGTACAGCTGGTGCTGGCAGTGAGTTGTTGTGTTGGTGTTGGAACACTGGCAACAGCAGCCTATTTCATCTCTAATTTGTCCGTACATCACCCATCATACATCATGCACTTTATCTTGCAGGCCCATAGGGGTCCATATTAAAATGCACAAATGACGATGATCATACACACTGCACATCTCCCATACATTGCACCAGAATGTACCAGAATTTTGCATGCTCCTAACTGAGTTGATCACTAAGTATAGCATTCATTTGGATGGTGAGATTGTACAGGTTGAGTATCCCATATCCAAATATTCCGAAATACGGAATATTCCGAAATACGGACTTTTTTGAGTGAGAGTGAGATAGTGAAACCTTTGTTTTCTGATGGCTCAATGTACACAAACTTTGTTTAATACACAAAGTTATTAAAAATATTGTATTAAATGACCTTCAGGCTGTGTGTATAAGGTGTATATGAAACAAAAATGAATTGTGTGAATGTACACACACTTTGTTTAATGTACAAAGTTATAAAAAATATTGGCTAAAATTACCTTCAGGCTGTGTGTATAAGGTGTATATGTAACATAAATGCATTCTGTGCTTAGATTTAGGTCCCATCACCATGATATCTCATTATGTTATGCAATTATTCCAAAATACGGAAAAATCCCATATCCAAAATACCTCTGGTCCCAAGCATTTTGGATAAGGGAGACTCAACCTGTATTATATTTACAGTATGTTATCATAAAATTCAGATGTAGCAAACTTGCCTACTCTTTAATGTTTCCCTTTGTAGAGTTTCAGCTGAGAGATGCATGGGATACATAGAGTCCACCCTCACAGTGTAAAACCTCATATTTAGCATTATGTAAAACAGTGGGGCAAAACGTGAGGACACATTTCACTTCAAAATGCGTGAGATTGGCCCATCCCACTTCACCGAAGAGTAAATATGTATGGTTTGGAATCATTTAGAAAATGTATGGGGTCAGGAAGGCGCCTGTAGCGAACTAGAGCATCAGAATGTACATAGGACTACACCAAATATGTACTGCCTTTTATGTATCTTAATCAAAAAGTAGAATGTTCACCAGGAAAGAAATTCCAACAAAATATACTGTCGGCGAGATGTAATAGAGTCTGTGATCGCCAGAGGTGCGGGATGCTGGACAATCTCACATGTTTTTTTTTTTTTAAGGGGCGATTACCTCCTGCCATGTAAGTCTGAAACAATCCTCTATTTCTAATGAAGTTCAAACATTCAAATTTCAACTTGTAAAGTGAGCTTGTTTAACATGATTGTCATGTTTAGTATATACAGTATAATGTCTTAAAGGTTAAATACTAGTAGCAACATGTAATTTTAGTAAAGTAACTTTCCAAGCATTTTTACTTTTTTTTTTACTCCATGGAGGTGCGAGTAGACAGAAATACATTTCTAAATAGGTATTAAAATAAGAGAATTGTTTCCTTATGTTTAGGTGTTATTAAACCAGAAATGATGGTGAAGAACACTTTAGGAAAAATTGGAGAGGTTGATGAGGGAAAACCAAACACGATTAGAAGCTGCATTTTCATATATGTAAAGCTGGCCATACACTATAAGGTTATCTGTCCAAAAAACCAACTAGTTGGCTGGTTGGAAGGAAAATCTGGTAATGTGTGGGTGATAATGAACTTTTTCCTACCAAACACTGGAAAACAGACAAAAATGGTCATTCAGACAAACTGGTTAAATCTGTTTGATTAAACCAACTTGTCTTAGCGTCTGTCTGTTTTCCAGTGTCATGTTTAAACAGACACCTGCAGTGCACATAGGGGGTAATTCAGAGTTGATCGCAGCAGCAAACTTGTTAGCAGTTGGGCAAACCCATGTGCACTGCAGGAGTGGCAGATATAACATTTGCAGAGAGAGTTAGATTTGGGTGGGTTATTTTGTTTCTGTGCAGGGTAAATAATGGCTGCTTTATTTTTACACTGCAATTTAGATTTCAGTGTGAACACCCCCCCCCACCCAAATCTAACTCTCTCTGCACATGTTATATCTGCCCCCCCCCCCCCCCTGCAGTGCACATGGGTTTGCCCAACTGCTAACAAATTTGCTGCTGCGATCAACTCTGAATTAGGCCATGGTTTTGCCCAACTGCTAACAAATTTGCTGCTGCGATCAACTCTGAATTACCCCCTATATTATTTTACTGATTTGTCTCTATATGAAATGCAAAAGATGGTCCCAAAAGATCGATATGGCCATCCCTACTATGGGTATAACCAAAAATATTAACTGGTCCCCTTACCAAGAGAAGTCCAGCACAATACTGAGTAGCACTGGGCCCTGTCTGGTACTCCTGAGGTACAAGAGTAATAATAATGTCCACTGTAATGGAACTACAAGTACCAGCATGCACTGGTGTCAAATGCATATTGCCACTTGAACGACCGCAATAGTTGACAACATATGTTGGTCTCTAAAAAAACGCACATAAAACGTAACATTAACACATTTCACCAATAATGATATTTTTCACCCTATGCACTAGTGTTGGAAGACATTTATAAAAGTAAGGGCAAAAGGAAAAAAAGCTATACTGTATAACATACTTTGCAGGGGACTTGTACTATAAATCAAAGATAAAATCTTTGTTCATAATGGCCACACTTGTTGCATAACATCTGAGACTCGGATTCAGATCAGGAAACTTTAATCTCCGGAAATAATCACTGTTTCATGCATATTCCCTTTCATTTACAATTTGACATTACATCTACATTGTTTGAAATCACTTGGTTCAGCATGTATTTCTCTCATTCAGTTCACCTATGATGTGGCACATGTAATTAGCACATTCCCATGAAAATCTTCTGCTAACAGAACTACTTCACTTGATGTCTGAATAATTAATGGACACCATTATTAAAAGATTATGTACTTGGTTTGGTTCCATTTCCATTTGCAAATGTATTTTTCTTCCTCGGTTGCAGGAATATTAAAGAGCTCCTTATATATTCAAACAATGATTGTTTTCTCCACATTTAAGCAAAAGTGTTTCAAGTGATATAGACTTTTTTTTACCCATATCATATAATATAAAAGCATCAAATATACTTTATCTCCCCCACAAGTGCCAAGTATGGTATTATGGCTATTGACTTTTTCTTGGATGATAAAATAATGTTTCTGATGATGTCAAAGATAATGCAATAAGAAGGAGTTGCAGAACAGCCATATATATTCTGGTTCCCAGTACTGTAGAATTGTAGTACCTACTGTCATGGAATGTCCAGGAGACTCAAAAATTTCAGAGAATTCTCCCATCACCCTTGAACCTGCCCACTTACCCTGGGAAGCAGGTAGTTTGGCAGCTCAGTGATGTGATTTATGGTGAATTACCTCATTATGGCATCACTTAGTACTGCAGACTTCCACAAATCACAGCATTCAACAGAAAGGGAGCAGGGTTGTGATCTACTGGGGAAAGTGGAGGTTTTCGGGGCAGAGATTATGCATTCAACAGCAAAATGCCCCCAACACTGGTTGGGGCTATACAACTCTGGAGTACTGGGAGGGAGACATCGGAGTGATGGTGTAAAAATTATCACCTTTTGTGTAACTAAACATTTTGCTACATCTCATAAATTCATATATGCCTTCAGTTATGCATACCTATACTTGTAGCTTATTTCAACATTCTGCTCTAAGAACAAAACCCTATTTTAGCTATTTTGGTGATAACAGTTCTTACTTATATAATTGTGATGATCTTATTATGTATAGACAACCCACTCTACCAAAATACAGCCATCAAACAAAGCCAAAAGAAATGCAACTCTGTAAAATGTGTCATCATGCAGTACAAAATCATAATGTTACATTAAAATATCTATTAAAAAAAAACCTTAATATTACAGAGATTTAATTTTTTATAAACCTCTGCACTGTGTCATTTCTTACTAAGGGGTATATTCAATTTGTGTCGGATCCTCTCCGACAGAGAGAATCTGACACTTCACTATTCAATTTACGGGCATTACCGACAGGTTTTTGCCCGTTTTTGACAATGCCAATCAGACTTTTCTTAAAGTCAAATCGGCACTGTCAAAAACGGGCCAAAAACCTGTCTGAAATGCCCGCGAATTAGACAAAACAGGTGGATCAGCAGGCAAATTCGCCGATCCTCCTGTTTTTTGACATGACGGAATTTCCGACAAGTCGAAAAAATGGGTCTTTCACTGAATAGGATGTATCGAAATTCGTCCTAAAAATGGCGAAAACTGATGTTTTTTCCACCTGTCAGGCATTCCGACAGGAATTGAATAGACCCCTAAGTGAAGATCTTCTACTGCGTGGTGAACAAAAGTCCAAAATGTCCATTATTCAATATTGGGGGTTTTGTTTTTGCCACTAACATAATAAATACTGTCAGGTGCGTAAAATGCTGCTGTAATATACAGTAATTGTGACCTCAGAATAAAAATTACGTAAGTGGCTTCTGTAATTATATGCAGAACAAAGGGACGAGCGGAAAGCTAAAAGCCTCAGGAGGCACTGTCTAGCACCAGAGCCAGATTTGCACGCAATATATCAGCCAAAGGATACATCTGAGCATTATACACAGGTGCAACAGTATAAATTCCTGGAAATGTGTTGAGTTTTGATCAAAGATGTGTGGAAAAGACAGACAGTGCCTCACCTGCCATAGACTTTTTAATCCAGAGTTTTTCCTTTCAAAATTATTAGAATAATGCAAAGAAGATATTTCAAACATATTCTTTGTATATTCCACATACTTTATATAGTCAAAACTCTGGCACAAACGTTAGGATGACAGGAAAGGCCCTGTCTCACCTGTCTCTCCTGCCTCACCTCACCACACGTCACTGGCAGTACATGATGGGGAGCATATAACTATAGGCAAACACACATCCAAACATTTAGAGAAACAAAATAAGCCTCACTCCGATATGCCCAAACCTTACCCTGCTCAGCCCAAAACTCATTCTGATCTGTAAAGATCCACCCATCTGCAAATCAGGACAGTCATTACCCCAATCTGGATACAATTGAAATATGGTCAAAATGATGCTGCTTGAGAATTTGGGCAGGAAAATCAGAAATTTGTGTTGGTATAGTTTGATAGGGTTATGGTTAGGACGTATGCTTGGATTATGGCTTGCTCTAAAATATTCAGATTTAAAATTTGGTTGTTTTAATTATATACAGTTAGACTTAAATATATATATATATATACACTGCTCAAAAAAAAAAGGAACACTAAAATAACATCCTAGATCTGAATGAATGAAATATTCTTATTAAATACTTTGTTCTTTACATAATTGAATGTGCTGACAACAAAATCACACAAAAATTATCAATGGAAATCAAATTTATTAACCCGTGGAGGTCTGGATTTGGAGTCACACTCAAAATTAAAGTGGAAAAACATACTACAGGCTGATCCAACTTTGATGTAATGTCCTTAAAACAAGTAAAAATGAGGCTCAGTGGTGTGTGTGGCCTCCACGTGCCTGTATGACCTCCCTACAATGCCTGGGCATGCTCCTGATGAGGTGGCAGATGGTCTCCAGAGGGATGTCCTCCCAGACCTGGACTAAAGCATCCGCCAACTCCTGGACAGTCTGTGGTGCAACGTGGTGTTGGTGGATTGAGTGAGACATGATGTCCCAGATGTGCTCAATTGCATTCAGGTCAGGGGAATGGGCGGGCCAGTCCATAGCATCAATGCCTTCGTCTTGCAGGAACTGCTGAAAATCTCCAGCCACATGAGGTCTAGCATTGTCTTGCATTAGGAGGAACCCAGGGCCAACCGCACCAGCATATCGTCTCACAAGGGGTCTGAGGATCTCATCTCGGTACCTAATGGCAGTCAGGCTACCTCTGGCGGGCACATGGAGGGCTGCACAGCCCCCCAAAGAAATGCCACCCTACACCATTACTGACCCACTGCCAAACCGGTCATGCTGGAGGATGTTGCAGGCAGCAGAACGTTCTCCTTGGCATCTCCAGACTCTGTCATGTCTGTCACATGTGCTCAGTGAGAACCTGCTTTCATCTGGGAAGAGCACAGAGCGCCAGTGGCGAATTTGCCAATCTTGGTGTTCTCTGGCAAATGCAAAACTTCCTGCATGGTGTTGGGCTGTAAGCACAACGCCCACCTGTGGATGTCGGGCCCTCATACCACCCTCATGGAGTCTGTTTCTGATCGGTTGAGTAGACAGATGTACATTTGTGGCTTGCTGGAGGTCATTTTGCAGGGCTCTGGCAGTGCTCCTCCTGTTCCTCCTTGCACAAAGGCGGAGGTAGCGGTCCTGCTGCTGGGTTGTTGCCCTCCTACGGCCTCCTCCTCATCTCCTGATGTACTGGCCTGTCTCCTGGTAGCGCCTCCATGCTCTGGACACTACCCTGACAGACACAGCAAACCTTCTTGCCACAGCTCGCATTGATGTGCCATCCTGGATGAGCTGCACTACCTGAGCCACTTGTGTGGGTTGTAGGGAGGTCATACAGGCACGTGGAGGCCACACACACTACTGAGCCTCATTTTTAAGGACATTACATCAAAGTTGGAGCAGCCTGCAGTGTGTTTTTCCACTTTAATTTTGAGTGTGACTCCAAATCCAGACCTCCATGGGTTAATACATTTGATTTCCATTGATAATATTTGTGTGATTTTGTTGTCAGCACATTCAACTATGTAAAGAACAAAGTATTTAATAAGAATATTTCATTCATTCAGATCTAGGATGTGTTATTTTAGTGTTCCCTTTATTTTTTTGAGCAGTGTATATATATATATATATATATATATATATATTTATATATGAACATGTATATATTATATATATATATATATATTTATATATATTCAATTTAAATATAACTTTTTTATATATATATATATATATATATATATATATATATATATATATATATAGTTTTAACTGTCAGTGCTTAAAATTTGTCTAAGTAGATTTTAGACCTATCTTAGTTAAACACACATGACAGAGGAGACTAAACGTGTAGTGACGTGTCTTCCTAGGGTGTCAAGGGGTTGAGTTAGAGCATTTATTATGGCCTCCCACACGGGCATGATTACTAGAACATATAATGGCAGGGCTACGTTCATGGCAATTGCCCTTTTTGCCCATTTATCACAATAGCCCTGAAGGAATTTACTCCTTTAGAAGGAAAATCACTATCAATATTCACATTTTAAATAGCTAGACTTGTAAAAAGAACAAATTAATATTTTACCACAGTAATATTAAATATTTATGAGATCTTGTTCATAAAGGTGATTGTTATATTTGATTATATGTCTTGTAACATGTTTTCCCAGTGGCTCTGGTCTAGTTATACTTAAATAGGTTCTTTGTTTACTGCCCAATAAAATTACAAACTCCATCATACCTGGCTCTAAAATAGTATTTTATTAGCTTGTAGATATAGCAGCTGTTACTGTCAAATGCAAATACTATATAAGAATATATTTAACGGCAGTTGAATTACAGATAAAGGACATATGATTTATGTTTCTTTTTTTATTAAACACAATTACAGAGCTATAGGAACAAATAACATTACCTCTTCCAGTGTAGGAGTGGGTAAGATATGTTACTCAACCAAAACATTCAAATTAATATTGGATTATGGTATTATTATTATTATTATTATTATTATTATTATGCACCTTATTTAATATGTCTCTTAATATATATTTTTAACCAACCTCTAATTAAAAAAATAGACATTTCAGATTTAAGAGCAAAGTAGTACATTTTTCTTCTTCTTCAGTGTTTGAGAAAATTAAAATTAAAATTAAAATAGAGCTTGGCGATGCACTGTAAATACGATAGCCGGTGAGTTACACAATTCTAATGCTCATAATCTGAAATGATAAAGAAACCATTCATGCAATCCTTTCTCCCTTCTCTCTTTAGACTGCAAATGTTTTCCAGAATATTTGGTTTATTCATGACTCTATCTAAGGGGTCTATTTTATTGAAAAGTGGTGATGATAATAATTTTTTTATTGCTACTTATCAAGGTGATAATTGTTTTTAATTTGCCACAATTTAACAATAACATTTTGCAGTGACACTGGAGCAGGAAAGATTAATTTAATCCTACAGAGCCAGTCTCTTGGGGGACCACATGTGTAGTGGAACTGTGGGGACTAGCACTTCCAGTTCGATAGAAAAAAATATTGTTTGTAATATTTTGAAAACGTTTAAAAAAAAATTGAACATTAAAATATTTTTTTCTTAAATAAAGCATTATCATTAATGATGATAATTACAAATTTTGTATTTATTATATGGTCACATCAAGACTTTCTGCACATTTTTGGTCATGTTTCCACAGATCCACTTCTGAGTAGAAAACGTGAAGGGTTTATATGTGAAAAGCCGCTGTTTCCTAACGGGTTGGAGATGAAAATGTAAAATGGCACTTTCAGTCAGTGCAAAGCCTGTTCTTTACACTAATTGTGGGTGCCATTTTAAATTCTCACCTCCAATATTCCCAGGAAGTGGTGGACTACAAAAGCAACTGCCTTGTAAATAAAGCCCGAATTGTACTAGGCAGTATCAAAAAGTTGGGCTTTTCTTACTACTTGGTAACAGTGTTCTGTTAAAGCCTGAAGAACAAAGAAAACTTTGGCAGTGGTAACCAAATTATGATATGAGTACCATATGCAATTTGGGGTTTATCAAAAGAGGAATTAATTCAAGAAGAATATTCAAGAGGGGCAGGATTGTCATCCTGGCCAATAGCACTCAAATTTACTGGTGCCACTGGATCAAAGTGTCACTGTCTCACCAGCACAGAACTGATTATAAATCCTCCAAATGCCACTGCAGCTGATGAAATGGGCTAGAAGTGATGACTTCATATAATCTGGAATACCAATCTAGATATTTACTACTGGAAGACAATACTTTTGTGAACAAGAAGCTTTGTTAGGCTATACCGCTACTTGTTTTAAACTATTGTATATTTAGAACACAGGTAAAAAAACAATGAAAAACCTTAGGCCATAATATGCTTTAAATTGAATATTAACTGAAGGTAAATGACAATCGTATACACAAGGGACTTGTACAGTGCATAACCATGGAATATGTAGAATAATTGAATTAATTTGTGGTTAATTAAATTCCTTCACAGATCAGCCAACATTTTTTTCTATTTGTAATAAATAAATGATCTTCCTATTCAAAACCTCTAAATGCTTTTTAATTTTACAGATTACATACAGTATATTTTGATCCCTATACTCACTGTTACATTGTAATCTGGTACAAAATGTGAAATTATATTCATTTGGTTCAGTTTTTACATAGTAATGTTTTCTATATAGACTTAACAAATTAGTAATATATATTTGTGGAAAACTAAATGTCTACACTGTTCATGTGATCGCTAGTGCAGTGTACCTAAGGTGGGACCTGAGTTATTAATGCATGTCACAGTCATTAGTGGGTTTAATATGCCAGAAAGAAGTTTAAACCTTATGTTTATATACATATTTTTAGAGCAACTTGGTCTGTGAGATCTAAAAGAAACTGAGGCTCTTTTATTAGTTCTACCAACAAGCTACATTAACAACATTACACAGTCTTGATATAGGCTGGCACTCAAGACTCATGGCACAGATACACATTTTCAAATTCCATCATTAATCCAATGTTAGTGGACAATTTATATATGCAATTAGCAAATTTATTGCTGATTAAAACTAAATAAACATCAACAGCAAGAAAATGTTATATACATTTCTGTCCTGAGTGTGGTTTAATATGAGCTAGGGGGTTGGGTATGCATGACCAGTAGTCAGGAGACCGCCGGTCACCATACCGACGGCGGGATACCGGCGGCGGTGTGCCGGTGGGGGGGCAGAGTGCAACAATCCCATTGTGGACTCGCTGTGCTCACCATGCTGTGGAATCAGTGGCGAGCTGAGCTCGCCACAGGTTCTATTCCCACTATATGGGTGTCATGGACACCCACGAGTGGGAATAGTCCCTGCTAGTTTACACGCCGACTGTGGGGATTGTAAGTGGGTGGGATGTAGGGGGAGGTAATGTGACCGGTGCCGGTCACATAACTACATCCCGGGCTAGGACTGCTGTATGGGAGGTATTGTGTATTGAAATATATAGTGGCGGCACCCTGCAAAGTTACATGTAACTTATGTTAAAAGGAGTGTCAGACCCCATGGATCACCTATACCACAGTTTCTTGCCTGTAGATCCCTATGGACCCTAAAGAATAAATATTAGTTACAGTTAGTACAGATTTTAGTACATAGTACAGATGTTTTCTGACCACAATACAGTACATATTAAACTGTAGGTACACTGGAGAACAGAGACATATACTGTATGTTGCAGCATGTTCATGCTTTTTCATTAATAGTGACATATTCACTTCAACCACACAAAACAATATGCACAACTAGGAATCAAGAGACACATTTCACATCATGGCTTTGTATACTGCTGCTGCTTACCAGATTGTAAAATCAAATCAAACAAGTGTTAGTTAAAACTATCTACACAGACAAGAAAATCTATCTAAATAAACATTTTAATTACACAATAAATACACAATAACATATATAAGAAATAATTGCATAATAAAACAAAGTCATGATAAACAGTAACAAACGAAATGATTATGCGGAAAAAACAAAATCAAAAGCTTAATATACAGTACATGTACAGCAGCAAAGCACCAACAAAGGACTAAAAAAAGCACACAAATCAACAATTATACATATGAGTAAAACAAGTCAATGGCACATTTTGTATTTAATCAACAGGGACATGCCAATTATATCATAAATGAACAATATTAACATTGTTGAGCATAAATCATTTAATAGCAATAATATGACACTGAATATACATATATTATAATTGACTACACATAGTCAGTATACTGTGCAGTAAAGCCTTACCTTTGCCATTTGGGCTTGTACACCAGTGGCTTTCAGAGATGCAACTGCTTTCTGCGCTGCTGCAGGACTGTCAAAATCTACAAATCCATAACCTGCGAACATGAACACAGGAATCAGTCATCAAACCCAAGGATTAAGAGCTATTATTTCATTTTATATCAGGAAAGTACTATTGATTCTGTGGGCTTTTTGATATCACAAAATATATAAAAGCAAAAGTAAAGTTAGCTATAAGACAGCTTACTTACTGATAACCCAGGTAATATCTAATAACTCAATTGCTAATCAAGTGATCAGGCATTTTAATTTGTATTATTTATTTTTTAAATGTATAAAAATACAGAAAACAGGAGCGAAATACATGCAAAAGTTATTGTAACATTTAATAAAAAGAAGAAAAATACAGATAATATACTGCAGGCATTGCAACTAGTCAAAAATTAACTAAAAGTGAAATAAACAACGCAAATCAAATAAGATGTTCACCATGTGCAATATGCATATAAAAACTCTCCAAGGACTACATACTTCAATATGATCCCTACCCATCCACCGTACAGCGCAGGAGGTCACCAAAAGAATGAAAACAGGAGACCCTAAATACATATTATTCAATGGGAAAACTTTCCATAAAATCAAGGTGTAAAGAGTCTAACAGGGAAGCCTTGGTGGGTAGTGTCTCGGGAGGAAGGGGGGTGGGGCAATATGCAGTTCATAGTAAGAGACAGCTCAGAAGTCCATGTTTTACAGATTGGGAAAGAGAATCCATGTTGTTTTCCCAAACAAAACTTCAACTTTTCCTTCCTATTCCAATCCTACCAACACTCATTCCGTATGGTAGAGAATTGCTAATTTTTCTTTAAATCGAAATAGAAGGTACAGAACTTCGGTGCCTAATTTTATTTTTTAAAGGAGGGCGACATAATAACAGCTATGATACATTTTGTTAGCAAAAGATATGAGCTATTAGTGAAATCCTCTCTATGAGGCTGAGTACAGTATATACTTTACGAGGGGTGTGCAGTAAGTTTCCAGAGGAGCAATGCATACAGTAGGTAAAGTAGACACAGTCTGGGTGTGAACTGTAATCTCTAATGTTTTTGTGAAATGTCAAGGTACTATAGAAGCATGGAGAGCCATGATCTTCTAAGATCATATCTTTATCTGTAATAAATCACAACATTAAATTAAAAAAATGAGCGCATTTAAAAATAATGACAGTCACAATTTTCAGTTAGGTGGATAAGTATAAATTGCCACACAAGGTGCAGAGATTAATACACACTTTCACTACATATGCACTGAGACAATTCAATATAAAACTGCTCAGTATAAAGAATTCTGAAACATTTTTATGTGTGTTGTTCAGACCGCAAAAGTGACTGCGACCCATCTGTGCGGGGGATATTTTTCTGTTTGCCATGATTTTTTACAAATACAGTAAAAAGCGTATAGCTAAAATTAAGCCCGAAACAAACACAAGGGTTATACTACAAATTCTTAAAATGTGATTATAATGACTGATCAGAGAGGGCTCATATGTTCTGTAAGTGATGGGTGGAATATGTACCATGGGTGAAGGGTGACATACATTCTGTAGGTGAAGGGTGACATTTGTACTGTAGGTAAAGGGTGAAATATGTACTGTGGGTGAAGGGTGTCATATGTGCTGTAGGCAGGGCTGGCTCCAGGCCTACTAGCACCAGGAGTGAGAAAATTTTGAAGCACAACCCCCCCCCATGCGCGCGCTGAAGGCGCATGCACTCCAGGAAATGTGGGCGTGGCCTCGCAACTTCATATTATCAAACTATAAATAAATATATTTTCACACCCCCTCTACACACACACAATTAGCAGCCTTACACATGACAGCCACAGTAGTGTTCCTTACACATAATGACCCCAGTAGTGCAGTGCCAGATAGACATGGCATGCCCCCCAGCAGTGCCAGATAGACACGACATGCCCCCCAGCAGTGCCAGATAGACATGACGTGCCCCCCAGCACTGCCAGATAGACACAACATGCCCCCCAGCACTGCCATATAGACACAACATGCCCCCCAGCAGTGCCAGATAGACACAATATGCCGCCCAGAAGTGCCAGATAGACACAATATGCCCCGCAGCAGTGCCAGATACATATGATATGCCCCCAGCAGTGGCAGATACACATGATATGCCCCCAGCTTTGCCAGATACACGTGATATGCCCCCCAGCAGTGCCAGATACACATGATATGCCCCGCAGCAGTGCCAGATACACATGATATGCCCCCCAGCAGTGCTAGATACACATGATATGCCCCCCAGCAGTGCCAGATACACATGATATGCCCCACAGCAGTGCCAGATACACATGATATGCCCCGCAGCAGTGCCAGATAAACATGATATGCCCCACAGCAGTGCCAGATACACATGATATGCCCCGCAGCAGTGCCAGATACATATGATATGCCCCACAGCAGTGCCAGATACACATGATATGCCCCCCAGATACACATGTCCCCACAGTGCCTGATACATATATGCCCCACAGTGCCAGATACATATATGCCCCACACAGTGCCAGATACATATATGCCCCACACAGTGCCAGATATGCCCCCAGTGCCAGATACACATGTCCCCATAGTGGCAGATATGCCCCAGTGCCAGATACACATATCCCCCCAGTGCCATATATGCCCCCAATGTCACATACACATGTCCCCCCAGCGCCAGATATGCCCCCAATGCCAGATACACATGTCCCCCAGTGCCAGATATGTCCCCAGTGCCAGATATGCCCCCAATGCCAGATACACGTCACCATAGTGCCATATATGCCCCAAGTGCCAGATACACATGTACCCCCAGTGCCATATATGTCCTCAGTGCCAGATATGCCCCCTATGCCAGATACACATGTCCCCATAGTGCCAGATATGCCCCCAGTGCCAGATACACATGTCCCCATAGTGCCAGATATGCCCCCAGTGCAAGATATGTCCCCAGTGCCAGATACACATGTCCCCCCAGTGCCAGATATGCCCCCAATGCCAGATATACATGTCCCTCCAGTGTCAGATATGCCCCCAATGCCAGATACACATGTCCCCATAGTGCCAGATATGCTCCCGGTGCCAGATATTTCCCCAGTGTCAGATACACATGTCCCCCCAGTGCCAGATATGTCCCCAGTGTCAGATACACATGCCCCCCCAGTGCCAGATATGCCCCCAATGCCAGATACACATGTCCCCATAGTGCCATATATGCCCCCAGTGCCAGATACACATGTCCCTACACAGTGACAGTTATGCCCCCCACCGTGCTGCTCACCGCGTGTCTCTTCTGAAGTGCGGGGAGGAGAGCGTAGTATGCGCCTCTCCTGCCCCTCAGTCTCCAGCGGCTGCGGCGGTGTGTAGCTAGCTACAACTAGGCGCCGGTCCGCAAGCCAATAAAAACTTGCGGTCTGGCAGCCAATCAGGAGCCTAAGCTGCCGGACTGCGAGCTCTGATTGGCTCACGGCCGGCGCCAGTTAGTGGGGAGGAGGTTAGGGCTGTGTTGCAGTGTACATCTCTGCTAGGAGTTGGACACTGCCGCTGCTGTAGGGATGGGTGGAAGCCGGTGGAGCCGGCCCTGGCTGTAGGTGAAGGGTGGAATATGTACTGTAGGTGAAGGGTGACATATGTGCTGTAGGTGAAGGGTGGAATATGTACTGTGGGTGAAGGATGACATGTTCTGTAGGTGAAGGGTGGAATATGTTCTGTAGGTAAAGGGTGACATTTGTGCTGTAGGTAAAGGGTGGAATACGTACTGTGGGTGAAGGGTGACATATGTGCTATAGGTGAAGGGTGGAATATGTACTGTAGGTGAAGGGTGACATATTTGCTGTAGGTGAAGGGTAACAGCCTACAGTTCTGTGTCTAATCACAAGCAGTTTCCGAATCATCCATTTACCCCGTTGCTAAATATGTACATCACAGAGCTAAGTGCTTAAGTTGGAGAACATTTTCCAAAGCAAAGCATAATATTTATAACTATTCTTTTAACTTGTAACCAAACATCTGGCATGTCCAAAAATAAAGTGGAACATTTAAAAGCAGATGTTTCACAGATACTAGCATAGTTCTTTCAAACAGGAGCTATTGCATTGCATTTCCTGTAAAACATTTCCTAAGTATTAAGATTACATTTTAGTCTATATGAATTGTAAGAATGTTCACTACTGTAATTTATTTTAACATTTAATTCTCAAGGCAAATTACAACACACTCTTAGATTTTTTTTTTACCAATCATTTTCTGTTAACAGGAAACGTTACACCGGCATTATTAATTCACTTTTCAAAGAAAACATATTTCCAATTATTCCATGAAATACTGCACTTAACACTTTAGGGTATTGTCACATAGGCATCATACTGTAGAATGCGGTGATTTTCCAACCAAAAAAGAGTGACACTTCATTGAATGGGGTATACGGTTTCAGAGCACTCATGTTGACCACTGAAGTGCAAATACCCACCACAGGAACTGTGTCCCTATTCATTGTAATTAGATTTTTCCTTCACAGCACTGCATTTCAAGCTAGAAAATGGTAACATCCAAAAATAACTGTACTGAATTTAGATTATTTAAACAATTGTTACAAAACTATAGATTAAATGATTCATTCATACTGGCTTTCCTCTTCTGGCAATCATCAGCTGAAACATAACGGGCCAAATGTAATAGGGTCTGGGTTTATTGTGCAGGACAAACTTGTCGAGGTGCGAGTTTATCCCAAAATGCAGCCAATGTAATAGCCTGTGATTTTTTAAGTTCAGGGCTATTACATTGTGGACTAATAGTCTGCTTGCTCTCGCAAAACCCTTTCTATTACATTGTGCGAAAGTGTATAAGTTTTCTTGTATGAAAACATACACATTGTAACGTTAGTTTTATTACATTATGTGAGTTTGACAGAAGCATGCACAGATCAATGAGATCCGTGCATGCTTTTGTCTGTGAGAATTAAGAAAGAGTAAAAAGTAAACAAAAAGAAAAATTACGTGGGGTCTTGACCAAAAAAGCATAACCTGCACTGGGCACTTTGAGATGGTCCTGGTTGAAAATATAAAGGGGAAAAAATGACTGAAGTCCTCCTGTGTTTAACAACCAGCACCGGGATCTTGGACCAGTCCTGGTTCAAACAAATATGGGGGACAAAAGACATAGGGGTCCCTCATATTTTTTAAGCCAGCACTTTACTACCTAGGAGGCACAGCCGGGGGACATGTTTTTATTGGTCCCGGGAGCCAGAGCATTACCCACCCCCCAATTAGTCAGCCTTGGCCGGGGATTCCTAGGCAGTAGGGACCACCCCAATAAAGGGATTTAACCCCTTGAGGCAACCCAAGGCCAGGGCTGAAGCCCGATGCTATCCCCGGAACCTGTGGGCATTGGGTGCTGAGTGGATAGCGTTGATCTGTTAAAATTAGAAAAAATAATGTCTTTTACAGGTGGAACTACAGGTCCCAGCAAGCCTCCCCGCATGCTGGTACTTGGAGAACCACAAGTACCAGCATGCAGGGCAATAAGGGTCCACTGGTACCTGTAGTCCCCTTATAAAATAAATATTACACAGTAGATAGTACAAGTTTATTAAACTCTTGCACCCTCACATACATACTCACACTCATACAAACTTGCCTACATCCCCTGTAGCCATTTGGTACTCTTTTCTAGTAAAATCCACAGTAACCTTTAAAAAAAATACTCACCTATTTCAGTGCAGATCAGTCCTCTTCATTCCAAAGTATACATCAAAAGGGTTAAAAAAGCCAAAGAACCTGAAATCCCGAACCACAGGACTAAGGGGTTATTCACAGATGATCGCTCAGGTCATAAATGCACATGCTTATACACCACAATGCGCACACGCGTTGGACAACATTGTCGGTCAGTGACGGGATGGTGTGAAAATTCCATTCGCACGGGCATTCACAATGTGATTGACGGGAAGAGCTCATTTGTGGGTGGCAACTGATCGTTTACTGGCAGCATTCGGAAAAACGCAGGTGTGTCCAAGCGTTTTCAGGGAGGGTGTCTGACGTCAGCTCCGGCCCCGATCAGCCTGTTCTCATCACACTGGAGGAGTAAGTCCTAGGCTATGCAGAGACTGCACACATTGGATTTTAGCAGCTCAGTGTACACATAGGATCACACACTTGCACAGCAAATATACACTTCCCGTGGAGGCGGTGACTATCTGAACGCAGGACAACAAAATTAGCAGCCCAGCGATCAAGTCTGAATCACCCCCTGAGAATGTAAGTGTGTGTCCACATACATATTCTCTGCATGACTGAGCAGCACCCAGGTGACTCCTGTCACTTTAGGAGCAACCAGCCATTCAGCAGTCGCTACCTTAGTAACAGCCTGCTGATTGGCTTTGTGCTTCCAGACTGTCGATCACGGCTTCTCTATGGAAGTGTATGGAGCGGCTCCACTACATACATTTCAATGGTGAGAATGGCTACACTGAATCCTATGTAAACCACAATGGTCACCTCTAATGCTATGGCTACCGGAACTAATATACTGTAGATGTGTCTCCCCGGCTGTGGCATTACCTCCCTGGCTAGTGGAGCCCAGGCTGTTTTAAAAAAAATATGTGGGACTCCTATGTCTTTTTCCTCCTGTATTTTTGGAACCAGGACCGGTTCAAGAAAATACAGGGGGACCTCAGTAATCTTTTACTTTATATTTTTCAAAGTGCCCAGTGATAGTTATGCATTTGGGGGGGACCCCACATCTTTTTTTTACTTTTTAACTTTTTAACTTTTACACAGAAGCATGCACGGATCTCACTGATCCGTACATGCTTCTGTCAAAACTTGTCCAGGGCCTGATCAGGCTGATCAGACTGCAGCCTGAAGCACTGGGTCTTGGGAGGGTGGGCGGGCCGGATTTCCCACAAGGCAACCTCACCCGCGGACTCATTACAAAAATTCTCGCCCTGGTTCCATTCCCAGAGGAGCACTGCAGGTGCGGCGGATGTCACGTGTGTCATGATGTCACGCGCCATACCTGCCCACGCTCCCAGAGCCTGCAGACACGAGGGGTTGGTTTTGCCTTGTAAATGTTTGCTGCTTTAAAAAAACGGAACTCGGAGCTCCGGCCGCCTCGCATTCCAATATATCCAGCCCAATGTTTAAAAAAAATTAGTTTAAAAAAAATTACAGTCAGGAGCCCCTCTGGTAGCCCTGGCTTGGTCTGATTTGTATCCGCCGCCCCTATCATCGCCACTGTGCATAGGTAGAGACATTCTGACTGGTTGTTAAGAGTAAATTCTGACTATAGTTCTTGTGAAATGTCAAAGCCCAGAACCATATATAAGCAGCAATTCATATTGAAGAAGTCAGGATGTTCACTTCCTTCACAAACTTGTTATGGAGCTTCATAGAGGCCACTAGAGTGGTCTGCGTCAGGAGAGTTTTGACCGACTGTGAGCTGCTTTTGGGGAGGAAGCACCACCCCGCACCACCGTGTTTGAGTGTTCTGCAGAATTTCAACGCGGAAGACGGTACCAGGAAGACAAGGAGCGATGCAGCCCACCAAGAACAATGTTTCTGTCATGTCGGACATAGTTGAAGTGGACGCCAGGGTTACTGTGTCCCAGTTAGAGAAGGAGCTAGCATCGGCATCCATCTTCTTGATACTCCATAAAATGCTTGGCCTGAGCAAGGTTTCTGCACAGCACAGAGGTGTCCTCATACATCTAACCTCAGTAGGCCATGGCGTGCGAGATGCCTAGCATGAGTGACCCGCCAGGTCCCATGCAACTCTGCTAACATTGGGCGTCTTTCTTTGCTGAGAATGCAATGTGACTAGGATGCACAAGAAGACTGTGCTGATTAATTTGATATACAGTATGGCACTTTTATACTGTGTGTGAATAAGTCTGCATACGGAGCATGACATAAGCACATGCAACTCCACCGGTGAATACTTTGAAAAGTATATTTACAAACTAAGTGAACATTAGTCTTTTGTATTTAAAACATCAGATATTGGCCCTCATTCCGAGTTGTTCGCTCGCAAGCTGCTTTTAGCAGCTTTACACACGCTAAGCCGCCGCCTACTGGGAGTGAATCTTAGCTTCTCAAAATTGCGAACGAAAGATTCGCAATATAGCGAAAAGACATCTCTGTGCAGTTTCTGAGTAGCTCGAGACCTACTCGGCATCTGCGATCAGTTCAGTGCTTGTCGTTCCTGGTTTGACATCATAAACACACCCAGCGTTCGCCCAGACACTCCTCCGTTTCTCCAGCCACTCCCGCGTTTTTCCCAGAAACGGTAGCGTTTTTTCGCACACACCCATAAAACGGGCAGTTTCCGCCCAGAAACACCCACTTCCTGTCAATCACATTACGATCACCAGAACGAAGAAAAAACCGTGAGTAAAATTCCTAACTGCATAGCAAATTTACTTGGCGCAGTCGCAGTGCGGACATTGTGCATGCGCACTAAGCGGAAAATCGCTGTGATGCGAAAAAATTTACCGAGCGAACAACTCGGAATGACCCCCATTATTTACATAATTACTGTATCAGCATTTAAGGTTACATTCAATTATACTGTATACAGTATCTATAGATAGGCCAACATTTATTTCCTCTTCACTTATCGTAAGTTATGGTTTAATACCAGCTTGATAAATAGGAGCTAATAAACCAAAATTAGTGCAGAGGGAATAAAATTAGTGAGTATATAAACAGAAATAGCAGTAAATTGTTATTGTTATAAATGTAATTATATTTTATCATATAGCGTCGCAAAGTGTCTGTCGCTCCATACGAGTGGTGTGCAGTACGGTTCCAGATGCACAGAAAGTATTATATTGACAAAGTGAACATTACATTTTTTGTGCATCCGGAAACATGTTACACACCCTTAAAATCATAATATTGTTTAGTTACTTTTCTTTGTACAATGATGAAATTAGTTGCTATAATGATGCATAATATTATATAATGAGGCTATCTCATCTCTATTCTCACCTTCTCATTTTCTTTCTCTCTAAGGGGCACATTTATCAAAAACAAAAACACCCAATTTCGGGAGGGAAGGGGTTTCACGGGATATTAAGCATCCCCAGGATTTATCTAGGGAGAACTACAGCAGATATCTGCTGCAGTTCTGAGTTTTCAACCACAAAATCAGCCCCTATAGGTATCTACAGAGACTGCTAAAATATCAAATTTACCAAGCTCCAGAATGAGCAGCTTTCTGGAGCATGGCCATGGTATTTAATGCCATCTTGAAACATTGTTAACCAAGGGCTAAATTCTGCACATGAGCAGTCTGGTTAAATTAGGGGTCGCTGGCAGTTATTAAAAAAATACATGTGGGGCTAGGGGGTCCAATAGGTTGCAATGTGTTAGTAAGTACAGGAGGGGGATGGTCGCTTGCATTGCAGGGATTGGCTCCTATTGGAGTCCCTGTCACTGCACGTATTTCCTAATGACTGCTAGCAGTCCTTAATTTATTATTGCCGCAATAAGCAGTGGCAAAAAGTGATAATTACCAGGTCTAAAAACCGATAATTAATAAATGTGCTTCAAAAACACAAAATGAGTGCAAGTTTCACCCTCTCTTTAGTGTTAAGCTGCAGTTTTTGTGTCACTGTACTGTAACTCAGGAATACAAGTACAGGCAGAGACAATCGCAGCCCTGAGATGATTTTAGCATCTTACTGTTCTCCCGGGGTGCGCACGCACAGTATAGGGATTCAGACTGCGATCGCAGCCGCTGCAGCGATCCAGTCTGAATTGGGCCCATAGTAAAATCCAACATGGGGGTGATGCGGGATGGGTTATTAAAAATTCCAGCTCCTACCATCCCACTAGAGGTTGATCTAATGCCAATCACTGGGCACAATAGCTACTCCCTCTAATGTTGGAGCAGGCCAGAAATACCAGGGAACCTGCCTATGGCTCACTGGGACTTGTAGTTTCACAGTTGGGAAAATCATGCTTTGCTAAAATTTGGTGCAGCAGGAAAAATCAAATCAAATAAAAAATCTAAAGCAATTCATCCTGCCTAACTATAAGAGCAGAATTAGATATTCGCAGAGAAGGGTCTCTTATAAAGCCTCTAATCAAAATTCTGATTAGTCGAACATTGAATGGAAAAAAAATCAAAGCGTTCAACCATTCATATATGTGAGAAGTGGTGAGAAAAGTCTTTCAGCACATAAGAGACTCTTCATAAGACAGTCTAATTCTGTGCAGTTCTGGTACTGAGGATGTGGAAGGAGGAGAGTTTTTCTCAGATTATACTCTATTGCAGGGGTTCTTAAACTCTGTAACTATGCACCCTGGGCTGTCACAAGGCTCTTGCAGGGGTGCCTTGGATTGCTAGTCCAAGACCAAAAGTGATAGGCAAAACCACTGCTAGTGGCTGCCTATCATAAAACATGGAGAATCAGAAGCACAGCTGTAGTGTGCACCATTACATAAATGAGCCTAAGGATGACAGGTTGGCTCGATTTACTACATTTAATATATTTTTCCTGATATATCAATAAAAAAAACTTTTTTTCCTCTGGGTTCTATGAAAAAAATGCTGATACTCTTGGGCACCTTGATACAGGAAAGTTTGGGAACCTCTACTGTATTGTATGAAATGAAGAGACCTTTAGTCAAAAGTATTCTGTACATTACTTCTGATAAAGACTGAATACGGGTGTGAGACTATGCATATACTGTAACAGAAGTTTGGAAAGTTCCTAAAACGGGGATTAACAATTGAAACACTGTGTGTATATTTAACAAAAACAAATAAATATATATATATATATATATATATATATATATATGAGATGCAGTCAAAATGCCAGCTGTCTCGATCCTGACGTTCAGGAGACCGACGTCGGAATCCCAACAGCAGTCATTTTACTGACGAGCGGAACACTGACACTTACCTGTAATTCCCATTCCATGCCACCAACCGAGTGGGAATAGAACCAGTGGTGAGTGAAGCTCACCACCGTGCCTGATGAGTGGCGAGCGTAGCGAGCCCGCGAGGAGACTTCCTGCCTCGCTGCTGGTTTTAAAGCAGATGGGATGCCGCTGATGGTATACTGACAGCCGGAATCCCATCTGCTGGTATTACATACTGGATCTATACAGTACATAGAGAAAGATAGATAGATAGATAGATAGATAGATAGATAGATAGATAGATAGATAGATAGATAGATAGATAAATTACTACAGATACTACAGTATATCAGGGTTTGACAAACTGGCGTTCTGGCTATTAGAGAATTGATAAACTGCATTGCTATGAATTTTGTCAAAAGGCCAAATGCCTACTTTTGCTATGTGTAATCTAGAGCTAGATAAACTTCAAAAATAATAATTTCAGAAATTGCTTTAGTGAGAGGTGGGGCACAGGAACAAAGAGACACTGTGTTAGGATATGTCTACACAATTGCACTCAGAGGAAATGCAGGATATCTGGAGGGGGTTTCCAAAAAGCTTCATTTCAGAGTGAGTGTGGCCAGCCCATGAAACAAGCATAATAAGAACTTAACAAGCTATGGTCTTGTTCATACAAAATGCTCGGTATGGAATTCCTCAGACGTATGCAGGGCCAGTAATCACAGTAAGTCATTAGATGTGGCAATAGGCCCTGTCTGTCATGTGTTTTTTGTTTTCTGGATGTGGGCACCATTCCCCAATCCAAGAGTCCAGCTCTGCGGAGCACTGGAGCAGTACTTGGAGTTTGGGAATGTGGCAGAAGAACCTTGCATCTATCCCAGACAAACATGCACCCATTAGTCTCCTCCGACTTACACACCTTATACACTGGATACTGTATGAAATACAGTATTATTAACCACTTAACTGACAATTATTTCTCCAAAAACCGCTCTGAAATAGTTTTTTTTTTTATGAGTGAATTAGGTGAAGAAAATGAATTTAACCCTATCCAAAATGATTCTAGTTAAAAAAAAAAAAGTAGTACAGGTATTAAAAAAAAAAAAAAATATATATATATATATAGATGAAGCATGAAAAAAGCGGCACTCAAAGTCTGGTGAAGAAGTTAAATATATTTCACACGTAGTGGTGAACCGACGTTTCGGGGACCAAGCGCCCCTTTTTCAAGGTGAACAACAGTGTATACAAGAAAAACATACCTTTTAAAGAAGAAGAAATGCCCGCCAAGTGCTCCTGATCACGCCCGCCCGGCCGCTCGTGGTTCGTCCTCCGCTCCGGCACATCTAGATGACGTCATGTTCAGTGCGCCCTACGTGCGCGTCATTGCCATGGTTACCCGATGTAATCCTCGGCCGGGCTGCGGCGCTGATTGGAAAAATATGTACAGTTTGTGACATCAAAAATTACAGAATCAGCCACCACTAAATAAAATTATTGCAATAAGGTGATACTTGAGCAAATGGGTGTTATATGCAAACCTATTGGGAAATGAAAATGAACAGGAAATACACTCAAAACAATGGTCCACATGGCTGACTGGGTGGTAATTCTATTTAGACAGACTGGTGTGGAATGGATGTGAGGTGAAATTTCCATTGCTATATATATAACAGTGGGATTGTAACCATGAGCAACCCTAAACACTGAAAGGGTTGAAGGGGTTGAAGGGACTGTTGGAATAGTGGAATCGCCCCTGCTGGACCAACTAAGTTATCCCCAGGTATCACCTTGATTGCTGTCAGGTATAAATGCTCTATAGGAAAGAAAAATGTTATGCATGAGTGAAGTCACTAATATATAAGGACAATCACATCAGTTGGGCCCCTGCTAATTGTTATAAATTCAATGTTATTATTACTAAAAGATATTCCAATTCAGTCTCTCGTTCAAACCTAGGGGATTGGTAGTATTCAGTTCAAAAATCCATTTAGTTTCCAAACGTAAGAGTTTGCCATCTCTGTCTCCCCCTCTAATGTGTTTGGGAACATGATCTATGATCATGTGTTTCAGATCGTTCATGGAGTGTTTAGCCATCGCAAAATGTCTTGCCACCGGTTGCTCTGACTCCTTTCCTGCCAAAGCTTGCTTGATGGCCGACCGGTGGAGAGCCATCCTTTCCCTGAATGTCCTGACAGATTTGCCCACATAGTGGAGACCACATGGGCATTTAATGAGGTAGACGATGTGAGAAGTGGTGCAGGTGAGTACATGATTGATTTTATATGTTTTGTCTCGATGGGGATTGTCAAAACTGGAACCTACTATCATGTTTTCACACGTAGTGCATTTGATGCACTTGTAGCACCCGGGCTGTCTGGTCAGGAAAGTAGTTGAAGACTGTTCCTGTCGTTGGAAACCCGTGATGTCTGTGTGGACTATTACGTCCTTGATGTTTCTGCCCCTTGAAAAACACATCATTGGTCGTGTCCCTCTAAGTGACGGTAGCGACTGATCCGAAGTGATGATGGGCCATAAGGCTCTAGTCGCTCTCTGTACTACCGGACTTGTGGTGTTGAACCTAGAGATGAAAGGTATGGCCCGACTTTTTGCGCGTTTGCTGGGTTGGAGAAGAGTCTCTCTGGGCAATTGCATCACCTCCTGCTTGTGTTTTGCGAGGAGTTGACAATTATATCCTCGTTCCCTGAATTTCAGAACCATCTTATCCAGCTCTTCTTCCAGCTTATCTCGATCGCTGATCAGGCGTGATACCCTGATCATTTGAGAGCGAGGCAGACCATTCTTGAGGGCTTTAGGGTGGTGGCTGTTAGCTTTTAACAGGGTGTTCCTGTCTGTTGGTTTCGTGTAGACCCCTGTTTGCAATGCGCCCTCTATGATGGAAATCTGTACATCCAGGTAGTGGATGGAACTTGTGCTGGTTTGATAGGTATATTTAACGCCTTCTGGTCTGGAGTTGGTAAGATGCATTAGCTGGTCAAAACTTTCCGATCCTCCTGTCCACAGGAGGAAAAGGTCATCTATATATCGGGAAAAGAATAAAATATGCTGGCAGACTGTTTGTTCTTGAAAAAACACCTTCTCTTCTTCCTCGAACATATAGATGTTTGCAAATGACGGGGAGACGTTGCTCCCCATCGCACACCCCACCTTTTGGCGATAAAATTTGCCATTAAATAGAAAGAAATTTTTTTCCAGGGTCATGCGGAGGAGGTTCATGAACAATGGAACTTCCAATTTGTCCATGTGTTCTTTTTTCAAGAAAGCTTCCATGGCTGTTAATCCTGCCTCATGCGGTATGTTAGTATAAAGACTAACTACATCCACCACACACATGAGGGTTCCTTCCGGTACCTGCTGGATGGCTCTCAAACGATTAAGAAAACTGGTGGTATCTTTAATAAAGTACTTGTGTTTTAAGATCAATGGTTGCAGTATACTGTCTAGGAAGACAGAAACTGGTTGAAAGATGGATTCTCTAGCAGCAATGATGGGTCTGCCTGGTGGGGAAAGTTGGTTCTTGTGCAGTTTAGGTACCGTGAATAAGATGGGCACTAGGGGATTTTTTTGAAGAAGTGCCCATCTTATTCACAAGTACTTTATTAAAGATACCACCAGTTTTCTTAATCGTTTGAGAGCCATCCAGCAGGTACCGGAAGGAACCCTCATGTGTGTGGTGGATGTAGTTAGTCTTTATACTAACATACCGCATGAGGCAGGATTAACAGCCATGGAAGCTTTCTTGAAAAAAGATCACATGGACAAATTGGAAGTTCCATTGTTCATGAACCTCCTCCGCATGACCCTGGAAAAAAATTTCTTTCTATTTAATGGCAAATTTTATCGCCAAAAGGTGGGGTGTGCGATGGGGAGCAACGTCTCCCCGTCATTTGCAAACATCTATATGTTCGAGGAAGAAGAGAAGGTGTTTTTTCAAGAGCAAACAGTCTGCCAGCATATTTTATTCTTTTCCCGATATATAGATGACCTTTTCCTCCTGTGGACAGGAGGATCGGAAAGTTTTGACCAGCTAATGCATCTTACCAACTCCAGACCAGAAGGCGTTAAATATACCTATCAAACCAGCACAAGTTCCATCCACTACCTGGATGTACAGATTTCCATCATAGAGGGCGCATTGCAAACATGGGTCTACACGAAACCAACAGACAGGAACACCCTGTTGAGAGCTAACAGCCACCACCCTAAAGCCCTCAAGAATGGTCTGCCTCGCTCTCAAATGATCAGGGTATCACGCCTGATCAGCGATCGAGATAAGCTGGAAGAAGAGCTGGATAAGATGGTTCTGAAATTCAGGGAACGAGGATATAATTGTCAACTCCTCGCAAAACACAAGCAGGAGGTGATGCAATTGCCCAGAGAGACTCTTCTCCAACCCAGCAAACGCGCAAAAAGTCGGGCCATACCTTTCATCTCTAGGTTCAACACCACAAGTCCAGTAGTACAGAGAGCGACTAGAGCCTTATGGCCCATCATCACTTCGGATCAGTCGCTACCGTCACTTAGAGGGACACGACCAATGATGTGTTTTTCAAGGGGCAGAAACATCAAGGACGTAATAGTCCACACAGACATCACGGGTTTCCAACGACAGGAACAGTCTTCAACTACTTTCCTGACCAGACAGCCCGGGTGCTACAAGTGCATCAAATGCACTACATGTGAAAACATGATAGTAGGTTCCAGTTTTGACAATCCCCATCGAGACAAAACATATAAAATCAATCATGTACTCACCTGCACCACTTCTCACATCGTCTACCTCATTAAATGCCCATGTGGTCTCCACTATGTGGGCAAATCTGTCAGGACATTCAGGGAAAGGATGGCTCTCCACCGGTCGGCCATCAAGCAAGCTTTGGCAGGAAAGGAGTCAGAGCAACCGGTGGCAAGACATTTTGCGATGGCTAAACACTCCATGAACGATCTGAAACACATGATCATAGATCATGTTCCCAAACACATTAGAGGGGGAGACAGAGATGGCAAACTCTTACGTTTGGAAACTAAATGGATTTTTGAACTGAATACTACCAATCCCCTAGGTTTGAACGAGAGACTGAATTGGAATATCTTTTAGTAATAATAACATTGAATTTATAACAATTAGCAGGGGCCCAACTGATGTGATTGTCCTTATATATTAGTGACTTCACTCATGCATAACATTTTTCTTTCCTATAGAGCATTTATACCTGACAGCAATCAAGGTGATACCTGGGGATAACTTAGTTGGTCCAGCAGGGGCGATTCCACTATTCCAACAGTCCCTTCAACCCCTTCAACCCTTTCAGTGTTTAGGGTTGCTCATGGTTACAATCCCACTGTTATATATATAGCAATGGAATTTTCACCTCACATCCATTCCACACCAGTCTGTCTAAATAGAATTACCACCCAGTCAGCCATGTGGACCATTGTTTTGAGTGTATTTCCTGTTCATTTTCATTTCCCAATAGGTTTGCATATAACACCCATTTGCTCAAGTATCACCTTATTGCAATAATTTTATTTAGTGGTGGCTGATTCTGTAATTTTTGATGTCACAAACTGTACATATTTTTCCAATCAGCGCCGCAGCCCGGCCGAGGATTACATCGGGTAACCATGGCAATGACGCGCACGTAGGGCGCACTGAACATGACGTCATCTAGATGTGCCGGAGCGGAGGACGAACCTCGAGCGGCCGGGCGGGCGTGATCAGGAGCACTTGGCGGGCATTTCTTCTTCTTTAAAAGGTATGTTTTTCTTGTATACACTGTTGTTCACCTTGAAAAAGGGGCGCTTGGTCCCCGAAACGTCGGTTCACCACTACGTGTGAAATATATTTAACTTCTTCACCAGACTTTGAGTGCCGCTTTTTTCATGCTTCATCTACCCACCAATTCCTGAGATGGCACCAAAGCAGTAAAGTTGAGGAGGGGGAGTGCCGGTCCGGATAGACTGTATATATATATATATATATTTATTTATTTTTTTTAAACATGGGAACTTTGATCGGGATCATCACGACCATCGGAACATCAGTAACATCGCGACTTTAGTATTTAGAGCCCGAACAGCTGGCAGGTACATGGGGGTCTTGGGGGCAATGACTTATACTTACCAGCGGCTGATATTGTCTGCAGCCACCGGGGGTGGGGGATCCTGCCATGCTGACCGATCAGCAGGGATCGGCAGCACGGCAATCAGTATGGGAGAGTGCAGGGAGGCAGAGGGACCTTCCGGTCACGTAAGTTGATCACAAAAAGAAAACAGTGCATTTTTGTTCTTGCCTGTTCTGTTTTGGTACATTGCAAATGCAGTTATGGTACATTGCAAATGCAGTTAACCAATTTTTACAGTAAATGAACTAAACAAATGCCAGTCTATTGAATCCTAATGCATGATCTAGTTTGACATTGCTGATGTGCCTCTCATTTGTTGTGACATACTGTACTAATGATACATTCACTCAAGGATTGTAAAGTAGAAAAATACGTCCTTGTGTATCTCTTAATTTAAACACTTTGTAACAGATTGCGCATATTCAGCAATAATGGTAGAAAGAGTAAGCGCTTTCTGTGTGCAAAGCATGTTCTGGATCCCTGAACACATAAAAAGTATCTTTTTTAATTAAGATGAGAGTCTCCATCTGGATTCTGCTGCTTTACTGTTTCATTAACACTTTCAATAGAACTCAAAGGCATTAAAACGCACACTATATGTATTTTGTGCTTGGCATCCTTAGAGTACTTTTACTCTTTTCATTAAGTATCCTATTCACAGCATGTTTTAAAAATGGGAAATGTCCAACAATGGGAAAAAATGAGATAATTATTAACTTAGTTGAATAGGTTAATTTACTTTGTCATAACTACAGTAAGTCAGTTCTCATTCCCAAACAACAGAAGAACCTGTTCATTGTACTGAAGGACTGCAGTCATGAAATTATGGGACAGGGTACTTGAGAGAAGATGTGAATTATCCAATAGTCTCCACAAAATGTTAGGTAATATTTAAATAATAATATTAACCAAGGCTCAATGCCAGGCATAGTTAACTTTGATTTAGAGGGTTCTTGTCTACCCACAGCATAGGAGCCAACTGTCAAACAAATTAGTGGTGCTCAAGTCAACAAAGCCACATTCCTCCCCTCATAATCCTCCACCAGCTTTCCAAATTTTGGCTCAAAAATTACAAGCAAATGTAAAAATGTCCCACCCACTGGCTTATTTATAATGGGTGCAACCATTATTTTTAAAACTTACCCTACTGAGTCCCGCGGCACAGCAGCAGCACTGCAGCACTGCAGAAATCACTAGGAAAATGGCATGGCACCATTTTCCTGGTGTTTCACACATGCGCAGTAGAAAAATCACTGGGAAAATGGCCACCGCAACATTTTCCCAGAGATCTGCGCATGCGCTGTAGACTCTGGGACAGTGCTAGAGTCCCATATGGACCCTACTGCCCAGTGCTAAACAAGCTAGAGATGAAGGGGCCCAGATGGGGCCTGCACACGGGTCTCCTCCTCTCTAGAAACGCCCCTGGTCCCACCCTAGTGATAGAAAAATATTCAGCATGCCCAACCCCAAATTCCAAACCAGCTCAGCACTAAATCCACTAAAACAGAGAGACCACAGCATGGGGCAACCTACTAGATTTGAAAATGACTCACATATGCTATTAGCATCATGCAGAAAAGTCCAGGGGTTCTTCTCTTCCTGCCTGGGTTGTGAAGGCAGAAGCAAAAATTAACATGATTTGGATGCTTTAACTTTGCCCAGGTGCTCCCTTTTGTTAGTAGCCAATCACAGACCTTCACATATACTGTACTTATTGAAGCCAGGAAAGCACTACTGCACATATGCCAAATTGGTTCCTTTATGTAGGCTTCATTCCCCATCCAAGATGGCTACCTTCTCTACATCTGCGTATGCTTGGCGCCATCTTGTCACTGTGGTAGAGCACCACAGTTGGACACAGACGTGTTCCACTTAGCTCTGCGAGATCATAAGAATAACGCAATCCACAATCAGTGATATTTCTTGCAATCTGCACTGCTAACTACATACATTGATTGGCTGGTGTCTGTATGCTCCGCACAAGCTCTGCTTCATGCAAGTTGTCTGTTACATGCATAACTGTTAGTATCACTGTACAGCCAAGTTTTTGCTAAATAGAGATGAACGGTGCAACTCCTCCGGTAGTTCTGAATGCTCCACCATCTGTACATCATCATGGCATACGCAGTGTCCCCTTCAAAAATTCTTCTACACAGGGCATATGTGGTGTGGATCTGTGTTTGGGAACACAGCAGTGTTCACTGACATACCTGTGACACTCCAATGAGACAGTCCTTTTGCATTCACTTCAGGCTACCACCCACGCACTACCCAGAAATGCCCATGGTCTTGCACCACCAGTTCTAATGCCAGCAACCACTGTACACAATAGCGGTCTCTGCATACAGTCAGGGGAACACATGTGCTGTAGGGGTTTTTCAAGACTTTTCACACATGTGCAGTAGCAGATAATCGCTCAATTGCACAAACATCAGCAATACGCCAAGCTCTAAATTAGGCCCATAGTCTCTCTCTCTATGGTTGAAACATAGAATTTGATGGCAGATAAGAACCACTTTCCCCATCTAGTCTGCCCCTTTTTTTTACCATATTTTTATCTCAAACCTTATTTGATCCTTATTTCTTTGTAAGGATATCCTTATGTCTATCCCATGCATGTTTAAATTGCACTACTGTCTTAGCCTGTACCACCTCTGATAGGAGGCTAATCAACTTGTCCACTACCCTTTCTGTGAAGTAGTTTTTTTATCAACTTTACCCTGAACTTTACCTCCAGTCTCAGTGCATGTCCTCGTGTCCTATTGCTTCTCTTGGAAAATGTTTCCCTCCTGGACTTTGTTAAAACCCTTAATATATTTGTCCCCCCTTTCCCTCCTCTGCTCCAAACTATACATATTTTTTAGTCTTTCTGTGTATGTTTTGTGAGGTAGGCCATGCACCATTTTAGTTCACCACTAGCAGTTCTTTTCTGCATAGCTATGGGGATGCTTGTAGTCACATGATCTCCACTCATCTGGAGGCCGGTCATATTCTCTGCACTGATTGGTTTTAGCTACTACCACTACACTTCCCCGGTGGACCCTTCATTCCCCAGTCCGACCTCTACTCATTACCCTGACTCTTCTTTTCTCATTACTGTTCAGCATTAGAGCTGATTACGTTTGGTACTACCTTCTGCATTTCTCATCTTTTGGGGGGGCACCCGTAAATATTAAGGATCCCCTGAATGTGTCTATGGGGGACCGTAGCAAATATTGGAGATACGAAATTTACCAAGCTACGAATGCGTTAGCTGTTGAAACCTACTGCACTAAATATATATCGGAGTGGGGGAGATTTATCAAACCTTGGAGAGAGATAAAGTACCAAATGATCACCTCCTAACTGCAATTTTGCAGGCTGAGTATGAAAAATGTCACTTAAAAGTCAGAGCTAATTGGCTGGTACTTTATCTCTCTCCACTTTATCTCTATACATGCTTTGATAAATTAGTGTCCTTTTGTACATAATTCTGTTTACTTTGTAATTTTCTGTTAGTGCCAAGCAATGGATATTTCCCAAAGGAAACTGATTATTCTAACAAAGATCATTAGAAATAAACATATTGTGAAGGCAAAATATAATATACAAGTTAACTACAGTAGCTAGAAAACAAACATTATTCAGTCATCATTAGAGAAGTTTCGGTACTTCCCACCATATTGTTTCATCCTTTTGTTAATGGATGGACACTACTACGCAATGAAACATATTAATTAATATATAATATCAGATTAATTGGTTAAATACAAATGTCTGGTGGTGCAAATAATTACCAAACATGTTGAAACTAGCACTCGCTGTAGTATTTATCAAGTATCGATTGCCAACTTTATTTGGCAGCAATCCACTGGCATCAGAGCAAGCATTCTCTGGAACTGAGCAATGTGTTTAGCCCAGGCATAGCGTAGCTAATATGTTCTTTATAGAACTGCCAGACACAACAACAAAGTGCGCTTAATGCAATGTGAACACAAGGAATCCTTTGAAATTAGGAAGGTATGTAGTTATTGATTATCCTAGTAATGTATTGTCACATGCATCAAAATTAGGCATATATATATAGAATTGGAGACTACGGCGCTCAGGTGCAGTTTTGTGATAATTATACCATAAATATAAAATTATAAAAATATAATAAAAAAAACCTTTTTTTTTCAAATAAAAACACTTCTCAATAAATTATATGAGCGGCAGCTTATAATACATAAACATATGCTTGGCATGCATATAAAATCTGTTGCAAGAGTTGGTGAAAAACAAGCGCCCAAGAGTGTAGTGAATAAATTCAGGGGGAGAGAAGGTATAAAGAAAGGGATGATAAGGATCGGCTTAAAACACTTATCTGGTAAAGAGAAGCTCAGCTCAAGCAGCACTCTTTTGTGGCTTAAAACATGCGGATAAAACAGAAGAAAACTAACATAGTGTATACCGTTTGAATTTCGTATTGTGTTACTGCTTAATTTCACAGGCCTAATTAGGGAACTAGCTTATTCCCAAATGAGATCAATATATAGCCTGAGCAGTGTATATATTAAAAATACAAAGAATTTAATACACATAATCACATAAAAATACACATAAAATGGCTGGATAACATGCGTACAGAATAAAAAATTATATCAAGCTTATCTGTCCATAACAATGGCTGGAATGCATGCGTACAGAATTTAAAATTGTTTGAAGCTTATCTGTCTATAAAAGGAGATGTCTGCAGGTACTCCCAACGCATTTCGTCCGTCAGCAACAGGACTTCATCAAGGGGATGACCACACTGAGCAGGCTTTGCTCTATTTATGCCCAAAGGAGGTGATTAATGATGACATCACTTCCTGTGATTATCATTAGTTTTACTAAAGTACTTAGAGGAAAACGATTTTTGATATTCTAAATGGCACTCAAAAAAGTGACAAGTAGATTTAGGTACGGATAAAGCATGAAAGAACCGAAAAAAATGAAAAAAAGGTATTAATACCATATAGTAACAGCTACTGCCATCGGAAATTGCGGTGGAACGCATGTGGAACGCATGCGTCATTTCTACCCGGCGTGATATACTTATAGTGCAGTGAAGTGAAGATAGTAGCTATCGTGTGGGTAAAAACAGGAAGATTGTGGTTAGTGGTGATTATACTCGTAGAAGTGAAAGAAAGAGAGATCCAGTAGACTGGTAACGAATTAAGGAAAGAAATAGCGGTGACACGCACCGCCATGACAGTGGCGTCACTTCCGTACTAGACGCGGAAGTGAGCTGACTAGTGAGAGTGACATATTTGTTAATGCGGTGGAACGTACCGCCATTAACTTCTGGCCGTAGTGATAGTACATGTATCACGATGACACGCATCTCCATTCGTAGGATAAAGAAGTGCATAGAAGTTGTGATGACAAATGTATTATTTGAGGAATAAATAAAAGAAGGACCACTTTTAGTGATTATTTAGCCATGTTTAAATTTTAGAATAAGTTGTGAATATCACATTATAGTCTTATATTATAGATGACTATTGTGGTGTAGGCAATATTTATGGCGTATCGCCATTTATAAATCATACCAGATAGTGATAATTTAAAGTGACAGTGCCATGAATTATGTTGCTATATTTTAATTTTAAAATGACAGTGCTATACATTTGTGCTGTACCATATTATTATTTTGAGTGCAGTTATATATTATCAATTTATCACTAAAAATTATATTAATGATTTTATATGTAATATAAACAGGACCTAGACCAGTTGATTTTTTTAAAACGGGCGATACAATAATGCGAACTCATTATTTCTTGGTCATTCAAATGTCCATTGTTTGGATGTATCTTTAAAATTGGTCTTGCACATCACTTAGAGTCGTCTTATACTCCTTCCCACGTTTGTCAGTTTTAATATCGTCTGGTGGAGAGTTTTACTGAAAAAGAACCATAGGATGGCTTATGACATCAAATCTGAACTAGATATAAGTATGCATAACAAGGAAACCAGTTTCTTACATAATTATGTGCCAAAAGAGTAAGAAAGGAAATAAAAGATGTGTGAGAAATGAAGTATCAGAGAAAAGGAGCAATTTCAAAGGCTTCATTTAGTCCTAACGGGGATAAGGTCTTTAATTCATGTATCCAGAACATTTCTCGCTTTAGGTCCATGGTAATATATCTACTGGAGTGCACATGTGGATTAAAGTACGTCGGAAAGACGAAAAGGGTCCTAAAGCTACGAATCCAAGAGCACATTAGAAACATCAAGAATAAGATAGACAACCATACAGTCTCCAAACATTTTACAGAAAAGCATAAATCAAATCCGGAAGATATCTCATTCAAAGCAATTGAACTGGTGAAACTTGGAGAAAGAGGGGGCGATATCTTAAATAAGTTATCAAAACGAGAAATGTTCTGGATACATGAATTAAAGACCTTATCCCCGTTAGGACTAAATGAAGCCTTTGAAATTGCTCCTTTGTTATTTGTCTATTATGACTGGGTTATTTGGTTATAAAATAGTGTCCCTATTGAGCTGTATTTGTTCAGTTCCTGGTTTGTGGTGCCACAGGAAGTGATGATGCTAAGGGGAGTGGCTCATTTAATGGAGCTAGGTATTTGTGCATGTGTCCAGGTCACTCAGGCTGCTCTGGGGTCCTCTCTCCACTTCATTTGAAGACTATGTCTTGAAAAAGATTGTGACGATGATCAAAACATTGACCTGACTTGTGATTTTCTACTACAAATAAATGACCTATTAAGCTTTCTTAAAAAATTGGTGAGTGCCCTCCTTTACTTTGTGCATGTCTATATACAGTATATATATATATATATATCTACAGTATATATATATATATACACACACACACACACACACACACACACACACACACACATCATTAATGGTTCCATTAGTGATTTCCAAGAAATAGTTTCACTAACTAGCTTTTACACGGGCCAATCAGGCATGAGGGGGCAGCAGTTTGGCAGTGCTACACAGGAGGTGGTGCTAAGTGGCAGGACAATCAAGACAGCAGCAGAACTAAGTGTTGTGCTTGGAGGGAAGGCTTAGCACCATGTACCCTGAAAGGGAGAGGAAAGAGAAAAGAAATAGCTGCCTTCTTTGCTATCAATGGCGAAGAAACACAGGATTTCCACCATCCATGGGACACCCATCAACCATTGATGACAAGCTAATGATGCTTGCTAAACATCTACAGTTGATGGCAATCCCTATCTGGTCAGATTACAGCCTGATTGTTAGGCCATAGATGTGGGCCCTTCTCTGCATCTTATACAGTGTGTGACCGCAAGAAGTATGTGTGACCGCAAGAAGTATCTAGTACTTCCTGCATCGAAAGATGGCCATACATTAGGATAACTAGCGTCCTTATGATTACCCCCACAGCTCTCCTGGCAGCTCCCAGGCAGCACCAGGAGTACAATAAATCGTTAGGTCAGAAAAAGTACCCAACAATCTATCGCACCCCTGTGAATCACAGCTACCCAGCTCGCCTGATCTTATGTGCAGCACATAAGATCAGAGGAACCAACATATGACCGCACATCGGATCGTCATCGTTAGTGAAGTGCAAACGATTTGCACTTTCGCTAATGATATATTGATCCAATATATCAATATCGGGTACATCAACCTGATGGTCTTTCAGTTGTGTGGGGGGATTAAGTGAATAATGTAGATTCCATGATGCACTCCTTTTGCTGGGATAAAATTAATATTTTTATAGTTTATCTAAAATAAGTTTCACCAACTTGCGGTCCTAGGCTTACCAATTGTAGAGAGGGAACCTTTATAATTATACTTAAAGCAGGGCATTGTTTTAATGTTATTTTTTTGGAAACAGAAAAGTAAAATATAAAACTAGTTGTGAACTAGCTGCACCACATTTGCTGAACTGTGACTTTGTTATAGGGTGTCTGTTGATGTGTGCAGTAGCCCTACCAGAAGAACACTAAACTGATACCCAAACATCTTCACACAATTATTTTTAAAGACTTTAAGGATTAGCTATTCTTCAGAAACAAGGCTTGCTATATGTTGCTTATGTCGCTAAATACTCTACTGAAAGGTGAATTTAGTCCATTGTGAAAAGGGTAATTGATCATTCTGGCACATTACCTACAACATCAGTAAATGTTCAATATCGCTGATCAGTCACTATCCAGCGTGTTGCATACAGAACACACTCTTCTTGCATATTTCAAAGTGTGAAACTCTTGTTTAAACCAGAATGTTTGATCGATATTAAATGTTGTTATTGCAACAGACGATAGCCACACCTGACAGCTAAAAGGTGTATGTATTAAATGTCCATGTGTACAAAGTACATAGAAATATTATCAATCACAATTGATTGTATGGGTATATGTTCTTGGATCCAAGGCCATTGCAGCTATGATAAAATACATTTAGAAAAAATAGTGTTTTGTTGTAAATGTTTTAGGTTATAGCATCAAAATATCCCTTATGGTATTTCTGAATAACGTAACTGGCCCTGCTACTTTATATGATACTATATTGAAAGGAAATGTTTTTTTAGAATAGTACAAATAAAAAACTTCCCTTTCCTGTTCTGTCAAAACAAAATATTTCAATTACAACTGTCTACAAACCAGTATACAGTATGCTAAGGGAAATACAATTAAACAAAACAGAAAAAAGTATCACGTAGCCTTTTATTCCCTAATTATGTCTAATTTTTATGTTTTGACTGTTTTATTGTCTTGCAACATTTTCCCTTGGGTCACTTTTTGTGTGCACTCTTGATGGCAAAAAGAAAAAGCTTTATAGTAAGTTTTATAGAACAAAAAAGACTATACGTGAAAACAATGGATATTGCTGTACAGAATTCCTTTCTGGCAGTGCACCTGAGTTTAAGAATCGTTAAGAGAAAGATTGATTGATTTACTTAGTGCACATAAATCATAAACAAGCTAGAGAGCCTATGCACACTTCCTAACTTACTGTACGAAACTGCATTTTCATATGTAGTATACTTCATTGAATTCTGTTATATTTAATTTTAAATAAACTTAACTTCTATCAAATAAAATGTGAATAATAGGGGGTTTATTTATTCAGACGTTTTTCAAACTGCGTTCTCTTCTGCTGTGAGAGTTAAAGTAAAATAATATTAAATGCAAACCCAGGAGTAACATAGAAACATAGAAACATAGAATTTGACGGCAGATAAGAACCACTTGGCCCATCTAGTCTGCCCCTTTTTTATTTTATCCTTTAGGCAATCTCAACCCTTTTTTAACCTTAATTCTTTGTAAGGATATGCATATGCCTGTCCCAAGCATGTTTAAATTGCCCTACAGTCTTAGCCTCTACCACCTCTGATGGGAGGCTATTCCACTTATCCACTACCCTTCTGTGAAGTAATTTTTCCTTAAATTTCCCCTGAACCTCCCCCCCTCCAGTCTCAATGTATGCCCTCGAGTTCTAATACTTCTTTTCCTTTGAAGAATGTTTCCCTCCTGAACTTTGTTAAGACCCTTTATATATTTGAAAGTTTCTATCATGTCTCCCCTTTCCCTTCTCTCCTCCAAACTATACATGTTAAGATCTTTTAGCCTTTCCGGGTAAGTTTTGTGATGTAGGCTATGCACCATTTTAGTTGCCCTTCTTTGTACACTCTCTAATGTATTTATATCCTTCTGGAGATAGGGTCTCCAGAACTGGACACAGTATTCCAGATGGGACCGTACCAATGACCTATACAGTGGCATTATCACTTCTTTTTTCCTGCTACTGATTCCTCTCCCTATGCAACCAAGCATCTGACTTGCCTTTCTCATTGCTTTGTTGCATTGCTTTCCTGCCTTCAAGTCACTTGAAATAGTGACTCCTAAATCTCTTTCCTCCTCAGTAGTTTCCATTATAGTACCCTTGATACTATACTTAGCCTTTGGGTTTTTGAGACGCAAGTGCATGATTTTGCATTTTTTAGCATTAAACTGTAGTTGCCACGTTCTTGACCATTTCTCAAGCCTACCTAGGTCATTAATCATTTGTTTGACCCCTCCCGGTGTGTCTACCCTGTTGCATATCTTTGTATCATCTGCAAAAAGGCATATCTTCCCTTCAATACCATCTGCAATGTCACCAACAAAGATATTAAAGAGAACTGGACCAAGTACAGATCCCTGGGGTACTCCACTGGTAACATTTCCCTCCATAGATTGCACTCCATTAACTACGACTGTCTGTTTCCTATCCTGCAACCAGGTTCTTATCCATTTAACTGATTTATAATCCACCCCCAGGCTTTCAAGTTTATTTAGCAGTCTGCGATGTGGGACAGTGTCAAATGCCTTACTAAAGTCTAGATATGCTACATCTACAGCTCCCCCTTGATCTATTATTTTCATCACAGAGTCAAAAAAGTCAATAAGATTTGTTTGGCATGATCTCCCACCAGTAAATCCATGCTGTTTTGGATCCTGTAAGTTGTTTGATTTAAGATATTCCACTACTCTTTCTTTTAATAGTTTTTCGATTACTTTCCCTACTACTGATGTAAGGCTTACTTGTCTGTAGTTACTTGCTTCTTCCTTGCTTCCACTTTTGTGCAGTGGAACTACATTTGCTCTTTTCCAGTCCTCTGGAATGGCACCTGTATTTAGTGACTGGTTAAATAAATCTGTTAAAGGTGTAACCAGCACATCTTTTAGCTCTTTGAGTATCCTTGGGTGTATCCCATCTGGTCCCATTGATTTATCCACTTTTAGTTTTGAAAGTTCTGTTAGGACCTTCTCCTCTGTAAATGTATTTTCATCTACCTTATTTTTATGAATGTCCTTGCAATTTAACTGTGGCCCCATCCCTTCTTCTGTAGTAAATACTGAGCAAAAATAATTATTTAGGTGATCTGCTATTGCCTTGTCTCCCTCCACCAAATGCCCACTCTCTGTCTTAAGTCTTATTATTCCTCCATTTGATTTTCTCCTTTCACTTATATACTTAAAAAAAGTTTTGCCCCCTTTATCTACTGACTGGGCCATTTTCTCCTCAGCTTCTACCTTTGCACGTCTGATCACTTTCTTAGCATCCTTCCGTCTGTCCAGATACACCTCTTTGTCGTTATTATTTTGGGTCTGTTTGTATTTCCTAAAAGCCATCTTTTTTGCTTTCACGCTAGTTGATACTACTTTTGTGAACCACACTGGCTTCCTTTTCCTGGTGCTTTTCCTAACCATTTTGATACAAAGGTCTGTTGCACTTAGTAATGCACTTTTCATTTTTTTCCACCTCTCCTGCACTCCTTCCAAGTTCCTCCAGTCTGCCAATGAATCACTTAAACATCTCCCCATTTTTGCAAAGTCTGCATTTCTAAAATCCAACACCTTTGTTTTTGTGTGAGAGGAGTTGGATCCTGTCTTTATACTAAACCATACTGCTTGATGATCACTGGATCCCAGGTGCTCACCCACATATATATCAGATATCCTATCACCATTTGTAAGAATTAGATCTAATATTGAGTCTTTGCGAGTGGGCTCCCTCACCAATTGCTTGAGAGATGCTCCCTGTAAGGAATGTAGAAATTTGCCACTTGTAGCTGAACTTGCAAAAGACCCCTCCCAATTTACATTAGGTAAATTAAAGTCTCCCATGATTATGACTTCTCCCTTAAAAGCCATTTTAGAGATGTCCAACAATAGGTTCCTGTCCAAATCCTGCCCCTGGCCTGGTGGTCTATAGATCACCCCAATGCGAATAATGTCTTTCTTCCCAGTTTCTATGGTGACCCAAAGGGCCTCAGTTTTGGCTTCAATATTTTGTATTAAAGTAGCATTTATGCTTTTTTTCACATACATTGCTACTCCTCCTCCTATTCTTCCTATTCTATCTTTCCTAAATAAATTGTATCCTGGTATAGCTAAGTCCCAGTCATGATTCTCATTGCACCAAGACTCTGTAATTGCCACAAAATCCAGGTTATCCCTTGTCATTATCGCAATTAGCTCTGGAATTTTGTCTCCTAAGCTCCTAGCATTTGCAGACATAGCTTTAAGAATTTTTTCTGTGCATTTGTTAGTAGTAGCCATGTCCAGAGCGTACAAAATAAATGACAAGTTTAAAGTTGAAATTACCTGTTTGGGGATGTTGCTCAGTATTTGTTTTCTTTTACTAATCAGTAATCATACTCTGTCCTTTACACCATGACTATACCTTACTAAATATAAAGACATAGTACACCTGACCACAATGGGTAAATGTTCAAAGGAGGTAATCACCAGTCAGTATGCAATAATAAACTGTTTCACTGAGCTACTTCCCCACATGCAATGACATTTACAAGAAATCATTACATAAAGAAACATACATAAGTTTGCATAAGAGAGAACTGTAGTGAGCAGATTGGGGATGCCTTTTCATAGGTTTTTTAAAAACAGATGATATGCATAAGATGAATTACATACTTTTGAGGCATTAAGGCAGTCCTTTTGTGGTAGTGTTGGTGTGTTGATGTTTTTCTTCTGGTTTCCTTCGGTTTAACACAGGTATAACGCTATTTTTATAATAACACTTTTATGTCAGCACTTCTATGGAAGCACATCCAGCCGATGGCTATCCAGCCGTATACTAGACTTCAAATAGGAACAATATCCATGTGAATGCAATGATTGCAAACTCCACCCAAAACCATCCCCCTTTAAACTAAGGCCATAAATTAGCTTAGAAAAACAGACATTACATACCAATAAGGCAGCCAACTATATCTCTACAAAGAGAAAAACATACAAAAAAAACACCCTTTTTCAATATACCTAGGCTATTCAATCATGAAATTCATTTGACATAATCAGCAAATGCAGTAGAAGTGCTGACATAAAAGTGTTATTATAAAAATAGCGTTATACCTGCGTTAAGTTATATCATCAGCTGTTGTTGATTGTGAACTTGTGAACCAACTCCTCATCACTCTTTGTGCTCAACAGGTATGATTCGTGGAACTACACATCCCAGCAAGTTGTACTGCATTTGCTGATTATGTCAAATGAATTTCATGATTGAATAGCCTAGGTATGATTCGTGGAACTACACATCCCAGCAAGTTGTACTGCATTTGCTGATTATGTCAAATGAATTTCATGATTGAATAGCCTAGGTATGATTCGTGGAACTACACATCCCAGCAAGTTGTAATTGTATTTAATATAGGCATGTGCGCCAGCCCCCGTCATGGGTTTGGTTTTGGATCTGTATCTCCTTAGTTTTTTGGAACTGTATTTGGTTTTACCAAAACTGCCCATTAGGGTTTTGGTTTAACATCTGTATTTTTTTTTTTTACAAAAATCATAAAAACAGCTAAAATAACATTAATTTCTACTCATTTACAGTCAATTTTTACCACCTCACAGCTCACAATATTGTTTTCATCCAGTTTAAGCCAAAAGGTTGCACCAAGGTAGCTAGATAACTAAACTAAGTGACAGCAGTGGGCGGCATAAACATGTGGCCCTTAAACTTCCAACATGGCACATCTAGGAAACAGAATGGCACTGCAGTGGTAGTTTAATGATGAAAATATTTGTCTTCTACACAAGAAGTCAGCAATGCTCCAAACAGCGCATAATGCTAAGAAAAGAGGTGCAGGATGGAATTGTCCTTAGGCCCTCCCACCTACCCTTATGTTGTATAAATTACACAGGACATGCACAATTTAACAAACCAATCACTTCAGTGATGGGGACTGCTCCTTGTGGCTGAAATGATTGTTTTGTTTGGACCCCACAAAACAAGTGGCAATGAGTAGTGGGCGTTGCTGGCAATGATCTCTACATGCACAAACTGGCTCTTCATAGGCAAGATGTCATCATTGTCCTCATCATCCAATTCCTCACCAATATCGGTGTGTACATCATCTTCACACACTATTAATTCGTCCCCGCTGGAATCCACCATTACATTTTTGGACATAATTGTTGGTGAATGTGATTAGAATGATTCACTTCGCACTCACAAGCTTAGTTTGGGCAGCAGCATTGCAAAGGGGAGGTTACCTCAAAATACTCCCTGAAGATAATTGATAATTGAAAAAAGTTCTTAAAAAATATTAATAATTCTTAATAATAAAGAAATAATTGAATAATATCACAATTTGCATAAACCTTCACAGTTGGCAATGGAAAACGCAATATATATTGACAATCAAGAAAGGGGCCAGCAAATGCACATGAGAATGTATGAATGAACACTGGTAGTCAAATAGAATGTATAGAAAAAGTTTACTACATTATTCTTAAAATATTGCAATGATAACCACAATGTGCATCACAACTCACAAAATGCTTCAAGAAAATAAAGCTATGGTCACCTAGCTGCATTCAATGCCCATATGTAAGAGCTCCTTTTAAACGAACCATCCCCACCCCCGCGCTCCACTAACAACAAACATCTGTATACAAGGTTAACACGGAGCTGCAACAGCCGCAGCAGCCGTAATCACAGGACCAAGTGAGCAGATGCCTGTATCCGGAAGCCATCATGAAATACAGCAGCCGGAGAAGGTGTTTTGGAGAATGGACGCTTGCGGACGTCAGGACACAGTTGTGGAAGACAGGTAAGGCTCTGTAAGGAGAGGGGTTGGGCCCAGGCGGGCAGCCTTACACAGGTCTCGAGATTTCCCTTACCTAAGTCTGGAACTGACCCCCGGAGTTTCTGGAGATCAGGAGGGCATTGTGGAAGAACGTCACCCTGACCATATCTGGACCCCGGTGAGGAAAGTGTGTTTGGAGTTAATTATTTGCACCATTGCTGATAGTCCCCCCGCCCAGAGCAGCACAGGGGTACCCCTATAAAAATGTGGAACATACCTACAAGCCTTATCCGGCTTATGTGGACAATCGTCCCCAAAACAAATTGTATACCAGACCCAGAGACATTACTTACTTTATATGGGGACTTTAATCGGAGCTCATATGACTTATTATATTCCAAGCCCAGAGAGGTGGGATGCCACCCTCTAGTAGACATGTGACTATTTCAATTCTAATGAACTAAGAATATTTCTAATACCCACTCTTTTTTCTTTTTTACCTATTCCCCCCAATTTCCTCCCCCCCCTCTTTTTTATTTTCTTGAAACATTTTGTGAGTTGTGATGCACATTGTGACTATCTTTGTAATATTTTTTGAATCATTTAGTAAATTTTTTCTATAGATTCTATTTGAATACCAGCATTCATTCATACATTCTCAGGCGCATTGCTAGCCCCTTTCTTGATTGTCAATGCATGTTGCGTATTCCATAGCCAACTATGAAGATAATTGTTGGTAAAGGTCTTCCTCATGGAATTTGTTATTCATTTCGAAGAACATCATCTTTTCCACATTTTGAGGACATAACCTCTGTCAAAGTCAGAAAAATATCTCTATGCACACTACCATATTTGCACCTCACACAGGTCCTTGCTGCGCATGCGTACGCTCTCCCGTACGTGCGCATACTCACAGTCGCGGGCACCCGCAGGCGCACGGTATGCGTATTTACGGTAGAGTTTATGTGATCGTAGCGTGCGACTCAATCGTTACACATTTTCACTATATAATGTATTTTGTAGATCATGGTCCCTTTGATAGATTCTGAAAGTTTGGTTAATATAGAATGTTCGTGAACAGAGAAATCCCTCTTTGTTTGATACGAAGGGTCAGACAGGAGTAATACAGTGGTGTTTAGTACCCATCGGAAGAGTATTTAATTAGCAATATTCCGGTGTTGGTTTGAAGCGGATTAATCGCTCGTGCGAATAGTTATGGACATAAGAAGTTTATGAACATTTACTGTATTTGCACTTACTTATCCATGCGGCGGGAAACCCAGATTCCCTCCCACCTGAGCTGTTGGAAATAGTCACGGCCCACCTGTATGAATCAACCTATGACCTTTTGTTATAATGCGAGGAGGAATTCCTGTGTCCAATGAACAATGAGATTGTAGGGACCATTGAATTGTATTGTGTGTGGGGCATAAATAGACAAGCCGATCACATCCAGCTCTCACTCTTCAACGGTTATCATTGCTGAAAATCGGGAGCTGGATGTCCAGAGGCGCATGCGATCGTTTCCCCTTGTGCGTAAGTTTTTCTCCGCAACTATATTGATCTTCTTGTTATTGTGGGCCAATTTCTCTCTCTCTCTCTCTTCTCCTCTTTCTCTCTTATTTTCCCTTAAATAGTAATTGTATTATATTTCCTGTGTAGTTATCTGGTTAGGTAGTTTATGTTATATTGTAGTGTATGATTTGTATTTGTATTAATTCTTTTGCAAGTATATCATTCATAATATATATATATTAGGCGTTGGACCCTAAGCCCAGATATCTGTGTATTTCTTATAGTATTAAGTATTCTCAGAGCGTCGGTGACGCTCAAACAGCTTTTGAGTTAATAAGGTTACACTGTGTTGCATCTACACCCTATCTCTACACTAAGGTTTTACAGCATATTACATTATTTATGGTTTAGATTTAAAGGTTTAACATTGTGAGCGTCAGCGCCGCTGGTGATCTCCTCGTGGTCCCGAGCGTCCGCTACGCTATAGCGAATCATTACGTTAGTCAGCAGCCAATAGCGTGCCTGCCTGTGATCTCTTGGCCGTGAGCGAACGTGACGCTTGAGCGTCTCGACTACGGCTAAGCGATTGTAACGCAACGAGCGTACCCTTACGGTACTTCATACGTAAATAGCGTACAGTGTTCTTAGACCTCATAAAGGGTTTTATATACGATAAATATTCAGCTTTATCAATTGGCGGCTCGCCCGTCCTTCACATATCTGCACTAGGTAATTTCAGCAGACATTATCCAGCAGCAAAGGGCGGGAGATCATATTCCTCGTAGTGCTGTTTGGATAAGCGTCTGCTTCGCTTAGTAAAGGGTGCTGAAGGAATCCGGGACCGGAGGTAAGAACAAAACGATAGTGTCCTTTTAAAACTGTTTATTTCTGTCTTGCGTACACACGCATATCTGCATTTCTTTTCATTCGTGTATTTTCATATATCACTCTCCTGTTTGCCATTTTATAATTGATAAAACGTGCTAAGAGAGTTGTCGCTATTTCATAGTTAAAGTGTAAAAGTAAAGGTAATACAGTTAAGGTATAGAAATACACGCAACTCTACCTAAAGGTATAAAGAGAGATTGGTGTGGTGCTTGGTAGATGATCAAGGATCATCTACATTGATAAAACGTGTTAGTTGTGTTACGGTGGACATTGGTTTTGTGTACACGTGTCTCTAACAAAGGGCTGAGACTCGCGTGCGCAAAGGCCGACGCACGCAGCGTAAATTACGCAACGGAGCGTCTGGGTACGCCCACGTAACTCAAACAACACGCGATAAATAACGCAACAGGCGATAAATAGCGAAAATTTATTTTAACATTCAAAATTTAAATTAATAGATCCTTCTCCTAATTTGTAACACATCTGGTCTAAAGAGAAATTTCTGCGCAGAAATAGAAATAGAAACAAAAGTGTACATGTGGTGAGTGAGTGTTTTTACATACAATTTTGAGGTTGAACCAAAAGAAATCATCGAGTTCTCGTGAGGTACATACGTGTAAGTGACATGCACGGTGGCTAGGGAGGCATCCTTGGTTAAACATAAAATTTGAGCATTAGAGTATAGCAGACCAGGAGGTCATACTGTAACAGACCAGGAGGTCATAGCAGACCAGCAGGTTCAGGTACAGCAGACAAGGAAGTCCGCTATACAGTCCACAGGCACAACACCTAAAAGGGTTGGTGCAACACCCATATAGGCCATACAAGCTCTTGCTGAAGGAATTCGCAGCCGCAATTTTCGATTCCACTGGTCGCTCCGTACATAAGATTAGTTGCTTATGTGCTGAACGATTGTACCGCACGTAATTGTGTGCATTAGTAAACCTGACCGGTACTATTTGTGTACGAAGGTCATAAACGCTACTTGTACATTCTGACGTGATTTGTGTAATTTTTTATTTTTACAAAGGGAAGTTCGCTGGTCACTCAGGAATTGTCCAACAACCTCACCTTTACTGGAAAGAGTAAGTGTTCTGCGGATATCCCTCGCATGTTCCAGTAAACAAAGGTTAAATAGGTGCCCTGGGTCGAGTACGCCAGCACCATATCGGTGTGATCAGGTCATATTGGTCGGCGTGGGCAGAGTGAGTAAGGTGCTCGGTAAACCTTACCGTCAACCTATCGTGAATATCTTGGTTTTTTGTAAGGGTCCGTAACACCTGCAAATTATGGGGGCCAGTTGTTCAGGAAGGGGGCGATCAACCTCGGTTCGGGTTGATTCCATAAACCGTCCAGTCGGGTCGGCAAGGTACGTAATGTGTGAAAAGTACGGAAGTCACACAGAAGCTTTATGTGATGAATGGGAGAGAATGACAGTACATGACGGGGAGAAATTCCCAAGAGTAGGTAGCTTCAGCACAGAAGTGTTAACGAATTTAAGGAGAAAGATATGTCTCATTAAATCAGCAAAGAGACGAATCAAGCATTATGATTATTTGCAGTTGTGGCAACAGGAGGGTGACATACAGAGAGGATTGGCTCAGGCGGCGGGATCTGGCTCGATCAGGAAACTGATAGCCACGGCCCCACCGCCACCATACATATCAGGAGAGAAATTGGTTGCGGAGAATGACGCACTAAGGTGTAACACACAAACACTTAGCAACTGTGTAAATGTTAAAGATAATGTTAACCAATTAACCAATGCAAGTATTAACCCGTGCAAGTTGTACCCTGTTTTGAACTTTCCTCAGGAGTGTGATCAAGAGGACGAATCGGCAACAATTTCAGCGCTCTCTCTAGCAGCCACCATAGCAGAGACCACAGTAGGCACAGCTCCACCCCCGAGATTAGTAACAAAGGCCCCTAGCGGAGGGATAGGTGAGGTCGTATCAACGGGTAAGTACGGCACCATACACTATGCTGAAACTATTTCACCACAGCCTGTAGAATCTACACAGAATGAGGTTGTTAGAGTTAATCCTGTTAAGGTAATAGTAGTTCCAAATGGGAAAACAGACACTTCAGGAGTCACTCCTGTTAGGAACATTGCCATGTATAGCCCATTTTCCCGAATGGAATTAAGGACCATAGTGTCTGAATTCCCTGACCCTAGAAAAGACTTAGTTGCCAGCCAAAAATACATCAGAGACCAAGGTAACACGGTAGAGCCCAACAACAAAGACTGGCAGATATTGCTGAGAGCATGTTTACCCTCCAATGTTGACGCAACTCAATTTTTAGCTGACTGTGGATTAGATCAGGATGTACCTCTTACAGATGTGTACAACAAAGACAATGTAAAAAGAATAAGCTTACAGTTAAAAGAGTATTTCCCAGCGGTAGTTAAATGGAACAAGATTTTCTCCATTAGACAGAAAGAGTCAGAAACTGCTGCAGAATATTTCCACAGGGCATTATTAGAAATGGCAAAATACACAGGCATAGAGGACATTAAAACAAACATAAACCATCGAGAAGTAGCAGTATCGGTACTGATGGATGGTTTAAAAGAGTCATTAAAGACTAGGGTACAGACCACACAACCATGTTGGCGAGGTCTGTCTGTGGCTACTTTGAGAGAGGCTGCTATTGATCACGACCGGAATATCACCAGACACAGGGAACAACAAGGTGATAAGTTAATGGCAGTAAGTATACAGGCCTTGACCACAAAACAGCCTGTGTTAATATCACCAAACCCTGTGGGTAAGTCAAATGTGGTAACATGTTATTCTTGTCACAAACAGGGACACTTTGCACGAGACTGTAGATCGAGAAATATAAAAAAATATTATCAACCCCCTAGACAACGACACGATACACGACATTGGGATCAGGGTCCGCAGAAACGGAGTTATGAGCCACATGCAGGGGAAACAAAAAGATATCCCCCGAACAGAGACTGGCAAGCCTCTGGTAGCTCCCAATTAACTCCATCACAAGTAGTTGCTGCCAGCGGGATTCAGGGAGGTCACCATACCCAATAGGGGTGTGGCCATACCTGTAATCTGCAGCCAGTAAAATTGATTGCAAGCCTTGGGAGTGAACCAGAAATTGCAATCAATGTAGCTGGTAAATCATTAAACTTTCTTGTAGATGCAGGGGCGGCCAAATCAGTGATAAATTCGACAGTGGGCATGAGAACCACTGGTAAGACAATTCCAGCCATAGGGGTAACGGGAGTAGTCCAGCACTACCCTGTTAGCAAACCAGCCGAGATTACAGTAGGGCCTTTACATACCAAGCATTCCTTTTTGCTGGCTGCATCGGCACCGACTAATCTCCTGGGAAGAGACTTACTGTGTAAAATGGGGTGCGTCATTTATTGTACTCCTGAAGGTGTATTCTTGGACATACCTGAGAATCACGCTCAGGAAGTACGAGACATGTTAGACTCCCCATCAAAATTAATGTCACATACCATTATGACAAATAGGACTCCCTCCCAAGTAGAAGAAATGACATCTCAGATACCAGAGTCACTTTGGACTAAAGATGGACAGGACACTGGATTAATGGCAAACGTAGCTCCGGTAGTTGTACAAGTAAAAGATGGTAGGATAGCTCCAAAAATCCCACAGTACCCTCTGAAGCCAGAGGTGGAATTAGGAGTGTATCCCGTAATAGAGCGCTTGCTACAACAGGGCATTCTGGTAAGAACGTCCAGCACTGCCAATAGTCCCATCTTCCCTGTTAAAAAGAGTGGGGGGAGGGGTTACCGGCTAGTGCAGGATCTAAGGGGGATTAACAAAATAGTTGAGAGTCAGTTCCCCGTAGTGCCAAATCCAGCTGTCATCCTAATGCAAATCCCTCCCACTGCGAAATTTTTCACTGTTATTGACCTCTGCTCCGCTTTCTTTTCGGTACCTCTGCACCCTGACAGTCAATATTTGTTTGCATTTACATACAGAGGAGTCCAATACACATGGACTCGATTGCCACAAGGATTCATAGATAGTCCAAGTATATTTTCCCAGGCTTTGCATGATTGTTTACAGTCTTTCCAACCAGTGAGTGGATCAGTATTAATACAGTACGTGGATGATCTACTACTGTGTTCTGATTCATTGGAAGCATCCCTGAAGGATACGAAACAGCTCCTGTTTCATCTTTCAGACACAGGACACAAGGTTTCCAAAGACAAGTTGCAATTATGCCAAACTAAGGTAAAATATTTGGGACACTGTCTAACACAAGGACTGAGACACCTGACCGCTGATAGAATTCAAGCAATTAGAGACATGACTCTGCCACAAACCCAGCAACAGATCAGAACATTTTTAGGAATGTGTGGGTATTGCCGTAACTGGATCCCAGGGTTTTCCATTCTAGCGTTACCCTTGCAGGAGATGGTCTCCTCAAACAAACCTGATCGGATTTCGCATACAGACGAGTCCGAGACAGCATTTGAGAGACTTAAACAGTGCCTAACGCAGGCACCATCATTGGGTATGCCAGACTATGGGAAACCCTTTGAACTATACGGAACAGAAAGTGCTGGTTGCGCGGCAGGCGTACTAACCCTAAAGCACGGTGATGCCAGCAGGCCAGTAGCATGTTACAGCGCTCAGCTAGATACGGTAGCGCGATCCCTCCCCACATGCTTGCGAAGCGATGCTGCGATAGCATTGCTAGTAACGAAAAGCGAAGACGTCGTGCTAGGTCACAACCTCACAATTCATACACCACATGCAGTGTCAGCCTTGTTAAATTCTGCCCAAACCAGACACGTCTCATCAGCGCGGTTTACAAGATGGGAATTGGCACTAATGGCCCCCGTAAACATCACCATAAGGAGATGCAGTGCATTAAATCCTGCAACATATCTCCCAGGTGTGCCTGGACAGGCACAAAGGGTGGAGGATGAGAGTGGTGGGGAAGGAGAATTTAATACAAAGGAAGACACACATGATTGTATGGAATATTTGACCCAAAATTTTACCGCAAGGCCTGACATCAGTGACAACCCACTGGAAGATGTAGAACTTACGTTCTACACGGACGGTAGTTGTCATAGACAGTCAGACTCGGGAGACTTGTGTACTGGATACGCAGTCGTAGATGACCAAGGCACCATAGAAGCGGAACCGCTAGGCCCACCTCACTCAGCCCAGGTTGCTGAACTGGTCGCCCTAACCAGAGCATGTGAATTGGCTAAGGGCAAATCAGCCAATATCTACACCGATTCTAGATACGCATTCGGGGTAGTCCATGATTTCGGAGCCCTATGGCGCCTCAGAAATTTCATGACGGCAGCTGGTACACCGGTAGCGCATGCAGCTCACATAAAAAGGCTTCTAACAGCGATACAGGAACCCGACAGAGTGGCTGTTATCAAATGTAAAGCACACACATATAGCCAAGACCCAGTATCACTTGGTAACAGCCGAGCAGACGAAGCTGCTAAATTAGCAGCTGCTACCCCCAGACAGACAGACACCACACAACTGATGGTATTTAATACCATCAACACCCAGAAGTTGTGTGAGATGCAAAATTTGTGTTCCACACAGGAAAAGGCAGTCTGGAAGGCAAAAGGATATGGCCAGGAGTCCTCAGGACTCTGGACGGATGGACACGGTAAACCAGTGGCCCCCAGAGCATACCTTCCATGTTTAGCTGAGGCAGCTCACGGGCTGACTCATCTGGGCAAGGAAGGGATGTGCAAGTTGGTAAGAGCATATTGGTGTGCCCCAGGATTTTCATCTCATGCGAGTAAAAGAGCAATGTCATGCCTTACCTGTCTGAGAAAGAACATCGGAAAGGCAATACCTACAGAACCATCTCATATCCCACCTGCCGGCGGCCCTTTCCAGGTAATACAGATTGACTTTATTCAATTACCCCCTTGTCGAAATTTGAAATATGTACTTGTTTGTATAGATGTTTTCTCAAATTGGGTCGAAGCATTTCCAGCGGCCACAAATACCGCTATGTTTACTGCTAAGAAAATTGTGCAGGAATTTGTATGTAGATATGGTATCCCTAGAATTATCGAAAGTGATAGGGGTACCCATTTTACAGGTGATGTCTTTCAAGGAATGTGTAAATTGATGGGAATTGATAGCAAGCTGCACACTCCATACCGTCCACAGGCGAGTGCTAAAGTGGAAAGAGTGAACAGCACTATTAAAAATAAACTGAGTAAAGTGATGGCAGAGACAGGATTGACATGGCCAGAAGCTTTACCCATTGTACTGTACAGCATCAGAACCACTCCCAGGTCCCCTCTTAATCTGTCTCCCTTTGAAATCTTGTTTGGTCGACAACCGCATGTTATGATTAACCCTCGGATGATTTGAAGTGTAACAATGAAGTGACTGTAAAATACTTGATTAACATGAGTAAACAGTTAAGGAATCAAAATGATAATCTGAAGTTAGTGATTCCTGATTTACCAGATAGTAATTGTCATGACATTGAACCTGGGGATTATGTAATGATACGGAATTTTCTATGCTCAGGTTGCCTTATTGACAGATGGGAAGGACCATACCAGGTCTTATTGACTAGCACTACAGCATTGAAGGTTGCTGAGAGAGAGACTTGGGTTCATTCGTCCCACTGTAAAAAGGTTGCTGATCCAGAAAGGCCCCGTGATAAGGAACAGACGGTAGAGGTTGTATCACTGGAGTGTCTGTTCCAGGAGAATTGAGGCGGCACCTGAGCATTGAAAATCACAAGACCAAAAGCAGTTGTCGATCCCCTGTTCCCTTTTATTGTTTTTCTCCAACTTCCCATCCCCTTTCCCTCAAATTATTTTTTTTCCCCTTCTCATTCTTCTCCGTTTCCTCCTACAAGATGGACTTGCCCCAAGAGACTGTGATCCGGATTTTCCTGTTGACCATGATGTTGACCAGAGCAGTCTGTTCCGGCGAGAGTCCCATGGAGGTCGAGAGGGGTTCTGGAAATGGTTCTGATGACAGAGATGGAGGCGTAGTTTTCCAAGAACAACTTAACCAACAAGTAAAGGCGAGTATCAGAAAACGATCCGATAGCATTGACCATAGAAGGAATTGTGAAGGATTGTTAGCTGAAGAAAACTGTATCTGTCGGCTCTGTAACAATGTCATTGAGGATGGGTGCATAAAGAAATGCCAATCCAGTTTTAATATCCATATGGACCGGCATCCATTGAGTGACTATCACACCTTAGTGGGTAGTGTGTTAAATAAAACAGATTGTTGGGTATGCTCTCAAGTACCTCAAGGTCATAGCAAATCAGGGCTAGTACCATTTCCTTTAACGTTAGGGGAGGTACTTGAGTTAAGTGGTGGGAGACCGGTGGACAGGAGGTTTAATATCTCCAGCCCTCCTAGTTTGAAGCTCCACCAATACCATGTGGATAGGTCCCTATTATGTTTTAACATCTCCAATCCCCGAAAGCCGGGAAATTGGGAAGTGTCATGGAGTAATCAAACCATGACCTTTTCGCATAGAGCAGATAGAATGCCTACAGATACAGAGCTTATACGCCACATAGCAAGTAGAGGAAAATCTTTCCGATATAGGTATACCTTAGGAAATAGGATTACGAGAGTTGGAGAGGTATCACCAGGATACTGTGCACATATCGTACAACCTGATACGTGTACTAAGCAGATGGAAGAATTAGGGTTAGGAGATTTCACATGGAAGGTGTGTAATATGGTTATGTCCTACTCCGTCCCATATGTTCTCCCCGATGATGCATATTTCATATGCGGGAGAAAGGCGTATAAGTGGCTTGCCCCAAACTCTGAAGGATTGTGTTATATTGGAAAAGTACTGCCTGAAGTAATGACTGTATCACATGACAAAATGAAAGACATACACCGTGTTGCCCAAACTCCTTATACTCACACCCATTACGAGCACGTAGTTAAACGGCACCTGATAGAAAGAACAGAGCATCCGGCCTCTGACATGATCCATGAATCCACCGGGATTCAGTTTCTAATCGCGTTAGACATCACTCGCACCGCCAGAGGAGTGTTGAATTATAAATACATTTCTGCGCTCGCCAATTTGTTAGATAATATCACTGAAATGTATGATGACACGTTTAGGTATACTGGAAGAGAACTTCAGGCTTATAAAACAGAACTGGTACAGCATAGAATGGTTCTTAATTACCTCACAGCAGTGACAGGCGGATATTGTGTCACACTGGCAACACAATACGGCGTGAAATGTTGCACATATATTACGAATAGCACCGAGGACCCGGTCGAGGTCATAGACCAAAAGATGGACGATATTCTCCAACTGAAGTGGGAATTTCGCAGGAGACACAATCTCACTCTTGCTGCTGTAGGTAATGAGCTGACTGGTTGGGTGTCATGGTTGAACCCGCGAAATTGGTTCTCTGGTTTAGGAGACTGGGCTCAAGGAGTCATAATGGATGTTGGGAAGTTTCTCCTATGTATCTTAGGTGTTATCATAACGATTGGCTTGATATTTAGATGCGGGCAGGCTTTGATGAAGTGCAATCGTCGTACTAGGGTAATGAGTTTAAGGAGTGAGGAAACTGTAATTCCAATGGACTTGATTTATGACCCAACGGTAGAAACAATGATGTGATGAAAATGCGATTTCTACGGTCCGTTTCTTTCACCTGTTTTTCCGTTTTCATCCAAGGTAAAAAGACCCACTTGGACGAGGAATTTTGATGAGCCGATATATAGACAACAGATGGATTAAAGAAGAAGTTTTGACAACCTGATACACAGATTTTTGATGAACTATGCCATGGATCCCCAGTTTCCCTAGAAATTTTAAAATTACGCTAGCCCAACACTTTTGTAAATCTATGGACATTGACAGCTTTTGCTCGCACCTTATGGGCAAAAGCACAAAGAAGACTGCATTCAACAGACACCAAACAAGACCTCAATCGACGAATGTACATTTACCTGACATAGAATACCACCGCATTTACCGTAATTATGTCTTTTCTTCATTTCTACAACCCTCAGGTAATGACACACATAGTCGATAGGGAATACAGGCACAGATATCAGCAATCACATATCTCCCCCATTCATGTATCATCAACTAAAATGTGCTCCCCCATTTTGTTACAACCAAAGCCGAAAAGAGCTCGGTAAAGTTTGACAGCCCATCCACAGACCCGTACCACGGGATAAGAAGGAATTCAAATGTATACTTCGCAATACCTCGAAGCTTGATTTAAAACACGTACGGCACGATGATACATGACCCCCAAGCACGGATTCATACACACATGCTTCTGCTATCTCACTAGGTCATACCCTTTTCCTACCTTCTCCTCTCCTCCCCTACCCAACCATGTAAATGTATTAACCCCTGACATATATTTTTCTCTTTTTGAAATGTTTTAGAAGGTGGCAGTTATTGTTGACTGCCAAAGGGTGGACTGTCAAAGTCAGAAAAATATCTCTATGCACACTACCATATTTGCACCTCACACAGGTCCGTGCTGCGCATGCGTACGCTCTCCCGTACGTGCGCATACTCACTGTCGCGGGCACCCGCAGGCGCACGGTATGCGTATTTACGGTAGAGTTTATGTGATCGTAGCGTGCGACTCAATCGTTACACATTTTCACTATATAATGTATTTTGTAGATCATGGTCCCTTTGATAGATTCTGAAAGTTTGGTTAATATAGAATGTTCGTGAACAGAGAAATCCCTCTTTGTTTGATAAGAAGGGTCAGACAGGAGTAATACAGTGGTGTTTAGTACCCATCGGAAGAGTATTTAATTAGCAATATTCCGGTGTTGGTTTGAAGCGGATTAATCGCTCGTGCGAATAGTTATGGACATAAGAAGTTTATGAACATTTACTGTATTTGCACTTACTTATCCATGCGGCGGGAAACCCAGATTCCCTCCCACCTGAGCTGTTGGAAATAGTCACGGCCCACCTGTATGAATCAACCTATGACCTTTTGTTATAATGCGAGGAGGAATTCCTGTGTCCAATGAACAATGAGATTGTAGGGACCATTGAATTGTATTGTGTGTGGGGCATAAATAGACAAGCCGATCACATCCAGCTCTCACTCTTCAACGGTTATCATTGCTGAAAATCGGGAGCTGGATGTCCAGAGGCGCATGCGATCGTTTCCCCTTGTGCGTAAGTTTTTCTCCGCAACTATATTGATCTTCTTGTTATTGTGGGCCAATTTCTCTCTCTCTCTCTTCTCCTCTTTCTCTCTTATTTTCCCTTAAATAGTAATTGTATTATATTTCCTGTGTAGTTATCTGGTTAGGTAGTTTATGTTATATTGTAGTGTATGATTTGTATTTGTATTAATTCTTTTGCAAGTATATCATTCATAATATATATATATTAGGCGTTGGACCCTAAGCCCAGATATCTGTGTATTTCTTATAGTATTAAGTATTCTCAGAGCGTCGGTGACGCTCAAACAGCTTTTGAGTTAATAAGGTTACACTGTGTTGCATCTACACCCTATCTCTACACTAAGGTTTTACAGCATATTACATTATTTATGGTTTAGATTTAAAGGTTTAACATTGTGAGCGTCAGCGCCGCTGGTGATCTCCTCGTGGTCCCGAGCGTCCGCTACGCTATAGCGAATCATTACGTTAGTCAGCAGCCAATAGCGTGCCTGCCTGTGATCTCTTGGCCGTGAGCGAACGTGGCGCTTGAGCGTCTCGACTACGGCTAAGCGATTGTAACGCAACGAGCGTACCCTTACGGTACTTCATACGTAAATAGCGTACAGTGTTCTTAGACCTCATAAAGGGTTTTATATACGATAAATATTCAGCTTTATCACCTCCTACACCGTTTACTGATTAGGTGTCACGGTTGTTGGTACTTGTGGAACCAGACGAGGTCTAGTAGCTAGTTGGGTGGAGTTCCGATGACGGAATAGTGTGGGCTTGATATATGGCCTGCTCATACAGGCGTGACAGGTACAGCTAAAGTCTATGGCTGGCCACAGGTGTTCGTACAAATACGGGTAACTAGAACACTGAGGACACCAGTGCAATGAAAGTTGAGTGACACTTGTAGTAGAGATTGATAACTGGAAGCTGGGATTGAACCAGCAGTACAGGACAGCTGGATAGCTGGAAGCTGGGATTGAACCAGCAGAACAGGTTAGCTGGATAGCTGAAAGCTGGGATTGAACCAGCAGTTCAGGTAAACTGGATAGCTGGATGATGTGATATAAACAGCAGTAAAGGATAGCTGGATGCTGGGATTGAACCAGCAGTACAGGATAGCTGGAAGCGGGGATTGAACCAGTACAGGATAGCTGGATAGCTGGATGCTCAGTGATGCAGGCTTGCAGATAAACTGGAGATTGTATTGACCAGCGGTGCAGGTTTGCAGATATACAGGATATAGGACAAACAGTGGTGCAGGCTTGCAGATATCCTGTAGATGAGATAACCAGTGGTGCAGGTTAGCAGATATCCTGGAGATGAGATAACCAGCGGAGCAGATTTACAAATAACCTGGAGACAGGAATCAGGAAGTGCTGAAGTTGGTAGTGCACTGTCTCTTTAAGCAGGAGATTGCAGGTGCTCTCTACAGGCTTGAGGACAACAAAGCACTGACAGCTTCCCAGTGCTTGGAGCTGGAATATATACCGCTTGCTCTCTGGTGATAGGCTGAAGGGATCACATGTCAGTGAAACACTACCTGATTGGAGAGTTTTCTGCAGAAACAGACGATCAGGAAGTTTCATGCAGTATTCCAGGCTAGGCTTCAGAGTGAACTGAGGCCTAGCAGGCCGGGAAGGAACCGAAGCCTAACTATCCTGAAATGGATGCTGTGACTGACAGTGTGGGATGCCGAATGGACCAGCGAATGGCGGACAGTGCTTTGGACTGCGCCGCATGTATGTCAAAGTGTGACTGGGAAGCACTGTAAACCTCCGTTTTGTGACACTAGGTTCCCGGCTGTGCTGAAAACTTTTTGAGTACACACTGGAGGGTGGCCAACCTAAATAAAAGCAAAGCCAGTTTGTGCAAGGGCCTACAAATTGTCTTTTATTTCCTGCCAGTAGTGAAACGGACTGTCTGATATGCTTTTTTGGATGCTATCCCTAAAATAATCATCAACCATGAATATTGCACTACGGAGTACACACTGGAGGGTGACCAACCTAAGTAAAGCAAAGCCAGTTTGTGCTAGGGCCTACAAATTGTCTTTTATTTCCTGCCAGTAGTAAAACGTACTGTCTGATATGCTTTTTTGGATGCTATCCCTAAAATATCATCAACCATGAATATTGCACTACAGTTTGGCCTACAGCGTCACAGTATGTGTATGAATATTAAGCTGCAGTACGTGTATGAATATTAAGCTGCAGTACGACCTGCAGTGTCACAATACTTGTATGAAATTAGGGTTTAGCCTGCAGCATCAAAATACTTGTATGAACATTACACTGCGGTCTTACCTACAAAGCTGTGGTACGACCTGCAGCATCATAATACTTGTATGTAATTGAGGTACCACCTACAGTGTCACAATACATGTATGATTATTACACTGCAGTCTGACCGGCATTGAAAATAACAGTATAGTACACTGGGGTATAGCACAAAAAGCATATGTATTTTTTTTAGCTTTCTTTTTTTTTTTTTACCCTGGGGCAGAGCCCCTGGATGGACTGACAGAGCACACCTAGATTGACAGAGCACCGCTAGACAGACACAGCAGCCCCTTGTTGGACACAGTAACCACTTGATGTATGGACAGAGCACCCCTGGATGGACACAGCAAACCCTTGTTGGACACAGCAGCCCCTTGACAGATGGACAGAGCACTCCGGGTCAGGCACAGCAGCCCCTTGTCATAGACAGCAGCCCCTTGATGAACAACACAGCACCCCATTATGTACAACAAAGCACCCCTGGGGACGGACCACCTACAGTTGGTGCATACTTGCCTACCTGACCCTGTCCATGAGGGAGAAAATGCTCTGTTCCTGGACTTTCCTGGTAATGTATGATTGCCATCACCTGTGGTGAAACACCTTTCTTATCAATTAACTAGCTCATCACAGGTGATGGCAATCATACATTACCAGGACAGTCCAGGAACAGAGCATTTTCTCCCTCATGGAGAGGGGCAGGTAGGCAAGTATGAGTTGGTGTACCACCTACAGTGTAACAATACCTGTATGATACACTACGGTCTGACCGGAAGTGTCACAGAAAAATAATAGTATAGTACACTGGGGTATAGTACAAAAGAAGCCCCTTGGTAGATGGACAGCGCACCCTGGAGGACACAGCAACCCCTTTATGGACAGACAGATAATGACAGTTTTTGTTAATGAGAAATATTTCATTCAGAATAGTGATTATCCTGGATTTCAGACTCTGGTTATCAGAGTTTGTAAATTCCCATTCTGCTGCTCTCCTGACTTTCTCTGTAAAAAACAGAGGGGCAGATGTATTAAGCCTGGAGAAGGCATAAAAAAATGATAAAGCGGTGATATGTGCAAGGTGATAACGCACCAGCCAATCAGGTTCAATATGTAAATTGACAGTTATCAGCTGATTAGCTGGTGCATTATCACATTGCACTTATCACTGCTTTATCACTTCTCTAGGCTTAATACATCTGCCCAAGAGTGCTTTACAGGGATTATCTGGCTACAGAGAGGGCCACTGAATTATATGATAGAGGATGAAAACATCTTGTTATCCACATCGGTTATCCACATTTTACAGATATTATTCAGATTGCAAAATAGAGCTACAGTATGAATCAAGAACTGTTATGTTAAAGGGAAACATATCCAACTGCTGAATATATTGTTGTATTTTAAATCTATCTATGCTTATACCTTATTTAATATTGTATTATGTAAGTATGAGATATGGTGGCTAAATATATTTTCTATAAGATATAATGGGGTAAATGTGTGATCCGTCGTTATGTGGGAGAAGTGGCATCAGCGCACGTTATGTGCACTGATACCGCCTCTCCCCCATATATGACACTGGCGGAGCAAGCTCAGTGACAGGGGGTCTATGCGCCCTTGTCCATATCGGCACGCTGATATGAGGGGGCAATATTCAGGTATGAACAGTTGGCATCGCTGACCTTTCCGACACCTGCAGCTATCATTATTCGACAGCTGTCCCAGGGTGTGGTGGGTGCCGGCTCTGTCCTGTGCAGGAGATCGTGCGTGAGTAGTGAGATCTGGCACATACACAGTGCAGCCGGCCGAGCAAGCAGGCACAGCGCCTCGGCACTGAGCTGATGCACTGTGTGCTCGGGGGGCATCACTGGAGGGGGTTCACTCTCCCGTTTCGGCAGACAGGATGTTAATACATCTTATCAATGTCCCTTCCTGCTTCACCTCAGTAATGAAGCAAAAGAGGAAGTGTTATAGTGGCACGATCTGTTCCGCTAAATAACGTTTACCCCAAAGTTCTTATTCACCTCACTTTAACATGCTTGGGCACCTTTAAAAATCATAGACATACAGTGCATCCAGAAAGTATTCACAGCGTTTCACTTTTTCCACATTTTGTTATGCTACAGCCTTATTCCAAAATGGAATAAATTCATTTTTTCCCCTCAAAATTCTACACACACAATACCCCATAATGACAATGTGAAAAAGTTTATTTCTGTTTTTGCAAATTTATTAAAAATAAAAACGAAGAAATCACATGTACATATGTATTCACAGCCTTTGCCATGAAGCTCAAAATTGAGCTCAGGTGCATCCTGTTTCCACTGATCATCCTTGAGATGTTCCTACAGCTTAATTGGAGTCCACCTGTGGTAAATTCAGTTGATTGGACATGATTTGGAAAGATACACACCTGTCTATATAAGGTCCCATACTTGAGAGTGCATGTCTGAGCACAAACCAAGCATGAAGTCAAAGAAATTGTCTGTAGACCTCCGAGACAGGATTGTCTCGAGGCACAATTCTGGGGAAGGGTACAGAAATATATCTGCTGCTTTGAAGGTCCCAATGAGCACAGTGGCCTCCATCATCCATAATTGGAAGAAGTTCGGAACCACCAGGATTCTTCCTAGAACTGGCTGGCCATCTAAACTGAGTGATCGGGGGAGAAGGGCCCTAGTTAGGGAGGTGACCAAGAACCCGATGGTCACTCTGTCAGAGTTACAGCATTCCTTTGTGGGGAGAGGAGAAAATTCCAGAAGGACAACCATCTCTGCAGCAATCAACCAATCAGGCCTGTATGGTAGAGTGGCCAGACAGGGCCCCTTGACCCCTGTATTAAAATGGACCGGAAGCATATTGGATAATAAATCGCCCAGCAGTTATAGCTACTGCCGATGTGCTGGGCAATATAGATCATTGAGTTTCAATTAGCATTTTCAAAGTGACGTATATGTAAACAAGAGAAAATACAGTATGCAAATCTATTCCTCAAGAAAATAGAATAATGGTGGGAAGCAGTAATAACATATCTCAACACCATAATTATGCCATCAAAGGTGTGGAATTCAGCTCTTTAAATAAATGTTGATTAGTCAGTCACTACTGTATTTTACGCTTAAAAACAAATTTGTAATGTATGGTAGATCTTTAATAAGACTGAAATATGAATGATGTGCAAGTCATATTATTCTTCCTTTTCTGCCAAGACTTGAAGAGGAAGTCCTAGCTAAAATAAATATTGGATTTGTACGGTTTTATCCCTAATTTGATTAAAATATGAGCAGAAATAGAAATTAGCTTTACGTCTCGTACTCAGTAATTATATGCCCTAAAAAAAGCACAAGCCAAATCTTTTCTATTTACTTTTTTTCTATTAGTTCTTCTAAAAGAGAATTTAATATGCATGAGAATACTCAGATGCATGAGAATACTCAGATGCATATGTATGACAAGCTATTGCATGGAAATTTACAATGATACAATTGTCCTATTGCTAGCCATTCGCCATTGCTGGGATAGGGACCAAATGAAGGGCAAAATGGGCAACAAGAAAATTCACAAACATAATAAAATGAGAAGCAGACATAAGAAAAAAGGGTGGTACTGCTCAGGGCCGTCACTCGGGGCGCTGTCTCCCAGAGTGAAGGGCTCTTGGGGCGCATAGCCGCTGCCCCAAGGTCCATCCATCTTGCTAGCAGTATCGCCTTACCAGTGCTGCCTGAATCATCCTTTGGGCACTTCAGACATGCAACCTGTGCTGTTCTTCCAGGCAGCCCCGCCCCCACAGTATGATGTCATGCAATCAGTGTGTGTGGCCAGCACAGGATGCCATAAAGCCTTTTTGGCGCTGGTTCTGTGAATTATATATATATATATATATATATATATATATATTTCTGCCTTATACAAACCATGCTCATGCATGGGGCCGGGTGTAATGGCTTGCGAGACGGCCGTAGCTCCGAGACCCTGGATGAACTCGTACATTTTTTTAAAGCAACAAACGTTTACAAGGCAAAACCTGGTGTTGCCTTGTAAACATTTGCTTCTTTAAAAACCATTACATCCGGCCCCTGATATTTGCACATATATGCATGTTTGCAAAAATCAGGTGGGAATCATGTGATAACCACATAAATATCTCTATACAAATTTATGGTATGAAGTGTACAGGTGACTGAAAATGTACAAGCTGTCCTGAACGGGTTGACAGGATCCTGACAGCCGGGATATTGAACATAACCCTCCTAAACATATTGACTGCAAATGGAAAGAAAGTAAAGAATTAATATAGATACTGTATTGCAATATAAGATGTATGAGAGGATATACAGTATAACAACATGTTAAAGGTATTGTGAAACAAGACAAAATCTAGAGAGGTTAGTACATGGGTAGTTAAAGTACAGTAGATGAGCTACAGTATCCTGTAAGAGAACCAGTGTTTTCTGGGTTTTTTTTTTTTCTTGTTGTAAACTAAACAAACTGTTGAGTGATTTGTATGAGCATGCAGTTACACGCGGATAATCAGATGATATCTTCCATCTCATAAAATAATCTTCTCAGCAACTTTATGATTTTCACCCTTAAAAAACATTTCTACAGAACACTTTGGCATGATTGTTTTAAACTGTCTAATATAGGTAATTCATTCATTTACGTGTAGTTTACGAATTCAGTTATTACTGAAAATTGTATAGTACAGTGTTTGTAAACCAAATGGCCTGTAATCTGATATACTAGGGTAAATGTACTAAGATGGGAGTTCTATTTAAGATGGGATGTCAGCCATAGCAGCCAATTAGATTCTACTTCTCATTTATCTAGCAGATAATACCTGAAATATGTTTGGTTGCTATGGGCAACCAAACATATTTAAATATTAAATAGAACTCCCATCTTAGTAAATTTACCATAATGTTTGTGTAAAGATGACCACAACCCAGGGGGCAGCAGAGAGTCTTTCACAAATCACTTTTCATTAGTTTCATTGGGGGTCATTCCGAGTTGTTCGCTCGGTAAATTTCTTCGCATCGCAGCGATTTTCCGCTATGTGCGCATGCGCAATGTTCGCACTGCGACTGCGCCAAGTAAATTTGCTATGCAGTTAGGAATTTTACTCACGTTTTTTTCTTCGTTCTGGTGATCGTACTGTGATTGACAGGAAGTGGGTGTTTTTGGGCGGAAACTGGCCGTTTTATGGGTGTGTGTGAAAAAACGCTACCGTTTCTGGGAAAAACGCGGGAGTGGCTGGAGAAACGGAGGAGTGTCTGGGCGAACGCTGGGTGTGTTTGTGACATCAAACCAGGAACGACAAGCACTGAACTGATCGCAGATGCCGAGTAAGTTTTGAGTTACTCAGAAACGGCACAGAGATGTCTTATCGCAACATTGCGAATCTTTCGTTCGCAATTTTAAGAAGCTAAGATTCACTCCCAGTAGGCGGCGGCTTGGCGTGTGCAAAGCTGCTAAAAGCAGCTTGCGAGCGAACAACTCGGAATGACCCCCATTGAACAAACATCTTCAAACTTCTATAACTAAAGCTATTGCCACAACACTAAATACATACTGTATAAATAGATGTACAAAATATATGTATCTGATATATATCTTTGACCTCCACTGATCATTAACTACAGAATCCAAAGTTCCAGTCCATCATGTTTACTTTGCTTTTCCAGAAGTTTATACAATGTGACAAAGTGAAATAGTCTACCCAGACAGACTTTAAAATGCAGAATGATTTAAAATATAAAACTAGACAGCAGGAAGGGATAACAGGATTTCATTGTGTCACGCTATTTCAGTATAGGTTTAAGGTGGACATGTCGCCCGCATAAAAACTAACTGGAATATTTATTTTAATTTGTCAATGTAATCAAATGATTATTCTGGCTCCACGTTATTTTGACTCTGTGAAAATATCCCCACTGGATGTGTGGCTCCCATTTTACCGATGATTTGCACATGTAGAGATATCCCTGGGAATAAGTTGCGGACGCCATGTTCCCAGAGTCTACAGCGCTGCAACCACTGCCAGAGAAGAGGGTCCTGTACAGAATCTGCACACAGGTCCTCTCCACTCTTAATCCACCCCTGATCAGACCTTGGGGTAAATTTACTAAGGTCCCGATTTTGACCGAGATGCCGTTTTTTCATCAAAGTGTCATCTCGGTAATTTACTAAGCAATAATCACGGCAGTGATGAGGGCATTCGTAATTTTTTGGAAGTCTAACAAAAAAATTACGAATGAATACACCATCGGTCAAAACGCGGCTGTTTAACTATGAATCTCGGTAATTTACTAAGAAGTGCAAAGCAAAAAAAAACCAAACACTGCCGTGAAAAATTACAACTCGTAAAAAAGTGCTAAAAAAAACCAGACCTGCTTTTTTAATCCGTGATTGTATAGGCATGCACGGATCCATGAGATCCGTGCATGTATATCAGTGGGAAGGGGTGGGAAAGTGATTATTTTCTTTAAAAAAATTGCGTGGGGTCCCCCCTCCTAAGCATAACCAGCCTCGGGCTCTTTGAGCCGATCCTGGTTGCAGAAATATGGGGAAAAAAATGACAGGGGTTCCCCCATATTTAAGCAACCAGCATCGGGCTCTGCGCCTGGCCCTGGTTCCAAAAATACGGGGGACAAAAAGAGTAGGGGTCCCCCGTATTTTTAAAACCAGCACCGGGCTCCACTAGCTGGACAGATAATGCCACAGCCGGGGGTCACTTTTATATAGTGCCCTGCGGCCGTGGCATCAAATATCCAACTAGTCACCCCTGGCCGGGGTACCCTGGGGGAGTGGGGACCCCTTCAATCAAGGGTTCCCCCCCCCAGCCACCCAAGGGCCAGGGGTGAAGCCCGAGGCTGTCCCCCCCATCCAATGGGCTGCGGATGGGGGGGCTGATAGCCTTTGTTGTAAATGAAAAGATATTGTTTTTAGTAGCAGTACTACAAGGCCCAGCAAGCCTCCCCCGCATGCTGGTACTTGGAGAACCACAAGTACCAGCATGCGGCGGAAAAACGGGCCCGCTGGTACCTGTAGTACTACTACTAAAAAAATACCCAAATAAACACAAGACACACACACCGTGAAAGTAAAGATTTATTACATACATCCACACAAACATACATACATACTTACCTTATGTTCACACGAGGGTCTGTCCTCTTCTCCAGTAGAATCCAAGGGGTACCTGTTGAATAAATTCTACTCACCAGATCCCGGGTCCCAGGGTCCTCGGGGCAACCATTTGTAATCCAGGTACTTGAATAAAATAACAAAACGGAAAGCCGAGCCACGAACTGAAAGGGGCCCCATGTTTTCACATGGGACTCCTTTCCCCGAATGCCAGAAACCCACTCTGACTGATGTCTAAGTGGGTTTCTTCAGCCAATCAGGGAGCGCTACGTTGTAGCACCCTCCTGATCGGCTGTGTGCTCCTGTACTGTCTGACAGGCGGCACACGGCAGTGTTACAATGTAGCGCCTATGCGCTCCATTGTAACCAATGGTGGGAACTTTCTGCTCAGCGGTGACGTCACTTTAGGTCAACCGCAGGGCAGAAAGTTCCCACCATTGGTTACAATGGAGCGCATAGGCGCTACATTGTAACACTGCCGTGTGCCGCCTGTCAGACAGTACAGGAGCACACAGCCGATCAGGAGGGTGCTACAACGTAGCGCTCCCTGATTGGCTGAAGAAACCCACTTAGACATCAGTCAGAGTGGGTTTCTGGCATTCGGGGAAAGGAGTCCCATGTGAAAACATGGGGCCCCTTTCAGTTCGTGGCTCGGCTTTCCGTTTTGTTATTTTATTCAAGTACCTGGATTACAAATGGTTGCCCCGAGGACCCTGGGACCCGGGATCTGGTGAGTAGAATTTATTCAACAGGTACCCCTTGGATTCTACTGGAGAAGAGGACAGACCCTCGTGTGAACATAAGGTAAGTATGTATGTATGTTTGTGTGCATGTATGTAATAAATCTTTACTTTCACGGTGTGTGTGTCTTGTCTTTTTTTGGGTATTTTTTTAGTAGTAGTACTACAGGTACCAGCGGGCCCGTTTTTCCGCCGCATGCTGGTACTTGTGGTTCTCCAAGTACCAGCATGCGGGGGAGGCTTGCTGGGCCTTGTAGTACTGCTACTAAAAACAATATCTTTTCATTTACAACAAAGGCTATCAGCCCCCCCATCCGCAGCCCATTGGATGGGGGGGATAGCCTCGGGCTTCACCCCTGGCCCTTGGGTGGCTGGGGGGGGACCCCTTGATTGAAGGGGTCCCCACTCCCCCAGGGTACCCCGGCCAGGGGTGACTAGTTGGATATTTGATGCCACGGCCGCAGGGCACTATATAAAAGTGACCCCCGGCTGTGGCATTATCTGTCCAGCTAGTGGAGCCCGGTGCTGGTTTTAAAAATACGGGGGACCCCTACTCTTTTTGTCCCCCGTATTTTTGGAACCAGGACCAGGCGCAGAGCCCGATGCTGGTTGCTTAAATATGGGGGAACCCCTGTCAATTTTTCCCCCATATTTCTGCAACCAGGATCGGCTCAAAGAGCCCGAGGCTGGTTATGCTTAGGAGGGGGGACCCCACGCAATTTTTTTTTTGGATTTTACAGTGTTTAATTTAAAAAAAAAAAAAAAAAATGAACCCCAGCACGGATCACACAGATCCGGCCGAGATTCATTGTTAAAAAGTCGGCAGTGTTTTGCTAATCACTGCCGTAAAAAACAGAAAAAAAAAACGAATGACATCGACATCGGAAAACCCGAAAAGGCTAAATACGGCAGCTTAGTAAATTAGACGTAACCAATTCAAAAAGTTGCAATTTTACACTGTCGATGTCATTCGTGATTGAACTTTGACCTGAAACGGGAAAATACGAATCTTAGTAAATTTACCCCCTTGCCTGATAGAAGCTTATACCCCTTTCATACCTAAAACTGCGGGTCTTACCCGGGAATACGGTCCTGGGATCATGCAGGGACATTCCCGGGTAAGGCGCCTTTCATACCGCAGTCAGCAGCCCGGCATATTGCCGGGTTGCTGACGTCAGCGGTGACACAGCAGGGGCGGCGCTAGAGATCACATGATCTCCAAGCGCCGCCTGTACATAGAGAGTGAATGGGAGCCGGGGCGCATTGACCTGGCTCCCGTTCAAACCAAACAGTGAGCAAGGTTGAACAAAGGTCACTGGACCCGGTATTTCAACCCGGGCACCCTTTCATACTGCACATGAACACGGGTAATGCGCGTTCATGTGCCAAAAACCCGTGTTCAGAGGTGCTGGTGTGAAAGGGGTATTACAGTCTAAAATCTCTAACACACAGGTGTATACACACGCACATACACACACACACATTTATTTTGTAAGAATCTAGTAATGCTACCAGTATGCTTTTGAAGTGCGGGAGGGAGGAGATAAGAGCATCATGAAATACCTATGCAAACATGGGGAAACATATAAACTATTAACTGATAGGACCCTTGCCTAGATTGATCTCATGATTCCAGCACTGAGAGGTAGCTGTGCTAACCACTGTGCAAACCCTGCTTCTGAGGCATGTCAGTACCATTGACATGTTTTAGAATTAGGTCTAGAAACAGAGTAATAGGGAGGTAATGGAGGTGAGGACCCTAAGGAGAGGGATAAATGAATCGTATTGGCCTGAGGCAGCATGGCTGACACTGATAATATATCCAGCTCCCAGGGCACTGTAATACCCTTGAATTTTATTGGTTCTATGGACTTGGTTGGATTTGCAGGAGCATCATCCAGTATTGTGATTTTGTGCTTTACTACTAGCTGGGGTAGACAAAAGGCTTTGCTTTCTGGCAGAGATTAGTGGAATATCTGCCATTTTGCGAGATTTGACACAGAATTGGCCAATTAGTAAAGCTGTGACGTTCCAGCGAAGTTATCTTCTTCCAGTTCAGCTTTTGCTTTGCCATCGTGAAGTATAATTTATGCTCCTCTGACAATCCATTCAGATGTGTAGAGTGGTAATGGCAAGACTGGGAAAACCTGCAGAATTTCTCAGCAGAATGCAATATGAGGAAAAAAGTAGTTCTGGAAATTTCATGTACTTTCAATGTTCCAGAGAATGCAGTTGAGGCGTGGAATTGGAAATGATGGGGATGAACTGGTATTATCAAACCCTTTCTATGAAGATGACCTCTAATAAACTAGTTGTAATTGTAAGTATTATAATACAATCAGAATATTTATCTCTTGGGCAACAGCAGCATTTGATGATTGGGAAGAACTGCAATTGATTATATTATTCTCCTGCAGATTAAAACATATTTTACTGTGTGGATTAAGAATTGTCACTGCAGATTGCAAGTGATTTAAATCAATTTGTGGAATAACATTTCTTCAATGTACTTCTGCATTACTGATTCACTGCTGCACGTGTACAGATTACATATATGGAGTGTGAGACCATTTTTAAAGATTTTTCAGTGACCTTAAAATATCTTGTGATTACATTACATCTCTATAATTGACAGGCGGACTACCAAACTGTTTTTACTTTTGGCGATCTTCTGTTACACTTAATTATACAGTATACTTACTGTAGATGACATTCTAATCTCTACAGACTTGTTTACTCGTCAACAACATGTCAAGACTCCTCTGCAATGTCCGCAAGAGAGTGCTTTTTATGCCTTATTGCAGAATGTTATTTTCTATCACTTGTACATTGTAGCATACATATAGTATATTTAATTTGGTGCTTTCGATGGAACTAGAGATGTCTGTGTTTTGGTCTTGGATCTGTATTAATTTTGTGTTTAGGTTTTGATTCTAATTCGACAAAATTACCCTCAAGTGTTTTGATTTAGTTTTTTTTATCTATATATTTCTTTTAAATGCTACAATCATGTAAGTTGGGCATGTTTTTGTTCCTACCGTATTACTAACCTCAATAACATTATTTTCCAGTCAGTTTTGACCACCTTGCAGCTCGCAATCTTGTTCTCTCCAATATTGGCCAAAGGCTAGCTCGCTAAACTAAGCAACAGGGCACTAACAAACCGCATTTTCTAGCACATCTATGAAACATTGCCACACAGCAGTGGCAGACAGTAGGATGGCAGTTTAATAACCTATATGGCCCCATAGAAAGTAACCAATAATGTTTTCATTAATCAAGAAGTAGCTCAGAGACCCAAGGGAAGTACAGGTAAATGGAGGCAGGATATGTAGTGGAAGGAATGTAAAAGAATGATAGTTCGATTAAACAGATTATTTAAAAAAAAATTAAATTGAGATATGGACTACAGTATATCGACATCTAATTTGCAGCAAATTAGAAGAGAAAAGGGCCACAAAGGAATACAAAAGTAATTTATAAAATTATTAAATAAAATGAACATGTGTGATGCCTAGATCAAGAGCTGTACCTGTTCTGCAGCAAATTAGGATAGAAAAGGCATAAAATAATTAGTGATGAGCGGGTTCGGTTCCTCGGAAACCGAACCCCCTCGAACTTCACCCATTTTACACGGGTCCGAGGCATAGTCGGATTCTCCCGTATGGCTCGGTTAACCCGAGCGCGCTCGAACGTCATCATCCCGCTGTCGGAATCTCGAGAGATTCGGATTCTATATAAGCTGCCGTGCATCGCCGCCATTTTCACTCGTGCATTGGAAATGTTAGGGAGAGGACGTGGCTGGCGTCCTCTCCGTTTATTAATAATATTTGTGCTTATTGCTTAATTGTGGGGACTGGGGAGCAGCTGTATTATATAGGAGGAGTACAGTGCAGAGTTTTGCTGACAGTGACCACCAGTATACGTTGTCTGCCTGAAAAACACTCCATATCTGTGCTCAGTGTGCTGCTTTATTGTGGGGACTGGGGACCACCAGTATAATATTATATACGAGGAGTACAGTGCAGAGTTTTGCTGACCAGTGACCACCAGTATTATACGTTCTCTGCCTGAAAAACACTCCATATCTGTGCTCAGTGTGCTGCATATATCTGTGCTCACACTGTTTATTGTGGGCACTGGGGACCACCAGTATATTATATAGGAGGAGTACAGTGCAGAGTTTTGCTGACCAGTGACCACCAGTATACGTTGTCTGCCTGAAAAACACTCCATATCTGTTCTCAGTGTGCTGCATATATCTGTGCTCACACTGCTTTATTGTGGGCACTGGGGACCACCAGTATATTATGTAGGAGGAGTACAGTGCAGAGTTTTGCTGACCAGTGACCGCCAGTATACGTTGTCTGCCTGAAAAACACTCCATATCTGTGCTCAGTGTGCTGCATATATCTGTGCTCACACTGCTTAATTGTGGGGACTGGGGAGCAGCTGTATTATATAGGAGGAGTACAGTGCAGAGTTTTGCTGACAGTGACCACCAGTATACGTTGTCTGCCTGAAAAACACTCCATATCTGTGCTCAGTGTGCTGCATACAGTATATCTGTGCTCACACTGCTTTATTGTGGGCACTGGGGACCACCAGTATATTATATAGGAGGAGTACAGTACAGAGTTTTGCTGACAATGACCACCAGTATATATAGCAGTACGGTACGGAAGGCCACTGCTCTACCTACCTCTGTGTCGTCAAGTATACTATCCATCCATATCTGTGGTGCATTTCAGTTGTGCGCAGTATATATAGTAGTAGGCCATTGCTATTGATACTGGCATATAATTCCACACATTAAAAAATGGAGAACAAAAATTTGGAGGTTAAAATAGGGAAAGATCAAGATCCACTTCCACCTCGTGCTGAAGCTGCTGCCACTAGTCATGGCCGAGACGATGAAATGCCATCAACGTCGTCTGCCAAGGCCGATGCCCAATGTCATAGTAGAGAGCATGTAAAATCCAAAAAACAAAAGTTCAGTAAAATGACCCAAAAATCAAAATTGAAAGCGTCTGATGAGAAGCGTAAACTTGCCAATATGCCATTTACAACACGGAGTGGCAAGGAACGGCTGAGGCCCTGGCCTATGTTCATGGCTAGTGGTTCAGATTCACATGAGGATGGAAGCACTCATCCTCTCGCTAGAAAAATGAAAAGACTTAAGCTGGCAAAAGCACAGCAAAGAACTGTGCGTTCTTCTAAATCACAAATCCCCAAGGAGAGTCCAATTGTGTCGGTTGCGATGCCTGACCTTCCCAACACTGGACGGGAAGAGCTTGCGGCTTCCACCATTTTGCTCGCCCCCTGCAAGTGCTGGAAGGAGCACCCGCAGTCCAGTTCCTGATAGTCAAATTGAAGATGTCACTGTTGAAGTAAATCAGGATGAGGATATGGGTGTTACTGGCGCTGGGGAGGAAATTGACAAAGAGGATTCTGATGGTGAGGTGGTTTGTTTAAGTCAGGCACCCGGGGAGACACCTGTTGTCCGTGGGACGAATATGGCCATTGACATGCCTGGTCAAAATACAAAAAAAATTGCATCTTCGGTGTGGAATTATTTCAACACAAATGCGGACAACAGGTGTCAAGCCGTGTGTTGCCTTTGTCAAGCTGTAATAAGTAGGGGTAAGGGCGTTAACCACCTAGGAACATCCTCCCTTATACGTCACCTGGTCCGCATTCATCAGAAGTCAGTGACAAGTTCAAAAACTTTGGATGACAGCGGAAGCAGTCCACTGACCACTAAATCCCTTCCTCTTGTAACCAAGCTCCTGCAAACCACACCACCAACTCCCTCAGTGTCAATTTCCACCTTACACAGGAAAGCCAATAGTCCTGCAGGCCATGTCACTTGCAAGTCTGACGAGTCCTCTCCTGCCAGGGATTCCTCCGATGCATCCTTGAGTGTAACGCCTACTGCTGCTGGCGCTGCTGTTGTTGCTGCTGGGAGTTGATCGGCATCCCAGAGGGGAAGTCGGAAGACCACTTGTACTACTTCCAGTAAGCAATTGACTGTCCAACAGTCCTTTGCGAGGAAGATGAAATATCACAGCAGTCATCCTGCTGCAAAGCGGATAACTCAGGTCTTGTCAGCCTGGGTGGTGAGAAACGTGGTTCCGGTATCCACCGTTAATTCAGAGGCAACTAGAGACTTGATTGAGGTACTGTGTCCCCGGTACCAAATACCATTTAGGTTCCATTTATCTAGGCAGGCGATACCGAAAATGTACACAGACCTCAGAAAAAGAGTCACCAGTGTCCTAAAAAATGCAGTTGTACCCAATGTCTACTTAACCACGGACATGTGGACAAGTGGAGCAGGGCAGACTCAGGACTATATGACTGTGACATCCCACTCGGTAGATGTATTGCCTCCCGCAGCAAGAACAGCAGCGGCGGCACCAGTAGCAGCATCTCGCAAACGCCAACTCGTTCCTAGGCAGGCTACGCTTTGTATCACCGCTTTCCATAAGAGGCACACAGCTGACAACCTCTTACGGAAATTGAGGAACATCATCGCAGAATGGCTTACCCCAATTGGACTCTCCTAGGGATTTGTGACATCGGATAACGCCACCAATATTGTGCGTGCATTACATCTGGGCAAATTCCAGCACGTCCCATGTTTTGCACATACATTGAATTTGGTGGTGCAGAATTATTTAAAAAACGACAGGGGCGTGCAAGAGATGCTGTCTGTGGCTCGAAGAATTGCGGGCCACTTTCGGCATTCAGCCACCGCGTGCCGAAGACTGGAGCACCACCAAACACTCCTGAACCTGCCCTGCCATCATCTGAAGCAAGAGGTGGTAACGAGGTGGAATTCAACCCTCTATATGCTTCAGAGGATGGAGGAGCAGCAAAAGGCCATTCAAGCCTATACATCTGCCCACGATATAGGCAAAGGAGGGGGAATGCACCTGACTCAAGCGCAGTGGAGAATGATTTCAACGTTGTGCAAGGTTCTGCAACCGTTTGAACTTGCCACACGAGAAGTCAGTTCAGATACTGCCAGCCTGAGTCAGGTCATTCCCCTCATCAGGCTTTTGCAGAAGAAGCTGAAGACATTGAAGGAGGAGCTAAAACAGAGCGATTCCGCTAGGCATGTGGGACTTGTGGATGGAGCCCTTAATTCGCTTAACCAGGATTCACGGGTGGTCATTCTGTTGAAATCAGAGCACTACATTTTGGCCACCGTGCTCGATCCTAGATTTAAAACCTACGTTGTATCTCTCTTTCCGGCAGACACAAGTCTGCAGAGGTTCAAAGACCTGCTGGTGAGAAAATTGTCAAGTCAAGCGGAACGTGACCCGTCAACAGCTCCTCCTTCACATTCTCCCGCAACTGGGGGTGCGAGGAAAAGGCTAAGAATTCCGAGCCCACCCGCTGGCAGTGATGCAGGGCAGTCTGGAGCGAGTGCTGACATCTGGTCCGGACTGAAGGACCTGCCAACGATTACTGACATGTCGTCTACTGTCACTGCATATGATTCTGTACCCATTGAAAGAATGGTGGCGGATTATATGAGTGACCGCATCCAAGTAGGCATGTCAGACAGTCCGTACTTATACTGGCAGGAAAAAGAAGCAATTTGGAGGCTCTTGCACAAACTGGCTGTATTTTACCTAAGTAGCCCACCCTCCAGTGTGTACTTCGAAAGAGTGTTTAGTGCAGCCGCTCACCTTGTCAGAAATTGGCGTACGAGGTTACTTCCAGAAAATGTGGAGAAGATGATGTTCATCAAAATTAATTATAATCAATTCCTCCGTGGAGACATTCACCAGCAATTGCCTCCAGAAAGTACACAGGGACCTGAGATGGTGGATTCCAGTGGGGATGAATTAATAATCTGTGAGGAGGGGGATGTACACAGTGAAAGGGGTGAGGAATCGGAGGATGATGATGAGGTGGACATCTTGCCTCTGTAGAGCCAGTTTGTGCAAGGAGAGATTGATTGCTTCTTTTTTGGTGGGGGCCCAAACCAACCAGTCACAGTCGTGTGGCAGACCCTGTCGCTGAAATGATGGGTTCATTAAAGTGTGCATGTCCTGTTTATACAACATAAGGGTGGGTGGGAGGGCCCAAGGACAATTCCATCTTGCACTTCTTTTTTCTTTCATTTTTCTTTGCATCATGTGCTGTTTGGGGACAAATTTTTTTGAAGTGCCATCCTGCCTGACACTGCAGTGCCACTCCTAGATGGGCCAGGTGTTTGTGTCGGCCACTGTGTTGCTTAGCTTAGTCACACAGCGACCTTGGTGCACCTCTTTTTTTCTTTGCATCATGTGCTGTTTGGGGACTATTTTTTTGAAGGGCCATCCTGCCTGACACTGCAGTGCCACTCCTAGATGGGCCAGGTGTTTGTGTCGGCCACTTGTGTCGCTTAGCTTAGTCACACAGCGACCTTGGTGCACCTCTTTTTTTCTTTGCATCATGTGCTGTTTGGGGACTATTTTTTTGAAGTGCCATCCTGCCTGACACTGCAGTGCCACTCCTAGATGGGCCAGGTGTTTGTGTCGGCCACTTGTGTCGCTTAGCTTAGCCATCCAGCGACCTTGGTGCACCTCTTTTTTTCTTTGCATCATGTGCTGTTTGGGGACTATTTTTTTGAAATGCCATCCTGTCTGACACTGCAGTGGCACCCCTAGATGGGCCAGGTGTTTGTGTCAGCCACTTGTGTCGCTTAGCTTAGCCATCCAGCGACCTCGGTGCAAATTTTAGGACTAAAAATAATATTGTGAGGTGTGAGGTGTTCAGAATAGACTGAAAATGAGTGGAAATTATGGTTATTGAGGTTAATAATACTATGGGATCAAAATGACCCCCAAATTCTATGATTTAAGCTGTTTTTGAGGGTTTTTTGTAAAAAAAACACCCGAATCCAAAACACACCCGAATCCGACAAAATAATTTCAGGGAGGTTTTTCCAAAACGCGTCCGAATCCAAAACACGGCCGCGGACCCGAATCCAAAACCAAAACACAAAACCCGAAAAATTTCCGGTGCACATCACTTAAAATAATACAAAATGATTGGTTGATATTCAGGTATTGCTGAATGTGTAGCAATTCCCATCAGCAACTGCATTGTTTACATTTTATATGATTTATTTGTACAAAACTATTCTTTAGTATTGTCTCTAACTGATTAGTCATCCTAAGCTTCATGATGATGAAAAGTGTAATCCAGCCTCAGAGGACTGTTTCCCCATCAGGAAGGTCAGGAAAATAGAGGTCAGAAGAGTGTGTAGAGTCTCCATAATCTGTTGTTCATGGTTTTATTAACAATGTTTGCCTGCCTCTTACATTTAGCACTATTGCAATAAAACATGCAAAACATGCCATAATCAAGTATCCATTTGTTATAGTAGCCAATGAGAAGGAAATACTGTAACAATAGTTTTATACCTATTCATAATTGTCATTTCTTAACCATATTCTGTTGTATTTAATAATACACAAACACGTAATCTATGCAGCAGCTCTTGTATTCTGAAGAATGGCTCCTAGGGAGCAAGGCCAATGGGGCAGTACAATCAGTTATTGACTTGCAGGGTACCTGGAGATCCACCAGGGAGTCACCCAGCATGTTCCATGTTTCCTGGTCCCGTCCCCCTCTTGGTGATGATGTGAGGTCACATATGTGGTGGGTGTGGACAGCCCAGGTAGCAATATTGCCCAGCTATTCTTTACACAAATGTGTTACTTTTATCAATAGAAGCTGCTACAGGTTGAGTCTCCCTTATCCAAAATTATGAAATATGCAATATTCCAAACTACAGAAATTTTTTGTCACAACTGGGATGATGATACCTTGGCTCTCTGATGGTTCAATGTAAACTAACTTTGGTTAACGCACAAAAATATAAAAAATATTGTATTAAATTAACTTTTGGCTATGTGTATAAGGTGCACATGAAACATACATGCTGTCTCTACTTAGACTTGGGTCCCATCCTCAAGATTTCTCAGTATGGTATGCAAATATTCCAAAATACAGAAAAATTTGATATCCAAAATATTTCTGATCCCAAGCATTTCTAATATGGGAGACCTAACCTGTAATCTAAAAGCATCTGGGTCACCAGTTGAGAGGTCCGATTTATTATTTGGATTTTATACATTGTTTGAAGAATAACATTTCACTTTGCAGAATTTGGGGTCTTTTTACTAACCGTTGGATGGAGATAAAATGGATGGAGATAAAGTATCAACCAATCAGCTCCAAACTGCCATGCCACAGGCTGGGTTTGAAAAATGCCAGTTAGAAGCTAATTGTCTGGTACTTTATCTCCGTCCACTTTATCTCCATCCCAAGGCTTAGTAAATAGACCCCTTTGTTTTGAAGAAACAATATTGTAATCATTGGAATAAGTGGGAACTGCTCATTTTTAGGGCTTCCATAGTTTAGCAGATGTCCACAGAGCTTTACCAGACTTTTACATGTCCTCTGAGGTGTTAGTTACACAGATGCTACATTACCTTTAGAACCACCTTATCGCAATTTATAAGGAGAGTGCATTTATAGTCACATTTACATCAGGGAAAGCCTGCCGGTACTGAAGTCACAAGTCTGGACAGAGAGGAGGCCTTTACCTTCCTCATACCGCAGATCACCCCCCAACAGCCACACACACACTTTGTGAGACTACACCACGGGGAGAATAAACATGGCTGCCCCTGTTGCTGCTGCTGCTTCTACTGAAGCAGGAAGAGCTCAGGCCATACTTGCCTACTCTCCTGGAATGTCCAGGAGGTTCCCGAAAATCAGGTGAAACTCCTGGCCTCCGAGGAAAGTGTACAAGTCTCCAGGAGCCGTCTGAACTCCGCCATCCGCTTATCGAGTAAAGTGGGCAGATGGTAGGACTGGGTGGCCATGCTCCCCCACTGTAGAATGCTGTAATCATGGCATTGTATAGCCCCTCATTGCTGTGCCAACCTGCTTGCCTCCTCCCAGAATGGGCAGCCATAAAGTTGTCAACTATGGCTCAGGCAGATGATGAGACCAAAGCCAGGAACAGGCTAAACTCATAAATCTCCTTATTTACCTTTTGCAGCTGCTGGCTGTGTAGTACAGCTGCCGTACAGTGCAGAATAGGGATGGCCATCGACCATCGGTGATTCCTAATCATTGATAGTTTATGGCCGATGTCGAAAAGTTTTGCCATCGATGGGAGAGAGCCAGATGTTTTCTCTCCATCGATGGCTTAGCCTAAACAAATAGTTTTTTTTTTTTAAAGATGATGGGACACGGAGCATAGCTCCACCCCAAGCTCCCGTGAAGCCCTGCCCCTGGTCTGTTATTGGCCCGCGGGTCATTCAGGGATGGTCATTGTTTAGTGAAACCATTGATGGTCTCCCATAGCATAGTTAGTGACCATCGATGGCCACTCACAGTTGGCAAACACACCGATGGTCATCCCTAGTGCAAAATCGCTGTCTATGTCTCTAGCAAGCATGAACCCTTTTAGTATATGCATGCAGCTCCCATACAGAGTAACATGGTTTGAGCACATGACCATGGAGGGTGAGGGGGGTCAAACAGTCCTGCTTCACTGGAAGAGCCAGAAGAGTCAGGATGGACTACAGACAGCAAGTAAGGTAAGTTAATTACTTTTAACAGTGTACTTTTATTGTCCATGCCAGAGAGCAAGCTGAGACTTGTAGTTACAAAATACTAGATTGTTACCCTCTGAGAAACATTTTCTTACAGTATTTACTAATAATGGCATGCATGTGAGAGCTGATACAGACACACAGCTCTACCTTTCAGCAGATGGTTCCTGGTGACATTGTAGGGGTGATTCTGAGTCAGACATTGGGAGAGCATCAGAACAAGTGCCCAATGTTTTCCCTCTCTACATGCATCCTGATGGTGGTAACTGGGGAAAGGGGGGGTGTAGTAACTATGGGGTTAACAGACGAGGGCATGTTGCTGTTGTTAGTGACTGCATCTAAAGACGCAGTTTCACTGACACAGGCGGCCATTGTCCCTCAGACCTTCTGCACCTACCATAGACTGGTGCAGTGATTGAGAGTGTGGCCGATGGTCCACCGGTAATTCAGTATTACTTCCAGCAGCAGTTAAAAAAATAAAATGAAAAAAATAAGTGTTTAAAAGATTTAGGGGGATATCCAATTAGCCCCGTTTTTGTACAGGGGATAATTGTCCCGCCGGGGGCTATCTAATTAGCCCCAATAAGCCGGCGTGTGCCGTTTTTCAGACTCTGGGGGAGATGTACTAAGCCTGAAAAGTGATAAATATCACTGTGATAAAGCACCAGCCAATCGGCTCCTAACTGCCATGTCACAGGCTGTGTTTGAAAAATGACAGTTAGGAGCCGATTGGCTGGTGCTTTATCACAGTGATATTTATCACTTTTCAAGCTTAGTACATCTGGCCCCCAATGTTTTAACGAGGATAACTGGATATCCCGCTTATTATTTAATATAGTTATTATTTGTTATTTAATACATTTAGGTTTTAATATAACTATTAATGAAAATAAATGCATTTTTAATTAAATAAAGCAGAGGTTCCCAAACGTGGTCCTTAAGGCACCCCAACTGTCCTGGTTTTAAATGTATCCATGCTTGGCCACAGGTGACTTAATTAGCACCTTAGTCAATTTGATTTAACCATCTGTGCTGATCCATGGATATACCTAAATCCTGGACTGTTGGGGTGCCTTGAGGACCGCGTTTGGGAACCTCTGAAATAAAGCATTTTTCCTCTACTCCCCTCACCCAAATATTTATCAGACATGAAGTGTACCACTGGAATCCATCTAAAGTAGGCAGTTGTGACAGTATTTGCTAGCTACAGGGCTTGCTGATAGGCTGAAGAACTATCTCTGGCACAAACAACCGTTTTACTAAATTTAGGCTCTTCTCCCTGTGTCAAGTATGGTTCTATTATTCAAAGTGCCGACATATACCCCTTTCACACCACAATCCCAGGTCCAGCCTGAGTCACTGAACACAGGTTTCAAGCCATATCACAGTGGCTTGAAACTCGTTCACACCACAGAATGGGCTCAGGTTTTTTCTGGGACTTCGCCTCTGCTTGGAAATGATACAATCTCCAAGCGACTGTGAGCTAGCTCTCCATAGGCTATGAATGGAACACATACTAACAGGACTCAGGTTGGATGACTCGGGTTACCCGATAACAAGCCCTGTAAAATGGTACCTTCCTGGATTCCTGGGTCACCGGACCCACATTTTTTGGGGGGAACTTTTCACACTGAGCTGCGACCTGGGTTAACCTGGCAATTACCCAAGTGGTGTGAAATGGGTATTACATAATGCACTTCCTGGGGTATTTTTCTCATTATAGAGAGCCCTTAAAATATCAGACTTGAGATTTCTTATCATATTTACTTTGTATTGCAATGCAGTCTGACCATGTGGATGCACTCCGTTTACTGCACTTCACCATAGAGCTACAGAGCGCCACAGAGGCAAGCAATGCAGGTGGTTATAAATTAGGATAAAATGAGTAGCATATTAGGAGAAAAAATGAAGGGGTAAGAGCCAACATTAGTGTTAGACTTCCAAAGACCAAGAAGTGGATGTACACTGTGAAATGTGCTTGGCAAACAAGTGATACGTATAAGCAGCATGCCAGCTTGTGCAAGGGGTGCGTGACAATGCACGTTTAAGGGTGTGGCTATACCTCCCCTGCACTTTGTAATTACTATCAAACAAGGTAGTATGTATTTATTGTATACAACTAGTATAGAACAACTGTGATATACTGTATTACTGATAAATTGGCTTGTAGGGATGAGTGAAATAACACTGTCAAATCATAAGTTGCCATGGTATTTTACTCTGTCATATAAAAAAACTTGACCTTTGAAAAAATTTACCAGGTCACCAAGAAGTTTTCTTGACACTTTTTAGCAGGAAACGGATTTCTTGTAAGTGGTGCATTATTCATCATATTATATTCACTTATTATAAGCAATAACATACAAGCTCATTATTTATACACATATTATATACAGAACTTTATCCATTTAGTCATATAATGCATGATTTGTATTATAGTAGACTACTCATAATAAAAATCCCTATCTACAAAGTACATTTTATGAAACGCGGCAGGTCCAGCTTTTAAACTAAACGCTCTGTGAAGAAAAGTTATTTTTAAATTACTCATAAAATTGCAGATAAAAAGTTATTTTCAGCTGTGAAGAGGATAATGATTCTCTTCGTATTTGAGATTTCTGATACTATAGATCAAATATTTTCTTTGAACGACACATGGAGTAAGAATCTAATACTTCTTTTGTTGTATCATATTTAATAAGATAACTTCCTCTGCATGAATAAGACAGATACTTATCAACCAAACACTGTGCTATAGGAAATGTGCTTCAGAAATAATGTGTTCCCAGACTGGCTATTTAATAAAGCAGCTACTTTTGCCTGGTTAATAAGGTGCAATTTTCCTACAGTAGGTTTTGCCCAAGTATGTAATATTTGGAAGTAGTATGTATTTTGTCAGATTGGAGGAATCAGGGTATGCTGGGCTAGTCACAATATTTGTGATCAGCGCCAGAGCAGGGTTCACTGCTGCCCTGTGCTTTGCCCATCCTGATCACGTAACTTCATGTGAGGGGGCCAGAAAAGGAGATGGAGTCCATTGTGTGCTCCGTGCATCACTGTGGCAGCAATCCTGGCCACAGGGTGCTGTTCTACTAGCCAGATGCAGGGGCCATGAAGCAGCAATGGTGCCCCCCAGGACCCTGCACCCTGGGCGATGGTACAAAGAAAAATGAGGTAATAAATACTGCCTTGGCGCTTACTATGGATTGCTTCGATAAGCAGCTACTATATATATGGGTTGTCACACCCACAATAACATATACAGCATGGATTGGAAGCAGTGTTCAGAAATGACTGATTATTGTATGTGGAGGAGTGTCCATTCCTATAGTGCCACCTATGCAATAGAGCTCCAAAGTTCTTTCAAAAAGCAGATCATTTAGCTTAAGTCAGCAAATCCATGAAGGAATATATTTACCAGTGTCCACTGTTAGAGGATAAATCTCCTGGGTAACTATCCCTTGGATGCAGAAAATCCTCAAGAAGTGTTCCGGTCGATTTGTACTACTGGTCCTTTGGTTAGCTGATAATGGCTGATCCGCTGTTAGAAATAAGGGAGCCTGTGTTGAAGGGTGGCTGGTCTGGAAACTCCAATAGATAAAGGTCCAAACCTGGGGTGTAATGTGTGGTGGCTGACGCATTTCGCTGCTGAAAACTGCAGCTTTATCAAAGGTGGCACTGCTTACACATTTCTCCCCATGGTGCTATTTGTGATTGTTAGGGTTCTTACCAATCCTGGGTTACATTGTTATATAGTGAACTGTAAGTCACTGTTTTCCTGTTTTGATTATGTGCATATGTACTCTGTAATTGGGCGCTGTGGAACCCTTGTGTTGTAGCGCCATATAAATAAAGGATAATAATAATAATAATAATAATAATAATAATAATAATAATAATAACTGGTTTTGATATTTATATTATAGCTGTACAAAGATTTTTTGTGCCTGCCAATCTGTTTCTTCTTCCCCTTAGTAGTGTTATGTCTATATTTGGGGCTAAATTTACTAAGCAGAGCTATTCAAAGCCACCACAGCTTCATCAGTTTGAATCACTGGATTTAAAGGGGCAATACACACCTAGTAAATTTAGTCTCTGATGTTCCTGTAAAACTGATACTGTAGGGTCCCTTTGTATCAATGCAAAGATATTTCTAATTTTGGTTTAGGTAAGGTCAAATCGAAAATTATTGCTCAATCCTGTTATAGGTATTCGTCTTTGATCTGGCTAAGAAGGTAGTGTGTGATTGAAAGGACCAACCAGAATTCTTTAAATGCAGCTTCTTATTAGCTCTGTTTATTTATATATCTCCTGCAAATGCTGATGCAATTTATAATTGGGGAAAAAACTGTGATAAAATAAAACTGGGTAATAGACAGACCAAGAGGTACTGGGGCCCTGCTTACAAGTTTAAAATCGACAGGGAATTAGCGTTTGAGGATAAGTGTTACATATTGCAAATTGCTCCAGACACATTGCAATATTAAAAGGTTCTTGGTGGACCAGTGTTCAAAGTGTGCCAGTGTGCAACGGTATGTCATACCTGCACTTGAAGCACTGATTTTTATTCCTCTCTGTGTTCTTCTGAATCCCGAACACTGTTACCAACATTGATCGGGTGGCCTGAGGTACCCCTTCCCCTTCCACACGGCTGCTGTGCCTTGACTTGTGCTCCACCCCCATCACCTCTTGTTGCTTGCACTGTGCCCCCACGCCACTCTCCCACCTGGCAGCTGTGGCTTGCACTGTGTCCACCCCCTCTCCCACCCTGACTGGGCAGCCAGCGGCACCCCTCCTCCACATCCTGCTGTGCCACCGCCTGCCTGTGTAATTACTTCCACTGTACCCCCCGCTCCCACTTGCTGGCTGTCTCTTCCACTGTGTTGGCCCCCCCTCACTCTCCCATCTACCAGTTGTGGCTTGCACTGTGTCTCCGCCCCCCGTGGCTGTGGCTTGGCTTGTGTGTGTTTGTGTGTGTGTGTGTGTGTGTGTGTGTGTGTGTGTGTACCTCCCGGCAGATTTAGCTTGCACTATGTCCATCCCCCACCCATATATGTTCTATTTGACTAGTTATCATAATTACCTATCAGTGATGTAATGTGTAACAGTTTTTTAAAGAAAGACTATTGATCAATACACACTACTTAATATTCCTGCTCTACTCTTGCAAGACACATCCAGAACTGAGCTACCACTAACCCATGCACCTGCTGTCTTGTACCAATCTGCCCGCTACCTAGCAGTCTTACCAAACAGTTCCAGTTGCTGGTGAAGGAGATTGATGGTGATAGTGGCTACGTTGCTACAACCTGTGAGAGTATAGTAGGGCGAGTAACACCAGCAGGAGTGGTCAGTAATAGCGTTATTGACAGTAAGAGAGAATTCGTAAAACTGCTTTCCCATAACACAGAGGTAGAAAAAGACATTCCTCTAACACATTTATGGTACCAATATATAATAAGCAATAACACTAAAATTAAAATCAAACCACACATATCTGATTTGCTTGGCAGTTGCTCCAATCAATTCATGAAAATAATGTACAGAGTGCATAGAGATGGTACATTAATTTTATATGGGGTTAAATTTCCCTGGAGTATTTTTGTTAATATGCATAATTACGGTACATCAGCAAGAGATCATAAGCTTTTTAACAGCTGAGAGAATATACATTTTTATCTGATGAAATCTGCTGCAGCTCCTCTGAGATAGTAATTTATTATTTGCTGTTTCATTCTCATTCACAAGGAAAACTTCTATAAATGGTGAAATGAGAGCCTTCAGCTTCCCAATATTTATTATTGCTAGCAACAAAGAGCTATCACACGCTCAACCAGCGCTTCTCTGCTTTCACACAACTGATATCTGTGTATACTTATCTGGGTGTCTCTGATAGCAGGATTAATACATATGCTTTGATCAGTATAAAGCCTACAGTAGGTGCATTATTTTAAACTGTGTATTTCTCAGGGAGGCCTGTAACAACTATCTTCAGTCATCACTAGGTGGGGAGAATTAGATGATTCAATATGTGTGCCTTATGCTTGCAGCCAGATACAAAGAAAATTGTTTTTCTGTTTTTTTATTTATTTGTCTCTGATTTGGAAAATAAGTAGTTACATGAAACATAAGCGTCAGCTATTTGGGTGCTGTGGGACTTTCAGCAAATCTAATTTTCACTGCCAGAGAAGGGTACATTTGCAGTTTAACACACTAGCCATATTTATCTTTACTTCCCAGAGCCTGGGGGAAACAGCCAATTACAGAGTTGCTCAGCATACTTGTCAACTTTTACTCTCTTCTCCAGGAGAAGCCCAGACAGGGGAAGCAGGTAATCACTCTGGGGTGCATCATTAGGCCCCGTCCCTGTTGCAGCATAATGCTGTGAATTGTAGGCCTGTGGGAGGGGATGGGGCTAAATGAGGCAATTCTCATTGTATCTTATCATGTTAGCCGCACCCCCTCCTGACAAACAATTCCATGTATTGCCTCCCTACCCACTTCACTAAGAATATGGGGGGTAATTCCAAGTTGATCGCAGCAGGACATTTTTTAGCAGTTGGGCAAAACCATGTGCACTGCAGGTGTGGCAGATATAACATTTGCAGAAAGAGTTAGATTTGGGTGGGTTATTTTATTTCTGTGCAGGGTAATACTGGCTGCTTTATTTTTACACTGCAAATTAGATTGCAGATTGAACACACCACACCCAAATCTATCTCTCTCTGCACATGTTATATCTGCCTCCCCTGCAGTGCACATGGTTTTGCCCAGTTGCTAACAGAATTCCTGCTGCGATCAACTTGGAATTACCCCCATGGTGGGATGCAGGAGATCCTTATGGATTCCAGGGGTCTCCAGCAAGGAGACCTTCCAGGAGAGTAGGTACAGTAAATGTGTGTAGACACAGGGGGTAATTCCAAGTTGATCGCAGCAGGAATTTAGTTAGCAATTGGGCAAAACCATGTGCACTGCAGGGGAGGCAGATTTAACATGTGCAGAGAGAGTTAGATTTGGGTGGGTTATTTTATTTCTGTGCAGGGTAAATACTGGCTGCTTTATTTTTACACTGCAAATTAGATTGCAGATTGAACACATCCCACCCAAATCTAATTCTCTCTGCACATGTTAAATCTGCCTCCCCTGCAGTGCACATGGTTTTGCCCAATTGCTAACAGAATTCCTGCTGCGATCAACTTGGAATTACCCGCACAGTGAGAGTTTTCCTTGCAATTTTGACTATATAGTCAAAATCGCAGGAAAGTTAGTGTGCAAATCGCAAGGTGTTAGCCACCTTGCGATACCGATGCAATCCCTATGCGCATCCCCCTGGGTCGGTATCGCAAGGTTTGATAGACTGTGCAGGCAAGTGCATTTTTACTATCTACTGAAGTACTAAATTATAGTCAAAATTGTCACTTAGTCAAAATCGCACATAGCCAATATCGCAAGCACACATAGGGCCTGTTTCAGACCTGATTGTAGATGTGCTAAATTTAGCACATCTACGATCAGGTTCCCTGACATGAGGAGGGACGCCCAGCACAGGGCTAATCCGCCCCGCATGTCAGGCCCTTCCCCCGTCCCACAAGTACAAAAGGACCGCACGGCGGCGATGCTTTTGTACTTGAAGAGTAGCTCCCCACCAGCGTAGCTCCTGCGCGCTGGCAGGGAGCTACCCATCGCTGTGAGGGTCGCTGCGGCTGCATGTGACGTCACGCAGCCGCTGCAGCCCTTCCCACGCACGGTACGGGCACGCCTGCGTTGCCCGGAACGCGCCCTTAAAATGCCATCCAAACGCCGACGGCCCGCCCCTTCCCACCCAGCGAACGCCTCTGCTTGTCAATCAGGCAGAGGTGATCGCAGGGCTGAGACAGCCGTCGGCTGTCTGGCATGAAAATGTACAGCAGCGATCAGGTCTGAATTAGCCCCATAGTCATTATTGTATAGTCCATATCACATAGTCAAAATTGTAGATAGTCAAAATTAGAGATAGCCAAAATCTCACCGTGTGTATGCACCTAAAGTATTGGTTACTAACGTCACGTGCAACTCCCTAATTGATTTCTGACACTGCTGGAAGTTGCCACCAGGCAGGAGAAGTGTGTCTCTGGAGAAGCCTGGTTTTGGGCCAACCTCAGATCTCTCTTATTAGCATGTGAGGCAAAGGTTCATGGGTAGGGACCTACCAAACTGGGCTAATGAGCATTTGCCAGTACCTCATACTCTCAGAAAAGCACTGCTGTGGCCTTGTGAGGGGGTGCACAGCCATAACAAGGCCCTCCTGCAAATTTTACTACTCGGCATCGCCATGTTCCATTCTGACTGGTAATATAAAGGTAGGAGATGGATTAGGGAAAGTACGTTTTTTTGTATTAACCTCAGCCCCCTTAATTATTTTGAAAATGTTTTGCCTACAAAATGCAGTAAACTATATTTTATATGAATGCAGTAGCTCATCAATTGTATTCCAAATTGCTGTTTGGAGTTTAACACTTTATATTTCTATGTAGGACACTATATTTTTTTCTCTTGTGCATAAATCTTTATTTGTGGGAGGTGGGGGAAGGATGGTATCCAGTTTTACAATTCAGTTTCCCTTATAACTACTGTATGCTATTCATCACTGGAATATAGTACAGTACAAAAAAATTAGAAAATGCTTCCTTTTCTTTTTCAAAAACAGATAAAGAGAAAGTGTTACTTTTTTTTATTAAAAATAGAAACACCATCTGTCAGAAGAGAGCACAGATAAAAATACAAATGTAGTGAGTATGGTGTGGGGTCCTATACGCAGCATTTGGTAAAGGGTAGCCTTCTTCCTTCAGTAACCACTCACAATTAGTGATGAGCGGGTTCGGTTCCTCGGAAATCGAACCCCCCCGAACTTCACCCATTTTACACGGGTCCGAGGCATACTCGGATTCTCCCGTATGGCTCAGTTAACCCGAGCGCGCCCGAACGTCATCATCCCACTGTCGGACTCTCGCGAGATTCGGATTCTATATAAGCAGCCGCGCGTCGCCGCCATTTTCACTCGTGCATTGGAAATGTTAGGGAGAGGACGTGGCTGGCGTCCTCTCCGTTTATTCATTGTTGATGCAAATATTTGTGCTTGCTTATATCTTAATTGTGGGGACTGGGGAGCAGCTGTATTATTAATATAGGAGGAGTACAGTGCAGAGTTTTGCTGATCAGTGACCACCAGTTTTATCCGTTCTCTGCCTGAAAAAGACGCTCCTTATCAGTGCTCAGTGTGCTGCATATATCTGTGCTCACACTGCTTAATTGTGGGGACTGGGGAGCAGCTGTATTATATAGGAGGAGTACAGTGCAGAGTTTTGATGATCAGTGACCACCAGTTTTATCCGTTCTCTGCCTGAAAAAAACGCTCCTTATCTGTGCTCAGTGTGCTGCATATATCTGTGCTCACACTGCTTTATTGTGGGCACTGGGGACCACCAGTATATTATATAGGAGGAGTACAGTGCAGAGTTTTGCTGACAGTGACCACCAGTATACGTTGTCTGCCTGAAAAACACTCCATATCTGTGCTCAGTGTGCTGCATATATCTGTGCTCACACTGCTTTATTGTGGGGACTGGGGACCAGCAGTATTATATAGGAGGAGTACAGTGCAGAGTTTTGCTGACCAGTGACCACCAGTATACGTTGTTTGCCTGAAAAACACTCCATATCTGTGCTGCATTGTAGTATATAGTAGGAGTACAGTGCATAATTTTGCTGACCACCAGTATATAATATATAGGAGTACGGTACAGAAGGCCACTGCTGTACCTACCTCTGTGTCGTCAAGTATACTATCCATCCATACCTGTGGTGCATTTCAGTTTTGCACCGTTTGCTGACCACCAGTATATAATATATAGCATTACGGTACAGAAGGCCACTGCTGTACCTACCTCTGTGTCGTCAAGTATACTATCCATCCATACCTGTGGTGCATTTCAGTTTTGCACAGTTTGCTGACCACCAGTATATAATATATAGCATTATGGTACAGTAGGTCACTGCTGTACCTACCTCTGTGTCGTCAAGTATACTATCCATCCATACCTGTGGTGCATTTCAGTTTTGCACAGTTTGCTGACCACCAGTATATAATATATGGCATTACGGTACAGTAGGCCACTGCTGTACCTACCTCTGTGTCGTCAAGTATACTATCCATCCATACCTGTGGTGCATTTCAGTTTTGCACAGTTTGCTGACCACCAGTATATAATATATAGCATTACGGTACAGTAGGCCACTGCTGTACCTACCTCTGTGTCGTCAAGTATACTATCCATCCATACATGTGGTGCATTTCACTTGTGCGCAGTATATATAGTAGTAGGCCATTGCTATTGATACTGGCATATAATTCCACACATTAAAAAATGGAGAACAAAAATGTGGAGGTTAAAATAGGGAAAGATCAAGATCCACTTCCACCTCGTGCTGAAGCTGCTGCCACTAGTCATGGCCGAGACGATGAAATGCCATCAACGTCGTCTGCCAAGGCCGGTGCCCAATGTCATAGTAGAGAGCATGTAAAATCCAAAAAAACAAAAGTTCAGTAAAATGACCCAAAAATCAAAATTGAAAGCGTCTGATGAGAAGCGTAAACTTGCCAATATGCCATTTACGACACAGAGTGGCAAGGAACGGCTGAGGCCCTGGCCTATGTTTATGACTAGTGGTTCAGATTCACATGAGGATGGAAGCACTCATCCTCTCGCTAGAAAAATGAAAAGACTTAAGCTGGCAAAAGCACAGCAAAGAACTGTGCGTTCTTCTAAATCACAAATTCCCAAGGAGAGTCCAATTGTGTCGGTTGCGATGCCTGACCTTCCCAACACTGGACGGGAAGAGCTTGCGCCTTCCACCATTTGCACGCCCCCTGCAATTGCTGGAAGGAGCACCTGCAGTCCAGTTCCTGATAGTCAAATTGAAGATGTCACTGTTGAAGTACACCAGGATGAGGATATGGGTGTTGCTGGCGCTGGTGAGGAAATTGACAAGGAGGATTCTGATGGTGAGGTGGTTTGTTTAAGTCAGGCACCCGGGGAGACTCCTGTTGTCCGTGGGACGAATATGGCCATTGACATGCCTGGTTAAAATACAAAAAAAATCACCTCTTCGGTGTGGAATTATTTCAACACAAATGCGGACAACAGGTGTCAAGCCGTGTGTTGCCTTTGTCAAGCTGTAATAAGTAGGGGTAAGGATGTTAACCACTTTGGAACATCCTCCCTTATACGTCACCTGTAGCGCATTCATCATAAGTCAATGACAAGTTAAAAAACTTTGGATGACAGCGGAAGCAGTCCACTAACCACTAAATCCCTTCCTCTTGTTGTAACCAAGCTCCTGCAAACCACACCATTAACTCCCTCAGTGTCAATTTCCACCTTACACAGGAAAGCCAATAGTCCTGCAGGCCATGTCACTGGCAAGTCTGACGAGTCCTCTCCTGCCTGGGTTTCCTCCGATGCATCCTTCAGTGTAACGCCTACTGCTGCTGGCGCTGCTGGCGCTGCTGTTGTTGCTGCTGGGAGTCGATCGTCATCCCAGAGGGGAAGTCGGAAGACCACTTGTACTACTTCCAGTAAGCAATTGACTGTCCAACAGTCCTTTGCGAGGAAGATGAAATATCACAGCACTCATCCTGCTGCAAAGCGGATAACTCAGGCCTTGGCAGCCTGGGCGGTGAGAAACGTGGTTCCGGTATCCACTGTTAATTCAGAGGCAACTAGAGACTTGATTGAGGTACTGTGTCCCCGATACCAAATACCATCTAGGTTCCATTTCTCTAGGCAGGCGATACCTAAAATGTACACAGACCTCAGAAAAAGAGTCACCAATGTCCTAAAAAATGCAGTTGTACCGAATGTCCACTTAACCACGGACATGTGGACAAGTGGAGCAGGGCAGACTCAGGACTATATGACTGTCACAGCCCACTGGGTAGATGAATTGCCTCCCGCAGCAAGAACAGCAGCGGCGGCACCAGTAGCAGCATCTCGCAAACGCCAACTCGTTCCTAGGCAGGCTACGCTTTGTATCACCGCTTTCCATAAGAGGCACACAGCTGACAACCTCTTACGGAAACTGAGGAACATCATCGCAGAATGGCTTACACCAATTGGACTCTCCTGGGGATTTGTGACATCGGACAACGCCACCAATATTGTGCGTGCATTACATCTGGGCAAATTCCAGCACGTCCCATGTTTTGCACATACATTGAATTTGGTGGTGCAGAATTATTTAAAAAACAACAGGGGCGTGCAAGAGATGCTGTCGGTGGCCAGAAGAATTGCGGGCCACTTTCGGCATTCAGCCACCGGGTGCCGAAGACTGGAGCACCACCAAACATTCCTGAACCTGCCCTGCCGTCATCTGAAGCAAGAGGTGGTAACGAGGTGGAATTCAACCCTCTATATGCTTCAGAGGATGGAGGAGCAGCAAAAGGTCATTCAAGCCTATACATCTGCCCATGATATAGGCAAAGGAGGGGGAATGCACCTGACTCAAGCGCAGTGGAGAATGATTTCAACATATTGCAAGGTTCTGCAACCCTTTGAACTTGCCACACGTGAAGTCAGTTCAGACACTGCCAGCCTGAGTCAGGTCATTCCCCTCATCAGGCTTTTGCAGAAGAAGCTGGAGACATTGAAGGAGGAGCTAAAACAGAGCGATTCCGCTAGGCATGTGGGACTTGTGGATGGAGCCCTTAATTCGCTTAGCCAGGATTCACGGGTGGTCAATCTGTTGAAATCAGAGCACTACATTTTGGCCACCGTGCTCGATCCTAGATTTAAAACCTACGTTGTATCTCTCTTTCCGGCAAACAAACGTCTGCAGAGGTTCAAAGACCTGCTGGTGAGAAAATTGTCAAGTCAAGCGGAACGTGACCCGTCAACATCTCCTCCTTCACATTCTCCCGCAACTGGGGGTGCGAGGAAAAGGCTAAGAATTTCGAGCCCACCCGCTGGCGGTGATGCAGGGCAGTCTGGAGCGAGTGCTGACATCTGGTCCGGACTGAAGGACCTGCCAACGATTACTGACATGTCGTCTACTGTCACTGCATATGATTCTCTCACCATTGAAAGAATGGTGGAGGATTATATGAGTGACCGCATCCAAGTAGGCACGTCAGACAGTCCGTACTTATACTGGCAGTAAAAAGAGGCAATTTGGAGGCCCTTGCACAAACTGGCTTTATTCTACCTAAGTTGCCCTCCCTCCAGTGTGTACGCCGAAAGAGTGTTTAGTGCAGCCGCTCACCTTGTCAGCAATCGGCGTACGAGGTTACTTCCAGAAAATGTGGAGAAGATGATGTTCATCAAAATGAATTATAATCAATTCCTCCGTGGAGACATTCACCAGCAGCAATTGCCTCCAGAAAGTACACAGGGACCTGAGATGGTGGATTCTAGTGGGGACGAATTAATAATCTGTGAGGAGGGGTATGTACACAGTGAAAGGGGTGAGGAATCGGAGGATGATGATGAGGTGGACATCTTGCCTCTGTAGAGCCAGTTTGTGCAAGGAGAGATTGATTGCTTCTTTTTTGGTGGGGGCCCAAACCAACCAGTCATTTCAGTCACAGTCGTGTGGCAGACCCTGTCGCTGAAATGATGGGTTCGTTAAAGTGTGCATGTCCTGTTTATGCAACATAAGGGTGGGTGGGAGGGCCCAAGGACAATTCCATCTTGCACCTCTTTTTTCTTTCATTTTTCTTTGCATCATGTGCTGTTTGGGGACAATTTTTTTGAAGTGCCATCCTGCCTGACACTGCAGTGCCACTCCTAGATGGGCAAGGTGTTTGTATCGGCCACTTGTGTCGCTTAGCTTAGTCACACAGCGACCTTGGTGCACCTCTTTTTTTCTTTGCATCATGTGCTGTTTGGGGACAATTTTTTTGAAGTGCCATCCTGCCTGACACTGCAGTGCCACTCCTAGATGGGCCAGGTGTTTGTGTCGGCCACTTGAGTCGCTTAGCTTAGCCATCCAGCGACCTTGGTGCAAATTTTAGGACTAAAAATAATATTGTGAGGTGTTCAGTGTTCAGAATAGACTGAAAATGAGTGTAAATTATGGTTATTGAGGTTAATAATACTATGGGATCAAAATGACCCCCAAATTCTATGATTTAAGCTGTTTTTGAGGGTTTTTTGTAAAAAAAACCACCCGAATCCAAAACACACCCGAATCCGACGAAAAAATTTCAGGGAGGTTTTGCCAAAACGCGTCCGAATCCAAAACACGGCCGCGGAACTGAATCCAAAACCAAAACACAAAACCCGAAAAATGTCCGGTGCACATCACTACTCACAATACAGGGAAACTGAGATGAAGGGCGGAACATGTCCATGAGTTAGGACAGAAAATAATTTCACGGCTGCGTGGGTCATTCCGAGTTCATCACTCGCTAGCTACTTTTTGCAGCCGTGCGAACAGATAGTCGCCGCCCAATGGGGAGTGTATATTTGCTGTGCAAGGGTGCGATCGCATGTGCAGCCGAGCGGTACAAAAATAGTTTGTGCAGTTTCTGGGTAGCTCAGAATTTACTCAGCCCTTGCGATCACTTCAGCCTGTCCAGTCCCAGAAATTACGTCAGACACCCGCCCTGCAAACGCTTGGACATGCCTGTGTTTTTCCAACCACTCCCAGAAAACGGTCATTTGACACCCATAAACACCTTCTTCCTGTCAATCTCCTTGCGATCGGCTGTGCGAATGGATTCTTCGTTAAATCCATAGCACAGCAACGATCCGCTTTGTACCCGTACGACATGCCTGCGCATTGCGGTGCATACACATGCGCAGTAGTGACCTGATTGCTGTACTGCGAAAAACGGCAGTGTGCGATCAGGTCGGAATTACCCCCTTATGTTCAATAACAGTCTCTACATTTGCACACAGGGTGCACTGTCTTTCTATGCTTTCCCTGGAGCATAAAGGAAACATGCTTCCCAACTTCTGGACTGCCCCCCACCACCACTCAACAAATGTGCGTGGTGTGGGGGTCAATACGGATGCGTTGTGGAAAGTGGGCATCACTGGGTAGCCAAGAGCAGGCTCTGGGAGACTTTACTACTCTTCCGGAAGTGACACTTGCCTCTGGGTTTTACTTGCATCATTAGGCCCCACCCCTTAGCAAAAAACGCTGAATATTGTAGCTCCGCATAGAGGGGTGGGCTAAAATTAAGCGAATTTGCATCATTTAGCCACTTCCAATCTACATGGATCAGTAAATCCCTGTATTATCATCACATTCTGCCTGCTTCACTAGGAAGCAGGTGGGGGTGCAGGCTATCCGCCTGTTCTTCCGGTGGTGCGGAGGACTACCCAAATAATCGTGAGTCTCCTGCAGCTTAAAAGGAGGGTAGGAAAGTATGGAATAGTTACAAGTGATAACAAGAGAATCAATCGTTATTAAATATGGTGGTCATTCCGAGTTGATCGCAGCCAGCAACTTTTTGCTGCTGCTGCGATCAACTAGTACACGCCTATGGGGGAGTGTATTTTAGCTTAGCAGGGCTGCGATCGCTTGTGCAGCCCTGCTAAGCTAAAAAAAATTCAAGCAGAACTTGACTAGCCCTATACCTACTTACCCTGTGCGATGATCCCTGCGATGCTGAAGCTGCCTCTGACATCAGACATCCGCCCTCCGTTGTTCTGGACACGCCTGCGTTTTCCAATCCACTCCCTGAAACGTCTGCAAACGCTGTGGAGATGCCCAGGTCCACCTTCTTCCTGTCCATCTCCTGTCTGGCCGCCGCGACCCATTCGCACCGCAGCGATAAACCGCTGCGTGCGAACGGGTCGGAATCACCCCCTATGTCCCTTAGTTCATTAATGTCAACAAGATTTTAGAATTCCCCCACAAGAAAATTTGCTTGAGGGTTAGACATGTTTTTTTCTCTTTGCATTGTGTCTGTTAAATTCTATTTCATAAGGAAAAAATAAGTACACTGAAAGATAAATAACAATATTTGGCTGGTCTAGGCTTACTAAATGGGCTCAATTGATTGAGATGCGGATAATGATCTGTGATGATAACCTGAGGAGGCATGGAGGACAAATCTTTACAACCTGTGCATAAATATGCATCGTAAAGTATTGTGTTTAGAAATTATATTATTTAGGCATTTCTGATGTTCCTTTACGCTCTGGCATTCTATGAAACATGGAAGATAGATGAAATGTATGATCTCAGAAAAATGAAGTAGTTTAAATGTATGACAAGGGAGGCCAAATACAATAGCAGGCATTGTACTGTGTTAACATTTGTAACATGTACAATACATACAGTACTGCATGCCTTTGACTCCCCACCAGGGGCTGGCTGGAATCATTCATGCATCCACCTAAAAGGTGGTTACTAGAGATGTGCGGAGGTTACTTTTCGTGTTTTGGTTTTGGATCTGGATCCCCGCTCGTGTTTTGGATTTGGATTGGTTTTGCCAAAAACACCCTTTCGGGTTTTGGTTTTGGATCTCGATGATTTAAAAAAAACACATTAAAACAGCTAAAATCACAAACTTTGGGGGTAATTTTGATCCTATGGTATTATTAACCTCAATACCATTCATTTCCACTCATTTCCAGTCTATTCTGAACACCTCACACCTCACAATATTGTTTTTAGGCCAAAAGGTTGCACGGTGGCCAAAATGTAGTGCTCTGATTTCAACAGATTGACCACCCTTGAATCCTGGCAAAGCAAATGAAGGACTCCATCCACAAGTCCCACATACTTTGCGGAATCGCTCCATATTGGCTCATCCTTCAGTTTCTCTAGCTGCTTCTGTAAAACCCTGATGAGGGGAATGACCTGACTCAAGCTGGCAGCGTCTGAACTGACTTCACGTGTGACAAGTTCGAAGGGTTGGTGAACCTTGCACAACATGAAAACCATTCTCCACTGTGCTTGAGTCAGGTGCATTCCCCTCGTTTGCCTATATCGTAAGTGGATGTATAGGCTTGTATGGCCTTTTGCTGCTCCTCAATCCTCTGAAGCAAATAGATGGTTGAATTCTCAACATTACGTTGCTTCAGGTGATGGCAGGGCAGGTTCATGAGTGTTTTCTGGCGCACCAGTCTGCGGCATGCAGTGGCTGAATGTCAAAAGTGGCCTGCAATATTTTGGGCCACTGACAGCATCTCCTGCACACCCCTGTCATTTTTCAAATAAATTGTATGTGCAAAACATGGGACGTGCTAGAGTTTGCTCAGATGTTATGCACACACAATATTGGTGGCATTGTCCGATATCACAAATCCCCAGGTGAGTCTAAGTGGGGTAAGCCATTGTGCGATGATGTCCCTCAGTTTCCGTAAGAGGTCAGCGGTGTGCCTCTTACGGAAACCAGTGATACACAGCATAGCCTGCCTAGGAACGAGTTGGCATTTGTGAGATGCTGCTACTGGTGCCGCTGCTGTTGTTGCTGCAGGAGGCAATACATCTACCCAGTGGGCTGTCACAGTTATGTAGTCATTAGTTTGCCCTACTCTACTTGTCCACATGTCTGTGGCTAAGTGGACAGTGGGTACAACTGCATTTTTAGGACACTGAGGACACTTTTCTTAATGTCCCTGTACAGTCCGGGAATCGCTTTCCTAGTGAAGTGGAATCTAGACGGGATTTGGTACCGGGGACATAGTACGTCCATCAACTAATTCCGACTGCACTAATGGCGGATACCGGACGCACATCTAACACCAGCATAGTTGTTATGGCCTTGGTAATCTGCTTTGCAACAGGGTGACTGCTGTAGTATTTCATCTTCCTCACAAAGGACTTTCGGACAGTCAATTGCTTAGTTGAAGTAGTACAAGTGGTCTTCCGACTTTCCCTCTGGGATGATGATCAACTCCCAGCAGCAACAACAGCAGCGGCAGCAGCAGCAGTAGGCGTGCCACTCATGGATCCCCCGGAGAAATCCCAGTTAGGAGAGGACTCATCAGTCATGCCAGTGACATGGCCTACAAGACTACTGACGTTCCTGACTGAGGAGGAAATTGACGTTGAGGGAGTTGGTGGTGTGGCTTGCAGGAGCTTGAGTACAAGAGGAAGAAAGGATTTATGTGTCAGTGGACTGCTTATGCTCTTTCCCAAAGTTTCTGAACTTGACACTGACTTCTGATGAATGCGCTGCAGGTGACGTATAAGGGAGTATGGCCCTCATTCCGAGTTGTTCGCTCGCCAGCTGCTTTTAGCAGCATTGCACACGCTAGGCTGCTGCCCTCTGGAAGTGTATCTTAGCTTAGCAGAATAGCGAACGAAAGATTAGTAGAACTGCTAATAAATAATTATTTGCAGTTTCTGAGTAGCTCCAGACCTACTCACAGATTGCGATCAGCTCAGTCCATTTAGTTCCTGGTTTGGCGTCACAAACACGCCCTGCGTTCGGCCAGCCACTCCCCCGTTTCTCCAGACAATCCCGCGTTTTTCCCTGACACGCCTGCATTTTTTAGCACACTCCCGGAAAATGCTCAATTACCACCCAAAAACGCCCCTTTCCTGTCAATCATTCACCGATCAGCAGTGCGACTGAAAAGTGCTGCAGAATCCACAGCAAATTTACTAAGTTTTTAGTTAAATAACTAAGCGCATGCGCCCTGCGTGCCTTGCGCATGCGCATTTTACAACAAATCGCAGCATAGCGAAAATCGGCAACGAGCGAACAACTCGGAATGACCCCCAATGTTCCTAGGTAGTTAACGTCCTTACCCCTACTTTTTACGTATTGACAAAGGCAACACATGGCTTGACACCTGTTGTCCAGATTTGTGGTGAAATAATTCCACACCAAAGAGGTGGCTTTTTTGGTATATTGCCCAGGCATGACAATGGGCTTTCTCATCCCACGGACAACAACTGGTGCCTTATTCATACAAACCACATCACCATCAGAATCCTCATCGGCAACTTCCTCCTTAGCACCAGCTGCACCTACATTATATCCTCCTCATCCTGATGTACGTCTACAGTGACATCCTCAATCTCAATATCAGCAACTGGACTGGCGGTGCTCTTCCGTGCACTTGTAGGGGGCATGCAAATGGTGGTAGGAGCCTCCACTTTCCATACAGTCTTGGGATGGTCAGGCCTAGACATCGCAACTGCGGACACACTTGGACTCTCCTTGGGGATTTGTGATATCTCTGAACACACAGTTGTTTTTCCTGTGCTTTAACAATCTTAATTTTTTCTATTTTTCGAGAGGGAGGAGGGCTTCCATTCTGATAAGAAGCTAAGCCACCAGTCATGAACATAGGCCAAGGCCTTAGCCTTTCCTTGCCACTTCGTGTCGTGAATGGCATATTGCCAATTTTGCGTTTTTCATCAGATAATTTCTTTTTTTTCTGATTATTAATTTGTGCTTCTTGGATTGACAATGGGCATCGGCCTATGACAATGGGCATCAGCCTTAGCAGACGACGTTGATGGAATTGCATCGTCAATGTAATGACTGGTGGCAGCAGCAGCTTCAGCATTAGTACTAGTAACTGCAAGTGATTCCTGATCTTCCACTATTTTTCCCTCCAAATTTTTGTTCTCCATTTCACAGGAAAGCACCCCTTTATTATTACAGCACACAGAACAGTGCCCCTTTATTTTCACAGCACACCTGTATTCTTACAGCATACAGGACCAGTGTAATGTTATTTGAACAGCATCACCCCTATATTTTACAGCATACAGGAGCAGTGTGCTTGTAATTTTTAACAACTGCACCCCTGTATTCTTACAGCATACAGGACTAGTATAATGTTATTTGAAAAGCAGCACCCCTATATTTTACAGCATACAGGAGTAGTGTGCTTGTAATTTTAAACAACTGCACCCCTGAATTTTTACAATATATAAGGGCAGTGTAATGTTATTTGAACAGCAGCACCCTTATATTTTACAGCATACAGGAACAGTGTGCATGTAATTTTTAACAACTGCACCTCTGAATTTTTACAACATACAGGGCCAGCAGCATCCCTATATTTTACAGCATACAGTAGCAGTGTGCTTATAATTTTTAACAACTGCACCCCTGAATTTTTATAGCATACAGGGCCAGCAGCACCCCTGTATTTTATGGCATACAGGAGGACAGTGCCCCTGCACCCTCTACAACACAGTGACATCCAAGACAGCAACACCCATGTACAGCTGCAGCACCTGGCCATAACAGCACATGAAACACCAGTGATATCCAGGACAGCCAGGATAGCACCCCTAACATAGCACAGGTACACCACAGTGACTGCCGCAGCACCCTTTAGATAACACACTAACCCCACCCAACGCCACCACCCACAGAGAGACAGAGGTCTGTCTCCCTCACTCTCCAAGTTCAGAGTGAAAATGGCATTGTCGCGTGGCTATTTATATGGAATCCAAATCCCACGAGAATCCGACAGTGGGACTATTAGGTTTTGCCTCGTTCTGGTTTACAAGTCTGGCAGGAAGTTCCGAGCCGGACTCGGAGACGGGCTTAGAACGTGAAGTTCCGGGGGGTTCGGGTCTCAGGGAACCGAACCCGCTCATCCCTAGTAGTTACAGGTATAAAACACAGATTGAAAAAAACCTTTAATAAGAGAAAACTGTGTTTTCCCCAGTGAAAGGGCCTGTTCTTGCTTCACCCTGTATATTACTTGGGATACAGCTAATGATAACCACTGTTAGTAGAGCCTACAATATATAACAAGCATCAAAGAAACAGCACATACTCCCTATTCAGAAACAGTATAAAATGGTTTTATTCTTGGAAAAATGTTTTTGTTTAAGTGTTTACATTATTGTATTTTTGGACTTAAATGGTCCATGTTAATTATAAGTGTAAGATTCAACAACCGTGATTGCAGTTGGAGAAGCGACACGGCGCTGATGAGCTGCAGTGATGTTTGTACAATTACCAAGTACCCAACAAAGAATATATTTATTAATTTAAATCATTTTAATTGAAGCTTCCAAAAATACATTTATTGAAAGATTACATATGTACTTAACTAAGCACATTTCTTTTTATTTTTTTATTCTGCCTTTTCTCTCTGGTTTCTCTCATTGTGGGCAGGATGTAATGTACGAATGCTGAAAATGTGTGCAAAACCGCCATTTTCAGAGTTTATCCCTCAGTCCGATATGAATCAATCTTTGCCTAATAAAAGCCTATGGGCTTCTCTTCACATTGTGTACTGAGAGGGATTGAATTGGATCCTCCCAGTGTCCCTTGCAGTGCACATCATTCACCACATATGCAGGTGGACTCTCGAGTCATAAACCCGGAAGTCCTTGTATCATAAAGGACAGTTCTTATCGGGAGAACTGCCCTTTGAAATATTGTAAGTGCATACCTGCATTATTAGCACCGTTATGTACCAGATAAGTGGAGGGATGTATTACATCCTAAATGCAATGCATCAGGGTTTAAAGTGAGCCAGAACGGGGTGGAACTGCATTCCGCCAGTTCCACTTGTAGACAGAACGCAGTTCCGCCTCCTCCGGCTCACCTAACCCGATGTGTGCCCGGAGCCGCACAGGGAGATGCTGGGCGCCCGCTGGTAACACGTCTCTCCCGTAGTGCCGAGGAGCGCATGCCGGAAGGACTGCAGCGGTCAGGTGTGGGTGCAGGTCTTGGTGGGTATTGTTTTTTTTTTTCTTCATATGTTTGAGTGAAAGCGATGCTTCTACTAGGGGGCAAACTACAAGGGGGCTAACTACAAGGGTTTATTAATACTGGTGGGCTAAACTACTGGGTGCTAACTACAGGGGCAAACTACAAGGGGGCTATCTACAGGGGGCATTACTACCAGGGGACATTACTACTGGGGGCATTACTACTGGAGTTCTAACTACTGGGGGCAAACTACAAGGGGGCAAAACTACTGGGGTCATTACTACTGGAGTTCTAACTACTGGGGGCAAACTACAAGGGGGCAAAACTACAGGGGGCATTACTACAGAGGGCTAAACTACATGGGGCAAACTACATGAGGGCTACAGGGAGGCTAAACTACTGGGGGCATAACTACAGGGGCTAAACTACTGGGGGTATAACTACAGGGGCTAAACTACTGGAGGCATTACCACTGGGGGGCTAAACTAAAGGGGGGTAAACTACTGGGGTCATAACCGTAGGGGCATTACCACTGGGGTCTAAACTACTGGGGGCATAACTACAAATGACTGGGGGCATTACCATTAAGGCCATTACTACTGGGGCACTATTAATGAGGGCATTGTAAAGGGGGCACTTCATAAGGGGCATCACTCCTGGGGACATAATGGGCACTACCACTGGGGGTACTGCAAAGGGGCATGACTACTATGGGCTCTATGTAAGGGGCACTACCACTGTGGGCACTACCAGTACAGTGGACATTGTATAAGGAGCACTAAAACTGTGGGCATTATAAAAGGGGTGCTACTGCTGTGGGCATTATGTGTATTACGGGGTGCTACTACTGTGGGCATTATGTGTATTAGGGGTGCTACTACTGGTGGCTTTGTGTATAAGGGATACTAATGTGTGTCATAACATGAATAAGGGACACTACTATGTTGTGTAATGTGAATAATATTGTGCTACTGTGTGGCATAATTTTAATTGGGGATACTATTATGTGACCACCCTTCTTTCTTTTTGAGACCACGCCCCTCATAGGCGCGTGCAATACCTTTCTTGCATTGACGCCAGTGGGAGGGGGGGTGAGTTCCACCACTTCTCTAGGACCACTTTAATCACTGCAATGCTTGGTACATCCTTTTCTGTCTTTCTTGTTTTCCACTTTATACCTGGGTTTCTATTTCATATTACTGTTTTTTTCTAGATCTCTTTTTGAGTTTTGTGCTTTATACATTTATGGTATTTCTTTTTCCTCTATGGTATTCTTTTTTCTCTGTATGTTTTTTCAACTGCTATTTTATCTTTTTTGCCTACTGATAACAGGGCTTCCAGTGAATTAATTGGGTACTGTCAGCACAATGAGTAGGAATCCAGCAGCTCAGATAGTCAAAATCTCAGCCTAAGCAGACACATTCAAAACATCCAGTAATCTAAGGGAGCCTGTAGGACCAATACACTGCCAGTCACCTCATAACTTGGGAGCCTTTAAGACAAATGCAATCAGCTTCAGATCACATAAAGCACAAGAACAACTATGCACTGATAAGGGTCCAGTCTGGGGGGCACATGCCCATTTGTACCCTGGCCAAGCTTGCCAATGAGCCTCATTTTCAAAATCACAATAACTTGCAACCTGTATGTACAAATGGACCAGAAACCTCGTTAAATGGTGTGTTCGTATTTTGCTGTCCATAAAAAACGTACCTGTTGTGCACCACTTCAGATATAAGTAGGACAAACAGCAGCAGTTTTGCAAGGCAGAGTGATCCTTATTTTCTCACAGATGCATAAAGTGGACAACCTAAGGGTACACAATTGCGCCTGAATACGTGGTAGTATTAATTGCGTTATTGAATGACAAATAGACAATATATAAATAAAGAATATGTGTATTTATTCTATAAAAACAGAATGACAGAAGGAAAGAATAGATGAAAAAGGTATGAATAAATGAAAAAAGTAAGTCCAAAGTCCAGTGCAATAGAGTGTGGCGTCCCACCTCGTTAAATTGCACTCAATCGTCTACCACAGTGTGTGGAGGGGCATATAACAACACAGTCCCAAAAGGAGCTCACTATGTGATGTATGGGTCACGGTAAAAAAGTCTATTGCAGAGGCTGGATCCTGTTTCGAGAGGGGGTGCGATCTTCCGACAGTGCTAGCAGTGATGGGGTACCCCAAATGGCTGTGCGGGAGGGATAAGTTGCAGGAGACAGGTGATCGCTGGCTCTGGACTCGCCGCTCTCTAACTCAGTCCATGGCGGCGGAAGGTGCCCGTGTAAACAGGCGTCTGCCGCCAGCCAGATCCGAGGAGTGCGGTCGTGTCTCTGGGGGGGGAAAGTGTCACTGACTTCTAGACCCGGAGCGGGACTGTCCGCAGTGCACCTCCCCACTTACAGAGCCCTTACCTCGTTCCTCTGCGCTCGGTTCCCAACGTCCGCTGCCACCTCGCTTCCCTGTCAGTCTTGCAGCTTTTCGTCCAGTTTCTTTTTCCTGTTCCTCGCAGTCACGTGACCCGGTCCTGTTCCTCAAAGCCTCCAACGCCGTGGGTGATAAATGTATTGAGGAATATAGAGCTCCGCTGTGTTGAAAAGAATTAAAGCAGTTTGTTTGAAAAGGTGTCCTGTGCTTTCTCCTATGCGTATCGACCTTTCTGGGTCTTCCTCAGGGAGTCCTTGAGTGCCATCTTTAGTATGGGCTATTTATGCCCATACTTGCTTATGTCATTGAAAGGGGGTGCGCTTCTCGGTTTTTACTAGGGAATTGCTGTAAAACGACTATACAGACATATATACATTAGAAAAGATATGCAGGGGAAGAATGAGATAAAGGAAAATAATAATAGTAATAATAATAATAGAAATAAACAGAAAATATATATAATATGGATAAAGACCATATAGAAATGATTTTGAAACTGAATAATTAGTGAATAGTGGGAAGTGATGGCAGTTCATCTCTGGGGAAATGGTTAGTTTTGTGAACATTATCTGTTACTAAATTGGGGTTATTGACAGTCTAGTTTATGGGTTACTTGTTAATAAATGGGGTTATTGACAGTCTGTAAGTTATGGATAGAACCTTAATTAAATGAGTGGCTGAAAACTTTATTATGTGAACAAAATATGTTAATATATTATTACCCAATTAATAAGAGCTAATTGTATACGGGAAAATCATTTGTGTTTTGATACGTTTTACTACAGAAATAGATACATGTTGTGAAAATAAGATCTCCAGATTCTTATGCCTTGACCCACCAAAATATAAGCTAATGGGGTTAAATGGCTTAACAGGTATAAAACAAACCTATGTATGAGATTAATTCATGACTACTGATCTCATTTCATTATCTAGATTGAGGCCCCGTGGTTTCAGCGTTTTTAGAGTGTAAATCCACCTCAACTCTTCTTTATTGATTTGTTTAATAAAATCCCCTCCCCTCCAATTTGGTGACACTAATTTAATCCCCAAAACTTTCATCCCCGCAGGGTTCCTCTCGTGTGTTTCTTTGAAGTGATTGGACAAATTGTGTGTCTCCAATCCCTTCTTCACATTCCTGATGTGTTCAGATATTCTTGTTTTCAGTGGTCTTATAGTTCTGCCTACATACTGTAGTCGGCATGGGCATTCTATGAGGTATATCACTCCCTTGCTTTGGCAAGAGATGTGTTCTTGTATTTCAAAACTCTCTCCAGTTCTGTTAGATTCAAAGCTGATGATTTTCTTGGTACTAACTTTGTGTGTTTTACAGTAACTGCAAGAGCCGCAGTGACAAAAAACCTTGCTTAGTTTCTGTCCTGTTAAAGTAGTCTGTACCACTTCTGTCTTACTGAGATGACTATGTGATAATTTAGATTTTAAATCCGGTGCTCTTCTGTAAACTATTTTTGGCCTAGAGGACAGAGTGTCAGCTAAAAAGTTTCTGAGGAACAGGACCGGGTCACGTGACCGCGAGGAACAGGAAAGAGAAACCAGACGAAAACCGGACGAAAAGCTGCAAGACTGACAGGGAAGCGAGGTGGCAGCGGATGTTGGGAACCGAGCACAGAGGAACGAGGTAAGGGCTCTGTAAGTGGGGAGGTGCACTGCGGACAGTCCTGCTCCGGGTCTAGAAGTCAGTGACACTTTCCCCCCCCCAGAGACACGACCGCACTCCTCGGATCTGGCTGGCGGCAGACGCCTGTTTACACGGGCACCTTCCGCCGCCATGGACTGAGTTAGAGAGCGGCGAGTCCAGAGCCAGCGATCACCTGTCTCCTGCAACTTATCCCTCCCGCACAGCCATTTGGGTACCCCATCACTGCTAGCGCTGTCGGAAGATCGCACCCCCTCTCGAAACAGGATCCAGCCTCTGCAATAGACTTTTTTACCGTGACCCATACATCACATAGTGAGCTCCTTTTGGGACTGTGTTGTTATATGCCCCTCCACACACTGTGGTAGACGATTGAGTGCAATTTAACGAGGTGGGACGCCACACTCTATTGCACTGGACTTTGGACTTACTTTTTTCATTTATTCATACCTTTTTCATCTATTCTTTCCTTCTGTCATTCTGTTTTTATAGAATAAATACACATATTCTTTATTTATATATTGTCTATTTGTCATTCAATAACGCAATTAATACTACCACGTATTCAGTAGAGATGAGCGCCTGAAATTTTTCGGGTTTTGTGTTTTGGTTTTGGGTTCGGTTCCGCGGCCGTGTTTTGGGTTCGAACGCGTTTTGGCAAAACCTCACCGAATTATTTTTGTCGGATTCGGGTGTGTTTTGGATTCGGGTGTTTTTTTCAAAAAACCCTAAAAAACAGCTTAAATCATAGAATTTGGGGGTAATTTTGATCCCAAAGTATTATTAACCTCAAAAAACATAATTTACACTCATTTTCAGCCTATTCTGAACACATCACACCTCACAATATTATTTTTAGTCCTAAAATTTGCACCGAGGTCGCTGTGTGAGTAAGATAAGCGACCCTAGTGGCCGACACAAACACCGGGCCCATCTAGGAGTGGCACTGCAGTGTCACGCAGGATGTCCCTTCCAAAAAACCCTCCCCAAACAGCACATGACGCAAAGAAAAAAAGAGGCGCAATGAGGTAGCTGTGTGAGTAAGATTAGCGACCCTAGTGGCGGACACAAACACCGGGCCCATCTAGGAGTGGCACTGCAGTGTCACGCAGGATGGCCCTTCCAAAAAACCCTCCCCAAACAGCACATGACGCAAAGAAAAAAAGAGGCGCAATGAGGTAGCTGTGTGAGTAAGATTAGCGACCCTAGTGGCCGACACAAACACCGGGCCCATCTAGGAGTGGCACTGCAGTGTCACGCAGGATGGCCCTTCCAAAAAACCCTCCCCAAACAGCACATGACGCAAAGAAAAAAAGAGGCGCAATGAGGTAGCTGACTGTGTGAGTAAGATTAGCGACCCTAGTGGCCGACACAAACACCGGGCACATCTAGGAGTGGCACTGCAGTGTCACGCAGGATGTCCCTTCCAAAAAACCCTCCCCAAACAGCACATGACGCAAAGAAAAAAAGAGGCGCAATGAGGTAGCTGTGTGAGTAAGATTAGCGACCCTAGTGGCCGACACAAACACCGGGCCCATCTAGGAGTGGCACTGCAGTGTCACGCAGGATGGCCCTTCCAAAAAACCCTCCCCAATCAGCACATGATGCAAAGAAAAAGAAAAGAAAAAAGAGGTGCAAGATGGAATTATCCTTGGGCCCTCCCACCCACCCTTATGTTGTATAAACAAAACAGGACATGCACACTTTAACCAACCCATCATTTCAGTGACAGGGTCTGCCACACGACTGTGACTGATATGACGGGTTGGTTTGGACCCCCCCCAAAAAAGAAGCAATTAATCTCTCCTTGCACAAACTGGCTCTACAGAGGCAAGATGTCCACCTCATCTTCACCCTCCGATATATCACCGTGTACATCCCCCTCCTCACAGATTATCAATTCGTCCCCACTGGAATCCACCATCTCAGCTCCCTGTGTACTTTGTGGAGGCAATTGCTGCTGGTCAATGTCTCCGCGGAGGAATTGATTATAATTCATTTTAATGAACATCATCTTCTCCACATTTTCTGGATGTAACCTCGTACGCCGATTGCTGACAAGGTGAGCGGCGGCACTAAACACTCTTTCGGAGTACACACTTGTGGGAGGGCAACTTAGGTAGAATAAAGCCAGTTTGTGCAAGGGCCTCCAAATTGCCTCTTTTTCCTGCCAGTATAAGTACGGACTGTGTGACGTGCCTACTTGGATGCGGTCACTCATATAATCCTCCACCATTCTATCAATGTTGAGAGAATCATATGCAGTGACAGTAGACGACATGTCCGTAATCGTTGTCAGGTCCTTCAGCCCGGACCAGATGTCAGCATCAGCAGTCGCTCCAGACTGCCCTGCATCACCGCCAGCGGGTGGGCTCGGAATTCTGAGCCTTTTCCTCGCACCCCCAGTTGCGGGAGAATGTGAAGGAGGAGATGTTGACAGGTCGCGTTCCGCTTGACTTGACAATTTTGTCACCAGCAGGTCTTTCAACCCCAGCAGACCTGTGTCTGCCGGAAAGAGAGATCCAAGGTAGGCTTTAAATCTAGGATCGAGCACGGTGGCCAAAATGTAGTGCTCTGATTTCAACAGATTGACCACCCGTGAATCCTTGTTAAGCGAATTAAGGGCTGCATCCACAAGTCCCACATGCCTAGCGGAATCGCTCCGTGTTAGCTCCTTCTTCAATGCCTCCAGCTTCTTCTGCAAAAGCCTGATGAGGGGAATGACCTGACTCAGGCTGGCAGTGTCTGAACTGACTTCACGTGTGGCAAGTTCAAAGGGCATCAGAACCTTGCACAACGTTGAAATCATTCTCCACTGCACTTGAGACAGGTGCATTCCATCTCCTATATCGTGCTCAATTGTATAGGCTTGAATGGCCTTTTGCTGCTCCTCCAACCTCTGAAGCATATAGAGGGTTGAATTCCACCTCGTTACCACTTCTTGCTTCAGATGATGGCAGGGCAGGTTCAGTAGTTTTTGGTGGTGCTCCAGTCTTCTGTACGTGGTGCCTGTACGCCGAAAGTGTCCCGCAATTTTTCTGGCCACCGACAGCATCTCTTGCACGCCCCTGTCGTTTTTTAAAAAATTCTGCACCACCAAATTCAAGGTATGTGCAAAACATGGGACGTGCTGGAATTTGCCCATATTTAATGCACACACAATATTGCTGGCGTTGTCCGATGCCACAAATCCACAGGAGAGTCCAATTGGGGTAAGCCATTCCGCGATGATCTTCCTCAGTTGCCGTAAGAGGTTTTCAGCTGTGTGCGTATTCTGGAAAGCGGTGATACAAAGCGTAGCCTGCCTAGGAAAGAGTTGGCGTTTGCGAGATGCTGCTACTGGTGCCGCCGCTGCTGTTCTTGCGGCGGGAGTCCATACATCTACCCAGTGGGCTGTCACAGTCATATAGTCCTGACCCTGCCCTGCTCCACTTGTCCACATGTCCGTGGTTAAGTGGACATTGGGTACAACTGCATTTTTTAGGACACTGGTGAGTCTTTTTCTGACGTCCGTGTACATTCTCGGTATCGCCTGCCTAGAGAAGTGGAACCTAGATGGTATTTGGTAACGGGGGCACACTGCCTCAATAAATTGTCTAGTTCCCTGTGAACTAACGGCGGATACCGGACGCACGTCTAACACCAACATAGTTGTCAAGGACTCAGTTATCCGCTTTGCAGTAGGATGACTGCTGTGATATTTCATCTTCCTCGCAAAGGACTGTTGAACAGTCAATTGCTTACTGGAAGTAGTACAAGTGGGCTTACGACTTCCCCTCTGGGATGACCATCGACTCCCAGCGGCAACAACAGCAGCGCCAGCAGCAGTAGGCGTTACACGCAAGGATGCATCGGAGGAGTCCCAGGCAGGAAAGGACTCGTCAGACTTGCCAGTGACATGGCCTGCAGGACTATTGGCATTCCTGGGGAAGGAGGAAATTGACACTGAGGGAGTTGGTGGGGTGGTTTGCGTGAGCTTGGTTACAAGAGGAAGGGATTTACTGGTCAGTGGACTGCTTCCGCTGTCACCCAAAGTTTTTGAACTTGTCACTGACTTATTATGAATGCGCTGCAGGTGACGTATAAGGGAGGATGTTCCGAGGTGGTTAACGTCCTTACCCCTACTTATTACAGCTTGACAAAGGGAACACACGGCTTGACACCTGTTGTCCGCATTTCTGGTGAAATACCTCCACACCGAAGAGCTGATTTTTTTGGTATTTTCACCTGGCATGTCAACGGCCATATTCCTCCCACGGACAACAGGTGTCTCCCCGGGTGCCTGACTTAAACAAACCACCTCACCATCAGAATCCTCCTGGTCAATTTCCTCCCCAGCGCCAGCAACACCCATATCCTCCTCATCCTGGTGTACTTCAACACTGACATCTTCAATCTGACTATCAGGAACTGGACTGCGGGTGCTCCTTCCAGCACTTGCAGGGGGCATGCAAATAGTGGAAGGCGCATGCTCTTCACGTCCAGTGTTGGGAAGGTCAGGCATCGCAAACGACACAATTGGACTCTCCTTGTGGATTTGGGATTTCAAAGAACGCACAGTTCTTTGCGGTGCTTTTGCCAGCTTGAGTCTTTTCAGTTTTCTAGCGAGAGGCTGAGTGCTTCCATCCTCATGTGAAGCTGAACCACTAGCCATGAACATAGGCCAGGGCCTCAGCCGTTCCTTGCCACTCCGTGTGGTAAATGGCATATTGGCAAGTTTACGCTTCTCCTCCGACAATTTTATTTTAGGTTTTGGAGTCCTTTTTTTTCTGATATTTGGTGTTTTGGATTTGACATGCTCTGTACTATGACATTGGGCATCGGCCTTGGCAGACGACGTTGCTGGCATTTCATCGTCTCGGCCATGACTAGTGGCAGCAGCTTCAGCACGAGGTGGAAGTGGATCTTGATCTTTCCCTAATTTTGGAACCTCAACTTTTTTGTTCTCCATATTTTATAGGCAGAACTAAAAGGCACCTCAGGTAAACAATGGAGATGGATGGATTGGATAGTTTACTAGTATACAATTATGGACGGACTGCCACGGTTAGGTGGTATAAAAAAACCACGGTTAGGTGGTATATATTATAATAATAATACAATTATGGATGGACGGACTGCCTGCCGACTGCCGACACAGAGGTAGCCACAGCCGTGAACTACCGCACTGTACACTGGTTGATAAAGAGATAGTAGTATACTCGTAACAACTAGTATGACACTATGACGACGGTATAAAGAATGGAAAAAAAACCACGGTTAGGTGGTATATATTATAATAATAATACAATTATGGATGGACGGACTGCCTGCCGACTGCCGACACAGAGGTAGCCACAGCCGTGAACTACCGCACTGTACACTGGTTGATAAAGAGATAGTAGTATACTCGTAACAACTAGTATGACACTATGACGACGGTATAAAGAATGCAAAAAAAACCACGGTTAGGTGGTATATATTATAATAATAATACAATTATGGATGGACGGACTGCCTGCCGACTGCCGACACAGAGGTAGCCACAGCCGTGAACTACCGCACTGTACACTGGTTGATAAAGAGATAGTAGTATACTCGTAACAACTAGTATGACACTATGACGACGGTATAAAGAATGCAAAAAAAACCACGGTTAGGTGGTATATATTATAATAATAATACAATTATGGATGGACGGACTGCCTGCCGACTGCCGACACAGAGGTAGCCACAGCCGTGAACTACCGCACTGTACACTGGTTGATAAAGAGATAGTAGTATACTCGTAACAACTAGTATGACACTATGACGACGGTATAAAGAATGAAAAAAAAACCACGGTTAGGTGGTATATATTATAATAATAATACAATTATGGATGGACGGACTGCCTGCCGACTGCCGACACAGAGGTAGCCACAGCCGTGAACTACCGCACTGTACACTGGTTGATAAAGAGATAGTAGTATACTCGTAACAATTAGGATGACACTATGACGGTATAAAGAATGAAAAAAAAACCACGGTTAGGTGGTAGGTATATAATAATAAATAATACAATTCTGGTCGGACGGACTGCCTGCCGTGTGCCGACACAGAGGTAGCCACAGCCGTGAACTACCGCACTGTACACTGGTTGATAAAGAGATAGTAGTATACTCGTAACAATTAGGATGACACTATGACGGTATAAAGAATGAAAAAAAAACCACGGTTAGGTGGTAGGTATATAATAATAAATAATACAATTCTGGTCGGACGGACTGCCTGCCGTGTGCCGACACAGAGGTAGCCACAGCCGTGAACTACCGCACTGTACACTGGTTGATAAAGAGATAGTAGTATACTCGTAACAATTAGGATGACACTATGACGGTATAAAGAATGAAAAAAAAACCACGGTTAGGTGGTAGGTATATAATAATAAATAATACAATTCTGGTCGGACGGACTGCCTGCCGTGTGCCGACACAGAGGTAGCCACAGCCGTGAACTACCGCACTGTACACTGGTTGATAAAGAGATAGTAGTATACTCGTAACAATTAGGATGACACTATGACGGTATAAAGAATGAAAAAAAAAACCACGGTTAGGTGGTAGGTATATAATAATAAATAATACAATTCTGGTCGGACGGACTGCCTGCCGTGTGCCGACACAGAGGTAGCCACAGCCGTGAACTACCGCACTGTACACTGGTTGATAAAGAGATAGTAGTATACTCGTAACAATTAGGATGACACTATGACGGTATAAAGAATGAAAAAAAAACCACGGTTAGGTGGTAGGTATATAATAATAAATAATACAATTCTGGTCGGACGGACTGCCTGCCGTGTGCCGACACAGAGGTAGCCACAGCCGTGAACTACCGCACTGTACACTGGTTGATAAAGAGATAGTAGTATACTCGTAACAATTAGGATGACACTATGACGGTATAAAGAATGAAAAAAAAACCACGGTTAGGTGGTAGGTATATAATAATAAATAATACAATTCTGGTCGGACGGACTGCCTGCCGTGTGCCGACACAGAGGTAGCCACAGCCGTGAACTACCGCACTGTACACTGGTTGATAAAGAGATAGTAGTATACTCGTAACAATTAGGATGACACTATGACGGTATAAAGAATGAAAAAAAAACCACGGTTAGGTGGTAGGTATATAATAATAAATAATACAATTCTGGTCGGACTGACTGCCTGCCGTGTGCCGACACAGAGGTAGCCACAGCCGTGAACTACCGCACTGTACTGTGTCTGCTGCTAATATAGACTGGTTGATATTTAAAGAGATATTAGTAGTATACAACAATACTATACTGGTGGTCAGGCACTGGTCACCACTCCTGCAGCAAAAGTGTGCACTGTTAATTAATATAATTGTACTCCTGGCTCCTGCTAACAACCTGCAGTGCTCCCCAGTCTCCCCCACAATTAATTATAAGCTTTTAATTTATACATTGATGACTGTGCAGCACACTGGGCTGAGCTGAGTGCACACAGACTGAGTCACACTGTGTGACTGACTGTGCTGTGTATCGTTTTTTTTTTCAGGCAGAGAACGGATATAGCAGAGAGAACTGAACGGATATATTATATTAAATAAAAGTTAACTAGCAACTGCACTGGTCACTGACTGTGGTAAACTAACTCTGTCTGCGACTCTGCACAATCTCTCTCTATCTAATCTATCTATCTCTATTCTAATGGAGAGGACGCCAGACACGTCCTCTCCCTATCAATCTCAATGCACGAGTGAAAATGGCGGCGACGCGCGGCTCCTTATATAGAATCCGAGTCTCGCGATAGAATCCGAGCCTCGCGAGAATCCGACAGCGTCATGATGACGTTCGGGCGCGCTCGGGTTAACCGAGCAAGGCGGGAAGATCCGAGTCGCTCGGACCCGTGGAAAAAAAAGTGAAGTTCGTGCGGGTTCGGATTCAAAGAAACCGAACCCGCTCATCTCTAGTATTCAGGCGCAATTGTGTACCCTTACGTTGTATATCCTTAGAGGTTTTGGGTTTAACCTCCACCACAATCTTGCTGCCACAGCATTTATCCACACAAGTAGGGCGCTGGATACAATTTGTTCATAAAGTGGACAACATGTTGGTATTTTACGGTCACCACTGCCCAGGTCCCGTTGTTCAGCTCTGTTGGAAAGGGCTTCCTGACATCAGGGGTTGATTGGCCATTGGGCTCACCAAGAATATTCCTCAGTACACTGCATTGTCTCCATTTTTATTGTTATTCCATCTCTGCAGTACAGCAACTCTGCCATCCAGTGATACTGCCATGATTACATGATATGTTGTACCTCTTGTGCTGCCAATGTTGGGCCACTTCTACAGAATTTTACAGTGCCACTGTTAGTTTCCAATCCGCCCCTGGTCTCAGACACAACTACATCAAAATATGCAAAGAAGGCCGCAATTGCGTATAGTCAGGCCCTATGAGGACTGCACCCGCACCGCTGCTTCTATAAATTTCCTGGGCTGCATTTTCCATCCTAATCCACCCCTGCCTGCCACTAGCTTACCCGTGCCTATCACCTGGCCACTTGCTGGCATCAGGAGCACTGACTACTCTTTCTAGGTCAGCTAAAAAGAGAAGTGTCTCTCTGCAGTGTGCAGGGTGGAACCCACCCCTGCTTCCAGGGTTCTGGACAACCTTTTAGCACCTTGGACTGTGGCACCTGAGTTACTCTGTCACACAGGAAATAGCCTACAAACTGTCTTATAGTAACAGTACATAACAAGCAACTATTTTATTTCATATGCTATAATGGCTTATATAGTTCTTAATTTAAAAGACACTAATTTGGAATGAGTCACAAATTAGTCTTTGCATCGAAATATGTAATTACTGCATGGCATCCATTTCCGCTGCTTCGGGACTATTTGCAACCTTGCAGGTAAATGTAGTTAATTGTTATATTATCACAAGTGCACATTTGATACAATGTTTAGTTTTCAATTGCCTGTCAAAACACTATAATTACATTTTTGTTTGGAAAATTGAGCTTTTTTTCCCTTCAGGTTTCTTTTGATATTCCCATTTATCAAACCCTACTCTTTTTTCATAGTTAATTAATGTGCAATTGTAACCATGTAATTAATCATGCAGCCTTCATGATGACATATAATATCAGTGGGTAATATAGCAGCAGCTCTGCTGAAGCCGGTGCTTGAAGGTTGCTGGATAAGTGAAGCACACACAGGTCATAATTTATATGTCACCGTCAACAATTTCTGATCAAATAATGTCAGTGCTGGATACTGTTCCTGCATCTTCTTTAAAACTTTATAGCAGCTACCTAGACATTTAGTGGGTGGAAAGAGGCTCATTTTTATTGATAACATACTGAGTCACAGTGTTAGCATGTGATAGCCTTGAATACTGGGGATCATTACTATACTAGACTTGCATTAGTAGTCCGTATGCCTTGATTTATGTGCACTGTTTTCTTACCTTTTGTACATAACCTTACATTTTATTAAAAATAACTTTTTCTAAATGTTACCTGCTCTATTCATATGACCCTTATAAAGGTGTTAATTATATCATAATAGTCAAGGGGCATCAAGGTTGTGGTTGTCTAATAAGTGTAGTATTTGTGTGCTCCCTTAAGATATATGACATGATACAGCCTTTATCAAATGTATGTAAGTGGACAGCAGGGACGTGCGGTGAGGTAAATGGCTCATGGGGCACTGGCTTGTACCAGGGATGGATTTACACACAATATATGAGCCAAAGGGTACATGTGGGCATTATAAACAGGTGCAGCAGCATCAGAGTCGGCCATAGCCAATTTGATGCTCTAGGCAAGATTTTGGCTGGTGCCCCCTAGCACAGGCGCTAGTTCCACCTAGGACCCAGCACCCCTCTCCCAGCACAGTTCCGGGGCCCCATACCTGAGAGGAAGCTGGGATACAGACAGCCAGGGAACGGTGGTGCCGCCTCCTCCACTCTCAGCAGCTGCCCTTAGACCCCTCTTGCAGCTATTGCTGCCCATACTGTACACCATGCCTGTCGCACCATCTGCGTGTAAAGCTGTCATGCCAGATGACATTTTGTGGCCATCACATGACTGTCCTGGCTGTTTCCTTCTCCCTTAAAATGTGAATGTGTGTGTGTGTGTGTGTGTGTGTGTGTGTGTATATATACCATAAATTAGTGGGGCCCCCACAAGCCGTACTCTGGCCCTGCCCACAATACAGAGGTGACAGGGGCAGAACAGTGGGTACAGGAAAGAGGGGACTGGACAAAGGTGAAAGACACAGAATAAAAGTGACAGGGCCAGGGCAGAGGTGAAACAGACAGAATAAGGACAATGGGGCTAGGATAAAGGTGACAGGACCAGGAGGAACAGGGCCAGGACAGTGATGACAAGGACAGTACTGAGATGACAAGGACAGTACAGTGGGGCCAGGACAGAGTGATGTGGCCAGGATAGAGCAAAAGGGACAGGATAGATGGGCGACAGGACCAGGACAGAAATGACAAGGCCAGGACAAGGGTGACAGGGCCAGGACAGGGGTGACAGGGCCAGAACAGTGGTGATGGGGCCAGGACAGTGGCAAAGTGGCCAGGTTAGGGGTGAAGTGGCCAGGACAGAGGTAATGTGGTCAGGATAGGGGTGACGTGGCCAGGATAGGGATGACAGGGCCAGGACAGGAGTGATGTGACCAGGATAGGGGTGACAGGACCAGGATAGGTGAGACAGGGCCAGTATAGGAGTGATAGGGCCAGGATAGGGGTGACAGGGCCAGGGTAGGGGTGACAGGACCATGACAGAAATGACAGGGCCAGAACAGGGGTGACAGGGCTAGGATTGGGGTAACAGGACAAGAGCAGGGGTGACAGGACAAGGACAGTGGTGACGTGGCCAGGATATGAGTGACAGGGCAAGGACAGGAGTAACAGGACCAGGATAGGATTGACAGGGCCAGGCCAGGGGTGACAGGACCAGGATAGGGGTGACAGAGCAATTAAAGGAGTGACAGGGCCATGAAAGAACAGAGGGCATGGCAGAGATTAGTATAAAGAACAAAACAGTGGTGACAGTTACAGATAGATGTGTCTTACTGGAGTCACTGCTGCTGGCTGCTGCTGTCCCACTCCAACCTGGGGGTACCCGATGCTGCTGCTGAAGACTGGGCTGGACTGACTCTCTCAGGCTGGACGCTGAAGTGCTCCCCTCCTCAGTCAAACACTGCAGCTCCTTGCGGCTGCAGGGCACTACGGTACTAGCACACCTCTGAGCTGGGAGAGACGTCAGTAGCAGGAAATACTGCCGCCAAGAGTGGGGATTTGGAAGGGGGTGGGTGCACATCACCGCAGGCAGCGCTTCAGCTAGCGGTAGTGCTGCTGGGGCTGGAGCATGAAAGATGCAGTACGCGATTTGCACAACTGCCGCTGCCCTAGGTTGAGCCAGCTCTAGGCTTGGCATGCATGCCTCTAGGCATGCCAAATACCCTAGGCAATTGCCTAGTTTGCCTATGCCTAGGGCTGGCTCTGAGCAGTATATACTGCTGGAAATTTGCTGAGTTATGATCAGAGATGTGTGCAAAAGAGAGGCAGGGGAGTCACTGCCTCACCTGCCCTAGACTTTTTACTTGAGAGTTTTGACTATAAAAATGATTATAATAATACAAAGAAGATATTTCTAATATATTGCTCATATTTTTCATATACTTTATTTAGTCAAAACTCTGGCATAAGTGTTAGTATAACAGCAAAGGCTCTGCCTCACCCCACCGCACGTCACTGCAGGTGGGGTAGATATAACATTTGCAGAGAGAGTTAAATTTGGGTGGGTTATTTTGTTTCTGTGCAGGGTAAATACTGGCTGCTTTATTTTTACACTGCAATTTAGATTTCAGTTTGAACACACCACACCCAAATCTAACTCTCTCTGTACATGTTACATCTGCCTTCCCCTGCAATGCACATTCCAAGTTGATCGCTTGCTAGCTAGTTTTAGCAGCCGTGCAAACGCTATGCTGCCGCCCACTGGGGAGTGTATTTTAGCTTAGCAAAAGTGTGAACGCATGTGCAGCCGAGCTCTGCAAAAACAGTTTGTGCAGTTTCAGAGTAGCTCTGAACCTACTCAGCGCTTGTGATCACTTCAGCCTATTCGTGTCCGGCTTTGACGTCATACACCCGCCCAGCGAACGCCCAGCCACGCCTGCGTTTTTTCAGAAACGCCTGTGTTTTTGCAAACACTCCCTGAAAACGGTCAGTTGACACCCAGAAGTGCCCACTTCCTGTCAATCTTCTTGCGGCCGCCAGTGCAGCTGAAAACTTCACTAGAACCTGAGCACAACCACAAACAGCTTTGTACCCGTACGTCGCGTGTGCGAGGACGGGGATTGTTACCCCGAAACGTCACCATTAAAGCATGCCCTACGGGGCCCTTCACATGTAATTTTGGTCTACAAGTCTCTGAGTGCCGCCCATGTTTTAAAGGAAATATATATATATATATATATATATCTATAGGGATGGCAGCAGCAATGACAGTTGAACTCATTGGGTCCAGCAGCAGAGCTGAGATAGTTTCATTAGATGCCCCAAATCAGTGGTAGCCAACCCTGGTCCTCGAGAGCTGCCAACAGTTCACGTTTTCCTGCTCACCTAGCAGGTGCACAGGTGCAGTCACTACTAACTGACACATTTTAAAGATCCACAGTTGGATTCTGTGAGGAGACCTGGAAAACGTTAACTGTTGGTAGCTCTCGAGGACCAGGGTTGGCTACCCCTGCCCCAAACCATCATATTATTGGTGTAATGACTCCTCAGCACTAACATCTAATTTTCCACATGCATCAATGTGTAATATCAGTGGGAAGACGATGTTGGTGAAGCACGACTATCAGCAACTGCCATCGCCAACTGCTGCCCGCATGCCACATTTTAATTCTCCATGGCATAAACCCCAAGTACACAGCGATATCACTGGTATTTCTTGAGCCTCCCAAGAGAGATCACGTTTGGTCACTAGTATTTGCTGCCAGCGGGTCACCAGAGACCAGATCTCATCACACAGTCACATCTATTTTTTCTTACTCTTTTTTTTTTTTTTTTTTTACATATCTCCAGATATTGTTACCAGCTACAATGATCCAAACGGAGTTAGCACAGCTAGCTTGGAAATGACATCAGCAAGACATGGCTGAGGTCAGGCCGCCGCCAACCATCCAATCGTAGACCATCGTCAGGAAAAGGAACAGCTGGATCATCATCTGTGTGAGGAAAAGCTGGCCTATCATCAGAAAGAATGGCACCATCATTGGGAAGAGAAAGTGTGAAACCATCATTGAGAAGAGAAAGAGCTGGACCATCATCGGGAAGAGGAAGTACTGGACCATCATTAGAAAGAGGAAGAAATGAGCCCAGTTCCAGTGAAAATTGGGCAGCTGCACTAAGGGAAGGGCTCTTGAGGCTGGCAAACATCCTGAGGCCCATTCTGCCCAATATTCCCATATAGCAGATGCAGAAGGAGAGAATGTAGAGTACTGTACCATCTGCATGTCTGACATTGAAGTTGGAATGGAAATGCTGTATCATCCTGCCACCTTACCATCCATGTCCCTTGCCTGACACAATGGCTACAGATGAACATCATTTGTCCTGTGTGACACACAAGGAGCTCTTACCTGGACACTTTTACTCTTTTTCCCACGTTATCTGAAGGGCACCAAACAGAAGCAGAAGCAGAGGACCCAATCTAAACATCAAAAGTATACAACGATAAGCTATTTTTTCTTTGTTTTAAGATCAAAAATATTTATCATATTATATCCTGATGACGGGGTCACGTGCTCCGAAACGTTGAGAGCACAATAAAGCAGTGATTACTTAGGTAACACAGCCTTAGAGTGCCGCCCTTATTTCCCTGCTATTACTATTAATGGGGGGGACCGTCCATTGGAAGGCACACAAGCAAACAACTCATTGATCCAAGAAAAGACTGCAGCATTGTGGGAGTGCCGGATCATTTGGATTTCTGTATATATAAGATATAGGTTCAAACATAGGGCCTAATTAAGTAAGGATTGCAAATTCTGCTAATTAGCAGAATTTGCAATCCCTTTCTTAGCATACTGGGGGACGCCTATCGTAGGGCAAGGCTGCCCAGCATGTTGACTGCCGCCTCCCCCCCTTTCAACAAGCAGAAATTGCGATCGCAGAATTCTAACTATATGAAGTCACTTGTAATTGTCAGAGAAGTAACTTCATATAGTTACAAATCTCGGAATTGCTATACAGAAGCAAATAGCTCCATCAGTAAGGTGTCTGCTTCCAGTGTAATAGGTCATGGGTTCTAATCCTGGGTATGACACTTGTAAAATGTGTATCTATAATAAAGAGGGTGTCACTTATAAGGTGCAGGGACTAGAGGACAGGGAGTTTGCCGTGGAAGAGATAGCAGCTGCTGTCAATTAAGTTAATTGAATGGTGTCCCTGAACACACGGAACAGGAGGAGAGGTGCCCTTCTTCAGAGCAGGAGCCCGGCGGCAGCTGACTCTATTGTCTCCCAGAGTTACGCCTCTGATCTGAGTACTAATCAGTACTGAGTACTCAGCCTTAAACTCATCTTGCTAAGCTTCAGAGAATGAATTGCATACCTGCCTCTAATATGTCTTTGTTTTTAGTTATTAGACTCACAAGTATGGCAACAAACTGCATAATTAATTACTTTTTAAAAATGAAAAAACAAAAAAACAAAGGCTAGCCATCTATAGTATTAGATTAACAACAGGGCACCTGGGATGGTCACCCAGGGTTCCCCATACATTGGGGTTCCCTAGACAAAGCTATATCACCAAAATGGTGAGAACTATGGTATATGTGGACTGGGGGTTGAGTGTGCATAATGTGAACTGGGGCCACTACAGTGTGTTTAACACATTAGTGGTGCTGGGAGTATTTATTTATTAAAACATCGCCAGCATATCATATTGACAATTTTATTGATAGGAGACCCCACAATTTATTTGCAATGGGGCCAACACAAACCTTAATCTTATCCAATGCCACTATTTTAAGATTAGATGAGGGCTGAATAAGCACAAGACCATATAAGAGCCCCATTTTTTGTGATTGGTTGTTTATGACAAAGCAGTTGCTAGGTAGTTTTTCCAAGAGACGTTGGGAATTTTCCATAGGTTGTTTTCCTTGTCCATCAGTATTTGTGGGTGTAGGTTTCAGTGCATATAAAAGCTTGGGTCATGTGCTTCATACTTCCTCTTGCCATTTGGACAGCCCCTCCCACCCTCCCTCATGTTTTTCAATGATGTAAATTTTCTGTTCTGGTGTTCTCTTTTGTCGGCTATTAAAAGCCAGATAGGCGGGAAAGTTGCTACCAGCCAGCGGTCATATAGGCCTAAGTGGTCATTGTGGGGCACCCTCTTTAGGTATAGATGGCGAGTGTGTCCTTACCCTGCGGTTGGACAATCGGACGCTCCCCTAGGGGAGCATCCATATTTGCCAGAGGAAAGAGTGGTGGGTCCTGTGCAATGCGGGTTAGGCATGTAGGAGGTGGTTGTTGTGGTAGTCCCCTCCTCAGTTTCGGTGATATAATCAGATGACTGGAGCTGGCGTTTGGTAGCGCCTTATTCTTTGCCATCCTCCAACATAAAATCTAGTTTAAAGTTCCAGTCAGTCATCAATACATACCGTCTGACCTTTTAAATCTAGCTATTGGTGTCCGTGTCTTTATTTGTAGTGCTAAGCTAGCTTAAAGTTAAAGTGTAAGTGATCACAATAAAATGATGGGCGCCTTACAGGTTTTTCTTATGGCTGGACTACACACCCTAATACACAAATAATTTGTCCAAAGCCTATATTCTCTTCAATGTTTTTTTTTTAATCTGTAATAGGAACTGAAGTATCGGTGACTGAAAAAGAAAATCCTAAAAGAAGAGAAGTCATGTATTGTACTAAAATATCTGTTTGCTAAATGTCTTTATTTATATTTCTCTGTTTGCTCTCACCTTTACCTGTACTCTTTTTTTCCTTTTCCTTCCCCCTTTTTCCATGCTGTACTTTGATTTACCAGCCTTATCTTAATTTTGCTGTTTTATATGATCTATTTCTGACTGTAACTTTCCTCTATCTCTGCGGCTGTCTTTTCCCACTATCAGCCTCTTGGAGTCAGTATCAGGGCCTGGATATGAAGCAGCCTCTGCAGCTATTAAATATGAAGGATAACCCGCGCTTTAAGGTTTTATGGAGCTGCTCCTTTAAAAAAATTAATAACAGTAAAACGAAATAAGAGGAGCGCTAAATAAAATTGTACTAAATAATAATAAAAAAGTACCAAATAATAATAAAAAGTAAAAATAAATAAAAATGCAAACACCTGTGAAAAAAAGAATTGGTTAGTGAGTAATGTTTACAGCACTTTTGTGCTGATGTGAAAGTCCTGTGCGGGAGTCCCTTTATAGATGCCGGAGCTGCGGTCCGTACTGCGGCTGCAGTGGGGAAACCTATCTATCTTTCTTTCCCTAGTGCTGCCTACCTTCAGTCATGTCCAGACTTTGGTTCTTTTCTTGTGGATCGCGTCCTGCCGACGTCATCCCGCCTGCGCCAAATGGGTGTGGAGACGAGAGTGCGTGTACCAGCATCGGGACCAGCCGGCAGGACGCGATCCACAAGAAAAGAACCAAAGTCTGGACGTGACTGAAGGTAGGAAGCACTAGGGAAAGAAAGATAGATAGGTTTCCCCACTGCAGCCGCAGTACGGACCGCAGCTCCGGCATCTATAAAGGGACTCCCACACAGGACTTTCACATCAGCACAAAAGTGCTGTAAACATTACTCACTAACCAATTCTTTTTTTCACAGGTGTGTGCATTTTTTATTTATTTTTAGTTTTTATTATTATTTGGTACTTTTTTATTATTATTTAGTACAATTTTATTTAGCGCTCCTCTTATTTCGTTTTACAGCCTCTGCAGCTATGGCAAAGCCTGGATGGACCTTGAATGAAGAGGAGTTGCTACATTTGATGACACCCAGTGTGGCATTAATGTAGTCTATGCCTGTGTGAAGGTGTACATGCTTGTGAGACTGGGAGTGGTCTCACTGTGCAAAGCCATGCCCAACTGAGTGATTATTTGAGCCCATTCTGAGCAGCCCCAGCCTCTCTCGTGGCACTCTTGTCATGCTGGGCAGCCCCTAGCCTTCCTCCCAAGACCCCACACAAGAAAATAATGTGGACACTGTACGTTGACACTATCCAAGGGGTGACACCAACATACCAGAGCAGCTCTGCTATTTTGGTGCAAACCCTCAGATGGTGTCACCCAGTGCAGACCACACACCCCTAGTGATGTAACTGCTTGTGAGCAGTGCATGCACAATACGGGCAGCGGTGGATCTGTCCTGTTCTCCTGATCGTATTGCAGCTGTCACTGCCCTAGTGGCGTTGGTTGGAGTTTTGATGCCACTGCTTTCTGGTTTTGCCTTTTCTTTCTCTTTCTGGTATCAATAGCTCTTACCCTATTTTTTACACCCAGCTGCATTAGTACATAGCGCCCCCATGTTAGTCAATGGTTGCTTCTTCTTAACAAGCCAAGTCATCTCTTGTTATTTTAGATGTGTTAGTTCAACCTGGTGTTAATATGTGTGACTTGCGGTGTTCCTTACTGACCATGCTGGTAAGCGGTGCAGGCTTTCACTTCATTCGTGACTTTGACAGTGCTTTGGCATGAGCCTTTTTAAATTAGAGTGAGGCAGGAGGGAGCATGGTTGATGCATATGGGCAGGTCTCCAGGTACTAAGTACCAGTATTGCCAGGTCTTGAAACACTGCCTTTCCTTGTTAGGTTGTTTTCTGGGTGAGTTTCGCACTCACTTATTTCTTATAGAAGCCGCTACTTTAGCAGCTTCCATTGGTCTTTCTGATACAGAGACTCAGTATCTGGTTTAGTGGCATTTAATTGTGTTTGTTAGCTATATTTCTCTGTAGCTAACTGGAGGCTTAATTACTTACATACTGTAGGGGTCCATTTGGAATGTCCCCCTCCCCCAGGGTCTAATCGGCATAACAATTAAATAGGTAATTCATTTAATTTAATACTACCCCTTGGTTATTTTTTTATTTACCTCTGTTTTACCACCTACCTCCCCATCTATGTCTTTGTGCTGAATGATTGAGGCTGATTTAGTTGCTCTTGTTTTATTTTTCCTTGTGGTTCTGACTTACCGGTATGTTATATATCATTTCAGGTGGGTTTCTGGGCTTCCAAATTTGCCATGGCTAATGATTGTATTTCATTCCCATAGACTGATGGGGTTTTCGTAGCATGTGTTGCCATTCATTGTAAGATAAGGTGATGCAGTCTTTAGTAGCACTTCATGTTCTGAAACTACATTTTGGGGGCAGTTATATATGCTATACATTTTGTCACTGAGGCTTGGCCCTCCTGTAAGAGTTTGCGGCTGGATATGGTGCTGAGGCATGTTTGGTGAGGTGTTAGGTCTGGAACAAGGTTGGATGTTGCCTGGAAACAGAAAATGCAGTAGCATAGTAATTTATTTTTGTGTAGTGAAACGTGATTTCATTCATAAGGCTGCCCAAACATATTGGTCCGATAGGTCATCTGTTGGTATGACCAGTTTTGATGGTATTTCAGTGTATAGGAGATTTAGTATGTGTTATGTATGGTAGTTGTTGGTCAGATTAGGCTATGGTATTATAGAATGGTAATCCGGTTCTTAAAGTTAAGCATTAGGCTTATTGGGTGCATTCTACATTGTAGGCCAGTTGTATTGTGCATGAAATGGCTATACTATCTGAACAGGTGGGTGTTATGGTAAGTGGGGAGATGAATACCAATATTTGGCTTTGTATGCATGCTTGTCGTTCTCTCTGTCCTTTAGTGCTGCTACCAATTTGAATGATTATTTGTCAATAAAATTTGACATAATTGTAATGCCAGCAATGTCGTCTGTGTTTTATTTATATATAAATCATTTAAAATTGTGAGGTTACTCATTGTGACATTTTAGATGCAACACCACAAATATACTGTTAGTGAATTTATTTGTATGAAATGAGTCTCTAGCATTGTCCATGAGCACCCTGTCACATTCATGCTGACTCTGCAGCTACGAAGTTTGATATCCATCTGCCCAACCTCAATTGCCTACTAGCTATTGGTAGATTTTATTATCTTTTTCTCACTGAGCTTACTTACTTTGAGCACATTATTTCCAGCATTTTCTTATACCCCTTTCTACTGACTTACTGCCCAAGAACGCAAAACATCCTGGGATTTTTGTCAGTGGAAACGGCATCACTCGTGTCCAGTCACCCGTGAATCCTTCCCGAGTAACTAGCAGGGTTTTACACAGGAAGGACCCAGGTGAGCCGCAGTGTAAACTGGTAACCCGATTTATCAAATCCAGTGGCTGTTTACAGCATGGGGCGAGCCGCATTCTAGAGCATAGAGATGATGTCATCTCCAAGCGCCAGCACTGCTCTTGTATGCAGTGTGAATGGTGCGGATCCAAGAATAACCCTGATCAGCGCCGTGGTGGAAAAGGGGTCTGTCTCGCGTCTGACCCGGTTTTGAAATGCGTTCCAAATCCCAGGTCAGACCCAGGACCTTGGTGGAAAAGGGGTATAAGTCAAATTAATTTATTTACTTTAAGCTTGTATTGAAAAACTGTGCACTATGGCCCTCATTCCGAGTTGTTCGCTCGCTAACTACTTTTAGCAGAAATGCAAACACAAAGCCGCCACCCTCTGGGAGTGTATCTTAGCATAGCAGAATTGCTAACGAAAGATTAGCAATTCTGCTGTTAAGTATTTCTTTGCAGTTTCTGAGTAGCTCCAGACTTACTCCTAGATTGCGATCACCTCAGTCCGTTTAGTTCCTGGTTTGACGTCACAAACACGCCCAGCGTCCGGCCAGCCACTCCCCCGTTTCTCCAGCCACTTCTGCGTTTTCTGCTGGTACGTCTGCATTTTTTAGCACACTCCCGGAAAACGCTCAGTTACCACCCAGAAACACCCACTTCCTGTCAATCATTCTCCAATCAACAGAGCGACTGTTCGCCCGTGAGTAAAATAGCATAGTTTTGTGTAAAATTGTTTAGCATACACATGCGCAGAACTGCCGGATTTTAGCCTATTAGCAATTCTGCTAAAAATAGCAACGAGCTAACAACTCGGAATTACCACCTGTGTCAGAACCTCTCTACAGTATCTACTACATGGGTAGGCATTTTTATCTTGTGAAAATCAGGATAACCACTTTCATTTATGGCAGTACCATTTTAACATTTTTAAACTAAAAACATTTCCGTAGTTTAAATAAAATCAAGCATTAAATCTTCGTACATTAAATTAATACAAGCAAGCATCTGCACGACACTGTCTAACTTCAGAAAAATATTTATTATTAATTGATATATCAAAGAACCAAAAAGGTGATGCTTTCCCTTTGAGGATATTGACATTTACAGAAGCCATTAGATTGGTTAGCTGTCTCAAAGTTCAATTCTACTATAACCTAAACCAAATAAAATGCCGTAAGGAAAAAAAAAATCTTTAGATATGTTTACATCTGTATGTGGATGGATGGTAATATCTATTTTAAAAAAAAAGGACAAATATTTAGCGGGACAACCACTTCTTAGTAATTTGATAGCAGGTAAGTCATGATATAACTTAAGGTCTATTTTTCTAGAAACATCTCAACAACCTTTTGCTGAGATCAGTGGAATGTATCTGTGTAGAATTAGACTAGCACTGGGCACTGCCTATGATACAAAGGTTAAACTGACCTTTAACTGTACTCTGTGCTAAATGATGATAAAGTCCAGGAGTGCTTTGCAAATGATGAGCATTTGGTGCAGTAGAAACTGCAATATTATTGGTGATGTTTAAATATCAAATAATCAGATGCCACATTCTATGGAACTGAACTCTGCCCATCCTCAAAGTATGTAACACAGAGATGTATAAACCCCCTTAAGTACAGTATTTTAGATGTTGAAAATGGCATATGAAGACATAGGGGGTGCGCCAACCATTTCTCTGGCAGTGCACCTATTGGCCCCCAACACTGCAGATCTTTCTCTGCACTACATAGAGGTATGCTGGAAAATCAGTGATGTTGATATGGCGTAATAACGGAATACATATGATTTACCAGCGGACGGGATGCTGGCTGTCCATATCCTGACAGCGGCATCCGGGATCCTGACAGCTGGCAAATTGAACGGATGCCGTAATAACTAGTGTAGATGTACGCAGCTAACTGAATTGTCCCAATAGGATAAGATAGATGCACAAGGGACTTCAATTCACATACTGTATTAGTCTAATCACAGTCTAAAGTCAGTTCAATATTAGTCTTACAACAAAATGGATTGTCCTGTGGTCAACACTACAGTAACTGTTCTTACATTTATCAGATTGCAACAATCTCAACATAAGTGAACTGTAACCTGTTAACACTACTTTGCTTGCTCAGTAAGATAAAGCAATTGCAAACCATCCTATCAACATACTGTACATGTAGACTGAGTCATTTGGCTTGCTCACCACACAACCACTGGTAACCCAATGACCACAGACGCGTAAAGATTGTGGTCGCTGGCTGACGAGATTTACAAGCATGCACAATATAAAAAAGGGCCATTTCCAACTGGATTCTGAGGGGATTGATATATATTATTGCCTTACACATTATATGCTGTTTTATATAAAATAACAACAATGTCCTCCTTGCTCTTCCCATTTGTGGTCAGTATCACAAATCCAATCAAGTGATAACAGTTTCAAATGACCTGACATGGAAGTTTATTTTGTTGACATGGTCACAATATCAACATTGACCACATCATCATTCATTATGTTGATACTGATGTAATGTTCACACGATTAGAATGTCAACCAAAAGTCCCTGGTGGTCGAGCGGTAATTTACCTGGTATGGCAGTCAGCTGATGAGGACTTCTGGCTGTGAGTATCAGTAATCCCTATCCCTCTGCCTATGCCTAAACTTAACTTGCTCTCTCGTTACCTAACCATCCCCCTATGCCAAAGATTAACCTCCCCTCCCATAGCCTAACCCTCCCTCTAGTACCTAACCATAACTTCCCCTCCCATAGCCTAACCCTAACCCTCCAGTGCATAACTTTAACCTCCCTCCCGTAGCCTAACCCTCCCTCTAGTGCTTAACCGTACCTCCCCTCCCATAGCCTAACCTTCCCTCTAGTGTCTAAACTTAACGTCACCTCCCATAGCCTAACCCTCCCTCTAGTGCCTACCCTCCTCTCCCACAGTCTAACCCTCCCTCTATTGCCTATCCCTAACCGTCCCTCTAGTGCCTAGCTTAACCTCAGCTCCCACAGCCTTACCCTATCTCTAGTGCCTAACCTTAACCCTCCCTCTTGTGCCTAACCCTAACCTCCCATCCCATAGCCTAACCCTCTCTCTAGTGCCTAACTTTAGCCTCCCCTCCCATAGCCTAATCCTTCCTCTAGTGCCTAATCTTAACCTCCCATACCATAGCCTAACCCTCCCTTTAGTGCCTAAACTTAACCTCCCCTCCCATAGCTTAACCCTTCAGTGCCTAACCTTAACCTCCCATCCCATAGCCTAACCCTCCCTCTAGTGCCTAACCTTAACCTCCCCTCCCATAGCCTAACACTAACCCTCCCTCTAGTGCCTAACTTAACCTCCCCTCCCACAGCCTAACCCTCCCTCTAGTGCCTAACTTAACCTCCCTTCCCAAAGCCTAACCATACCTCTAGTACCTAACCTTAACCCCCCTCCCGTCACCTAACCCTCCCTCTAGTGCCTAACCCTAACCTCCCCTCCCATAGCCTAACCCTTTCTATAGTGTCTAACCTTAAGCTCCCCTCCCGTAGCCTACCTCTCCCTCTAGAGCCTAACCTTAACCTCCCCTCCCATAGCCTAACCCTCCAGTGCCTAACCTTAACCTCCCCTCCCATAGCTTAACCCTCCCTCTAGTGCCTAACCTTAACCTCCCCTCTCGTAGCCTAACCATAACCCTCCCTCTAGTGCCTAACTTAACCTCCCCTCGCACAGCCTAACCCTCCCTCTAGTGCCTATCCTTAACTTCCTCTCCCGTCACCTAACCCTCCCTCTAGTGCCTAAACTTAACGTCCCCTCCCATAGCATAACCCTAAATCTCCAGTTCCTAACCATAACCTCCTCTCCCGTAGCCTAAGCCTTACCCTTCAATGACAGTTTGTGCACAATGTCAACATTTTAAAATTGCCATTGTGAACATGTCGACCTCCTGAAGGGGCGACATTTTCAATGTTGACATTTTAACACCATAGATGTCAAGATTGTATTGACATTATAAATGTCGACATTGTAAATAACAACATGATGACTTAAAAATGTCAGACTCAGGAGTCTGTTGCAAGATAACCATGTTACAATGGATGAAAGATTATATTACCTGAAATCAAGCACGGTTCTAAAAATGTTCAATTTGTTTCTAATGTAACTCAGACAAAAAAAAAAGTATTATTAAACTGTATTCACTGTGTACAGTTTCCAAAGCAATTCATTTTGTGTATGAACTGGTAGACCTAACAAAGGGGTATTGTCTTCTGTATGTCATCTGAGATGTTGATGTTGATATTAATGGCAGTACAGATAGATGGCTTATGTACTGCACGTAATCCTTTACACAGAAAACCATCATAACATAAATATGCAGTAAACCTCATTAAAGAAAAATGTGATCTGTTTCTTTGATGTGTATTATTATTATTATTATGATGATGATGATGATGATGATGACGACGACGACGACTACTACTACTACTACTACTACTACTACTACTACTGCTTATTTTTAACATTTATTTATGTGGCTCCAGCATAGAGAAGCATTTACAAATTAGAGCAAACAAAATCATAAATTAAGAGAGTTGAAATAGTTACAAATGCCCTGCTCTTTACTCAGAGTTTGATAAATGAGTTTAACTTTAACATATTACATACTGATCAAGCTAGACTGCAAAGGGAAATGGATTTATATGATCCACTCACAAAGCAAATGTTTTTTAGGAGTAGGATGGTTGTTTCAGCACAGAAGTGACAGAAAATAAACTGTTTATGAAGTTTATAGGGTTATATTGTACATAACTGAAGTTACTCAAAACACGTTATACTGTAGGCTAAAGGTGCGTGAAATGTGGTCAGTGTAGCTAGCCAAGAACCCAGCCCCCCCCCACACACACACACACACACACACACACACACACACACACACACACACACACACACACACTTTGCCAAACACCAGTAAAATGGACAGCATTCTAAAAATAAAATACAAATTCTTAGTTACACACACTCAGCCAGGTCACATAATTTCTGTGTACATGGGTAGTAATTGGGAAGAATATTATATGTAGGTTAAGAGAGTTTTTTGAGAACTTGATAAGCTGGGCTAAAGGTGAGTTTTGAGGGGATCCGGTCAGGATCCAGGCGGACGGAATCCTGGCAGTCAAAATGCCGATGCTGGCATCCCAACAAGGTACACAACACTGGACATGCCTCGGAATGCTGGAGACGGCATCCCGGCAAGGTGGGGTTTACAGTGGTGAGAGGTGACACTAACCAACACAGATGGCGGAAGATCTGGGGATAGATGAATAATGATAATTTTATTTATATAGTGCTCCTTCTCCAATAGGACTAAAAGGCGCTTTATGTGAGTGTCATTCACATAGAGGTGATACTGAAAACCACAAGAGCACTTTATGAGATAACTATGAGAAAAGGTAATCATTAAAATATATACTGCCCATATTTTAGTGGATGGCTTGTTAAGTGTTGATACTGTAGTTAATAATATACATGCACTAAAGAACAGATCACAGAACCAGGTTGCAGTACACATTTAAAGTTTCAGTGCCAGGGCCGTAACTAGATGTGTGCAAGAGGGGCCTCGCACACAGGGCAGAGCCCTGGGGAGCGCACAGTCACGGCCCTGTTTATCACTGTACGGAGCATCAGAGCTCAGTACAGCCGCAGCCCGCCCCAGCACAGCAAGCTGCCTCAGCTTCACTGTATGGACTCCGTACAGTGGAGCTGAGGCTTGCGGCTGGGGCATGTTGGCGGGTCCTCCCCGCTCCCATGCTCTGTAGTACTATGAAGCATGGGAGCGGGGAGGACCCGCCAACATGCCCCAGCCACAAGCCTCAGCTCCACTGTACAGAGCTTCAGAGCGGGGAGGACCCGCCAACATGCCCCAACCACAGGCGCTGCTCAGCTCCATTGCCCAGCCGCAGCCCGCCCCAGCACAGCACAGCAGCACCAGCCAGTGTCAAAGAGGACAGCGGGGAGAGATGATAAGTGTCTGTCTGTCTCTCTCTCTATCGACACTGTCTGCCATAATGTGTAAACAGGGGGACTGGCTGCCGTAATGTGTAAAAAGGGGACGCTGTCTGCCGTAATGTGTAAAAAGGGGGACGCTGTCTGCCGTAATGTGTAAAAAGGGGACGCTGTCTGCCGTAATGTGTAAAAAGGGGGACGCTGTCTGCCGTAATGTGTAAAAAGGGGACGCTGTCTGCCGTAATGTGTAAAAAGGGGGACGCTGTCTGCCGTAATGTGTAAAAAGGGGGACGCTGTCTGCCGTAATGTGTAAAAAGGGGACGCTGTCTGCCGTAATGTGTAAAAAGGGGGATGCTGTCTGCCGTAATGTGTAAAAAGGGGACGCTGTCTGCCGTAATGTGTAAAAAGGGGGCGCTGTCTGCCGTAATGTGTAAAAGGGGCTCTACCTGATATAGTGCGCTATTATGCTTTGTAATTTGAATAATGGAGACTTCTGTGCACCGTAGTATGAATTGGTATTGTTTTGTGGCCACACCCTTTCCCCATGAAGCCACCCCCCTCCAATTTTTTGCGTTTGCCTACGGCGTGCACTGCCCATATTTTACATAAGGGGGGGGCACCAATGCCGTTTCTTGCACACAGCGCTAAAATGCCTAGTTACGGCACTGTTCAGTGCAACACATTACGTTTTTAGTGAGAACTTTGTTACCATCATCTGTTTCTGCAATAAACCATTTTTATTACTAAAAATAAAGTACAGTTTTAAAATCATTTATATACACTGAAGACCAAACAACATTAAACAAACATGAAAACTGAGTGGCTAATTAGGCATTTGTCAATGTATGGTATGCCATTCAAATTTTATATTCGAATAATAAAAATATAAAATCTCAATGCAAAATAAATAAATAAACATTTTAATAGAGATGAGCGGGTTCGGTTTCTCTGAATCCGAACCCGCCAGAACTTCATGTTTTTTTTCACGGGTCCGAGCGACTCGGATCTTCCCGCCTTGCTCGGTTAACCCGAGCGCGCCCGAACGTCATCATGACGCTGTCGGATTCTCGCGAGGCTCGGATTCTATCGCGAGACTCGGATTCTATATAAGGAGCCGCGCGTCGCCGCCATTTTCACACGTGCATTGAGATTGATAGGGAGAGGACGTGGCTGGCGTCCTCTCCATTTAGATTATAAGAGACTGAGAGAGATTTACTGGAGCTGACTAGTAGGAGTACTGTTACTGTAGAAGTGTAGAGACTGAGTGGAGAGAGTTTACTAGTGAGGACAGTGCAGTTTACTTTATAATCCGTTCTCTGCCTGAAAAAAGCGATACACAGCACACAGTGACTCAGTCACATACCATATCTGTGTGCACTGCTCAGGCTCAGGCCAGTGTGCTGCATCATCTATTATCTATATATAATATTATATATATCTGTCTGACTGCTCAGCTCACACAGCTTATAATTGTGGGGGAGACTGGGGAGCACTACTGCAGTGCCAGTTATAGGTTATAGCAGGAGCCAGGAGTACATAATATATTATATAGTGAGTGACCACCAGACACACAGTGCAGTTTATTTAATATATCCGTTCTCTGCCTGAAAAAAGCGATACACACAGTGACTCAGTCAGTCACATACCATAGCTGTGTGCACTGCTCAGGCTCAGGCCAGTGTGCTGCATCATCTATATATATTATATATCTGTCTGACTGCTCAGCTCACACAGCTTATAATTGTGGGGGAGACTGGGGAGCACTACTGCAGTGCCAGTTATAGGTTATAGCAGGAGCCAGGAGTACATAATATTATATTAAAATTAAACAGTGCACACTTTTGCTGCAGGAGTGCCACTGCCAGTGTGACTAGTGACCAGTGACCTGACCACCAGTATATATAATATTAGTAGTATACTATCTCTTTATCAACCAGTCTATATTAGCAGCAGACACAGTACAGTGCGGTAGTTCACGGCTGTGGCTACCTCTGTGTCGGCACTCGGCAGCCCGTCCATAATTGTATATACCACCTAACCGTGGTTTTTTTTTCTTTCTTTATAGTCATACTAGTTACGAGTATACTATCTCTTTATCAACCAGTCTATATTAGCAGCAGACACAGTACAGTGCGGTAGTTCACGGCTGTGGCTACCTCTGTGTCGGCACTCGGCAGCCCGTCCATAATTGTATATACCACCTAACCGTGGTTTTTTTTTCTTTCTTTATACATACATACTAGTTACGAGTATACTATCTCTTTATCAACCAGTCTATATATTAGCAGCAGACACAGTACAGTGCGGTAGTTCACGGCTGTGGCTACCTCTGTGTCGGCACTCGGCAGCCCGTCCATAATTGTATACTAGTATCCAATCCATCCATCTCCATTGTTTACCTGAGGTGCCTTTTAGTTGTGCCTATTAAAATATGGAGAACAAAAATGTTGAGGTTCCAAAATTAGGGAAAGATCAAGATCCACTTCCACCTCGTGCTGAAGCTGCTGCCACTAGTCATGGCCGAGACGATGAAATGCCAGCAACGTCGTCTGCCAAGGCCGATGCCCAATGTCATAGTACAGAGCATGTCAAATCCAAAACACCAAATATCAGTAAAAAAAGGACTCCAAAACCTAAAATAAAATTGTCGGAGGAGAAGCGTAAACTTGCCAATATGCCATTTACCACACGGAGTGGCAAGGAACGGCTGAGGCCCTGGCCTATGTTCATGGCTAGTGGTTCAGCTTCACATGAGGATGGAAGCACTCAGCCTCTCGCTAGAAAAATGAAAAGACTCAAGCTGGCAAAAGCAGCACAGCAAAGAACTGTGCATTCTTCGAAATCCCAAATCCACAAGGAGAGTCCAATTGTGTCGGTTGCGATGCCTGACCTTCCCAACACTGGACGTGAAGAGCATGCGCCTTCCACCATTTGCACGCCCCCTGCAAGTGCTGGAAGGAGCACCCGCAGTCCAGTTCCTGATAGTCAGATTGAAGATGTCAGTGTTGAAGTACACCAGGATGAGGAGGATATGGGTGTTGCTGGCGCTGGGGAGGAAATTGACCAGGAGGATTCTGATGGTGAGGTGGTTTGTTTAAGTCAGGCACCCGGGGAGACACCTGTTGTCCGTGGGAGGAATATGGCCGTTGACATGCCAGGTGAAAATACCAAAAAAATCAGCTCTTCGGTGTGGAGGTATTTCACCAGAAATGCGGACAACAGGTGTCAAGCCGTGTGTTCCCTTTGTCAAGCTGTAATAAGTAGGGGTAAGGACGTTAACCACCTCGGAACATCCTCCCTTATACGTCACCTGCAGCGCATTCATAATAAGTCAGTGACAAGTTCAAAAACTTTGGGTGACAGCGGAAGCAGTCCACTGACCAGTAAATCCCTTCCTCTTGTAACCAAGCTCACGCAAACCACCCCACCAACTCCCTCAGTGTCAATTTCCTCCTTCCCCAGGAATGCCAATAGTCCTGCAGGCCATGTCACTGGCAATTCTGACGAGTCCTCTCCTGCCTGGGATTCCTCCGATGCATCCTTGCGTGTAACGCCTACTGCTGCTGGCGCTGCTGTTGTTGCCGCTGGGAGTCGATGGTCATCCCAGAGGGGAAGTCGTAAGCCCACTTGTACTACTTCCAGTAAGCAATTGACTGTTCAACAGTCCTTTGCGAGGAAGATGAAATATCACAGCAGTCATCCTACTGCAAAGCGGATAACTGAGGCCTTGACAACTATGTTGGTGTTAGACGTGCGTCCGGTATCCGCCGTTAGTTCACAGGGAACTAGACAATTTATTGAGGCAGTGTGCCCCCGTTACCAAATACCATCTAGGTTCCACTTCTCTAGGCAGGCGATACCGAGAATGTACACGGACGTCAGAAAAAGACTCACCAGTGTCCTTAAAAATGCAGTTGTACCCAATGTCCACTTAACCACGGACATGTGGACAAGTGGAGCAGGGCAGGGTCAGGACTATATGACTGTGACAGCCCACTGGGTAGATGTATGGACTCCCGCCGCAAGAACAGCAGCGGCGGCACCAGTAGCAGCATCTCGCAAACGCCAACTCTTTCCTAGGCAGGCTACGCTTTGTATCACCGCTTTCCAGAATACGCACACAGCTGAAAACCTCTTACGGCAACTGAGGAAGATCATCGCGGAATGGCTTACCCCAATTGGACTCTCCTGTGGATTTGTGGCATCGGACAACGCCAGCAATATTGTGTGTGCATTAAATATGGGCAAATTCCAGCACGTCCCATGTTTTGCACATACCTTGAATTTGGTGGTGCAGAATTTTTTAAAAAACGACAGGGGCGTGCAAGAGATGCTGTCGGTGGCCAGAAAAATTGCGGGACACTTTCGGCGTACAGGCACCACGTACAGAAGACTGGAGCACCACCAAAAACTACTGAACCTGCCCTGCCATCATCTGAAGCAAGAAGTGGTAACGAGGTGGAATTCAACCCTCTATATGCTTCAGAGGTTGGAGGAGCAGCAAAAGGCCATTCAAGCCTATACAATTGAGCACGATATAGGAGGTGGAATGCACCTGTCTCAAGTGCAGTGGAGAATGATTTCAACGTTGTGCAAGGTTCTGATGCCCTTTGAACTTGCCACACGTGAAGTCAGTTCAGACACTGCCAGCCTGAGACAGGTCATTCCCCTCATCAGGCTTTTGCAGAAGAAGCTGGAGGCATTGAAGAAGGAGCTAAAAGGGAGCGATTCCGCTAGGCATGTGGGACTTGTGGATGCAGCCCTTAATTCGCTTAACAAGGATTCACGGGTGGTCAATCTGTTGAAATCAGAGCACTACATTTTGGCCACCGTGCTCGATCCTAGATTTAAAGCCTACCTTGGATCTCTCTTTCCGGCAGACACAAGTCTGCTGGGGTTGAAAGACCTGCTGGTGACAAAATTGTCAAGTCAAGCGGAACGCGACCTGTCAACATCTCCTCCTTCACATTCTCCCGCAACTGGGGGTGCGAGGAAAAGGCTCAGAATTCCGAGCCCACCCGCTGGCGGTGATGCAGGGCAGTCTGGAGCGACTGCTGATGCTGACATCTGGTCCGGACTGAAGGACCTGACAACGATTACGGACATGTCGTCTACTGTCACTGCATATGATTCTCTCAACATTGATAGAATGGTGGAGGATTATATGAGTGACCGCATCCAAGTAGGCACGTCACACAGTCCGTACTTATACTGGCAGGAAAAAGAGGCAATTTGGAGGCCCTTGCACAAACTGGCTTTATTCTACCTAAGTTGCCCTCCCACAAGTGTGTACTCCGAAAGAGTGTTTAGTGCCGCCGCTCACCTTGTCAGCAATCGGCGTACGAGGTTACATCCAGAAAATGTGGAGAAGATGATGTTCATTAAAATGAATTATAATCAATTCCTCCGCGGAGACATTGACCAGCAGCAATTGCCTCCACAAAGTACACAGGGAGCTGAGATGGTGGATTCCAGTGGGGACGAATTGATAATCTGTGAGGAGGGGGATGTACACGGTGATATATCGGAGGGTGAAGATGAGGTGGACATCTTGCCTCTGTAGAGCCAGTTTGTGCAAGGAGAGATTAATTGCTTCTTTTTTGGGGGGGGTCCAAACCAACCCGTCATATCAGTCACAGTCGTGTGCTAGACCCTGTCACTGAAATGATGGGTTGGTTAAAGTGTGCATGTCCTGTTTTGTTTATACAACATAAGGGTGGGTGGGAGGGCCCAAGGACAATTCCATCTTGCACCTCTTTTTTCTTTTCTTTTTCTTTGCATCATGTGCTGATTGGGGAGGTTTTTTTGGAAGGGCCATCCTGCGTGACACTGCAGTGCCACTCCTAGATGGGCCCGGTGTTTGTGTCGGCCACTAGGGTCGCTAATCTTACTCACACAGTCAGCTACCTCATTGCGCCTCTTTTTTTCTTTGCGTCATGTGCTGTTTGGGGAGGGTTTTTTGGAAGGGACATCCTGCGTGACACTGCAGTGCCACTCCTAGATGGGCCCGGTGTTTGTGTCGGCCACTAGGGTCGCTAATCTTACTCACACAGCTACCTCATTGCGCCTCTTTTTTTCTTTGCGTCATGTGCTGTTTGGGGAGGGTTTTTTGGAAGGGACATCCTGCGTGACACTGCAGTGCCACTCCTAGATGGGCCCGGTGTTTGTGTCGGCCACTAGGGTCGCTAATCTTACTCACACAGCTACCTCATTGCACCTCTTTTTTTCTTTGCGTCATGTGCTGTTTGGGGAGGGTTTTTTGGAAGGGCCATCCTGCGTGACACTGCAGTGCCACTCCTAGATGGGCCCGGTGTTTGTGTCGGCCACTAGGGTCGCTAATCTTACTCACACAGCTACCTCATTGCGCCTCTTTTTTTCTTTGCGTCATGTGCTGTTTGGGGAGGGTTTTTTGGAAGGGACATCCTGCGTGACACTGCAGTGCCACTCCTAGATGGGCCCGGTGTTTGTGTCGGCCACTAGGGTCGCTTATCTTACTCACACAGCGACCTCGGTGCAAATTTTAGGACTAAAAATAATATTGTGAGGTGTGAGGTATTCAGAATAGACTGAAAATTAGTGTAAATTATGGTTTTTGAGGTTAATAATACTTTGGGATCAAAATGACCCCCAAATTCTATGATTTAAGCTGTTTTTTAGTGTTTTTTGAAAAAAACACCCGAATCCAAAACACACCCGAATCCGACAAAAATAATTCGGTGAGGTTTTGCCAAAACGCGTTCGAACCCAAAACACGGCCGCGGAACCGAACCCAAAACCAAAACACAAAACCCGAAAAATTTCAGGCGCTCATCTCTACATTTTAACAATTTGGATTTATATCCATAACTGAGTGAAGTCATCTGCGTCAATGTCTAATATACTATACAACAGAAAGTAGCACAAAATATGAAAAATAGTAATCATATTAATACACAAGGTCTTATGGAGTATGAGATCTATGTATGAAATTAAATGCATGAAATAAGTCTGTATAAAGAAACTATGTGCATTAACAAACTGAAAAACAAAGTTATGTAAAATAATGGGCTGCAGTTATAAAGCCTCGTATGTGAGTTGGTGTATGTTAACAAATTGGCACTAGACCAGACACAATGTTATGGTTAGGTCAATAGGAAGTAAGTAAGGACAAAAAGTCCAAGTTGAAGAATGTTTTTCCTGGGTACTATTTTGATAAACTGCCTGATCAAACTCTATTTTGGGGATATGCCAGAGTGTAAAATGTTCTTTAGCTTTCTGTGGTTGTGATTAAAAAGTCATGCACCCGATAAGGAAACCTACGTGGAAAGAATACTCAGCCAGAACATAAATAAGTCAATATAGAAAAACAACAGGAAATAACCTAAGTGAAGAATATTGGCCTAATAATAATACTAATAATAAATAAATAAATATATATATATATATATAATGTATTCAAAAGTAATTATTAAAGTGCATTTACAGATTAATTTGTTTTATCTATCAATATGTAAATTATTACACATTAATCTAAAACAATCCAGTATTTATTTTTCCTTTCAAATATTTTTTAGCCAAATTACAGTACTTTAAAAACACAAATATACGGTAGCTTATAATAATAATAATAATAATATAAGATTATAAAATAAAAGTTTGTATTTACATATAAATTATGTTTTAATGCAATTATATAATATAAACACTAAGTTAGGTAAAATAAACAAAAGTCTAGAGGGGGGTTTCCAAATGCAATCCACAATCTTCCACTCTGAAGAACATTGGAGCAAGTTCGGGAGTCTGGGGAAGTGGTAGAAGAACCTAGTATTACCCTGGACATTAATGTACACATTGGTCTTTTTATATACTGGATAGTGTATGGAATACAGTATTAATAATTAACACTATAGATGGTCTATAGTATAGGCTGTACATATTTAACTAATATAAATAAAATAAGTGGCTAAGTAAATATTTTAAATATCCCATAATTAATTAATAAATAAATAAATACACTTAAGGCCCGTACACATGCGACATCGTCTAATGTTTCCCCCTCCCGGGCCGGCCGGTCGGCGGCCGCCTGTACACACTGAGCGATATGACCGCTCATATCACTCAGTGACGTCACGCCTCCGCCAGCCCTGCATGAAGGTCGTGGACGACAGTCCACATCCTTCATGAATGCCCTACCAACAGCGACGATCGTTGCCGACCCGCGGGGACGCGCATCAGTCGTCGCTGGCGGCATACACACTTGACGATAAAATGAGCGACGTTACTCGAGGAGGGGGAAAGTGAGCGACGTCGCTCATTTTATCGTTAAGTGTGTATGGACCTTAACATAATAGAATCAGTAGGAGACAGAACTACATTTTGTAAGCACATTCTTCCACCTAATGTAAGGCTTCTTTTTCTTCTTCCTGGCAGCTACTCTTTGATCCAGTGCACTGATTGAGGGTTCAGATCCACACACACAGCAAACTTGGTAGAATCAAATCTAAATCTCTCTGTACTTGTTACATCTGCCCCACATGCAATGCAACGTGGTTTTGCCCAATTGCTTACTTTTTTGGTTTGCTAACAACTTGGAATAACCCCTTAAACTTACTAACGGTGCATTTTTGTGTTACACACCAAATGTTACTGTTGAATTTAGAATATATATCTTAAACCACTAACAGTAAAACACAGACAATGCTGGCATTTAAAGTTTGGTCAAACTTTTACTGACAAACAATAAACGTAAAATTATTAATTTGAAATGGTGACACCACAAAACAACAGACAGGACAACCAAACATGCACACACAGAACCAAACATTGGTGGTCAACTCTCCATTCCACATCCCACCCATTCAGATGGTGTAACCATTTCCTGTTCATGAAAATTGACTCACAACGCATCCCTATGCAAGGAGAGAGCACCCACTAAGCCTAAAACTAAAACACAACTAAACTACCATTCATACCACCAAGCACAACAACAAACAAAGCACCCACAACAAGGGGGAAAGGGTGGGAAAGTCAAAACAAAGAAGGTAGGTAGTGCCACACATCACTATAATCACCAAAAAACTCCTCCCTAACTTGTCTACTATTGGCTGCTTCCACTAAGAACCCTACCTTAAAGGGGAAACTACCAGCATCACTCAAAATCCCTTGTGGTTTAATTTCTCTCATGTTTAAACTGCCAGCCTTCAGGAGAACTTCTAAGGAGAAGGTGTAAGCACTGGAGCACTTTATGCAATGCAAGCAAGGACAGTATGTCAGCCATTATCTCTAGGCTCTCTTTGTTATTCCTGTTAATTACAGTTTATATGATATATAAATTGTTTATCATCTTAAAGAAACATTTGTTGTTGGGTTTGTGTGTCTGTGTCTTGGTTGTAACAATTCTAAAGAAACAAATCTTAGACAGTATTCTTATGTGAATTATATTGTAGATTATGTGACTTTTGAACTCAGGATTATTCCTTAGGAAATCTTGTCTTAGAAGTCAACAGTTTTCCAGCTCTAGACATTAAGCCAACAGTTAGTGCACAAATAGCTTTAAATAAACAACTAAAATTATCCAGACAACCAAACAGTCAAACAATTCTCTGATTAATCATTTAAAAGCCCTTAAGTTACATGACTGGAGTGCAGCACACCATATCATTCAAATAAACTCTAAAGCATCAAACCCTACATTTTCAACCTTTGAAGAAGTCAGAAAGCAAACATTGCACAATGGCTTTTAGTGGTCTTGACCTGTTCAAAAAGTTGAAAGTACAGTACATTATGAACTTATAGTACAGTTGTAGTTAAGAACAATAATGCATACTGTATGCTTTAAATAGCTGTGGATTGTTCATCTAGTAGTTATAATCTAGAGAAGTAAAATCTAAAACAAGCAGGAACTGAATATGGTTTCCCATAGCAATGCTTTTTATGTAGTTATATAGAATGCATAAATAAATACATTCTATTGCTTTTTTTTTTTTTTTTTTTCAAATGTTGTATTTAAAACATCAGATATCATTTATCAGTATTTATGGTTTAATTTAATTATACTGTACCCAGTACCTATAGATATGCTTACATTTACTTCCTATTCCCTTATGGTAAATTATGGTTCTATATTAGCTTGATATCTAGGAACTAATTAATGCAGAGGGAATGAATTAGTGAGTATATAAACAGAAATAGTAGGAAATTGTTATTGCTATAAATAATATTATATTTTATCATATGGCATCACAAAGTGTATGTTGCTCCATGCAGGGAAAATGACAATAAAACACCCAAATAATACAATATATGCAAACAAACAAACAAAATTCGGACAATTGTCTATACAACTAAGGGGGCAATTTAAATCTTGGGTTAACACACTGAATACATAAATGCAAGTTACATGACCCACTGCAGAATTACTGTACCTCTTAGCCCACATACAGTAAAGGAGCCTCATACACTTAGTGCATATCTAACATTGCCGGAACTCTGCCACTAATATCCTTTTTCCACTGCTACAATAACCCGGATCGCTTCTCAGTGTAAAAGGGTCCCGGAAAAATTACCCGGGAATCCAACCTGGGTCCTGTTAAAAGCATAGGCTGAGCCAGATCACCGGCACTTGGAGATGATGAAATCTCCAAGTGCTGGCAGAACACCTACCTCTAATACCCTAACCCAATCCCCTAAACTAACCCTAATACTCTATCCATTAAACACACCCTAACCCAAATAGTCTAATCCAATCCTAATAACTAATCCTAATACACTAAGCCTAATACTCTAACCCCTAGCCCTAATACTGTAGCCCTAAAAGGCAGACTGGATGGGCCATATAGTTCTTATCTGCCATCAAAGTTTATGTTTCTATGTTTTTAATTTACTGTGTGCTAATTGATCCCCTGGGGCTATCCAATTAACCCTGAAGTGCAGCCCTCAGACTTCACTTAGCCCATATTTCTTTCAGCACTGAGCAGGCCTGAAAAGAAATATGCAATAAATTTCCAGTTTTTGAATTCGCGGTACCCATTAACACATAGGTCCGGGAAGTTATCCAGGAGACAACGTGTTAATGCTCCAAAACAGATAATTTAATGGGTGAGAAAATGAGCTGTAATTGAATAGTCCCAGGCGTTAAAGTTAAAAGGCTAACCCCATTTTTCACATTAGTAAGCAGTGAGGACTATAACAGATAGTAGCTTTCAACATGGCTTGTAGAATATAGAGGTTATGGATACTCCTGCACACCTGTCTGTGGGAGGTAATACTAGTGCATGCAAAGTCTTTGTGCTTGTCAGCCAATCACTCCTCATGTAGATACCAATGCATTTCGAGTGACAAACTCTTTGTCAAGGCAGTGAAGAATGTAGAGTTTTTCACATGAAATGCGTTGAAGGCTGCAGGGGGTGTGATTGGCTGACAAGCACAAGGACTTTGCATGCCCTTTATTACATCCCACAGAAGGGTGTTCAGGAGTATCCACAGCCCAGTGACGTGTGATGGGGTGAGGCAGACCATTTCCTGTCATACTAACATTTGTGCCAGAGTTTTTACTGTATAAAGTATATGAAAAATACAAAGAATATGTTTGAAATATCTTCTTTGCATTATTCAAATATTTTTCATATACAAAACTGTGGAATAAAAGTCTGGCAGGTGAGCCTATCTTTTACACACATCTCTGATCAAAACTCACAAAATTTCCAGAAGTTTATACTGCTACACCTGTATATACCCCTTGGTTCATATATTGTGTGTAAATCTGGCTCTGGTGCTAGCCAGTGCCTCCTGAGCCATTTAGCTCATTGCATGTCCCTGCTGCAGCCTCTATATACTACAAACCGTGTTGAAAGCTATTATCTGGTACAGCCCCCACTGCTTACTAATTCAGACGATGTTTTATTCTATTATCTATTTTATACACATGGAGTGTATTGCAGAGGCGTCACCGGGTGTGTTGACACCCGGTGCGCAGCCCTGATGTATTGTATCTTGTGTAATAAATAGTCTTGTGTTTACAGGAGAAGTTCAGGAATAATTCACCTCAGGCATTCCAGTGTTAATGTTTGGAATACAGTCTGTTTGAAATGGATTGATGGAATTCTAGATTATCAAATAAAATTTCTGAACAAATCATACTAACAAGTTATGTGCAATTACATTTGTTCACTTAATATCTATCTATCTATCTATCTATCTATCTATCTATCTATCTATCTATCTATCTATCTACCTACCTACCTATCTATCTATCTATCTATCTATCTATCTATCTATCTATCTATCTATCTATCTATCTATCTATCTATCTATCTATCCAGATGTGTCCTCATACATTTAGCCTCAATATGCCATGCAGTGTGAGATGCCTGGCATGAGTGAGCTGACAGGTCCCGTGCAACTCTGCTAGCATCAAGCATCTCTTTTTTGTCGAATAGGATGCGCCATAAGACTCTGCTGATTCATTTAATATTATTTGTGTCACTTGTGTATCTGTGTGTCACTGAGTCTGTATATAGGGGTCATTCCGACCCAATCGCACGCTGCAGTTTTTTGCAGCCGTGCGATCAGGTCTCAACAGCGCATGCATGCGGGCCGCAATGCGCAGGCACATTGCTGCCCGGTGACGGCCGCCACCTGGCAGCGACGAAAAGAACGAAGAAAGCATTTGCAGCAGGTGAATGCAAGAAGATTGACAGGAAGAGATTGGCTGGGGGTGTCAACTTCACCGTTTCCTGGGAGTGTCCGTCCGAACGCAGGCGTGCCCGGCCGTTTCCAAGGAGGGATCCTGACGTCACCTCCAGGCCGGATCGTCGCAGCAGCTGAGTAAGTCCTGAGCTGTGCAGAGACTTCACAAACTTTTGTTTGTGCAGCTCTCTGCACAAGCGATCGCTCCCCTGCACAGCGTTTACCCCCTCCCCTGTGGGCAGCGATTACCTGGTCCCAGCAGTGCAAAAATCCGCCTGCGTGCGACCAGGTCAGAATGACCCCAATGGAGCACAAGGGAACTTGTATTGGAAAGAAGCTGTGGCTGCTGCATTGTAGCACTTTGTATACAGATTCAGAGACTCAGTCACACACAGATTTACAAGCGTCGTCAGCACAGTCTATTGGTGCATCCTAGTCACGTCGTGTTGTAACTAAGATGCATTTTGGACAAAAAAGACGCCTGACCTGGCGTGCCAAGAGGAGCTGTTTGGCGCGACTGCAGCAAAGATGTATGAGGACACATCTGTACATGATAAAGTACAACAAGAAGCTAAAGTTAACAAGCTTAAGTAGTAGTGGTTATATTTCCTTTTTGAATTGCATACCTTATATCAAGCCACAAAGACTGTGTTAAAAACACTGATTGAAACAGCACATAACAGCCACATATAATTTTAATTGTGTATTATGAGCCTCACTGAGCTTCAGCCATTGCTGGAATGATCTTTACTAACACATAACAGGCGGAGAAATATCCTTCCATAGCTCTTCATTCAGATTACAAGGATGTGCTGCAGCTCCAATATTGTGATTCCCTTTGCTGTTACGTGAAGTTGTTACAAAATAACACCAAGAAGCCTCAATCCTGTCTTTTAATATATCATGCAAATAACAGAAAAGTAATCTGCCTAGAAAAGAAGAGGTTTGACTTAATATACAACATAATGATCAATTTACAAAAGAAGAATGTGTAGACAGTGAAAATGAAGTGGTAAAAAAAGATACAGCACAATGTCCTTTTATCTCTTTTAAAACATTTTGGCTATCTTTATTTTTTCTTGGTCTTGTGGTCCTTAGAAGGCTGTCCAGAAAGGACATTAAACAGAAGGAACTGTAACGATACTACCTGCTGAACACAGAATATTGGATGGTTTTGCTGAGTACAGTAAGTAGGTCAAATGCTGTACTGAGCTACTACAGTGGATTTGGTCTAGGATGGGAAAGGAAGTTTGAAAAAATGTAATATAAATAAAAACCTCACATTATATATTGGTGTCACTGTAGCACTAGAGTTATTGCTGCAGCCCCATCCCTGATGCTGTGTATCACTACGGTTATCTCACTTTTGCATGTCATCATGAGATCAGATTAATATGCTTGCTCCGAGCTTCCCTTTTTCTACATTCGCAAATGGGTTTTGTGGACGGAGTAATGATTAAACTGCTCCAGTAAAAGCAATATAAGCTACAGCAGAGTTTATTTTATTTCTATACCTGATTAGCCCTAATGCTCCAAGTTTGTGAAATGAATGAAGATTTCCATTATCATGGATTGTTCTTGTTCTCAAAGGGCTGTACTGTTTAGAGTGTACTTCACTTACTTTTATCATTAATAACAACCACTCAGCATAAAACCTAGAACATACAGAAGTACTGATACAAGATATTGAATTGTGGTTCCCATTCCTATCTCAGGTAACACCTAAGCCAGGCTTCAGTAGACTAAGGTTTTCCCACTGTTGTAGAGAAAGTAGACCCAGCATTTCCTGTATGCCTTTAAAGGTTTCCTACCTTCAACTTAACTTATTTTTAAATCAGCCCACCCAACTTTTCAGATTTTGTCAGGACAGTCCCAATTAGAGCTGATCAGTGGCGGCACTACTGTACCATTGTTGCAGCAGGTGCATTGCACCGTGGACCCTGAGCATTAAGGGGCCCAATGCAGCCCAGACCAGCAATGAGTTATTCCCTTGCCCCCCTAGACCATTTTCAAGCAATGCCAGATCAAGGGCCCAGTGCAGAGAGCAGGGTGGGCCCACCTGCCTGAGGAACCTTGTGTTTGCCGGACTGATAGAGAAGTCCTACCACCTATCAGCGTAGATTATCACAGCTACATACTGCCTTTAATTAACAGACAGCTGTACATTTTTTCTGATTTACTGCAGTCTGTGAAATAAAGGCAGCTCACAACCGATGTAACTGCCACTGTCAGAGTCTGCCTGACCGAGTGCCAAACTGAGTGAAGCACAAGTGTGCTTGTACCCTTATCACCCACTGTATGCTTATCACCCACTGTCTCTCCCTGTCACCCACTGCTTCCCTTGTCACCCTCTGCCTCCACCTGCCCTCCGCTGTTACACTTTCCCATCCGTTGCTTCCATGCCCCTTTTCCGATTCAAAACTCCTTAATATTGTGAGGCGTACTTACATTGTTTGAGATATAATATAAAATGTTAGCTACTAAATCATAATAGCCTCCTTATAGATTCTTACAAATCTTGGAATTGTGTATTTTACAGTGGCTACAACTAATTGTGTAAGATGATAGGCTATGTTTCAGCGACATTTGGAGTGATTCCAGTTACGATCTAAACTATCTTTTACACAGGAAATAGGGCTGAAAAGCGCACAGTCATTTCCCTCAGCCCTCAATTATTTAGGAAAAATGTTCTTGTGGTTATTTTATGAACTTTCATGCAATTTATTTTCCATTAATCATCTAATTTCTACAATACAATCACTAGAGAGGAATGAACTAAAGCATCTAACACCATACTTGCCTACTTTTGAAAAAGCATTTCAGGAAGAGTGTGAAAGTAACACCTATCAGCGCGGACGTGTACTGCTACATCTCAGAGGCGTGTCATGAAAATGACTTACTTCCAAATCTACAGTAAATGAGACCCAAAGTTAGTAAGATCTACTTGTTGAAGAAAAGACAATGATATTTTGCAGGATTTGTTCATGTTTTGTGTTTCAGGGATCATTGGGGCAGATGTATTAAGCCTGGAGATGGCATAAGGAAGTGATAAACCAGTGATATGTGCAAGGTGATAAACGCACCAGCCAATCAGTTCCTAACTGTTAATTTACATATTGGAACTGATTGGCTAGTGTGTTTATCACCTTGCACATATCACTGGTTTATCACTTCCTTATGCCTTCTCCAGGTTAATACATCTGCCCCATTGTGCCTTATAACCAATGCAGGGAAATGGCACTGATGATCCCATTTAAATGTATAGAACTCTAATTTATTTTTCCCCCAAGAATGTTACAGCTGGATAATGGTGGTAAGGCGCAAAAAGGGAGATTGCTGGACTATTCAGGGAGTCAGGGAGATTGCTACTTTTTCAGGGAGTCTCCTGAAGAATGACGGAGGGTAGGCAACTATGTCTAACACATACTGTATGCAGTAAGAGGAATGTACATACTGTACACCAACAAATAGCTGCACATGAAATGTGATAGTGAATCATTCCCATAGGTGTATATTTATTGACAAGTAATTACCATGCCACAGCATTGCAGGACATTAACGTGCCCTGGGCTGGTAAGAAAAATACACGAAATAAAGTAAAAAAATCTCATGTCGACCTTTTTCCACGTCGATCTTGTTAATGTCAACCTAATGACCATGTCCACCTAATGCATGTCGACCAATAGTGGTCGACCTAATGACTGTCGACCTAAGTGTGGTCGACCTAATGACCCATATCCCTTAAACTTTGGTGCCCTAGTCGTGCCTAGTAATAGTGTTGAGTACTAATTCCAATTGGCAACATTATCTAATAAAGATCTATCACTTTATGGGGTATATTCAATAAGAGTCGGGTTCATTCCGACATGCAGTTGTCGGAATGGACCCGACAACCCCTGTTAAAAAGAGCGGCCAATTCTGACTGTCGGATTTGGCCGCTCCCGTTGTCATGGCCTGCTGCTGCTGTCAGCGGCGCCTGGGGGAGGGAGCTGTTTGCGGCGCCGGGAGGAGATGTAGGTGGCCCGCCGGGGGAAGGTTGCGACAGCCAGCTGGGGGGAGGTCGCTGCACCCATGGCGTTAGGAGGCGTAGGCGGCCAAACCGGGGGAGAGGGTGGGGAGGCAGCACGCCGGGAAGAAGATGAGGGCAGCTCACCGGGAGGTGTTGGGCACAGACCACCGGGAGGAATTAAAAGGCTGCCAGACGGTGGAGACGGAGCGCATAGGGAGGAGAGGAGGAGATGGGGGGAGCAGCGGCTGCAGCAGCGGAGGCTCACGGCAGCGTCCACCCGACTCCAGCAAGCGGGACCTCATTTCCTGGAACTGGTTGGATGCTGCCGCTGGGTCCCTGCTCTCCCCGCTGCTCCTTCGTCTCCTGCTCTCAACTCACTCATCTCAATCCGACTTTTGTTAAAGTCGGATTGAGATTGTCGGAAACGGGGCTAAAACCTGTCGGGCGTGCATTCCGACAGCATTCCGACAAGTCGGATTCCCAACTTGTCGGAATAAACAGGGCCGTAATGAATAGGTCGGAACCCCTTCTGGCCTAAAACTGTCGGAAGCTGCCGTCTTTCCGACAAGACGGCAGCTTCCGACAGTTATTGAATAGACCCCTATGTCTAGAGTCAAGCACTGATTTTGAGTTGAGTTTTCAGGAAATATTTAAAGATGTTAAGGTTAGGATTGAGCGAAAAAAGAAATGACAGAAGCAGCAAATACAAGTCTTATAATCAATAGCTGGAAATGGTACAAAAAAAAAAGAGTGGAAAGACAAGATCCTTGCAGGATGGGATACTGTAACAGGTGAGAGAGACAAGGCACATAAGTAAAAAGAATGTCACTGATAGCTTAGTAAGTAACAATCTATCTGTAAATAGAATCTTAGTAAAAACAGCTGTCCAATATAAGGACTGACTCGGAGATTTAGCTGTTTTGCTTTTAAACGGAATGGAGCAGAAAGAGATTGGTAATGGGTCATCAAGTCTTTACAGTAATCAATGTGGGACAGATGTGTTATTTAAGTTGAGGCACAGTGTTGTGAGAATGCAGTGAGATACAGGAATAACACTACAAGTAATAATAATTATCATTTTCAGTGGTAGTGCTCAAGTGCTAAGAACAGCATTCATCCTAAAATAGCATTTGGGCATTGATTTTTCCATTATATATATATAGCCGCAATTAGCTATTTTAAGCAGCTGTTTTACAATTTATGATGCCCACATGTCGGATATGTACAGGGCGCTATGGTTCAGTTGGTGGGATATATTTGCAGTGTAAGTGTGACATTGCGTTACCAGTGCTTTTGTGATTTCCTGTGAATTGATTGATGGGTGGGGTCTGTGATGTGCCTCTGCTATAAAGGTGCTTCAGGGTTTGGTGTGTGTTAGGGGCTGCTGGGTATGAACCTGATGTGAATTTGTCTGTCTTGAAAAAGGCTCAGACGGAGCCGAAACGTCGACATCTTTTGCTGACATGCTGTTGTCTGTCTCTATGTGAGATACACCTGTGAGGTATAATAAATTTTCTACTATCAAGGACGTGGTGAGTGCCTGTACTTTTCCTGGATATATTTTGGACTACTTGAGAGCCCTTTACGGAGCACCGCCCATGTTGTAAACTGCAGCAGTGAGTGTGGACATAATGGATATATTGGGGAATGGTCTGTGTATCAAATCATTCCTTTAGTCTGACACCCGCCTCTTTTTGATGCTTATATAATACTTTTTTGTGGACTTTTATGTTCCCTACAGCCCTCATGCCCTTCTTTTCACTAACAAATGGTGATTTTTAACTGATTTTTATAATTTTTGTGATAAACATCTGTGAACTCTTGTGTCTGTACCTGGTCCAAGTTTTGTGTATGTAATTATTGTAATCTAATAGCGCTGTTTAATTTTGGGTCAGTATGTCAAATGACCCTAATCAATTTGTTGATGAAGTCACTTTTCAATTAGCACATAGCACTTTCTTATCTTTGACTGATGATGTCGCTGAAAAGGTGCTTTTCGATCATATGGAATTTGCTAAACTGCCTGATGAGACACCATTAGACCTGTTCCATAAAATATTGAGGTTAAGGAAGCGTGAGGTTGATCTCACTTTACATGGCCAATTCCTCTCGGATTACTATAGGAACAAGAAAATCCCAAGAGGATTTCGTGTAAACAATGTACCCACCATTGGTCGCAATAGTCCTACATTTTGCACCAAATGGTGTGGTGTGCTAAATAAATGTTCATTGGATCTCATCCTCCTGATTATTGAGGAGGTTGGGGTCAAACTGAAACAAGTGGGAGAGGACTTGGCCGTATTTAATTCCACCTACTTGCCCACATTAGTTGTTGATACTGCCGACAAGTGGGTTGATCGCTTGACTGAGCAGATCAACACATATCAGCAGGAACTTATCACGTTCAAGCAGAAGAAACTGGTCACTGTCAACACTGATTACACCAATAACCAAGTATATAGGTGGTTGAGGGGCGAGTCTAAGGGCTACGCAGGCCGGAGACCACGTTTACAGACCAGAGGTAGATATCAAGGTCCCTTGGATAACTCCTCATCTCAGTCTAACTCTGAAAGTGAGGGGATTGACAACAGACCTCCTTTTGGTGCTTTTTTAGGGAGGAGCGCCCGGATCGATACCAACCCCAACAGAAACATAGAACGAGGTTTCCCTCACGGAGGGGCAGTTATAAAGCGAAGAGGGCGCCCAAGGAAATACCAATAGACACTGTTTTCAATTTGTCTAAATATATGCTCTCACCTGTGGAAATGGATATACTAGCGTTAGGTCTTTCATTTGTTCTCACTGTCCCACACAATAAATTTGGGTGGGCTGTAGACCATTATAAATTTGGGAGAAAGCTTAGGCTGCGTGAGGTTTTTTTCCAATGAGACCAATGAGGTGGGCCATGTCACTGGTCTCACCAGACCTAGTGTATTTGATCCTCAGTCGACAAACCCGAGTATACGCACATTTCTCAGGCTAACTGATAGGGAGATGTATGCCGGCGTTACACCACCACGGTACAGCAACCTTTCTTCAGCACAAAGGGCTGCGCTAAAAAAATTGACCAATAATGATCAGATTGTGATACGGCAAGCGGATAAGGGCGGTGCCGTGGTGGTGCAGACTGGTGTAAATACAATGCTGAAGTACTTAGACAGTTGTCAGATTCTAAGGTTTATTCGAAATGTAGAGGTAGTCCAATGTTACATATTAAAAAACTGGTTGATACCACCATCAACTGGGCTTTGGTGTGTGGATGGTTGGACCAAAAAATAGCAAGCTATTTGACAGTAGATAATCCAATATGTCCAATCATCTACACACTATCGAAGATACACAAATCCATGATCGACCCTCCTGGTCGGCCGATCATATCGGCAATGAGTTCTGTTCTACAACCATTGGCAATTTTTATTGATTCATTTCTCCAACCATTGGTGACGATGATGCCCAGTTACATTAGAGATACTTTGGATCTTCTTGAAAGGATAGGTTCTCTTGGTACAATACCTGACGATGCGTGGTTAATTACTATGGACATCCAGTCCTTATATACAGTTATTCCGCATACAGAGGGTTTAGTGGCCATGCGTGAGGCATTGATTGCAGGTCCACACGAGGGCCCGCCCACTGAATTTCTAATTGAACTTGCGGGCTTAGTACTGAGACAGAACCACTTCTCATATGGTAAGGACTTTTATGTCCAATGTAGTGGTACCGCGATGGGGTCAAATTTGGCCCCAGCATACGCGAATTTATACATGCACAAATATGAATCTAATAACATCATGCCAAGGATCGGGTCCAAGTGTTTATTTTTTGTTCGTTACATTGATGACGTTTTCATTATTTGGCTAGGGACCGACACAGAGTTCTATGGGATGATTGCTTATCTTCATAGTCTAGACAGCACTATCCGTTTTACATATCACATCGACCGTGATAAAGTTAACTTTTTAGATGTGTCACTTTACCGACACAATGGAAAACTTGCCTCGACCCTCTACAGAAAGGAGACTGTTAGAAACACGCTTTTACATGCCTCCAGTCACCACCCTGTACATTTAAAAGAGAGCTTACCCATTTCACAGTTTATGCGGGTGTTGCGCAATAATACCACAGAGGAAGACACAGAGACACAGAGTAAGGCGATGGCAGACAGATTCCAAGAACGTGGCTACACGATAAAAACCATTGAAAGATGTCTTGGCAAAGCAAGGTACAGGCACTCCCACAACAATAACAGTCGACAAGACAAGAGAGTTGCTAATAGAATGATCTTTACGTCTACATACGACGTGGCTTCATCACATTCTGAAAAAGTGCTACGCAAGCACTGGCCGATTATAGCCACTGATCCAGTCTTTAAGGGGTTAAGCCAGCAGCCACCGCTCTGTGCCTACAGACGTGGAAAAACCTACGACAATTACTAATGCGTCCGACTTTGCAACCATCTGCAACCAGTAACACCTGGCTAAAAGATACTAAGAAAGGTTGCTACCGGTGCCCTAATTGCACCACATGCAGATCACTGATGGCTGGCCCAAGTTTTACACATCCACACAGTGGCCAACAAATTAAGATATGCCATCGGCTGCACTGTACTATGGACCATGTAATTTACATTATTATCTGCCCCTGTGGCTACTATTATGTTGGTATGACAACAAGAAACTTTCGTGATAGGATGGCCAATCACCATACATCAATTCGAGCTGTGCTGGTCTCCAAGGTGTCGGATAAACCAGTATCTCAACACTTTGCATCAAGAGGACATTCGATATCAAGTATGAAGTGTATGTTTATCGACCATGTACCAAAACCTCCACGAGGGGGTGACTGGGAAAGGCTATTGAGGCAACGAGAGGTCAAATGGATCTATGAGTTAGACACTCTAGCACCACGAGGGCTGAATGAAGCGAATCCGTTTAATATTTTTCTCGGATAGGGCTGTGTCTAGACTTTCATATATATATATATATATATGTTTTTTTAAAAACATATATGTTTTCAAACATATATGATTATTATATCTATATTCTTGTTTATATGTTTGATTTTGTTTTCTTTTGTTTTATTATGTTGTCTTTTATGTTGGTGACCTCCTTGGGACACCTAGTAGCAGAGGTTATACCACACACCCTATATAGATTCCATTGTGTCCTGGGGTATGTGCATCCATGTATCTTGTGGCATTCAGTATCCTTGATCTGTACATTTTCTTGTTTTTTCCTTATCTCTATTGAATTAATGGTTGCTTTTTTATGCTTAGGGGACTGTATGCCTACTGCCTTGTGTTATTGTGGGTGACTACCAATATCTGTTGTCCACCCTATAGGGATACATGGCCATTTTAATTGGTAGAGTGGCTGTGGCATAATCAACTAGCATGTGTTTCTTTTGTTATATATGCTTTAAGATCATATGTATTGTTTCCCTACCCAGGATTCTATGGAATTTATACCCACCCTAAAACATCATATATTTTGTCTGCCAGGTCCGATATATACTGTATATGACACCATCTATTGTTTACTATGTTAGACTTTCACTTGTTATTGCGGTAACCTAGCAACGGCTAACCGTGCGCTTCCTGATCATGCGGTGGTGTGACGTTCCGTCAGGTGTGTACCGCACACCGCAGTGATCAGTGCAGCTGGTGTGGTTGCCTGGCGACGGCTGGCAGCCGTCCCATACAGCTCCTGCTTCCGGTCACGTGGGTGCGTTCCAAATGATGTGGAACGCACGCCATTTCCGGTATCGCAGCAAATAGTCGCAATTAGCTATTTTAATGTCGGATATGTACAGGGCGCTATGGTTCAGTTGGTGGGATATATTTGCAGTGTAAGTGTGACATTGCGTTACCAGTGCTTTTGTGATTTCCTGTGAATTGATTGATGGGTGGGGTCTGTGATGTGCCTCTGCTATAAAGGTGCTTCAGGGGTTGGTGTGTGTTAGGGGCTTCTGGGTATGAACCTGATGTGAATTTGCCTGTCTTGAAAAAGGTTCAGACGGAGCCGAAACGTCGACATCTTTTGCTGTTGTCTGTCTCTATGACTCCTTTTCCACTAGCTCAAAAAACACGGGTAAATGCACGGGGGCGCGCATTTACCCGTGTTTTTGGCAAGTGGAAAAGGGTCAACCCGGATCAAGTGACCCGTGAATCCTACCCGGCTATTTACCTGGGTAGGACACGGGAATGATCCGGGTAGGGTTCTAGTGTAAACGGGAGCCGTGTCGATGCGACACGGCTCCCGTTTACACTGTATGGAAGGGCGGCGCTGGGAGATCATGTGATCTCCCTGCGCCGCCCCTGCCGCGTCACTAGAAGCGTCACCAACCCGGCATATGCCGGGTTGTGACTGCTGATGGGAAAGGGGACGAGCACGGGTCGCAGCAGGGGGCAGCTCCCGTGTCAGGCTCCCGGCTGCGACCCGTGATCGTAAGTGGAAAAGGGGTATATGTGAGATACACCTGTGAGGTATAATACATTTTCTACTATCAAGGACGTGGTGAGTGCCTGTACTTTTCCTGGATATATATATATATATATATATATATATATATATATATACCATTGCATCACAGGTATGTAAACATAAAAATGTCAGCAACCTGAAATGGTAAATACCCCCAGGTCATAAGTTATAATTTTCTGTTATAGATGATGTATTTTCCACTGAAATTGAAAAACGCACCATAGACATCAGTGCTGTCATATTACACATTGCTTCCAGTGTACCATTATGAATGTTTGACAAGAGTATTATTAGTGGTGAAATTACAGGGTACCAGCCAGCGGCTATAGAGTTATTTGCAATCAACTGGCTATAAAATCTGTGCATCATATGCAAGACTTACACTTTGCTTTAACAATGGTTAAATCTAGCATTGTACAGACAGTGTGTGACAGCTAAACGGCAAAAATAATCTGTTTTCATTTAGACCCCAGGGCAAATACGCTTTATTTCTACCATAAACCATGTTGTGAGACCACAACTCTACAGCTATAATTTGAAAATCCTTTTCTTAGTGGAGTTTTATTAACATGAAATGGTTGAGTAAATTTTCCTCACATAAGTATACGGACTATATAACTCAGTGGGAAGTGTTTTCTTTCTCAAATCATATTTCAGTGAACCCTGTCTGCAAGGGAATTCAAGTAAAAGAGATTATTTTGCAATGATTTAGCCACCACTCTAACATGAAAGATGTGAGAGTAATTTGAAATCAATATTTAAGGCCCTAGGCGAGAGTGTTGTACCTTTGTCATTCAGAGAACCACCACAGTCAGGGAGGCGAGCTGAGTGACAATGAAATACGTTAGGTTTTTCTTTGTTTAAGTCTTGTTCACAGCCTATAGTTACTGCAGGGCAGGAGATGCTTGGTGTGTTTGACTGCTTTCTAGTAAAAGTAAAGTAAAGTTAAAAAAAAAGAGCTTTGTAGGAAGCGAACTATATAAAACAATGCAGCCGTAGTGAAGAGCAAATAGCCTCCAACAAATAGTCCAGTGATGGCTAACCTTGACACTCCAGCTGTTGTTGAACTACACATCCCAGCATGCCCTGCATCAGTTTTAGCATGGCCAAATAACAAAACTGTAGCAGGGCATGCTGGGATATGTAGTTCAACAACAGCTGGAGTGTCAAGGTTAGCCATCACGGGAATAGTCCATACTGTATACCAAGAGACTGTAGCACTGGGAAAAGAAAATCTCCACAGGAAACTCTCTGGGCCCAATTCAGACCTGATCACTGCTGTGTGTTTTTGCACAGCAGGTGATTATCGATTGACTATGCATGTGTATGCACCACAATGCTCACGCGCGTCACTAAACAGCGATAAGCTGGTGCAAAAATTTAGATCGCACAGCCATTCGCAACCTGATTGACAGGAAGAGGCTTTTTGTGGTAACTGACCGTTTTCTGGGAGTGTCAGGAAAAACACAGGTGTTCCCAAGAATTTTCTGGGAGGGTGTGTGTCGTCAGCTCCAGACCAGAATAGCCTGTTCTTTTTGCACTGTAGGAGTAAGGCCTGGGCTGCGCACAGACTGCACACACTGGAAAAAAACATTTGATGGCGAGTGAGTTGCGAATGGATTTGCAGCTGTCCGCTGACTGAGGGACATTTTCGCATGGCGTACACATGCGATCGCACACTTGCACGGTCCGAAATTACACTTCCCCTTGGGCAGTGACTATCTGATCGCAGAACAACAAAATTAGCAGCGCAGCGATCAGGTCTGAATCGGTCCCTCTGGTGATAGCTCCCTCGCTAAAAATAGGCAAATCTCAAATTCTAGATGTCAATAGCCTTGTTTTTATACAATACTGACTAGTAATTGCTATATAGTATTTTCCTTATTATAATTAAAATAAGTAAAAAAGATGACTTAATGAAGAGTAAATCATTCTTCCAGATTAATAGAGAACTGTCTATTGCTTGTATTCATCTCATCAACTGTATAAAAACCTACTTTACCTGACATGAATCTGCAGAAAGTGTAACATCAAGATGGGAAGGTTCTAATAGAAATGACGCCACTGCAGGAAAACCTGAGGGCTGTAGGTTTTATTTCTTGCTTATTCTCACTTGATACTGTACTTTGTAGCAGAATATTTTGTAAAGTATATTTTTATAAGTGGTCAGTTTTACTTATGTTTTCTTATGAATAGACTTCACTATGTACAGTTCCGTTGAATTTATCACATAACTTGCACAGCACCCAGCATGAGGATGCCAAGCGCATCAGGGGGGGAAGGTTGTTCCACCTATGGAATCATGATCTAGGTGAAGTAAACCAATTAACTTTTGATGAGCTTTACCCAACAGCCAAGGTCAGTGAGTTTCTTGTGCTGCTACTATTATTTGCTAGTATTGGAAATCTTTACTGGCTTGTTCACAGCTGTCAATCAACTGCGATTATTTGTTGGAAGAAGATGTCAGTGATATACTTAAATTGAAGGTCATTTATGAAGAACAGCGACTCTGCAACAAAAAGCAACTATGGACCCACCATGGACTTCAGTTTGTGCAAGTGCACCTCAGTCAGGAGAACCGTGGTGACATTTGTGGAGGTGCAGCAATCTGGATAATGAGGAGTTAGCTAGTATGAATCCATTGCTTCTGAAGTATGAAATAGGCTTCAGAGATCAAGATGCAGCCAAGTGTTTGGCCAAACTGCATGAGCAGGAGAGACCCAGACTGGCTGGCAAATTGTTTAGTCTCTGCTTACCACTCCCAGCCAATATTGCCGGGGATTTGAAATTCACTCAGCCACCACTGCAATGTTTTTATATTTTAAATAGGCACAAAAAAGATTTCCTATTACTGAGAGAAGCAATGGGGTGGGACCAAACATCATGTGCCCATTCTGTATCACACTGGGGTTATGCCCAGCTCTTCCCAAGCTGCTCCCCCATCTCTCTCTACAGTGGATTGCCACATGCAGAGGGGAGAAAGAGCACACTGCCCCCTCCCCACCCACCACACACACACTAGTACATTGCAGCCCGTGGGTGGGACAGTAGGAAGGTGCCCAAAGATAGCATTGTACCAGCAAAATCAGTACAGTTGGGAAGTATTGATTAGGCCGAACAATCTAAGAACACACACAAGACTCCAAATTAAAACAAAGAAGGCCAAGCTGCTAAGTAATTACCAGGAATTAAGAAAATGTTATACAGTGGAAAAAGCAATCCTTGATAGTAGTATCATGTTACTCTCTGAAACTGTATGTACATACATTGCTGTACCAGGGCAATTGGGCAGCCTGGTAGGGTCACCAGTGCCTACCACCTAAGGAGGAGGCTGGGTGCAGGAAGCTAAGGATGCCCAGCAGCTCTCCAGGAAGTCATGCACCATCCAGGCACTCCAGTAAATGGGCAAAGGAGCCACCAGGGCAGCTACTGTAGTACCTCTTAGCATTATACCATGGGCAGTGACACGGGCCAGACCGATTTTGGTATAGCCTTGTATATGTGGAGATGTGGTCTAGCGCTAGGATGGTGCATCTGCTCCCAGTGCCAGGCAAGCAGCAGAGCAGGGTATCTGTGTCCCCTGCGGGACATAGCAGTGGGCAGCGCGGGGATCAAGTGTCTAATCCCAACACTGGTGCTGCAGCAGCAGCGGGTGTCCGGAGCCAGGACCATCTGTTTGTTCCTGGCAACGGGCAGTGCCGTGGCAGTGGTGATTTAAACTTGGCGCCAATTTGGCAGTCAGTGGAAGGCACTGGCCATGGTTTTTCAAATCCAGCGCCCACCGTGAGCCAATCATGGTATTCTGACCATCAGGATCCTGCTGTCAGTATTCTGACTGCATCCCTATTTATATGATATTTACCATACTTATGTTTATAATATTACGATAACATGTTGGACTAATATACTGTAATTATACAAAATAGTGTTTTATGATTCTATACTGCAACACTACTGTCCATGTCTCCTGTTCATTTGATTGCATTGGAGTTGCAAATGTGAAGCTGACCGCTATGCAAACAAAACAGGTTATATTATTCAACAAGGTTCACAGTTGCACTTCGGCATGGATGAATGACCAAGACCTGAAGACTGAACAGTAAATATGATAGTTGCAGCATATTTTGTTTGACAAATATAATGATCCTCCGGCTGCTCAGTTTGCTTTATGATACACAATGGAAGATCGGGATGGAATATAGATGGCAATATGTATTCATTCAACTGCAAGTAAGCCTGCATGCACATAATTAAACAGTCAGTGGGGACGAATGTAGATGATAGTAATTCACATTCAGTGAAATGTGCCTATATGTTTGGCATTTTAACTCCCTTCTATTCCCTTTCCGGGAGGCATAGATTACTCATTCTGTCAGCGCCCAAAGATATAAAAGTAACTTAGGAACTGCCGCCAGTTCAAGCAGCTACAGCGATTACACTACACATCTAGAATAACATACAATCTATTTTACAACTCACAATTCATTATGTATAAATATATATATCTATAATGCAGAAGTACAATACTATAGAAAAACAAAAGGTCAAATATCTACATTACATTGTTCGACTGTATACTTAAAGGTAATACAAAATTACTTTCTACGGTATAACCTTAACACATGGAGAAATCAAATTATTACATAGCGCGGTGATATTTTCAAAGCATATACTGTATCTAGTTATTAACAGACTATTGAGACATTGGCAGTGAATATTTGTGTATTTAGCTCCATTTCATAACTAACCAGTGCCACTATAAAGGATTAGATGTTGATTTCAAGCACTTGCACTTAGGATGAACTACAGAACAAAAAAAAAAAAGCAAAGAAAGCGATTTGAAATTGATTACTGTAAACATACAAACTTCAAATGGCCAAAGACAGATGCTTAATTGTAGTGTAAAAAAACAAAAACATTTGACTGTTTTCCAAGTTGGCATAAAAGGTAATTTGCAAAGTTTCTATAATGCAAACACATAGTGCAGATACCAGTTATTCCCATGTACTATTGTATCTGCTAGTAATATAACCTACATAGTTTAGCATGTCAAGCTAAGATGAGAGGGTAGTGGTAGAGGGCTTCTTTTTTTGTGGAATGCAGGCTGTTTGCCTTGTACTGCATCCAAATGAAAGACTTAGGGGGACATGTACTAAGAAGTGATAAGAGCGGAGAAGTGAGCAAGTGGAGAAGTTGCCCCATAAACAATCAGCAGCTCTGTATAATTTTATAGTATGCAAATTATAGATGTTACTTTAGTGCTGTTTGGTTGCCATGGGCAACTTCTCCACTGGCTCACTTCTCCGCTCTTATTGCTGCTTAGAACATGTCCCCCTAAACTTCATTTTTGTGGCATGAGATATTAACATGCATTTCAATGGGTGGCAATAGGGCACTTTGTTATGCACACCAGTGCCTGCAGGAAAGTACTGGTGTCAGGACTGTTATGCACTCCAGTGCCTGCAGGAATGTACTGGTGTTTGAACTGTTATGCAAAACAAATGGACTCACAGACAGACTAGGGAATATGACATAACGTACACAGAAGGTGGTAGGGTAACAAAATACACACAACGTGAACAGAGAAGCCCAGAGGCTAAGGAACTGGGTATCTCCCTTGTATTAGAACTGCTCAGATGTGAAAAGCAAGATGTTGTGTTTTAATACATAGAAAACCTGAAATGCTGTTGCTAAGGGCAACAGCAAAACCCTAAAGGGTTACCAACGGGTGTGGCAGTAAACTCCTTGGTCAGAGATGGAATGATAGACACAAGGAGATTCTCCACAATCCTAATTCTCACTTGCAGTGCACAGGTTCGGTTTACTGCCACTAAACTGACCCCTGACACCTAGCACAGTGAGACAGGATTAGACAGGCAGGTCTTAGAATACAGCCGCAAACTTGCTAAGTTCACAGAGTAGTAACAGAACCCCAGCAAGCTAAACGACTTACTCCAGTCTTACTGCTAGGTCTGGATTGGCAGAGTGTAATACCAAATCCCCAGGCCTATTTGCAGTAAGCAACAAACAAATACAAAGCTACACAGTACTGGCTAACTTTCAGAAACTGACTAACCAACAAAGATTCAGCAGCATCTGCTTACCCTGAAAAGAGGCCTTATAAAGCAGGTGCTGTCCACGCCCCACTCAGACCTCACAGACTGTGAGCACAAAAACCAGCACCGGATCCCCTGCCATGCACAGAGCCTATAACCACTGCACAGCAAAAGACCCGAACCGGAGTATCAGCTGCGCTCAGGTAACTCCGCTAGCACTTGTCTCCCGGTTGCCATGACAACGTGGCAGCACAGGGCAGGAGACCCTAACAGTACCCCCCCTCTGACGAGGGGTCAAAGAACCCCTACCACCGGGTTTATCGGGGAACTGCGAGAAGAAAGAGCGTATCAGTCTGGGGGCATGAAGATCACAACTGCGCACCCACGACCGCTCCTCCGGGCCATACCCCTTCCAGTGCACCAAAAATGACAGCCGACCCCGAACCACCTTGGAGTCAAGAATCCTTTCAACAACAAACTCCCTCTGGCCACGTATCAGAAGAGGGGAAGGTCTTCCACTGGAAGAAGGATTACTAATCGCCCGTTTTAAAAGGGAACAATGAAATGTTTTATTGATACCCAAAGAACGGGGCAGATCTAACTGAAATGCCACCGGATTGATAACCCTGGTGATCTTATAAGGGCCGATGAACCGGGGGCCTAACTTATGAGATGGCTGCCTTAACTTCAAATTCTTGGTAGACAACCAGACGAAGTCTCCTAATTTGAAGCTGCAGGGTCTTTTCCGCTTATCAAAAACCCTTTTGGTCACTAATGACACAGACACAAGGGCTTTCTTCACTTTCCGCCAAATACCTCTAAGGACCGAAACCACAGAGGAACCACCAGGCGTGGAGTCCAGGGGGTCAAAAGAATTGGCCTTAGGATGATGCCCATACACACAAAGGAAGGGAGAGATCCCTGTAGCAGAGTGAGCCGCGTTGTTATAGGCAAACTCCGCCATGGACAGATGAGCAACCCAGTCAGTCTGACACTTGGAGACATAACACCTGAGGAACTGCTCCAAGGACTGGTTCACCCTTTCAGTCTGCCCATTAGACTGCGGATGGTAGCCCGACGACAAGCTGACAGAAATCTGGAGATCGGAACAAAATGCCCTCCAGAATTTGGCCACAAACTGGGATCCGCGGTCAGAGACCACATCAAGTGGCAACCCGTGGAGACGCACAACATGCAGCATAAATAATTCAGACAGGCGTCTGGCCGATGGCAGCCCAACCAGTGGAACGAAGTGCGCCATCTTCGAAAACCTGTCAACGACAACCCAGATGGCTGTCATCCCCGAGGATTTGGGCAAGTCCACCACAAAATCCATTGAAATGTGGGTCCATGGCTTAGATGGGATAGAGAGTGGATGTAGTGGGCCAACAGGAACCCCTCTAGGAGTCTTATTTCGGGCACAGATGTCACATGCCCGAACCCACTGATCCACATCCTTAGCCACGAGGGCCACCACACCGCCCTAGATAGCAACTCCCGAGTTCTGGCAATACCCGGGTGACCTGCAGACTTCTTGGCATGGAATTCCAGGAACACTCGCTGTCTTAACCTAGGAGGCACAAACAAAAGACCTACCGGAAGGTCTGGAGGAGCCTGCTCCTGTGCTCTAAGGACTAATGATAAGAGGTCCTGGGTAATGCCCACTTTAATACATGATGGGGAAACAATGGGCAACGGCTCCTCGGTGGTCTCCTGGATTGGAGCAAAACTCCGCGAGAGCGCATCAGCCTTGATGTTTTTTGACCAAGGGCGATATGTTATCAAAAAATTAAAGCGAGCAAAAAACAAAGCCCATCGTGCCTGCCTGGCATTGAGACGCTTCGCTGACTCTAAATATGCCAGATTCTTATGGTCAGTGAGAATTGAGACCACAAACTTAGCCCCCTCAAGCCAGTGTCTCCACTCCTCGAGTGCATCCTTAATAGCCAACAATTCCCGGTTACCCACGTCATAATTCATCTCGGCAGGCGAAAATTTACGGGAAAAGTAAGCACAGGGATGAAGGCGATTATCTGACACTCCCATCTGAGAAAGCACTGCCCCAATACCCATCTCAGAGGCATCCACCTCCACCACAAAAGGACGCTCTGGATCTGGGTGTCGCAGCACCTTGGCCGAAACAAATGCCCTTTTGAGACGGGCAAAAGCCGCTTTAGCCTCACAAGACCAGTGAGCAACATCCGCCCCTTTCTTAGTGAGTGCCACCAAGGGCGCCACTATAGACGAAAATCCAGCGATAAATCGTCTATAAAAATTCGCAAAGCCCAGGAAACGCTGAAGCGCCTTCAAACTAGTGGGCTGCACCCAATCCAGGACTGCCTGTACCTTGGAACCCTCCATTTGGAAACCTTCTGGGGAGATAATATATCCTAGAAATGCGATTTGCTGAACTTCAAATTCGCACTTCTCCAGCTTCGCCCCAAGCCGGTGGTCTCTGAGTTTCTGGAGGACTAAGCGTACATGCTTCCGATGTTCCTCCAGGGAATGGGAGAAGATTAGAATGTCATCTAAGTATACAACTAAGAATCTATCCAAATATTCCCTGAGCACATCATTCATGAAATCCTGGAAGACTGCCGGGGCATTACAGAGCCCAAAAGGCATCACCAAATATTCATAATGCCCCGAGTGGGTATTAAAGGCAGTCTTCCATTCATCCCCCTCTCTTATTCGGATTAGATTGTACGCACCGCGTAGGTCAATCTTAGAAAAAATGGTGGCAGTACGAAGCTGGTCAAACAAGACCGAAATGAGAGGCAGTGGGTATGAGTTTTTAATCGTGATACGGTTCAATTCCCTGAAGTCGATGCAGGGTCGCAACGAACCGTCCTTTTTACCCACGAAGAAGAACCCCGACCCAACTGGAGACTGTGAAGGTCTGATAAATCCCTTATCCAAGTTCTCCTGAATGTACTCTGCCATAGCCTGAGTCTCAGGACGTGACAGGGAGTACAACCTGCTCTTGGGAAGCTTAGCATTTGGCAACAAATCAATGGCACAGTCATAGGAGCGATGGGGAGGTAGTACCTCTGCAACTTTTTTGGAGAACACGTCCGCAAAATCTGCATAACACCCTGGCAATCCTGGCAAACTTAGCTGCGAGAACCTGACTGGAAGGCTCAAGCAACTCCTGAAACAATCAGTACTCCAACTAAGAATCTCCCCAGAGACCCAGTCAAATTGAGGATTGTGGGCCCTTAACCAGGGTAACCCCAACACCAATGGGCCAAAAGTACAGACAGTCACATAAAAGGACAATTTTTCAGAGTGTGTGGCTCCAATAAACAAAGAAATCTGGCTAGTGCAAGAGGTAATTTTACTTTGGGATAATGGTTCCCCGTTTAACCCACAAATCTCAATTTCCGATGCCAAGGGTACTAAGGGAACAGAGTGTTTCAGGGCGAATTGGCGGTCCATAAAAACCCCGTCGGCCCCACTGTCCACAAAGGCCTCAGTCTTGACAGTTTGACCGAGGATCTTCAAGGTCACCGGAATGATAAAAGTCTTCTTGGGAAATTCTGACTTCTGGCCTGACAGGATATTTCCCATCACCCTCAGGCCCTGAAGTTTTCCGGCTTTTCTGGGCATGATACTACCACATGACCTTTATTCCCACAGTACAAACACAACCCCTGCTGTCTCCTCCGCATCTTCTCACGCGAGGAGAGGCGGGTAGCCCCAATCTGCATAGGCTCCTCGGAAAATTCCTCAGAGTCTGAGGTTCCCTTGGGAAGGAAGGAAATCTCAGTCTCCCTTTCAAGCCTACGCTCTCTCAGCCGTCTATCCACCCGGATGGATAACTGCATGAGCTGATCCAAGCTATCAGGCAAGGGATGTTGTACCAGTTGGTCCTTTATCTGGTTAGAAAGACCTCTTCGGTACTGGTGTCTCAGGGCTTGGTCATTCCACTGGGTATCATGGGCCAACCTCCGAAACTCCGTACAGTAAACCTCAACTGGCCTTCGCCCTTGCTTAAGGATCGAAATCTGAGCCTCGGCTGAGGCCGTCTTGTCAGGGTCATCATACAACATGCCCAGTACCGTAAAAAAAGCATCAACACTTTTAAGCGACGGACAGTCAGGCTGCAACCCATATGCCCAGACCTGTGGGTCTCCTTGTAGCAAGGAAATCACTATGCCCACCCGCTGAATCTCCGACCCAGAAGACTGAGGCCTAAGCCGGAAGTATAGCTTGCAGCTCTCCTTGAAACAAAAGAACTGCGAGCGATCTCCAGAAAAACGATCCGGGAGATTTACTTTCGGCTCCTTAACCCCTGCAGGTGCTGCTGCTGCGGGAGCTCCGCCAGCAGCCTGGGAGGTGTGCATTTTAATGGACAAATCATTACATTTTTGAGTCAGGACCTGCACCTGATCAACCACCTGTTGCAACGTATTTTGAGGGGTATGCTCCATATTCCCACAAAATTTCAACAGGAGTATTGGGCTGCTGAATATGTTATGCACACCAGTGCCTGCAGGAAAGTACTGGTGTCAGGACTGTTATGCACTCCAGTGCCTGCAGGAATGTACTGGTGTTTGAACTGTTATGCAAAACAAATGGACTCACAGACAGACTAGGGAATATGACATAACGTACACAGAAGGTGGTAGGGTAACAAAATACACACAACGTGAACAGAGAAGCCCAGAGGCTAAGGAACTGGGTATCTCCCTTGTATTAGAACTGCTCAGATGTGAAAAGCAAGATGTTGTGTTTTAATACATAGAAAACCCGAAATGCTGTTGCTAAGGGCAACAGCAAAACCCTAAAGGGTTACCAACGGGTGTGGCAGTAAACTCCTTGGTCAGAGATGGAATGATAGACACAAGGAGATTCTCCACAATCCTAATTCTCACTTGCAGTGCACAGGTTCGGTTTACTGCCACTAAACTGACCCCTGACACCTAGCACAGTGAGACAGGATTAGACAGGCAGGTCTTAGAATACAGCCGCAAACTTGCTAAGTTCACAGAGTAGTAACAGAACCCCAGCAAGCTAAACGACTGACTCCAGTCTTACTGCTAGGTCTGGATTGGCAGAGTGTAATACCAAATCCCCAGGCCTATTTGCAGTAAGCAACAAACAAATACAAAGCTACACAGTACTGGCTAACTTTCAGAAACTGACTAACCAACAAAGATTCAGCAGCATCTGCTTACCCTGAAAAGAGGCCTTATAAAGCAGGTGCTGTCCACGCCCCACTCAGACCTCACAGACTGTGAGCACAAAAACCAGCACCGGATCCCCTGCCATGCACAGAGCCTATAACCACTGCACAGCAAAAGACCCGAACCGGAGTATCAGCTGCGCTCAGGTTACTCCGCTAGCACTTGTCTCCCGGTTGCCATGACGACGTGGCAGCACAGGGCAGGAGACCCTAACACACTTAGAGCAGTGGTTCCCAAACTGTGATTCAAGGCGCGCTAGAATAATGGAATTTTTTTTTCACGGCACCCCTAGGCCACAGATATCTTATTAAGAAATGTAAAAAGAAATGTTAAATGAAGTCAACTGTGTTTATAATTTAGTGATGTGCACCGGAAATTTTTCGGGTTTTGTGTTTTGGTTTTGGGTTCGGTTCCGCGGCCGTGTTTTGGGTTCGAACGCGTTTTGGCAAATCCTCACCGAATTTTTTTTGTCGGATTCGGTTGTGTTTTGGATTCGGGTGTTTTTTTCAAAAAACCCTAAAAAACAGCTTAAATCATAGAACTTGGGGGTCATTTTGATCCCATAGTATTATTAACCTCAATAACCATAATTTACACTAATTTCCAGTCTATTCTGAACACCTCACACCTCACAATATTATTTTTAGTCCTAAAATTTGCACTGAGGTCGCTGGATGGCTAAGCTAAGCGACCCTAGTGGCCGACACAAACACCTGGCCCATCTAGGAGTGGCACTGCAGTGTCACGCAGGATGGCCCTTCAAAAAAATACTTCCCAAACAGCACATGACGCAAAGAAAAAAAGAGGCGCAATGAGGTAGCCAACGCAATGAGGTAGCCAACGCAATGAGGTAGCCAACGCGTTTCGTTGCGTTCACGCAACTTTTTCAAAGTGTGAACGCAACGAAATGCGTTGGTGATTGTTGCTGTGCGTGCCCACTGTCTACCATTCAATTCCCTGAGGAACTTCTACCTGGACCAGGTCCCCACCATTGCCTCCATTTGCGGACCCCGATAGAAGGACATCTTTCCATTGTGGAACTTTTACACAGCCATACAAGGGACAAGCTCCTGCGGATGCCAACCGCTTAAACACCTTGGACAACTGCTGGTGGTAATTATTTACACGATGGATTACTAACGGGTCACCCAGAGTTTATTAATAGGGGACTGTCTTTTGGAACAGGTTTGAACTTCACTCATTAATCTCTCACTGAGATTGAGAGGGGCACAGCTGTTTTTGAGATCCAACACCCATTTGTGTTCTCCAATTTTTCTCACATTGTGTATTTTTTAAACATATTTTCTCTCTTTTAATATTCAAATCAATGTGTGATTTTCCATGTGACCTTCTTCTCTCATATATGACCAATCAGCGCTTCAATTTTCCTTTTGTATATTGCTTGTGACTTGGGGGTCTGACCAACCTCCTTTTGTTTTAGCTGCTGTGTTGTACCTCCCCAATCAGCGCCTGGAGTAAAATCCACCCTAGGGTGTTTTTTCTTTTTCTTTAGACTGCTAAACTAGTATGAAGAAAAAAAAAGCCACCACAGGTATACAATGTAGATGGATGGATAGTATAGTATTATATTACTTATGGACGACGAGTGCACTGACGACACAGAGGTAGGTACAGCCGTGGACTACAGTACTGCTTGATATATATAAAATAAATATAATATACTATATAATAAATAATAACGGACCTGGTGGACACTGTCAGCAGACTGCTAAACTAGTATGAAGAAAAAAAAAGCCACCACAGACAGGAGTGTTTTTCAGGCAGACAAACGTATACTGGACTGGTGGTCACTGTCAGCAAAACTGTGCACTGTACTCCTGCTATAACTGCTCCCCAGTCCCCACAATTAGGCAGTGTGAGCAGTGCACTCAGCACAGATATATCATGCAGCAGTGCAGCACACTGAGTGAGCACAGATATGGTGGAGCGTTTTTTTCAGGCAGAGAAACAAACAAAGGATTAAACTCACTGGTGGTATAATCAAAACCATGCACTGTACTCCCTAACAGCTGCTCCCCGTCCCCAATCCTCCCCACAATTATAAGTAAGTCACTCAGTCTTTATACTCAGTCTTTTTCTACTATAACGGAGAGGACGCCAGCCACGTCCTCTCCCTATCAATCTCAATGCACGTGTGAAAATGGCGGCGACGCGCGGGTCCTTATATAGAATCCGAATCTCGCGAGAATCCGACAGCGGGATGATGACGTTCGGGCGCGCTCGGGTTAACCGAGCAAGGCGGGAGGATCCGAGTCGCTCGGACCCGTGAAAAAAAAGGTGAAGTTCGGGCGGGTTCGGATCCTGAGGATCCGAACCCGCTCATCACTAGTTTATATGTCACCTTAGGTCCAATTGTGTGGTGAGAGACAAGATATTTTATGACTGACAGCCACCTGCACTGTTTTTGTCTATTACATTGACCATAAATAATTTGAATTGGTCATAAACCACTAAGGTCGTAACTATGTACTGTGTGTGCAGAAAGCGCATAGCGCTGCAGGGTAGGGGCGCTGTTGGCAGCACTTGTCAATTATCTGTTTTCACTACTTTCACTTGCAGCTTCCCCCCTTTTTGAAGCCCAGCATCTCCTGGCTGCCCCTAACATTGCTGCTAAACAGAGGGAGATACATATACTTCAGAATGTAAGCTCCAGTTTGTCGGTACCCATTGAAGGGGAGTTCATGATATTCTTTTAAAGTATTTCCATTAGAGGAACTGCTTGGTGTTAAAATTATTCTGAGGAACCCAATTGGTTTATGAAAGAGATAATAACTTATCTACGTGGATTCAGTTTACTATCCAATTGATCTATTGATTTATACCCCTGAAGAAGTCCATTAAGAGGATGAAACGCATTGGGTTATCTACATAACAGCCTGCAACTTCTGTGGGGTAACCCACCCTATGAATTCACACCCGATAGGGTGAGGTGGAAATAACATCATATTCTCACGAATTAGCAGGTTTTATGTCATTGTTGCATATAAAATCCACTGTATTAAATGTATTGTATTATGCCTTATGCAAAGGAACTTTATTCCTCTGTTTATTGAACATGAATAAACTATTTTAAGTAAATGTTACCTATGTTTTATAATAATAAATTGAAGTGAATATAATATAAGGGTATAAGGCAGTGTTTCCCAACCTCAGTCCTCAAGGCACACTAACAGTCCTGGTTTTAGTGATATCCAGGCTTGAACACAGGTGACTTAGGGCCAGATGTATGAAAGTGCGCTGTGGTTTCCGCTGACCACAGCGCACCTTAAGCCTGCAATTAGCGCTTCCTCCTAATATATGAACGGCGTGTTAACGCCGTATGGCCTGGCCGCCGCGCGCCCCCGCCACTTACCGCTACCCCGCTGTAGTGAACGGGAGACGAAGAGCAGAGGCAATGTATGATTTCCTCTGCTGCCCCTTTTCGTCTCCTGAAGCCGACTGTCCGGAACGCCTCCCCCAGGCAGGCGATGTGGTCAAAATGTGCAGTGGCTTTGTTTTTTTTTGTTTTTTAAATAAACTTTATTTAACGTGGACATTCTTCTGCTGGTCCACACAGCTCTACTGCGCATGCGTCGGGGGCCTCCGGCGGTGCACACAGGAAGAAGGGAGAAGGGCGCATGCGCACAGATTGCGGCGCCGAGCCGATGTGGAAGCTGCGCTACCGCAGGACAGGTAGGATAACGCACTCACACATCGGTGGGGGCCTTGATCATACATTGTGGCGGCGGCTGCGGGCGTATCACCACGATAATGTGGTGATACGCCCCTGGACACATAACGTCCGTTAGGACGTTTTTAATACATTACCCCCTTAATTAGTACCTCAGTTATTTTGATTTAACCAGCTGTGCTGAAGCCTGGCTATCACTAAAACCTGCACTGTTGGTGTGCCTTGAGGACCGCGGTTGGGAATGCCTGGTATAAGGGATATGCAAGTGTCCCAGGATGCCTAGGCACACAGTTTGAGAACACTGACTTAGAGGCATATTTATCGATATACAATGATAACGGTGGTTATCTATTGCCACATATCGCAGTGAATATTGGGGGTAATGTATTAAAAACGTCCTAACGGACGTTATGTGTCCAGGGGCGTATCACCACATTATCGTGGTGATACGCCCGCAGCCGCCGCCACAATGTATGATCAAGGCCCCCGCCGATGTGTGAGTGCATTATCCTACCTGTCCTGCGGTAGCGCAGCTTCCACATCGGCTTGGCGCAGCAATCTGTGCGCATGCGCCCTTCTCCCTTCTTCCTGTGTGCACCGCCGGAGGCCCCCGACGCATGCGCAGTAGAGCTGTGTGGACCAGCAGAAGAATGTCCACGTTAAATAAAGTTTATTTAAAAAAACAAAAAAAAACAAAGCCACTGCACATTTTGACCACATCGCCTGCCTGGGGGAGGCGTTCCGGACAGTCAGCTTCAGGAGACGAAAAGGGGCAGCAGAGGCAATCATACATTGCCTCTGCTCTTCGTCTCCCGTTCACTACAGCGGGGTAGCGGTAAGTGGCGGGGGCGCGCGGCGGCCAGGCCATACGGCGTTAACACGCCGTTCATATATTAGGAGGAAGCGCTAATTGCAGGCTTAAGGTGTGCTGTGGTCAGCGGAAACCACAGCGCACTTTCATACATCTGGCCCATTGTTATCAACTGCAGTTTCTGCATAGATTTTATTCCTATGATATGTCCTGCTGGTTAGTAGTTGAGATGCTAAAATGTAAACATGCCATTAAATATGACTTGCTTGTGTTATGACCGCTTATTTCAACTGTTTTATGATTAAAATTTGCAGTTCACAGGTTTTAAAAGAACTTTAGGATGAGCTATAAATTGTTGCCTGCTTCAGCCTAAATTGCTACATCTTATGGTATTTTTAACATTTTTCTTTTTTACTTGAAAAGCAAACATTACTGTGTTTGAGTTTGAAGTTTGAGGTAAAAAACTACCATCCATTAACCTGAAGTGTTTGAACTGGCTTTAAAATGTTTTCACCACCTCAAACATAGCTGAAACCGCCAACTTTTCCTTTCAAAGTTTGATCTTTTTTTTTTAACTTCAGAGCCGAATTGATGAATCAGTTCAAAACAACTTTTAAGCATCTCTACTCAGTGGCTGCTGTGGGAAAACACTGAGCTGGAGGAAAGAGTTGTAAGAGACAAGTGTCAGAGATGCACAGGAGGCTGTATATGTACTGTAAGAGAGCTGTATAAGATTTGATAAGAGCTGTATAAGATTGGATAAGAGCTGTATAAGATTGAAATGCTGCAGAGCGACATAAGTTGGTGAGTGCTGCCGAAGGCCAGGACAGAACTGATTCTCTGGAGATTGGAAAGTGAGTGCCCAAACTTATCTGAAGGAACCAGAATGAGAGCTTAGCATCCATTATCTCTTGCCTATTCACAGACTGTCTCTGGCAGTGTTCCTGTATTACAAATACCAAATTGATTGTTGCAAAGACTGTGCTAAGTTATTTGCAAATATTTGTCTGCTTAAAGCTACCTCAAACACTGTGTTACATGGTTTATGCACCTTGCCTTACATGCCTTGCAATACCTGGACTTCTATAGTAAATGGAGTTTGAAACATAAGTTGGTGTCATCATTCAGCAGCTTATACAGTGACAGGTAAATCATGGATGTCACACAGCCTTGCCATTTTTCTTGCTTCCTATTTACAGGAGCGTAGTCAGATCAGCCAATAGCGCTTATTTTCTAGGCATTGGACATATTCAGCCATGTACAGATGACATGTATATCTCTACGAACTATTCTAGGAGCCTGGGTTAGTTAGGCCCAAAATGTGAGATGTAAAAGTGAACTGTGTAGTTTTAATCACAGTGTGAAACCAGGACCGGTTCTACACCTTGTGGCGCCCAGTGCGAAAGTTTCCACTGGCGCCTGGCTCCCACCCCCCCTGGGCAAAACAGTTAGTGCACGCCTGAGGCGCGCGTCAAAAATAGGGGAGTGGCTTCATAAGGGAGGGGCATGGCTGTGCCCCCAGATTTGCCCCAAGTAGTTGTGCCCCCAGTTGATTTGCCCCCAGTAGATTTGCCCCCTGTAGCTGTGCCCCCAGTAGCTGTGCCCCCTGTAGCTATGCCCCCAGTAGATTTGCCCCAGTAGTTGTGCCCCCCATATAGCTATGCCCCCAGTAGATTTGCCCCGTCACTGTGCCCCCTGTTGCTTTGCCCCAGTAGTTGTGCCCCCTGTCGCTGTGCCCCCAGTAGTTGTGCCCCCTGTAGCTATGCTCCCAGTAGATTTGCCCCAGTAGTTGTGCCCCCTGTTGCTTTGTCCCCAGTAGTTGTGCCCTCTGTCGCTGTGCCCCTTAGTAGCCGCTTACAAACACACACAAAAATAAAAAATACAATACTTACCACTGCCCCGCTCCTGCTTCCCGACCGCTGCTGCTGCTGCTGCTCCGTCTGGCCTCCCGCGGCTCCTCTCTATGTGAGAGACGTCATGACGTCTCTCCCATAGCAGCGCCGCACAGACACTAGAGGTCAATAATGACCTCTAGTGTCTGTCATTGGAGCCGGCTGCAGCGGACGCCCACACAGCCCACGGCGTCCGCTGCAGCCAGGGAGCGGGTAGGCGGCAGTGCCTGCGGGGTGACTGCGGCAGCGCCCCGGGCGCAGGCACTGCTTGCCCGCACCAAGAACCGCTCCTGTGTGAAACCACACCAGCACCACAATATCCATCATGACTGGCCAGAGAACCAGTCACAGTGGGTGCCCCTAGATGAAGGGAGCATGTTGGGCTAGGAAGTGAATTTATTTTATGCTCACATATGGGGTTATTCAGAGTTGTTAGCAAACTAAAAAAGTTAGCAATTGAGTAAAACCATGTGCACCAGAGAGTTAGATTTGCGTGGATTATATTTTTTCTGTGCAGGGTAAATACTGGCTGCTTTATTTTTACACTGCAATTTAGATTTCAGTTTGAACACACCCCACCCAAATCTAACTTTCTCTGCACATGTTACATGTGCCCCTGCAGGGCACATGGTTTTGCCCATTTGTGTGCTTTTTTGGTTTGCTAACAACTCGGAATAACCCCCATAGTCATGTGGATCCCACTATGACTAGGAACACCTCACTGTCTCACAGTCATACAAGATAATTAGGGTCTGCTGCTGATGCAGACACTGCTGCATCCATGTGTGCGTCTTTTGCTGCTGTAGCATGTGCGACTTTATGCTAATACTGCTACAAGCACTTTCCTGGTGTACATCCGTGCATCTGTATGTGCAAGCACTAGGGGCCTAATTCAAACCTGATCGCAACAGCAAATTTGTTAGACAATGGGCAAAACCATGTGAACTGCAGGGGGGGGGGTTATGATATAACATGTGCAGAGGGAATTAGATTTGGGTGGGGTTGTTCAAACTGAAATCTACATTGCAGTGTAAAAATAAAGCAGCCAGTATTTACCCCGCACAGAAATAATATAACCCACCCAAATCTAACTCTCTCTTCAAGTGTTATATCTGCCACACCTGCAGTGCACATGGGCCCTCATTCCGAGTTGATCGCTTGCTAGCTATTTTTTGCAGCCGTGCAAACGCATAGTCGCCGCCCACAGGTTAGTGTATTTTCACTTTGCAAGAGTACGAACACCTTTGCAGCTGAGCTCTGCAAAAACATTTTGTGCAGTTTCTGAGTAGCTCTGGAATTACTCAGCCCTTGTGATCACTTCAGTCTTTTTTGTGCCGGAATTGACGTCAGACACCCATCCAGCAAACACTTGGACACGCCTGCGTTTTCCCAAACACTCCCAGAAAATGGGTAGTTGACACCCACAAACGCCTTCTTCCTATCAATCTCCTTGCGATCCGCTGTGCGAATAGATTCTTCATTAAATCCATCGCCCAGCAACGATCCACTTTGTACCCGTACGACACGCCTGCGCTTTTGCAGTTCATACGCATGCGCAGTAGTGACCTGATCGATGCACTGCAAAAAACGTCAGCGAGCGATCAACTCGGAATGACCCCCACGGTTTTGCCCATTAGCTAACAAATTTGCTGCTGCGATCAGGTCTGAATTAGGCCCTAAGACGCCACTTTTGTACCTGTTGACCTATTCTGCTGTCAACCTTTTCCATGTTGACCTTTTAACACTAATGCATGTCAACCTAAGACTATCTAATTACTGTAGTTCTCCTATACCACACCTGTTTTAATAGCCACCTCCCTGTTACTGCCCACAAACACCCAGCAAATTTCCAAAACACTGGCCCTCATTCAGAAGTGGTTGAAGGTGCTATCACTGTTGCTTACATAGAAACAACAGTGATACCACTAATGGTAATGTAGCAGGAAGCGTCACACCTCGTGCTGCATTACTGATCCGAACTGCATCCTATGGTGCGGTATCAGATCATCGCCGACAGTATTAGTCAGCTGGGTGACCCATGGGGTTATGCAAGCCGATAGCTGCTTCCTAGAGGCCAGGAAACCTCTGACGGAGATCCTGGCCTCATCCCTCCCCTGCAACAGTGGCGGCATGCTTCCGTTTGGAGAAACAGAGGTCGTTGCCACTCCCTCCCAGTCCTCAAATGGAATCAGACTGTCAATCAATGAGGCCAAAACGGGTCCTGCGCATGCACAGAGTACCAAACATTGGCACTTTGCACATCAGGACACAGTGACAACTGGACCTGAATGAGGACCACTGTGCATCTCAATTGCAACTGTACCTCTGCACATACAAACCGTGGGACGCATACGTTGTGTGACTTTTTAGCGACTTAGATCATAATTCAGACCTGATCGCTGCTGTGCGTTTTCGCACAGCAACCGATAATGTCTGAACTGCGCATGCGCCTGCGCCACAGTGTGCCGACACATGACTGACAGCTGATGGCCATCTCAGCCATGCGATCGCCTCTGCCTGATTGACAGGCAGAGGTAGTCGCTAGGCAGAAGGGGGCGGGCAGGTGGCGTTTATCCGCCATTTTAGGGGCACGGCCCGGGCAACGCAGGTGTGCCCGGACCATGCGGGGGGTGGCCCATGGTGGATGCTGACATCACACGCAGCCGCTGTGACCCTGACATCGATGAGTAGCTCCCTGCCAGCGAGCAGGAGCTGTGCTGATAGGGAGCTACTCGTCAAGTACAAAAGCGCTTTTGTACGTGTGCGGCAGAGCAGAGCCAGACATGCGGGGCGGACTAGCACTGTGCTGGGCATTCCCCCTCATGTCTGAGTAACTGATCGTAGCTTTGCACGGCTACGATCAGGTCTGAATTAGGCCCTTAGATGCAAGTACATCTACTGTACTATTTGCACAAATACATGCATTGCATGTGACTCAGAATGTGCGGCCCATATTGTGATGTAGCTGGGGATTTCCATCATCCTTAAAATAAATTGATAGAAACAGTATTCAAAAAGCTTATCACTGCTCAAGTGACTTTACCACCTACGCTGCTTTTGCCACATTAGCCTTAAGGTGCGTACACACGGTTAGATTTTTTCTTTCGATTTTGACTATATAGTCAAAATCGCAAGAAAAGTTAGTGCAAATCGCAAGGTGTTATGCCACTTGCGATCTCGATACGCTCCCGATGCGCGGTCCCGCCAGGTCGTTATCGCAAGAAAAGATAGACTGTGCAGGCAAGTCAATCCTTGCTAGATCGGTGTACTATATAGTTCATCTCACATGTCAATTACATCTCACATAAACCAAAATCTCACATAAGCCAAAATCGTAAGCACACATAGTCCATATCTCAAGAAAAGTTAGTCAAAATCGGTGGTGCTGGGCTCCGGGGAGTTCAGGGGAAATCGCAAAGTGAAAATCAGGCATAGCAAGGATCTCACCGTGTGTACACGCCATAAGAAATAAAATTAAACTAACAAAAATATTTTCAGCCATTTAAAAACAATACAAACTTTTATATTCTAATCACAATAACCACATGATCCTAAGCAATTAAGAATTAGCACTTGTACCAATAGAACGTCACAGTTACCCTTAATTATCCTGAAGCGCTAACATTAGCAACAGAAAAAAATAAAATGCTTTGTATACTTGAAATCATAGAGCTTTCTAAGTAGAAGACCTTGGTTGCATGCCAAGAAATACCACGCTAACTCTGTAGATATAACATGCCGTACAGTTTAGCATTTCTATAATCAGCACAAACTTAATCCGGAACAGATTGTAGTTCAATCAGGCAGTAGTAACCAAGCAAATACAAAGAAATCATTTTACATACCTTTGCACTGATTTGTGTTTTTGTCAAGAATTGCCTTAGTTGATACAATTTTCCCATACCTAAAAGAAAGAACAAATCCAAATATTAATTTTGCCTCATTATATTGAAAGGTCTTCACAAGTTCTTCATTGTCATTGCTGTTATATGTTTCATTTATTGCACTTGTCTTGACCACTTCTTTATGTCAACATCCAAAAAATGTCTACATTATCCAGTTTTTCATTGTTAACCATAGCATTAAGACTGCCTTTGTAGCTGACCGTGTACAGTGCAGTGTTGCTGGCTGGAAATATCTTGCATTTGGCCCAGTATGAGTGAAATGTCTGATTACCATCCAATCAAAATTCATCAGAACATTATTTGGCATGTTGGAAAGTGCAGTTAATTCCATTCCTTCTATGGTTAAAATGCAAGAATGGTCAATGTGTGATCAGTTTGGGGCCATGATACATGTTCAGTAATACCAAGATAAAGTGGACCAACAATTAGCTCCTGTCATTTTTCAGGCACAACAGCCTGCTACATGGCAGTTAGGAGATGATTGACTGGTTCTTGCAATATCTTCTCTCCACATTATCACTCTCCAAGGCTTACTACATGTCCCCCTATATGTGGGAAATACTGGGAAATTACCACAATGAATTACGGATGGTAAAACTCCTAATTGATTTCAGAATTTTAAACCATTATTTGCAAATTTGCTTTATACAACTCACTGGATCAAATAAATTATTTTCTTGCATACTGGGTGATATGTCTCACATACAGTACTGCATCTTATTTTTATGGGTTGGTATATTTAATGTTAAGCATACCCCCCCCCCCCAAACATGGAAGAATCCAAATTGTTGGCACATTGGGGCTGTAATTGTGTTGCAGTGGGCACAATAAATACCTACTGTAACTCGGGTTAAATTTGCTGACAGTCCAATGAAATTAGAATGGTTTGGGGGTATGTGTATGTGACACGTGTGCACAGGAATTTTCAATATCCCAATTAACCTTGAGAAAAAGAGTCTGGGTCTCATTGGGAAAGATTCATAAGGCCTATATTATTACACATTATCTATATAAGTAAGTAGTATTGTTTCTAGCAATCCCAACCTAGTCCCGACTTGTACGGGGCCCCAATTTAGAAGGAAGTGCAGGCCACCGGCAGGAGTTTAAATAAGATCCACTCTCTGACCTAGTCCTGGAAGGCAGATAGACACCAAGCTATCAAAATAGCCTCAATGCAGTTTCGGCTGACAAAAACCTCTGGTTATAACGATTAATGACCAATGGTCAATATTGCGGGATCCAATTAGAGGCGGTTCTTATTGGCCGAAATTGTACCCGCGATCGTGTGATAACACATGGGAATGGGGATAAATTATCTAGGCTCTGACAGGACACTCATCGCGGATTATGCGGCATCCGAAGAATAATCCCTGGTAAAGGCCGGCATCGGGGGAAGAGCGCACCGCAACATGGCTAATTGGATAACCCCCAGTGGCACAATTACAGTATCTGCGGTCATTGACCGTGGGTAATTGGATAACCCTTTAATGCTCTTGTCTATAACCAGGTCAGACCTTGCACAGGTTATTGGTGGCTATTTACAATAACTGAAAGTGTATTTTAAATTAATATACAGGATATTTGCCCATTTTGCTACAGTATATTTGCATAGGTTTTATGTTGAACATTTATTTTTATAAAATTTTCCCTCTAAGCAAGATTTTACTTTGGTAGAATGTACTTGGTATTAGTTGTTGGTTCATGTGTATCAATCTTGATATTGCATGTTATGTTTTGATGTGGAAATATTGTATATTATAAATAATATGACTTTCTAACATAAAGTTAATGTCAATAGGATATATTGAAACATTTATATGGGCAGACATCCAAACAGTATGCATGGTAATTAGCTTTCAGTGCACAGTCCCAGTCAATGAACACATAAACGGTACTTGTATTTAAGTAATCTTAGATGACGTTGATGAAAAATAAAACATCATATAAAATTACATTTATATATTTATTCAATTAATAGTATTTTTATATGTACATTTATTTATGTGTGTAGCTATTTGTTGACATTTCCTTGCTATATTCTTGGCACACTTTCAAGCAATCCGAGGTTTTTCCAAGTTTTTTATAATTTTTTTTTATATAAAGCAGAGTATGCTTACATTACCAAATGTTCTATTTACTTTCGATGTTATCTTTATATTTCAGCTGGTACTCCAATGGGACAACCTGAAAATTGTAAAAGATTTAAAATCTTGGAACTGAATTCACATTTGGGGGCATATTTATCACAATCCACATTCCAGAGCTTTGTAAATCCGGCAGCACAGCAGCCACCACAGCAACCTAAGGAGTCTGTATTTGTGGACGAAAATGGAGGAACCGCAGCAGAGATCAGAGATATCTGCTGAGATCCCACCATAGTACATCTGGGGCATCCTTAATATGTGCTGGTACCCCCTAAAATCGGATGTTATGGGAGAATATTCCGCAAATATTTAATGATAAATATACCCCTTTATGGTTGAATTTTAACATAAATAACTGTGGGCTTAATTTAGCTTCAGTTGCAAAATTGCAAATTCGCAAATTGACCCAATTATCAGATAACTGTGCATGCACCGCATTGTGTGTGCACAAAGGCCAAAATGCATTCACAATGCGATCGCAGGCCCACCAAAGTGCGATCATATAGTGATTACCAGGAAGTTGTAGTTTGTGGGAGGTTACATGGCATTTGTGGGGAGTGGTTGGGAAAACGCAGATGTGTTATGGGCGTTTTCATGGCATGCCTCTGATGTCAGCTGTGATTACTGCATTTAAAAACATGGCGTGGCTGCAACTGCTTTCACGTATTATTCCGGCATGTGCATGAGTCGGAAATGTCAATGTTACTTGATTTCTGCATATGCATTGTAATTATGTGAATGCCTACGCATATTTGCGAGTGCATCGGTGTGCGTCTTTTACCTTTCTAGGCGGCTCTTTACATGCATTTTTTAGCAGAAGCTGTTCTGAGAAAATCGCAAAATCGCTAAAAGTTCTGTGGTGTATTTTCTATACTGCATTGCTGTTATTAATCTGGAACATTATCATGCATGCAATAGCAGTATTTACTACATATATTTATCTCTGAAGGGGCACAGACCATGCACTAATGGTTAGCTAAGACTCTAAGCATGGGTCTCTACCACTGCATTTCCCTGGTGAACCCTTCATGCCCCACTCTGACACTAGTACTGTACATACAAAATAAAGGTCTAACAAACAAAATACAGAGCAAAAGACGCAATGTAATAATATAGTGAAATTAAGCATAACACGAAATAAACAAAATACAAAACAGTCATAAGCCCAGTACAGTACATACAAGAAACGTAATACAGTAGAACAAAATACAAGAGAGTGCAGACAAGAAGGGAATATGAGAGAGGCGCTACTCATGAGACCGTACATATATAGTAAAAAAAATCGAAGTGCTGTTATTTTATTTATATTTTTTTAAATATACTTTTAAAGATATACTGTACAGTTACTTGTCAAACATTTATATGCACTTGATATAAATGTATACCTTTATTGGGGTACTGATATACACTAGGGGGTACTTGGGAAATATTTACAGTCATAAGACATATATAAGGTACGCAGTACTTGCCAAAATATTAAAATATTTTTTACGGACTCTTGGCCTTATTTAAGTTTAATTGCAAACCAAAAAGTTAGCAGTTGGGCAAAACCATGTTGCACTGCAGGTGGGGCAGATGGTACATGTGCAGAGATATTTAGATTTGGGTGTGGTGTATTGAAACTGAAATCTAAATAGTAGTATAAAAATAAAGCAGCCAGTATTTACTCTGCACAGAAACAATATAACCCACCCAAATCTAGCTCTCTCTGCACATGTTTCATCTTCCCCACCTGCAATGCCACATGGTTTTGCCCAGTTGTTAACTTTTTTGGTTTGCTAACAAACCTCAACAATCCCCTCTGTGCTGAACCCAGTGCATCTAAACAGAATACAGTCCCTTTCACCATTAATCCCTCTTGATTCCATGACAGCTGGAAGGTACAGTATACCCTTCTGAAAGGTGTCCCTGCAATGCTGGTATATAGGGGAATTGAAGGAATGATTTTAGGGGTGGGAAAAAGAGCAGGGGGAGGCACAGCAATGGTCATGCACACAGTGGTGCATCCACACTGTTCCTATGGCAGAAATGGAAATCATGGATGGTATGAAATAGGAAATTCACAAATCCAAGTGAGGCACCAGCTTAAGCATGTTTTCCTGTGATAACAACTGGGACTGCCTTGAGAAAACCGCAACACCTGGGAACACAAAGCAAATACTGTACAACAAAATGCATATCTCATTCTTTGCAGTCGGGAATTTTAATGATATATCATTCTTCAGTTGGCATTGTACCTGATAAACTACTGAAAGAAGCCTAAAATGTCTTTCCCCAGTCCAGCTCCTACAGATGCCAGACACGTAGTTTTGTATGTGCCGTGAAAACAAAATAATCCTATTTCATTTCCTTCTAACTTCTTAGTGATTGCTTTTTGTGAGTATCCTTGTACAAGGCCTGCAGAGGAAGTTCATTTATGTGGAAAAGGAACATGATATACAATACATTGTCAAACAACAAACCCCACAATACTGCTTATTAAACCCGCAGCATATAGTATAGTAAATAGACAATTCCTTGCTTTAGTGATAATTTGTGATAAATGAGGGAAAACTAGATGAAAATTCCAGTGGTTCTGGGTCAGAGGGTTTACATTTAAAAGCCACAATCCCTAAAACAGAAATTCAAACTATACTTAACATAACTAATTTTACCTAAAAGTGTTGAAAGGTACAACATTTTATTGAAATCATAGCAACCAATCAGAAATGACCTTTCATCTGTCTAATACAAATGTCTGATAGCAAAAGTCTGATTTGGTTTGTATTGCTGTAGTGCACCTTTGAGAAATATAAGCCACACTGTGTAGTAAAAGTAAGAATATAGTAGGTACAGTCATTTATTCTGGAGGAGGAGGTGGTGGAGGGAGGGGGCAGATAATGGAGCATTTCTCTGGGGGCTGCTACAGTACTACTGGTACCATTTCACCAACCATGAAAGGACAAGAGAGGCTTCAGGCTGCAGGAGCATGACTTTATAAAGGGAATGGAGGGGTTAGATTAGTTATCAACATTGAATAATAGATTGACAAAAGATCCTTTATCGATGACCTAATTAATATGCCTGAATAATAATGAGTTTATCATACCTCATGCCTGTGCTGGTAAGAACGGACACCTAGGGGTATATTCAATTGAAGAAGGATCCGTTCCGACATTCATTTGTCGGAACGGATCCGACCTGGGCTATTCAACGCATTCTCAATTCGACTTTAAAAAAAGTCGAATTGAGATGCGGTAGCTTAGACTGGGGGAGAGCCGCGGGCAGATGGGGGAGAGCAGCGCTACAGCAGTGGCTATATAGCCGATGCTGTAGCGCTGCTCTCCCCCGTCTGCCCACGGCTCTCCCCCGTCTCCCCCCACCCCGTCTCTTTGCCTCTCCCCATCCCTCCTCTCCCCGTCCCCACATCACAGCCGCCGCTCACGGCAGCGTCCACCTGGCACCAGCAAGCGAGGTCTCGCTTGCTTGAGCCGGGTGGACCCTGCTGTGAGTGGCTGCTGTGATACATCCTCCGGCACTGCTCTTCCCGTCTTGCTGCCCGCGGCTCTCCTCGTCTCTTCTCCCGCATCTGCCTTCGAATTTTTTTAAAGTCGAATTGAGATGGTCGAAAAGGGGGCCAAAACCTGGCCCTATTTTCGACACAAGCACATGGATCGGCAGCTATTCCGCCGATCCACGTGCTTTTTGACAAGTCGAATTCCTCAACTTGTCGAATAATTTGGGGTTAGATTGAATAGGTCGGAACCCCTTCCAACCTAAAAAAGATGAAAACTGCCTTCTTTTCGACAGACAGCAGCTTTCAACTTCAATTGAATATATCCCCTAATGTACAACGGGAAGAAACATGTGCCAGATAGATTCAATTAGCTGTGATTAATTACAATGGACTAATTGATCCCACATGGCTATTCAATTAGACCCACAATCAGACTGCAAGCTGCAGTAAATGTGGAGTTACTGGAGATTTTGAACAGAAATCCGTATCTAATTGATTAACCCCAGGTGTTAAAACCCGAGGCTGCAGAGCCACCCTTTTCCCATTGTGGTACATGACCACGGCTAATTGAATACAGTCCATGGTTAGACTAAAATTCTTTATCAGAGGATACAGTTACAGAAATTGGTTGCTTTTAAAAGGAATTTGTATCTCCTGCTATGATTGTTAAGCATTAGTGGAGTGATTAAGGAAATTAATCTGATTGCCGCTCATGAGGTTTTTAAAATATTTATGAGAACAAGTTGTGGTTTTACTTAGCTTTAATCTGGATCAACACCAGAATTTAGAAAGGTTGTACTTAATGAGCTTGGTCTTTTATATGCTGACTAAGGGGGGGTATCCAATTACCTGAGAAGAAACATCGGGCACAAGAACTGACTTTTTTAAAACATTTTACCAATGTTTCCCCGATAGTGCTTTACAGGCTATCCAATTTGGTCACCTGTAAAAAAATAAATTTTCTCACGAAACACACAGGTTCAGTGAAACCTGCGTATTTTTGATAGAAAACGCCCCATTTTCAGATGAAAACAGGGCTGTTTCCGTAGATTTTGTTTTGTCAGCCTGAGGCAGATAGTGGGTGACTGGGGAGGAAGGGGTGACTGGGAGATAGTAGGTGGCGCGGTCCGAGGCTGATACAGTGGAAACCTGGCCGAGTGCTTTCCCTCCCCATCTCCCCGCTCACCTCACCCCACCCAGCGGTCCAGACTCTCTGTGGGCAATGTGGCACGGGTGCGTGCCTTATGCTGTCAGTCTGTCACATCTCCGGAGTCGGGAAGCAGCAGCGGGCAGAGAAGGGACTCCATGTGCAGGTCACCCTGTGGTATCCCCCATCCTGCACATATACATTAAAGGACACTCCTCTGTCTACTGCTGCTGCCGGGTAGACTGTACAGTGCCCCCGGGTCACTTCATCTCCCTCTCATCACCAGAAGGTTTTCTCACCATCTCATGGCCCCAACCTTGGCTAAAGAGTCGGGTCACTCTCGGAGCGCCAGCAGTCTGACTTTGAATGAGGGGCTTTGCCATTCTAGTCACCCCGCACAGGAGAGCAGTAGCTGGGAGAGCAGAAGCGGCGGCCGCCGCCATTATCGCACCTCACCCCGGAGTGCTCTGATTAGTCGCAGGTGCTGGCCGGGAGCGGTGAGAGTGTTCCATGCAGCGGTTACATACTGAAGGCTACGTGCATTATGTAACCTCACTCCTCTCACATGCTTCCAGCTAGAAGTCCAGGTATTGCAGCAGTGGCACCCTCCACAGTGTGGCGCTCTATGCAGCTGAGTTTTAGGAATATGCGTCGGGCCCTGGCTACATAACAGGTCTACATATAAAAACATTTAATATCACAGAGTCACAATTCCAGTGAATAAAGTCAACAACTTTGAGTGGGGTATCCAGTTAGCCATGGTCAATTACCACAGCTAATTGTCTTACAGGGGGATATCCCATTAGCCCCGATAAGCTGGAGAGAACCGTGGTTTACTGGAGATTTTGAGAGGGCTAGTGAAGCCTTCCACTGAGCCGCCATGTGTATCAAGATTTCGCCTGTGGCAGTTTTTGATGCGCCGGTGCCACAGGAAGGGGGAGTCACAACGCACTGCAAGGGTGATCCTCGGGCGATAACTGGCAGGCTGCTGTAGCAGGAAAATATTTTTTCCTGCCTACAGCATCAGCAAAGCAGATGTTGTAGGCCTATTTTGATGGAGAACCTGGAGCTGCAGCTCCATCAAATACATTGCTAATCCAGCAATGCTCCAGTCATCCAAGTGACAACAGATCCTCCCCATGGCCTTGTGCCCCCATTCCCCGGTGTCCATATGTCCCCACTGTAGTATTGTTGCTCACTGTGTCTAGAGATATCCATTATAGCACTAAGCCACCCAGAGTCCATATGTCTCCAATCTAATATTACCCCAACACCAGTAGCAATAAATATCTCTGTGTCAATAAATCCCTCCCCCTGTGGCGGGGGGGGGGGGGTGTTTGTACAGCATCCGGGGACACAAACTCAGCAGTGAAGTCGACAGATCAGAGGTCACTATATAGCTGTCAGCTGGTCGGCAGAAGAGATTTCCTCTGAAAAATGCAGACCGAAAGATGATTGTGGTCGCACGGCTGGTGACCGTGTCAGTTCAGTGGGTAACAGTTTTTGCTGTTAATAGAAGAAAAGGCTGTAAGACCATGAAACTAGAATGCGGTGCCAGCAGCATTAGCCTTACCCAGCAGCGGTCCACAGCAGCAGCAGAGGTGGCAGAGTTATGAGTAACAGCGGTGCGCGGTAGCAGCATAGGTGGCAGAGGGAGGCGGTGTTAGCTCTATCTTCACTCACAGCCATCAGACTAATGGTGAAGTCACAGTAGCCTCTATCTGTCAGTAGTAACGACTGCGGCGCGCGGGTGCAGTACGAGAGCATCGTGACCACCTGGTTGCTCAGCCCTCCTTCTAAATCGAGGATGGTGGAGGATGAGTGCTAGTAGTAGGGTGAAGGAGCTAGGAGACACCCAAAGGTGAGCAGAGACCCTGGGGGCCACAATTGTGGGGCCTGGTCATACGAGCACAAGTAAAACAACAGGCTGAAGAAGAAAGGTAGATGAGACAGAAACGACAAGTGTGAGGGGGGTAGAGAATAGAAATGTAAATTTGCAATGAAACCATTAGGGACGCAGAGGGACAGAGAGACTGTTTTCAAAAGTAATAAGTAAGGAGAAATTTACCAAATTTAAAGGGTCACACAAAACGATCTTCTTAACATCACATGTTGTAGGGTTTAATTATGCTCACACTTCATACTGATCCCTGGCTTGCACTGCAATTCCGCGTTCCTGTAAGTCTCATTAGACCGCATCTCTAGCCGAGTACAGCATTTCTGAATGTTTGCCCTTGATTTACTACACTTACTTCCTGCCTAGCCAGCCGAGACTATAAGATACAGGGGCCCATTTATCATTGCGTCTATTTCTCTGAAAATACCCGTTTTCGGGGGTACGCTGCAAATATTAGTTAACGCCTACTGTAAATGTATGAATTATCCCTTCATTCCCACCAGCAGCCCCCATTGGTTTCTATTAGTGATGAGCGGGTTCGGTTCCTCGGGATCCGAACCCCCCCGAACTTCACCCATTTTACACGGTTCCGAGGCAGCCTCGGATCTTCCCGCCTTGCTCGGTTAACCCGAGCGCGCCCGAACATCATCATCCCGCTGTCGGATTCTCGCGAGATTCGTATTCTATATAATTAGCCGCGCGTTGCCGCCATTTTCACTCGTGCTTTGGAGATGATAGCGAGAGGACGTGGCTGCGTTCTCTCAGTTTCTGTGATCAGTGTGCTGCAAATATCTGTGCTCAGTGTGCTGCAAATATCTGTGCTCAGTGTGCTTGCAAATATCTGTGCCCAGTGTGCTGAAAATATCTACGTTCTCTGCGTGAAAAACGCTTCATATCTGTGCTGCATTGTAGTATATAGTAGGAGGATAGTGCAGAATTTTGCTGTGACCACCAGTATATATATATATATAGCAGTACAGTAGTCCATTGCTCTACCTCTGTGTCGTCAAGTATACTATCCATCCATACCTGTGCTGCATTTTAGTTGTGCGCAGTATATAGTAGGAGGACAGTGCAGAATTTTGCTGACCAGCAGTATATATATAGCAGTACAGTACAGTAGTCCACTGCTCTACCTCTGTGTCATCAAGTATACTATGCATCCATACCTGTGCTGCATTTTAGTTGTGCGCAGTATACTATATAGGAGGACAGTGCAGAATTTTGCTGACCACCAGTATATATATAGCAGTATGGTAAAGTAGTCCACTGCTCTACCTCTGTGTCGTCAAGAATACTATGCATCCATACCTGTGCTGCATTTTAGTTGTGCTTAGTATATAGTGGGAGGACAGTGCAGAATTTTGCTGACCACCAGTATATATATAGCAGTACGGTACAGTAGTCCACTGCTCTACCTCTGTGTCATCAAGTATACTATGCATCCATACCTGTGCTGCATTTTAGTTGTGCGCAGTATACTATATAGTAGGAGGACAGTGCAGAATTTTGTTGACCACCAGTATATATTTAGCAGTACGGTACAGTAGTCCTCTGCTCTACCTCTGTATCGTCAAGTATACTATACATCCATACCTTTGCTGCATTTTAGTTGTGCGCAGTATATAGTAGGAGGACAGTGCAGAATTTTGCTGACCACCAGTATATATATAGCAGAACTGTACAGTAGTCCACTGCTCTACCTCTGTGTCGTCAAGTATACTATGCATCCATACCTTTGCTGCATTTTAGTTGTGCGCAGTATACTATATATTAGGAGGACAGTGCAGAATTTTGCTGACCACCACTATATATATAGCAGTACGGTACAGTAGTCCACTGCTCTACCTCTGTGTCATCAAGTATACTATGCATCCATACCTGTACTGCATTTTAGTTGTGTGCAGTATATAGTAGGAGAACAATGCAGAATTTTGCTGACCACCAGTATATATATAGCAGTACGGTACAGTCGTCCACTGCTCTACCTCTGTGTGGTCAAATATACTATGCATCCATACCTGTGCAGCATTTTAGTTGTTCGCAGTATACTATACAGTGGGAGGACGGTGCAGAATTTTGCTGACTACCAGTATATATATAGCAGTACGGTATAGTGGTCCACTGCTCTACCTGTGTCGTCAAGTATACTTTGCATCCATACCTGTGCTGCATTTTAGTTGTGCGCAGTATATAGCAGGAGGACAGTGCAGAATTTTGCTGACCACCAGTATATATATAGCAGTACGGTACAGTAGTCCACTGCTCTACCGCTGTGTCATCAAGTATACTATGCATCCATACCTGTGCAGCATTTTAGTTGTGCGCAGTATACTATATCGTAGGAGGACAGTGCAGAATTTTGCTGACCACCAGTATATATATAGCAGTACGGTACAGTAGTCCACTGCTCTACCTCTGTGTCGTCAAGTATACTATGCATCCATACCTGTGCTGCATTTTAGTTGTGCGCAGTATACTATATAGGAGGACAGTGCAGAATTTTGCTGACCACCAGTATATATATAGCAGCACGATACAGTAGTCCACTGCTCTACCTCTGTGTCGTCAAGTATACTATGCATCCATACCTGTGCTGCATTTTAGTTGTGCGTAGTATATAGTAGGAGGACAGTGCAGAATTTTGCTGACCACCAGTATATATATAGCAGTACGGTACAGTAGTCCACTGCTCTACCTCTGTGTCGTCAAGTATACTATGCATCCATACCTGTGCTGCATTTTAGTTGCGCGCAGTATATAGTAGGAGGACAGTGCAGAATTTTGCTGACCACCAGTATATATATAGCAGTACGGTACAGTAGACAACTGCTATACCTCTGTGTCGTCAAGTATACTATGCATCCATACCTGTGCTGCATTTTAGTTGTGCATAGTATATAGTAGGAGGACAGTGCAGAATTTTGCTGACCACCAGTATATATATAGCAGTACGGTACAGTAGTTCACTGCTCTACCTCTGTGTCGTCAAGTATACTATGCATCCATACTTGTGCTGCATTTTAGTTGCGCGCAGTATATAGTAGGAGGACAGTGCAGAACTTTGCTGACCACCAGTATATATATAGCAGTACGGTACAGTAGTCCACTGCTATACCTCTGTGTCGTCAAGTATACTATGCATCCATACCTTTGCTGCATTTTAGTTGTGCGCAGTATATAGTAGGAGGACAGTGCAGAATTTTGCTGACCACCAGTATATATATAGCAGTACGGTACAGTAGTCCACTGCTCTACCTCTGTGTCGTCAAGTATACTATGAATCCATACGTTTGCTGCATTTTAGTTTTGCGCAGTATACTATATAGTAGGAGGACATTGCAGAATTTTGCTGACCACCAGTATATATATAGCAGTACGGTACAGTAGTCCACTGCTCTACCTCTGTGTCGTCAAGTATACTATGCATCCATACCTGTGCTGCATTTTAGTTGTTCGCAGTATACTATATAATGGGAGGACAGTGCAGAATTTTGCTGACCACCAGTATATATACAGCAGTATGGTAAAGTAGTCCACTGCTCTACCTCTGTGTCGTCAAGAATACTATGCATCCATACCTGTGCTGCATTTTAGTTGTGCTTAGTATATAGTGGGAGGACAGTGCAGGATTTTGCTGACCACCAGTATATATATAGCAGTACGGTACAGTAGTCCACTGCTCTACCTCTGTGTCATCAAGTATACTATGCACCCATACCTGTGCTGCATTTTAGTTGTGCGCAGTATACTATATAGTAGGAGGACAGTGCAGAATTTTGCTGACCACCAGTATATATTTAGCAGTACGGTACAGTAGTCCACTGCTCTACCTCTGTATCGTCAAGTATACTATGCATCCATACCTTTGCTGCATTTTAGTTGTGCGCAGTATATAGTAGGAGGACAGTGCAGAATTTTGCTGACCACCAGTATATATATAGCAGTACTGTACAGTAGTCCACTGCTCTACCTCTGTGTCGTCAAGTATACTATGCATCCATACCTTTGATGCATTTTAGTTGTGCGCAGTATACTATATAGTAGGAGGACAGTGCAGAATTTTGCTGACCACCACTATATATATAGCAGTACGGTACAGTAGTCCACTGCTCTACCTCTGTGTCATCAAGTATACTATGCATCCATACCTGTACTGCATTTTAGTTGTGTGCAGTATATAGTAGGAGAACAATGCAGAATTTTGCTGACCACCATTATATATATATAGCAGTACGGTACAGTCGTCCACTGCTCTACCTCTGTGTGGTCAAATATACTATGCATCCATACCTGTGCAGCATTTTAGTTGTTCGCAGTATACTATACAGTGGGAGGACGGTGCAGAATTTTGCTGACTACCAGTATATATATAGCAGTACGGTATAGTGGTCCACTGCTCTACCTGTGTCGTCAAGTATACTATGCATCCATACCTGTGCTGCATTTTAGTTGTGCGCAGTATATAGTAGGAGGACAGTGCAGAATTTTGCTGACCACCAGTATATATATAGCAGTACGGTACAGTAGTCCACTGCTCTACCTCTGTGTCATCAAGTATACTATGCATCCATACCTGTGCAGCATTTTAGTTGTGCGCAGTATACTATATCGTAGGAGGACAGTGCAGAATTTTGCTGACCACCAGTATATATATAGCAGTACGGTACAGTAGTCCACTGCTCTGTGTCGTCAAGTATACTATGCATCCATACCTGTGCTGCATTTTAGCTGTGCGCAGTATACTATATAGGAGGACAGTGCAGAATTTTGCTGACCACCAGTATATATATAGCAGCACGATACAGTAGTCCACTGCTCTACCTCTGTGTCGTCAAGTATACTATGCATCCATACCTGTGCTGCATTTTAGTTGTGCGTAGTATATAGTAGGAGGACAGTGCAGAATTTTGCTGACCACCAGTATATATATAGCAGTACGGTACAGTAGTCCACTGCTCTACCTCTGTGTCGTCAAGTATACTATGCATCCATACCTGTGCTGCATTTTAGTTGCGCGCAGTATATAGTAGGAGGACAGTGCAGAATTTTGCTGACCACCAGTATATATATAGCAGTACGGTACAGTAGTCCACTGCTATACCTCTGTGTCGTCAAGTATACTATGCATCCATACCTGTGCTGCATTTTAGTTGTGCATAGTATATAGTAGGAGGACAGTGCAGAATTTTGCTGACCACCAGTATATATATAGCAGTACGGTACAGTAGTCCACTGCTCTACCTCTGTGTCGTCAAGTATACTATGCATCCATACCTGTGCTGCATTTTAATTGCGCGCAGTATATAGTAGGAGGACAGTGCAGAATTTTGCTGACCACCAGTATATATATAGCAGTACGGTACAGTAGTCCACTGCTCTACCTCTGTGTCGTCAAGTATACTATGCATCCATACCTGTGCTGCATTTTAGTTGCGCGCAGTATATAGTAGGAGGACAGTGCAGAATTTTGCTGACCACCAGTATATATATAGCAGTACGGTACAGTAGTCCACTGCTATACCTCTGTGTCGTCAAGTATACTATGCATCCATACCTGTGCTGCATTTTAGTTGTGCATAGTATATAGTAGGAGGACAGTGCAGAATTTTGCTGACCACCAGTATATATATAGCAGTACGGTACAGTAGTCCACTGCTCTACCTCTGTGTCGTCAAGTATACTATGCATCCATACCTGTGCTGCATTTTAATTGCGCGCAGTATATAGTAGGAGGACAGTGCAGAATTTTGCTGACCACCAGTATATATATAGCAGTACGGTACAGTAGTCCACTGCTATACCTCTATGTCGTCAAGTATACTATGCATCCATACCTTTGCTGCATTTTAGTTGTGCGCAGTATATAGTAGGAGGACAGTGCAGAATTTTGCTGACCACCAGTATATATATAGCAGTACGGTACAGTAGTCCACTGCTCTACCTCTGTGTCGTCAAGTATACTATGCATCCATACGTTTGCTGCATTTTAGTTTTGCGCAGTATACTATATAGTAGGAGGACATTGCAGAATTTTGCTGACCACCAGTATATATATAGCAGTACGGTACAGTAGTCCACTGCTCTACCTCTGTGTCATCAAGTATACTATGCATCCATACCTGTGCTGCATTTTAGTTGTGTGCAGTATATAGTAGAAGGACAATGCAGAATTTTGCTGACCACCAGTAAATATATAGCAGTACGGTACAGTAGTCCACTGCTCTACCTCTGTGTCGTCAAGTATACTATGCATCCATACCTGTGCTGCATTTTAGTTGTTCGCAGTATACTATATAATGGGAGAACAGTGCAGAATTTTGCTGACCACCAGTATATATATAGCAGTACGGTACAGTAGTCCACTGCTCTACCTCTGTGTCATCAAGTATACTATGCATCCATACCTGTGCTGCATTTTAGTTGTGTGCAGTATATAGTAGAAGGACAATGCAGAATTTTGCTGACCACCAGTAAATATATAGCAGTACGGTACAGTAGTCCACTGCTCTACCTGTGTCATCAAGTATACTATGCATCCATACCTGTGCTGTATTTTAGTTGTGCGCAGTATATAGTAGGAGGACAGTGCAGAATTTTGCTGACCACTAGTATATATATAGCAGTACGGTACAGTAGTCCACTGCTCTACCTCTGTGTCATCAAGTATACTATGCATCCATACCTGTGCAGCATTTTAGTTGTGCGCAGTATACTATATCGTAGGAGGACAGTGCAGAATTTTGCTGACCACCAGTATATATATAGCAGTACGGTACAGTAGTCCACTGCTCTACCTCTGTGTCGTCAAGTATACTATGCATCCATACCTGTGCTGCATTTTAGTTGTGCGCAGTATACTATATAGGAGGACAGTGCAGAATTTTGCTGACCACCAGTATATATATAGCAGTACGGTACATTAGTCCACTGCTCTACCTCTGTGTCGTCAAGTATACTATTCATCCATACCTGTGCTGCATTTTAGTTGTGTGCATTATACTATATAGTAGGAGGACAATGCAGAATTTTTCTGACCACCAGTATATATATATAGCAGTACGGTACAGTAGTCAACTGCTCTACCTCTGTGTCGTCAAGTATACTTTGCATCCATACCTGTGCTGCATTTTAGTTGTGCGCAGTATACTATATAGTAGGAGGACAGTGCAGAATTTTGCTGACCTCCAGTATATACAGTATATAGCAGTATGGTACAGTAGTCCATAGCTCTACCTCTGTGTCGTCAAGTATACTATGCATCCATGCCTGTGCTGCATTTTAGTTGTTCGCAGTATACTATATAGTAGGAGGACAGTGCAGAATTTTGCTGACCACCAGTATATATATAGCAGTACGGTACAGTAGTCCATTGCTCTATCTCTGTGTCGTCAAGTATACTACAAAAGTTCAGTAAAATGACCCAAAAATCAAAACTAAAAGCATCTGATGAGAAGCGCAAACTTGCCAATATGCCATTTACGACACGGAGTGGCAAGGAACGGCTGAGGCCCTGGCCTATGTTCATGGCTAGTGGTTCAGATTCGCATGAGGATGGAAGCACTCATCCTCTCACTAGAAAACTGCAGTGCCACTCCTAGATGGGCCAGGTGTTTGTGTCAGCCACTTGGGTCGCTTAGCTTAGCCATCCAGCGACCTTGGTGCACCTCTTTTTTTTTTTTTACATCATGTGCTGTTTGGGGACTATTTTTTAAATCTGCCATCCTGTATGACACTGCAGTGCCACTCCTAGATGGGCCAGGTGTTTGTGTTGGCCACTTGGGTCGCTTAGCTTAGCCATCCAGCGACCTTGGTGCACCTCTTTTTTTCTTTGCATCATGTGCTGTTTGGGGACTATTTTTTAAATCGCCCATCCTGTCTGACACTGCAGTGCCACTCCTAGATGAGCCAGGTGTTTGTGTCGGCCAGTTGGGTCGCTTAGGTTAGTCACACAGCTACCTCATTGCACCTCTTTTTTTCTTTGCATCATGTGTTTTTTGGGGACTATTTTTTGAAGTGCCATCCTGTCTGACACTGCGTTGCCACTCCTAGATGGGCCAGGTGTTTGTGTCGGCCACTTGGGTCGCTTAGCTTAGTCATCCAGTGACCTCGGTGCAAATTTTAGGACTAAAAATAATATTGTGAGGTGTAAGGTGTTCAGAATAGACTGGAAATGAGTGGAAATTATGGTTATTGAGGTTAATAATACCATGGGATCAAAATGACCCCCAAATTCTATGATTTAAGCTGTTTTTGAGGGTTTTTTGTAAAAAAACACACCCGAATCCGACAAAAAATTTTCAGGGAGGTTTTGCCAAAACGCGTCCCAATCCTAAACACGGCCGCGGAACCGAATCCAAAACCAAAACACAAAACCCGAAAAATTTCCGGTGCACATCACTAGTTTCTATAGAAGATGCATTGCTGCCAGGTTTACCAATGGGTTGAGTATCCCTTATCCATAATTCAAAATCACATATTTTTTGTTCCACTGCTGAGATAATGACACATATATATGTATATTATATTATATATCTATATACTATATCTATATATACACATAATATATAATACATATGTCCTTATCTCAGTAGGGGACCCAAAAATGTGGGATTTTGAATTTTGGTTAAGAGATACTCAACCTTTATCAGGAATGTGAAGAATTCCTGATATTGACCCCCACAGCTGAAGATGGAGGTAGTAGGGGTGGCCATCAGTGGGTTAATCATCAATGGTCACCATCGATGGTACCTTTGATGGTTAACCTCAATGGTATAAAACCATTCACAGGTAAACCATCAATGGTTTCAACAATCTATGGTCATCCCTGTGCAATGGATTAGTAAGCCGCCTGCCAATTAGAGCCTGGGGGCAGCGTTTGGCTGGTCTGTCGGGAGTGGAGCTAGGTTCCGTGCCTGGCATTGGGGGGGACCCATCGTGGTGTCTCTACCATTGATGTAGTCATGTAAATATTTGACATCAGCTATCAACCATTGATGATTTCTATTCATGTAATCCTTGGCAACAAGCATGAAAACCCTGGAAACGAGCATGGAACCCCTGGCAACAAGAACGAAACCCCTGACAACGAGCAGGTAATTTAAAAGTATTTAGAAGCCTTACTGTGAAACATAATTTGTAAAGGGTATTATTATGTGTGGGGCATAAAATGGTGTCAAGGGCATAACTGTGTGTGGCATAATGTGTAATGGGCATTTTGGTGTGTGGCATAATATGTAATGCATACATACCTGCTCTCACAGACATGCTGGAGACATCTGATTTTTAACGCAGTCCCCCGCATCCCCAGAAAAGTGGGCACACCTGCTATATTCCGCCAACTTCCTAATGAAGTGGGCAGAATTGGAGATAAATAGAATGGTATCCCGGGGTCCTGTAAGGAAACCTGCATCTCCTCTTCAGGCTTCTTCCGGAAAGGAAGGTGATACAGTACTTAATAAAGCAGGCAAGTATGGTATAATGGCATTAGCCTTTATATCCCTCTATTTCCCTATCACCAATAGTGTATTTATGGAGGTCCCTTTTGCTGCTTTTGGGTAGATAGATAGATAGATAGATAGATAGATAGATAGATAGATAGATAGATAGATAGATAGATACATGTAGTGTTTGTTTTCTAAGTACCAGTGTAAACCAGGAACATATTATCATGTTTCTATCTTTTTCCATGTGGGCCTTCTCCATGACACATGTAAGGGGAACATCAAGCAAACGACATCGCTGCCTATTGCGAGTCCAACTTGACTCCAAACTTCTCATGGCAACTATTCAAGGTGAACCACAGCAGAAGAAAACCCGGGACAGGTAATTAATGATCATTAATTACTGATAATATTTCTCTGGTATACATTGATACTTCAGAAATATGGGGGTCGGGAGGGGGCAAGAACAGACAGCAGATAGGCCATACTGGGGGGGAAGTAGGGGGTTAGGGGTATGTAGTCCTGTGGGTAAGGGTAGATAACAGCTGCGGCAGTACTGAGGGGCAAGGAGGGGATTAGGTGCAGGCAGTGCTGGGGGTAGGGAGAGGGTAAGGGTAAGTAGCAGCTAGTAATTGTAGTAGACGATGCAGTCAGCCCATCCCCACCACCACCACCTACTACAATGTTTGCATTGTAGTTTTTATTTTGTAGTAGCAATAGAAGCAGACGGCCCATCTTCCTCCCCCCTCTTACCACGCCACACTATTTGCAAAGTTTTCCAGCGTGCTACCCCATTTTACCCGCCAGGCAGCTACACTCATTCTTACACTGTTAGCAGCCGCGGTGCCCCTAGCCCCCCCTCAGGAGTGGGTTGTGACTTCCCCCTCCTGTGGCACCGGCGGATCAAACGCTGCCACAGGCAAAAACTTGATACACATGGCTCAGCAGAAGGCTTCACTAGCCATTCCAAATACTCCAATAAGCCACGGTCCACGACGGCTTATCAGGCCTAATGGGATATCCCCCAGTAAGACAATTAGCCGTGGTAAGTGACCGTGGCTAACTGGATACCCCCCTCAAAGTTGTTGACTTTATTCACTTGGATACGAAGTATCAGCTTTGCTAGTATTGTTATTTGTGAACTTGTGACTCTGTAATATTTATATGTAAACCTGTTATGCAGCCATGACCGGCCCAATACATACGCCGAGTACTGCATAGAGCGCCACACTGTGGAGGGCATTGCTGCTGGAAGCCTGTGAGAGGAGTGAGGTTACGTAATGTACGTAGCCTCCAGTACGTAACCTCTGCATGGAACACTCTCACTGCTCCCAGCCAGAACCCGCAACCAATCACAGCACTCCGGGGGGGGGGTATTTCGATGATGATGGTGGCTGCTGCTGCTCTCCCAGCTACTGCTCTCCTGTGTGGGGCGAATTGATAGAATGGCGCAAGCCCCTCATTCAGAGTCAGACCGCTGGCACTCCGAGTGTGACCCGGCTCTTTAGCCAAGGTTGGGGCCATGAGAAAACCCTCTGGTGATGAGAGGGAGACAGCGTGAGCAGCAGTAGACAGAGGAGCGTCCTTTGATGTATATGTGCAGGATGGGGGATACCACAGTGTCACCTGCACATGGAGTCACTGCTCTGCCCGCTGCTGTTTCCCGACTCCGGTGATGTGACAGACTGACAGCATGAGGCGCGCACCCCTGCCGCATTGTCCACAGAGAGCCTGGACCGCTGGGTGAGGTGAGCGGGAGATGGGGAGGGAAAGCACTGTGCCAGGTTCCCATTCTAACAGCCCCGGGCCCTGCCACCTACTATCTCCCTGTCACCCCTTCCTCCCCAGTCACCTACTATCTCCTTGTTACCCCTGCATCCCCAGTCACCCACTATCTCCCTGTCACCCCTGCCTCCCCAGTCACCCAATATCTCTGTCACCCCTGCCTTCCCAATCACCCACTATCGCCCTGTCCCCCCGGCTCCCTAGTCACCACTATCTCCCTGTCACTCCTACCTATCCAGTTACCCACTATCCTCCCTGCCTCCCATAATCTACTAACTCTGTCACTCCTACCTCCCCAGTCACCCAATATCTCACTGTAGCCCTATTGTGTGGCCATGCCCCTTCCTTGTGAAATCATGCCTTTTTGCGACAGCGTGTGTGCTGTCCCTGTAAAAAGTTAATCCCATCAAGGGGTGCCAAAATTTATTTTCGCTTACCAAAAAAAACTAATCTCGGGCCAGCCCTCTATGTAGCACTGGGTACAATATACTGCCCTCTGTCAGCCATTTGTAGGTTAGGCCAGGTCCTTAATGTCAGAGAGACACTGCTGCATATACACTGGTAAGTGGCCACAGTACTGAGCACAGGAGGAAATACTTGCTAATGAGGACGGTCACCCGCTTCTGCTTCTCTGATTTTGAATTAATCTTTGAGGTTGATACTTTGTTGTTTATGTCTATATTATGTTTTTTTGTGTGCATGTTTTACCAGTTTTGTTTTTCATACACAAGATAGAGCATTGTACCTGCTATATTAAAGAGATCTTTAAAGTTTTAATAAAACTGAAATGTGAATGTGTATTTTGAAAGTGAACTTTTAAAAACATGGGTGTAACTTTTGATATATGCCGGACATAAATCAGGTGCATATTCTGCCTGAGCAGAACAGTGACCATATTGTGATGCATATGCTTCAGCATAAGCATATGAGAATGAATACACTATTTTATGTGCACCTTTTTGAGTGATGTCCAATATGATGTCCATTATGTGTCCAAGTCATCATCAGGCCCTTTGTGCTTACAGATAAATATTTAGCGATTTGCATACACAGATTTAATGGATTTCTGCAAAAGTAATTATAACTGTGTAGCTAGTTATGTAGTTTCAAAAAGTGATATTAGAGCCTAACCTCTGTTGACAGAGCTCCAATGTTTAGTAGTAACATAAACAATTGTGATGGAAAATGCTTCCAGAATATGTATTAATGCTGTGTACTGTGAAATTCAGCGGATGCAATTAGGCTATTCCCGAGAGGTCTACTTATTTCTCCATACAACACAAAGAGATAAATTTATGAAAAGGAAAATCGAGTATAGCATATTCTCCATACAATGCTATATTTCCTATGACAACAGAAATACATTGTGTGTTTTATACTGAGTAAGGGCAGAATGGAAGTTTTTATGTGTTTGTTAGATAAGGGATTCAATATGGTTTACAGGCAGACGGGATGCTGGCTGTCATTATCCAGACAGCGGCATCCAGCCCGCCAGAATGCCGGCAGTGGGGCGCATCCCAGATAAGGCTTAGGGGGTCATTCCGAGTTGTTCGCTCGCTAGCTGTTTTTAGCAGCCGTGCAAATGCTATGCCGCCTCCCACTGGGAGTGTATTTTAGCTTAGCAGAAGTGCAAACGAAAGGATCGTAGAGTAGCGGCAAACTTCTTTTGTGCCGTTTTAGAGTAGCTCAATACCTACTCAGCGCTTGCGATCACTTCAGACTGTTCAGTTCCTGTTTTGACGTCACGAACACGCCCTGCGTTCGCCCAGCCACACCTGCGTTTTTCTTGGCACGCCTGCATTTTTCTGAACACTCCCTGAAAACGGTAATTTGACACCCAGAAACGCCCACTTCCTGTCAATCACTCTGCGACCAGCAGTGCGACTGGAAAGCTTCACTAGACCTTGTGTGAAACTACATCGTTCGTTGTAATAGTACGCGTGCATGTGCATTGCACCGCATACTCATGCGCAGAAGTGCCGTTTTTTTGCATCACCGCAGCAGAGCGAATGAATGCAGCTAGCGATAAACTCGGAATGACCCCCTTAGATGGATACAGAAGGCAATGCTGATGAGGCACTAAGGTACACTATGGTGTATAGTATATAACATGTTAAAGCTAGAATATGGCTGCCAGAGAGGAATTGCAAAGAGTTTCAATTGTGTTTGAGGTTGAACTTGTATTTGATAAATGAAAAGATGGTTTACATGACAGATACATTTGCAGGTTATGGTGCCTGAATGGATTTAAATGAAGGAAGTTTCTCCACTGAGGAACTTGAAACATACCATGCAGAGGTGGGAGGACATTGAAGACACAAGGGCCCTCATTCCGAGTTGATCGCTCGCAAGGCGAATTTAGCAGAGTTGCTCAGGCTAAGCCTACGCCTACTGGGAGTGTATCTTAGCTTCTTAAAATTGCGACCGATGTATTCGCAATATTGCGATTACAAACTACTTAGCAGTTTCAGAGTAGCTTCAGACTTACTCGGCATCTGCGATCAGTTCAGTGCTTGTCGTTCCTGGTTTGACGTCATAAACACACCCAGCGTTCGCCCAGACACTCCCACGTTTCTCCGGCCACTCCTGCGTTTTTTCCGGAAACGGTAGCGTTTTTATCCACACGCCCCGAAAACGCCGTGTTTCCGCCCAGTAACACCCATTTCCTGTCAATCACACTACGATCGCCGGAGCGAAGAAAAAGCCGTGAGTAAAAATACTATCTTCATTGTAAAATTACTTGGCGCAGTCGCAGTGCGATTATTGCGCATGCGTACTAAGCGGAATTTTACTGCGATGCGATGAAAATTACCGAGCGAACGACTCGGAATGAGGGCCAAAGTCTACACTCGCTAACTACAGTCTTGTTAACAAATGTGGGCTAATTATTTCTAGGGATGAGCGGGTTCGGTTCCTCGGAATCCGAACCCGCCCGAACTTCATGTTTTTTTACACGGGGCCGAGCGACTCGGATCTTCCCGCCTTGCTCGGTTAACCCGAGCGCGCCCGAACGTCATCATCCCGCTGTCGGATTCTCGCGAGGCTCGGATTCTATCGCGAGACTCGGATTCTATATAAGGAGCCGCGCGTCGCCGCCATTTTCACACGTGCATTGAGATTCATAGGGAGAGGACGTGGCTGGCGTCCTCTCCGTTTATAGAGAAGAGAGTGAGACAGTAGAGAGAGACACAGTAGTAATTTTGGGGAGCATTAGGAGGAGTACTAGTTACTTGCTGAAGTGATAGATAGTGTGACTGTATATTATCTGACTTGTGGGGGAGACACTGACAGTGGGGAGCAGTTAGAGTCTGAGAGCAGGACTCAGGAGTACATATAACGTACAGTGCACACTTTTGCTGCCAGAGTGCCACACTGCCATTGTGACCACACTGACCACCAGTATAATATATATTGTGATTGTCTGCTTAGGAGTACTACTTGCAAGTTGCTGATAGTGTGACCTGTGACCTGACCACCAGTCACCACCAGTTTAATATATATACAGGTTGAGTATCCCTTATCCAAAATGCTTGGGACCAGAGGTATTTTGGATATCAGATTTTTCCGTATTTTGGAATAATTGCATACCATAATGAGATGTCATGGTGATGGGACCTAAGTCTAAGCACAGAATGCATTTGTGTTATATATACACCTTATACACACAGCCTGAAGGTAATTTTAGCCAATATTTTTTATAACTTTGTGCATTAAACAAAGTGTGTCTACATTCACACAATTTATTTATGTTTCATATACACCTTATACACACAGCCTGAAGGTCATTTAATACAAAATTTTTAATAACTTTGTGTATTAAACAAAGTTTGTGTACATTGAGCCATCAAAAAACAAAGGTTTCACTATTTCACTCTCACTCAAAAAAGTCCGTATTTCGGAATATTCCGTATTTCGGAATATTTGGATATGGGATACTCAACCTGTATGTATATATATATATATATATATATATATATATATATAATTGTATATAATATATATATAATATTGTATACCACCTACCCGTGGTTTTTTTTTTTTCTTTCTTCTTTATACATACTACTATAGTAGCTTACTGTAGCAGTCTGCGGTGCTGCTGAGCTGACTGTGTCCAGCAGGTCCGTCATCAGTCATTACATAATAAATATATATACCTGTCCGGCTGCAGTGCTAGTGATATTATATATATATATATTGATTTCATCTCATTATCATCCAGTCTATATTAGCAGCAGACACAGTACGGTAGTCCACGGCTGTAGCTACCTCTGTGTCGGCAGTCGCTCGTCCATCCATAATTGTATACCACCTACCCGTGGTTTTTTTTTTTCTTTCTTCTTTATACATACTACTATAGTAGCTTACTGTAGCAGTCTGCGGTGCTGCTGAGCTGACAGTGTCCAGCAGGTCCGTCATCAGTCATTACATAATAAATATATCTACCTGTCCGGCTGCAGTACTAGTGTGATATAATATATATTGATTTCATCTCATTATCATCCAGTCTATATTAGCAGCAGACACAGTACGGTAGTCCACGGCTGTAGCTACCTCTGTGTCGGCAGTCGCTCGTCCATCCATAATTGTATACCACCTACCCGTGTTTTTTTTTTTTTCTTTCTTCTTTATACATACTACTATAGTAGCTTACTGTAGCAGTCTGCGGTGCTGCTGAGCTGACAGTGTCCAGCAGGTCCGTCATCAGTCATTACATAATAAATATATATACCTGTCCGGCTGCAGTACTAGTGATATTATATATATATATATATATATATATATATATTAATTTCATCTCCTTATCATCCAGTCTATAATAGCAGCAGACACAGTACGGTAGTCCACGGCTGTTGCTACCTCTGTGTCGGCAGTCGCTCGTCCATCCATAATTGTATACCACCTACCCGTGTTTTTTTTTTCTTTCTTCTTTATACATACTACTATAGTAGCTTACTGTAGCAGTCTGCGGTGCTGCTGAGCTGACAGTGTCCAGCAGGTCCGTCATCAGTCATTACATAATAAATATATATACCTGTCCGGCTGCAGTACTAGTGATATTATATATATATATATATATATAGAATGGTGGTGAAGGCGGCACTCAAGCAGGCATACACAGCGGTAAAGACTATGTCAGTTTATTCCAACATGTTTCGGGGTAAAGTCCCCCGTCCTCAGGGTCATCATAACAAAACTGAACATTACACCGTACATATATACCCCCAATACAATTACCATTAGAGCTCAAATCCTACTCACCTGTCACACGCCGCTCTGACCCGCCGGACGCTCAGCAGCACTTCCTGGTTGCTCAGCAGTGACGTCATTGGGACGTGCCCCCGTCCTGTAACCATGGGAACCGCCGGGCACGATCTCTGTGCACTGGTGATGCGGCTGGGAACTCCACGCTGCCGGCCCGTGACGCTGTCAGGCTGCGATGAGATAGGGAGGTGTCTAGGCAACAACAAGAGCACAGCAAACAAAACAATATTAACACATATAGTGCTGTACCACTACCATAAAATAAAAACAAAAACATTATCCCACCCCCACTCCCACCTGTCAGAGGTTAACTAGTGCATCAATAACATAGCTGTATATTTGAGTAAATGTCAAACAGCAGAATTGCTGAATGACTAGAAAATAGGAAAGAGGAACATAATCTCCAACAGAGCTCATAGTTAGGTTACTAATCATTCTACAGGATTGCCATGTTGTTACTATATATCGTTATTAGTGCCTCACATAAAACAGGTTAATCCAAGATTTTCATTAAGGCCACGCGGTGATAGCGTGCCTAGTTTAAAAATCCACCTAGATTCTCTTTGTAGTAGGGTTCTATCACGATCACCCCCTCTGAGGTTTCTAGGAACATGGTCAATCAACATTGCCCTAATGCTTGGTATCCCATGTTTGTGCAACAGACAATGTCGTGCAAACGGTTGGTCACTATTGCCCTTTTCGAATGCTTTTTTTATAGCACTTCTATGTAGTGCCATTCGCTCACGAAACTGGCGAATGGTTTTACCTACATAGGCTAAGCCGCATGGGCATATTAATAGATACACTACATGTGTGGATGTGCAAGTTAGACGATGGCGAATAGGCAGCTTCTTGCCAGTATGGGGATGGTTGAAGGTGCTACCTGTCATAAGGGTGTTACATGTAGCGCACCCCAAGCATCTGAAACACCCTGGTTTGGTTCTCAGGAAATGTGTTTCCTGTATGCCTGTCATTTTAGAGACATCCAGTTTGACTATGTGATCACCTATGTTACGTCCTCTGGTATGACTAGGTAAAAGTGACGTGTTAGCCAAAGATGTTAATGACCCCTCAGTCTGAATGATAGGCCACAATGACTTGGCCCTACGTACCCTCCTAGTACTGGCTACTGTGTATCTGTTCACCCAAGGCAGTTTGGGGCCACGATTAGAGTGGTTACGACTCGAGGGACTAAGAAACTGAGTTAGCTATGGATGCCATGCAGGCTAAATTCATTGAACGGGGTTACCCGCATGGTGTTTTACAACAGGCTAGAGCCAAGGCCCTTAGTATCCCCAGAGCAGAGGCCCTTAGTCCCTCGAGTCGTAACCACTCTAATCGTGGCCCCAAACTGCCTTGGGTGAACAGATACACAGTAGCCAGTACTAGGAGGGTACGTAGGGCCAAGTCATTGTGGCCTATCATTCAGACTGAGGGGTCATTAACATCTTTGGCTAACACGTCACTTTTACCTAGTCATACCAGAGGACGTAACATAGGTGATCACATAGTCAAACTGGATGTCTCTAAAATGACAGGCATACAGGAAACACATTTCCTGAGAACCAAACCAGGGTGTTTCAGATGCTTGGGGTGCGCTACATGTAACACCCTTATGACAGGTAGCACCTTCAACCATCCCCATACTGGCAAGAAGCTGCCTATTCGCCATCGTCTAACTTGCACATCCACACATGTAGTGTATCTATTAATATGCCCATGCGGCTTAGCCTATGTAGGTAAAACCATTCGCCAGTTTCGTGAGCGAATGGCACTACATAGAAGTGCTATAAAAAAAGCATTCGAAAAGGGCAATAGTGACCAACCGTTTGCACGACATTGTCTGTTGCACAAACATGGGATACCAAGCATTAGGGCAATGTTGATTGACCATGTTCCTAGAAACCTCAGAGGGGGTGATCGTGATAGAACCCTACTACAAAGAGAATCTAGGTGGATTTTTAAACTAGGCACGCTATCACCGCGTGGCCTTAATGAAAATCTTGGATTAACCTGTTTTATGTGAGGCACTAATAACGATATATAGTAACAACATGGCAATCCTGTAGAATGATTAGTAACCTAACTATGAGCTCTGTTGGAGATTATGTTCCTATTTCCTATTTTCTAGTCATTCAGCAATTCTGCTGTTTGACATTTACTCAAATATACAGCTATGTTATTGATGCACTAGTTAACCTCTGACAGGTGGGGGTGGGGGTGGGATAATGTTTTTGTTTTTATTTTATGGTAGTGGTACAGCACTATATGTGTTAATATTGTTTTGTTTGCTGTGCTCTTGTTGTTGCCTAGACACCTCCCTATCTCATCGCAGCCTGACAGCGTCACGGGCCGGCAGCGTGGAGTTCCCAGCCGCATCACCAGTGCACAGAGATCGTGCCCGGCGGTTCCCATGGTTACAGGACGGGGGCACGTCCCAATGACGTCACTGCTGAGCAACCAGGAAGTGCTGCTGAGCGTCCGGCGGGTCAGAGCGGCGTGTGACAGGTGAGTAGGATTTGAGCTCTAATGGTAATTGTATTGGGGGTATATATGTACGGTGTAATGTTCAGTTTTGTTATGATGACCCTGAGGACGGGGGACTTTACCCCGAAACATGTTGGAATAAACTGACATAGTCTTTACCGCTGTGTATGCCTGCTTGAGTGCCGCCTTCACCACCATTCTATTGCCAGAGGTCTTCGCCTCCAGGAGGGCACCGCAGCACCTTTCACTTTATGCGTGAGTGCCGAGCTTTCATAGCTATCTATATATATATATATATATATATATATATTAATTTCATCTCCTTATCATCCAGTCTATATTAGCAGCAGACACAGTACGGTAGTCCACGGCTGTAGCTACCTCTGTGTCGGCAGTCGCTCGTCCATCCATAAGTATACTAGTATCCATCCATCTCCATTGTTTACCTGAGGTGCCTTTTAGTTGTGCCTATTAAAATATGGAGAACAAAAATGTTGAGGTTCCAAAATTAGGGAAAGATCAAGATCCACTTCCACCTCGTGCTGAAGCTGCTGCCACTAGTCATGGCCGAGACGATGAAATGCCAGCAACGTCGTCTGCCAAGGCCGATGCCCAATGTCATAGTACAGAGCATGTAAAATCCAAAACACCAAATATCAGTAAAAAAAGGACTCCAAAATCTAAAATAAAATTGTCGGAGGAGAAGCGTAAACTTGCCAATATGCCATTTACCACACGGAGTGGCAAGGAACGGCTGAGGCCCTGGCCTATGTTCATGGCTAGTGGTTCAGCTTCACATGAGGATGGAAGCACTCAGCCTCTTGCTAGAAAACTGAAAAGACTCAAGCTGGCAAAAGCACCGCAAAGAACTGTGCGTTCTTCGAAATCCCAAATCCACAAGGAGAGTCCAATTGTGTCGGTTGCGATGCCTGACCTTCCCAACACTGGACGTGAAGAGCATGCGCCTTCCACCATTTGCACGCCCCCTGCAAGTGCTGGAAGGAGCACCCGCAGTCCAGTTCCTGATAGTCAGATTGAAGATGTCAGTGTTGAAGTACACCAGGATGAGGAGGATATGGGTGTTGCTGGCGCTGGGGAGGAAATTGACAAGGAGGATTCTGATGGTGAGGTGGTTTGTTTAAGTCAGGCACCCGGGGAGACACCTGTTGTCCGTGGGAGGAATAGGGCCGTTGACATGCCTGGTGAAAATACCAAAAAAATCAGCTCTTCGGTGTGGAAGTATTTCACCAGAAATGCGGACAACATTTGTCAAGCCGTGTGTTGCCTTTGTCAAGCTGTAATAAGTAGGGGTAAGGACGTTAACCACCTCGGAACATCCTCCCTTATACGTCACCTGCAGCGCATTCATAATAAGTCAGTGACAAGTTCAAAAACTTTGGGCGACAGCGGAAGCAGTCCACTGACCAGTAAATCCCTTCCTCTTGTAACCAAGCTCACGCAAACCACCCCACCATCTCCCTCAGTGTCAATTTCCTCCTTCCCCAGGAATGCCAATAGTCCTGCATGCCATGTCACTGGCAATTCTGACGAGTCCTCTCCTGCCTGGGATTCCTCCGATGCATCCTTGCGTGTAACGCCTACTGCTGCTGGCGCTGCTGTTGTTGCTGCTGGGAGTCGATGGTCATCCCAGAGGGGAAGTCGTAAGCCCACTTTTACTACTTCCACCAAGCAATTGACTGTCCAACAGTCCTTTGCGAGGAAGATGAAATATCACAGCAGTCATCCTGTTGCAAAGCGGATAACTGAGGCCTTGACAACTATGTTGGTGTTAGACGTGCGTCCGGTATCCGCCGTTAGTTCACAGGGAACTAGACAATTTCTTGAGGCAGTGTGCCCCCGTTACCAAATACCATCTAGGTTCCACTTCTCTAGGCAGGCGATACCGAGAATGTACACGGACATCAGAAAAAGACTCACCAGTGTCCTAAAAAATGCAGTTGTACCCAATGTCCACTTAACCACGGACATGTGGACAAGTGGAGCAGGGCAGGGTCAGGACTATATGACTGTGACAGCCCACTGGGTAGATGTATGGACTCCCGCCGCAAGAACAGCAGCGGCGGCACCAGTAGCAGCATCTCGCAAACGCCAACTCTTTCCTAGGCAGGCTACGCTTTGTATCACCGGTTTCCAGAATACGCACACAGCTGAAAACCTCTTACGGCAACTGAGGAAGATCATCGCGGAATGGCTTACCCCAATTGGACTCTCCTGTGGATTTGTGGCATCGGACAACGCCAGCAATATTGTGTGTGCATTAAATATGGGCAAATTCCAGCACGTCCCATGTTTTGCACATACCTTGAATTTGGTGGTGCAGAATTTTTTAAAAAACGACAGGGGCATGCAAGAGATGCTGTCGGTGGCCAGAAGAATTGCGGGACACTTTCGGCGTACAGGCACCACGTACAGAAGACTGGAGCACCACCAAAAACGCCTGAACCTGCCCTGCCATCATCTGAAGCAAGAAGTGGTAACGAGGTGGAATTCAACCCTCTATATGCTTCAGAGGTTGGAGGAGCAGCAAAAGGCCATTCAAGCCTATACAATTGAGCACGATATAGGAGGTGGAATGTACCTGTCTCAAGCGCAGTGGAGAATGATTTCAACGTTGTGCAAGGTTCTGAAACCTTTTGAAATTGCCACACGTGAAGTCAGTTCAGACACTGCCAGCCTGAGTCAGGTCATTCCCCTCATCAGGCTTTTGCAGAAGAAGCTGGAGGCATTGAAGGAGGAGCTAAAAGGGAGCGATTCCGCTAGGCATGTGGGACTTGTGGATGGAGCCCTTAATTCGCTTAACAAGGATTCACGGGTGGTCAATCTGTTGAAATCAGAGCACTACATTTTGGCCACCGTGCTCGATCCTAGATTTAAAACCTACCTTGGATCTCTCTTTCCGGCAGACACAAGTCTGCTGGGGTTCAAAGACCTGCTGGTGACAAAATTGTCAAGTCAAGCGGAACGCGACCTGTCAACATCTCCTCCTTCACATTCTCCCGCAACTGGGGGTGCGAGGAAAAGGCTCAGAATTCCGAGTCCACCCGCTGGCGGTGATGCAGGGCAGTCTGGAGCGACTGCTGATGCTGACATCTGGTCCGGACTGAAGGACCTGACAACGATTACGGACATGTCGTCTACTGTCACTGCATATGATTCTCTCACCATTGAAAGAATGGTGGAGGATTATATGAGTGACCGCATCCAAGTAGGCACGTCAGACAGTCCGTACTTATACTGGCTGGAAAAAGAGGCAATTTGGAGGCCCTTGCACAAACTGGCTTTATTCTACCTAAGTTGCCCTCCCACAAGTGTGTACTCCGAAAGAGTGTTTAGTGCCGCCGCTCACCTTGTCAGCAATCTGCGTACGAGGTTACTTCCAGAAAATGTGGAGAAGATGATGTTCATTAAAATGAATTATAATCAATTCCTCCGTGGAGACATTGACCAGCAGCAATTGCCTCCACAAAGTACACAGGGAGCTGAGATGGTGGATTCCAGTGGGGACGAATTGATAATCTGTGAGGAGCGGGATGTACACGGTGATATATCGGAGGATGATGATGAGGTGGACATCTTGCCTCTGTAGAGCCAGTTTGTGCAAGGAGAGATTAATTGCTTCTTTTTCGGTGGGGGTATAAACCAACCTGTCATTTCAGTCACAGTCGTGTGCCAGACCCTGTCACTGAAATGATGGGTTGGTTAAAGTGTGCATGTCCTGTTTATACAACATAAGGGTGGATGGGAGGGCCCAAGGACAATTCCATCTTGCACCTCTTTTTTCTTTCATTTTTATTTGCGTCATGTGCTGTTTGGGGAGTGTTTTTTGGAAGGGCCATCCTGCGTGACACTGCAGTGCCACTCCTAGATGGGCCAGGTGTTTGTGTCGGCCACTAGGGTCGCTTATCTGTTAGGGTCTCCTGCCCTGTGCTGCCACGTCGTCATGGCAACCGGGAGACAAGTGCTAGTGGAGTAACCTGAGCGCAGCTGATACTCCGGTTCGGGTCTTTTGCTGTGCAGTGGTTATAGGCTCTGTGCACGGCAGGGGATCCGGTGCTGGTTTTTGTGCTCACAGTCTGTGAGGTCTGAGTGGGGCGTGGACAGCACCTGCTTTATAAGGCCTCTTTTCAGGGTAAGCAGATGCTGCTGAATCTCTGTTGGTTAGTCAGTTCATGAAAGTTAGCCAGTACTGTGTAGCTTTGTATTTGTTTGTTGCTTACTGCAAATAGGCCTGGGGATTTGGTATTACACTCTGCCAATCCAGACCTAGCAGTAAGACTGGAGTCAGTCGTTTAGCTTGCTGGGGTTCTGTTATTACTCTGTGAACTTAGCAAGTTTGCGGCTGTATTCTAACACTTGCCTGTCTAATCCTGTCTCACTGTGCTAGGTGTCAGGGGTCAGTTTAGTGGCAGTAAGCTTAAACCTGTGCACTGCAAGTGAGAATCAGGATTGTGGAGGCTCTCCTTGTGTCTATCATTCCATCTCTGACCAAGGAGTTTACTGCCACACCCGTTGGTAACCCTTTAGGGTTTTGCTGTTGCCCTTAGCAACAGCATTTCGGGTTCTCTACGTATTAAAACACAACATCTTGCTTTTTACATCTGAGCAGTTCTAATACAAGGGAGATACCCAGTTCCTTAGCCTCTGGGCTTCTCTGTTCACTGTGTGTGTATTTTGTTACCCTATCACCTTCTGTGTACGTTATGTCATATTCCCCAGTTTGTCTGTGAGTCCATTTGTTTTGCATAACAGTTCAAACACCAGTACATTCCTGCAGACACTGGAGTGCATAACAGTTCTGACACTAGTACTTTCCTGCAGGCACTGGTGTGCATAACATATTCAGCAGCCTAATACTCCTGTTGAAATTTTGTGGGAATATGGAGCATACCCCTCAAAATACGTTGCAACATGTGGTCGATCAGGTGCAGGTCCTGACTCGACAATTTAATGATTTGTCCATTAAAATGCACACCTCCCAGGCTGCTGGCGGAGCTCCCGCAGCAGCAGCACCTGCAGGGGTTAAGGAGCCAAAAGTAAATCTCCCGGATCGTTTTTCTGGAGATCGCTCGCAGTTCTTTTGTTTCAAGGAGAGCTGCAAGCTATACTTCCGGCTTAGGCCTCAGTCTTCTGGGTCGGAGATTCAGCGGGTGGGCATAGTGATTTCCTTGCTACAAGGAGACCCACAGGTCTGGGCATATGGGTTGCAGCCTGACTGTCCGTCGCTTAAAAGTGTTGATGTTTTTTTTACGGCACTGGGCATGTTGTATGATGACCCTGACAAGACGGCCTCAGCCGAGGCTCAGATTTCGATCCTTAAGCAAGGGCGAAGGCCAGTTGAGGTTTACTGTACGGAGTTTCAGAGGTTGGCCCATGATACCCAGTGGAATGACCCAGCCCTGAGACACCAGTACCGAAGAGGTCTTTCTAACCAGATAAAGGACCAACTGGTACAATATCCCTTGCCTGATAGCTTGGATCAGCTCATGCAGTTATCCATCCGGGTGGATAGACGGCTGAGAGAGCGTAGGCTTGAAAGGGAGACTGAGATTTCCTTCCTTCCCAAGGGAACCTCAGACTCTGAGGATTTTTCTGAGGAGCCTATGCAGATTGGGGCTACCCGCCTCTCCTCGCGTGAGAAGACGCGGAGGAGACAGCAGGGGTTGTGTTTGTACTGTGGGAATAAAGGTCATGTGGTAGTATCATGCCCAGAAAAGCCGGAAAACTTCAGGGCCTGAGGGTGATGGGAAATATCCTGTCAGGCCAGAAGTCAGAATTTCCCAAGAAGACTTTTATCATTCCGGTGACCTTGAAGATCCTCGGTCAAACTGTCAAGACTGAGGCCTTTGTGGACAGTGGGGCCGACGGGGTTTTTATGGACCGCCAATTCGCCCTAAAACACTCTGTTCCCTTAGTACCCTTGGCATCGGAAATTGAGATTTGTGGGTTAAACGGGGAACCATTATCCCAAGGTAAAATTACCTCTTGCACTAGCCAGATTTCTTTGTTTATTGGAGCCACACACTCTGAAAAATTGTCCTTTTATGTGACTGTCTGTACTTTTGCCCCATTGGTGTTGGGGTTACCCTGGTTAAGGGCCCACAATCCTCAATTTGACTGGGTCTCTGGGGAGATTCTTAGTTGGGGTACTGATTGTTTCAGGAGTTGCTTGAGCCTTCCAGTCAGGCTCTCGCAGCTAAGTTTGCCAGGATTGCCAGGGTGTTATGCAGATTTTGCGGACGTGTTCTCCAAAAAAGTTGCAGAGGTACTACCTCCCCATCGCCCCTATGACTGTGCCATTGATTTGTTGCCAAATGCTAAGCTTCCCAAGAGCAGGTTGTACTCCCTGTCACGTCCTGAGACTCAGGCTATGGCAGAGTACATTCAGGAGAACTTGGATAAGGGATTTATCAGACCTTCACAGTCTCCAGTTGGGTCGGGGTTCTTCTTCGTGGGTAAAAAGGACGGTTCGTTGCGACCCTGCATCGACTTCAGGGAATTGAACCGTATCACGATTAAAAACTCATACCCACTGCCTCTCATTTCGGTCTTGTTTGACCAGCTTCGTACTGCCACCATTTTTTCTAAGATTGACCTACGCGGTGCGTACAATCTAATCCGAATAAGAGAGGGGGATGAATGGAAGACTGCCTTTAATACCCACAGGGCATTATGAATATTTGGTGATGCCTTTTGGGCTCTGTAATGCCCCGGCAGTCTTCCAGGATTTCATGAATGATGTGCTCAGGGAATATTTGGATAGATTCTTAGTTGTATACTTAGATGACATCCTAATCTTCTCCCATTCCCTGGAGGAACATCGGAAGCATGTACGCTTAGTCCTCCAGAAACTCAGAGACCACCGGCTTGGGGCGAAGCTGGAGAAGTGCGAATTTGAAGATCAGCAAATCGCATTTCTAGGATATATTATCTCCCCAGAAGGTTTCCAAATGGAGGGTTCCAAGGTACAGGCAGTCCTGGATTGGGTGCAGCCCACTAGTTTGAAGGCGCTTCAGCGTTTCCTGGGCTTTGCGAATTTTTATAGACGATTTATCGCTGGATTTTCGTCTATAGTGGCGCCCTTGGTGGCACTCACTAAGAAAGGGGCGGATGTTGCTCACTGGTCTTGTGAGGCTAAAGCGGCTTTTGCCCGTCTCAAAAGGGCATTTGTTTCGGCCAAGGTGCTGCGACACCCAGATCCAGAGCGTCCTTTTGTGGTGGAGGTGGATGCCTCTGAGATGGGTATTGGGGCAGTGCTTTCTCAGATGGGAGTGTCTGATAATCGCCTTCATCCCTGTGCTTACTTTTCCCGTAAATTTTCGCCTGCCGAGATGAATTATGACGTGGGTAACCGGGAATTGTTGGCTATTAAGGATGCACTCGAGGAGTGGAGACACTGGCTTGAGGGGGCTAAGTTTGTGGTCTCAATTCTCACTGACCATAAGAATCTGGCATATTTAGAGTCAGCGAAGCGTCTCAATGCCAGGCAGGCACGATGGGCTTTGTTTTTTGCTCGCTTTAATTTTTTGATAACATATCGCCCTGGGTCAAAAAACATCAAGGCTGATGCGCTCTCGCGGAGTTTTGCTCCAATCCAGGAGACCACCGAGGAGCCGTTGCCCATTGTTTCCCCATCATGTATTAAAGTGGGCATTACCCAGGACCTCTTATCATTAGTCCTTAGAGCACAGGAGCAGGCTCCTCCAGACCTTCCGGTAGGTCTTTTGTTTGTGCCTCCTAGGTTAAGACAGCGAGTGTTCCTGGAATTCCATGCCAAGAAGTCGGCAGGTCACCCGGGTATTGCCAGAACTCGGGAGTTGCTATCTAGGGCGGTGTGGTGGCCCTCGGTGGCTAAGGATGTGGATCAGTGGGTTCGGGCATGTGACATCTGTGCCCGAAATAAGACTCCTAGAGGGGTTCCTGTTGGCCCACTACATCCACTCTCTATCCCATCTAAGCCATGGACCCACATTTCAATGGATTTTGTGGTGGACTTGCCCAAATCCTCGGGGATGACAGCCATCTGGGTTGTCGTTGACAGGTTTTCGAAGATGGCGCACTTCGTTCCACTGGTTGGGCTGCCATCAGCCAGACGCCTGTCTGAATTATTTATGCTGCATGTTGTGCGTCTCCACGGGTTGCCACTTGATGTGGTCTCTGACCGCGGATCCCAGTTTGTGGCCAAATTCTGGAGGGCATTTTGTTCCGATCTCCAGATTTCTGTCAGCTTGTCGTCAGGCTACCATCCGCAGTCTAATGGGCAGACTGAAAGGGTGAACCAGTCCTTGGAGCAGTTCCTCAGGTGTTATGTCTCCAAGTGTCAGACTGACTGGGTTGCTCATCTGTCCATGGCGGAGTTTGCCTATAACAACGCGGCTCACTCTGCTACAGGGATCTCTCCCTTCCTTTGTGTGTATGGGCATCATCCTAAGGCCAATTCTTTTGACCCCCTGGACTCCACGCCTGGTGGTTCCTCTGTGGTTTCGGTCCTTAGAGGTATTTGGCGGAAAGTGAAGAAAGCCCTTGTGTCTGTGTCATTAGTGACCAAAAGGGTTTTTGATAAGCGGAAAAGACCCTGCAGCTTCAAATTAGGAGACTTCGTCTGGTTGTCTACCAAGAATTTGAAGTTGAGACAGCCATCTCATAAGTTAGGGCCCCGGTTCATCGGCCCTTATAAGATCACCAGGGTTATCAATCCGGTGGCATTTCAGTTAGATCTGCCCCGTTCTTTGGGTATCAATAAAACATTTCATTGTTCCCTTTTAAAACGGGTGATTAGTAATCCTTCTTCCAGTGGAAGACCTTCCCCTCTTCTGATACGTGGCCAGAGGGAGTTTGTTGTTGAAAGGATTCTTGACTCCAAGGTGGTTCGGGGTCGGCTGTCATTTTTGGTGCACTGGAAGGGGTATGGCCCGGAGGAGCGGTCGTGGGTGCGCAGTTGTGATCTTCATGCCCCTAGACTGATACGCTCTTTCTTCTCGCAGTTCCCCGATAAACCCGGTGGTAGGGGTTCTTTGACCCCTCGTCAGAGGGGGGGTACTGTTAGGGTCTCCTGCCCTGTGCTGCCACGTCGTCATGGCAACCGGGAGACAAGTGCTAGTGGAGTAACCTGAGCGCAGCTGATACTCCAGTTCGGGTCTTTTGCTGTGCAGTGGTTATAGGCTCTGTGCACGGCAGGGGATCCGGTGCTGGTTTTTGTGCTCACAGTCTGTGAGGTCTGAGTGGGGCGTGGACAGCACCTGCTTTATAAGGCCTCTTTTCAGGGTAAGCAGATGCTGCTGAATCTCTGTTGGTTAGTCAGTTCATGAAAGTTAGCCAGTACTGTGTAGCTTTGTATTTGTTTGTTGCTTACTGCAAATAGGCCTGGGGATTTGGTATTACACTCTGCCAATCCAGACCTAGCAGTAAGACTGGAGTCAGTCGTTTAGCTTGCTGGGGTTCTGTTATTACTCTGTGAACTTAGCAAGTTTGCGGCTGTATTCTAACACTTGCCTGTCTAATCCTGTCTCACTGTGCTAGGTGTCAGGGGTCAGTTTAGTGGCAGTAAGCTTAAACCTGTGCACTGCAAGTGAGAATCAGGATTGTGGAGGCTCTCCTTGTGTCTATCATTCCATCTCTGACCAAGGAGTTTACTGCCACACCCGTTGGTAACCCTTTAGGGTTTTGCTGTTGCCCTTAGCAACAGCATTTCGGGTTCTCTACGTATTAAAACACAACATCTTGCTTTTTACATCTGAGCAGTTCTAATACAAGGGAGATACCCAGTTCCTTAGCCTCTGGGCTTCTCTGTTCACTGTGTGTGTATTTTGTTACCCTATCACCTTCTGTGTACGTTATGTCATATTCCCCAGTTTGTCTGTGAGTCCATTTGTTTTGCATAACAGTTCAAACACCAGTACATTCCTGCAGACACTGGAGTGCATAACAGTTCTGACACTAGTACTTTCCTGCAGGCACTGGTGTGCATAACATAATCTTACTCACACAGCTACCTCATTGCGCCTCTTTTTTTCTTCTTTGCGTCATGTGCTGTTTGGGGAGTGTTTTTTGGAAGGGCCATCCTGCGTGACACTGCAGTGCCACTCCTAGATGGGCCAGGTGTTTGTGTCGGCCACTAGGGTCGCTTAGCTTAGTCATCCAGCGACCTCGGTGCAAATTTTAGGACTAAAAATAATATTGTGAGGTGTGAGGTATTCAGAATAGACTGAAAATGAGTGGAAATTATGGTTTTTGAGGTTAATAATACTTTGGGATCAAAATGACCCCCAAATTCTATGATTTAAGCTGTTTTTTAGGGTTTTTTGAAAAAAACACCCGAATCCAAAACACACCCGAATCCGACAAAAAAAATTCGGTGAGGTTTTGCCAAAACGCGGTCGAACCCAAAACACGGCCGCGGAACCGAACCCAAAACCAAAACACAAAACCCGAAAAATTTCAAGTGCACATCCCTAATTATTTCTTGTTTTTTTATTTTTTTATTCTGTAACCTGTTAAATTGGAATAAATAAAATGAGATAATGGAATGAAAAATGAATCCATTTTGCTAACACAAAGTGGAGACACCCATCTTGTTGGCAGAGCCAATATTCAGGAACACAGCCAACCATTTAATTTGGTGTCAGTGATATCACTGTGAAACAAGGCAGTAGGCAACAGGCACAGTATACTTTAGTGTAAAATCATCTTATTCCATTTCCATTCAATCTTGAATAATATACCAATCTTGAATAATACACAGTATCTAGTCATTGTTAAGGTTTTTCTGTAGCACAATCCACTGTACAAAGTGGTACAAGATATCATATTATAGAATTATACAAACAAATAGCAAAAAGAATGGTTCTCCAACAGTTCATAGAAAATAATAATTTGTAATATACTGTATGGCCAACAGTTATTATATTAACAGTTTGTAGCCATATTTATTTGCAGATGTTTGAGGGCACTTCAGCACTGCAATAAGAGCAAGCCATAAGGGTTCACTGCGCAAAACCAGTACTTTAACTCTCTTCTACTGGTCAAGGAAAGACACAAACCTTAATGCAGACTGTATGCATACAGTATCTCAAAACAGCATTTGATGGTAATATAAGATCATGTATAAGTACTGTATAACAGTAACAGTAACAGTAAAATAGGAAGCACCATTCAACATATTGTGACCCCACTGATTTAACCATACGCTTCTCAGATAAATCTTTTTGTTTGTGTGATAATGTACAACTCATAGGGGGAGTTGTATTAAACCTATTTTGAAAGTTTGATAAATCTCCCCCTTATAATGATAATTGTGCACGCAAAACAGAAAATCACTAATATGTTCAAATTTCAAATAAATATACTAATTAAAATATTCCAATAGATCTGATATGTATGGTTAGGAGATCAAATGTGAATACACTGGGCCTGATTCAGAGAGAGTTGGAATAAAAAAGCTGTTCGTACATTGTTCAAAAGAAACCTGCATGGCAAACATATGTATATTCATCTATATGCAGAGCTGTGCACACCTGGATATGTGACCCCATGGGTGCCTTGTTTAGTAGGAGTCATCATCATCATCATCATTATCATCATCATCATCATCAGTGAGAACTTGCACCTACCTACACTAGATGCAAAAGGTGTGCCTCATTGCAGGCATATATTCACTTACATCCATATATGCACAGACCACAGTTCATTAACTCACTGACCTTTTCCTATGTGAGAACATCCTGTCTCATCCCGGATCTGCCTACTCAGTCTCAAGTATAGTTGCAATTGAGATGCATATGACTCTGCATTGTCCATACTTGCATGCATGGGTGTATTCACAATTGGTGAAGGGTGTGCTGTGCACATGGTTTCCTCGGTCCTGGTGGGCATGCACTACACACTCTGCACTCAGAGTACTTACCTTGTGCCAGCAAGCAGAGCACTCCTTCTATGTTGTGCCATCTTCCCAGTGACATCTTTGCAACGATAGATGCAGCGCAGTGAAAGCAGAGACTGGCACTCTGCCAGAGCCTTTGCCCTCTTGTGTGCATGCACCAGTATCTCTGGTATAGCGCAGTGGAGGAGGAGGTTCCCGCTTGCTGGCACAAGGTAAGATGCAAGGCTGGGGGTTGGGCCAACTGCTCAGAAGAGGGCACCCATTGCAGACATTAATATGCCCTGGCTTGTGTACGCCCATTTTCAGAGGGTTCACAGTGTGAATAAGCCCAAAATATGCCTTGCAGACAGACATTTGTTCAACATTACACCAGCCCCACTGTGTTATGTTAGGTTCTAGTTTTTATATGGTTAATGTACTGTGGTAATCTCAGCCTCACATACATTGCATCCTAATTAAATGAATCATTTATAGATTTTGATGACATCTGCTTTTTACATTCAAGTCTGCCTGGACATTTTTATTTTGTTGATATTTTAGTTTAGATCAATTAGTTCTCAGGAAAAGTTAGATAATGCTTACACATGTTGTGCCAGCAGAGGAGAGGTTCTGTGTTTAGTATACTTACATAATTACATTTATGGCAATGAGTCAAAATCAGTATGGCAATGGGACACTTCATGGTTTATGGAAGAGGTTTTGATTGTACGGGACTGGGGGAATTTCAGCAAGATTGGCACTAAATGTATAGTGGCAATCAGTTATAATTAAATTTACATTCAATTAGTTGGTTGTGGTCAAAAGCCCGACAGTCAGAAGACCAACAGTGGGATGACTCCCCGAGGTAAAAGTATGGGGATCTAGGGTTGGGCACTAGAAGGAGGATTAGTCTACGAGGGTAGGGGAGGTTAGGGTTAGGCTGTGGGAGGGTTTGGTTACGGTTAGGCTGTGGCAGGGGGTGGTGGTTAGGGTTAGGACAAGGGGTAGGGTGAAAATACTTACCGGGATCTGGCTGGATTCTGAAGTTTGTCTTCTGACTGTCAAAATCACAACTACTGGGATTTTGTACCCAACCCAAATTAGCACCAGTACACTTATTTCTACAATATATTTATAAGCATGAAACATTTCTTATAATTTTAGGCACAACCTAGTCACCAGGAAATAAGGATGATGTGCCAAATTGCACCAACATAACTATGTATAACAGTAGTGGGGTTTAGTCAGACGTAAACTGCAATGGATACACTTTGCAACACATTGTTTTTAGTAAAAGATATTCTATCATTATAATTCAATAAGATGAAAGTGTTTTGCACCTGCCTTTGTTTAAAAATAATTAAACATGCTAGATTGTAAACTCCACTGGGGCAGGGACTGATGTCAATGGCCAAATATTCTCTGTAGACTGCTGCAGAATATGTGTGCGCTATACAAATAACTGTTTGACATGTTGGGAATATATATATGGTGTGGTCCCTGGCTAGATTGTAAGGTGACGAGTGTAACAGTCATTCATCCTTGATGACATTGTCAAAAGAACATTGCTCAAGTGAATTTTATTTTTGTTCTCTCCTTGTTTCCCAATTTGGCTGCACAGGTGAGCGGATGTTATAAAAGCATGTGAGTGAGGTTTTCCAACTTGCTGCTGACAACCTCAGACAGTTTTTTTGGCAGTCAGCCACCAGCAGGCATCTGTTGCTGGTCTGCTAATCGGATGAGTATCTCCGCAGTGATGGAGGTCCCTGGCAATTGCAGCTCTACTAGTCAAGCATCGAGTTTCTTTAAATAGCTAAGTCTATGAGGTATGTACACTCCTTGCTATATTCAGCCTCGCTAAACTTGTGCGAACTCTGCATTACAGCCCAGTCATACCTTTTCAGCTGAAAGTGGAGATGTGAATGAATTGTGTATGATGCATGACCTCGCAAACACTTGGCTTCTGACAATGCGCACTGCAAAAACATTCAAGGATGCACATGTAAAACCTAAAAAAAAACCTACATAATTAATTAATACTATGGGGTAAATTTACTAAGATGGGAGTTCTTTTTAAGATGGGATGTTGCCCATAGCAACCAATCAGATTCTTCTTCTCATTTATTTAGCACCGTCTAGAAGATAATACCTGGAATCCGACTGGTTGCTATGGACAACATCCCATCTTAAACAGAACTCCCATCTTAGTAAATTTATCCATATGAATCCTAAAAATATTTCACCAATCCTCACATTATGCTTTTTTTAGGAACTGCTACAGGCAGAAACTTTGTACAACTATTTGCATGTTGGTGACCTTTAATGGTACCAGGCATTCTGGTAAAGGTGATCACAGGATGTATGGTTGGTGCCTTTAGGGTACCTGTGGATAAATAAGACTGCAGTTTGGGGGAGAGATCAAGCTCCCAAAATAACTCCCAAGGGCTATGCAAATATCACATTTTTCCCCAGTGCTGTATAAAACCCTGATAATTGGCAAATTTCAAACCTACCCCGGAACATCATTGTAGTACATCATTGTACATGTGATATCACCAGCTATAGCAACAGTATATGTTCACTACTGCAAATAAGGATTAAAATGCTTTTAATTTAATAATTAACATTTTAATATCCTTGCCCTGGAAGGTTAACATTCCAATACTCCAATACCTGAACAGACAGTATTGGTAACAACTACTCTGAACACATTGTAAAATATATACACTGATGTGTTCTGGAGTGAAGTGCTCCTATAATGGACTTATATGTTATTAGTGCATTTGATAAGTATCAGAAGATCAAAATAGCGTACACTCAAAAACAGTTCTCCAGAAATCCGAATCCACCTGAATTTTGTGGATCTCAGTGATTCAAAGATGTGACTCTCTCAATTCGGAATTCTGATTTTGAATCTGAATTTTGGGTTTTGGATTGCAAAAATGATATGATTTTTGCTGTTTTTATTACAGATGTGCGGGTTTGGATTTACTCAGTACTTAACGACAAAATTAGCGCAGGTTTGGATTTATTTGGATTAGTCTTATTGGCTATCCAAAACTTGTGACATCCGAGATCCAAGAAGACATCCATGAAGACATCTGAGAGCCGTTTTGAGATCTGGGTAAATCCAGGTAAATACGAACCCGCACATCTTTTGTTTTTATAATTTATTTTTTTTAAGTCCAAATCCAAAGCCAAAACACTTGAGGGTGGTTTATCAAAACCAAAACACAAGGATAAAATTAGAACCAAAACACAACACTCTGCGCACATCTCTACTAAAAATATCATGGTATAATAGTATTAAAAGCAGCAACTGAATGATAAAATTATGTATAGATTTTAAACAATAGAAAATGAAAACAAAAATAAAACCTAAAAAATAAAATAAGGATTTAAAATAAAAAATAATCTCACTGCGTGGTGTCCAAAAGTAACATATTTTGCAGATGGCAGACCACTTCCTCATTCAACAAAGAGCATTTTAATCATTACTTGCAAGTTGCAATAGTGATCATTTATTTTTGCTATAGCTCACGATTATATGTGAGTAAAATTATGTTCTACAGTTGGTTCAAGATTTGCCATTTATTAGGGTTTTAGACAGAACATGGGAAAAGTTATTTATATAGGGTGTACATTCATAAAGCAGATCAAGAACCTGTTTTGCGGAAAACAGGGCTTTTCTCTGCTTTGGGCTATTCTCGAAGCTGGTTATCATGGAGAAGTTCCCGTTTCACTTCTTCAGGGAGTTCAGATTCGCCATCTCAGGATGGCATAATATGAACTGCAATGCGAAACAGCAGGGAAGTTCAATGCTTCACTGCTCTCTGCCCGGCACTCGGCGCTTGCTCCGCCCTCTGAACTCCCAGGAGCCATTGTAGCCTCCCAGGACTTCAGCCACCATCGCATACACAGAAGGAACCCGCTGGCTGACTTTTGGATTTTTCCATTTTTGTTTTTTACTTTTTCATGCTTTACCATCCATGTGGACTATGATTGGGAATAGTAACCTGTGCCGAGTGCAGCGGTAGTGGAGCGAAGCACCTTGCCCGAACCACGAGCCATGCGAGGCGACATGGTACACTAATGGGGCTTGTTTGTGGGAGAAAAGTGACAAAACACTACAAAAAACAGACAAAAAATTGTCTACCTTTTTTGCGTCGAGACCTTTTGACCATGTCGACCTTTTGACCCCGTCGACCTTTCCTATTGTCTACCTATTCTATGTCAACCTTTTGACCCTGTCGGCCTAATGCATGTCTACCATTAGTGGTAGACCTATTGACTGTAGACCTTTTTAGTGTAGATCTAATAATCCACACCTGCAGCATGCCGCATGGCAGTATGATGAGCATGGCTACATCCGTATACATGAATTCCTACTTATTAAAGCTATAAATCGCAAAGATTTGATGCATTCTAAAGTGATAAGTTACAATTCTGTTATCACTTTCTTCATGAACAGACCCAATATTAGACCCACCAATGTCACTTCATAGTTCTTACTCCTTTATAAATAACATCATTGTTTTTTGGAAATACATTTTTTTTTCTTTTATTGTGGTCAGGTTTCTTTTTTGACAGGTTAATTTTCAAACACTGGTCTCCCATCTATCCTAAACTACTGTAGTCTACTAAGCTCCTTTTAAAATAACCTGTCTTGTGATTTATAATAATGTGTTCTTACAGATATATGAACTAGCTAGATGCTCAGACATGTTTCTTGTACTGCCAACAATCCAAAAATAGGGTTCCCGGTTAAAAGACTGAAGTTCAAAGAGATGTACAAAAGATATTACTCTATCTTGCTAAATCAGTATTTTCTGAACCTGCGTGGAATATGTTGTAGTATATAATTTTTTTTACAGCTGCAGTGGATCCTCAAAAACTCACATTTATTAAAATATGCTTAATGTTTCTAATGATTTGTAACAAAGATTTTAGTATTCATTTATTATTTATTTGGGTGTAATTTGTTTTAATGCCTGAATTTTCTCAAACACAAGCAAATGTTCTGCAGAGATCCTGAATATCCTCTGATATTCCAGAAAACTCAGGATAATACTACTGTAATCAGGGGCATTATAAGATTGGAGGAAGCTCGTGTGAGGTCATCCATGGGCGCCCACCCCCTTTGGAAAAATAAACTACGCCACACATGCGCAGATTATGAAAGAATCAGGCACAGTGCCGCAGTCTTTTGTGCAAGCGTATATTCCCGGCATAGGGGGAAACCATTTACTTTGGGCTAATTGATCCCCACAATTAATCCTGAAGCGACGGCCCAAGCAGCTATTATCAGGGATTTTTTTCGGAGCCTCAGCAGGCTTTTGAAAAAAAAGCCTGATAATAAGACACCTAGGTCTGTGTACTTATCACAGAAGCTATGGGGGGAATCCAAGCAGCCGCGGTAAATTGCAGTGGCTAATTGATCGGCCAGAGGCTATCCAATTAACCCAGAAAGCTGGCAGTAATGCAGATTTTTTTCACCTGCCCGGTGTCAGGCAAAAAAAATTCCCATATAACTGACCCATTTTTCGCGATTGTGACTGCAAAAAAACATTGATCCAGGAACCAAAAAAAAAATTGGCTACAAAAATATCTCAATAATGGCGATCAGTCAAAAATCGGGCTAAATGGGGGGTGGAAATGTATTGGGCACAATTCACTCCCCCCTTGTGTTTTATTGGGCGAAAAACAGGGCTAGTTGGATAGGCCCCAAAAGATAGTGAAAGTGGGGGAAACATTTTTTAAAACTGTTTTATGTGCCCGAAAACATTTTTGTGCCTAATTGAATTCCTCCCATAGTCTTTATAGACATGGTGCTGGCATCATATTTCCTAATCTAGCATCGGAGTTCTGCACATACAGCGGACCCAGGGGTCTATGTGCACTGTACACCCTGCACTTATTATAGATATGCCACTGATACTACCATGATACAGTCCAGTCATCCAGTGAAGCTAGTGCCATACTCTTAGTGTATCATTATTGTAATAGAGCTGTCAAATTGATTGTATTGTCATCTCTAGCAATACTCATAGTGCGACACAAACACATATATAACACTTCTGCTAGAGACAACCAAACTCTTTATTTTGTTTTGTTATATCCCAACAAAACAAAATAAAGAGTTTGTCAAGTATATATTTTTCTGCTTTTTTCTTACTGGGATCCTATAGCATGACAGAAACCATTATCAGTTGTTATACACCTCATCAACCATCTGCCTTGCTTGTTACTTAGTTTGACTTTATTGGTTGGCTAATAACTCAGCACAAGGCAGTACATAAAATGCATTATTAGATAGTTGTAATAAGATTAACTAGAAGCAACTGGTAAATAAATTGAACTTCAGACTTGATTAAGTTCAAAGAAAGCTCTACTAAGGCAGAAATTCATCTGGCAAGCAATGTGACTCCATCTCTTCCTATTTTTTATTTTTGCACTACAAATCAATGCATAGACAGTTACTCTATTTACACATTACTGACTTGACTTTGTAACCACCCCAAGCTAAATCCAGTACTATTATTATTATTATTATTATTATTATTATTATTACCACCCTGTACTTATTTGACACCACAAGGGTCCCGCAGGGCCTTACAAAGTACATAAACAAGAGCAGAACAAAAAAACACTGAATTACAGTACGAGACAATGCAGGACAAGAACATGGTTTATAAACATTGCTGTATCAGTGGCCAAAACCCTCAATTAAGCAACAGGGTGGCAGAAACCAAGGGTTAGCTGCCATTGTAGGGGTATAGATTAGATTATAGTATAAGTAGGGAAAGGAAAACACATGGGGGAAGAGGGCTCTTCTCAGGAGAGCTTACAGTACATTCTAAATGGGAGGGGCAGACAGAGATGACACAGATAGATGAAGTAGACTGTGACCATGGGACAGAGGGTTTGGATGAGAAATGGATGACGGATGAGGAAGTGGGTCTTGAGAGCCCTTTTGAAGTTTAATAGAGAGGTGGATAGGGAGAGATAGTGTAGAAAATTACAGAGGAAGGAAGTAGCACGTGCAAAATCTTGAAGGCAGGAGTGGGAGGAAGTAATCGGTTGGCAGCAGAGGTGGCATGTATGTGTGGAAAGAAGAGGGCTGGCAGGAGTGTGAAAGGAGATAAGGTCAGAAAAGTAAATGGGAGAGGAATATGTGAGGTCCTTGTGAGTGTGAAAAGCTTGAATTTGGATCTGAAAGGAGCAGGAGAGGGGAGGCAGACATAATACATTGGAGAGGAAGATGAGCTGAACAGCAGCACTGAGGATTACTTGGAGTGGAGAGAGGTGATAGTCATGAATGCCAGATTGGAGGAGATTATAGCAGTCTAGTCTGGAGAAGATCAGTCAGTGGACAAGGATCTTATAAGCATCAAGAGTGAGAAAGCAAATATTTTTGAGCCAGAAATGGCAGGACTGCGAAAGGTACTAAATGTGTGGTTCGAAGGTGAAGGAAAAGTTAAGGATAACTCCAGGACAGCGCATTTGGGGGCTAGAGGAGATAGTTTTGTCATCAACAGACAATAAAATTGTGGGAAATGTGGTAATGTGGGAGGGTAGGAAGATGTTCAGCTCAGTCTTAGACATGTTAAGTTTATGAAAGCTCTGGAACATCAAGGAAGATATAGCAGAGAGACAGGTGGAGAAATGAGAGAGGAGAAGAGGTCAAGGGAGGAATGGTAAATCTGCATTTCATCCACATAGAGATGATAATGGAGGTCAAAAGAGATAATGAGCAAGCCTAAAGAGGATGTATAGAGGGAGGACGAGATGCTAGAACAGAACCTTGGGGACACCCACCATTAGTGGAAGAGTGGGAGAAGATGAGTCATGAAAGGAGACAGAGTAGGAATGGTTAGAGAGGCAGGAAAACAGCCAAAAAAGTGCAGTATCACATAGGCCAAGGAAGTGAAGGATTTGCAAGAGGAGAGGGTAGTCTACAATGTCAAAAACAGCATAAAGGAAAAGGACAATGAGCAGAGAGAGTAATGGCCCTTGGATATGGTGCATGGAATTCTGCTTTCTTTTATGAGGGCAGTTTCAGTTGAGTGAAAAGGAAGGAACCCAGACTGAAATGGGTCAAGCAAGGAGTGGGAGGTAAAAAAAGCATTACAGCAGTTGTTCAGGGACATGCTGTGAGGTAAATGGCTGGGGAGACACTGGCTAGTACCATAGCCAGATTTACACACAATACATGAGCCCAAGGGTTCATGTGGGCAACTACAAAGATGCAGCAGTATACAGTATATTGCTGGAAATTTGGTGAGTTTTGATCAGTGATGTGCAGAAAAGGTAAGCAGGGGTGGCACTGCCTCACCTGTCATAGACTTTTTCATCCAGAGTTTTGACTATAAAAATGATTATAATAATACAAAGAAGATATCTATAATATATTCCATGTTACCATTCCTCCTCTGTGTTGTCTTATTTTGATTCCACTATTTAGCCTTGAAAAAGGTCCCTGTTCAGACCGACACATTGGCATTGGGCATTCATTCATTTGGAATAAAAACACTGAAAACTAAACCTCTGAAGTCTGGAGAGTGCCATTTCATCCCCCTCTGGGGCTGTATTTTTCTGTATTATTTGGATATTGCTTGCAGTATTCCTTTAATGGCACCCCAGGAGCTGGCTCCTGTTAGGTGAGAGTGCAGGGCATATGATCTATAATATATTCTTAGTATTTTTCATTTACTTTATATAACCAAACTCTGGACTATTTGTTAGTATGACAGGAAAGGCTCAGCCTCACTTGCCTCACCTCCCCACACGACACTGCAGTTGTTAACAATCCAGTCAAGGAGTTTTGAGGCAAAAGGGACAAGGGAAATTGGTTGGAAGTTGGAGAGAGTGTTAGGATCAAGGGTAGGTTTTTAAGATTGGAGGAAATAGAGGGCGTGGCCTGGAAGCTGAGGTGGAAGGAAGCTTGCACAAGGAGCTCTGCAAAAAAACACGAAATAAAACCCTTTTATTTCTCCCCCTGCTCCGCTGAACCTCACTAAAGCTAACCCCCCTGACCGTGGGAACAACCCACAGTGGTAATATCGAGCCGCGGAATTGGTGAGCCGTTTTACTGGCTCCCGTGGATTGCGGCCTACCTGCCACCACAAAGCCGGGGCCTAGATTTGGGAGGCTGACGCTGCGGACCGGACGGACTGTCAGGCCGGAAGACGCCCTCGGAACACGCTGGTTGGTGTCACCCGGGACCTGACCTGCCCTTCGTACCCCCACGCCGACCGGCTCCACGGGAGGGAAGAGAGACCACCAGAGCGCGACCCTGAGCGCCGGAGGCAGCGGGCGTCCTGGGCCTTGGATCCCACAGAGCGGGAGGACAGCATACCGGACGGATGGCCCGGCAGTTCCGCGCAGCAACAGAGGTGAGCTGACCCCTTAAACAACTCACCCCCCCCAACTATTGACATCAGCACCGCTCATCAGCGAGCGACCGCAACGGGAAGCCCGGAACTAGACCCCAGAAAACGAGGTGGCCCTGCGGCTAGCCCCCGTAGCTCCTCTGGGAATAAACAGCGGCAGTGAACCCCTGGGGACCCGCTCACCTCCACCTCCCTGAAACATCATTACCCGGAGATAGGGTGCAAAGCCTGTTGGCGTGGGGCGCCGGGTGCCCGCTGCTGGGAACTGACCCCTGAATCAGAACACACGGGCGTGCAACATATTACGCCAGGCACCTACTTTCCCAACACCGTGCTCTTCAGCATTAACCCTCGAGCAGGGGTGAGACTACACACACCCACATTACTCACCTGGTGCTAAAATTGCGATCCGCTCGCTCATCCCCCCCACCACCTTCCCCACTGAAACGCACACAAACAAGTGTGCAAATAAATGACGGCGGCCATCTTGGGTCTCAAAGAAAGCGTTGACCCGGCTGCCTGAGGGATCCCTGGCATTTTATGACAACGTGCGATTGTTAATTGCTAGCCCCTTGGATCCCAAGCTACCCCTCTCCCCCAACCCAACCCGGCGCAACACAACCGAGTGCTACAAATATACATCATACCACTACAGACGCAGTGGTTCCTTGCTTCATAACTCGAGATTTGACAACGTTTAAAACCTATCACCACATTGGAGGATATACCTCCCACCATGGAAAAATACGTGGCCAAAACACCACGCACGAATAAAAACTCCCAAAACAAAAATAAGGCAATGGCCAAAGAAAGGGAGCCCAGCCTTATCCCACAAGGATCCCCTTATTCACCAAATAGGCGAACCACCGACGATACGACACCCACCGACACCCAAGCCAGTCCTTCCTCAATACAAAGGGCCAGAGAAATATCAGACATTATATCTCCTTTATTGGACGCAAAATTGGCTCCTCTAATGGAAGCTATCACATCAGCAGCAGCGCAACTGACCCAACACACACAACGGCTGGCTGAAGCCGAAGACCGAATATCTACATTGGAGGACGACTATCATACAATTCACTCCCAACAACAAACACATGATAACACCCTAGTGGCCATGGCCGACAAGATCGAAGATTTAGAAAATCGAAATCGTCGGTACAACCTGCGCATGATTGGCCTGCCGGAAACCATCAGACAAACAGATCTAATGGACTTGGTCACACATTGGCTCCCCTCAGCTCTTAATCTACCCTCATCCCCCACCTCATATCTGGTGGAGAGAGCCCACCGCATCGGTCCTGATAAACAACCTTCACAATCTTCTTCACCACGCCCCAGGCCAGTCATTTTCAGGCTACTCAACTACCTCGACAAAGTCAAAATCATGGAAGCCTATCGCAAATGCCCTGACCTACGATACAAGGAATCCAAACTTCTTTTGTTTCAGGACTTTTCCTTTCAAGTCTCGACACAACGGCGGGAGTTCTCCCCAATATGCAAAGAACTTCATGCTAAAAACATCAGATTTGCCCTCCTGTACCCGGCAAAACTGAGAATCCATCATGGCGGCAAACCTTACTTCTTCGACAATCCAGATGCAGCTCGAAATTTCCTCAAATCATTACCAACATCGCAACCTGATCCTCGAATGGATGATGCGGACTGACTTTCTCAGACCCAAGTATCTCCCTCCGTTGTTACATCTCTTCCCCTTGTCCAATGGATAGCACATGGTTGATAGTTGTTTTGTGGTTGTTATCACTTTTCTCCCCCCCCCCCTAGTAACCAACTTAAAGCTTCTATTACAGATAGACGGTTATTATTACTGTCTTCCTGGGTTCAAAAATTTGTAAAATGTTATGACTGGTGGCCTATACCATATCGGCTACTACTATCTCTCTGCATTGCATTGTTCAGTTATCTTATATATGCCTTAACTCCGTTAGTTTATCCTACACATCATCCTAGTCCTCCCCAAGCGAGCTGGGACGGGGGTAAGGGCTGCCGCTTAAGGTTACTCTTTCTACGCTCCGCTAGAATGGGAATTGGATAATGACGACCCCTGGGGACACTAAGACCCCTAAAGACGGCTTAAAGACGTCTCTTAAACTAGTCTCATGGAACGTAGAGGGTCTAAACACACCAATCAAGAGGAAAAAGGTATTGACCCACCTTAAAAAATTTCACCCTGATATAGTGTTCCTACAGGAGACACACTGGCGTCTCAATGATCCCAACACACTTAGAGACGCTTGGGTGGGAGACTTCAGGAGCGCTTCCTATACTACTAAAACAAGGGGAGTACTTCTTCTATTCCGCAGATCTTTAAACTACAAGATCAAAGACGATTGGGTAGATACTGAGGGCAGGTTTCTATTCCTGAAGGTGGAGGTAGAGGGAGAACTTTTTACGCTGGCATGTATTTACGCCCCTACAGGGCCGAACACCTCCTTCTTCTCAGACATCTACGTTAAATTGCAAGATTGGACGGAAGGAGTCTTGATCATGGGGGGAGACCTTAATATCGTGTTAGACCCATTACTAGACGTATCAGGCAGCCCCAGACAACTGAACTACAGTAGAACTACACCACCATCCCTGTCACTACTGCAAGACTCCCTACAGCTGTTAGACCCATGGAGATTCCTCCACCCCGACTCTAGGGAATACTCCTTCTTCTCCCATCCACATAAAATATTCTCCAGACTAGACTATTGGCTAGTACCGGCCTCTACCATACATAGAATCCTGGACTCCACCATAGCCGCTATACTCATATCAGACCATGCCCCCATTACCTTAACAATCAAACTAAACACACCCCGACAACACTCTTATACCTGGCGATTCCCTGAATATCTTGCCCACACTGAAGACTTCAAGCTATTTTTGACACAATCATATCTTAACTATACACAAGACAATGCAGAACATATCAATAACCCAAACCTTTTCTGGCAGGCCTCCAAACCTGTGCTCCGAGGACAGATTATTTCTTATGTAGCGGCCAGGAAAAGGCAACTTAGGGAGAGGATGGCAGAGGCATCCCTCCTGGTAGCCTTGACCTATTCACAATTATTAGCCAATCCATCAGAGACCAACAGGAAACTATATAAGGACACTAAATCAGTATATGACACTCTATGTACTGAACGAGCCAAACTATTCCTCTCCTTTCAGTCTAATAAATACTTTCGCTGGGGTAATCGCCCAGGGAAGCTATTAGCTAACATGGCAAAAACTCATACAACACCGAAGTACATCCCCACAATTAAAGACACAGACGGTCCTCCCTCAACGACGCAAGAACAGATTAGTGATACTTTCCTAACTTTCTTCGAGAAATTATACACTGCACCACCTGATGATCCTGCAGCAGGCATAGAATTTTTGACACAGGCGAATCTCCCCACACTATCAGTGAGTGAAAGGGACCTTCTCACTAGCCCTGTTACCACAGCAGAATTGGAATCAACCATCAAATCCCTTACAAATGGGAAATCCCCGGGGCCTGACGGTATGTCAGCGTCCTATTACAAATTACTTCTTCCACACTTAAGCGAACACCTTAGACAATTGTATAACACGCTTTTAGAGGGACACCCCGCCCCAACAGATTTTAACACGGCCCGAGTCATAATCCTTCCTAAACCTAACAAGGATCACACTTTAGTGTCATCCTATCGCCCAATCTCGCTGCTGAACCAAGATTTCAAAATATTCACAAAGATTCTTGCCACACGCCTCCAAGCAGTTCTACCAAAACTACTACATCCTGCGCAAACAGGATTTATGAGACACAAACACTCAGTGCACAATGTTCGCTCATTACTGGCAGCTATGTACAAAACTCACGACTCATCAGAGCTAGACAATATGGTACTAAGCTGTGACGCAGACAAAGCCTTTGATCGAGTGTCATGCCCACATTGACAGAATACTCAAACTGCAAAACTTTGGCACTGCTTTTGTTAAAGTATTTCATAGTATCTATCAAACGCCACAAGCATTTCTGACGGTGAATGGCCACAATTCAAGACTATTCTCCTTACATCGAGGCACCAGACAAGGCTGCCCCTTGTCCCCCCTATTATTTAACTTAGCCTTAGACCCCCTCCTTCGCCACTTCTGCAGAGAAAATAGATGGCACGGCATAAAACTGGCCAATCACGAAATCAAATTCTCAGCATTTGCAGATGACATCCTACTTTATTTTAGCAACCCCCGAAAAGCCATGCCATACCTACTCAACATCCTAGACTCATTTGAACTAGTTTCTGGCTTCAAAATTAATCCCTCCAAAACAGAAGCCTTAGCCTTCTTTCCCTCAATAAAGACAGGTTGGGGGGACACGTTCCCATTCCATTGGGCCACAAACAATTGCATTACATACCTAGGCATTAAATTTCCTGATCACCCATCCAAACTTTACTCACTTAATTTTCCCCCATTATTGACCAGGACATATACAGACTTCGCCAGATGGTCCCATCTCCCCCTTACGTATACTGGCAGGAGCCACCTGTATAAAATGATTAGCTTCCCTCGCTTCCTTTATGTACTACAGATGCTCCCACTGATCCCGCCCAAACATGCGCTAGCTCAACTGGACAAAGCACTGTCCAAATTCATTTGGGCGGACAAACATCCTAGATTTTCACTATTCAAACTACGCCAACCCCGCTCTCTTGGAGGCCTTAATTTACCACGCATTTATTCCTACGCCCTGGCTGCCAACTACAGGATAGCCTTGGACTGGATTGGCGGACGAGACGTATACGCCAACACACAGTTGGAGCAATCTTTTATCCCATCCCAGGCTCTGGCATCCTTACTACACACCACTCCCGCCTCCATTCCACACAGTGTGTCAAACAACATACTTATTTCCACCACCTGCCTTGCATGGAGACAGACCCGCTCACGATTGAAACTACCCCGACATACATCATTATTTCTACCTCTCTGGAATAACCCAGAATTCAAACCTCATAACACCTCCCCCATATTTCAGACCTGGCACGATGGTGGGCTGAAATTCATTCACCATTTCTTACATGCAGAAACTCTAACCTTACTTACACACTCCCAACTCATAACACATTTCCCATCCTTACCAATTCCGTTCTTCCCTTTCCTTCAAGCATGCTGCTATGTACAAAAGGTTACATCCTCATTATCTATACAGGATAGATCCCATGCCCTGGACAACACACTACAACGCACCCGTGACGGTAACTTTCCCACAGCACTCATATATACATATTCCCGCACTCTACTAGATGTAGACACTGGCTCAACAGGCCTCCTGAAGTGGAAACTGGAATTCACGGATCTCACAATGAAGCAAATCTTGGAGGCAAACACCTACTTAGACAAAACACTAGGCTCAGTTACATACTCAGAAATGCACCAAAAATTTTTACACAGAGCGTATGTCACCCCCAAGCTACGACACCTTATCGGAGCAGCACCATCCTCTCACTGCTTTAAATGCACTGCTCCGGAAGCTGACCTCGTACACTGCCTATGGTCATGCCCCAAGGTGTATACACTCTGGCATACACTCCAATCGTACATCACAACAGTCTTACAACTACAATTTACCATTACTAAGATGTGGGCGTTCTGGGGCATATTCCCGAAACAACATCCCCCTGACCTGTCCAAGGGACAACGTATTCTCTTAACTAAACTAGCAGCAGCCACAAAAAAAACGATCCTCTCACAATGGATATCCACTGACCCAACCCACATCTCCTTACTACATCCTAGAATCTCTCATCTATTCCATCTAGACTGGACCAACACCACTTTACAGAAAGACAAACTGACAGAGAATTTTTTCCAAACCTGGCTACCCTATGTCCAGGTCCTTCCCCAGGTTACAAGGGAAGCCCTGCGAAAATGTTTCAAAGATACGAAATGGTACCTGCAGGAGACATTAGACTCCACACCTCCTCCCTTCTGAACTTCTGAACCCCTGACTCTATACTAATGTACATCATATAAGGATATTACCTAACTCTCTCACACTTCAGTGGTGGACATACACCCTCTGCAGTTTAGATACCACTACTATCTTGGGCTAAAATGGCTTATACGGAGTATAATAACATGTACTGTTACTATTTGTTTATAATGTATTGTTTATATAATGCATACTGTTGATACAGCTGTACTGATATTTCACTGGTCAATAAAAACACTTAAAAAAAAAAAAAGATTGGAGGAAATAAGGGCATGCCTGATGAGAGGGAGAGAGTGAGGTAGGCAAGAAGGGAACAAGCAGAAGGAGAGAGGCAGTGGAGGAGGCGGGAGGAGATAGGGTAAAGGGGTGAGGTGGAATGGGGGTGGACCGGATGAGGGTCATGACTTTATGTCAAGATACAGGAAAAAATAACATGGATGGGAAGGGGTAGGCTGGGAAATGGGGGGGGGGGGCAGGTGCTGATGGTCTGGTGGGATGTGAGGTCCTGATGTATGGAGTTAATTTTAGATGTGAAGTATGTGGCAAATTCAAGGACAGATGAGGGAGTCGGAGGGAAGAGGGAAAGTTAGGATGGGGTGAGCAGAGGAGGGAGTTAAAAGTGGTGAAGAGATACCAGGGAATTGAGGACTAGGAGAAGATGAGATTCTTGAAATTCAAATGTTTAGAAATGGAAAGGGTAGCACTGTAGGGTGAAAGCATGAATTTGAAATGGAGGAAGACTGCCATAGATCGTGATTTCTTCCTCTACAGGTCGGGTATCCGTTATCCGGACACCCGTTAACCGAAATATTCCGAAAACCGGAATATTTCAGTCCTGTAGTGACGTCATGACGCGGCCGGCGTCATGACTTCACTGGAGTCTGCGGCCAATCACAGACAGGTGGGGGAGTGGCTTTTCAGCCATTCCCTCACCGCCGCTGACTCCCAGTACCCGCCGCTGACCCCTCGGACTCCCCCACTGATGCGCCAGTTCCCCCCGGGACCCTCACCATCATGCTGGGCTCACGGCGGTCCCCCCTGCTGACTTGCTGGATCCCCGAAAACCATACAGATAACAGGTAATCTGTTATCCGGAAAAATCCCATATCCGGAATGCTCCTGGTCCCGAGCATTCCGGATATGGGATACTCAACCTGTATCACTTGGCAGTTTGTGAAAACTTTTACAGGTATCTGGTCCTTATGTAATGCCAGAATTTAGGTGTGTGTTTGCAAGGATGTGTAGTGATTGCAGACGTAAGTTAGGCATTGTATATGGAAGTGGCTTGTTCAGGACAGGAGAGAGAGAGAATAGAGGAAAGAAGCGAGTCGAGTAGGGAGTATTATGAAATGGTGTCAATAGCCTCAGTGTTACACTTATTGATGGTAGCCTTAGACGGCAGAGGAGGAAAAGAGAAGAAGGATAAGTTAAAATAGAGAAGGTGATGGTCAGATAGGGGGATTGGGAAATTGGAGTAATCAGAAATACCACAACGGGAAGTGAAGACAAAATCAGGTGAGTGCCAACTCACATGGAAGGGTGAAGAAGTCATTGGGAGAGACCAAATGATGATGTGAGGGTAAGGAGTATAGAGGCAGAGGATTTTGTGGGGAAATCGATTGGGATATTGAAGAGATGGCTCTGAGTTGGTAGGATTAAATGAAGGTTAGAAGGACCCCCAACACCACCAAGATTTAAAAGAATGTGAGGCCTCCAGAGGAGAGAGCTGCAAGAGAAGTGGTGTCAGAGTGGGAAAATCCTGGTTTCAGTAATGACTAAGAGACTCAGCCAGGGCCATTGCAAGGGGTGTGCTAGCGATGAAGGGGCAGCACATAGACAGGCTTGGGTATGGTGCACTGCCTATGGTGGACATGCTTGGCTGTACGGATTGGTGCTCATCTTAAACGTCTGCCCTGCCATTATCAAAGGCAGTGCACCAAACCATAACCTATTTCCGTGACATGATGTTATCATTGTACAACTTGACAAGCTGGCAATGAATTACAGCAACTGGTGCGCCCTTTAGATGAAGAAATCTGACCATACTACGCACCTCAAAGTTTGATCATGTCTCCACCAGCCCTGCCATCTTACAACTAATGTTGGGATAGTATGACTGATATGAGGCACAGCTAAATGACCTTAAGGGGAAGCAGTTGTTTACTTGCGCTGGCCTGGTGGGAAGATAGAATGAAATGGAGAACATTACAACATGTGAGAGGTCACATGAACCAATCTCGTTTGTGTGTATACACACACGCATATATATACTGCACAAATCTCATGTGTGTGTGTGCGTGTGTGTGTGTGTGTGTGTTTGTGTGTGTATGTATATATATATATATATATATATATATGCAGTGTGTAGAGGGCAACACTCATCAGACTTTCAACGAGAAGTAGGAGTTCTTGATAAAGGTGGAGACACCGAAACATTGAACAAATGATTTGAACAGACTCAGTAGTCCTTCATTCTCTCGTTGGAAGCATGATGATTGCCGCCCTCTACACACTGAATATATGGGGAATCATCTGACCTGGGATGGCACCAGGGCAAGTAATGGCTTGACAGCATTTGAGTGCCGGCATTTCTGTATGTGTATATATATATATATATGTCCAAACAAGAGCAATACAGGTGCGCTGGTTATAGATAATCAGTCCACAGGCATCTAGCTCCGGGCTGAAGCACAGGCACTAGTAGGTGCCGCAGCAAACTTCAAACAGGGGACTCCGGACTCCTGGAGCCAAAGATTTATTTCTAGAAACAAAAGAAGAATGCGCTCATAGTGCAGATAAGTTTGATTTTATTTACACACAGGTAGGTCTATGCAGCTCGCAATGATTAAAGAGACTCGTACCCTGTTTTCCCACTCTGTGGGCTGATTACCACATGGTATAATAAGTTGCAACCCAGGCAAAACCTGCACACCGCCGTCCAAGGACCAGGACCTGAAACCCGCGCCGCCGGCTGAGGATATCAGCCGTGACTCGTACGGACACCACGTCAAGGGAGCAGTCGGAGATACAGTGCACACGGGTGGATCAAACGTCTGATAGACAACGCCCCTACCACGCGTGGTCTACCAGACGTTCGATCCACCCGTGTGCACTGTATCTCCGGCTGCTCCCTTGACGTGGTGTCCGTATGAGTCACGGCTGATATCCTCAGCCGGCGGCACGGGTTTCTGGTCCTGGTCCTTGGACGGCGGTGTGCAGGTTTTGCCTGGGTTGCAGCTTATTATACCATGTGGTAATCAGCCCACAGAGTGGGAAAACAGGGTACGAGTCTCTTTAATCATTGCGAGCTGCATAGACCTACCTGTGTGTAAATAAAATCAAACTTATCTGCACTATGAGCGCATTCTTCTTTTGTTTCTAGAAAAAAAAAATATATATATATATAAATAGACATATATATTTCGATAGATAGATTAAAAAATCAAGACAACAAGCGAAAATGCATCTTATATGCATTGCTATACAAATATGATGCACCAGGAGACTCTGCTGATTAATGATGTGCAGCATGCCTATATTTTCTGTGCTTCTGTGGCTGTAACTGCATACTAAATGGTTTCTAGGGAAACACTGTAATGTACCATTTTGTATGCAGATACAGACACACACAGAATATAAGCATGCCCAGTGGCGTCACAAGGGGGGTGCGGTGGGTGCTCCTTCTGAGGGTGAGGCTCTGAGCATGCCACATATCATTTTAATTAGAAGAGGCTGCTTGCGCATTCTATTCACATCATTATGCGAATAAGATGCATTTTAATGCAAAAAGGTTGCACGTAAAAAGCTCGGCACTACCGAGTAGCTCCACAGCGTGACTAGAAGGGCTGTTTAACGTGCAGGAAGGCTAGATATGGGTGGACACATCTGTAGGTAAACAACAATGAGACAAATTACAGGGGGTGAGGTGAAGACATAGGGAACTATGTTCTTCACCCATGTCATATTGGGATGCAGTCAGTTTACCTCCAATCAAAATCCCGACGTTCAAAATCCCGACACCAATTGGCCGATGGTCAAAATCCCGACAAGGTCAAAATCCCGACATGGACAAAATACCGACATTTAAAATACCGACATGGTCAAAATACCGACATGTAAAATGCCGACAGGTCAAAATACCGACATGAGTTTTTCATTATTTTTTTCATTGAAACCGACTTGTTCATACTTTACCATCCCAGTGGACCTGGAGGGGGAATATAATAGTGTGCCGAGCGCAGCGAGGCACCGTGCCCGAAGCATGGCGAGCGCAGCGAGCCATGCGAGGGGATGCGGTACACTTTATATGGTGTCCATGTTGACTTATGTCGACATACACACAAAAAACCACAAAAAACCGCATGTCGGTATTTTGACCGGTCGGCATTTTACATGTCGGTATTTTGACCTTGTCGGTATTTTAAATGTCGGTATTTTGTCCATGTCGGGATTTTGACCTTGTCGGGATTTTGACCATCGGTCAATTGGTGTCGGGATTTTGATTGGAGGTATTTCATACCGATCCCGTCATATTAAACAGTGCCCCAATACAGTATATTAATACCCGTTTCCGGGTCTTGCTAATTTAATCTAGAGCCACATTTATATTATATTATACAATTATTATTATTATTATTATTCAATAGGTGCAGTGTACACACAGTCCCTGGGTCCACACATGCTGAGCCCAGTACTTACCTATCCAGAGAGTGCTGCGTCGGCAGTGCTGCAAAATTCCCAGGAAAATGACGCAGCACCCATTTTCCCAGGGTTGTGCACATGTGCAACAGGGAAATCTAACTGCAGTAGACTCCAGAAATGCACTAGAGTCTACAATCGCTCACCGCTCATACACCCTACACTGCCGGCTAGAGAAGAGAGGGCCCATATGGAGACTACACTTGGGCTCCCTCCTCTCATGAAATACCACTGGCTCAAGGGCAATATCAAACAAAGTAGTATCAGCCCTTATTGGCTTATAAGACAATGCAGTGTATCTTAGTGCTTTGCTCTCGCTGTCCTTAAGGAAAATTACCATTGGTTTTGAAATTGTTCTACCCAAGGTAGTTATTTTCTAAATGTTCTAAATGTCCAAGACCACAGTCAATGTCATGACTAAGTACCACAGTATGAAATTATATCACTACTGCAATTACATACTACTGTTAAGAACAGGTCAGTAGGGGATTGTTAGTAATGAGAGTGCAGGGCACTTCACGGAACACTTAAAGCTTGCCTAATAAGCACATTCTCTCCAGTTGACTCAAGAACATCATTATAAAATCTAATTAAGAAGGAGAAAATCTCTTTGCTCCTCACATTGTAAGCAAAGCATGTTAAATGATCCGCAGTATAGGCCAATATCCCTATTATGTGAAGTATGTAGAGTTGAGATTTGTATAGAATCAAAGACTAGATTCATTAAGAGCTGTTTGCTCTTGTAACTTGATGGCAAACTAAGTTAAAGTGGTAATGTTTTAGTTAATGTGTTATCATTTTATTTAACAATGTCTTGAGCAATGCTTTGTACTGTAATTTGCTACTTGAAACGGATTGCAATTACAAGTAAAAACTATTGGCTGCTAGAACTGCCATATGTGTGTTATTTTAGTTACAAAGACAATTTTTTTTTGTTAATGTTGTGCAGGCGTCTTCATAGCAAACAAACATCTTCAAAGGCAACATGGATAGTGTAATGGTTTGCATTACTTTTTCATAGCACTGACATCATGGGTACGATTCCCACCACAGCCCTAGCTGTGTGGAGTTTGTCTATTCTCCTGGTGCTTACATGGGTTTCTTTCCACAATCCAAAAATAAACTGGTAGGTTAATTGGTGTCCCCCCTCAAAAAAATAAATAAATAATAATAATAATAATAATAATAATAATAATAATAATAATAATAATAATAATAAAAAAAAACCTTGTAGGTAAATATGTGCATGTGTTTATGGCAGACAAGATCAGCCAAGTGGTTCTTATCTGCTGTCAACGTTCTATGTAGGGGAAGCCATTTAATACAATATCCAGGTAAGTGGTTGCAGCTGGAAAGGTCAGCATTACTACCCATTATATGTAACATACTGTACCTCCTGATTTAGGTGGGAGAGTAACCATTTGGATTGAAAACATTTCCCCTTAAAGGGTACCAGGTGCATCTCCCACAGTGTGCACAGGATTCTAATGGCGAATTTAGGACAGCCCTGATTCCACACCATAAAAAGCTAGGAGGTGTAAACAAAATGCTCTCTAGTAGGACCATACTTGCCTACTCTCCCAGAATATACAGGTGGCTCTGCAGGACACCCAAAACAGTAATCAAGTCTCCCCAAGAGAAATGGGTGGACCAATTCCTATTGAATCAAATCATTGTGTTGCCTCACCAATCTCATACAATGCCAGAAATCTCCACAAAGACATGTCTTGTACCCTGTATTGCCCACTTCTGCCTTGCCACACCACTGCCTCACCAAGCTGGCTTCCCCCTCCCCGAGGGGGCAGACCAGAACTTGGCAAATATGAGTATTATTATGACTAACAATATTCCATGTAATGTAATACTATCATAATTTAAAGAGTTGTCTCCAACAAATCTTCACATATACTACAGTACTACATTGTGCATTCTCAATAAAGACTGCACGTTACACTTCATTATTATTATTCAGGAGCAAATGTATACTAATAAATATCCATATGTTCTGCATTATTGTGTACCGTATTTTCTGACTTGAAACTCATTTGGATTGACCTGCAAAACAGTTATGAAAATTTAGCACTAAAATTAGATAAAAGAAAAGGTCTTTCTTTTTTTTTCACGACACTGGCACAAGTAAACCAAATAATGATTTTAGAGCGAGTGTGCCACAGGGGAAATTAATTAAATTGGAGTATTTCTGTGGAAGTGCCAAAACAGGATTCTTGCATCACTCTGAATAATCCTTTACATCTTCAATATAATACAATGCTCCCAATTATTATTACTTTTACTTTACTCATATAATTAAAATATTTGATGGAGGAATATGTATAATATACATAAGTTTTCACACACAGAGCATAGCCTATTATTACAGTATATGTGATAGACTCATTGCCGGATTATCAAATAGGCAGAGTAGGCACTGGCCCATGGGCCCCACACCTTTTAGGGGCCTTACGACAACGAATCAAAATAATATTGATTTCTTAAATTGTTTCCAAAAGATAGCAAAATTTAACCAATTCAAATTAACAAAAACTTGACATTAAATACTCTATAGAGAAAATAGTGTATTAATGTAATATACCCATTAACAACTTAAAGTACATAAACCATATACATCAGATTCACATTACAGTTTCCAGATCATAGACTGTTGGTTGGTAAAATGAAAAACATATTTGGAGATAATTTGCGAGGGGTCACTGAGATTTCAACTGCCTAGGGGCCTCCACAGGGTTTAATCAATCACTGGTGATAGTTATCAATAACAGTTAACTTCAAAAAGTATGTTAAAATAATAAATATAGCAGGACATACTATCATGTCATGCCACAGGACAAACTGCTATAGCATTCCCTGCCCCAGTTGTTTCTGTTTTCTCTCCTCTATGATATATGTAACCACCCTTTACTGCCCCATCACTGCACAAAATAAGGAGCAAATTCAACAATGAGTGAATTTCCTGTTATAACTCGTTACTACTTAGATGGTGCTCAATCCAATCAGCTCCTGTTATTTTAACACATGACAGGTAGAAGATGATTGGATGGGGCACTATTTAAGATTAGTAAAGAGTGATAACAGTTGTAAGCTGGGTACACACTTCTCCAATCCTCGACAGATCAGAGTGTTTATACAATCCTTCTGCAGACCTGCTCACAGATTCTGCATCCAATCCTCACTACATGCTTGTCCAATTTTTGAGCAGACATATGTGTGTCTTCTGAAACATTCTGCTGAAAAAATATATAATTTTGGCTGGGGGAGGGGGATTTATTAATGAGGAATTTAATTTAATGAATTATAATGGTGAAGGGGATGGGGACAGCATTTTAATGTTCCTTCCAAAAAATGAAATGTGTGGGTCACCCTCATATTTAATGAATCAGCACCAGGCTCTTGAAGCCAGCACTGGTTCTAAAAATACGGGGAACAAAACAAGTAGGGGTCCCCTGTATTTTCAGAACCAGCACTGGGCTCCAATAGCAGGGGGTAATGCCACAACCAGGGAACACACTTAACTTGATCCCATGGCCAAAGTATTCATGCCCCCTAACTAGTCAGCCCAGGCCAGGGATTCCTGGAAAAGTGAGGACCCCCAATAAAGGGGTTCCCCCTCTTAAGGGCACCCAAGGCCGGGGCTGAAGCCCAGGCTATCCTTGGCACACCTGGGCAGTGGGTGCAGAGTTGATAGTCCATTAAGTGAAAGTTAGAATAATATTGAATTTTACATGAGGACTACAGGTCCCAGTAAGCCTCCCCTGCATGCTGGTACTTGGAGAACCACAAGTAGCAGCATGTGGGGCATTCAGTGCCAGCTGGTACCTATAGGCCCCCCTGTAAAAGAAATATTAAAATAAAAACAGGACACCAAATGTTTTAATATTAATCAGCACCTTACCTGGAGAGTGGCGGCCTTTACGCTCTTTTACATGGCTGCCATCCATCCAGGGCTTTCCCGGTGTCTTTAATTTTGAAGGGCTCTTAATCGCTCCTCCTCCCCATAGGACTGATACCCTCTGCCTCATGCTGGCTAATATTAGCCAGCACTAGGAAGTAGGTCAATGATGTGGCGAGCAGCGATAATTTTTGACATGGGAAGCTGCATCTGCCATCATTATGCACGCCACCTGCTGCCAAACTTTGCACAGTTAAAGTGTCCTGTCCCGCCTCCTTGTTACCCGCAACCATACCATTTGCTGAGTCCTGCAGCAGTGCTGGACAGTGCGGAAGATCCGGAAGAAGCCCGCACTGCCGCCACGCTGATAGTGTACTTGGCTGCAGGTCTCAGCAGAGTACATACTATGTATGTATCGGTTGGTTGGTCAGAGGTCAGGTCTCCCAGTTTATAAGCATGTTTTGAAAAAAACAGGAGAAATGACAGGTGACCAGGGCTGGGTGTGCAGTTTGGTCGGCAGAGGGTACACACTTGTCTAAGGTTGGGTCTTCTAGTATTATAGCATGTTTAAAAACCAGGAGCCCCGACAAGCGACCAGGATTGGGTGTGCGGGTCGATCAGCGAAGAGTACACACTAATGCAATGTCTGGCAAACCAGTCATTTGATAAAGGTGTGTACCCAGCTGTAGTTAAATCTGCCCCTAAATCTAAGGTGGGACTATCATATTGAAATGTAAAAGTGGACAATTTGACATGACATTTGCTCATTCTGTAATCAAAACCTAATGCTCCAGACACAGTAAGGCAGCTCTATATCTGTTTTTCTATGAATCCAGTTAATCTACATTTATATTCTGTATTCTGAGAAATGTTGGTGCCCTAAACTTCACCCCATCCCATAGCCATCTTTCATATAGTACATCCCAAAGCCTTACTGGCCCTGTCAGATAAGATCAAGGGGACATTATCCCACGCTTCTCTTATTCAATTAAAACATGTTATCGGCAAAACCTCTCCCACCCAATTAATAAGACATTTTCTTTCATCAGTTAAACTCACATCAGATTAATCTTTTTCAGTCTTCCAGTTCATTTCTCAAAGCTGATGAACACAATGCACACTCCTTCCCCAGGCACAGGCCGATTGTCCCTTATATTAAACCTATGTCTTATGAGAAAACAAGCATTCTAAATGACAACCAGGACCATACATAGACAAACCATGATAAATGACAGTCCCTCTCTAAATCTATGTAAAAGATCTCAATGGGGATCGCAGTGCACTCTCTGACGAGGGGATCTTTCAGATCTGATCGCTGCTGTGTGATTTTGCACAGCGGGCGATCAGTTCCTAACTGCGTATTGTGTATGCACCGCAGTCTGCACCCGTGTTGGACATCAACAATGGGCATCGCTGGTCAGCGACGGGATGGTACGAAAAATCCGATCTCACGGGCATTCGCAAGGTGATTGACAGGAAGAGGCCATTCGTGGGTGGTAACTGAGTGTTTACAGGAAGTGTCTGGAAAAACGCAGGCATGCCCAAGCGTTTTCAGGGAGGGTGTCTGACATCAGCTCCGGCCCTGATCAGCCTGAATCTATCGCACTGGAGGAGTAAGTCCTGGGCTGCGCACACACTGCACAAAATTAATTTTAGCAGCTCGGCATACACATTGGATTGCACACTTGCACGGCGAATATACTGGAGGCGGGGACTTTCTGATCGCAGGACTGCAAAATTTGCAGCCCAGCGATCAGATCTGAATGGCCCCCCTAGTGCCTAATGAATTCTCAATTAGATCGTCTAAAATGCAATAACAATGCTGATTAATAATTCAAAATATATATCCATGCAAACTTCAATTCTTTAGGAATTGGTTGATTGCATAATTTTTATTATTTGTCACCTGGTCCAGGAAAATTATATGGTTACAGTATAAGCAAGATCCTTTTTCTTATGATGCTCTCAGGATCACAACTTGGTACTTGAAAAGAACTAAGAGCATAGCTAATATAGATGCAGGAGGTGTGGTTACTATCCAGGCCTGCCTCTCCTGCACCAAGCTCTCACCTCACAGGCTCACAATCATCACAAAGAAGTATTTCAAATTCCTACCTGCTGGGAGGGCTGGTCATGACACACCTCCCAGCTGCCCGGTCCTCTCTCCCTGCATCCAGTGACGCCATACTCTTACCTTTCAGCCTGTTGAGAGGGGCAATGATGTAAAGCCTCCTCCCAGCATCCCCGGACATCTACTTCCTGCGTCCAGCACTGACAACACAGATTTCTGCCAGCCTGCTTGGAGGGGCGAAGAGGTCATACCTGCTCCCAGCAGTCCGCAGCCAGCCTTCTTCTCCCCCTGTATCCAGCACATCACAACCTCAGTTATCTGTCTATGGAAGCTATGTGGGGCCCACAAAGTTCTAGCTGTGCCCTTGAAAAGAACCCAGACAGATGCAAGCTGTTGCAGCTGCTTATCTGGTCATTTAATAACCCGCATCTTCAGGAGTTTACACGTAAGGCCTGAGTTGCACGCAAGTCAAAATCTGGTTGAACGGTAGCAAACTGTGCAAGCGCCTCTGCCAACATACACAACATCTACAAGCGTTTCTGAGTTAATATGTGCCTCAATTGCTTCACACCGATGGCTAAAATTTAATTATTGGGTGGTAAATAGGTGCCAGTGGGGAGTTTGTATATAAAAAAACATCTCATGGGTGTATAATGGATATGTAGCCTGAACGACAAATTATTTTGAGTTGTGCATATGGAGTGTGCAAGCAAGTTTTCAGTCGCATCTTCTGCACCAAGCATGGAGCAGGTGTAAATACTATTACTAATGATGACTGTTGCTCCCGTGCCCATAGGCAGTGTTATCACAGAGATTTCTATTCATCAAAATAAGGGAGGATGGTTACAAAAGACTTATGATCAGTTTAACCATCTGCAATTGTGAATGTATTACATGTGACATAGTATCAGGCACTTGATCTTAAGGATATGAACTTAGGAGCATGAAGAGACCTCAGCACGTATAGGGAGGAACTTACCCTATACTGCATGTGTGCCAGAACCCATAGTTGGGAGGAGACTGTAGGATAGTGCAGAAATATAATATTTGCATTGAGTTCTGTTTTGCACTATTAATATCTCTTAGATGGTCTGCATTAAAATTTTCATGCTATATCATATAGCCCATGTATGTAAACTTACTGTAACATCATAGAGGAAATGTAAAAAAATATCTCACAGTTAAAGAATGCTTTTTTCCCCAGCCAACACAATACAATATAAAGGCAGCAGCACAGGTTAATGCCTCATGAATCAGGCAGATACCTTGGAGGTCTCTTTAGTTGTGAGCCTCAAAGGGTGATAAAAATGAGTCAAACACTTTATGGTTGTGTTACAACTCAATTTTTCCTCAAATCTGATTGTCACGCTAATCAGGACGGTATGTGTGTAACATCTGCAGTGATGCTAAGTGGGAGGAGGTGCGGGTACTCTTTACCCAGGCCACGGCCTGTTGGAGGGGCACATGTCCGCTGTCCCCCTTGGTCTGTTGCAGAGAGACAGATTTCGGGAAGAGAAAGAGAGAACTGACTGCTGCTGCAGCCCTCTCTCCCCAGCACTTACTGCTGTGTGCTGGGCTGAGGAGAAAGGCAGCAGCAACATTTGGTCCTCTTTCTCCCTGCTTGGGGAAGCAATCCCGCACACACCATCCTCTGGATTGACCACGCCACTTTATATATAATTTTTCATATTCTTTAAGGAAGGGGTCTGGCATACCTCCTGTGCACGCCCCCTCCCTGTTACGGGCCTGACAAAACTGTCAGCAACCCTGAACATCTGATTTGCTTTTGATCTTTCTTCTTTAAACTCATAATTCAGTGTTTCAAATTTTAGAAAGTAGTCATGTCATTTCTCAGCTTTGTTAGTCCAAACCCCAAACCACACTATGCTGTTGCCCGCTATATTGTTCCATTTGCACAAAACAGTAACATTTGTATCAGACTGCCTGGAACTGTTCCCTCACCTCTGTTAATGAGCTGAGTGATTGATAGAGCTAGAAGCCATATTTGCACTTATTTCCATTTTGCTCACATTTCGGCAGTTGTGGTTAGACCGTAGTACATGATTCCCAAACCGCTTCCTGATTCCCAAACCCTGCACTGAAAACACCATTTCTTCTACAATAGCTTTTAACCACAAAAATGAAACACATCCAGTACAAAGGCACCACTATGGTTGTAATGACTCCCGCCGGACTAGGCTGAATGTTTTTTTCTATAATAAATTTTTGTCAATGCTTTTACATTGATTTTTATCACCATTTTGCAGCTGACAAATGAGACACTTTAGTAAACACTGTACCTAAATTAGCTGTGTGAATAACTATCCACCAACATTATGAAATAATCAACTATCTGTGCTTGATGAACAAAAAATGTCATGACGCAGCTATATTATGAATACAAATACCCCAAAAAATTAATATATAGCATAATGAACATGTTAAATACGTAATAAGTACATGCTAAATAATAGAGAAACAGGGAATCCATCTGGAGCATGGTGGGGAACGGTCAGCTGGCTAGCAACAGAATGAAATGGTCCCTGCCCTGATCCAAACTGTTGTAATGGCTTGATTTCTTTTTCACTAGGCACTTTCGGGTAGGGGGAGGGCGATTGCAGGTAACAAACAACTACACAGTCCTTCATTTTCTCTGAAAATATACAGTGAAGAAATGTGTCCAGAGTTAGACTGACTTTCCACTACAGTTCTATTATGAAGGAACATACAGTGCATCCGGAAAGTATTCACAGCGCTTCACTTTTTCTACATTTTGTTATGTTACAGCCTTATTACACAATGGAATAAATTAATCTTTTCCCTCAAAATTCTACACACAATACCCCATAATGACAACATGAAAAAAATTTTTTTTGAGATTTTTGCAAATTTATTACAAATAAAAAACTAAGAAATCACATGTACATAAGTATTCACAGCCTTTGCCATGAAGCTCAAAATTGAGCTCAGGTGCATCCTGTTTCCACTGATCATTCTTGAGATGTTCCTACAGCTTAATTGGAGTCCACCTGTGGTAAATTCAGTTGATTGGACATGATTTGGAAAGGCACACACCTGTCTATATAAGGTCCCACACTTAACAGTGCATGTCTGAGCACAAACCAAGCAAGAAGTCAAAGGAATTGTCTGTAGACCTCCGAGACAGGATTGTCTCGATTCACAAATCTGGGGAAGGGTACAGAAAAATATCTGCTGCTTTGAAGGTCCCAATGAGCACAGTGTCCTCCATCATCTGTATATGGAAGACGTTCGGAACCACCAGGACTCGTCCTAGAGCTGGCCGGCTGTCGAAACTGAGCGAACGGGGGAGAAGAGCCCTAGTCAGGGAGGTGACAAAGAACCTGATGGTCTCTCTGTCAGAGCTACAGCATACCTTTGTGGATAGAGGAGAACCTTACAGTAGGACAACTATCTCTGCATCAATCCACCAATCAGGCCTGTATGGTAGAGTTTGCCAAAATTCACCTGAAGGACTCTCAGACCATGAGAAACAAAATTCTCTGGTCTGATGAGACAAAGTTTAAACTCTTTGGCGTGAATGCCAGGCATCATGCTTGGAGGAAACCAGGCACTGCTCATCACCAGGCCAATACCATCCCTACAGTGAAGCATAGTGGTGGCAGCTGTGGGGATGTTTTTTAGCGGCAGGACCTGGGAGATTAGTCAGGATAGAGGGAAAGATGAATGCAGCAATGTACAGAGACATCCTGGATGAAAACCTGCTCCAGAGTGCTCTTGACCTCAGACTGGGGCGACGGTTCATCTTTCAGCAGGACAACGACCCTAAGCACACAGCCAAGATACCAAAGGAGTGGCTTCAGGCCAACTATGTGAATGTCCTTGAGTGGCCCAGCCATAGCCCAGACTTGAATCCGATTGAACATATCTGGTGAGATCTGAAAATGGCTGTGCACCGGCGCTTCCCATCCAACCTGATGGAGCTTGAGAGGTGCTGCAAAGACGAATGGGTGAAACTGCCCAAAGATAGGTGTGCCAAGCTTGTGGCATCATATTAAAAAAACTTGAGGCTGTAATTGCTGCCAAATGTGCTTGATGCAGAAAGTATTGAGCAAAGGCTGTGAATACTTATATACATGTGATTTCTTAGTTTTTTATTTTTAATACATTTGCAAAAATCTCAAAAAAACTTTTTTCATGTTGTCATTATGGGGTATTGTGTGTAGAATTTTGAGGGAGAACATTAATTTTAGAATAAGGCTGTAACATAGCAAAATGTGGAAATGTGAAGCTATGTGAATACTTTCTGGATGCACTGTAACTGCAGTCTGTAGACTTATGGGTAGAGCCCTCCATCAGGGCCTGATTAAGTCTTGGGGTGGAGGGGGCCCGGCACAAAGACAGTGGTCCCAACCCCTACTCCTCTGGCCCTCCACTGTTTGTCAGCACTGCCCACACTTGTCATCCTGCCCACTCCCACTATGGAACTACACAGTGCAAGTCCAGAAGTATATATCTGATTTTAAACCAATAGTGTATATTAGATTTAAAACTAATGGTTTAATAATGACTGGATACTGATTGTAGCTACAAATAATTGGGACAACTATTTTATTAAGTTTCCTTGCTGTGGAACAAAGACAGCTTAAACAACCTTAAAATATACATAGAAAAATAAACACTGGCACAGAACTCAGGAGGACTCTCTATGTGTTCCTCTCTCAAATCCTGAATGCTCTCATCAGATAACAGGTTACTCATAGGCTGTTGTGTATGGGGGGGGCCAGAGGAGGTAAACTAGGATCCCTGGGTCACTTACAGTCCTTTTCCCCTACTATCTCTCCTCTGGTCGGGAAGCACTGTTCCATCCTGCTCACATTCTGGCTGCCAGGTTCTTCCTTCTGCTGCTGAACAAGATAGAGAGCCGATGATGCCAGTGTGCTCCGGCTGGGGGGCTGCATTGACATAGGGGAGCCTGGGGTACAGTGTCTCCTGCCCCACCACCCCTCCCCCCATCTTAATCAGGCTCTGCCATCCACCCCCACCCTGCACTATACTTGTCTCCAGTGCACCCCCACTTACCTGTCAGTAGCTCTGGTCCTTTCTGCCTGCCCTTCCCAGGTGACTGGATCACTGAATGCTACTGTTATCTCTCAGCTTTATAGAAATATCATTGTTTGATATTACCTCCTTTTAATGCCTGTTTGAATATATTTTATTATTTGGGTATTTAAATTTGTAATTTTCCCTGTACAGCTCTATGTAAATAAATACATAAATATAATAAAAAATAAATAAATAAATAAATAAATAAATAAATAAATAATAATAATAATAATAGCATTACCCCACTCCAAAGACCGGAAGCCCCATCTTTATCAGTTTAGTGATGGGATCTGATGCAGTTCAGAAATATTAGAATTGTATAGTATATGAAGCCATGTATCCAAACCATGCATTTCTGTACAGCAAATAACCCTGCAAAGCTGCCATTCATACTCTGTTTAGTTAGAGAATCACCAGCCTGCTGCAACGGGTGGTAAGAGAGTACAGAAGAAATATTTAGTGCAGTAAAATAACCATTTCATTTCAGATGTACAGTAATAATGTCAAATAATGACAATACCTGTTGTTTAAGTGCAGTGTCTTTAACATTGATGTGGCACTTACTGTAGCACTGACAATTTACACCTACTCAAACCAGACGTTAGCTATTATTTTTATGGGGAAAAAAAACATAATTGAAGTCAGTGGGGGAAAGAATTGTCATTAAAGTTAATGGAGTTAATTGTCAATGAAGCAAGTAATTTATTTCCATTAAGAGGGCTCTGTATTCTTTTCATTGTTTATTTTAAAATGTATAGTTTGCGAATGTCAAGGTTTATTCGTCAACAGATTTTTTTCTTGCCAACTTAGTAATTGTTTGTGTATGTATGTTATGTAAGTATGTTTTTTTTTTTTTTTTATTAATTCCTAATCCTAGGCCTGTATTCTGAATTTGAAAGTAGATTAATTAGAAAGTTTACCCAAAAAGTAGAGATGAGCGGGTTCGGTTTCTCTGAATCCGAACCCGCACGAACTTCATGTTTTTTTTCACGGGTCCGAGCGACTCGGATCTTCCCGCCTTGCTCGGTTAACCCGAGCGCGCCCGAACGTCATCATGACGCTGTCGGATTCTCGCGAGACTCGGATTCTATATAAGGAGCCGCGCGTCGCCGCCATTTTCACACGTGCATTGAGATTGATAGGGAGAGGACGTGGCTGGCGTCCTCTCCATTTAGATTAGGAGAGAGAGAGAGAGATTGACCTGAGGCTGATACTGTAGAAGAGAGTGCAGAGTTTAGTGACTGACCACAGTGACCACCAGCAGTGCAGTTGTTTTATTTAATATATCCGTTCTCTGCCTGAAAAAAACGGTACACACAGTGACTCAGTCACATACCATATCTGTGTGCACTGCTCAGCCCAGTGTGCTGCATGCCTGCATCATCTATGTATATATTATATATCTGACTGTGCTCAGCTCACACAGCTTATAATTGTGGGGGAGACTGGGGAGCACTGCAGTGCCAGTTATAGGTTATAGCAGGAGCCAGGAGTACAAGACAGTCACATACCATATCTGTGTGCACTGCTCAGCCCAGTGTGCTGCATCATCTATGTATATATTATATATCTGACTGTGCTCAGCTCACACAGCTTATAATTGTGGGGGAGACTGGGGAGCACTGCAGTGCCAGTTATAGGTTATAGCAGGAGCCAGGAGTACATATTATATTAAAATTAAACAGTGCACACTTTTGCTGCAGGAGTGCCACTGCCAGTGTGACTGACCAGTGACCTGACCACACTGACCACCAGTATAGTTAGTAGTAGTATACTATATTGTGATTGCCTGAAAAAGTTAAACACTCGTCGTGTGACTTCACTTGTGTGGTGTTTTTTTTTTTATTCTATAAAAAACTCATTTTGCTGACAGACAGTGTCCAGCAGGTCCGTCATTATATAATATATATACCTGTCCGGCTGCAGTAGTGATATGATATATATATATTTTTTATATCATTATTTATCATCCAGTCGCAGCAGACACAGTACGGTAGTTCACGGCTGTAGCTACCTCTGTGTCGGCACTCGGCAGTCCATCCATAATTGTATACCACCTACCCGTGGTTTTTTTTTCTTTCTTCTTTATACATACATACTACTACATCTCTTTATCAACCAGTCTATATTAGCAGCAGACACAGTACAGTACGGTAGTTCACGGCTGTGGCTACCTCTGTGTCGGCACTCGGCAGTCCGTCCATAATTGTATACCACCTAACCGTGGTTTTTTTTTCTTTCTTCTTTATACATACATACTACGACATCTCTTTATCAACCAGTCTATATTAGCAGCAGACACAGTACAGTACGGTAGTTCACGGCTGTGGCTACCTCTGTGTCGGCACTCGGCAGTCCGTCCATAATTGTATACCACCTAACCGTGGTTTTTTTTTCTTTCTTCTTCATACATACATACTACGACATCTCTTTATCAACCAGTCTATATTAGCAGCAGACACAGTACAGTACGGTAGTTCACGGCTGTGGCTACCTCTGTGTCGGCACTCGGCAGTCCGTCCATAATTGTATACCACCTACCCGTGGTTTTTTTTTCTTTCTTCTTTATACATACATACTACTACATCTCTTTATCAACCAGTCTATATTAGCAGCAGACACAGTACAGTACGGTAGTTCACGGCTGTGGCTACCTCTGTGTCGGCACTCGGCAGTCCGTCCATAATTGTATACCACCTACCCGTGGTTTTTTTTTCTTTCTTCTTCATACATACATACTACGACATCTCTTTATCAACCAGTCTATATTAGCAGCAGACACAGTACAGTACGGTAGTTCACGGCTGTGGCTACCTCTGTGTCGGCACTCGGCAGTCCGTCCATAATTGTATACCACCTAACCGTGGTTTTTTTTTCTTTCTTCTTCATACATACATACTACGACATCTCTTTATCAACCAGTCTATATTAGCAGCAGACACAGTACGGTAGTTCACGGCTGTAGCTACCTCTGTGTCGGCACTCGGCAGTCCGTCCATAATTGTATACTAGTATCCATCCATCTCCATTGTTTACCTGAGGTGCCTTTTAGTTGTGCCTATTAAAATATGGAGAACAAAAATGTTGAGGTTCCAAAATTAGGGAAAGATCAAGATCCACTTCCACCTCGTGCTGAAGCTGCTGCCACTAGTCATGGCCGAGACGATGAAATGCCAGCAACGTCGTCTGCCAAGGCCGATGCCCAATGTCATAGTACAGAGCATGTCAAATCCAAAACACCAAATATCAGTAAAAAAAGGACTCCAAAACCTAAAATAAAATTGTCGGAGGAGAAGCGTAAACTTGCCAATATGCCATTTAGCACACGGAGTGGCAAGGAACGGCTGAGGCCCTGGCCTATGTTCATGGCTAGTGGTTCAGCTTCACATGAGGATGGAGGCACTCAGCCTCTCGCTAGAAAAATGAAAAGACTCAAGCTGGCAAAAGCAGTAGCACCGCAAAGAACTGTGCGTTCTTCGAAATCCCAAATCCACAAGGAGAGTCCAATTGTGTCGGTTGCGATGCCTGACCTTCCCAACACTGGACGTGAAGAGCATGCGCCTTCCACCATTTGCACGCCCCCTGCAAGTGCTGGAAGGAGCACCCGCAGTCCAGTTCCTGATAGTCAGATTGAAGATGTCAGTGTTGAAGTACACCAGGATGAGGAGGATATGGGTGTTGCTGGCGCTGGGGAGGAAATTGACCAGGAGGATTCTGATGGTGAGGTGGTTTGTTTAAGTCAGGCACCCGGGGAGACACCTGTTGTCCGTGGGAGGAATATGGCCGTTGACATGCCTGGTGAAAATACCAAAAAAATCAGCTCTTCGGTGTGGAACTATTTCAACAGAAATGCGGACAACAGGTGTCAAGCCGTGTGTTCCCTTTGTCAAGCTGTAATAAGTAGGGGTAAGGACGTTAACCACCTCGGAACATCCTCCCTAATACGTCACCTGCAGCGCATTCATAATAAGTCAGTGACAAGTTCAAAAACTTTGGGTGACAGCGGAAGCAGTCCACTGACCAGTAAATCCCTTCCTCTTGTAACCAAGCTCACGCAAACCACCCCACCAACTCCCTCAGTGTCAATTTCCTCCTTCCCCAGGAATGCCAATAGTCCTGCAGGCAATGTCACTGGCAATTCTGACGAGTCCTCTCCTGCCTGGGATTCCTCCGATGCATCCTTGCGTGTAACGCCTACTGCTGCTGGCGCTGCTGTTGTTGCTGCTGGGAGTCGATGGTCATCCCAGAGGGGAAGTCGTAAGCCCACTTGTACTACTTCCAGTAAGCAATTGACTGTTCAACAGTCCTTTGCGAGGAAGATGAAATATCACAGCAGTCATCCTGCTGCAAAGCGGATAACTGAGGCCTTGACAACTATGTTGGTGTTAGACGTGCGTCCGGTATCCGCCGTTAGTTCACAGGGAACTAGACAATTTATTGAGGCAGTGTGCCCCCGTTACCAAATACCATCTAGGTTCCACTTCTCTAGGCAGGCGATACCGAGAATGTACACGGACGTCAGAAAAAGACTCACCAGTGTCCTAAAAAATGCAGTTGTACCCAATGTCCACTTAACCACGGACATGTGGACAAGTGGAGCAGGGCAGGGTCAGGACTATATGACTGTGACAGCCCACTGGGTAGATGTATGGACTCCCGCCGCAAGAACAGCAGCGGCGGCACCAGTAGCAGCATCTCGCAAACGCCAACTCTTTCCTAGGCAGGCTACGCTTTGTATCACCGCTTTCCAGAATACGCACACAGCTGAAAACCTCTTACGGCAACTGAGGAAGATCATCGCGGAATGGCTTACCCCAATTGGACTCTCCTGTGGATTTGTGGCATCGGACAACGCCAGCAATATTGTGTGTGCATTAAATATGGGCAAATTCCAGCACGTCCCATGTTTTGCACATACCTTGAATTTGGTGGTGCAGAATTATTTAAAAAACGACAGGGGCGTGCAAGAGATGCTGTCGGTGGCCAGAAAAATTGCGGGACACTTTCGGCGTACAGGCACCACGTACAGAAGACTGGAGCACCACCAAAAACTACTGAACCTGCCCTGCCATCATCTGAAGCAAGAAGTGGTAACGAGGTGGAATTCAACCCTCTATATGCTTCAGAGGTTGGAGGAGCAGCAAAAGGCCATTCAAGCCTATACAATTGAGCACGATATAGGAGGTGGAATGCACCTGTCTCAAGCGCAGTGGAGAATGATTTCAACGTTGTGCAAGGTTCTGATGCCCTTTGAACTTGCCACACGTGAAGTCAGTTCAGACACTGCCAGCCTGAGTCAGGTCATTCCCCTCATCAGGCTTTTGCAGAAGAAGCTGGAGACATTGAAGGAGGAGCTAACACGGAGCGATTCCGCTAGGCATGTGGGACTTGTGGATGGAGCCCTTAATTCGCTTAACAAGGATTCACGGGTGGTCAATCTGTTGAAATCAGAGCACTACATTTTGGCCACCGTGCTCGATCCTAGATTTAAAGCCTACCTTGGATCTCTCTTTCCAGCAGACACAAGTCTGTTGGGGTTGAAAGACCTGCTGGTGAGAAAATTGTCAAGTCAAGCGGAACGCGACCTGTCAACATCTCCTCCTTCACATTCTCCCGCAACTGGGGGTGCGAGGAAAAGGCTCAGAATTCCGAGCCCACCCGCTGGCGGTGATGCAGGGCAGTCTGGAGCGACTGCTGATGCTGACATCTGGTTCGGACTGAAGGACCTGACAACGATTACGGACATGTTGTCTACTGTCACTGCATATGATTCTCTCACCATTGAAAGAATGGTGGAGGATTATATGAGTGACCGCATCCAAGTAGGCACGTCACACAGTCCATACTTATACTGGCAGGAAAAAGAGGCAATTTGGAGGCCATTGCACAAACTGGCTTTATTCTACCTAAGTTGCCCTCCCACAAGTGTGTACTCCGAAAGAGTGTTTAGTGCCGCCGCTCACCTTGTCAGCAATCGGCGTACGAGGTTACATCCAGAAAATGTGGAGAAGATGATGTTCATTAAAATGAATTATAATCAATTCCTCCGCGGAGACATTGACCAGCAGCAATTGCCTCCACAAAGTACACAGGGAGCTGAGATGGTGGATTCCAGTGGGGACGAATTGATAATCTGTGAGGAGGGGGATGTACACGGTGATATATCGGAGGGTGATGATGAGGTGGACATCTTGCCTCTGTAGAGCCAGTTTGTGCAAGGAGAGATTAATTGCTTCTTTTTTGGGGGGGGTCCAAACCAACCCGTCATATCAGTCACAGTCGTGTGGCAGACCCTGTCACTGAAATGATGGGTTGGTTAAAGTGTGCATGTCCTGTTTTGTTTATACAACATAAGGGTGGGTGGGAGGGCCCAAGGACAATTCCATCTTGCACCTCTTTTTTCTTTTATTTTTCTTTGCGTCATGTCCTGTTTGGGGAGGGTTTTTTGGAAGGGACATCCTGCGTGACACTGCAGTGCCACTCCTAAATGGGCCCGGTGTTTGTGTCGGCCACTAGGGTCGCTAATCTTACTCACACAGTCAGCTACCTCATTGCGCCTCTTTTTTTCTTTGCGTCATGTGCTGATTGGGGAGGGTTTTTTGGAAGGGACATCCTGCGTGACACTGCAGTGCCACTCCTAAATGGGCCCGGTGTTTGTGTCGGCCACTAGGGTCGCTAATCTTACTCACACAGTCAGCTACCTCATTGCGCCTCTTTTTTTCTTTGCGTCATGTGCTGATTGGGGAGGGTTTTTTGGAAGGGACATCCTGCGTGACACTGCAGTGCATCTCCTAAATGGGCCCGGTGTTTGTGTCGGCCACTAGGGTCGCTAATCTTACTCACACAGTCAGCTACCTCATTGCGCCTCTTTTTTTCTTTGCGTCATGTGCTGATTGGGGAGGGTTTTTTGGAAGGGACATCCTGCGTGACACTGCAGTGCCACTCCTAAATGGGCCCGGTGTTTGTGTCGGCCACTAGGGTCGCTAATCTTACTCACACAGTCAGCTACCTCATTGCGCCTCTTTTTTTCTTTGCGTCATGTGCTGATTGGGGAGGGTTTTTTGGAAGGGACATCCTGCGTGACACTGCAGTGCCACTCTTAAATGGGCCCGGTGTTTGTGTCGGCCACTAGGGTCGCTAATCTTACTCACACAGTCAGCTACCTCATTGCGCCTCTTTTTTTCTTTGCGTCATGTGCTGATTGGGGAGGGTTTTTTGGAAGGGACATCCTGCGTGACACTGCAGTGCAACTCCTAAATGGGCCCGGTGTTTGTGTCGGCCACTAGGGTCGCTAATCTTACTCACACAGTCAGCTACCTCATTGCGCCTCTTTTTTTCTTTGCGTCATGTGCTGATTGGGGAGGGTTTTTTGGAAGGGACATCCTGCGTGACACTGCAGTGCCACTCCTAAATGGGCCCGGTGTTTGTGTCGGCCACTAGGGTCGCTAATCTTACTCACACAGTCAGCTACCTCATTGCGCCTCTTTTTTTCTTTGCGTCATGTGCTGATTGGGGAGGGTTTTTTGGAAGGGACATCCTGCGTGACACTGCAGTGCCACTCCTAAATGGGCCCGGTGTTTGTGTCGGCCACTAGGGTCGCTAATCTTACTCACACAGTCAGCTACCTCATTGCGCCTCTTTTTTTCTTTGCGTCATGTGCTGATTGGGGAGGGTTTTTTGGAAGGGACATCCTGCGTGACACTGCAGTGCCACTCCTAAATGGGCCCGGTGTTTGTGTCGGCCACTAGGGTCGCTAATCTTACTCACACAGTCAGCTACCTCATTGCGCCTCTTTTTTTCTTTGCATCATGTGCTGATTGGGGAGGGTTTTTTGGAAGGGACATCCTGCGTGACACTGCAGTGCCACTCCTAAATGGGCCCGGTGTTTGTGTCGGCCACTAGGGTCGCTAATCTTACTCACACAGTCAGCTACCTCATTGCGCCTCTTTTTTTCTTTGCGTCATGTGCTGATTGGGGAGGGTTTTTTGAAAGGGACATCCTGCGTGACACTGCAGTGCCACTCCTAAATGGGCCCGGTGTTTGTGTCGGCCACTAGGGTCGCTTATCTTACTCACACAGTCAGCTACCTCATTGCGCCTCTTTTTTTCTTTGCGTCATGTGCTGATTGGGGAGGGTTTTTTGGAAGGGACATCCTGCGTGACACTGCAGTGCCACTCCTAGATGGGCCAGGTGTTTGTGTCGGCCACTAGTGTCGCTTAGCTTAGTCATCCAGCGACCTTGGTGCAAATTTTAGGACTAAAAATAATATTGTGAGGTGTGAGGTATTCAGAATAGACTGAAAATGAGTGGAAATTATGGTTTTTGAGGTTAATAATAATATGGGATCAAAATGACCCCCAAATTCTATGATTTAAGCTGTTTTTTAGTGTTTTTTTAAAAAAACACCCGAATCCAAAACACACCCGAATCCGACAAAAAAAATTCGGTGAGGTTTTGCCAAAACGCGGTCGAACCCAAAACACGGCCGCGGAACCGAACCCAAAACCAAAACACAAAACCCGAAAAATTTCAGGCGCTCATCTCTACCAAAAAGGATTTCCATTGTCCATCTCTATAGTGTAATGGGTTACATATGTTTTACCAATGGACTGGGTGCCGGATGTCAATATTTCGACAGTGGCATCCCGCCCACCAGAATGCCGGCAGTGGGGCGAGCGCTAAGAGTCCCCTTGTGGGCCTGCTGTGCTCGCCATGGTGTCATGGACACCCACGAGTAGGAAGAGATCTGGTGAGCCAGGATTTTGTCTGTCAGCATTGTCAACTGTCAGGATTATGGCGTCGGTATCCTGCACGCCGGGATCCCGACAGCACGCATTTTAACTGCAACCTCCTGCAATGTTCCCTAGCATTACAGTAAAGGGAAAGACAAGCCAGTGTATGTTACCTTTCATTTTTGTACTCATAAAGGGCCAGATGTACTAAGACTTCTGTCAAACCCAGCCTGTAACATGGCAGTTAGGAGCCGATTGGCTGGTACTTTATCATCGTGAAATTTATCACTTTTCATGGCTTAGTACATCTCCCCTAAACTGTTAAGTAAATTTAAGTAAATTTAAAAATATTTTAGTCACAATATATCTGTGGCTATTTACTAAGTTGTTGTTATATAATAAACCCCTGTGACATGGATAAATATGGATATTACTGATTTTGGTTTCTAGACATTTCTATGTTACTGTATGTACAGAAATGTTATAATGATAGTTTTACAATTCTTTTATACATTTACATACTTTCATACAAATGTTACTTGCAAATAATGCAGAAGCTGGAGAAGACAAGGATAATAAATGCAGAGGCGTCATTTACTGCCGTGACACCTGGTGCGGTGCCGCAAGTAGGGGGTGTGACTTCAGAGAAGGGGGCATGGCTTTGTAGGAGTGGGTGGGGCTTTGCGTCCCGACCCCCGTTAGGCTGCAGCATTGGATCATCGGCCAGCAGCATGACCCATGTAGTAGCGCAAGCCGGTGACTGCAAGTCCTACCTAGAGGCCAGGAAATCACTGTTCTTTGATGAAGATCCTGGCCTCATCCCTCCCCCACAATGGCAGAGAGTGAGACATGCCATTTACTCCTTCCTTTACTCCTTCCTTGTAATTCCTTTATTCATATTTTCTAATAATTACCTGCACTCTGCATATCTACAAGTTAATATAAGGATTATAAAGTGTGCATACTTGTTCCACGCACAGAGGAAACATTTTGTTTTAGATAATAATAATAATAATAATTTTATTTTTATAGCGCTCTTTCTCCAATAGGACTCAAGGCGCTTAACAGATACATAGCATAATATTGGGGGTAATTCCAAGTTGATTGCAGCAGGAAATTTGTTAGCAGTTGGGCAAAACCATGTGCACTGCAGGGGAGGCAGATATAACCTGTACAGAGAGAGTTAGATTTGGGTGGGTTATTTTGTTTCTGTGCAGGGTAAATACTGGCTGCTTTATTTTTACACTGCACATTAGATTGCAGATTGAACACACCACACCCAAATCTAACTCTCTCTGCACATGTTATATCTGCCTCCCCTGCAGTGCACATGGTTTTGCCCAACTGCTAACAAAGATCCTGCTGCGATCAACTCAGAATTACCCTCATGGTTTTACCCAACTGCTAACAAAATTCCTGCTGCGATCAACTTGGAATTACCCCCATAGTGCAGAAAATAATGAAACTGGTCAGTGCCTAAATACAGGCATGACGCCTTTTTTGAAAAGAATGATTGACACATTTTAGAAGAAACCTTTATCATTTGCAAATTCCGCCTTTGGCCTTCATTTGCCCTCAGGCTGTGTCTTGTCGGCTATTTTAACAATTGCCGAGATAGTAATACTCTGTAAATGGGTATCTCCCACACCCTTTTCCCTATGAAGGTACTTTAGATTTTGATTCTCAGGGGCAGATGTATTAACATTTTCACTATAATAATGTGAAAAAGTTTGTTTTCACATCCTTTTCACATTATTTTAGTATAACCTAAATGTATTAAAGGACTTTTGGAGCAGTTTTTCGTGAGCTTTCTATGCCCGCTGACAGAGAAAGCTGTGTAGGAATCTGACAGTATGATCAGCTGTACACACAATAGACACACCAGCTGATCACAATGCTAAAAAAGAGAAACAAAGTAAAATAAAAATAAAAATCATATTTACCAGATCCAGGGACCGGTGATCAGTGTTCTGTTGGCGGCTGCCGGTCATCTGGTCCTCCTGTGCTGCTGCAAAGCAGCAGCTCACTTTACAGCACCGCATGATGAGGATCCGATGAACAGCAGCTCTCCTGGAGCACTGATAATTGATCCTTGGGTGCCAGTGAGTATGAGCAGTGCTCGGGGAGTCGCGTCGCAAAGAGGGGGGTAGTGGCCATGGGATGGGGGTGCCCGGAGTTGGCACATAGTCTGGATATTTTTCAAGATAAATACCTTGAAAATGCTGTGGAATGCATTCACAGGGACAGAGCTTTCTCGCAAGTTCTGTCCCTACATGCAATTATTGATATATCCATGTGATGCATTCAATAATTGCATCACGGATTGGGACAATTTTACCACATCGCATCTGCATCCTCAGATGCGGATGGTGATAAATTGGCCCCTCAGTCTACAATACTATGAGAAGTCGGGGGTATAATTTGTATGCTAATTACAGAATCACAATCTCATATTATGAAACTAGGTTAGTCAACTGACTGGTATTTATATAGACAGGGACAGATGATATGCATCAACACTTGGAGAGTGATAAAGTGGAGAGAGATAAAGTACCTACTCCTAATGGTCATGTTACAGGCTGTGTTTGAAAAATGACAGGAGCTGGTTGGATGGTACTTTATCTCTCTCCACTATATCACTCTCCAAGTGATGATGCAAGGCAGCACAGATGTTTTAATGGTTAGCATTACTGCCTCACAGCACTGAGGTCATGGGTTCGATTCCCACCATGGCCCTAACTGTGTGGAGTTTGTATATTCTCTCGGTGCTTGCGTGGGTTTATTCCGGGTGCTCCAGTTTCCTCCCACAATTCCTTTTTTGCTAGGTTAATTAGCTCCCAACAAAAATTAACCCCAGCATAAATGTGTGTGCATGTACATGTGGTAGGGAATATAGGGGGCTATTCAGGTTTGTTTGGAAACCAAAAAAACAACTAATGGGCAAAACCATGTTGTACTGCAGGTGGGGCACATGTAACATGTGCAGAGATATTTTGGTGGGTTATATTGTTTCTGTGCATGGTAAATACTGGCTGCTTTATTTTTACACTGCAATTTAGATTCAGTTTGAACACACCTCACCCAAATCTAAATCTCTCTGCACATGTTACATCTGCCCCATCTGCTGTGCAACATGGTTTTGCCCATTAGTTTATAAGCTCTACTGGGGCTGATGTGAATGGCCAAATATTCTCTGTAAAGCGCTGCAGAATATGTATGCTCTCTATAAATAACTGATAATAACGAAAAAAAAAAAAAACATCCTGCCAATATGTTTCAGTTCTGCCCAGCTCTCCTGCCTATTGAGATTAGTGGGTGAAGAAGGTCTGGTGGCTCTACTGCTACTGTATGTGCTGTCCTCTCACATCAGTTATTTATACATCTGATTACAACCTTTCCGTAACGTTTGATCCTTTCTTAAAAGGGGGAATGGTTTTAGTTGTATGCATTTTGCTTTGTCAGTTAAGCTCAGTTCAATGAATATGTCTTGAGATATTTCTATTACTGGGTTGTTGTTTTTTTAAACAATTTATTTTATTTTATGGTATTATAAAAGTAATACATGACTGAAACAGTAAATCAACAATAAAATCGGTATAAAAGGTTTAAAATACATTCAGTCACATAAATCAGCTATTTAAAAAACTGGACAATTCAACAATAAAACAATGCCATAAGATGTGTTAAGTTCTATCGTGTTGATAATAAGGTACGGCAAAAAGAGAGGCTGAAAAAACCCATAAACATATCTAAAAAAAAAAAATTATACAAGAAAGAAAGAAAAGCAAAGCAAAGGAGAAAGGAGAAGGGAAACGTGAAGAAGAAAAAAAAAAAAAACCTAGAAGGAGGAAATCCATAAGATAAAGGAGCGCTCTTGGTTGGAGGTATGGGGATTTCCATGATTTGGCGATTAGGAGTTTAGAAGCGTTGGACATATGGAAAATCAGTTTGTTCTCCGATTTTGATGCCAAACGAAGGGGTATGTGGAGGGTTCATGGGCACAGAATAGGAAGTGACAGTTGCCATAAAGGTTACCACCATGTTCCAGAACTGTTGAATCACTGGACATTTCCACCAGATGTGGAAAAAGGTGCCTACCATGCCACAGCTTCGCCAGCAATGATCTGAGGAGTGTGGGTATATACAATGTAATTTATTGGGGGTCAAGTACAAACGGGTGTATACTTTGTAGACTGTTTCCCTAATGCCGACATTGATGGAGGCTTTAGTAAGCCGTTGTCGGATGCGAGACCATTTCTCATTGTCAAGTTGTATTCCAAGGTCACATTCCCAGGCTGTTTCAAAAGGTTCTTTGTGGGAGGGGGGGGGGGGGGGGGCTCGGGGGACAGAACAGAGCGGTATAGCACAGAGATAGCCCCTGTACAACCTACTGAGTATAGGCATTGACGTTCAAAAAGTTAGGGTAGGCGAAGGGGTCTGGAGTAGCAGTGAGTGTGGACAAAATGGTGGATCTGCAGATAAGGGTAGTGAAGGGCGGCAGGAAGGTTATGGCATTCTTGAAAATCTGCAGATGTGGATGGGGCTGCTTGTCCAACAATGCGCATAAAATGAGTTATTCCGGCCGATATCCAGGGGGCAGCCCATTTATCAGCAAACCCCAGAGGAAATAAGGGATGTCTCCAAAGAGACGTCAGAGGGGAAGGATAAGATGCAAGGGAAATGCATCTGTTAATCGTATCCCATGTTGCCAGGGTGAAGGGGATAGTGGGGTGAGTATAGGCCAAGGTTGGTCTGTGAATGAGTGGCAACCACGGGAGGGAGTCTAGACTGAAATCTGGAGTTAATGCATTTTCATTGTCGACCCACTTTTTCAGACTGAGGGGTGGGAGGGGAATGCAGAGAAATAATGTGGCTGAACTGTGTGTCATAGTAGTAATTTTGCAGTATGGGGAGGCCTAGGCTGCCCGTATCAGTGGATTTGGACAATATCAGATGGCTTAATCTCGTTTTGTTGCCTGCCCAGATGAATCTCCTGAACAGAGCTTGTAGGGATTGTAGGACATGTGCTGGAACCTTAATCGGGAGCATTTGGAATAAATATAATAATTTAGGGAGAGCATTCATTTTCACTGCATTGAACCTTCCAGTCCAAGATATGTACAGTGATTTCCGGGTCAATATGTCTTGTTGAAGCCTTCTGAGAAGGGGGATGCAATTGTCTCAATACAAGTGGGAGTATTGCTTGCTGACATAAATACCAAGGTAACGGATCTGGGTGGGTCGCCATTGAAAATTGTAAGTGGATTCTAAACTCGATCGTATTGTGCATGGGAAGTGTAGAGACAGCACCTTGGACTTCCCCTTTTCTATTACTGTTTTATACATGCCCTATGCTCTCCCACATGTATTGAACACTGATCTTGACAGCATATAATAACCACTTGGCCATTTAATCTGTCTAAACACATCTATGTGTACACATTAGTGTTCATTTTTTGTCAGGAACCAATTAACCTACCAGTATATTTTTGTGTGAGAGGAATATACAGTACAAACTCCACACAGTTAGGGCCATGGTAGTAATTGAACCCACGACCTCAGTGCTGTGAGACAGTAATGCTAACCATAACACCATCCATGCTGACCTTGCTTTCTTATATCTCCGAATCACAGGGTTATTGAATGCCCCTATATGACTTGTAGCAACACTCCTTGTTCTGAACTGTTTTTACTTCTTGTCCTTTGTTTAAAAAATCAAATAAAACAATGTTTGAAATATATATATATATATATATATATATATATGTTTGAGAATCAAAAAATGGTCAGTGCGCTACTTCCCCTTTATCCACCATCAAAATATATATTAAATAAGTCTTTCCTGTAGTCTGTCTGTTATAGCACCCGAATTCCACAGGAGAACCTATGGATGGCAGCTCTGTCCTTCGAAAGGCCACTAGGTGATAGTGGAAGAAATCTAGAAAAGGAAAATGAAGAACAGGCGCCTGATGGTGCAGTAATTTCAGATTTTGATTTCTGTCACGACAACACTCATATAGGTATTAAGCGTACCAGATGAGGAAATTTTAGCATGCACATCAAAAAACTGTTGTCTTCTATTGCTCACAGCCTAGGGAGTCGGAAAACTTCCAAGAAGACGACACATCACGGTGAGTCTTAAATCATCCAAAGCTCAGAGTGTGGTAGAGTCAGCTCACAGCACAGGAGTTCTGACGCCGCTGTCTCCAGTTAAAAAATGAGCGCGTTGCGTGTGCGAGGGAGACGGCGGCTGCGCAGTGACAGGGAGCAAGGAGGTAGGGGGTGGGGGGGAAGTGGACCGAGCCTCTCCGTGCTGTGTACACACGCTGTGTGTGTAACTACCGGGACTGCCGAAGGAACATCGCCTGTACACAGCACGGAGAGGCTCGGTCCACCTCCCCCCACCCCCTTCCTCCTCGCTCCCTGTCACTGCGCAGCCGCCGTCTCCCTCGCACACGCAACGCGCTCATTTTTGAACTGGAGACAGCGGCGTCAGAACTCCTATGCTGTGAGCTGACTCTACCACACTCTGAGCTTTGGATGATTTAAGACTCACCGTGACGTGTCGTCTTCTTGGAAGTTTTCCGACTTCCTAGGCTGTGAGCAATAGAAGACAACAGTTTTTTGATGTGCATGCTAAAATTTCCTCATCTGGTACGCTTAATACCTATATGAGTGTTGTCGTGACAGAAATCAAAATCTGAAATTACTGCACCATCAGGCGCCTGATCTTCATTTTCCTTTTCTATGTATATATATATACTCCTCTGACAACGGCGGATGCCGAAACGGCCATTGGGAGTTGGTGCTGGGTCGGATTTATATCCCCAGTAATACCTGTATACTGGATACGTGAGATTATTTGATATGCCTTAAATACTATGGGAGTCATTCAGACCCGATCGCATGCAGCGGTTCTTCGCTGCGGTGCAAACGGGTCAGAACTGCACATGCGCGGCACCCGCAATGCACATGCGCGTCGTTGCCTGGTGAAAGCTGTCGCTGGGCAACGACCAGAAGAGAGAAGAAAGTGATCACTAGCGCGATCGCAAGAAGATTGACAGCGAGGAGGCGTTCCTGGGCAGATACTCACCGTTTTCCAGGCGTGGAGATCCGAACGCAGGCGTGTCCAGGCGTTTGGAGGGCGGATGTCTGACGTCAATCCCGGGACCTTCGTCGCTGGATCCGTCGCACAGGGTAAGTAAGTCTGACCCTGGTCATGATTTGCAGGAAACTTTTTTAGCATAGCAGGGCTGCACAGGCGATCGCAGCCCTGCTATGCTAAAATATACTCCCCCATAGGCGGCAACAAGTTGATCGCATGAGCAGCAAAAAGTTGCTACGTGCGATCAACTCGGAATGACCCCCTATGTGCTATGTCCTGTCATGCTGATTTTGCATGAATTTTGCACACATGTCTTGGATGACATTATAATTTATTGAAATGGAGTGCTGGTCCTGTCTGCACCACAGCCCCTGCTGGAGCCTCATGCTGTGGATGTATTGATATATATATATATATATATATATATATCTCGTTCTGTGCCAAAATTTGATAAACACGTTCCAATATCATCACTGGTGATACATGTAGGCAGTTCACAATCTCAATGAAGTTTTACAGGGAAGTTTCTTTTGCTCACACAAGTCATAGTCAATGCAATAACCCTAAAATTAGGATTTCACAATATACTGTAATAAGGGGGCGAACAGACTGACTAATGATGACTAATGAAGTGCATACAAAAAAAAAAAAAATAGTAATATTTAATAAAATATAATTGTTAGTTCCAGCCAATGTGTTGTGGGGGAAAAAACCTCTTTGAAAGCTTATGTTTCCAATTGTGCCAGTCACAGTTGTGATAGCGAGTCTGGGTATTTGAACACCTATATTGGTAATCTCAACTCTGGGAAAATGGGTTTTAGGTTTATGACAGTACTGAACTAAATTAAGTTTGTGAAGATGTGTCGACCAGAACAAAATTGAAGATGAAAATTAGAATAGTCAGAGCTGAGGCCACTGATAAATTACAGCTCATGTCATATTGTACGTCACATTCACAAATAGCATTTACAGATGTTTTGCCTAAGAATAATGCAGAAATAATGAATATCAGAGAGGTTGTAAGAGAGAGTAATAGGTCCTACACACATGCCGATTTTTTGAAAGATATGAACGATCTCGTTCATAAATGAACGAGAACTCGTTCATATCTTTCAGTGTGGAGGCTCCAGCGATGAACGATGCGCGGCCCCGCGCTCGTTCATCGCTGGTCCCCCGTCGGCTGTGCATGCAGGCCAATATGGACGATCTCGTCCATATTTGCCTGCACTTCAATGGAGCCACGTGACGGGGGGAGTGAAGAAACTTCACTCCCCCCGTCACTGCCCCCCCGCCGTCGGGTCGCTCGTCGGCCGTATTCGCCGTCGGGCAGCTCGGCGGCGGATCGTTATGTATGTAGGGCCCATTACATTTGCTACCTATTTAGATTTGGTCCTCTCTCATGTTTGCGGACAACTCTGAATAGGAAACATAATGCAATACATGTCTCAAGTCGCATTCTACCTTTGCATTTGTGTCGAACTCTGAATGGGGTCATTAGATGTCAAAGTGACTCATTATGGGGTAGATGTGTCAAACCTTGGAGAGAGATGAATGGAGAAGTTTTCCACAGCAATCAGCTTCTGTCATTTCCTAGACTGTGCTAGAAAAATCACAGTTATAAGCTGATTGGTTGCTTTGGCAACCTCTCCATTTTATCTATCTCCGAGGCTTGACACATCTCCCCCTTTATCTAGAAAAATGTCCTGTTGTGGCATTGAGGGTTTTTTTATAACTAAAAAAACGTGGGTTCAATTGCTATAAAAGTTAATTTCTATGCTCAGGAACAGACAAATATATGGAAGTTAACTGTGTCAGATTCTTGTCTCCACAAATAGAGAATAGGCCGATAATTTAACTGATACTTAATCTTTGTCAATATACAGTATTTGTGCTATGGAATCAGATATAATTTATCATTTAGATTATCCCAGTCAGTTGCTCATCATTATTAGGGTCACATTATTAGGGTCACAGACCTGCTCATCATTATTAGGGTCACATAAATGTTTCGAAATCGCAAGCTGTTGAAATGAAACGTAAACCATACCTCCCAACATCCAGACCTTGTAAAGAGGGACTTCCTTGCACGGTGAGGCCATGCCTGTCCAAAAAGGGGGGGTGGTTTATAGAAAGGGAGCACGGCTTCATGGGCAGGCCACAATTATGAGCCATGCCTCCCAGTTTTTGTAACTGTTGGGGCATGGCCAACGCATTATGAGCTGCTGGCATGACCCCAGCCCCTCTGTCTTTTGTTGATAGACGCTGTACGCTGTGCACAGCGTCTATTCACTGCTGCTCTGCTAAGAGGTCAGCGAGTAGCAGGAGCCTCCCAACTGCCCCCTCCCCACCACCACCGCAAGACAATGCTGCCAGTGGGTGGAACAACGGGAAAGTCCCAAAAAAATCAGTCCAACGAAAATCCCAACAGTTGAGAGGTATGTACAGCATAAACTAAAAGCTTGAATAAGCGTAATGAAATTATAGCCACATTTACATTAGAGATGAGCGGGTTCGGTTTCTCTGAATCCGAACCCGCCCGAACTTCATGGTTTTTTTCACGGGTCCGAGCAGACTCGGATCCTCCCGCCTTGCTCGGTTAACCCGAGCGCGCCCGAACGTCATCATGACGCTGTCGGATTCTCGCGAGACTCGGATTCTATATAAGGAGCCGCGCGTCGCCGCCATTTTCACACGTGCATTGAGATTGATAGGGAGAGGACGTGGCTGGCGTCCTCTCCATTTAGATTAGAAGAGAGAGAGAGAGAGATTGACCTGATTTACTGGAGCTTAGGAGTACTGTAGAAGTGTAGAGAGTGCAGAGTTTACTAGTGACTGACCACAGTGACCACCAGACAGTGCAGTTTTATTTAATATATCCGTTCTCTGCCTGAAAAAAACGATACACACAGTGACTCAGTCACATACCATATCTGTGTGCACTGCTCAGCCCAGTGTGCTGCATCATCTATGTATATATATCTGACTGTGCTCAGCTCACACAGCTTATAATTGTGGGGGAGACTGGGGAGCACTGCAGTGCCAGTTATAGGTTATAGCAGGAGCCAGGAGTACATATTATATTAAAATTAAACAGTGCACACTTTTGCTGCAGGAGTGCCACTGCCAGTGTGACTGACCAGTGACCTGACCACACTGACCACCAGTATAGTTAGTAGTATACTATATTGTGAATGCCTGAAAAAGTTAAACACTCGTCGTGTGACTTCACTTGTGTGGTGTTTTTTTTTTTATTCTATAAAAAACTCATTCTGCTGACAGACAGTGTCCAGCAGGTCCGTCATTATATAATATATACCTGTCCGGCTGCAGTAGTGATATATATATATTTTTTATATCATTATTTATCATCCAGTCGCAGCAGACACAGTACGGTAGTTCACGGCTGTAGCTACCTCTGTGTCGGCACTCGGCAGTCCATCCATAATTGTATACCACCTACCCGTGGTTTTTTTTTCTTTCTTCTTTATACATACATACTACTACATCTCTTTATCAACCAGTCTATATTAGCAGCAGACACAGTACAGTACGGTAGTCCACGGCTGTAGCTACCTCTGTGTCGGCACTCGGCAGTCCGTCCATAATTGTATACCACCTACCCGTGGTTTTTTTTTCTTTCTTCTTTATACATACATACTACTACATCTCTTTATCAACCAGTCTATATTAGCAGCAGACACAGTACAGTACGGTAGTTCACGGCTGTAGCTACCTCTGTGTCGGCACTCGGCAGTCCATCCATAATTGTATACCACCTACCCGTGGTTTTTTTTTCTTTCTTCTTTATACATACATACTACTACATCTCTTTATCAACCAGTCTATATTAGCAGCAGACACAGTACAGTACGGTAGTTCACGGCTGTAGCTACCTCTGTGTCGGCACTCGGCAGTCCGTCCATAATTGTATACCACCTACCCGTGGTTTTTTTTTCTTTCTTCTTTATACATACATACTACTACATCTCTTTATCAACCAGTCTATATTAGCAGCAGACACAGTACAGTACGGTAGTTCACGGCTGTAGCTACCTCTGTGTCGGCACTCGGCAGTCCGTCCATAATTGTATACCACCTACCCGAGGTTTTTTTTTCTTTCTTCTTTATACATACATACTACTACATCTCTTTATCAACCAGTCTATATTAGCAGCAGACACAGTACAGTACGGTAGTCCACGGCTGTAGCTACCTCTGTGTCGGCACTCGGCAGTCCGTCCATAATTGTATACCACCTACCCGTGGTTTTTTTTTCTTTCTTCTTTATACATACATACTACTACATCTCTTTATCAACCAGTCTATATTAGCAGCAGACACAGTACAGTACGGTAGTTCACGGCTGTAGCTACCTCTGTGTCGGCACTCGGCAGTCCGTCCATAATTGTATACCACCTACCCGTGGTTTTTTTTTCTTTCTTCTTTATACATACATACTACTACATCTCTTTATCAACCAGTCTATATTAGCAGCAGACACAGTACAGTACGGTAGTTCACGGCTGTAGCTACCTCTGTGTCGGCACTCGGCAGTCCGTCCATAATTGTATACCACCTACCCGTGTTTTTTTTTCTTTCTTCTTTATACATACATACTACTACATCTCTTTATCAACCAGTCTATATTAGCAGCAGACACAGTACAGTACGGTAGTCCACGGCTGTAGCTACCTCTGTGTCGGCACTCGGCAGTCCGTCCATAATTGTATACCACCTACCCGTGGTTTTTTTTCTTTCTTCTTTATACATACATACTACTACATCTCTTTATCAACCAGTCTATATTAGCAGCAGACACAGTACAGTACGGTAGTTCACGGCTGTAACTACCTCTGTGTCGGAACTCGGCAGTCCGTCCATAATTGTATACCACCTACCCGTGGTTTTTTTTTCTTTCTTCTTTATACATACATACTACTACATCTCTTTATCAACCAGTCTATATTAGCAGCAGACACAGTACAGTACGGTAGTTCACGGCTGTAGCTACCTCTGTGTCGGCACTCGGCAGTCCGTCCATAATTGTATACCACCTACCCGTGGTTTTTTTTTCTTTCTTCTTTATACATACATACTACTACATCTCTTTATCAACCAGTCTATATTAGCAGCAGACACAGTACAGTACGGTAGTCCACGGCTGTAGCTACCTCTGTGTCGGCACTCGGCAGTCCGTCCATAATTGTATACCACCTACCCGTGGTTTTTTTTTCTTTCTTCTTTATACATACATACTACTACATCTCTTTATCAACCAGTCTATATTAGCAGCAGACACAGTACAGTACGGTAGTTCACGGCTGTAGCTACCTCTGTGTCGGCACTCGGCAGTCCGTCCATAATTGTATACCACCTACCCGTGGTTTTTTTTCTTTCTTCTTTATACATACATACTACTACATCTCTTTATCAACCAGTCTATATTAGCAGCAGACACAGTACAGTACGGTAGTCCACGGCTGTAGCTACCTCTGTGTCGGCACTCGGCAGTCCGTCCATAATTGTATACTAGTATCCAGCCATCTCCATTGTTTACCTGAGGTGCCTTTTAGTTGTGCCTATTAAAATATGGAGAACAAAAATGTTGAGGTTCCAAAATTAGGGAAAGATCAAGATCCACTTCCACCTCGTGCTGAAGCTGCTGCCACTAGTCATGGCCGAGACGATGAAATGCCAGCAACGTCGTCTGCCAAGGCCGATGCCCAATGTCATAGTACAGAGCATGTCAAATCCAAAACACCAAATATCAGTAAAAAAAGGACTCCAAAACCTAAAATAAAATTGTCGGAGGAGAAGCGTAAACTTGCCAATATGCCATTTACCACACGGAGTGGCAAGGAACGGCTGAGGCCCTGGCCTATGTTCATGGTTAGTGGTTCAGCTTCACATGAGGATGGAGGCACTCAGCCTCTCGCTAGAAAAATGAAAAGACTCAAGCTGGCAAAAGCAGCAGCACCGCAAAGAACTGTGCGTTCTTCGAAATCCCAAATCCACAAGGAGAGTCCAATTGTGTCGGTTGCGATGCCTGACCTTCCCAACACTGGACGTGAAGAGCATGCGCCTTCCACCATTTGCACGCCCCCTGCAAGTGCTGGAAGGAGCACCCGCAGTCCAGTTCCTGATAGTCAGATTGAAGATGTCAGTGTTGAAGTACACCAGGATGAGGAGGATATGGGTGTTGCTGGCGCTGGGGAGGAAATTGACCAGGAGGATTCTGATGGTGAGGTGGTTTGTTTAAGTCAGGCACCCGGGGAGACACCTGTTGTCCGTGGGAGGAATATGGCCGTTGACATGCCTGGTGAAAATACCAAAAAAATCAGCTCTTCGGTGTGGAGGTATTTCAACAGAAATGCGGACAACAGGTGTCAAGCCGTGTGTTCCCTTTGTCAAGCTGTAATAAGTAGGGGTAAGGACGTTAACCACCTCGGAACATCCTCCCTTATACGTCACCTGCAGCGCATTCATAATAAGTCAGTGACAAGTTCAAAAACTTTGGGTGACAGCGGAAGCAGTCCACTGACCAGTAAATCCCTTCCTCTTGTAACCAAGCTCACGCAAACCACCCCACCAACTCCCTCAGTGTCAATTTCCTCCTTCCCCAGGAATGCCAATAGTCCTGCAGGCCATGTCACTGGCAATTCTGATGATTCCTCTCCTGCCTGGGATTCCTCCGATGCATCCTTGCGTGTAACGCCTACTGCTGCTGGCGCTGCTGTTGTTGCTGCTGGGAGTCGATGGTCATCCCAGAGGGGAAGTCGTAAGACCACTTTTACTACTTCCACCAAGCAATTGACTGTCCAACAGTCCTTTGCGAGGAAGATGAAATATCACAGCAGTCATCCTACTGCAAAGCGGATAACTGAGGCCTTGGCATCCTGGGTGGTGAGAAACGTGGTTCCGGTATCCATCATTACTGCAGAGCCAACTAGAGACTTGTTGGAGGTACTGTGTCCCCGGTACCAAATACCATCTAGGTTCCATTTCTCTAGGCAGGCGATACCGAAAATGTACACAGACCTCAGAAAAAGAGTCACCAGTGTCCTAAAAAATGCAGCTGTACCCAATGTCCACTTAACCACGGACAAGTGGAGCAGGGCAGGGTCAGGACTATATGACTGTGACAGCCCACTGGGTAGATGTATGGACTCCCGCCGCAAGAACAGCAGCGGCGGCACCAGTAGCAGCATCTCGCAAACGCCAACTCTTTCCTAGGCAGGCTACGCTTTGTATCACCGCTTTCCAGAATACGCACACAGCTGAAAACCTCTTACGGCAACTGAGGAAGATCATCGCGGAATGGCTTACCCCAATTGGACTCTCCTGTGGATTTGTGGCATCGGACAACGCCAGCAATATTGTGTGTGCATTAAATATGGGCAAATTCCAGCACGTCCCATGTTTTGCACATACCTTGAATTTGGTGGTGCAGAATTATTTAAAAAACGACAGGGGCGTGCAAGAGATGCTGTCGGTGGCCAGAAGAATTGCGGGACACTTTCGGCGTACAGGCACCACGTACAGAAGACTGGAGCACCACCAAAAACTACTGAACCTGCCCTGCCATCATCTGAAGCAAGAAGTGGTAACGAGGTGGAATTCAACCCTCTATATGCTTCAGAGGTTGGAGGAGCAGCAAAAGGCCATTCAAGCCTATACAATTGAGCACGATATAGGAGGTGGAATGCACCTGTCTCAAGCGCAGTGGAGAATGATTTCAACGTTGTGCAAGGTTCTGCTGCCCTTTGAACTTGCCACACGTGAAGTCAGTTCAGACACTGCCAGCCTGAGTCAGGTCATTCCCCTCATCAGGCTTTTGCAGAAGAAGCTGGAGACATTGAAGGAGGAGCTAACACGGAGCGATTCCGCTAGGCATGTGGGACTTGTGGATGGAGCCCTTAATTCGCTTAACAAGGATTCACGGGTGGTCAATCTGTTGAAATCAGAGCACTACATTTTGGCCACCATGCTCGATCCTAGATTTAAAGCCTACCTTGGATCTCTCTTTCCGACAGACACAAGTCTGCTGGGGTTGAAAGACCTGCTGGTGAGAAAATTGTCAAGTCAAGCGGAACGCGACCTGTCAACATCTCCTCCTTCACATTCTCCCGCAACTGGGGGTGCGAGGAAAAGGCTCAGAATTCCGAGCCCACCCGCTGGCGGTGATGCAGGGCAGTCTGGAGCGACTGCTGATGCTGACATCTGGTCCGGACTGAAGGACCTGACAACGATTACGGACATGTCGTCTACTGTCACTGCATATGATTCTCTCACCATTGAAAGAATGGTGGAGGATTATATGAGTGACCGCATCCAAGTAGGCACGTCACACAGTCCATACTTATACTGGCAGGAAAAAGAGGCAATTTGGAGGCCCTTGCACAAACTGGCTTTATTCTACCTAAGTTGCCCTCCCACAAGTGTGTACTCCGAAAGAGTGTTTAGTGCCGCCGCTCACCTTGTCAGCAATCGGCGTACGAGGTTACATCCAGAAAATGTGGAGAAGATGATGTTCATTAAAATGAATTATAATCAATTCCTCCGCGGAGACATTGACCAGCAGCAATTGCCTCCACAAAGTACACAGGGAGCTGAGATGGTGGATTCCAGTGGGGACGAATTGATAATCTGTGAGGAGGGGGATGTACACGGTGATATATCGGAGGATGATGATGAGGTGGACATCTTGCCTCTGTAGAGCCAGTTTGTGCAAGGAGAGATTAATTGCTTCTTTTTTGGGGGGGGTCCAAACCAACCCGTCATATCAGTCACAGTCGTGTGGCAGACCCTGTCACTGAAATGATGGGTTGGTTAAAGTGTGCATGTCCTGTTTTGTTTATACAACATAAGGGTGGGTGGGAGGGCCCAAGGACAATTCCATCTTGCACCTCTTTTTTCTTTTATTTTTCTTTGCGTCATGTGCTGTTTGGGGAGGGTTTTTTGGAAGGGACATCCTGCGTGACACTGCAGTGCCACTCCTAAATGGGCCCGGTGTTTGTGTCGGCCACTAGGGTCGCTTATCTTACTCACACAGTCAGCTACCTCATTGCGCCTCTTTTTTTCTTTGCGTCATGTGCTGTTTGGGGAGGGTTTTTTGGAAGGGCCATCCTGCGTGACACTGCAGTGCCACTCCTAGATGGGCCCGGTGTTTGTGTCGGCCACTAGGGTCGCTAATCTTACTCACACAGCTACCTCATTGCGCCTCTTTTTTTCTTTGCGTCATGTGCTGTTTGGGGAGGGTTTTTTGGAAGGGACATCCTGCGTGACACTGCAGTGCCACTCCTAAATGGGCCCGGTGTTTGTGTCGGCCACTACGGTCGCTAATCTTACTCACACAGCTACCTCATTGCGCCTCTTTTTTTCTTTGCGTCATGTGCTGTTTGGGGAGGGTTTTTTGGAAGGGACATCCTACGTGACACTGCAGTGCCACTCCTAGATGGGCCCGGTGTTTGTGTCGGCCACTAGGGTCGCTAATCTTACTCACACAGCTACCTCATTGCGCCTCTTTTTTTCTTTGCGTCATGTGCTGTTTGGGGAGGGTTTTTTGGAAGGGACATCCTGCGTGACACTGCAGTGCCACTCCTAAATGGGCCCGGTGTTTGTGTCGGCCACTACGGTCGCTAATCTTACTCACACAGCTACCTCATTGCGCCTCTTTTTTTCTTTGCGTCATGTGCTGTTTGGGGAGGGTTTTTGGGAAGGGACATCCTGCGTGACACTGCAGTGCCACTCCTAGATGGGCCCGGTGTTTGTGTCGGCCACTAGGGTCGCTAATCTTACTCACACAGCTACCTCATTGCGCCTCTTTTTTTCTTTGCGTCATGTGCTGTTTGGGGAGGGTTTTTTGGAAGGGACATCCTGCGTGACACTGCAGTGCCACTCCTAAATGGGCCCGGTGTTTGTGTCGGCCACTACGGTCGCTAATCTTACTCACACAGCTACCTCATTGCGCCTCTTTTTTTCTTTGCGTCATGTGCTATTTGGGGAGGGTTTTTTGGAAGGGACATCCTACGTGACACTGCAGTGCCACTCCTAGATGGGCCCGGTGTTTGTGTCGGCCACTAGTGTCGCTAATCTTACTCACACAGCTACCTCATTGCGCCTCTTTTTTTCTTTGCGTCATGTGCTGTTTGGGGAGGGTTTTTTGGAAGGGACATCCTGCGTGACACTGCAGTGCCACTCCTAAATGGGCCCGGTGTTTGTGTCGGCCACTACGGTCGCTAATCTTACTCACACAGCTACCTCATTGCGCCTCTTTTTTTCTTTGCGTCATGTGCTGTTTGGGGAGGGTTTTTTGGAAGGGACATCCTGCGTGACACTGCAGTGCCACTCCTAAATGGGCCCGGTGTTTGTGTCGGCCACTAGGGTCGCTTATCTTACTCACACAGTCAGCTACCTCATTGCGCCTCTTTTTTTCTTTGCGTTATGTGCTGTTTGGGGAGTGTTTTTTGGAAGGGCCATCCTACGTGACACTGCAGTGCCACTCCTAGATGGGCCCGGTGTTTGTGTCGGCCACTAGGGTCGCTAATCTTACTCACACAGCTACCTCATTGCGCCTCTTTTTTTCTTTGCGTCATGTGCTGTTTGGGGAGGGTTTTTTGGAAGGGACATCCTGCGTGACACTGCAGTGCCACTCCTAAATGGGCCCGGTGTTTGTGTCGGCCACTAGGGTCGCTAATCTTACTCACACAGCTACCTCATTGCGCCTCTTTTTTTCTTTGCGTCATGTGCTGTTTGGTGAGGGTTTTTTGGAGGGGACATCCTGCGTGACACTGCAGTGCCACTCCTAGATGGACCAGGTGTTTGTGTCGGCCACTAGGGTCGCTTTGCTTAGTCATCCAGCGACCTCGGTGCAAATTTTAGGACTAAAAATAATATTGTGAGGTGTGAGGTATTCAGAATAGACTGAAAATGAGTGGAAATTATGGTTTTTGAGGTTAATAATAATATGGGATCAAAATGACCCCCAAATTCTATGATTTAAGCTGTTTTTTAGGGTTTTTTGAAAAAAACACCCGAATCCAAAACACACCCGAATCCGACAAAAAAAATTCGGTGAGGTTTTGCCAAAACGCGGTCGAACCCAAAACACGGCCGCGGAACCGAACCCAAAACCAAAACACAAAACCCGAAAAATTTCAGGCGCTCATCACTAATTTACATTTAGTGTCTGCTGTTCAGTACAACCCTGCACAGTTGATTGGCATAAGGAATGTTTAGTTTTAGTTTTATATCCACAACTCCAGTGTTGTGTAGAGGGAACCATGGAGATGACCTAGGTAAGGCCAACACGAGACCTACAGTAGTTGTCAGTTGAGTCCATGCTAATCAGGTCAGCAGTGGAAATTAAAAAGCCTTATTTATATATATATATATATATATATATATATATAGTACCATGTTTGAGGGACTAGACAATCTAGATCTGATTCTAATAAATAGTTGTCAAGTTACCATGTGTGCACTGTGCAGGAGAGACCATCACATGCTAAATACACTGATATTTGAAATAAAAAGCCATCTGGGAACATAGTTTATTTTTATATTGTAGAGCATAACTTTTTCACAGTAATCACAGCACAAGTGAAAATGGTATGCTCCAAGATATTTATCTAACTCTGCAGTATTAGCGGATCATTTATCAGAGCAACCCTGTCAATCATGTTTTCTTTACTTCCCCACAAATGCTATCATACCTCTCCATTTCCCATAAAATCCAGATGTCTTCATGGTGAGTGGTAACGAGATATGCTCTTGTTAGAACTTGTGTGAGAGGAAAAGTGCATGCATAATTTAATACAGACTCCTGAAATTCACTCAGCTGTTGAAGGTAGCTCGCTCTATTCCACAAAGCACTTAAGGGGAGTTGAAGTACAAAATAATTTCTGTTTCGATCTATCCATTCTAAACAAAGCTGTTTATCAAAAGGACTTGATGTAGACTGAATTTTTCTAAACATATAGGGAAGAAATATATATATATATATATATATATATATATATATACATATATATATATATATATATATATTTATTAGATAGATGGATAGATAAAATATATGTATATATACTGTATATGTTTGTTTTTATTGTTTAAAAATTACATTGTATTGGCTATAAAAATCTAGCTAAAATAATCACATTATTTACTGTAACAGGGTTGAGTAATATCATACTGTAAGAAGGGTGTGGATTATTAGATATACACTAAAAAGGTCTATAGTCAATAGGTCTACCACTAATGGTAGACATGCATTAGGTCAACATAAAATAGGAAAACAATAGAAACGGTCGACAAGGTCAAAGGGTTGACATGGAAATGGTTGACAGAAAAAAAGATACACAATTTTTTTTGGGCGTGTTTTGTCACTTTCCCGCAACAAACAAGCTCATTGGTGTACCTCGACCCCCCTCGCATGGCTCGCAACGGGCAAGGTACTATTCCCAATCATAGTCCACATGGATGGTAAGGTATGAAAAACTTGAAGTAAAAATTTAAAAAATTGTGTAGACCATATGTGTGTCGACCACTGTCATGTCGATCTTTTGACCCTGTCAAACTTTTGACCTGTCTACCTTTTACATGTCGCTACTTTTAACCCTGTTGGCCTTTTGACCCTTTCGACCTAATGCATGTCTACCATTAGTGGTCGACCTATTGACTGTAGACCTTTTTAATGTAGATCTATAGACCGGTTACCCTGTAAGAATATTGTAGGCGATAAACTACAGCCTTTAGAAGTGGAAGAAATTCACTTAATATTAAATTGTGATTCTACATTATCCAGCAATAATAACATAATGAACACCGAAGGTAATTCTGCATTCAGAATTTTGACATCAGAATGTCGACACAGACAGAATGTTACCATTTTTATTGTTAATATCGACAGCCAATATTTGCAGATTTTAAGGTTATGGTTAGAATTAATGTGTAAAGGAAAGGTTACCCAGGGGTACTCGGGCGCTTGAGGTGTGAGATGTTATGTCAAGCAGCGGCCTCAGACATATACGGGAAGTCGCTCCCACAAGATAAACAAAAAAAGCAAAATGGAGGCTGCGCTGAATTTGTTCAATATGACAACAGTAATGATGTATCTAATAAATCACATTTAATAATAAAGAGTTGATACACTAAAATTTTTAGGATAAATATACCATAACATGCATGCACCAATAAATATTTTTTTTTTTAAAAAGCTCAAATAATACAGTAAATAATTCAAGGGTTACCCAAACCGCCAGGAGTATGAAAGAAGAATGATCTAAAGGAAGTCCGTTCCAAGATTTTGTCCCCAATGGTAAGAATGTCCAGCATATGAGTTATAGGAGGTATGCAAGTGTCCAATGCTATACTTTTACCGCTAGATGGTATGATGCTCCAAGGTTCTAGATGGTGAGCTCCTCATGCAGTGCGGTAGACAAGGTTCATCGGTTAAACTTGGATGTAGAAATTCATCCGAAAGCACAGGGTCCCTCGCAAGGAATTTACTGTTGGAAGTCCGGACCATCCCCTACTACAAACCGGAATACCATTTGCTTTCGGAGGACTTTCTACATCCTAGAATCTCCAGGAATTAATCTGGGGCTTTTAACAATGCGACTCTGACTCTTTGGGACTCGCTTACCCACATAGGGTGAGAGGATCCCACTGTAGAATCCTCCAAAAACAGACTCAAGACTTTCATGTTTACTCAAGCATTTCCTTAATGTCCCTTTAGTATCTCCATGTTATCTGTATTTTCCGAAAATCTTTTCTATACTTCATTGTTTCTGTGCTGAATATATACTGTATATATATATATACACATGTGCAAAGAGATGGTATAGCGCCACTTGTGAGGTGAAAAATCTCAGTAAAATCTATGTAAATGAACTATAAAATTTCAATAAAAACACTAAAAGCCCACGTAACCTTATAAAATGGTGTCAGCCCTACCCTAAAAATGCAACACTGGTATAGTATTGTTAAAAAGTATAGAAAATGGGGGGATATATATTAGTGATGAGCGGATTCGGTTTTACTCGGTTTTACTCGGTTCTCAAAACGGCATCTTATTGACTCACGGATGTCACGTGTTTTGGATAGCCAATAAGATGACGTTTTGAGAACCGTGTAAAACCGAGTAAAATCGAATCCGCCCATCACTATTATATATATGTGTATATATATATATATATATATATATATATATATACTGTATATATAAACAATTTTTTCCCACTTTTTCTTTTAAAGGTGTGTTTAACCAGGGTATTGTATTAGATGTTATGTCTGTCTGGGAAGACCACAGTTTTGAAGTGGAAAAGAATGAAGTCATTTAAAGCCAATTCAATGGATGTGATATTGATAGTAGCCTGAGATGTGCGTGGTGATCTTGTGTGATGCGATCTGTGCACTAGTGAGTGAGTATTTTCCGGATTCAGAGGTGCACACAAATCATGCGATGAGATTTTCCCAGATAAACCTTATTTAAAATCTAGTCTTATAATTATACAATGTAGGGAAATAGCACTGATGATCCCATTTGAATGTTATATCTCTGATTAATTTTTTCCCCTAAGAATGTAACAGCTATATAATGGGGGTAAGGTGCAATCAGGTAGATTCAGGGAGTCAGGGAGATTGCTGCTCTTTCAGGGAGTCTCCTGCAGAATGAGGGAGGGTAGGCAACTATGGGCCTATGTCAGTGAGAAAATAGCTGTATACCAAAGGGACAGTAACATGATGTGAGTAAGGCGTGGAGACAAGAGGGAAGCCATAGACTGAGCAGTACTCAGAGAAAAAGAAGGGTTATGTGAGGCTACTGTAAAACATACAGTATTACAATGTGAAGCATACTTTAAGCCGTCTCTCTGTGCCAACACTTAACAGTTCTAACATTGCAGACATTCTCACAGTTTTACACTAGCTTCAACAATGACAGCATTCTTGAAAGCAGCAATATTATGCTTATAAAAGTGTTTCTTGCTTACAGGCAATGGAATAGAGCGTACGAGAACTAGAGAACACATGGTAGATAGATTCCAGAGTGTGATAGCGCAGTCATTCCATTTCGTTAACAATATGGTCATTCACACATTGCTCACTAGCCCTGCAATCATTTACCTTATATATGATTATCAAGAAAAGAGAATGGGTTAGGATGGGTTGAGGATGATTATCTCTAGCACTGCAAATGTTTTGACCTCAGGAAAGGTACAATGCTTAGGGAACTATGGCTGAGGTTAGTTATAGTGAGCACTAAATCCTACAGCAAAGGAGAGCTTTCCCGGAGGTACTGTAGGTCTTATAAAGCTCCACAGTAGACAGTAGCCCTCTCTGGTGATCTCCTGCAAAAGCATTGCCATGTTTCACTGATTGTCCTCCTATCACAGGAAGGCAACAGCAATACACAAGAAAACATGCTAAATAATTGTAATTTTTCTTTTACAATTTTTCCATTCATTTTACTTTTTCTTTTTTTTTTATCTGAGTCTTGCTTGCACAGAAGAGACCTGTGTTGTTCAATGAAACCGTGATCTCTTCTTAACCACATCCAGTTAATATTGCCAGGAAGTCCCCGAAAAGTGTTTTTGCTAGATAAATTTAATAGATTGAACACACTTGTAGAAGCATATCAAACACATGCTAAATGCATACATACATAAACCTAATGAAGTTATCATTGCAAACACCACCTTGTACATATAGCGTCTTACAGTGCAGGAGTGAATTACTAGGGTAACACACAAACCGGTAACAAAGTGTAGGTATTTTGGACTGACTACAGACCTTTAACAGTGATGATGATGTTAATACTCATTCATATCATTCCACTCCTCAAACTCTTGATGCGGACTTATGGTGCCACATAAAACAGCATGAAGGGATGTAGGGTGGGTGTTAGTGTTAGTTACATTATCACCACTTGCTTAAAATGCCATGGCTAAAACCATTATAACCATGGAGATTATAACGGAATAATGTTATTCCCTTACATCTGCTGTTGAGTGGAGTAAATTCTACACTTGGTTGACACTGGCTTCTGCGTGCAGAAGTAGTGTCATGCCCATTAGCACACTGTAGTCCTTGTTTGAACCTCCATTTACTATAAGCACAGTTACTCCCCTGAACCTGAGTTCTGAATAAAACGGACCTTATAATGTGTCTATACCTGTGTGTTAGGGAATGTAGACTATAAACTCCAATGTGAATGACAAAAAATGTTTTTTATAGCACATTGGTATACAATGATTATATACTGTATAAATAATAATAACAACAACAAGTAGCTGCTCCTGATTATAAATTATTTCACAAGTATTGGAATTTCAATCCAAATGGGAAGTAGCACAAAGTGTAGCGCCCCTTTTATTAACTACTGTTTAGTCCTAAATGGCAGGTATTAGTTTTACAGGAGGTTTGCAAACAGATATATGTTGTTCCCAGGACAATTGTGTAATAATATTTGATATAAGCTCTGTTTGGCCAGTCTCTTGAGGGAATGAAGTGTCCATGGTGGCTTAAACGTCTCATCTCCCTCATCAAAACATACACTTATTGCTTCACGGGTGTGAATGAGTGTCTAAGATATTTCAAGACCTAGTCATTTGTTTGGGTTCCGGAAGATAGATCAACAGTCATTAGTTTGACAGTCAAAAGGTCGAAATCATATTGTTACAATGCATTAGGTCGAGAAGTACAAAAGTTCAACAGATTCAAAAGGTCGACATGGCAATAGTCAGCACACATATGGTCAAAATAGGGTTTTTTCCCAGTTTTTTTCAACTTTTTAATAATTTTCATCCATGTGGACTATGATATGGAATATAGTATGCTATAGTATAGTAAATTTGAGGAAAAATTACTTCACAGAAAGAGTAGTGGACAAGTGGAATAGCCTACCACCAGAGGTGGTAGAGACTAAGACAGTAGAGCAACTTAAACATTATTTATTTATTACTATTTATTAACAGTTTCTTATATAGTGCAGCAAATTCCGTTGCGCTTTACAATTTGAAATAACAATAACAAACTGGGTGATAACAAACAGTCATAGAGGTAGGAAGGCCCTGCTCGCAAGCTTACAATCTATAGGGAAAAAACATGCATGGGATAGACATAAGGATATCCTTACAAAGAAACAAGGATCAAATAAGGTTTGAGATAAAAATATGGTAGAAAAGGGGTAGACTAGATGGACCAAGTGGTTCTTATCTGCCCTCAGATTCTATGTTTCTGTGTTTAGTAACCTTTTCTGAGTCCATCGGTAGTAGAGTGAGGCACCTTGTCCTGTGAGTGGTGAGCAAAGCGAGCCCACGAGGGTACACAATTCCACTCATTTCTCTAAGATATAATTAAACATACAAAATGACACAAAAATGTTTTATGTGTCATCCTTTTCCATGTCAACCTTTTGACCCTGCCAGCCTTTTGTATCTTTCGACCTTTTACCCCTTTTGACACTGTTGACCTTTTGTCCCTGTCAATCTAATGCATGTCGACCATATGGTGTCAACCTATTAACTGTCAACCTATTCATTGTCGATCTTTTACACCACCCCATTTGTTTATAGTCAAACACTCTGCTGATACTGCAGGAGCATCCTGTATGTGCAACTCAAAAACTCTGTTGCTCTATGGACTCTCTTAAAAATAATTTAGAAGGTAGCAAGAAGGGTGTGGCATGTTTGGTTGGCAGTTCTCACATTGATATACTTTAAGTCAACATGAGAATGCTGACATACTTAGCATGTTGACAATGATCATGTCGACATTCATGTCTACACGGATGAAATGCTGACATAATAGAATTTCAACCTAACGTCTCTGGCAGCCCAGCAGTTATTTACCTGGCCCTGATGGCAGCGACGTCTCCAGCATATTCTTCATGTGACCATCAGTTCCAGCAGATTGATTTGATGCACCAGTTTTCCAGTAAGTATATCTTCCATAACCCACCCCCGAATATGTAAACCTAACAACCCCCTACCCACCCACACTCTTCCTCTACAGCATAACCCTAATCCTCCCAATTCTGCCTATACCTAACCAATTGTATACTTGATACCAGCAGGACTGCAGCCTTTCTTGATGATGTAAGGCCTGCTTCAAAAGAGCACTCATCAGACCCAAAACAAATTGATCTTGCAACAGATTCTGAGTAACAGCTATCCCAGCTTACTCAGTAACATATGCATCGCCACTACAAACAATCAGTGGGTTTTCCCATGAAGCTCTGGCTGCATGTACTGTAAATAATATATTATATGAAGAGGTCATTTACCTATGCAACTCCAGCTTGGTGACGATTTCATTCCCTTGCAGCCAAACATGGGCAGCTTTTCTAGAATGCTTTATATTTCTATTGAGCTGTCTCTCTCTTCATTGCTTTTACTCCTAGACCAGTGGTTCCTAAACTTTTTGAAATTGCTGCGCCCTAGATTACCAGAATTTTTTTTACGTCACCCTAGGCCAAACGTTTCTAGAGAAATTAAATTACTTGTGTTTATAGGTCATCCTTAGGTTCAATTGTGTGGTGGAGGACATGATTCACTCCTGTTTTTCAACATATTGGCGGCCACCAGGACTGGTTTTGCCTATTACACTGACCATAAATAAATTGAATTGGTCCTGGACCACCAATCCAAAGCACCCCTGCAAGAGCCTTGCGGCACCCCAGGGTGCCACGGCACACAGTTTGAGAACCTCTGTCCTAGACAACTGTTTTACAATGTCAACATTTTCTTATTATCACTTTCTTGTTTATGAGAATTCCCTTTCACCTTTTTTTGATTAAACTTTTTTATTTTTGTTTCATCCCTCATTCTGCTCATCCTTCACTTGTCATCCTCCTTTCTGACATACTACACAAATCTAAAGTGGCTGACACTTCCTGCCTGTTGAAACTTTTTAGAAAAAAGGACTGTGAAGTCCAAGGTCCTAAACAACCTCCACAGGGACAAAGACTTTAAGTAGGGGGTATTTAGACAGTATAAACTAGAGTAGATTTTCATTGTACTGGACTGCCATGCTTGATGATGCCATGGAAAGTTAGCAAAACAACCTCAACCTGATTGAGATGCTGTAGCATGACCTCAAGAGAGTGATTCACACCAGACAATCCAAGAATATTGCTGAACTAAAACAGTTTTGTATAGAGGAATGGTTCAAAATTCCCCCTGACCGTTGTGCAGGTCTGATATGCAACTATAGGAAACGTTTGGTTGAGGTTATTGCTGCCAAAGGAGGGTCAACCAGTTATTAAATCCAAGGGTTCACATACTTTGTCCACCATGCACTGTGAATGTTTACATGGTGTGTTCAATAAAAACATGAGATCATATAATTGTTTGTGTGGTATTAGTTTCAGAAGACTGTGTTTGTCTATTGTTGTGACTTAGATGAAGATCAGAACACATTTTATGACCAATTTATACACAAATACAGGAAAATCCAAAGGGTTCACATACTTTTTCTTGCTACTGTATATTTTGGTTTAAAGTAAGGGAGATCATGCATAAGTAGCCTGTGATGGAGTGAACTAACTGCATAGTAGTGTCTCACCTTATAGTAGATTAGAGCCCTCTGTGTTTATCCGGCACTATTATTGTCAAATATTTAAGCAAAATACTAATTCTAGGTACATTATATTTCCTACTCCAACAAGAAAACAAAATAGCTAAGTGAGGTCCAATATAAAAATGAGACATAGTTAGACGTACAGTAATAAAAGTATCGGTAGTGGGCTCCTTTACATGAATGCTCAGATTTAATGATAGCCTGCCTCTGTTCCTCTGAAAGCAGTTTGACGGATTACAGTGACATGTTGTTAACAAATTGATAAGGGGTTTTGTGGCATTAGATAATTTGTCAAAGCTGTCTCAGCTCTTGTTTAATAGATTGCAGCCACATGAATAATACTTTAATTTTACTTTACTTTCCTATTACAGTAAATAAAGAAATTAATATGATCTAACTATTCAGATAAAGGGAATATAGTATATTTGGAAATATTTCATTTAAAAATGACATACATAATTGTCTTCTTCGTCGTCGTCGTCGTCATCATCATCATCATCATCATCATCATCATCATTTTATTAAACTATTTTGTTATTCATTACTACTCAACTTTTGCCAATAATTTTCACTCCTCCTCTTAACTCCTTTCTTAAATAAACAGTTAAATGCTCTATTATCAAAGTATTTACTCTATGAACACTTATTTTCCCTTCAATACACGGGCAGATTTAACAACAGGCGATGTTCTTGTTATCACTCATTGCAAATGATAAATGGTGCTCCAGCCAATCAGCTCCTGTCATTTTTCAAACACATGGCAGTTAGGAACTGATTGGCTGGAGCATCATTTATCATACACAACAAGTGATAAGAATATCACTCATTTAAGATTTCATAATCATCTCATACATATTAGAAACCTCCAACAGAGAATATTAGATCATTTAATAGTGATACTTATTTGTGATCAATGACCTTGACAATGTTGTCAATGTCACAGGACAACATACAGTGCACCAAATGTATAAAGAGGTATAAAGAGGAAAGCAGTGCTCCTTTAATTATTAAGTTATTAAGTTATTCAGTCTTTCTTAGATTGATCCAGAATGTTGATTACTACATATTCTGCCCAGTATACAGCAGTACTTGCACACAGACTAGATAACTTGATAATTTAGAATAGAGAAGCAGATGTGGCTTACTTAGCTTTCAATTAACCCTTTGACACTTTCTTCTGGAATACGGATAAACAAGTCGAAATGCACTGGGACTGGGTTGTAAATTGACACACTGCAAGACATTGGTTTTGAGAGAGAAAGCAAACACAGTTGTTGTGATAAACAGAATTTGTAAAAGTACCTCTGGGATCCATACTGAAACTATTGCATTTAAATGTCCTTAGCAGTGACATTGAGGATGAACTGGTGTAAAAAACCATACATTTTAGCTGATAGAACATAGATGAAGAGAAAATGGAATGGGAGAAGAGAAAATAAAATAATTCACTATAGGGCATACTTGAATGCCCAGGGCCACTGAGAGTTAAACAAGGCTCGGGTACTGGATGGGGAATGGCCAAATCTGGGAAGCATGACCATACCCCTTCTGAAAAAAGAAGAAATATACTATATGTATATGTCCCCCTCAGCAACTGTCCCGGTCTCCTGCTGGGCCCCTCCAACAAGCACAGACTCGGGTGTTCAATACTGCCCCTTCCCCCCCACACACACTTGACACCTCTATGTATGCCTCACATCCGGGAGATCATGGTGGGATGTTAGGGGGCATGGTGTTGCAGTTAAGTTCCAGTTTCCACTGACCACTCACATAAATTAGGACATCAAACAATGTTATCCAGAATATAGATCGACATGTATAGGTTGACAGTCATTAGGTCAACACCATATGGTCAACATACATTAGATTGACAGGAACAAATGGTCGATAGGTACAAAAGGTTGACAGTGGAAAGGTCACCAGTGCTTAAGGTCGACAGGTACAAAAGGTTGACAGGTTCAAAAGGTTGACATAAAAATGGTCAACACATGTTTTTTTGTTTTTGTATATTTTTTCCCAAATCTAGGATGTGCTTTATTCACTATCCACGTGAACAACTTTTGGAAATAGTAACTTGCTGAAGCCTGGTGAGCAAAGCGAGTCGTGAGGGTAGACGTTTCTACTGATGATGGTCAGATAATAGGAAAGGAACTACATTTGGGACAAAATAACAAATAAATGCGGTGACCATTTGTGTGTCAACCATTTTCACGTCGAACTTTTGAACCTGTTGACCTTAAACACTGTCCACTTTTCATCTGTACGCCTGTTGTACCTGTCGGCCTATTACATGTCAACCACATAGTGTTGACCTAATAATGACTGTCTACCTAGACATTGTTGATCTATTAATCCACACCTCATACAACAGGGAGGGAAGCTTAATGATGCAATTCACTGCAAATTGTGTCATTTGGGCACCATACTTCTGGGGAAGTGGATGTGACATGGGAGGTTGGTCTACTCTCATAGAAGCTAGTGAGAAAGTGCAAGTATACACCCACACTTACCTTGGCAAGGGGCCGGCACACAGATCTCTTTCCGGACAGCAATTAGTGGGCTCTTGCAGGATGCTCCCTACAGTGCTGATGCTGGCCAAGTAATGTGTTGTGCTGCTGCTGGGGCCGGGATCTGGGACTGCCTGGGTGATGGGTTTCCTCCTCAGTTTCAGGGGCTTTGGCAGGCAGGCTGCTGCCAGGATGCAAACTGGCTGCTTGTGGGCGGTTGGCTACATGTAGTTCAACGCACCGTTGCCCAATGATGAGGTGCTGCTGCTACATCCATCCCGACACGCTCATAATGCAGTGCACACCAGCATTCTGGGTAGGTGGGAGGGAAAGAGCCCACCAGCAGCAGTGCTGTGAGCCTGGGATGAATAAAAAAAATGGCGGTGAGAGTAGGAACTGCCTGCAGAGTGCCTGCGGCCATGCCCTCAGGCCGCAGTGCTCTGGGCGACGGTCCCTGCTTGCCCACCCCTAGAACTGTCACTAGATGTAATGCAATGGCAACCAAGATGAAAGTAAAAAAGGTCATTACAAACTCTTTTCAGAGACAATGTGTGTTTGTGTGCAAGTGGCCATAAAATCAGACCGGATTAATGGCTGGGGGGAGAGGGGTGCAGGAGACACTGTACCCTGAGTCCCCCTCTGTCAAGGGGGCACTCTTTTGCCGAAGCACACAGACATCACTGGCTCTCTCTCTTGTGGTGCAGCAGCAGACAGAAAATCCTAGCAGCCAGAATGCGAACAGGATAGCACAATGCTACCAAAAGAGAAACAGGAGTGGAAGAGGGCTGTAATGACCCAGGGGTCCTAGCTTACCTCCCCTTGACCTCATACACAGCAGCCTTTGTGTAACCTGTTATCTGATAAGAGCATTTGGGACTGGAGAGAGAGACACAAGATAGTCCCCTTGAGTCTTGTACCAGTGTGTTTATTTGTCTATGGGTATATTTTAAGGTTGTTTAAGCGGGCTTTGTTCCACTTCAAGAAACCTTAATAAAATACAGTAATGTCTCAATTATATGTAGCTATAAATAGTACCCAGGCATTATTAAACCATTAGCTTAAGCCTAATATACACCATTAGTTTAAAAATTTATATACTGTACCTGGCTGCACTTGCACTGTGCAATTCCATAGTGGGAGTGGGCAGGATGACAAATGGGGGCAGCAGTGGCGGAACTAGCGAGCGGTGGGCCCAGGTGCGACAAAATGCTTTGCTCCCCCCCCCCCCCCCCACATCCCATCCAAGTCCACCCCCTCACCCCTGGAGAGGATCTGGTGAGGGGGACCTGCTCAGGGCCAGAGAAATGGATACCTAGCAACAGTGCCGTAACTAGACATTTTAGCACTGTGTGCAAGAAACGGCATCGGAGCCCCACCCCTGCATGCAAAACAGGGGCAGTGCGCGCCGTAGGCGAGCGCAAAAATACATAGTGGCGTGGCTTCGTGGGGAAGGGGTGTGGCCACAAAATAATACCAATTCATAAAACGGTGCACAGTAGTCTCCATTCTTCAAATTACGCAGCACAGTAGCACCACTACACCAGGTAGAGACCCTTTTACACCTTACAGCGGACAGATTCCTCTTTTTACACATTACGGCAGACAGCGTCCCCTTTTTACACATTACGGCAGACAGCGTCCCCCTTTTTACACATTACGGCAGACAGCGTCCCCCTTTTTACACATTACGGCAGACAGCGTGCACTTTTTACACATAACGGCAGAAAGCGTCTCCTTTTTACTAGAGATGAGCGCCTGAAATTTTTCGGGTTTTGTGTTTTGGTTTTGGGTTCGGTTCCGCGGCCGTGTTTTGGGTTCGAACGCGTTTTGGCAAAACCTCACCGAATTTTTTTTGTCGGATTCGGGTGTGTTTTGGATTCGGGTGTTTTTTTCAAAAAACACTAAAAAACAGCTTAAATCATAGAATTTGGGGGTCATTTTGATCCCAAAGTATTATTAACCTCAAAAACCATAATTTACACTCATTTTCAGTCTATTCTGAATACCTCACACCTCACAATATTATTTTTAGTCCTAAAATTTGCACCGAGGTCGCTGTGTGAGTAAGATAAGCGACCCTAGTGGCTGACACAAACACCGGGCCCATCTAGGAGTGGCACTGCAGTGTCACGCAGGATGTCCCTTCCAAAAAACCCTCCCCAAACAGCACATGACGCAAAGAAAAAAAGAGGCGCAATGAGGTAGCTGTGTGAGTAAGATTAGCGACCCTAGTGGCCGACACAAACACCGGGCCCATCTAGGAGTGGCACTGCAGTGTCACGCAGGATGGCCCTTCCAAAAAACCCTCCCCAAACAGCACATGACGCAAAGAAAAAAAGAGGCGCAATGAGGTAGCTGTGTGAGTAAGATTAGCGACCCTAGTGGCCGACACAAACACCGGGCCCATCTAGGAGTGGCACTGCAGTGTCACGCAGGATGTCCCTTCCAAAAAACCCTCCCCAAACAGCACATGACGCAAAGAAAAAAAGAGGCGCAATGAGGTAGCTGTGTGAGTAAGATTAGCGACCCTAGTGGCCGACACAAACACCGGGCCCATCTAGGAGTGGCACTGCAGTGTCACGCAGGATGTCCCTTCCAAAAAAACCTCCCCAATCAGCACATGATGCAAAGAAAAAGAAAAGAAAAAAGAGGTGCAAGATGGAATTGTCCTTGGGCCCTCCCACCCACCCTTATGTTGTATAAACAAAACAGGACATGCACACTTTAACCAACCCATCATTTCAGTGACAGGGTCTGCCACACGACTGTGACTGATATGACGGGTTGGTTTGGACCCCCCCCCAAAAAAGAAGCAATTAATCTCTCCTTGCACAAACTGGCTCTACAGAGGCAAGATGTCCACCTCATCTTCACCCTCCGATATATCACCGTGTACATCCCCCTCCTCACAGATTATCAATTCGTCCCCACTGGAATCCACCATCTCAGCTCCCTGTGTACTTTGTGGAGGCAATTGCTGCTGGTCAATGTCTCCGCGGAGGAATTGATTATAATTCATTTTAATGAACATCATCTTCTCCACATTTTCTGGATGTAACCTCGTACGCCGATTGCTGACAAGGTGAGCGGCGGCACTAAACACTCTTTCGGAGTACACACTTGTGGGAGGGCAACTTAGGTAGAATAAAGCCAGTTTGTGCAAGGGCCTCCAAATTGCCTCTTTTTCCTGCCAGTATAAGTACGGACTGTGTGACGTGCCTACTTGGATGCGGTCACTCATATAATCCTCCACCATTCTATCAATGTTGAGAGAATCATATGCAGTGACAGTAGACGACATGTCCGTAATCGTTGTCAGGTCCTTCAGTCCGGACCAGATGTCAGCATCAGCAGTCGCTCCAGACTGCCCTGCATCACCGCCAGCGGGTGGGCTCGGAATTCTGAGCCTTTTCCTCGCACCCCCAGTTGCGGGAGAATGTGAAGGAGGAGATGTTGACAGGTCGCGTTCCGCTTGACTTGACAATTTTGTCACCAGCAGGTCTTTCAACCCCAGCAGACCTGTGTCTGCCGGAAAGAGAGATCCAAGGTAGGCTTTAAATCTAGGATCGAGCACGGTGGCCAAAATGTAGTGCTCTGATTTCAACAGATTGACCACCCGTGAATCCTTGTTAAGCGAATTAAGGGCTGCATCCACAAGTCCCACATGCCTAGCGGAATCGCTCCCTTTTAGCTCCTTCTTCAATGCCTCCAGCTTCTTCTGCAAAAGCCTGATGAGGGGAATGACCTGACTCAGGCTGGCAGTGTCTGAACTGACTTCACGTGTGGCAAGTTCAAAGGGCATCAGAACCTTGCACAACGTTGAAATCATTCTCCACTGCACTTGAGACAGGTGCATTCCACCTCCTATATCGTGCTCAATTGTATAGGCTTGAATGGCCTTTTGCTGCTCCTCCAACCTCTGAAGCATATAGAGGGTTGAATTCCACCTCGTTACCACTTCTTGCTTCAGATGATGGCAGGGCAGGTTCAGTAGTTTTTGGTGGTGCTCCAGTCTTCTGTACGTGGTGCCTGTACGCCGAAAGTGTCCCGCAATTTTTCTGGCCACCGACAGCATCTCTTGCACACCCCTGTCGTTTTTTAAAAAATTCTGCACCACCAAATTCAAGGTATGTGCAAAACATGGGACGTGCTGGAATTTGCCCATATTTAATGCACACACAATATTGCTGGCGTTGTCCGATGCCACAAATCCACAGGAGAGTCCAATTGGGGTAAGCCATTCCGCGATGATCTTCCTCAGTTGCCGTAAGAGGTTTTCAGCTGTGTGCGTATTCTGGAAAGCGGTGATACAAAGCGTAGCCTGCCTAGGAAAGAGTTGGCGTTTGCGAGATGCTGCTACTGGTGCCGCCGCTGCTGTTCTTGCGGCGGGAGTCCATACATCTACCCAGTGGGCTGTCAGTCATATAGTCCTGACCCTGCCCTGCTCCACTTGTCCACATGTCCGTGGTTAAGTGGACATTGGGTACAACTGCATTTTTTAGGACACTGGTGAGTCTTTTTCTGACGTCCGTGTACATTCTCGGTATCGCCTGCCTAGAGAAGTGGAACCTAGATGGTATTTGGTAACGGGGGCACACTGCCTCAATAAATTGTCTAGTTCCCTGTGAACTAACGGCGGATACCGGACGCACGTCTAACACCAACATAGTTGTCAAGGCCTCAGTTATCCGCTTTGCAGTAGGATGACTGCTGTGATATTTCATCTTCCTCGCAAAGGACTGTTGAACAGTCAATTGCTTACTGGAAGTAGTACAAGTGGGCTTACGACTTCCCCTCTGGGATGACCATCGACTCCCAGCGGCAACAACAGCAGCGCCAGCAGCAGTAGGCGTTACACGCAAGGATGCATCGGAGGAATCCCAGGCAGGAGAGGACTCGTCAGAATTGCCAGTGACATGGCCTGCAGGACTATTGGCATTCCTGGGGAAGGAGGAAATTGACACTGAGGGAGTTGGTGGGGTGGTTTGCGTGAGCTTGGTTACAAGAGGAAGGGATTTACTGGTCAGTGGACTGCTTCCGCTGTCACCCAAAGTTTTTGAACTTGTCACTGACTTATTATGAATGCGCTGCAGGTGACGTATAAGGGAGGATGTTCCGAGGTGGTTAACGTCCTTACCCCTACTTATTACAGCTTGACAAAGGGAACACACGGCTTGACACCTGTTGTCCGCATTTCTGGTGAAATACCTCCACACCGAAGAGCTGATTTTTTTGGTATTTTCACCTGGCATGTCACCGGCCATATTCCTCCCACGGACAACAGGTGTCTCCCCGGGTGCCTGACTTAAACAAACCACCTCACCATCAGAATCCTCCTGGTCAATTTCCTCCCCAGCGCCAGCAACACCCATATCCTCCTCATCCTGGTGTACTTCAACACTGACATCTTCAATATGACTATCAGGAACTGGACTGCGGGTGCTCCTTCCAGCACTTGCAGGGGGCGTGCAAATGGTGGAAGGCGCATGCTCTTCACGTCCAGTGTTGGGAAGGTCAGGCATCGCAACCGACACAATTGGACTCTCCTTGTGGATTTGGGATTTCGAAGAATGCACAGTTCTTTGCTGTGCTGCTTTTGCCAGCTTGAGTCTTTTCATTTTTCTAGCGAGAGGCTGAGTGCTTCCATCCTCATGTGAAGCTGAACCACTAGCCATGAACATAGGCCAGGGCCTCAGCCGTTCCTTGCCACTCCGTGTGGTAAATGGCATATTGGCAAGTTTACGCTTCTCCTCCGACAATTTTATTTTAGGTTTTGGAGTCCTTTTTTTACTGATATTTGGTGTTTTGGATTTGACATGCTCTGTACTATGACATTGGGCATCGGCCTTGGCAGACGACGTTGCTGGCATTTCATCGTCTCGGCCATGACTAGTGGCAGCAGCTTCAGCACGAGGTGGAAGTGGATCTTGATCTTTCCCTAATTTTGGAACCTCAACATTTTTGTTCTCCATATTTTAATAGGCACAACTAAAAGGCACCTCAGGTAAACAATGGAGATGGATGGATTGGATACTAGTATACAATTATGGACGGGCTGCCGAGTGCCGACACAGAGGTAGCCACAGCCGTGAACTACCGCACTGTACTGTGTCTGCTGCTAATATATAGACTGGTTGATAAAGAGATAGTATACTCGTAACTAGTATGTATGTATAAAGAAAGAAAAAAAAACCACGGTTAGGTGGTATATACAATTATGGACGGGCTGCCGAGTGCCGACACAGAGGTAGCCACAGCCGTGAACTACCGCACTGTACTGTGTCTGCTGCTAATATATAGACTGGTTGATAAAGAGATAGTATACTCGTAACTAGTATGTATGTATAAAGAAAGAAAAAAAAACCACGGTTAGGTGGTATATACAATTATGGACGGGCTGCCGAGTGCCGACACAGAGGTAGCCACAGCCGTGAACTACCGCACTGTACTGTGTCTGCTGCTAATATATAGACTGGTTGATAAAGAGATAGTATACTCGTAACTAGTATGTATGTATAAAGAAAGAAAAAAAAACCACGGTTAGGTGGTATATACAATTATGGACGGGCTGCCGAGTGCCGACACAGAGGTAGCCACAGCCGTGAACTACCGCACTGTACTGTGTCTGCTGCTAATATATAGACTGGTTGATAAAGAGATAGTATACTCGTAACTAGTATGTATGTATAAAGAAAGAAAAAAAAACCACGGTTAGGTGGTATATACAATTATGGACGGGCTGCCGAGTGCCGACACAGAGGTAGCCACAGCCGTGAACTACCGCACTGTACTGTGTCTGCTGCTAATATAGACTGGTTGATAAAGAGATAGTATACTCGTAACTAGTATGTATGTATAAAGAAAGAAAAAAAAACCACGGTTAGGTGGTATATACAATTATGGACGGGCTGCCGAGTGCCGACACAGAGGTAGCCACAGCCGTGAACTACCGCACTGTACTGTGTCTGCTGCTAATATATAGACTGGTTGATAAAGAGATAGTATACTCGTAACTAGTATGTATGTATAAAGAAAGAAAAAAAAACCACGGTTAGGTGGTATATACAATTATGGACGGGCTGCCGAGTGCCGACACAGAGGTAGCCACAGCCGTGAACTACCGCACTGTACTGTGTCTGCTGCTAATATAGACTGGTTGATAAAGAGATAGTATACTCGTAACTAGTATGTATGTATAAAGAAAGAAAAAAAAAACACGGTTAGGTGGTATATACAATTATGGACGGGCTGCCGAGTGCCGACACAGAGGTAGCCACAGCCGTGAACTACCGCACTGTACTGTGTCTGCTGCTAATATAGACTGGTTGATAAAGAGATAGTATACTACTAATATTATATATACTGGTGGTCAGGTCACTGGTCACTAGTCACACTGGCAGTGGCACTCCTGCAGCAAAAGTGTGCACTGTTTAATTTTAATATAATATTATGTACTCCTGGCTCCTGCTATAACCTATAACTGGCACTGCAGTAGTGCTCCCCAGTCTCCCCCACAATTATAAGCTGTGTGAGCTGAGCAGTCAGACAGATATATAATATATATAGATGATGCAGCACACTGGCCTGAGCCTGAGCAGTGCACACAGATATGGTATGTGACTGACTGAGTCACTGTGTGTATCGCTTTTTTCAGGCAGAGAACGGATATATTAAATAAACTGCACTGTGTGTCTGGTGGTCACTCACTATATAATATATTATGTACTCCTGGCTCCTGCTATAACCTATAACTGGCACTGCAGTAGTGCTCCCCAGTCTCCCCCACAATTATAAGCTGTGTGAGCTGAGCAGTCAGACAGATATATATAATATTATATATAGATATTATGATAATAGATGATGCAGCACACTGGCCTGAGCCTAAACAGTGCACACAGATATGGTATGTGACTGAGTCACTGTGTGCTGTGTATCGCTTTTTTCAGGCAGAGAACGGATTATAAATAAAACTGGTGGTCACTATCAGCAAAACTCTGCACTGTACTGAGTACTGAGTCCTAATGCTCCCCAAAATTAGTAAATCAAGTGTCTCTCTAATCTATTCTAAACGGAGAGGACGCCAGCCACGTCCTCTCCCTATCAATCTCAATGCACGTGTGAAAATGGCGGCGACGCGCGGCTCCTTATATAGAATCCGAGTCTCGCGATAGAATCCGAGCCTCGCGAGAATCCGACAGCGTCATGATGACGTTCGGGCGCGCTCGGGTTAACCGAGCAAGGCGGGAAGATCCGAGTCGCTCGGACCCGTGAAAAAAAACATGAAGTTCTGGCGGGTTCGGATTCAGAGAAACCGAACCCGCTCATCTCTACTTTTTACACATAACGGCAGACAGCGTGCCCTTGTTACACATAGCGGCAGACAGCGTACACTTTTTACACATAACGGCAGACAGCGTGCCCTTGTTAAACATAGCGGCAGACAGCGTACACTTTTTACACATAACGGCAGACAGCGTCCCCCTTTTTACACATTACGGCAGACAGCATGCACTTTTTACACATAACGGCAGACAGCGTCCCCTTTTTACACATTACGGCAGGCAGATTCCCCCTTTTTACACATAGCGGCAGGCAGATTCCCCATTTTTACACATAGCGGCAGGCAGTCCCCCCTTTTTACACATTGCGGCAGGCAGATTCCTCCTTTTTACACATTGCGGCAGGCAGTCCCCCGTTTTTACACATTGCGGCAGGCAGATTCCCCATTTTTACACATTGCGGCAGGCAGATTCCCCCTTTTTACACATTGCGGCAGGCAGTCTCCCTTTTTACACATAGCGGCAGGCAGTCCCCCATTTTTACACATTGCGGCAGGCAGTCCCCCATTTTTACACATAGCGGCAGACAGTCCCAACAAAGAAAGAAAGAGACAGAAAGAAAGAGACAGAAAGAAAGAATTATACTTATCCTCTCCGGCGTCTCCGCTGGCTCAGGCTCCTCGGTGCAGCGTCAGACGATTCCCGGGCTGGAGAGAAGGAGGAGGAGGGAGGTGGAGGAGGGAGCCGCAGCAGCGCTGTGTCATTGGTGGAGGCGCTGCTGCTGCTGCCCCTCTGCTTCACTATAGGCTGTTCTCGGAAGACAGCCTATAGTGAAGCAGAGGGGCAGCAGCAGCAGCACCTCCACCAGTAGTAAAGCGCTGCTGCTGCTCCCTCCTTCAGCTCCCTCCTCCTCCTTCTCCCCCGTGCACAGCGGCATGTAATGAGTCAGTTTGACTCATTACATGCTTTGGGCCCCTGGACAGAGGCGGGCCCCAGTGCAACGCACTGGTTGCACTGGCGGTAGTTCCGCCTCTGGGGGGCAGTGCTGATAAGCAGTGGAGGGCCAGAGGAGTTGGGGCGGGCCCCCCTGTCTTAGTGCCCCGGGCCCATCCAAGGCTTAATCTGACCATGCATAAAATAAATTACAGATAAAAAGAAAGTTGTGGAATTTGGTCCTATGTGAAAATAGATTGGGTCTAAAGACCCTTGCAAAATGTATTGATTGTGTCCGAAACTTAGGCATATTCCTAATGGGTGCAGGGTGTGTAGTGTGGGGCCCTTTCCTTCCCATCAGTGCCGCATATATCACTGGGAACATAGTGTTGTTGCCATGTTTTCGGAGAGCAGCGCATGCGGACTACAGAAATCACTAGGAAAATGCACCCAGAGGATACTTACCTAATACCGGCTAGCGAATCCCTTCTCCTCCTTGGCATCTTTGGAAAGATGGTGCTGTGCAGTCATAGAAAATACTCTGGCACTGGGCCATAGACTTTGCTCTCTTGTGCAAATGTGCATCTTCCCAAATATTACTGCGAAGATGGCGCTGCCGAGTAGGAGGGACCCAGTTGCCTGCATAAGGTGAGATGTGATTCTGGGTGGGGGGTGGGATTTCTCGGGGGGGGGGGGGGGCAAGGCTCTCAGAGGATAGGACAGACTGCATACATGCTCCATCAGCTGTTAATATGCCTCAGTCAGATATTGAATACCAAATTCCTCCCAGGATTTACATAACTAAATATAATACATAAAAATGGACACACATGATATTGTCTATAACTTTTTCTGCTATATACAGTATATTTTTATACACGGCTAGTCTTGCCATTTGTTAAACACAAACATTGAAGTTTTATACACTACTCCTGTTTTCACCTGAATCACGGTGATATTTCACAGTAAATGCATTTTGATTTACTTTTTATTGTTGATGATTGGATTTGATTACAATTAAGTAAAATAGCTTTAATTAAATAATGTATGCATGAAAAACTATTTAACACGTGAAGCCAACAAAATGATTGCCTTGTATCCTAGTACATATATTATGCAATTTTCAGTTTGACTTACGGTTGACAAAGTTTAATGAGGTCTTGGTCTGTGGTGCCAGGTGGAAGTCCTCTTATATACAGGTTCGTTTTACTCAGCTGCTCCCCACTGCTGTTGCTGCTGTTGTTACTACTGTTTGTGCTGGGGCTGGGGGGAGCCATGGGGTGGGGAGCTGGTGCATAAGACTGCTGGAAATAAAAAGAGAATGGAATATTAAAACCATAAATAATCATACTAATATTATATTTTATATAGAACAAATATACACACTATAATTCATTTTTTATATAATTTTTGCTATTGGGTATTATAATTGTCTAACTGAAAAGCTATGTTGTATAATACAGAAGAAGTAGACTTTATAACAGAAAATTGTATGCCACATTCTGAGCTATTCACATCTAAACTATTCAGAAATCTGTCACTATAAAGCACAGATTATTAATTTAATTATTTGCCACAGTGTACTATCTCCTGCTCCACGTGTACGTACTAAATACATGTTATCTGTTTCAGCATGGATTTCTGAGATTGCCTACAGCTGCGGTGGCCAACCCGCGGCTCTTTCTATCTCCGCATGCGGCACCTCCCGCTGCCCTAGTCCGCAGTGCCAGGCACCGGCCCGTGAGCCAATCAGAGATCACGGACCGGCAGCCAATCAGGAATCTTAGCTGCCGGTCTGCAAACTCTAACCGGCTCACGGACCAGCACCTAATTAGAGAGAATCAACGCCACCGGAGAGTGGAGACTGAGGGGCAGGAGAGACACAAAGTGGGTGTGGCCTCACAAAGTGGGTGTGGACTCACAACTACAATTAATGCCCCCCACGTAGTGCCAGATACACAAATAATGCCCCTCAGCAGTGCCAGATGCACAAATAATGCCTCCCAGCAGTGCCAGATACACAAATAATGCCCCCAGCAGTGCCAGATACACAAATAATGCCCCCCAGCAGTGCTAGATACAATGCACCCACCAGTGCCAGATACAATTCCCCCCGCAGTGCCATTTAAAATGATAGAGTCTCCGGCGGTGGCGGGCATTTAAAATATGGTGTCGGTAAGTGATCCAATCAAAACTCGCGGTCCGGCAGCCAGTCAGGTGCCACCACTGCTGGTTCACAAGCTCTGATTGGCTGACGGCCGGCACCATATTAAAAACGAAGGGAGGAGTGCCAGAGACTGCCCAAGCCCGTGCGCTCTGTGAGCTACCCAAAATACTATGGCGGGCTACCAGTAGCTCATGAGCTACGGGTTGGAGATCACTGATATAGAGAGACAAAGTTGCTGTGCACATGACATACAGATGTGTCCTACATCATTACTGCAGTTGGGCTAAACAGCCCCTCTCAGCGTGCCTGGTCCTATCTGGAAGAAGCCCGGAGAGGAGAAGCAGGTGGGTGGTGAAGGGGGCTAGGCTGAACAATCACATCATTATACCCCACCCCCTCATGTTTAAAATGTTGTGATTTGTTCGGATTTGCATAGGGGGCAAGGCTAAATGGTGCGATTACAATGGAATCACCCCCACGGACTGCAGAGTTAAGGTACATTTCTCCCCCATTCTGACCACTTCACTAGGAAGTGGGCGGGATGTGGGAAGCTTGCCCACTCTTTCAGGGGTGTGGGGGACTACCCAAAAAATCGTGTGTCTCCTGCAGGATCCAGGAGAGTGGGGAAGTATGAGTGAGACTATGCTTGCATTGAGTATCTTTTTTGCATCTTTTCTGACAAAAACGCATCTAAATCGCAATGTGATGTGACCAGGATGCATCCGGAGACTGTGCTAATTAATCTGATATGTAACTCTATATATACTATATATTTATGTGCAACGGAGTCTCTGTATCTGTATACATAGTGATACAATGCAGAGGCTGCTGCTTTTTTCCATGCCAAGTTCCGTTGTGCTTCATAGCACACACAGATATACAAGTGTTACATGGGGCTGGAAGCCTCTGAAAGAAGGAGCATACTGTACTGTGTTATTGCCCTGAATCAGTGTGATAATAAGAGCCACAACATTTAGGGCCTCAATTAGAGTTAGGTGCATGTAACTTTTTGTGCCATTAACACAGGCATTTCTGTGCACAGAGCAGCCATGTAAGATCCCTATAAAACTGGAGCAGGTTGACTGTTAAATGCTCCTCTACATCAGACAAAGAACATCCAACTTGTAGTTATTTATCTTCCTTTGTGTATATTGTATATACCAAATGTAACAGACAGCTATGGGAAGGGTGATATGTTTACAGCACTGTTACAGCAGAACATTCTATTTATTGTTCTAACTGTGTTTCTTTTACTTAAATTGTTTGGAAATCCATGTACGCGATGACCGTATTGCGTATGACTGGAAAATCTCACTTGTTGAGATCATATTGAGATCATATTTTCGGTAGTTGCATGTTTGCTATGAACAGTTTCTCTTGATACTAAGTAAGTTATTTTTCTTAGCTTCCTAGAGACTTAGCATGGAAGGAGTTGGCTTTGAGGGGAGGAACAGGCTCCTGAATTCTGCCATCTGCCTTCCCCAAGAGAGGAAAACAGGTATAATGCATAGGCTTATGTGTTCTACTAAAATCAGCTTGACGGAACCTGGCAGCTAAAAAATGGAGGAAAATTCAATACCTGACATCTGGAGAAATAGTTCAGATTTTTCAAAACAACTACCACCTGCATTTCTGAGGCAGCTATTTCTTAACCTAATCTGCAATAATATTCATAAAAATAAAATAGATATCATACTACGTTATTCTAGTATGTGTCTAGTACTTAAATTGGACAGGGGTATAAATATTTTGCGAAAATTTCTGGATGCCAAATAACGTGCCGTTTCTGGAAAAGAAATGTGAGAAGTGTGAGTAAAAAAATAGTAGTCCCTACAGTCAAATGTTTGGCATCAGAGAATCAACATGCGGAGATTGGTTTAATAACTTGGTGCAACGTAGAACATCCAATCAGATGCTAGCTTTCATTTGAAAACTAAGATAGGACAATATCATCTATAGTATGATTGATTGGTTGTTATAGGTTACAGCTCATTAAACCAGGTTTCACCATGTTTTTAACATACAGTACAACAATAAATATCATATAAGTGTATCAAAACAGTTATCTATGCTCACTATTCTTACTAAACCAGTGTCATCATAAAATTCTATGGCAATCTGCATGTACAGAGGGCCTGTCATCCCTCAGACAAGATCTACGTAGTTCAATAAAGGCTATTAAAAGCTAGAAAGCTAATTTCAGAGCTTTGCCAAAAATGTGTAAAATAAATCATACGAACTGCAGAATCAGTTCAGTCACAGTACATAGAAAGTAAATAATCAGTATCAACAATAAAAAAATTAATTTACAGCCACTTATCATTGAATATCAACAAATGATTCTTCCTGCAATGATCTATAGGTAATTTTATACAGTACATTGTCCATATGACTAATACTATTAGTACCTCACCATACTGCACTTGCTTCAACACTGTGTAAACAGCACTGTAACATTACCTGATTTAAATTACATGGTTGTTTTTATTTCTGTGTTACCTTTTCATTATCAATTTATTTTTATTGCAATACTACTACTACTAATCTTATTATGAAAAGTGGTCCAGTTTTGTTTTTTTAAAGACTTCATATGCTATTTAAGGAACACAAAACCATCAGAGCACAATGGAAATCTTTTTGTGTATGTCCTACGCCTTCATGTGTGTAGGTGTCCTACGCCCATGTGTGTAGGTGTCCTACCCAACCCGCCACCCCATTTCCCCCGAATCTGCAACACAATTTTTCCAGTTAATCACAATCAGAATGAAGCGATACTGGAAGCAATAATTTATGGTATTGGTAGAGATAAGCTTCACCAATTTTCTGTTCAAAAATTTCAGAATTGCATAATTATTATTATTTTTTAAATTTCGCATTGCATAATTATTATATTTTTTTTTTAATTTCGGCATCACTTCCATTAAAATATATATATTTTTTGTCTTGGTGCTAGTTTATAGTTTTCCCTGGGGAAGAGGTTTTGTGCGTCTTTTGTATTTCATTGCTACTGTATGTTCATTATCACTGACACATTTCCTATCTAACATTTTTCCTTTTCTTACCCTTCAGAGGATGTGCATGTGTTACTTGCTAAAGACTTGCTAAAGACTCCCTTTGGGGAAAAAAATAGGTAAAAGGTTGCTAACACCACAATAATCCCTGCTAACAAACGTGGTCACCTCATCAAAGAACACAGCAATCCAAAAATGTGCCTTCCATTAGTTGCTACTTAGGTGAAAAAAAGACAGTTCCCACATGTTTTGATTGTAATATAATATAGCCATTAATGGCTACTCGTATACAGTCTCACAAGCTTAGCTATGCTAGAATTCCATCTAGGAGGGAGATCATATATGAGCTGAGTTTGTGGGAAATGATAATGTCTTTGTAACATGATAAGAGCATTTATTTCACAATATGATCTGTTTAAAGGGGCACTAATCTTCCTTGACATTGCTAGTATGCTTTATATGTCTTGCTACTCATAGTTTATGCACACAAGCAAAACAGGAGGTGTGTGGAATTTGTACTGCCCACAAGGCAGCAAAGATATCCCAGACATTTACACATATCATGATTCCAATGTTTAGTTGAATGGAGAAATATTGGTTCTCAGTTGTGATCCAGAATTTCATTAGCAGAATGTGATCTCTGTTTCAAACAAACATTGTAATGTAATGACGATGAAAATTGCAGTGATAATGGCGCTAGCAGCATGAACCTGAACACAACCAGAGGAGTAACTGCTCTAAATTGGTAACAATGCTGGCATATAAAGCAGGTGCACCATAGTTTAAAACAATAACATAGACTATGGTGGGAATTCAATCAGCCATCAGGATTAACATGCTGACCAATGCAATTAGCGGGGTTTAGCCTACACATGAAACCACAGTGATGCACTTTTCCTCGCAGTCTCAGGAGCTGCGAGGAAAGGTCTATGATTAATAAATGCACCCTCTGAAAGTAACTCATTAGTTCTGCTCTTTACACAGAATCAGTGGGTTAGCGTGCATGAACCCAATGTTTACCACTTGGGGAGAAGGCTGTTTAATTGAATAGCTCTGTGAGTGCTTTTCCCTGCGTGTCAAACCCTGTGGCTAATTGGATTCCCCCTAGTCAGTTAAATTGTTAAAAAAAATATGAATAAAAAATATAGTGCACCAGTTATTGTATCTAGTAAACTTCACCATGTGATGCCATGAGTATTTGACCACCTCTACACATAATATTGCAAATAACAAGTTTTTTGCACTAGTATGTTTGAAATAAATTCCCCATGGAGATTAATTGCCTATGTAATACTCTACATATATAGCTATGCTATGCTTTATCCAAATGTCACTGAATATACATATGGGACATTTGTTCTATTTAACAGAATAAGAAATACTTGCCTACTCTCACAGTGTGTCCAAGAGACTCATGAATTTCATTGAGTTCTCCTTGATTCCTGGTAGGTCCAGGAATAATTCCAGATCCCACCCACCTCCCATCACCATACGCCCAGCACATGCCACTTGACACCCCCTTAATGGGATTTCTGGAAGGGAGATCCCAAAAGTTAGCAAGTATGCCTTAAGAAGACTTATTTTTACTATACATTTTTCTATTATGATATCGTACTGTCTGTCAACATAAAACAACAGTATATAAAAGTACAGATGTTTCTTGGTACTAGCTCATAATAAAAGATAGAATAGTATTGATAGTCAAGATTTTTGGCAAATAACTGCAAAGTAAGACCTTTTGAGCATCTGGTTTGACATATAAAAAATAATTAGTAGAAATCCAGTACCAGGTGACCTTTTCTGTATAAAAACACTATAAATAAGATATCTGTGGTCCGGAAATAACCAATGTGGACCGTTGTTAATTAATATAATGACTCTAATTTATAATGCTTCGAAATTTGCACTAAACATTGTAACAAAAACAAAGCATTGATTAGAAAAGTATGTTCAGCCAGCATTCCTAACAAGTGATGCAAGTTCCCATTTAGATTGCAAACAGATGCTGTAGAGACTAGAGTGCAGAAACAGGAATGTATTGTAATATTTTAGCATAGATAATAACTGGACATATATTAACTAGTCATGGATTATTTTTTTTACATAGCTGTTAAAAGGACATGCTTTTATTTTACACATTACAAAATGTTTCCTTTTACAGAAACAAAAGAATAAGCTAAAATCTTAATAATGTAGAACATGAGATGCTATTTTTTATCATGACCTTTAGTTGTATCTGGAGACAGCTGAACACAGTCAGCAAAAGAAAAATGTATTTTGTTCATAAGTCTGTACCATTCAGTCCAGTTACTTCCCAGGAGAAAATGGGTAATTATGTAATGAATTTTCAGTCTTAAATTATATTTGTCTCTTTTAAAAAAAAATAAAGATTGTTCAGCACATCTAGGTCGAAGAAAGTATGCATAGTTGCATTTTTACGAAAGAAAACAAGCTATTTGGGCAAGAAAGATGTTTTACTAATGTACTTCAATACAAAAAACAAAGTAATGTTAACAAATTCATTTTCTGCTGAATATGATTTTTTGGGGCAATAATTAGAAAAAAAATTCTGTAAGTATATGGAGGTAGAGAGTACATTTTTATTTTGTTTGCATTATAGGACTATAAACATGTTTGAACATAAATAGATAACAAAAAGTTGCCATTTAAAGTGAAAAAATTAAAAAGCATAAGCAAAAGAGTAATTACTATACTGCACTTTGCATGTATTTTTATTTTAATTACAAATGAGTTCATAATTTATAAAGTTTGACTAAAATGACTTGAATTTACTAGATTTTTGTCAGGTGTTTTATACTGACTTCTACATTAAACAGATAACTTTTGTAAGATTGTTTCTATATTATTACAAATTATAATTTTAAATATTATTTGTGAAAAAGATTTATTATTAAAAAGCATTACAAATGTTATTTCTTTTTACTTTAAACAACTAGTGTTTTTATTCCCAAAGCATTTTTTTTATTTAAAAATTACTTCCTAATACTGTGAATTATTTCACAAACTTTATTGAAACAAACCATAGTGAAAATTTTGTAGTCCACAAGAAAAAAATGTTTTAAAATATTTCGTAAGGACCCCTTTTGCAGACAAATAAATACATTGAAAATGTTTTTACTTATAAAGTGAATGATATATTAAAAAATACTACTTGTTATACTTGCAGAAGTTCTTAAGAAAAATTTTCATTTTGCAGATGATTTTAACTTGAAAGAGAGGCACACTTATATTGTTTAAATTCATATGTATTCATGTATTATTATTTTTAATGCTTACTCTATTCATGTATGTGTTTTTATGCATATTGTATTTATAAATGGAATTTCTGTATGATGACTGTTTACAGAAATGGAATCTGTGACACCCTAAAAATAAACAATGGTAATGATGATTATATTTTACAATTAATAATAAGTAGTGCCATCCCCAGAGGTGGAGCCGCAGCGCAGTCCAAAATTCAAATGGAGAACCACACCAACTGCCAGTGAGTCCTGGACAGAGATGTTTGGCAGCTGGTGTGAATACCCTATTTGAATTTTGGACCTCTGGAGTTGCCATTAATGATAAGATGATTTTTTATGCAATCTGTTTTTGAGAGTAATAAAAGGGTGGTGAGGGTTTATAGAGCAATAGACAAGTACACATAGTAAATGTAACCATAAGGAACAGTGACATAATAAACAGTGTCAAGGATACACAGACAGTGATACAAAGCCAAAAAGTACTCATCCGCTCAAAGGAGGGGCCACTAATGTGCCTACGACTATGATGTGCATGTGCGTATGCACACGCACAACTGTAGGAATGAATGGGTGGCATACTTAGTCTCAGCTTGGCGTACTAAGGTGCACCCGCGGTTCAGAACAGCATGTGTGCCCATGCAGCCGTGCCACAGGTAAGATGAACGTGGCTACTTATTTGTATACTAGGACAACAACCAACTTCATACTACTTGCAATGTACAGTGCATTTCTGGGTGAAAGAAGTATATACAAAATAATAATAAGGTGATTTCTAAACATTTTAATTTCTTTTTCTGCAACTTTATAGTTGAAAACAATATTACATTGTCAGGTACAATGCCTCAGTAATGGGGATGCAGTTAAAATGCCGGTTGTCATGATCCCAGTATTCAGTATAAAAAAGCTGGAATCCCAACAGCCGACAGTATACTGGTGGTCAGAATCCAGACACCTGCCCATTATTCCCATTTGGTTGGTGGGAATAGAACCTATGGCATGGCAAGCACAGCGAGCCTGCGTGGGGGCTTGTGTACTCGTTGCCGAGATTCCAGCACACGGTATGCCGCTGTCGCTATATTGAGAGCTAGCATCCCGTCTGCCACTATTTCATACCGGATCTCAGTAATGGTTGTCTTGCAATGAACTGTATCACTGTTGCATTAAAATTAAACCGTACTATTAATCTTAACTATTTCCCAAATTCCATTCTAGTGAACAGTTATGGGAGGGGGATGCACTAATATCTCCTACTACTATCTTTTCAAACTGAAATCATCGGCAGGAAAAATAATGGAGTTAGAAATCGCAGGAGGTGCGGGATGTCTGCCAATCTCTGACGTTTTTTTAAAGGCGCAATCACTTACAAGGCATGGTTTTGCCATGTACTGTAAGTATTTGCCCCTGTAAAAACACATCCAAGGTTGGCCAGCTATCCGCACCTCCGGCAAATTTCGAACTCCATTACATCCTGCCAAATATGTCTAAACTCTCTAAGTCATAAATGAAGTCTTTAGAAAAAAACTTGTATATGCTTATTTTTCTACCAGATAGCAGCAAAAAAGTTAATAACAATAGATTGCCTTTTAAATTGAAGTACACATGACAGGCAATTTTTCACTAAAGTCATACTGTCTGTGGTAAATACAATTATATGAAGAGATCAGCTTTGTGATATTTCCTAGCGGAACCAATATGAACTAACCAATATATTTAAGTTCTCTGACCATCAACAACTCCTTAAGCACAAAAACAAAAGTTTTCTACAAACCCTTCTTTAAAAATAAAATATAGGGGGCATGGCCTAGCCTGTGAGCTGTGAGGTGGTGTCTTTGGAGAGCTCCTGCCAGATTTGATTCTCTGATCGATCAAAAAGTGCCCCAGGGGATCCTCACCCCCCCCCATATCCTCATCTGCTGATTACCTTCTCCATCTAGAATCGGAGGGTCTGGGCTGCGGAATCGGGGGATCCTTCTAAGGGTCCCTGCGGGTTGCGGCCCTCCCCTCCATTTGAAGCCAGGGACTGCAGTATGCTCCCCTACTGACCGGAAGTGAGGCCGGACGGGCCGCTCGGCGGAGGGGCTCGGGAAAAGAAGCGGCTACCCTGAAGAGGAGGGACGGAGCGCTACCTGTGCCTACTCTCCTTGGGACCCGGCGGCTGTGGTCAGGATCGAGTGCGGTGAGCGGTGCCTGTACCCGCGGCTGTCTCCCCCTGTGACTCAGCGGCTCGCAGTTTGCTCTGCCAGGAGCTGGCGGCGGCCCTGAGCGGCCGGTGGTCTCCACCCCCCCCCCCTTCCCGCTTGCTTACCTTACAGTGCCTGGGGCTCCGGTGCACATTAAAGCGTTCGGTTATCTGCAGGAGCCTGTCCACGGCTGTGGGCAGCTCCATAGGCGGTGCGGGCGGGGAAGGCTGCTCTCATCTGCTGCTGGGCGGCTGTGAATGTGCTTGCCCTCTCCCTGCGCTGGCTTGGTTGTTCAGCGCAGAAGGACAGGCATTAGTAAACCAGAACACATTATATACATAAGCCCCCTGGTATTTTTATTTGCTCAGGGCTGCTGCTGGAATCCCTGCTACATTCTACACACAGTAGCCTGTGTTTGTGTATCCCACTGAATTCCCTGGCATATCTGACACCTAGGTATTGGGTCTATCTACACTATCTGCAACCTCCAGCCTGGCACTTCTAATTGTTAGCCCCTTCAGCTGCGGAATTGGGATTCTCTATCTCCAGGGTCATCTGCCTCCTGAATTTAGATCCCCTATGCTAGGAGATAACTGGGGATGGATGGAAGCTCTCATGAATCTGTGCTGCTACTGTGTGCTGAGATGTGACCTCCTCTGCATTATGTCCTTCTAGTGCCTCCCTGCAATCATTCTAGCCGACACATCTCTCAACGCGACACGGTCGCTCTTGTGTTGGATTGAGACCCGCTGTACCCCTTTTCTACTGTATTTGAAGTCTCTCTTGAAAAGTGCGATGTCATGCCTCAGAAGAAGCATAAAGCCTCCAAACCAGTCTCTCAGGTCACCTTTTTTAAGCCTTCTCCATATCGCAACAAGCCTCAAGAAGCTGGAGTTCCTGCGACTGGCACGACACCCTCGACCATGCTGCCCTCTCCCCTGGCGTCTGCATCCCCCCCTTCCGACTCCCCCTCTTCACCGCGTCTAGAGGATAGTGAGGCTTTAACGGTGGGCAGTATGAAACTCCTGCTACATCAATTTAAAGATGAAGTTACATCTGAGTTCAGAGCCATGTTGAAATCCTGCCAGAGCTCTATTGAAGATTTGGGTGAGAGGACCGGTCAACTGGAAACAAAAATGGGCGAAGTGGTGGGCTCACATAATTCCCTTATAGACTCTCATGATACCCTCAAGGGTGAAGTAGTTGCCCTACGGGATAAGGTTGCGGATTTGGAAGATCGCTCGCGCAGGTACAACTCAGGGGGGTTCCTGAATCGGTCTCCAATAGCAGTCTTCATGACTATACTATAGAGATTTTCAAGAAACTACTGCCCTCTGCCACTTCCTCGGATCTGCTTATAGACCGCATACATCAGCTCCCGAAGTCCCGGAGTGCTCCAGAGGGATCGTCCAGAGATGTTCTAATGAGGGTTCACTTCTACCATATTAAAGAGTCTCTGCTCAAAGTGGCTAGACCTTCTTCTGACTCAGCAGAGGCGTTAGGTCAGCTTCAACTATTTGGAGACTTGTCGCAATACACCCTTATTAAAAGACGCTCTTTCCAACCTGTTACCGTAGCTCTTCGGAAGGCTGGCATTGTCTATAGATGGGGTTTCCCCACGCGTCTGCTAATTTCCAGAGATGGTTCCACTATTGCTGTTTCCTCGGTGGAGGAAGGTATGAGACTTCTTCGTAAATGGAATCTAGGGGGTGATCGCGGGTCTGGCTCTCCTGATCGCCGACTCCAGCAGGACTGGTCGACGGTTGAGAAGTAGAGACACCCCTGATACGCCTATCTACTAAGAGCGACCTCTGGTCAGCTGAGGTTACTTTTCAGAGATGTGTTACTGTAGAGACTGCTGCTGTTAATGCACGCTTGACTTCTAAAATTGCGTTTGTTTTGTGGTTTTAACTCTCCAGGTTGGACAAATATGCGCAGTTGGGAACTTGGTTTTAGGAGCCAAGATACGCGCTCTGCCTTATTATGTTTTGCTGCGGATTTTGGATTAACCTGCTTATTCTAGATCTTCGTGATTTTCCTAAGATAACATGTTTATATAGTTTCACATTTCTATGATCTGTGGGTCGTGTGGATTTTTCTTTCCATTCTTTCTTTTTTTTCTTTTTATTATATGTTAAGATTCACAACCATCAGCTGGTTGATTGCGGGGGGGGGGGGGGGGTTGGCCACCAACCTCTCTCTTTAGTTGTGTGAGGTGCTGGATGTTTTGGCATCTTACTATGGCTCTGTATCTCTACGGGGTCTGTTTCTTTACTTTCTCTCTATTCTTTCTATTGTCCACCCTTGTGTGTTCCCCTTTTGTGTCTTGTCTCCCCCAGGGCTTTGTTTTCACCATATCACAATGTTCAAGGTACGGTATTCTTCCTGAATGTATTTGTTTGGCTCAAACGGTCGTTCTGCTTCCCAATTTAATTAGATATGGTCAAAATAGTCTCACTGAATGTTAAAGGATTGAACTCCCCTCAGAAGCGTAAACTAGCTCTGTCCTCTTTTTATAAAATGAAGGCAAATGTGGTGGCACTTCAAGAAACTCATTTTAAGAAACTAGACCCCCCTAGATTCCAGGATAGCCATTTCCCTACTTGTTATATGGCTAATGGCCCCACAAAAAAGGCTGGGGTGGCGATAATATTTTCCCTGAACTGCTTCTTTACCCTAGAATCTCAAATTGTAGACCCTGAGGGTCGGTACCTCATATTGATAGGACTACTTGAGAACATTATGGTCACTTTAGTTTCCTGTTATGCACCAAACACTGGTCAGCTTGCGTTCTGCAAGAAATTATGTTCCTTTGTACAAAAGTACACTAAGGGAGCCGTTCTGATTTTGGGGGATTTCAACCAAGTTGTTGATCCTGTTATGCATAGATCTCGCACTACTTGAGGATCCCTCCCCGTGAATCAGACTCTCAGGGGTGGGGACACTGGCCTTCGCCCTTTACTAGGTGAATACGATCTTTATGATGCATGGAGGTCCAAACATCCCACTGTGAGAGACTACTCTTTCTATTCGCATGTTCACGCCTCATATTCTAGAATTGACCTCGTTTTGACAAATAAGGAGACTCTGACAGCCATACGGGAAATAACTATTTTGCCATTGACTTGGTCAGATCATTCCCCATTGCGGGTAGTGTGGGATCTAGAGACCTGCAAAGTTTCTCCAGGGCCCTGGAGGCTGGGGAATTTCTTACTCAACCATCCCGAAGCTTCTCTCGCTATACAACACTCTATACAGTTATACCTAGACACTAATAGACCTGAGGATACCTCGATCTTTAATAACTGGTGCTCCTTTAAGGCTGTAGTTCGGGGAGTGGCCATTCAAACAGCTTAAACGCTCTCACTTACTTGAGCGCACGATGGCTGAAAGAGAGGTTGCCAGACTTGAATTGCAGCATAAAGCTGACCCTCGAAATAGATCTGTTCTCAGGCTTTTATTAGCTGCTAGGGAAAAGGTCAACATATTTTCCCTTCGGGATGTACAACGCAATATTGCACGACTGAATCAGAGGTTTTATATACTTGGGAATAAAGCGGGTCGCCTTTTGGCTCGGAAGCTCCGCGGTAGGCGAGCTAGGCCAGAATCCACTATGTTTGCTCCTCCACGGGATCTAGAGTGTCGGACCCTTATGATATTGCAAACACTTTTGCAGAGTATTATTCTCCACTATACTGTTTAAAATCGGACCCGACTACTCCCCAACCCAGTGCAGCTGATATCCAGTCCTTCCTAAAGGGACTCTCCCTCCCGATGTTGGACTCCGCGGCCTGCCTGTCCCTCAGTTCCCCATGGACATTAAAAGAACTAGAAGTGGCTATTGATGGACTCCCGAGAGACAAAGCCCCTGGCCCCGATGGCTTCCCTTCTAATTTCTACAAATCATTTAAAGCTGACTTGGCCCCTGTGCTGCTGTCTGTTTTTAATGAGGCGTCAGCTGTGGGGAGGTTTCCGGGGGAAATGCTTGAGGCACAAATAGTTGCTATTCCTAAACCTGGCAAATCCCCTGCAGCTGTCCAAAATTACCATCCCATAGCTCTGTTGAATACAGATGTCAAGCTTTTTGCAAAGCTTATCGCCAACCGACTATCCCCGCTGCTTCCATCTCTCATAGCTGCTGACCAGGTTGGCTTTGTTCCAGGCAGGCAGGCCCCGGACAACACTCGTAGAGTATACAACATAATGGAATATTACGATGTGCATAAGACGCCCCTCCTCATTTTGTCATTGGACGCCGAAAAGGTGTTTGACAGGCTCCATTGGGGATATTTGAGAGCGGTTCTCGATAAATTCGGTTTTGCTGGGGAGTTCTTGGACTCTATATTTGCTCTGTACTCTGCTCCCTCTGCGAGGGTGTTTGTCAATGGATGTTTGTCAGGTAGATTTGATATCTCGAATGGCACTAGACAGGGCTGTCCCTTATCGCCCCTTATATTCGCCTTAGCTATTGAGCCTCTAGCCGAAACCATTAGGTCCGAGCTGAAAATTACGGGTCCAGAGATAGGAGGTCTGACGCACAAAATCAGTTTATTCGCTGACGACATTTTGCTTTGTTTGACCCATCCTGCCACCTCCCTTCCTGCCCTCCATTCTATTCTGGACCGTTATTCCAGAATTTCCTATTATAAGTTAAACACTTCCAAAACGGAAGCCTTACCGCTTCACACTCCACCACGCACTGTTGGTTTGCTCAAAGACAGATACCGTTATGCTTGGCAGGGGAGATCTATCAAGTATTTGGGTATCCATCTATCTTTAGATGGGTATTTATACGACTGTAACTATACACCCTTATTAAACGCATTTGAAAAATAAATTAAAGAATGGTCCCTTCACGAACTTTCCTGGCTAGGACGTATCTCTGCAACTAAGATGATCCTGCTCCCTAAACTCTTATACCTGTTTCGGGCTATCCCTCGCAGTTTTCCCAAACCACTTATTATACGGGCTAACAAAATTATTTCTCACTATATCTGGAAGGGGTCTTGGCCTCGCATTGCTAGGCAGGTTTTGATGTTACCCAAGACTGTTGGAGGGGTGGCCTACCCTAACTTAGAAGGGTACCACATCGCCTGTGCTCTCAGTCAGGCTCGAGATTGGTTCAATATGTACAACCCCAAACCGTGGGTCCTCATCGAACGATCTTTCCTCGGTCCCGTAGACTTGAGGGATCTCTTTCTACTGCCCATTCATAGCGTACCAAAATGGAAAGGCCCAGGGGAAGCGATTAGAAATACTCTGAAGCTTTAGCACACGGTTGTTGCTTCTGACCCGACTATTTTGTTGCCGTCGGCCGACTTATCACTTAGAACTATCGCTTGTGTCATACCTAACCTTGCGTTGGACGCTTGGATAGATGTTGGGATTGTGCATTTGAGGAATCTCTGTTCGGAAGGAGGTTAAGTGACCTTCTATAGCTTACAAACCCGTTCAGGTATACCAAAGCAGGACTTTTTTAAATACTTGCAAATACGTCACTGGCTCCATTCCTGTTCTGATAGGTTAGTGGGCCCCGCTCCGCTCCCTGCTTCCCTACACTCTAGACTGTCTTCTCCTGCTCATGGAGGTGGGATTTCTAAATGGTATCAATATATAGTGCTTCTGACTAAACAGGGTAAGACTCCCTCACAGCTAAAATGGGAAAAAGACCTTTCTATTGTCCTCCGAGAGGAAGAGTGGGACTCCATATCCTCACGGTGCTTTAACATTTCTAGATGCCTACAACATTCTGAAATGTATTATAAATTATGCCACAGGGCATACTTTACTCCGCAGCGGCTTCATAGCATCTGTCCTTCGGTTTCCCGGCTTTGCTGGAGGAATTGTGGGCAATATTTTGCATAACTTCTGGGAATGCCCGGCTTTGCGGCCGCTGTGGACTGAAGTGTTCTCTCTTTTGCGGGAGGTGCTGGGGATGGAGGTACCAATGAATCCTTTGTTTTCTCTATTTCATTACTCGACGTTTGATTTACCGCTACGTGACAGATATGTGGCTGGTCATGTCCTAATTTCCACCAAGGCTGCAATTGGACAGCTGTGGAAATCTCAGGCGATACCCACCATCCACTCTATTATTAACAACACCCACAAGCATTTCTTATTTGAAACAACAGGAGGGATATATTCAAGGTCCCCTGCTCTGGTGCGGGAGGGATGGTCGAAGTGGGAGGTATTCCGGGAGCGGCGTGGACTTCCCCTGGTCATTTCTGCCTCTGCAGATATGTCACAAATACTTTCCCCACAACCTGATACTACCTGATTATGTTGGGCTTTCTTACTTACCTTTATATTTCACTGTTTGATTATGCCGTTTTAGGAACTTGGCTAGAGTGGAACCTGGCCTGTCTCTTTATGTTTCCCTATTTGTGTCACTGTATTGTCTCTCTTCTTGTCTCTCTTTTGTCACTCTACTATCTGTTGTTTTCTTTATTCTTTATTTGTTTGTTGCCAAATTTGGTAGTACACGATTTGCAAACTGAACAATCTGTTGTACAATTATTGTGTTATGTTAATCTTTACTGATTGTTCAATTCTATAACCCTTCTTTCATACTTATGTATTGTGAACTATTGCTTTTGGTTTTCTGTTTGTTTAAAATCCAATAAAAACTATTATACAAAAAAAAAATATATATAACAAAAAATATAAAATAGCCGACTTCTGTTGCAACTCAAGCCAAAGGAGGGCTAAGTCCATCGATCGCTTACAGTAAAACTGTAAGGAAGCCTTCATATTGCCCTATTGTATCACTACTGTATGTACATTGTCTAATCATCAGTACAGGGAAAATGAAAAGCATTATACTGTATGTGCTCCAGCATCTTGCTTCAGTTAACAGGTGGATTTCCTGACAGTGATACCCCATATTATTGGCTGTATGGAAATGCCATCATGTTTTATGATGTAGTGACCCACAAATGGGCATCCCCTTTAAGAAATCATACTAGTTTGCAAATTTGTATTCAATTTTTATTTTTTCAAATCTGATCATGCTTGAAGAATAAAACTTTTATATTCTCTCACAACCGTCTGCCCAGATGCAGGGTATTTATAGACTTCAATAAAGCTCCCCTACTCCCCTCATAAGAAGTATAGCTAACAGCTGTATTTTGATCATACAAATCTTTGTAAAATTGCTTTAATGCAACATAAAAGTAAAATATAAAAAATAAAAAAACAACACTTCTATTCAACAAGCCATTGAAGAAGAACTAAACACATGCCTCCCACTCCCTTGGGGGATTGTTAGCAATCTCAAGACACCATTGTGTACTTCTTTCTCATTTTGACTTCTTGTAAGTGGAACAATCAATACAGCTGTGAGTGACAAAGCACTATGTTACAGTAGGTTATTACCTTACACAGAGAATGATGTGTGCCAAGATAAATACTGCTGGTGTGAAACGCTATACATTTAGTTATTTTTTTCCATGTGTGAAGTTGTCAATGAGTGAGCAGCATTTAGAATTGTTTAGATGCTGAATATTACAACAATTGTTTTAGGTATATTTCCCTGTTCTAGTCATCTGATGCCATAATACAGGCATTCCCAACCACGGTCCTCAAGGCACACCAACAGTGCAGGTTTTAGTGATATCCAGGCTTCAGCACAGATGGTTAACTCAAAATAACTGAGCTACTAATTAAGTCACCTGTGCTGAAGCCTGGATATCACTAAAACCTGCACTGTTATTGTGCCTTGAGGACCGTGGTTGGTAATGCCTACCATAATACCTTAGTGCCAATGAAAAAGACATCTGATTCTGCGTCAATTGCGATTCTGAATCAAACGCAGTGTCAATGTCAGGTGCAGTGGAACGATTTTGCATCTAAGTCACACTGCACGTGTCCAGATAGTGGGCCTAATTCAGATCTGATCGCAGCAGCAAATTTGTTAGCAGTTGGGCAAAACCATGTGCACTGCAGGGGGGGGGGGGGGCAGGGATAACATGTGCAGAGAGAGTTATATTTGGGTGGGGTGTGTTCAAACTGAAATCTAAATTGCAGTGTAGAAATGAAGCAGCCAGTATTCACACTACACAGAAACAATATACCCCACCCAAATCTAACTCTCTCTGCACATGTTATATCTGCCCCCCACTGCAGTGCACATGGTTTTGCCCATTAGCTAACAAATTTGCTGCTGCGATCAGATCTGAATTACCCCCAGTGTGTGCACTGGGGTCAGGAAACCCCATTTTATTGGGAGCTACCACTTCCCAAGGGATTGGGCCAGTTGCCGTTATGACAGGGGGACCCCTTGCTGCATGGGCTCCTGTGAGAGCGTCAGCAGCCCTGGCTGGTTTAGCCTTGTGCTGGTTAATGAAAATAGGGGGATTCCCACAACATGTTAACACCCCCCTCCCCCAATTTTTCAATACCAGCCTAGGCACAGAGGGTGGTTATTATTTTGGGGGGCAGTACCCCATGCCATGCTTTCTTTTTCTTTGACACTTTTTAAAACAACACAGATCATGGTGACTGACACAAACTTGTTGGTTGCAGCCAAACATATTCCCCTATGATGTAAGTAACATTGTTTTTGGTCAATAGAAACACAGACATGCTGGTACCATAACTTAAAAACTATAAACACATGAACTCAATGATACTGTACATCTCAATAATCAATTACAAGCTCACATGCATAAAATAAATTGGAAGCCAGTACAGTACATTAATATACTGCAATATAATTAGGAATGACCTATTCTGAGTTTAACAATGGCAGTTATCTAACAAGGCCTCATGGACCAAGTCATGAACCTAATGGAAAGTGTTATGACAGTCTTTCCCAGCGAGAGAGGTTATCACAGCCGGTATAAACTTTTCTCCTGGATACCTTGCTAACACCCTAGTCGTATACTAGTTTTACTATGTATACGTACATTGGCAGCGCGTAGCCCATGAGGTATGTCAAGTGTCCTGCGTTGGCATGGTGAGTATGAGTATAATGTGAGCAACAGGCTGTCTGTACACATATCACTCGTTGCTGTCATGGGTAAAAGGGGCAATTTATCTGAGTTGCAAAAAGGGATGATTATCGGCTTTTGGGCCAAGGGTGGCAGTATTGTTAAAACAGTGCAGTTTGTGAACTGTTTGCATGCTGCTGTGGTGAAGGTGTATTCTGGCTGGACAAATGACACCATTGTGAATAACCGACGTGTTTAACTGCGGAGCACCACGTGCCATTGATGTGAGAGGTGAACATCAGCTTAAAAGATGTGTGAGGGCCGACCAACATGCTACAGGGGAGCAGCTCACCAACAAAATAAACCTGGGGGCTACCTGGCGTGTGTCTAAAATGACAGTTTAGCCTGTGTAGCTGCTGTCCATGCTGCACACGGCTATTAGCTGGTGGTCATAATAATGGGACTCGACCATGTATATTATATATATAGTGACAGCACCTGGGGAAATTGCAGACATACCATGCCTGGGAGATGACTGGAATAAGTAAGTGCCACAATGACCTGCAGCACCATTCTGGAATGAAAGGTGGGGGGATGGTGGGAGAGAAGGATGGGGGAGAGAAAGATGGGAAGAGTGGGAACATGAAGAGAAAGATGGGAAAACCAGAGGAGAGTAAGAGATTGCAGTCTGCACAACAGCTAGCGATCCAACAATGATGGGTTCAAAATACTAGTATGTGTAAATCACCAGTCATTAGTATATGGTACAAATATACAATTTTCAGAAATAAAATATATTATTGTGAAGTGATGCCCCAAAAGTAATAAAACTCTTTTTGGAACTGGATGAAAAATATACAAAAATGTCACTAGATAATTTATAGAACAAATAAAAAATTGTAATCACACAATGAAAATTCTAAATTTGCATTAGTTAAAAGTAGAAATACGTAAATTTTCCTCTCTAAGGGTTATGAACCTATTTACAGTATTGGATCAATATTAGTAGTAGAAACACAATGTTAGTAGTGTTTGTAGATCCCTCACAATGGTAGTTGGTGCTCGTGTTCTCTGTCACATTCTTTGTAATTCAAAGAAGCTGCAGACAATTGTCAGCTCCTTGGCCATAAAGTAACTAAAAGGAAGACTATGACTGGTCATCAGTGTATTATTAAAGCAGTTAACCATAGTTACCATGGTGATGGGAACCAAGTCTAAGCACAGAATGCATTTATGTTTCATATACACCTTGTACACACAGCCTGAAGGTAATTTTAGCCAATATTTTTAATAACTGTGCATTAAACAAAGTTTGTATACATACACAAAATACATTTGTTTCATATACACCTTATACACACAGCCTGAAGGTCATATAATACAGTATGTTTAATAACTTTGTGTATTAAAGTTTGTATACATTGAGCCATCAGAAAACAAATGTTTCACTATCTCAGTCTCTCTTAAAAAATTCAGTATTTTGGAATATTTCGTATTTCTGAATATTTGGATATGGGAAACTCAACCTGTAATATACTTTGCACAATTATGATGGCAAATGTGTGGTGTCCTTTTTCAGTAATATATAACCGATATGTGGATTTTTTGACCAAGAGCTTTAATGTTTATGACCTCAAATATGTTTTATTACTAATTTAATAAAATACAAACTTGTTATCTTAATTTTTTTCCGGGTGTATGAATGTCTATCATATATTACATTTTCTTTTCAATTACCATACTTTAAATATAAAATTTAAATTATAAAAAATTGTTTAAATTAGTAGCATTTTGTGCTGAAAGTTCCTGCTCTGTAAATGTGGAAATCCAAATTTTGAGCACAGGGGTTAGAGGAATTGTCATTGTAATTTACTGTATCCATTGAGAAATACACAATAAAATTCTGCCACATAGAATCTGCTAAAGTATGGAGAGGAGACACGTATCATACAATGTTGTTGGAAAATTTCAGATCATGGTATATTTTAATAAACATTTATAGTTTACTTTTAAATATAGTTTGTGCTTTCCTCTTCACCAGCAGGAACATGGTGCTCACTTTGCTAGTTGTCATTTAAAGATCAAACAAATGAAATGGGCCACATCTGTTATTTTAAGCTGTCCACAAAGGAAATGAATGGGAAAGAAAAACAAATAATTTATTTTAAAAAAATTTGTTCCTACGTAGAAATATGGGTTAAAAGATTTTGGACAGTTTCACTGATGATATTTCCAAATAGTAAAAAATGTTTTCCTTCACTTCTTGGCAGTTGAAAACACTGGCCATCTGTACAGTGAGTCAGAATTTACCTCATTACAAGAGAACATATTTAATTTGCCAATGCTAAATTACATTATGTTTTCAATCAGGATGTTGTGGTCTGATCAGACATCGGATGGGGTTGAAAGTCTGACAGTGCACATGAAGATCTAGATATATTTTGATTGCAAGTGATACAGTTGCCTTATAATCTTCCTGATAACATTTTTCTAAGTTTAAGACTTGAAAACCAAACGATGTATGAACCTATGATCTAGAGATAACACATTATCTTCGACTGTGCATACAAACATTCACTAAATATGAAGACCATGCCCAAAGGTCTATGTTCATGTCTATGCTGTCAATAAAAGCATGGGTGTCTGGTTTTGAGGCCAGGACTATTTTGTTGATATACCCCTCACCACCACCACCACCACCTTCCCCTACTGTATAGTGCATGTTATATCATTCAAATGAATGAGTTAAATAGCACAGGGTAGTAGACACATAAATTAGAGATGAGCGGGTTCGGTTCCTCTGAATCCGAACCCGCCCGAACTTCATGTTTTTTTACACGGGTCCGAGCGACTCGGATCTTCCCGCCTTGCTCGGTTAACCCGAGCGCGCCCGAACGTCATCATCATGCTGTCGGATTCTCGCGAGGCTCGGATTCTATCGCGAGACTCGGATTCTATATAAGGAGCCGCGCGTCGCCGCCATTTTCACACGTGCATTGAGATTGATAGGGAGAGGACGTGGCTGGCGTCCTCTCCGTTTAGAAATAGATAGGAGAGTGAGAGTGAGACACTTCATTTACTGGAGCTTAGGAGGAGTACTCAGAGAGTGCAGAATTTTGCTGATAGTAGTTAGTTAGTTATACTAGTGACTGACCAGTGAGACCACCAGTGCAGTTTTATTATTATTTAATATAATCCGTTCTCTGCCTGAAAAAAACGATACACAGTGACTCAGTCACATACCATATCTGTGCTCAGCCCAGTGTGCTGCATCATCTATGTATAATATCTGACTGTGCTCACACAGCTTAATTGTGGGGGAGACTGGGGAGCAGTTATAGGTTATAGCAGGAGCCAGGAGTACATATTAAACAGTGCACACTTTTGCTGCCAGAGTGCCACTGCCAGTGTGACTGACCAGTGACCTGACCACACTGACCACCAGTATATTGTGATTGTCTGCCTGAAAAAGTTAAACACTCGTCGTGTGACTTGTGTGGTGTTTTTTTATTCTATAAAAAACTCATTCTGCTGACAGACAGTGTCCAGCAGGTCCGTCATTATATAATATATACCTGTCCGGCTGCAGTAGTGATATATATATATTTTTTATATCATTATTTATCATCCAGTCTATACTAGCAGCAGACACAGTACGGTAGTTCACGGCTGTAGCTACCTCTGTGTCGGCACTCGGCAGTCCATCCATAATTGTATACCACCTACCCGTGGTTTTTTCTTTCTTTCTTCTTTATACATACTACATCTCATTATCATCCAGTCTATATTAGCAGCAGACACAGTACAGTACGGTAGTCCACGGCTGTAGCTATCTGTGTCGGCACTCGGCAGTCCATCCATAATTGTATACCACCACATACCCGTGGTTTTTTCTTTCTTTCTTCTTTATACATACTACATCTCATTATCATCCAGTCTATATTAGCAGCAGACACAGTACGGTAGTCCACGGCTGTAGCTACCTCTGTGTCGGCACTCGGCAGTCCATCCATAATTGTATACCACCACATACCCGTGGTTTTTTCTTTCTTTCTTCTTTATACATACTACATCTCATTATCATCCAGTCTATATTAGCAGCAGACACAGTACGGTAGTCCACGGCTGTAGCTACCTCTGTGTCGGCACTCGGCAGTCCATCCATAATTGTATACCACCTACCCGTGGTTTTTTTTTTCTTTCTTCTTTATACATACTACATCTCATTATCAACCAGTCTATATTAGCAGCAGACACAGTACGGTAGTCCACGGCTGTAGCTACCTCTGTGTCGGCACTCGGCAGTCCATCCATAATTGTATACCACCTACCCGTGGTTTTTTTTTTTCTTCTTTATACATACTACATCTCATTATCAACCAGTCTATATTAGCAGCAGACACAGTACGGTAGTCCACGGCTGTAGCTACCTCTGTGTCGGCACTCGGCAGTCCATCCATAATTGTATACCACCTACCCGTGGTTTTTTTTTTCTTTCTTCTTTATACATACTACATCTCATTATCAACCAGTCTATATTAGCAGCAGACACAGTACGGTAGTCCACGGCTGTAGCTACCTCTGTGTCGGCACTCGGCAGTCCATCCATAATTGTATACCACCTACCCGTGGTTTTTTTTTCTTTCTTCTTTATACATACTACATCTCATTATCATCCAGTCTATATTAGCAGCAGACACAGTACGGTAGTCCACGGCTGTAGCTACCTCTGTGTCGGCACTCGGCAGTCCATCCATAATTGTATACTAGTATCCATCCATCTCCATTGTTTACCTGAGGTGCCTTTTAGTTGTGCCTATTAAAATATGGAGAACAAAAATGTTGAGGTTCCAAAATTAGGGAAATATCAAGATCCACTTCCACCTCGTGCTGAAGCTGCTGCCACTAGTCATGAAATGCCAGCAACGTCGTCTGCCAAGGCCGATGCCCAATGTCATAGTACAGAGCATGTCAAATCCAAAACACCAAATATCAGTAAAAAAAGGACTCCAAAACCTAAAATAAAATTGTCGGAGGAGAAGCGTAAACTTGCCAATATGCCATTTACCACACGGAGTGGCAAGGAACGGCTGAGGCCCTGGCCTATGTTCATGGCTAGTGGTTCAGCTTCACATGAGGATGGAAGCACTCAGCCTCTCGCTAGAAAAATGAAAAGACTCAAGCTGGCAAAAGCAGTAGCACCGCAAAGAACTGTGCGTTCTTCGAAATCCCAAATCCACAAGGAGAGTCCAATTGTGTCGGTTGCGATGCCTGACCTTCCCAACACTGGACGTGAAGAGCATGCGCCTTCCACCATTTGCACGCCCCCTGCAAGTGCTGGAAGGAGCACCCGCAGTCCAGTTCCTGATAGTCAGATTGAAGATGTCAGTGTTGAAGTACACCAGGATGAGGAGGATATGGGTGTTGCTGGCGCTGGGGAGGAAATTGACCAGGAGGATTCTGATGGTGAGGTGGTTTGTTTAAGTCAGGCACCCGGGGAGACACCTGTTGTCCGTGGGAGGAATATGGCCGTTGACATGCCTGGTGAAAATACCAAAAAAATCAGCTCTTCGGTGTGGAAGTATTTCAACAGAAATGCGGACAACAGGTGTCAAGCCGTGTGTTGCCTTTGTCAAGCTGTAATAAGTAGGGGTAAGGACGTTAACAACCTCGGAACATCCTCCCTTATACGTCACCTGCAGCGCATTCATAATAAGTCAGTGACAAGTTCAAAAACTTTGGGCGACAGCGGAAGCAGTCCACTGACCAGTAAATCCCTTCCTCTTGTAACCAAGCTCACGCAAACCACCCCACCAACTCCCTCAGTGGCCTCAGTTGGCCTCAGTGTCAATTTCCTCCTTCCCCAGGAATGCCAATAGTCCTGCAGGCCATGTCACTGGCAATTCTGATGATTCCTCTCCTGCCTGGGATTCCTCCGATGCATCCTTGCGTGTAACGCCTACTGATGCTGGCGCTGCTGTTGTTGCTGCTGGGAGTCGATGGTCATCCCAGAGGGGAAGTCGTAAGCCCACTTGTACTACTTCCAGTAAGCAATTGACTGTTCAACAGTCCTTTGCGAGGAAGATGAAATATCACAGCAGTCATCCTGCTGCAAAGCGGATAACTGAGGCCTTGACAACTGTGTTGGTGTTAGACGTGCGTCCGGTATCCGCCGTTAGTTCACAGGGAACTAGACAATTTATTGAGGCAGTGTGCCCCCGTTACCAAATACCATCTAGGTTCCACTTCTCTAGGCAGGCGATACCGAGAATGTACACGGACGTCAGAAAAAGACTCACCAGTGTCCTAAAAAATGCAGTTGTACCCAATGTCCACTTAACCACGGACATGTGGACAAGTGGAGCAGGGCAGGGTCAGGACTATATGACTGTGACAGCCCACTGGGTAGATTTATGGACTCCCGCCGCAAGAACAGCAGCAGCGGCACCAGTAGCAGCATCTCGCAAACGCCAACTCTTTCCTAGGCAGGCTACGCTTTGTATCACCGGTTTCCAGAATACGCACACAGCTGAAAATCTCTTACGGCAACTGAGGAAGATGATCGCGGAATGGCTTACCCCAATTGGACTCTCCTGTGGATTTGTGGCATCGGACAACGCCAGCAATATTGTGTGTGCATTAAATATGGGCAAATTCCAGCACGTCCCATGTTTTGCACATACCTTGAATTTGGTGGTGCAGAATTTTTTAAAAAACAACAGGGGCGTGCAAGAGATGCTGTCGGTGGCCAGAAGAATTGCGGGACACTTTCGGCGTACAGGCACCACGTACAGAAGACTGGAGCACCACCAAAAACTACTGAACCTGCCCTGCCATCATCTGAAGCAAGAAGTGGTAACGAGGTGGAATTCAACCCTCTATATGCTTCAGAGGTTGGAGGAGCAGCAAAAGGCCATTCAAGCCTATACAATTGAGCACGATATAGGAGGTGGAATGCACCTGTCTCAAGCGCAGTGGAGAATGATTTCAACGTTGTGCAAGGTTCTGATGCCCTTTGAACTTGCCACACGTGAAGTCAGTTCAGACACTGCCAGCCTGAGTCAGGTCATTCCCCTCATCAGGCTTTTGCAGAAGAAGCTGGAGACATTGAAGGAGGAGCTAACACGGAGCGATTCCGCTAGGCATGTGGGACTTGTGGATGGAGCCCTTAATTCGCTTAACAAGGATTCACGGGTGGTCAATCTGTTGAAATCAGAGCACTACATTTTGGCCACCGTGCTCGATCCTAGATTTAAAGCCTACCTTGGATCTCTCTTTCCGGCAGACACAAGTCTGCTGGGGTTGAAAGACCTGCTGGTGAGAAAATTGTCAAGTCAAGCGGAACGCGACCTGTCAACATCTCCTCCTTCACATTCTCCCGCAACTGGGGGTGCGAGGAAAAGGCTCAGAATTCCGAGCCCACCCGCTGGCGGTGATGCAGGGCAGTCTGGAGCGACTGCTGATGCTGACATCTGGTCCGGACTGAAGGACCTGACAACGATTACGGACATGTCGTCTACTGTCACTGCATATGATTCTCTCAACATTGAAAGAATGGTGGAGGATTATATGAGTGACCGCATCCAAGTAGGCACGTCACACAGTCCGTACTTATACTGGCAGGAAAAAGAGGCAATTTGGAGGCCCTTGCACAAACTGGCTTTATTCTACCTAAGTTGCCCTCCCACAAGTGTGTACTCCGAAAGAGTGTTTAGTGCCGCCGCTCACCTTGTCAGCAATCGGCGTACGAGGTTACATCCAGAAAATGTGGAGAAGATGATGTTCATTAAAATGAATTATAATCAATTCCTCCGCGGAGACATTGACCAGCAGCAATTGCCTCCACAAAGTACACAGGGAGCTGAGATGGTGGATTCCAGTGGGGACGAATTGATAATCTGTGAGGAGGGGGATGTACACGGTGATATATCGGAGGATGATGATGAGGTGGACATCTTGCCTCTGTAGAGCCAGTTTGTGCAAGGAGAGATTAATTGCTTCTTTTTTGGTGGGGGTCCAAACCAACCCGTCATATCAGTCACAGTCGTGTGGCAGACCCTGTCACTGAAATGATGGGTTGGTTAAAGTGTGCATGTCCTGTTTATACAACATAAGGGTGGGTGGGAGGGCCCAAGGACAATTCCATCTTGCACCTCTTTTTTCTTTAATTTTTCTTTGCGTCATGTGCTGTTTGGGGAGTGTTTTTTGGAAGGGCCATCCTGCGTGACACTGCAGTGCCACTCCTAGATGGGCCCGGTGTTTGTGTCGGCCACTAGGGTCGCTTATCTTACTCACACAGCTACCTCATTGCGCCTCTTTTTTTCTTTGCGTCATGTGCTGTTTGGGGAGGGTTTTTTGGAAGGGACATCCTGCGTGACACTGCAGTGCCACTCCTAGATGGGCCCGGTGTTTGTGTCGGCCACTAGGGTCGCTTATCTTACTCACACAGCTACCTCATTGCGCCTCTTTTTTTCTTTGCGTCATGTGCTGTTTGGGGAGGGTTTTTTGGAAGGGACATCCTGCGTGACACTGCAGTGCCACTCCTAGATGGGCCCGGTGTTTGTGTCGGCCACTAGGGTCGCTTATCTTACTCACACAGCTACCTCATTGCGCCTCTTTTTTTCTTTGCGTCATGTGCTGTTTGGGGAGGGTTTTTTGGAAGGGACATCCTGCGTGACACTGCAGTGCCACTCCTAGATGGGCCCGGTGTTTGTGTCGGCCACTAGGGTCGCTTATCTTACTCACACAGCTACCTCATTGCGCCTCTTTTTTTCTTTGCGTCATGTGCTGTTTGGGGAGGGTTTTTTGGAAGGGACATCCTGCGTGACACTGCAGTGCCACTCCTAGATGGGCCCGGTGTTTGTGTCGGCCACTAGGGTCGCTTATCTTACTCACACAGCTACCTCATTGCGCCTCTTTTTTTCTTTGCGTCATGTGCTGTTTGGGGAGGGTTTTTTGGAAGGGACATCCTGCGTGACACTGCAGTGCCACTCCTAGATGGGCCCGGTGTTTGTGTCGGCCACTAGGGTCGCTTATCTTACTCACACAGCTACCTCATTGCGCCTCTTTTTTTCTTTGCGTCATGTGCTGTTTGGGGAGGGTTTTTTGGAAGGGACATCCTGCGTGACACTGCAGTGCCACTCCTAGATGGGCCCGGTGTTTGTGTCGGCCACTAGGGTCGCTTATCTTACTCACACAGCTACCTCATTGCGCCTCTTTTTTTCTTTGCGTCATGTGCTGTTTGGGGAGGGTTTTTTGGAAGGGACATCCTGCGTGACACTGCAGTGCCACTCCTAGATGGGCTAGGTGTTTGTGTCGGCCACTAGGGTCGCTTAGCTTAGTCATCCAGCGACCTCGGTGCAAATTTTAGGACTAAAAATAATATTGTGAGGTGTGAGGTATTCAGAATAGACTGAAAATGAGTGGAAATGATGGTTTTTGAGGTTAATAATACTTTGGGATCAAAATGACCCCCAAATTCTATGATTTAAGCTGTTTTTTAGGTTTTTTGGAAAAAAACACCCGAATCCAAAACACACCCGAATCCGACAAAAAAAATTCGGTTAGGTTTTGCCAAAACGCGGTCGAACCCAAAACACGGCCGCGGAACCGAACCCAAAACCAAAACACAAAACCCGAAAAATTTCCGGCGCTCATCTCTAACATAAATGTGGCAGCATCTTGGTCATAAGGCCACATTTCTAGATACATTATATATGATAATCAGCAGAAGTCTTTCATACTAGAAGCAAACAACCAGACGGAATAATTAAATAAATACAATAACGCATTAGGGGAAAAAGCTGCAGGAAACAGGGGAGACTCCAAATGCTAAAGCAGACTCAGTAGCACTGTAGCTTTCACTGGCACCCTTTGGGGGAACAGTGTAAATTCACTAAAGCATGAAGTACTGCTATAAAAGTACAACTTTCAGCAAGCCCTCACAGCCAGAGACTGCAGCCCATATCACACAGAGTATCCTGGAACCTAGTCACACTTCTTAATTACTGTGCAGTGTCAAAAGGGCATTTTGGTTTTGTCTTATTTAAATGCTTACTCATTCACATCATACCCTGCCCCACAGGAGCTTACAGTGTTTCTAAAGTGTTTACCACATGAATACATGCAATCATTAGTAGCCAAATAACACCATTAGAGTTTATATATATAAACAATACTATATACAATATATATATATATATATATATCTATATCAAGAGAGAGAGAGAGAGAGAGAGAAACATAGAATTTGATGTCAGTAAGAACCACTTGGCCCATCTAGTCTGCCCATGCACATACTGTATACACACATAAACCAGTATATTTTTGGATTGTGGGAGGAAACCAGAGTACCTGGAAGAAATCTATGCAAGCACAGGGAGAATATACAAACTCCCAGGGGCAGATTGGGATGGAAAACTAGCCTGAGAAATTTATGGAAGCAGCCCTAATGGGGGTGGGGTTTGTTGAGGGGGTTTGGTCTGTTGATCGGGGTGGGATCCCTCCTCATAGGGCCTGATTGTATGCAATTGCAGCCATCTTTGCGTCTTTTGCTGCAGTTATGTCCAGTGTCGGACTGGGACATGAAGGTCCCTCTGGGGAATGCAGTGGTAGGGGCCCATGTTTAGGGGTGTGGCCTGCTGCTACATTGGTTTGCCTAACAATTAGAGAGTGCATGATCTGGGCATCTTGATAAATATATAAATACTGCTAGTGCATGCATAATAATGTGCCAGATAAATATCGGCAACGTACTGTAGAGAATACATCATAGTCTTGTGCAGTATAAGGTAACATATATATAATGTGTAATTCAAGTACACAGTCTGGAATCTGATCTCTAGAGGAAGAGATGGGCCCAGGATGTGGGGCCCACCAAGGGTCCCCTCCACCGTGCCCCTGTAGGCTAGTCCAACCCTGGTTTTGTCTGAGACCAGGGGCAGTATGAAATGCCTCCCATGTTCGGCGGCCATGCGGGATGCCGGCCAAACTCTGGACTTTTTTTTACAGGGGCAATCAGTTGCAAGGCATGGTTTTGCCTTGTGAGTACCCCTTTAAAAAACTTGTGAGTTCTGCCGGCATCCCACATGGCTGCCCAACTCAGGCGGCATTACATCATGCCCAAAGGGTGGACTGGGAACTAAACGTGGCCCTGTAAAATTTTGTACAAGTGGCCCGACATGGGCAGTACAAGAGGTATAACATACAGTGTAGCCATGGCAGCATCACTGGATGGCTGAGTTAATGTTCCACAGAGATAGAATGACAGAATGAATGGGGACAATGCAATGTAATGAGTGCAGTGGGCTGCCTGTCATGTGGGCGGTGGGCTCACAGGACAATACAGAAAACAGGCCCCACAGACAAGACGGCCTACCAGGAATCTTCTTACTGAGCCCTATGGTCAATCCACCCCTGCAAACTCCACACAGTTAGGGCTATGATGGGAATGAAACCCATGACTTCATACCGCGGGGCAGTAATGCTACCTATTATAGCATCTGTATTGCCTTTGAAGACATCTGTATGCAACTGCAACACATATACATCAATGGAAAAATACTGTTCATGGCAAATAAAAATCCACTGAAACAGCTGTCAGGTCACCCATGTATAGACTGTGAGTATTGCCTATTTACCTGTCTGCATATTTGGAGGTGCTAAAATACATGCTATACTACATGCTATATATAGCATGTAGTATAGCATGTAGCTTGACCGGCACTCTACCTTGACACTGTATTGCCTGGGAGCCCTCCCATGGACTTGTTCAGAACCCTTGACACATGCGTAGCAGAGGGGCAGCACTCCCCAGACCAATCAAAGAATGACTGCTACAACAACTTCATCTTCAATAAGATGAAGCTGTTGTAGCAGTAATTCTTTGATTAAAAGTCCGGGGAGATCCACCCCTCTGCTCCGCATATATATATACTACACTTCAACAGGAGGTACTCAGGGGACTGGTAGCAGGATATCCGTTCAGATGGTCGGTAATGTTAAGGTCGACACTCATTAGGTTGACCACTAATAGTCGACACCGACATGGTCAACATGGACAAATGGTTGACACATGAAAATTGCCGATACATGAAAGGTCGACACATGAAAAGGTCGACATGTTGTTTTTTTTTCATAGATTTTTAACTTTTTCATACTTTATGATCCACGTGGACTACGATTGGGAATGGTAACCTGTGCCAAGCGCAGCGATAGCGGAGCGAGGCACCTTGCCCACAGCATGGCGAGTGAAGCGAGCCATGCAAGGGGCGCGGTACACTAATTGGGGTTCCTGGTCATGTTATTGAAAAAATGACACCAAAAACAGTCCAAAAATCCATGTTGACCCTTTCATGTGTCAACCCTTTTCATGTGCAGGCCATTTGTCCATGTCGACCAATAGTGGTCGATCTAATGACTGTCAACCTTAACATTGTCGACCATTCATACCAGAACCTGGTAGCAGTCTCCTGCGTGCCGCCTGTTGAATTGTAGTATTTATGATCTTGCCGTATCAAGGAGGGCCCCAGAGCAAGTTGATGAGCTGCAGGCTATTTTGGAGTGCCAGCATATGGAATATACTGTACACACACACATACATATTTCCAATAGTTACTTTAAAAAGGTTCTGAACTACCCTAGAAAAGTTCTCCACACTATGACAATATATGTAATTTCTATTATGGTATTATTGAGCTCTAGTGGCAGAAACACTGCTATTGTTTTCCTGGCTATTGTCTGTCTCTGAGTCAGCCATCCCATGTAAAATACTGTAGCTGGATAGCTGCCAGAAGGAAATCTGCACATGGCTTTCAAATGGCAACAGCGAACTACTCCAGTTCTTTCCAATTGTAAGAACAAAGGAGCTTTATGAACACTGGTTGTGAATTAGTTTCTAGTCATCAGTGCACCAATTTGTTGTCAGTGACAGGAGCACAATATCCATGTTACTATTTAAAATCTGTGCAATAGCATTACGATACCTGACATTTCTAAACATAATTTTGAGTGAAGTGGGTAAATCAAATGATGCATAATATAAAAATAAGAGTGATATTCTAGAAGGGGAACAAAAGTCTGTGGTGCATAAAGAAGGTTGGGAATGTGAAATATAACATATTGTAGTTAGATGACTGGCTGCATTACCACGCTAATGCTTTTATGCAGTATGATATACACCACAGGTTCTCAAAAGCGGTCCTCAAGGCAGATGGTTCTCCGCTATCTCCTCCTGGATGTCTGAGCGCTCTCTAAAGCTCAACATGGACAAAACTGAACTCATTATGTTTCCCCCAGCCAGAGTAACACCCACTGCCACTATCTCTATCACTGTTGACAACACCACCATCTCCCCCATTTCCCAACTCCGCTGCTTGGGCATCACACTTGACTCATCCCTCTCCTTTGCACCCCACATCCAAGCTCTGGCGCAATCCTGCCAGTTCCAGCTACATAACATTGCTCGCATCAGGCCATTTCTCTCCCAGAGTGCAACTAAACTTATCATCCACTCACTGGTCACCTCACGACTCGACTACTGCAATGTTCTCACTGGCCTCACTTGCTCACATCTTGCTCCCCTCCAATCTGTCCTCAACTCCGCAGCTACACTTATCTTTCTCTCCCGCCACTCCACATCTGCCACTCCCCTTCAACAAAATCTGCACTGGCTCCCATTCCCTCACAGAATCCTAATCAAACTCTTCACCCTCACATCAAGGCCATCTCTAATTTCACTGCTCCCTACATCTCCAGCCTCCTCTTCCTTCATACTCCCTCCCGCCCCCTATTGTTGGCCAATGACCGTCACCTCTCCTCTACTCTGGTCAATGCTTCCCATGTTCAAGTTCAAGATTTTGCCTGTGCTGCACCCCTTCAGTGGAACGCGCTCCCCCGCTCCATTAGACTCTCCTTACCCTTGCAAAGCTTCAAACAGGCACTGAAATCCCACCTATTCATCAAAGCATACCCTTCCGATACATAACGTAGTCCTGAGGTTGCTCCTTCATCCCCCTGCCTCATGCCTTGAACATCTCTGCTTTGCTCACATAATGCCATCAGGCTTCCTCCCGCTTGCTTGCACCTCATGTCATCTGTCTGTCGCCCCTTCCCACTAGATTGTTAACTCTTCACAGCAGGGCCCTCTTTCCTCTTGTTGTCAAAGACCTCTTCTTGACACATTTACCTCACAGCTCTATCCTACTCAGCGACCATCTTTACCCACTTTTTCTCCCTCTGGTAAAGGCTCATCTCTATCTATGGCCGCCAGCCCCAAGTAGTACGGTGATTACTCCCTCGCTAGTTACATCTAAGCTGAATTATGTAGTGATGTGCACCGGAAATTTTTCGGGTTTTGTGTTTTGGTTTTGGATTCGGTTCCGCGGCCGTGTTTTGGATTCAGACACGTTTTCGGGTGTTGTTTTTCAAAAAACCCTCAAAAACAGCTTAAATCATAGAATTTGGGGGTCAATTTGATCCCATAGTATTATTAACCTCAATAACAACAATTTCCACTCATTTCCAGTCTATTCTGAACACCTTACACCTCACAATATTATTTTTAGTCCTAAAATTTGCACCAAGGTCACTGGATGGCTAAGCTAAGCGACCCAAGTTGCCGACACAAACACCTGGCCCATCTAGGGGTGGCACTGCAGTATCAGACAGGATGGCAGATTTAAAAAATAGTCCTCAAACAGCACATGATGCAAAGAAAAAAAGAGGTGCAATGAGGTAGCTGTGTGACTAAGCTAAGCGACCCAAGTGGCCGACACAAACACCTGGCCCATCTAGGAGTGGCACTGCAGTGTCAGACAGGATGGCAGATTTAAAAAATAGTCCCCAAACAGCACATGATGCAAAGAAAAAAGAGGTGCAATGAGGTAGCTGTGTGACTAAGCTAAGCGACCCAAGTGGCGGACACAAACACCTGGCCCATCTAGGAGTGGCACTGCAGTGTCAGACAGGATGGCAGATTTAAAAAATTGTCCTCAAACAGCACATGATGCAAAGAAAAAAAGAGGTGCAATGAGGTAGCTGTGTGACTAAGCTAAGCGACCCAAGTGGCCGACACAAACACCTGGCCCATCTAGGAGTGGCACTGCAGTGTCAGACAGGATGGCAGATTTAAAAAATAGTCCCCAAACAGCACATGATGCAAAGAAAAAAAAAGGTGCACCAAGGTCGCTGGATGTCTAAGCTAAGCGACCCAACTGGCCGACACAAACACCTGGCCCATCTAGGAGTGGCACTGCAGTGTCAGACAGGATGGCAGATTTAAAAAATAGTCCCCAAACAGCACATGGTGCAAAGAAAAAAAGAGGTGCAATGAGGTAGCTGTGTGACTAAGCTAAGCGACACAAGTGGCCGACACAAACACCTGGCCCATCTAGGAGTGGCACTGCAGTTTTATAGTGAGAGGATGAGTGCTTCCATCCTCATGTGAATCTGAACCACTAGCCATGAACATAGGCCAGGGCCTCAGGCGTTCCTTGCCACTCCGTGTCGTAAATGGCATATTGGCAAGTTTATGCTTCTCATCAGACGCTTTTAATTTTGAGTTTTGGGTCATTTTACTGAACTTTTGTAGTATACTTGACGACACAGAGGTAGAGCAGTGGACTACTGTACCGTACTGCTATATATATACTGGTGGTCACAGCAACATCCTGCACTGTCCCCTCCTACTATATACTGCTCACAACTAAAATGCAGCACAGGTATGGATGCATAGTATACTTGACGACACAGAGGTAGAGCAGTGGACTACTGTACCATACTGCTATATATATACTGGTGGTCACAGCAACATTCTGCACTGTCCCCTCCTACTATATACTGCGCCCAACTAAAATGCAGCACAGGTATGGATGCATAGTATACTTGACGACACAGAGGTAGAGCAGTGGACTACTGTACCGTACTGCTATATATATACTGGTGGTCACAGCAACATTCTGCACTGTCCCCTCCTACTATATACTGCGCACAACTTAAATGCAGCACAGGTATGGATGCATAGTATACTTGACGACACAGAGGTAGAGCAGTGGACTACTGTACCGTACTGCTATATATATACTGGTGGTCAGCAAAATTCTGCACTGTCCTCCTACTATATACTGCGCACAACTAAAATGCAGCACAGGTATGGATGCATAGTATACTTGACGACACAGAGGTAGAACAGTGGACTACTGTACCGTACTGCTATATATATACTGGTGGTCACAGCAAAATTCTGCACTGTGCTCCTACTATATACTGCGCACAACTAAAATGCAGCACAGGTATGGATGCATAGTATACTTGACGACACAGAGGTAGAGCAGTGGACTACTGTACCGTACTGCTATATATATACTGGTGATCACAGCAAAATTCTGCACTGTCCTCCTACTATATACTACAATGCAGCACAGATATGGAGCTTTTCAGGTAGAGAACGTAGATATTTTCAGCACACTGAGCACAGATATTTGCAAGCACACTGAGCACAGATATTTGCAGCACACTGAGCACAGATATTTGCAGCACACTGAGCACAGATATTTGCAGCACACTGAGCACAGATATTTGCAGCACACTGAACACAGAAACTGAGAGAACGCTGCACGTCCTCTCGCTATCATCTCCAATGCACGAGTGAAAATGGCGGTGACGCGCGGCTCCTTATATTGAATACGAATCTCGCGAGAATCTGACAGCGGGATGATGAAGTTCTGGCGCGCTCGGGTTAACCGAGCAAGGCGGGAAGATCCGAGTCCGCCTCGGAACCGTGTAAAATGGGTGAAGTTCGGGGGGGTTCGGAACCGAACCCGCTCATCACTACTATTATGTTTTGAGAATTGTGGTGCTCTTTGTTACCTGTACTCTATTTTTGTTATTTATTTAATGTAATACTAAGTTTTGTCTCCCTGTCCCTGTGCTGTCCTTTGTACAGCGCTGCAAAACACTTGTGGTGCCATAATTGGTGTACCTTGAGGACCGTGTTTGAGAATCTCTGATATACTTTACTCCCAATAGAACCCAAACCTGCCCTGACTGAAGAATTATCAGCATGTCTGGTCCCTTCAGACTACTCATAAATACTGTATATTATAAACAGCCATGAGTTTATACATTTATACTTATGTCTGTACAGAATTTATTCTACAATTTAACTGACTTTGTCCCGTATTCCTCTTTATAAACATCTGGTAAATACCGCTTTCCACCCAAACCCCTGGTAAGTTCATTCTGTGGTCTCCACGATGTTTGACCTCCTGGACTCTCCTACAGGTAGATGCTATTGGAGATTAAATGAAAACCTTCTAAAAATACCACAATTCCAAATCAAGTTATTAGAATGTATTACTTTTTCCCAACCAATACCCACAATTCCCTTTGCTCTCCCTTAAGCGGAGAGGCTCACAAAGCCATTACCAAATTCCCATAATTAACTCTGCCTGTCACCTTAGCAAGGTCCACAAACTAAAAACTCAATGACCAAACCACACAAGTCCAACACCTAGAACGTATGCATAAGCAAATCAACACCCAACAAAGCAAAGATACTAATATTTGATCTCAGCATGCCATGAACAAAATCTTCTTTCATATGAAATGACCAAAAATTGCAATGCAGTATTTCAGAGAGAGAATGTGAATTGCCAGCAAATGCTTCTATAAACTCTTCACATAGCATGAAATGGTGATATTAACATACTTTATATAAAAAAAATAGCTTGCAGCTGCTGGAATGTGGTATACAGTTTTCTCAATCCAAACCCAACCCCAGTTGGTTGTGGACCACACCAGGTTACACCATACGAGGGGGTGAAAGTAAACTAGTACAGCTGCTCTGCTATTTTGGTCCCCCCCACACACACACATGGAAGGTGCCACCGAGCAGTGATGCAGCTGTACTGGGAGAGACTGGTGCTGTGGCAAGCCCCAAAGTGTGATGAGAACAGGGGTGTGACACACGGTCATGGGTGCCGCACCGGGTATCACCATTCATAGTAATTGTACTGCTCAACCCAATAATCTATTAAAGCAAAAGATACACATTTTCTTGGGAATGATGCAGATGTTACAAATTCATCAATTTGCATCAAAATTCAAGCAATTCAGATATAATTATACTTAATGAGCAATGTTTTCAAAACTGTTGCACAAAATATTTTTCTCATTCTGTGTATGGTCACAAAGTTGGCCTTAATTGTTGCCAGAATCAGACAACATGTTTTATTTTGCAACCCATTTTGGGTACCTACCTATAGTATTTCTTCTTAGTTTCCTCAAGATAAAGTAAAAAAAACAAAAACCCAGTGAAATCCATAGAGGATGACTAACTAGGAAACGGAAGAAAGATATCCATCTGGAAGCAGTGTCTCAAGGACAGTGGCTCAAGATCAGCTAAGCTACAGTATGATGTCTCGCAGACACTGATAGATGAGTTTCCTTTGCCTCAAACAACCTAATGGAGCTTTTCAGCAATCTGCATACTGGCTGGAGCTAAGCAGAAATGGCTGTTTCAGGACACTAACAAATGTATAGTACAGTAAGCAGCAGACCATAGAAACCAATCTTTTCTCTTTTTAATGTTTGAAGCATGTAAAAGCTTAGTAATTAAGGATATAGTAATCTCTTTACTTATGTTACATAACAAATGAGATTTTTCATTTTTCCAAAGGTACAATAATTATTTTAAGAATAGTTTTTTCATATATCCGGTGTGACATCTGTAAAATACATGTATATAATATAAATATGTACAATAACCACATTTACAGCAAATATATTATGATGTTAAATATATTTAAAAATTATTTAGAACATGACAACAGTTAATACCAACTATAACCTTAACTGCAATCATCTAAAATGTAAGAAAACTGAGTACTCATAGCTGGTATTCAATTTAGCATGATAGATACAGTTTGCCTTTCTGGAATGGCAAATCACGTCCAACCACTTCGCAAGGTTTGCCTCGCACATAATAGAGGTGCACAGGAAACTTGCAATGCCAGCATTACAGTAACTGGCGCAGGGGTATGGGTCGTTGGATAGACACAATTTAGGTCGACAGTTATTAGGTCGACCACGGAAGGTCGACATGCATTAGGTCAACAGGGACAATAGGTCGACATGGTCATTAGATTGACATGTACTAGGTCGACAGGTCAAAAGGACGACAATTTTTTTTAACGCTTTTTGGCGTCTTTTCTTTGTAAAGTGACGGGGAACCCCAATTAGTGCACTGTGTCCCCTCGCATAGCTCTCTTTGCTCGCCATGCTTCAGGCAAGGGGTCTCGCTTCACTCAGCACAGGTTACCGCTATAATCGTAGTCCACGTGGATCATTAAGTATTAAAAAAATCTGATTTTTTTTTAAAAAAGGTGGAAAACTCAAGTCGACTTTTTGACTTTTTGACCTGTTGACCTAGTACATGTCAACCAAATTACCATGCCGACCTATTGACCATGTCGACCTAATGCATGTCGACCTTCAGTGGTCGACCTAGTGACTGTTGACCTAAGCTGTGTCGACCTAACTACCGTATCCCCTGGCCAATATGTGCAATACCCACATGCAACTCCTAACTGTCATTTTTCAAACACATCTTGTAACATGGCAGTTAGGAGGTGATTGGCTGCTACTTTATCACCACCATGCAATTTATCACTCTCCAAGGCTTGATAAATCTGGGCCTTTATTCGATATTTCAAGTACAGTCTCATCCCTCCATAGCAGTGTGGTTACAATAGTATAGAAATCAATATAAGATACAGTATCTTCTAGTATTTAAAAAAACAAAACAGCAGGAAAACATAAACCTTGCTCATTGACAAATATTGTTTTGTCTTGTGATATATATCTATGTGCAATATTGGGATCTGGCATGAGCCTGGATTTGCAATGCTCTGGGTGAACATCGCCCTTCTAAATGCCAGGGAAAGTTAATTCATTGACAGTGATAAATTAATTGTAGTCTGATGTTCTCTATGACCTACATAATTATCCTTTAAAATGCTGAAGATATGTCGTCATGTTTCCCTTTTTCTGGACTAACAATTTACCCATGGTCACATCTGTGAAAACACAAGGAAACCTATATAAAACAATAAAATGTAACTTTACAAATTACTTTTATTATCAAATCCCTCATCCAATTGATGCTGTTAAATATAACGTTTGAGTATGTGATGTTTTCGTTACATTTGTTCGTAGTGTGACTAGAAATGTGACTCTCCACAGAAGTGCAACATTCAAGTCATTCTGGAGCATGGAAATCCCCTAGAAATGGTTCTCCTTCACCCTCTCTTTTCATTTCAGTAACCTCGCTCCATGGACTAAAATCTTGTTTTCAGATTACTCTGTAAACTAGGTTCGCTGTCCCATACTATGTGGTATTTACTAAGCCTTAGACCAGGCATTCCCAACTGCGGTCCTCAAAGCACACCAACAGTGCAGGTTTTAGTGATATCCAGGCTTCAGCACAGATGGTTAAATCAAAATAACGGAGGTACTAATTAAGTCACCTGTGTTCAAGCATGGATATCACTAAAACCAGGACTGTTAGTGTGCCTTGAGGACCGTGGTTGGGAAACACTGCCTTAGATGGAGATAAAGTGGATGGAAATAAAGTACCAGCCAATCAGCTCCTTACTGCCATGTTATAGGCTGCGTTTGAAAAATGACAGGAGCTGGCTGGCTGGTACTTAGGGTCTAATTCAGACCTGATCGCAGCAGCAAAATCTTTCTCTGATGGGCAAAACCATAGGTTCTCAAACTCGGTCCTCAGGACCCCACACGGTGCATGTTTTGCAGGTCTCCTCACAGAATCACAAGTGAAATAATTAGCTCCACCTGTGGACCTTTGACAATGTGTCAGTGAGTAATTAATACACCTGCTGGGTTACCTGCAAAACATGCCCTGTGTGGGGTCCTGAGGACCGAGTTTGAGAACCCCTGGGCAAAACCATGTGCACTGCATGGGAGGGGGAGGGGGGGCAGATATAACATGTGCAGAGAGAGTTCGATTTGGGTGGGTTATTTTGTTTTTATGCAGGGTAAATACTGGCTGCTTTATTTTTACACTGCAATTTAGATTTCAGTTTGAACACACCCCACCCAAATCTAACTCTCTCTGCACATGTTACATCTGCCCCACCTGCAATGCACATGGTTTTGCAATCATGTCTGAATTAGGCCCTTTGTCTCCATCCAAGGCCAGTATTTACTAAAAATCCGAGTTTGGACGATTTGTGTTTTTTTTTCTAAGTCACAATCCGGGAATTCACTAAGCACCAATCTCGGCAGTGTTTGGACTATTCGTAATGGTTTGATTGGCAAAGTTCTGAAATACGAATGAATAGACCATCGGTCAAACGCGGCTGTTATTTCATACAATACGGGCATTCACTATTCATTCGTATTTGGGTGTTAGTCTCTGAGTGCTCAAGTGCGGGTCTATTTGTTTTGATTCGTTAAAAAAAGCAGCAAAAAAATAGACCTGCTTTTTCAAGTCGAGTTTGGATAACCATGCACGGATCAGTGAGATCTGTGCATGGTTATCTGTGGGAAAGGGTCAGTTTAGTGTAAAAACAGAAAAAAAATTGCGTGGGGTCCCCCCTCCTAAGCATAACCAGCCTCGGGCTCTTTGAGCCGTCCTGGTTGAAAAAATATGGGGGGGAAAATGACAGGGGTTCCCCCATATTTAATCAACCAGCACCGAACTCTGCGCCTGGTCCTGGTGCAAAAAATAAGGGGGACAAAAAGCGTAGGGGTCCCCCGTATTTTTGAAACCAGCACCGAGCTCCACTAGCCAGGTACATAATGCCACTGCCGGGGGATACTTTTATAGTGGTCCCTGCGGCCCTGGCATTACATACCCAACTAGTCACCCCTGGCCGGGGTACCCTGGAGGAGTGGGAACCCCTTAAATCAAGGGGTCCCCCCCATCCAGCCACCCAAGGGCCAGGGGTGAAGCCCGAGGCTGTCCCCCCCATCCAAGGGTGGCGGGTGGGGGGCTGATAGCCATGAGTAAAAAATTTGAATATTGTTTTTAGTAGTAGTACTACAAGTCCCAGCAAGCCTCCCCCGCAAGCTGGTACTTGGAGAACCACAAGTACCAGCATGCGGTGGAAAACCTGGCCCGCTGGTACCTGTAGTACTACTACTAAAAAAATACCCCCAAAAAAACAGGACACACACACCGTGAAAGTATAAGTTTATTACATACATGCACACCTCCATACATACATACATACATACTTACCTATGTTCCCACGAGGCTCGGTCCTCTTCTCCATGTAGAATCCTTGGGGGACCTGTGAAAAAAATTATACTCACATAATCCAGTGTAGATTCTGTCCAATGTATAATCCACGTACTTGGCAAAACAAAAATATGGAAACCCGACCACGCACTGAAAGGGGTTCCATGTTTACACATGGGACCCCTTTCCCCGACTGCCAGGACCCCCCCTGACTCCTGTCAAAGAGGGTCCCTTCAGCCAATCAGGGAGCGCCACGTCGTGGCACTCTCCTGATTGGCTGTGTGCTCCTGTAGTGTCTGTGAGGCAGCACACGGCAGAGATACAATGTAGCACCCATGCACTCCATTGTAGCCAATGGTGGGAACTTTGCGGTCAGCGGTTGATCGAAAGTAACCTCACCGCTGCCAAGTACGTGGATTATTAAAAAAGGAGACGACACACTGGATTTAGGTGAGTATAATTTTATTTTCAGGTACCCTGGAATCGACGTCGAGACGTGGGCCGAGTCGGTATCTGAACATAGGTAAGTATGTGTGTGTCGGAATGTATGTAATAAAGTTGTACTTTCAAGGTGTGTGTGTCCTGTTTTTATTTGGGTATTTTTTTTGCAGAAGAACTATAGGTACCAGCGGGCCCGTTTAACCCCCGCATGCTGGTACTTGTGGTTCTCCAAGTACCAGCTTGCGGGGGAGGCTTGCAGGGACTTGTGCAAAAAACAATATTCTTTTATTTTACAATTGGCTAGCAGCCCCCCATCCGCAACCCATGGATGGGGGGGACAGCCTTGGGCTTCACCCCTGGCCCTTGGGTGGTTGGAGGGGGGGACCCCTTGATTTAAGGGGTCCCCACTCCTCCAGGGTACCCTGGCCAGGGGTGACTAGTTAGTGATTTAATGCCAGGGCCGCAGGGACCTACATAAAAGTGTCCCCCGGCTGTGGCATTATCTCTCTGACTAGTGGAGCCCGGTGCTGGTTTAAAAAATATGGGGGACCCCTACGCTTTTTGTCCCCCGGATTTTTTGCACCAGGACCAGGCGCAGAGCCAATATGGGGGAACCCCTGTCAATTTTTCCCCCATATTTTTTCAACCAGGACCTGCTCAAAGGCTGGTTATGCTTAGGAGGGGGGACCCCACGCAATTTTTTTCAGATTTTTAAACACTTTAAAAACCTTTTTAAGGTACACAATGAAGCCCTGCACGGATCTCACAGATCCGCCCGGGATTCCTTGTGTTTTGTCAGGCAGTGTTTTACTCATCACTCCCGTAAAACACTGCCTAATATTACGAATCACATCGACATCGGAAAATACGAATTGTGAAAAGTCGGCAGCTTAGTGAATGACCGTATCAGGATTCAAAAAGTTGCAGTAAAATGCACCCGATACCATTCGAGTTCAAACACCCTTCAAAACGGCCAAAACACGAATCTTTGTAAATACACCCCCAAGTCTTAGTAAATAGACCTCTATGTAAGGAAAATCCTAACTCCGACCATTTCCTTCCATTGAAATGCTCAAACTTCTGCTCTTCTGCAAAAACCGCGATCATGCCCTGAAAGCGCAAGTGCTTTTTCTGCAAATGTAGGAGCAGTTACTCAAACTACTGTAGGATGTATAAAAGGGGACGCATCACTATTCACTCAGTTACTTATAACTGATAACATGGCCAATGCATCCACACACTGTGATCCACTCTCTGTGATCGTCGTCTACTTGGAACAAATTATTAGCTGAACTTAGAGCGAACCTGATCATTCACTTATCAATTCAGATTTTGCTGAAATACTGTGGGGGGGGGGGGAATGTAATAGGGTGTGAGAATCAGGAAGTAAGAGATTTTGTGAGAGCTCCTGTTTTTTTTTTTTTAAAGTGGCAATCATTTACATGGCAAAACCAACCTGGTTTTGCCATGTAAATAATTGCCACTTTAAAAAAAACCCAAAAAAAACCAGAACTGTCACAAAATCTCTTACTTTCTGATTCTCACACCCGATTACATTCCCCCCCAGTATGTTTGAATTTCAGTATGGATGATTCAGCTGACTGTTGTTTTTTTTTTTTTCTTTCTTTTTTTACTATAGAGTATTTTCTTCGTTACTAACACCAAAACACACAACAGATTTAAATAAAAATACAAAAACTCATAGTAAAATATAGCACAGAGATGTGCCCTCATATAACTAGCCTCAATACGCCACACGGTGTGAGATGTCTGGTGCGAGTGAGTCACCAGGATGCCATTTTTTACCGGAAAAGTGTCTTAGTTGGAACGCACTGCAAGAACGCACCAAGAGACTGTATATGGAGCACAACGGAACTTGTACTGGAAAAAAGCTGCGGCTGCTACATTTTAGGACTTTGTGTACAGATTCAGAGACAGTCGCACACAAGTGTCATATATCAAATTACTCAGCACAGTCTCTTGGTGCTCCTCAGTTGCATCTCGTTGTGAGTAAGATACATTTTTGTAAAAAAAACCCCACACCTGACGCTAGCAGAGTCTCACGGGACCTGGTGCGCCAGAGGAGCTGTTTGGCGCGATTGCAGGAATGATGTATGAGGACACATCTGTACTGTAGCTATTGAAACATACAATTACTGTACGTAATATAGCAAACCTATGCTTGAATCCATCACCTATTCCATACCTCCCAAAAGTCCTGCATTCAGCAGTGAAGTGATCGGGGAAAGGGGAGGGGGAACCCATGGGGCCATGCCCCCTTTTTCTAAGCTCAACTCCATTTTGAAACTCCATCCCTTTTTGGGAGCGTGGGCGCCTTAGGAGTCCGAAGGGTCTGGCTTAGTTGGGAGGTATGCCCTTTGCACAGCATTATGTTACTTGGGAGGCAACAATTCAGTCACTCAGGTTTGCAAAGATTAAGGCTTCTATGTACTACCCTTCTAACCTTCTCCCTTCCCGAGTTATAAATGATTATCCGTTAACAAATTCATATATTCAATATTTTCTAGCAAAGTGGTAGCATACGAATTACTATATAAGAAACACCTCAATGACATCACTGTCATGCACATTAGTTACCATAGTGATAACATAGGTGCAGTATATATCATAGGTGTATTTATAATGGGTACAGGGTGTGCACTGCATACAGGCCCCACACTACATACCCTGCAGCCAGAGTATACTTATCTTGTGCCAACAAACCACTCCCTCCTCCTTCGCGGCGCAATTGTCCCAGTGACACTGGCACTATGCCAGCACTTTTGCTCTCTTGTATGCATGTGCGATCTTTTTGAAACTCACTAGGAAGATGGCACCATAGAGGAGGAGGGACCACAAGGTCAGATGCGGGCTGGGTGAGGACGGTGCAACTCAGAGAAGTGGGCCCACTGTATATGGGTTCCCTCGGGCGTTAATATACCCTTGGTATGTATCATGGTGCAAATAGAAATATAGCTATGACAGCTTGGGGCAGATGTATTAAGCCTGGAGAAGAGATAAAGAAGTGATAAAGCAGTGATAAGTGGAAGGCGATAACGCGCCAGCCAATCAACTTTTAACTTTCATTTTTAAAATCCATAATGATTGGCTGGTGCGTTGTCACCTTCCACTTATCACTGCTTTATCACTTCTTTATTCCTTCTCCAGGCGTAATACATCTGCCCATTGTTTGGAAAAGTAGTTGATAAAATCAATAATATAATGTTTACAGCCGCATAGCCAGGCAATGGGGGTCATTCCAAGTTGATCGCTAGCTGCCGTTGTTCGCAGCGCAGCGATCAGGCTAAAAATCTGCATTTCTGCGCATGTGTATGGGGCGCAGTGCGCACGCGCGACGTACGGATTTTTCGGACCATAAGACGCACCTGACCATAAGACGCACCTAGTTTTTGAGTAGGAAAACTGGAAAAAAAATATTCTGAACCATTTCTGCTTTATCATCCTTGCGCTGCCTCCCTAGTTTTCACCAACCTCTAAGAGATATTTCTGTGTGATTTCTCAGACTCCTACAAGGATTCTGTACAGTGCAGCCTTCTGTCAGAGCCAGCATACAGAGACACACACACATCAGAGCCAGCATACACATAGACACACACACACACACACACACACACACACACACACACACACACACACACACTGACAGTACCAGTGGTTCCCTGCATCCAGGCTCTCAGCTAACGCTGCCCGCGGTGCACTCGTGAGGAGGTAGGAGGTGGGGGGAGCGGGGGAGTCACATGATGCCCGCTCTGCTGCTGAGATGGGCTCTGAGATGCGGGCGCTCTGCGCTCCTCTAATGACGGCGCAGCAGCAGCATCCAGGACCCGCCGCTACCCGCCGGCCGCCGGCGCTACCCGCAAACACGTCTTATTCGCTCCATAAGATGCACATACTTTTTCCCCCACATTTTTGGGGAGAAAAAGTGCGTCTTATGGTCCGAAAAATACGGTACTTTCACAAAAAACTATGCAGTTTCACACAAGACCGAGCGACTCTTTTCAGTCGCTCTGTTGATCGGTGAGTGATTGACAGGAAGTGGGTGTTCCTGGGAGGTAACTGACCATTTTCCGGGAGTGTGCTAAAAAACGCAGGCGTGTCAGATAAAAACGCAGGCGTGCCTGGGGAAATGGGGGAGTGGCTGGCCGGACGCAGGGCGTTTTTGTGACGTCAAAACAGGAACTAAATAGACTGAAGTGATCGCAAGGTAGGAGTAGGTCTGCAGCTACTCTGAAACTGCTTGAAAAAATTTCTGCACTGTTCTGCTAACCTATCGTTCGCACTTCTGCTAAGCTAAGATACACTCCCAGAGGGCGGCGGAGTAGCATTTGCACTGCTGCTAAAAGCAGCTAGCAAGCGATCGACTCGGAATGAGGGCCAATGTAAGAAATAACCAGTCACCTCTAACCTAATCCATGCAGATGGTTTTCCTGCAGCACATTATTCATATCTTAATACTGTGAACAGTAATGTTCATTAATAACATCATATGTTCTAAACACTGAATTTCCAATTCATACACATATAGGGGAATATTCAATTGTTTGAAAAGTCATTTGGGTGTCTGTTTTTTCTTATCTAATAGACAGGAAAAAACAGACACCCAACCGACTTTTCAAACAATTGAATTTTCCCCAATATGTAATGTATGCAATAGTTTAAGTGTACTCCAATTCTGTATTATATTCAACATAAATAAAACATTAATTAACAGTGATCTGCATGGTAGTGTGCATACAAGGAAAATCTTTCTAATATTACACTAAAACTATAATCCAATACAATGATTCTACCTATACTGTATAATCCAGTGTAATGATTCCACATATACAATCCTTTGTAATAATTCTACATATATAGATGGTTATTGAGGTTTGTTAGCAAACCAAAAAAAGTTAGAAATAGGCAAAAGCATGTTGCACTGCAAGTGGGGCATTCTACATATATAATCCAATATAATGATTCTACATATATAATCCAATGTAATGATTCTACATATATAATCCAATGTAATGATTCTACATATATAATCCAATGTAATGATTCTACATATATAATCCAATGTAATGATTCTACATATATAATCCAATGTAATGATTCTACATATATAATCCAATGTAATGATTCTACATATATAATCCAATGTAATGATTCTACATATATAATCCAATGTAATGATTCTACATATATAATCCAATGTAATGATTCTACATATATAATACAATGTAAAGACTACATATATAATCCAGTGTAATGATTCTACATATATAATACAATGTAAAGACTACATATATAATCCAGTGTAATGATTCTACATATATAATACAATGTAATGATTGATTCTACATATATAATATAATGTAATGACTCTACATATATAATCCAATGTAATGATTCTACATATATAATCCAATGTAATGATTCTACATATATAATCCAATGTAATGATTCTACATATATAATCCAATGTAATGATTCTACATATATAATACAATGTAAAGACTACATATATAATCCAGTGTAATGATTCTACATATATAATACAATGTAATGATTGATTCTGCATATATAATATAATGTAATGACTCTACATATATAATCCAATGTAATGATTCTACATATATAATCCAATGTAATGTCTCTACATATATACAGTAATCCAGTGTAATGATTCTAGATATATCCTCCAGTGTAATGATTCCAGGTATATAATCCATTGTAATGATTCTACATATATAATCCAGTGTAATCATTATACATATACAGTATACAGTAATCCAGTGTAATGATTCAATATATATAATCCAATGTAATGATTCTACTTATATATAGTAATCCATTGTAATGATTCTAGATATATAATCAAGTGTAATCATTCCAGGTCTATAATCAACTGTAATGATTCTACATATATAATCGAGTGTAATGATTCTACATACTGTATATTATCCACCAATGATTCTACACATATAATCCAGTATAATGATTCTACATATATAATCCAGTGTAATGATTCTACACATATAATCCAGTATAATAATTCTACATATAATCCAGTGTAATGATTCCACATATATAATCCAGTATAATGATTATACACATATAATCCAGTATAATGATTCTACATATATAATGCAGTGTAATGATTTTACACATATAATCCAGTATAATGATTGTACATATATAATGCACTGTAATGATTTTACACATATAATCCAGTATAATGATTGTACATATATAATACAGTGTAATGATTCTACATATATAATCCAGTATAATGATTCCACACATATAATCCAGTATAATGATTCTACATATATAATGCAGTGTAATTATTCTACACATACTAATTTCAAACATTTGCAAAGTCACCTAGGGGGTGACGCAGGTGGTTTTTTGCAGTGCTGCGATCAGGTAGTTGCCGCCTACAGCGGTAGGGGGTAAACGCTTTGCAGGGGTGCGATCGCTTGTGCAGAGAGCTGCACAAGTCTCTGCACAGCTCAGGACTTACTCAGCCGCTGTGATGATCTGGCCAGGAGCTGACGTCAGGAACCCTCCCTCCAAACGGCTGCACACGCCTGCGTTTTTCCAGACACTCCCAAGAAACGGTCAGTTGACACCCACATACGGCCTCTTCCTGTCAGTCTTCTTGCGATTGCTGGTGCGATCGCTTTCTTCATAGATTCCGTCACTGTCCGGCAATCACCATCGCTGGTGGCCAACGCGCCTGCGCATTGCGGTGCATACGCATGCGCAGTTCAGACCTGATCACACCGCTGCAAAAAAGCTAGCGTGCGATTGGGTCTGAATGACCCCTTATTCTTTTGTTATAGTCGATAAAACATATTTTATACAACATACTAAGGAGGAGATGTACCAAAGCTTGGAGATCGATAAAGTGGAGAAAGCTAAAGTACCAACCAAACCATCTTCTAACTTGTATTTTGCAGGCTGTATTTGAAAAATGACAGGAGCTGATTGGTTGGTGCTTAATCCCTTTCCACTTTATCTTTCTCTAATGTTTGATACATCTCCTAAGTCTTTAAACAACCATTCCAATTATGTATACAGCATCTGTCCATATTCAAACAAAAGTGCATGGTTCTTATGTGAGATTATCTCATCTAAATATTTTAAATGAGTCTTGATTTACAGAATGTTACACACCGGTCTACTAGTAGTTGCATCTGAATAAAACTATGTTATTATAATTCAATCTGCATGTGCACACTGTTCATCATAACATGAGTTATGTAAGACTTTTTACATTCACTGTCAATATTTTCCTGCTTGACAAGTTGTCCTTGACAGTATATCATATATGACTTAGAAGAACTGACTGCCTTTGCTCTATTAATCTCCGTTCCCAGGACCACCCATGCAGTCTGTCTCCTTTTTTTTCTTACCAATTAGTCTTCGAAGCAAAAGTTACGTCTCCTTAAATGCCCTCATCTAACTGAGAGAAGAAAAGAAATCCGCATACAGTATGTTTGTGCTGTGTAATTAGCTATCTTAAATGAGAAGCTGAAAGCAAAATATAAAGGAATTGTAGCACAGAATGGCAGTTATCCATGTCTGTACAATTAACAAGTACATTCATTGTCTGGGCTGTTATATAAATAACAAGCTATCCATTTTTGTCAACGAATGTGATGTGCTATTTAAAACAGACAATGCTTCTGAATTCGGTTTCCTTGAGTAGACCATTTCTAAATCCAACGTAGCAAACATGCAGACATGAAATAAATTAAACAATGACAAGTAGCAGAATCACGTAATTCGCTCTATGAAAAATAGTGAAGTATATCTGTTGTCGGTTGCTCATGTAGCCAGAATCATTAATGGTGAGAGGGAGCTACTTGCGTTCTACTCTTCATAAAAGACAACAGGGGAGGTTTAATGTAGTTGTGTATTGTTTAATGCATTTCTGACAATTTGGTCGTGCTCCAATGGCCAATGCACTTGTCCAATCATCCCGCTGGTTTCATTTACACATTTGCGTAACACTCTTAAAGTATTGTTTGTTGAACTCTCATTTCTGTAGTAAATGAATCATAATAAGCCAACATTAGGAGTGTCGTTGCTTCAAGAGTCTTATTTATTGATTCATGTGCATTCAATTAGGTTGTTGTCACTGTGCACTATGCACTTTCCAGAATGATAGGCGGCCGCATTGTTATTACAAATGGGTTGTAATTAGTGGAATCCTTATGCGACTACGGGGGTGATTCAGACCTGATTGCTGCTGTGCGGTTTTTCGCGCAGCGGGCGATCAGCAATAGACTGCGCATGCTTATTCACCGTGATGTGCACACACGTCGGCCAACAACGGGCATCACCAGTCAACGACAGGATGATGTGAAAATTTAATTTGCATGGGTGTTCGCAAGGTGATTGACAGGAAGAGGCCATCTGTCGGGTGGTAACTGACCGTTTACTGGGAGTGTCTGGAAAAACGCAGGCATTCCCAAACGTTTTCAGGGAGGGTGTCTGATGTCTGCTCCGGCCCCCGATCAGCCTGTTCTTATCACACTGGAGGAGTAAGTCCTGGGCTGCACAGAGGCTGCACACACTGGATTTTTGCAGCTCGACATACACATGCGATCACACACTTGCACAGCAAATTTACATTCCCCATAGTGCGGCGACTATCTGAACGCAGGACAGCAAAGTTAGCATTCCAGCGATCGGGTCTGAGTCACCCCCAATATGCATGTCTTAATGTGTACACATCTATGTGATTCCACCACCCCCTCCCTTGTTCTGTATGCAAGAGCAGCCATCATTATCAGCAGCACTACCATAGGTACAGGAGAATCTTCTGAATTTGATGTCCAAAAGGCATGCACACTTCTCAGAATAGTGAGTGACTCTGCCTACACACCCACAATGCATCTGCAAGGACAGTGCTCTTGCAGGTGTTCACATTTTCAAGCCCAGGTGCCTCCCAGAAACTCCCATTTAGTGTCCACAGAGAAATGGCTGTGATATACTGTACACCACTCTGAATCATGAATACGGTTGAAAAATGCACATGGATCTGATGACGCATGCGCAGTATGGGAAACATTGCTAGATGTGGCCACATTCAAACCTACATTCAGCTCAGAATCAGGCCCTTTGGGGGTTATTCAGAATTATTAGTAAACCAAAAAAGAACACTAATGGGCAAAACCATGTCGCCCTATAGATGGGGCAGATGTAACATGTGCAGAGAGAGTTAAATTTGGGTGGGTTATATTGTTTCTGTGCAGGGTAAATACTGGCTGCTTCATTTTGACACTGCAATTTAGATTTCAGTTTTAATACACCCCACCCAAATCTAAAAATCTCTGTACATGGTACATCTGCCCCTCCTGCAGTACAACATAGTTTTTAGGAGCAAATAAAACAATGGAGCACTCTGCACTATGGCAAAACCATATTGCATTGGTGCTGGGGCAATTTTAAATTGTGCAAAAACACTTAAAGTTGGGAGGGGGGTGTGAACTAACTTATTCCTAAGTTTCACTGTAACAAAAAGCTGCTCAGTAGTTCACTATATGCAAAGCATACCTACAGTACTCTCCGATTTTTCAGGTAGTTCCTGTCACCTGCGGAAGAGTAGGTGCCTCTCTCACATCCCTCCCTCTTCCTAGTAAAGAGTAGAGATGAGCGCCGGAAATTTTTCGGGTTTTGTGTTTTGGTTTTGGGTTCGGTTCCGCGGCCGTGTTTTGGGTTCGACCGCGTTTTGGCAAAACCTCACCGAATTTTTTTTGTCGGATTCGGGTGTGTTTTGGATTCGGGTGTTTTTTTCCCAAAAACCTAAAAAACAGCTTAAATCATAGAATTTGGCGGTCATTTTGATCCCAAAGTATTATTAACCTCAAAAACCATAATTTCCACTCATTTTCAGTCTATTCTGAATACCTCACACCTCACAATATTATTTTTAGTCCTAAAATTTGCACCGAGGTCGCTGTGTGAGTAAGATAAGCGACCCTAGTGGCCGACACAAACACCGGGCCCATCTAGGAGTGGCACTGCAGTGTCACGCAGGATGGCCCTTCCAAAAAACCCTCCCCAAACAGCACATGACGCAAAGAAAAAAAGAGGCGCAATGAGGTAGCTGTGTGAGTAAGATTAGCGACCCTAGTGGCCGACACAAACACCGGGCCCATCTAGGAGTGGCACTGCAGTGTCACGCAGGATGTCCCTTCCAAAAAACCCTCCCCAAACAGCACATGACGCAAAGAAAAAAAGAGGCGCAATGAGGTAGCTGTGTGAGTAAGATAAGCGACCCTAGTGGCCGACACAAACACCGGGCCCATCTAGGAGTGTCACTGCAGTGTCACGCAGGATGTCCCTTCCAAAAAACCCTCCCCAAACAGCACATGACGCAAAGAAAAAAAGAGGCGCAATGAGGTAGCTGTGTGAGTAAGATAAGCGACCCTAGTGGCCGACACAAACACCGGGCCCATCTAGGAGTGGCACTGCAGTGTCACGCAGGATGTCCCTTCCAAAAAACCCTCCCCAAACAGCACATGACGCAAAGAAAAAGAAAAGAAAAAAGAGGTGCAAGATGGAATTGTCCTTGGGCCCTCCCACCCACCCTTATGTTGTATAAACAAAACAGGACATGCACACTTTAACCAACCCATCATTTCAGTGACAGGGTCTGCCACACGACTGTGACTGATATGACGGGTTGGTTTGGACCCCCCCCAAAAAAGAAGCAATTAATCTCTCCTTGCACAAACTGGCTCTACAGAGGCAAGATGTCCACCTCATCATCACCCTCCGATATATCACCGTGTACATCCCCCTCCTCACAGATTATCAATTCGTCCCCACTGGAATCCACCATCTCAGCTCCCTGTGTACTTTGTGGAGGCAATTGCTGCTGGTCAATGTCTCCGCGGAGGAATTGATTATAATTCATTTTAATGAACATCATCTTCTCCACATTTTCTGGATGTAACCTCGTACGCCGATTGCTGACAAGGTGAGCGGCGGCACTAAACACTCTTTCGGAGTACACACTTGTGGGAGGGCAACTTAGGTAGAATAAAGCCAGTTTGTGCAAGGGCCTCCAAATTGCCTCTTTTTCCTGCCAGTATAAGTACGGACTGTGTGACGTGCCTACTTGGATGCGGTCACTCATATAATCCTCCACCATTCTATCAATGTTGAGAGAATCATATGCAGTGACAGTAGACGACATGTCCGTAATCGTTGTCAGGTCCTTCAGTCCGGACCAGATGTCAGCATCAGCAGTCGCTCCAGACTGCCCTGCATCACCGCCAGCGGGTGGGCTCGGAATTCTGAGCCTTTTCCTCGCACCCCCAGTTGCGGGAGAATGTGAAGGAGGAGATGTTGACAGGTCGCGTTCCGCTTGACTTGACAATTTTGTCACCAGCAGGTCTTTCAACCCCAGCAGACTTGTGTCTGCCGGAAAGAGAGATCCAAGGTAGGCTTTAAATCTAGGATCGAGCACGGTGGCCAAAATGTAGTGCTCTGATTTCAACAGATTGACCACCCGTGAATCCTTGTTAAGCGAATTAAGGGCTCCATCCACAAGTCCCACATGCCTAGCGGAATCGCTCCGTGTTAGCTCCTCCTTCAATGTCTCCAGCTTCTTCTGCAAAAGCCTGATGAGGGGAATGACCTGACTCAGGCTGGCAGTGTCTGAACTGACTTCACATGTGGCAAGTTCAAAGGGCATCAGAACCTTGCACAACGTTGAAATCATTCTCCACTGCGCTTGAGACAGGTGCATTCCACCTACTATATCGTGCTCAATTGTATAGGCTTGAATGGCCTTTTGCTGCTCCTCCAACCTCTGAAGCATATAGAGGGTTGAATTCCACCTCGTTACCACTTCTTGCTTCAGATGATGGCAGGGCAGGTTCAGTAGTTTTTGGTGGTGCTCCAGTCTTCTGTACGTGGTGCCTGTACGCCGAAAGTGTCCCGCAATTCTTCTGGCCACCGACAGCATCTCTTGCACGCCCCTGTCGTTTTTTAAAAAATTCTGCACCACCAAATTCAAGGTATGTGCAAAACATGGGACGTGCTGGAATTTGCCCATATTTAATGCACACACAATATTGCTGGCGTTGTCCGATGCCACAAATCCACAGGAGAGTCCAATTGGGGTAAGCCATTCCGCGATGATCTTCCTCAGTTGCCGTAAGAGGTTTTCAGCTGTGTGCGTATTCTGGAAAGCGGTGATACAAAGCGTAGCCTGCCTAGGAAAGAGTTGGCGTTTGCGAGATGCTGCTACTGGTGCCGCCGCTGCTGTTCTTGCGGCGGGAGTCCATACATCTACCCAGTGGGCTGTCACAGTCATATAGTCCTGACCCTGCCCTGCTCCACTTGTCCACATGTCCGTGGTTAAGTGGACATTGGGTACAACTGCATTTTTTAGGACACTGGTGAGTCTTTTTCTGACGTCCGTGTACATTCTCGGTATCGCCTGCCTAGAGAAGTGGAACCTAGATGGTATTTGGTAACGGGGGCACACTGCCTCAATAAATTGTCTAGTTCCCTGTGAACTAACGGCGGATACCGGACGCACGTCTAACACCAACATAGTTGTCAAGGCCTCAGTTATCCGCTTTGCAGCAGGATGACTGCTGTGATATTTCATCTTCCTCGCAAAGGACTGTTGAACAGTCAATTGCTTACTGGAAGTAGTACAAGTGGGCTTACGACTTCCCCTCTGGGATGACCATCGACTCCCAGCAGCAACAACAGCAGCGCCAGCAGCAGTAGGCGTTACACGCAAGGATGCATCGGAGGAAACCCAGGCAGGAGAGGACTCGTCAGAATTGCCAGTGACATTGCCTGCAGGACTATTGGCATTCCTGGGGAAGGAGGAAATTGACACTGAGGGAGTTGGTGGGGTGGTTTGCGTGAGCTTGGTTACAAGAGGAAGGGATTTACTGGTCAGTGGACTGCTTCCGCTGTCACCCAAAGTTTTTGAACTTGTCACTGACTTATTATGAATGCGCTGCAGGTGACGTATAAGGGAGGATGTTCCGAGGTGGTTAACGTCCTTACCCCTACTTATTACAGCTTGACAAAGGGAACACACGGCTTGACACCTGTTGTCCGCATTTCTGGTGAAATACTTCCACACCGAAGAGCTGATTTTTTTGGTATTTTCACCAGGCATGTCAACGGCCATATTCCTACCACGGACAACAGGTGTCTCCCCGGGTGCCTGACTTAAACAAACCACCTCACCATCAGAATCCTCCTGGTCAATTTCCTCCCCAGCGCCAGCAACACCCATATCCTCCTCATCCTGGTGTACTTCAACACTGACATCTTCAATCTGACTATCAGGAACTGGACTGCGGGTGCTCCTTCCATCACTTGCAGGGGGCGTGCAAATGGTGGAAGGCGCATGCTCTTCACGTCCAGTGTTGGGAAGGTCAGGCATCGCAACCGACACAATTGGAGTCGGACTCTCCTTGTGGATTTGGGATTTCGAAGAACGCACAGTTCTTTGCGGTGCTACTGCTTTTGCCAGCTTTAGTCTTTTCATTTTTCTAGCGAGAGGCTGAGTGCTTCCATCCTCATGTGAAGCTGAACCACTAGCCATGAACATAGGCCAGGGCCTCAGCCGTTCCTTGCCACTCCGTGTGGTAAATGGCATATTGGCAAGTTTACGCTTCTCCTCCGACAATTTTATTTTAGGTTTTGGAGTCCTTATTTTACTGATATTTGGTGTTTTGGATTTGACATGCTCTGTACTATGACATTGGGCATCGGCCTTGGCAGACGACGTTGCTGGCATTTCATCGTCTCGGCCATGACTAGTGGCAGCAGCTTCAGCACGAGGTGGAAGTGGATCTTGATCTTTCCCTAATTTTGGAACCTCAACATTTTTGTTCTCCATATTTTAATAGGCACAACTAAAAGGCACCTCAGGTAAACAATGGAGATGGATGGATTGGATACTAGTATACAATTATGGACGGGCTGCCGAGTGCCGACACAGAGGTAGCCACAGCCGTGAACTACCGCACTGTACTGTGTCTGCTGCTAATATATAGACTGGTTGATAAAGAGATAGTATACTCGTAACTAGTATGTATGTATAAAGAAAGAAAAAAAAACCACGGTTAGGTGGTATATACAATTATGGACGGGCTGCCGAGTGCCGACACAGAGGTAGCCACAGCCGTGAACTACCGCACTGTACTGTGTCTGCTGCTAATATATAGACTGGTTGATAAAGAGATAGTATACTCGTAACTAGTATGTATGTATAAAGAAAGAAAAAAAACCACGGTTAGGTGGTATATACAATTATGGACGGGCTGCCGAGTGCCGACACAGAAGTAGCCACAGCCGTGAACTACCGCACTGTACTGTGTCTGCTGCTAATATATAGACTGGTTGATAAAGAGATAGTATACTCGTAACTAGTATGTATGTATAAAGAAAGAAAAAAAAACCACGGTTAGGTGGTATATACAATTATGGACGGGCTGCCGAGTGCCGACACAGAGGTAGCCACAGCCGTGAACTACCGCACTGTACTGTGTCTGCTGCTAATATATAGACTGGTTGATAAAGAGATAGTATACTCGTAACTAGTATGTATGTATAAAGAAAGAAAAAAAAACCACGGTTAGGTGGTATATACAATTATGGACGGGCTGCCGAGTGCCGACACAGAGGTAGCCACAGCCGTGAACTACCGCACTGTACTGTGTCTGCTGCTAATATAGACTGGTTGATAAAGAGATAGTATACTCGTAACTAGTATGTATGTATAAAGAAAGAAAAAAAAACCACGGTTAGGTGGTATATACAATTATGGACGGGCTGCCGAGTGCCGACACAGAGGTAGCCACAGCAGTGAACTACCGCACTGTACTGTGTCTGCTGCTAATATAGACTGGTTGATAAAGAGATAGTATACTCGTAACTAGTATGACTATAAAGAAAGAAAAAAAAACCACGGTTAGGTGGTATATACAATTATGGACGGGCTGCCGAGTGCCGACACAGAGGTAGCCACAGCCGTGAACTACCGCACTGTACTGTGTCTGCTGCTAATATAGACTGGTTGATAAAGAGATAGTATACTCGTAACTAGTATGTATGTATAAAGAAAGAAAAAAAACCCACGGTTAGGTGGTATATACAATTATGGACGGGCTGCCGAGTGCCGACACAGAGGTAGCCACAGCCGTGAACTACCGCACTGTACTGTGTCTGCTGCTAATATAGACTGGTTGATAAAGAGATAGTATACTCGTAACTAGTATGACTATAAAGAAAGAAAAAAAAACCACGGTTAGGTGGTATATACAATTATGGACGGGCTGCCGAGTGCCGACACAGAGGTAGCCACAGCCGTGAACTACCGCACTGTACTGTGTCTGCTGCTAATATAGACTGGTTGATAAAGAGATAGTATACTACTAATATTATATATACTGGTGGTCAGGTCACTGGTCACTAGTCACACTGGCAGTGGCACTCCTGCAGCAAAAGTGTGCACTGTTTAATTTTAATATAATATTATGTACTCCTGGCTCCTGCTATAACCTATAACTGGCACTGCAGTGCTCCCCAGTCTCCCCCACAATTATAAGCTGTGTGAGCTGAGCACAGTCAGATATATATATACATTGATGCAGCACACTGGGCTGAGCAGTGCACACAGATATGGTATGTGACTGAGTCACTGTGTGTATCGTTTTTTTCAGGCAGAGAACGGATATATTAAATAAAACAAACAACTGCACTGTCTGGTGGTCACTGTGGTCGTCAGTCACTAAACTCTGCACTCTCTTCTACAGTATCACAGCCTCAGGTCAATCTCTCTCTCTCTCTCTCTCTCAACCCTAATCTAAATGGAGAGGACGCCAGCCACGTCCTCTCCCTATCAATCTCAATGCACGTGTGAAAATGGCGGCGACGCGCGGCTCCTTATATAGAATCCGAGTCTCGCGATAGAATCCGAGCCTCGCGAGAATCCGACAGCGTCATGATGACGTTCGGGCGCGCTCGGGTTAACCGAGCAAGGCGGGAAGATCCGAGTCGCTCGGACCCGTGAAAAAAAACATGAAGTTCGGGCGGGTTCGGATTCAGAGAAACCGAACCCGCTCATCTCTAGTAAAGAGTGCAGGAAATGAAGATAAAGCGAAAATTGCGACCCCGCAAAGCATCATCATTTTTGCCATTTAGGGGGGTGGACACCCGGCTCTACCACCTGAAGAACCCACCTGCTTCTCCTCTCCGGGCTTATCCTGGAGAGGAGTATAAATAAAGTAGGTAAGTATGATGCAAAAGCAGCCTTTACTTTCCATTTGTACCCCTTGCAAACACACAAGCAAATTGCTCCTTGATTGCTCCTTGTTTATTTGCTCTTAACAGGCCCAGAATGAGCAAATTCATTTTACTGAAATTGTTTTCTCAGCAGTGATGGTCTTGGAAGTATATTTACTAATCAATGCTTTGTCAAAGACAGCCATCATTGGTGGCTGTGGCCAATAGTTTTAATATGGCAACATGAATCAATGTTACAGTGCATCCGGAAAGTATTCGCAGCGCTTCACATTTTCCACATTTTGTTATGTTATAGCCTTATTCCAAAATGGAATAAATACATTTTCCCCCTCAAAATTCTACGCACAATATCCCATAATGACAATGTGAAAAAAAAATTTTTTGTGATTTTTTGCAAATTTATTAAAAATAAAAAACTAAGAGATCACGGAAACATATTTGAGAGATATCCGCAGCCTGGCAAAGTTTTTGCATTACGTACTCATGCATTTGCACAGTTGCATGGGGCGAGTTTTCACTCTCCCGGGGCAGCGACTATCTGATCGCAGCTCTCTGCAAATTTGCAGCACAGCGATCAGGTCTGAATTAGGCCCCAAAACTGTTAGTGGCAAAGCAATTATACAGATGTACTGTAGCAAACTACCTACTAGGAACACAGGCCCTCATTCCGAGTTGATCGCTCGCTAGCTGCTTTTAGCAGCAGTGCAAACGCTAAGCCGCCGCCCTCTGGGAGTGTATCTTAACTTAGCAGAAGTGCGACCGAAAGGATCGCAGAACGGCGTCTACATTTTTTCAAGCAGTAGCTCCAGACCTACTCCTACCTTGCGATCACTTCAGACTATTTAGTTCCTATTTTGACGTCACAAACACGCCCTGCGTCCGGCCAGCCACTCCCCCGTTTCCCCAGCACGCCTGCGTTTTTATCTGACACGCCTGCGTTTTTTAGCACCCTCCCGGAAAATGGTCAGTTACCTCCCAGAAACGCCCCATTCCTGTCAATCACTCAGCGGCCAACAGTGCGACTGAAAAGCGTCACTAGACCTTGTGTGAAACTGCATCGGTTTTTGTGAAAGTACGTCGCGCGTGCGCACTGCGCCCCATACGCATGTGCAGAACTGCCATTTTTTTTACCTAATTGCCGCTCTGCGAACGAAAGCAGCTAGCGAACAACTCGGAATGAGGGCCACAGATCTCTACATTTATTTTTACCTATAAGTATTTGGATAGTTTAAATTTAAAACATAGTAGGGTAATTCTGTATTTAGCAGGCATGAGTATGAAGCAAAAAAAAATAAAAATATTCATTAGTATTAAAAAGAAAAAACATTAGTTATGTAAATATAAGTGAAGACAATTAAATATTTAAGTTCTGCATCAGTCAAAATTAAATGAATACGCTTAAAATGGCTATAACCTTGGACTGTGCAGAAACCAATGTTACTTTTTGTAACATCTTTAGAACATCTTTTTTATTAAGATTTTTTTGTTTTTTACATATCTGTGACTTAGGGGCCTATTTATAACAATATCTTAACTGGCAAAGAGCAGTATTCACCAGGGAAAGAAACATTTTAAGATTGGGACCATTTATATAATAGATGATTTTGCAAACATTTACATGTCTCTCCCAGCCCCCTCACAGTGCCCTGCTGCCGCGAAGAGCCGCTGCATTAGGGCAGGAAGAAGAGGAGGACAGATACAGCCACCTGGTGGAAGCAGCTGCTCTGAAACCAAATGTAAGTATGACTCTCGCACTCTTTCTCTCTTTCTGTCTCTTCCTCTCTTTCCCAGCTCTGGCTGCTGTACTGTGTAAAAGGGGACTCTACCTACCGCACTGTGTAAAAGGGGACTCTTCCTGCCGTAATGTGTAAAGGGGGGCTCTGGCGTAATGCGTAAAAGGGGGTTCTGCCTGCGGTACTGTGTAAAAGGGGACTCTTTCTGCCGTACTGTGTAAAAGGCGGCTCTGCCTGCTATACTTTCTAAAGGGGACTCTGCCTGCAGTACTGTGTAAAAGGGGACTCTAACTGCTGTAATGTGTAAAAGTGGGCTCTGGCGTAATGCGTAAAAGGGGGCTCTACCTGGCATAATGTGTAAGAGGGGGCTCTGTCTGGCGTAATACATAAATGGGTCTCTGCCTGGAATAATGTGTATAGGGAGCTCTACCTGGCGTAATGTGTAAAAGGGGCTTTACCTGGAGTAATGTGTATAAGTGGTGTAAATTGAATAATGGAGACTACTCTACAATGTAATTTGAATTAGTATTATTTTGTGACTAAGCCCCTGCCCCATGAAGCCATGCCCTTATATATTTTTGCACGCCTACGGCGCAAACTAGCCCTATTTTAAATATGGGCGGCGCCAATGTTGTTTCTTGCACACAGCGCTAAAATGTCTAGTTACGGCACTGCAGCAGGTATATACATTTAAAGTGCTACAGTAGTCAATAGTATATGGTATAAAGATGCACAGCACTTCACATACGTACTGTACATAGTACATACATACATACATACATACATACAAACATACACACACATACCCAGGACTGAGAGGTGCTGACTGATGTCCTACGAACATTCTGCGCAGAGAGCTCTGCCGACCAGAGATCCAGGGATCACTGCAGCAGCTGCGATCACGGAAGCAGTAGCGGACATGTGGGGGTGATTCAGACCCGATCGCTGGGCTGCTAACTTTGCTGTCCTGCGTTCAGATAGTCGCCGCCCAATAGGGAATGTAAATTTGCTGTGCAAGTGTGTGATCACATGTGTACGTCGAGCTGCCAAAATCCAGTGTGTGCAGTCTCTGCCTAGCCCTGGACTTACTCCACCAGTGCGATGAGAACAAGCTGATCCGGGTCAGAGCTGATGTCACACACCCTCCCTTAAAACATTTGGGCATGCCTGCGATTTTCTGGACACTCCCAGTAAACGGCCAGTTGCCACCCACAAACGGCCTCTTCCTGTCAATCACCTTGCGAACGCCCGTATGATCGGAATTTTCGCACCATCCTGTCGCTGACTGGCGATGCCCGTTGTTGTTATGCAACGTGCATGTTCATTGCTGTGCATACACATGCGCAGTTATGACCTGATCTCCCGCTGTGTGAAAACGCACAGCAGCGATCTGGTTTGAAACACCCCCTGGTTTGTATTGAGACAGAGGCACAATTGTCTCCATCTCTAAAAAAGAAAATTCTACTGATTGGGATGAAAGGGGGGAGGGGGGGCTGGGTACTCAGAACCGCCCCTGCGTGTGCCGCTGTTTAGGATGTTAAGCAAACGTATGTAGCTATTAAACCTGTTGATCTGAACAGTGATAGCGTCTTGGAGCAATAATAAGCAATAATAAGCATATTTGCACTGAGCTTTTCAGTTGCTTTATTAAATAAGTCTGAAAGCCTCTACACAATACTATACAGAAATCAGTTCAGTGTTATGCTAGATGTATGCCTGATTGCTGCACAAACAGAAGAGTAAAAATCTATATTTGCGTTCAGTCATAAAAATGAAGGTAAAAAAAAATCTGCAGCAGTTCACGTATAATGAAATAAGATACAATTTTATTGTGCTTTAGATGCACATCATACATACAGTATACACATGCATATAAATGAGATATACTTATGTACAACAAATATACTGTATAAAACGTGATTGGGAGATCTGTGTATCTTCACTTTCTATGAGTAAAGCTGGGTACACACTGTCCAATGTGCACCCGATATATCATACAATATAATGGTCACATCGGACAGTGTGTACATGTCATATTGTATACGATGCGTGCTCCCGTGGGTTGTATACGACGTCACATATCTTTTGTTCTGCACTTGAGAGCAGAAGATATGTGAAAGCCCTGCATGCTCCAGGATGTGGGTGGATGCGATCACCACCGATACATCGTATAGTGTATATGCACTTACGATATATCGTTTGCAATGGCGCATCAGCCCAACATCTGACAGTGTATATCCAGCCTTAGACTGCACTTTCTGTTCTCTGCATCTATCTCCAATTTTTTTTGCACTACAGAGATTGTTGTTGTGGACACTTCTCTATACAGTATCAATCAGAGAGTGCTAGAAATTAGAATTATTACTTCCAAAATTATTTTAAATCAAAGCACTTTGAAGGATATATTTCCCCAGTAGCAGAAGAAGGACGCCAACTAAATCAAGAGCCTTGGGTAATAATGGGTTGTGTAAAAACCTGCCTCTTTAGGACTAATAATACCCCTGGTTATTGTCATTCATTATTTTAACAGAAGAACTACTTATTTGTAACTCACATAGGGCTCGATTTATTAAAAGGTGAAAAGCAGATGGTATCACCAGATATATGGACCTATATATCAAGGGATTACCGCCCCTGACTGCTATCACCGGGAGTAAGCATATGATTTGCTGGGTTTTGGCTGTAATAGCTTCTGTCTTCTTCTAACGATGGTAATATCAGAAAAAAAGGAATGAAAATATACTTTGTTAATACTTTTTTTTACCGGCAAGCAATAAGTTCAGCTGCCCTGCTCCGGGACAGTATTCCTGAGGCCACAGAGTATTGTGGCAATAGTTATTTTATGTGGCGGCATTTTACTGATAAACATAAAATTAAAGGAAAATCATTGTTATCACTGCCTTTTAAAAAACATTCCCAAAAGAAAATGTAACACTGTAGAAAGTATGATATCTTCTAACAAATTTACCACCACTCAGAAATGGTTTCCATCGAGTTATATAATTAGGGCTGCATCTATTCTGTTCTCATTGCATACACATTGACTTACTCATTCTTAAGGTTAAAGCTTTGGGGAAGATGTGGTATTTCTCATTCCACTCAGCTAATATTGAAAAGTAATTAGTTATGATTGCCTGAAATATCTGATACTCTCTGAGGTATAGTTATTCTTCATGTAACTTTATTTCTGTGTGTCACTTATGCGAAGGGCACAGTACAGCCTCCTAACAGGAATATTGATCCTGGAAGGAACTGAATGTTTTGGAAACTTGCTTCTATATAAGAGGAATTTAACTCCCTGTGATTGTACTGAAGAGCAGTATGGCAACAGAACAGCACAAACAGTATATTCCCATATACAGATGGAGCATACATAGCACGAGCTAAGACCTATTGCAATGAGAAGGCTGAGATGGATCACACTGCCCCAACTGTGTCCATTGCATAGGGTAACTATGGCATGGCTATGGCCAGATTAAGGTGGGGGGGTCCAGAACATACTGTACCCCAGGCACCCCATTTGTCACCCCCCCCCCCCAGCCGGATGACACTGACATGACTAGACTAGCGTTCCCTCTTATACAGCAGCAGACCCATGCAGTCAAAATGTGAGCAGGACAGTATGAAGTGCAGACAGAGACACAGGAGTATCAGGTTTCTTGAGCTACCTATGGAGCTTTCTGACCAGAGGAGAGATAGGAGGGTGGAGAGAGCTGTAAGTGACACAGCGATTCCAGCTTCTTCTCATCCCTGGCTGTGTGTCTGGGTCCAGTGAAATCTGTTATCTAATGAGGGTCTAGAGAGACACACACACACACACACACACACACACACACACACACACACACACACACACACAGACCTTCTGAGTCCTGTCCCAGTGTGTAAGTAGTACAGAGGCTGATGGTATTCTTGCATGAGACAAGATAAATTATAGATTTTATTTGTCTATGTGTATTTTAAGGTTGTTTAAGTTTTCTTTGTTCCACTGCAAGAAAATTTTATAAAGTAGTTGTCTTTCAATTAGGTTGCACAATAAACAGTACCCAGGCATTATTAAACTATTAGTTTAAAGCTAATATACACCATTGGTTTAAATTTAATATACACAACCCATACAAACATGACCCATTCCAGGAGGGACAAAATGCTCTCTACCTGGACTTCCTTCTTAAGTTATGACTGCAATCACCTGTGTTAAAATACCTTTCTTGAATAGTTCAACACAGGTGACACCAATCATATATTAGGAGGGAAGTCCAGGTAGAAAGAATTTTGTCCCTCCTGGAATGGGTCATGTTGGGAGGTATGCACAATCTAATATCCCCACCCTCCCTTCTACCGAGCTCCAACCTATCTTAATTGCCTCGGGCACTCCCAAGGTGTAACCTGGCCCTGGGCACGGCAGTGTGCTAGAGGTGGACTAAATGACACGTGTAACATCAATGTCAGTGTACTGTTGCAGGGGCATGGTAAAGCCCGAGAGGCAGACCCCTCCCCCACCAAATCAAACCTTGTGCTGCCAAGCTGGTCCCTCCTCCTCCTCCACAACAATTTCTCAGTTATATTTGGGAAGATGATGTACAGTATGCGCATAAGAGAACAAAGGCTCTGGCACAATGCCAAAGTATTTGCTTTCATTGTACGGCACCATCATCCCGAAGAGGTTACAGTCATTGGGAAGATGGAGCCACAGAGGAGGAGGAACCTAACTGCAGGAACTAGGTAAGTATACTTTGGGGGCACACCCTGCAACCATTATAAATATGCCTATGTCTGTGCTCCAGGGGTATGTAGTTTCAACCACGGACATAACTAGAAATTTGTGGGCCCTGTAGCAAAACTTTTAAAGCCCTCCCCCAGCTTCTAGGGAGACGCCTTTCTCTGCAGCACTCTGCAAAAGTGTGCAAGCCTAGTGCTGCCCAGGTTGTGCTGGTTCACCTGTATATTAGTACATATTGTCTATGTGCTGTTGGTAATGTAATATATACTGGGAGATAGCCCTTGTGATATTCTTTGTTCCTCCTGTATGATATTAGTGTGTGTTATATTAGGCAGGGTGCACTGCAATCACATTGTTAAATGGGAGGGTGGAGAGAGGCATTGTTGGATACTTCATGTACTCAGTGGGGCTAATTCAAACCTGATCACTGCTGTGCGTTTTTGCACAGCGGGTGATCAGGTCTGAACTGCGCATGCGCAGGCACCGCAGTGCGCCGGCGCATGCCAGAGATGCGATCGGCATCTCAGCCCAGGGATCGCCTCTGCATGATTGACAGGCAGAAGCATTCACTGGATGGGAGGGGGTGGGCCTCTGGCGTTGGGCCGACATTTTTGGGGCGCAGCCTTGGCAACGCAGGCGCGCCCGGACTGTGCGGTGGGCCGCGGCGGCTGGTGATGTCACACGTAGCCGCTGCGACCCAGAGAGCGACTGGTAGCTCCCTGCCAACGCGCAAGAGCTGCACTGATAGGGAGCTACTGTTCAGGTACAAAAGCATCGCCGCCGTGAGATGCTTTTGTACCTGTGCGGCGGGGGGTAGGGCCAGACATGTGGGGTGGACTAGCCCTGTGCTGGGCATCCCCCCGCATGTCAGGGTGGCTGATCGTAGCTGTGCAAAATTTTGCACGGCTATGATCAGGTCTGAATTAGGCCCAGTGACTGTCCCTGCGTTGTGAACTGTGATCACATGTGCAGTGTCATAATACCAGAGGGAAGTGGGATTCAGAGGTGTCTCTTTTCATCTTCACAAGACTGTTACTAGACATTTTAGCGCTGTGTGTGAGAAAGAACACCTGCGTGTCGCCCCCGCAAGTATAAAGAGTAGGGATACCGTCAATGCTCTGAGACTCACTTATTTTTTAGGTCTATATTAGTGATGAGCTGGTTCGGTTCCTCGGAATCCGAACCCCCCCCCCCGAACTTCACCCATTTTACACGGTTCCGAGGCAGACTCGGATCCTCCCGCTTTGCACGGTTAAACCAAGCGCGCCCGAACGTCATCATCCCGCTGTCGGATTCTCGCAAGATTCGTATTCTATATAAGGAGCCGCGCGTCGCCGCCATTTTCACTCGTGCATTGGAGATGATATGGAGAGGACGTGTGCAGCGTTCTCTCAGTTGTGTTCAGTGTGCTGCAAATATCTGTGCTCAGTGTGCTGCAAATATCTGTGCTCAGTGTGCTTGCAAATATCTGTGCTCAGTGTGCTGAAAATATCTACGTTCCCTGCCTGAAAAACGCTCCATATCTGTGCTGCATTGTAGTATATAGTAGGAGGACAGTGCAGAATTTTGCTGACCAGTGACCACCAGTATTATATCAGTACGGTACAGTAGTCCACTGCTCTACCTACCTCTGTGTCGTCAAGTATACTATCCATCCATACCTGTGGTGCATTTAAGTTTTGCGCAATATATATATAGTAGGAGGACAGTGCATAATTTCGCTGACCACCAGTATATAATATATAGCAGTACGGTACAGTAGTCCACTGCTCTACCTACCTATGTGTCGTCAAGTATACTATCCATCCATACCTGTGGTGCATTTAAGTTTTGCGCAGTATATATATAGTAGGAGGACAGTGCAGAATTTCACTGACCACCAGTATATAATATATAACAGTACGGTACAGTAGTCCACTGCTCTACCTGCCTCTGTGTCATCAAGTATACTATCCATTCATACCTGTGGTGCATTTAAGTTTTGCGCAGTATATATATAGTAGGAGGACAGTGCAGAATTTTGCTGACCACCAGTATATAATATATAGCAGTACGGTACAGTAGTCCACTGCTTTACCTACCTCTGTGTCGTCAAGTATACTATCCATCCATACCTGTGGTGCATTTAAGTTTTTCGCAGTATATATATAGTAGGAGGACAGTGAAGAATTTCGCTGACCACCAGTATATAATATATAGCAGTACGGTACAGTAGTCCACTACTCTACCTACCTATGTGTCGTCAAGTATACTATCCATCCATACCTGTGGTGCATTTAAGTTTTGCGCAGTATATATATATAGTAGGAGGACAGTGCATAATTTTGCTGACCACCAGTATATAATATATAGCAGTATGGTACAGTAGTCCACTGCTCTACCTACCTCTGTGTCATCAAGTATACTATCCATCCATACCTGTCGTGCATTTAAGTTTTGCGCAGTATATATATAGTAGGAGGACAGTGCAGAATTTTGCTGACCACCAGTATATAATATATAGCAGTACGGTACAGTAGTCCACTGCTCTACCTGCCTCTGTGTCATCAAGTATACTATTCATCCATACCTGTGGTGCATTTTAGTTTTGCGCAGTATATATATAGTAGGAGGACAGTGCAGAATTTTGCTGACCACCAGTATATAATATATAGCAGTACGGTACAGTAGTCCACTGCTCTACCTACCTCTGTGTCATCAAGTATACTATCCATCCATACCTGTGGTGCATTTAAGTTTTGCGCAGTATATATATAGTAGGAGGACAGTGCAGAATTTTGCTGACCACCAGTATATAATATATAGCAGTACGGTACAGTAGTCCACTGCTCTACCTGCCTCTGTGTCATCAAGTATACTATTCATCCATACCTGTGGTGCATTTAAGTTTTGCGCAGTATATATATAGTAGGAGGACAGTGAAGAATTTTGCTGACCATCAGTATATAATATATAGCAGTACGGTACAGTAGTCCACTGCTCTACCTAGCTCTGTGTCGTCAAGTATAGTATCCATCCATACCTGTGGTGCATTTAAGTTGTGCGCAGTATATATAGTAGGAGGACAGTGCAGAATTTTGATGACCACCAGTATATAATATATAGCAGTACGGTACAGAAGGCCACTGCTCTACCTCTGTGTCATCAAGTATACTACAAAAGTTCAGTAAAATGACCCAAAAATCAAAATTAAAAGCGTCTGATGACAAGCGTAAACTTGCCAATATGCCATTTACGACACGGAGTGGCAAGGAACGGCTGAGGCACTGGCCTATGTTCATAGCTAGTGGTTCAGATTCACATGAGAATGGAAGCACTCATCCTCTAGCTAGAAAACTGCAGTGCCACTCCTAGATGGGCCAGGTGTTTGTGTCGGCCACTTGTGTCGCTTAGCTTAGTCACACAGCTACCTCATTGCACCTCTTTTTTTCTTTGCATCATGTGCTGTTTGGGGACTATTTTTTTAAGTGCCATCCTCTCTGACACTGCAGTGCCACTCTTAGATGGGCCAGGTGTTTGTGTCGGTCACTTGGGTCGCTTAGCTTAGCCATCCAGCAACCTTGGTGCACCTCTTTTTTTCTTTACATCATGTGCTGTTTGGGGACTATTTTTTAAATCTGCCATCCTGTCTGACACTGCAGTGCCACTCCTAGATGGGCCAGGTGTTTGTGTCGGCCACTTGTGTCGCTTAGCTTAGTCATCCAGCGACCTCGGTGCAAATTTTAGGACTAAAAATAATATTGTGAGGTGTGAGGTGTTCAGAATAGACTGGAAATGAGTGGAAATTATGGTTATTGAGGTTAATAATACTATGGGATCAAAATGACCCCCAAATTCTATGATTTAAGCTGTTTTTGAGGGTTTTTTGTAAAAAAAAAACACCCGAATCCAAAACACCCCCGAATCCGACGAAAAATTTTCAGGGAGGTTTTGCCAAAACGCGTCCGAATCCAAAACAGGGCCGCGGAACCGAATCCAAAACCAAAACATAAAACCCGAAAAATTTCCGGTGCACATCACTAGTCTATATGTGTGCGCTTATGTTTCCACCTGTGCCTGGACCAATACGATTTTGGAGGCCGTTGTGTTACCTCTTAAAGGGGGACATGTACTAAGCAGTAATAAAAGTGGAGATGTGAGCCAGTGGAGAAGATGCCCATGGCAACCAATCAGCATTGACATAACATTTATAATTTGTATATTATAAAAGTATACAGAGCAGCAGATTGGTTGCCATGGGCAACTTCTCTACTATCTCACTTCTCCCCTTTTATCACTGCTTAGTATATAACCCCCATAGACTCTGGCAGCCTAGCCAGGTTCATGTGAGGACAGTGCTCATTGCAGAGACCATGGCTGCCAGCCAAAGTCTCTGGAAATGTAGCTGACGACTCTGTAAGTGCCTTAGGACAGGGACAGGAGAGGGGCAGGCTGAGGGATGCTGGCACAGTGTGCACTGCCCACTGCTACCCCAAATATGCTCATGATTACTTACCAACCACCTGACACCCCCCTACACAATGCTTCCCTAAAAACACCCATAATTAGATACCAGCCCACCTCCTACCCACTGATGCCCTGAGAGCCTCATCATTACATATCAACCCACACCCTGCAAATATGATATTAATCAACATTAAAAATTCTGCAAAACTTTTATTGCTGCCATTTGTGCGCTTCAGGACTGGCTGTTTAATGCAAGGAAATATTTGGTTCTTTCTTCCTGCTGGTTGTTGAATGCGAGTCAGGTGTGTGATCCCGTTGCGTGGTGTCTCCCTCCACCTCAATGATGCGAATGCCGTGTCATCCAAAGCATCTCCATTCTCCAGATCCAGTCACCACTGCTGGTACACTGGCCATCTGATTCTGACTAACTTCACAAGTCCGAGCCTGCTGCACATACCCATCCTCCGCTATTCTTGCCCTGCTGCAGTGCTGCATTGCCGTCCATGCTGGATATCCAAGCCTCCTCCCAGTGGGAGGAGTTGCAGATGTCCAAGAAGAGCAGGCAGCATCGCAGCAGCTCCTGACTTTGCGCTTATTTTAACTGTTGTAGTGCTGCGTGACTGGGGGGGTAATTCTGAGTTGATCGCAGCAGGAACTTTGTTAGCAGTTGGGCAAAACCATTTGCACTGCAGGGGAGGCAGATATAACATTTGCAGAGAGAGTTAGATTTGGGTGGGGTGTGTTCAAACTGAAATCTAAATTGCAGTGTAAAAATAAAGCAGACAGTATTTACCCTGCACAGAAACAATATAACCCACCCAAATTTAAGTCTCTCTGCAAATGTTATATCCGCCCCCCCTCCAGTGCACATGGTTTTACCCAACTGCTAACAAATTTGATGCTGCGATCCACTCGGAATTACCCCCCCACGTGCAGCAATGGTAGTAACGCAACTAGTTTCAACTTACATAACATACTTTTCCTTTGGTCACAGAATTAATTGTGATAAAATCACATGTCCTTATAATCTGCCATAAACAGACTTACTACTTCTTAGAATATGTAAATTACTTTCAGTGCAAACCCTCACACAAGACTGTCCAAGAGACTGGGTCAGCCCTGTAGCATTACATTCTGAGACTGTTTGCCCTCTCTAAATGTAAAAGGTGATAACAATTCAGCATGCAGAACATGGCAGAGCAATATGAAAATATTTTATTTTTATTACAAAATTAAATGGAGTTTTATTAAGAGATCAAGAAATTGATTAACATTTTGGCTCAGTGTAAATTTCTCAAGATTAAAAAAGTTGAAAAAAGTAATAAAGGACATTAGCAATCAAGGATATAAAATGCGTTAACTAGAAAAGAAAGTTCTTTATTACAGTGAGATTTAGCTGTAACTTAGGGGGTAATTCAGACTGAATTGCTGCAGCTGCAGAGATCGTAGTCTGAATTACTTTGTGGAGTGCGCACCCCAGGAGCCCAGTGAGATGCTAACAGCATCTCACTGGTGCGATCGCATCTGCCTGATTGACAGGCAGAGGCGGGTCGCGGGGCGGGAGGGGCGTGGCAACAGCATTAGAACACCGATGGTGGGGCGCGGCCCAGACAACTAAGGCATGTCTGGACCGTTGGGGGGGTCGAGGTCGTGGCGGCTGCGTGATATCACACGCAGCCGCTGCGACCCGGGACGCGGCGAGTAGTGGCCTGCCAGCGCGCAGGAGCTGTGCTAGCAGGAAGGTACTCGTCAGGTACAAAAGCATCGCCGCTGTGCTTTTGTACCTGTGCGGTGGGGGGCAGAGCCAGACATGCTGGGCGGGATAGCCCTGTGCTGGGCGTCCCCCCACATGTCTGTGAGACTGATAGTAAAAATGTGCTAAATTTAGCACATCCACGATCAGGTCTGCATTACCCCCTTAATCCACTGCAGTCTGTTTAGCAGTGCACACAGTATAGAAAATGTTATTGACAGGAGGCTGCATAAAACAAGGGGGCATGTCCTCACAATGTAGGTGGTGTGCACTAAAGGGGTCTACATACTGGGCGATGTTTTTAACCATTGATATTATCGACCAACGATATTATCGATGGTCGATTTTACCTACACACTTGTGTAGGCCCCTTAAGTTGGCCTTTACATTCCCACTTGTCCCTTCCAATCATACTTTCTTCCATGCACACCACAGGCTAACAGCGCCTGAAATTTTTCGGGTTTTGTGTTTTGGTTTTGGGTTCGGTTCCGCGGCCGTGTTTTGGGTTCGAACGCGTTTTGGCAAAACCTCACCGAATTTTTTTTGTCGGATTCGGGTGTGTTTTGGATTCGGGTGTTTTTTTCCAAAAACACTAAAAAACAGCTTAAATCATAGAATTTGGGGGTCATTTTGATCCCAAAGTATTATTAACCTCAAAAACCATAATTTACACTCATTTTCAGTCTATTCTGAATACCTCACACCTCACAATATTATTTTTAGTCCTAAAATTTGCACCGAGGTCGCTGTGTGAGTAAGATAAGCGACCCTAGTGGCCGACACAAACACCGGGCCCATCTAGGAGTGGCACTGCAGTGTCACGCAGGATGTCCCTTCCAAAAAACCCTCCCCAAACAGCACATGACGCAAAGAAAAAAAGAGGCGCAATGAGGTAGCTGTGTGAGTAAGATTAGCGACCCTAGTGGCCGACACAAACACCGGGCCCATCTAGGAGTGGCACTGCAGTGTCACGCAGGATGGCCCTTCCAAAAAACCCTCCCCAAACAGCACATGACGCAAAGAAAAAAAGAGGCGCAATGAGGTAGCTGTGTGAGTAAGATTAGCGACCCTAGTGGCCGACACAAACACCGGGCCCATCTAGGAGTGGCACTGCAGTGTCACGCAGGATGTCCCTTCCAAAAAACCCTCCCCAAACAGCACATGACGCAAAGAAAAAAAGAGGCGCAATGAGGTAGCTGACTGTGTGAGTAAGATTAGCGACCCTAGTGGCCGACACAAACACCGGGCCCATCTAGGAGTGGCACTGCAGTGTCACGCAGGATGTCCCTTCCAAAAAACCCTCCCCAATCAGCACATGATGCAAGAGAAAAAGAAAAGAAAAAAGAGGTGCAAGATGGAATTGTCCTTGGGCCCTCCCACCCACCCTTATGTTGTATAAACAAAACAGGACATGCACACTTTAACCAACCCATCATTTCAGTGACAGGGTCTGCCACACGACTGTGACTGATATGACGGGTTGGTTTGGACCCCCCCCAAAAAAGAAGCAATTAATCTCTCCTTGCACAAACTGGCTCTACAGAGGCAAGATGTCCACCTCATCTTCACCCTCCGATATATCACCGTGTACATCCCCCTCCTCACAGATTATCAATTCGTCCCCACTGGAATCCACCATCTCAGCTCCCTGTGTACTTTGTGGAGGCAATTGCTGCTGGTCAATGTCTCCGCGGAGGAATTGATTATAATTCATTTTAATGAACATCATCTTCTCCACATTTTCTGGATGTAACCTCGTACGCCGATTGCTGACAAGGTGAGCGGCGGCACTAAACACTCTTTCGGAGTACACACTTGTGGGAGGGCAACTTAGGTAGAATAAAGCCAGTTTGTGCAAGGGCCTCCAAATTGCCTCTTTTTCCTGCCAGTATAAGTACGGACTGTGTGACGTGCCTACTTGGATGCGGTCACTCATATAATCCTCCACCATTCTATCAATGTTGAGAGAATCATATGCAGTGACAGTAGACAACATGTCCGTAATCGTTGTCAGGTCCTTCAGTCCGGACCAGATGTCAGCATCAGCAGTCGCTCCAGACTGCCCTGCATCACCGCCAGCGGGTGGGCTCGGAATTCTGAGCCTTTTCCTCGCACCCCCAGTTGCGGGGAGAATGTGAAGGAGGAGATGTTGACAGGTCGCGTTCCGCTTGACTTGACAATTTTGTCACCAGCAGGTCTTTCAACCCCAGCAGACCTGTGTCTGCCGGAAAGAGAGATCCAAGGTAGGCTTTAAATCTAGGATCGAGCACGGTGGCCAAAATGTAGTGCTCTGATTTCAACAGATTGACCACCCGTGAATCCTTGTTAAGCGAATTAAGGGCTGCATCCACAAGTCCCACATGCCTAGCGGAATCGCTCCCTTTTAGCTCCTTCTTCAATGCCTCCAGCTTCTTCTGCAAAAGCCTGATGAGGGGAATGACCTGACTCAGGCTGGCAGTGTCTGAACTGACTTCACGTGTGGCAAGTTCAAAGGGCATCAGAACCTTGCACAACGTTGAAATCATTCTCCACTGCACTTGAGACAGGTGCATTCCATCTCCTATATCGTGCTCAATTGTATAGGCTTGAATGGCCTTTTGCTGCTCCTCCAACCTCTGAAGCATATAGAGGGTTGAATTCCACCTCGTTACCACTTCTTGCTTCAGATGATGGCAGGGCAGGTTCAGTAGTTTTTGGTGGTGCTCCAGTCTTCTGTACGTGGTGCCTGTACGCCGAAAGTGTCCCGCAATTTTTCTGGCCACCGACAGCATCTCTTGCACGCCCCTGTCGTTTTTTAAAAAATTCTGCACCACCAAATTCAAGGTATGTGCAAAACATGGGACGTGCTGGAATTTGCCCATATTTAATGCACACACAATATTGCTGGCGTGTCCGATGCCACAAATCCACAGGAGAGTCCAATTGGGGGTAAGCCATTCCGCGATGATCTTCCTCAGTTGCCGTAAGAGGTTTTCAGCTGTGTGCGTATTCTGGAAAGCGGTGATACAAAGCGTAGCCTGCCTAGGAAAGAGTTGGCGGTTTGCGAGATGCTGCTACTGGTGCCGCCGCTGCTGTTCTTGCGGCGGGAGTCCATACATCTACCCAGTGGGCTGTCACAGTCATATAGTCCTGACCCTGCCCTGCTCCACTTGTCCACATGTCCGTGGTTAAGTGGACATTGGGTACAACTGCATTTTTTATGGAGACTGGTGAGTCTTTTTCTGACGTCCGTGTACATTCTCGGTATCGCCTGCCTAGAGAAGTGGAACCTAGATGGTATTTGGTAACGGTGTGGCACACTGCCTCAATAAATTGTCTAGTTCCCTGTGAACTAACGGCTGATACCGGACGCACGTCTAACACCAACATAGTTGTCAAGGACTCAGTTATCCGCTTTGCAGTAGGATGACTGCTGTGATATTTCATCTTCCTCGCAAAGGACTGTTGAACAGTCAATTGCTTTACTGGAAGTAGTACAAGTGGGCTTACGACTTCCCCTCTGGGATGACCATCGACTCCCAGCGGGCAACAACAGCAGCGCCAGCAGCAGTAGGCGTTACACGCAAGGATGCATCGGAGGAATCCCAGGCAGGAGAGGGACTCGTCAGACTTGCCAGTGACATGGCCTGCAGGACTATTGGCATTCCTGGGGAAGGAGGAAATTGACACTGAGGGAGTTGGTGGGGTGGTTTGCGTGAGCTTGGTTACAAGAGGAAGGGGAATTTACTGGTCAGTGGACTGCTTCCGCTGTCACCCCAAAGTTTTTGAACTTGTCACTGACTTATTATGAATGCGCTGCAGGTGACGTATAAGGGAGGATGTTCCGAGGTGGTTAACGTCCTTACCCCTACTTATTACAGCTTGACAAAGGGAACACACGGCCTTGACACCTGTTGTCCGCATTTCTGGTGAAATACCTCCACACCGAAAGAGCTGATTTTTTTGGTATTTTCACCCTGGCATGTCAACGGCCATATTCCTCCCACGGACAACAGGTGTCTCCCCGGGTGCCCTGACTTAAACAAACCACCTCACCATCAGAATCCTCCTGGTCAATTTCCTCCCCAGCGCCAGCAACACCCATATCCTCCTCATCCTGGTGTACTTCAACACTGACATCTTCAATCTGACTATCAGGAACTGGACTGCGGGTGCTCCTTCCAGCACTTGCAGGGGGCGTGCAAATGGTGGAAGGCGCATGCTCTTCACGTCCAGTGTTGGGAAGGTCAGGCATCGCAACCGACACAATTGACTCTCCTTGTGGATTTGGGATTTCAAAGAACGCACAGTTCTTTGCGGTGCTTTTGCCAGCTTGAGTCTTTTTCAGTTTTCTAGCGAGAGGCTGAGTGCTTCCATCCTCATGTGAAGCTGAACCACTAGCCATGAAACATAGGCCAGGGCCTCAGCCGTTCCTTGCCACTCCGGTGTGGTAAATGGCATATTGGCAAGTTTACGCTTCTCCTCCGACAATTTTATTTTAGAGTTTTGGAGTCCTTTTTTTACTGATATTTGGTGTTTTGGTTTTGACATGCTCTGTACTATGCCATTGGCATCGGCCTTGGCAGACGACGTTGCTGGCATTTCATCGTCTCGGCCATGACTAGTGGCAGCAGCTTCAGCACGAGGTGGAAGTGGATCTTGATCTTTCCCTAATTTTGGAACCTCAACATTTTTGTTCTCCATATTTTAATAGGCACAACTAAAAGGCACCTCAGGTAAACAATGGAGATGGATGGATTGGATACTAGTATACAATTATGGACGGGCTGCCGAGTGCCGACACAGAGGTAGCCACAGCCGTGAACTACCGCACTGTACTGTGTCTGCTGCTAATATATAGACTGGTTGATAAAGAGATAGTATACTCGTAACTAGTATGTATGTATAAAGAAAGAAAAAAAAACCACGGTTAGGTGGTATATACAATTATGGACGGGCTGCCGAGTGCCGACACAGAGGTAGCCACAGCCGTGAACTACTGTACTGTGTCTGCTGCTAATATATAGACTGGTTGATAAAGAGATAGTATACTCGTAACTAGTATGTATGTATAAAGAAAGAAAAAAAAACCACGGTTAGGTGGTATATACAATTATGGACGGGCTGCCGAGTGCCGACACAGAGGTAGCCACAGCCGTGAACTACCGCACTGTACTGTGTCTGCTGCTAATATATAGACTGGTTGATAAAGAGATAGTATACTCGTAACTAGTATGTATGTATAAAGAAAGAAAAAAAAACCACGGTTAGGTGGTATATACAATTATGGACGGGCTGCCGAGTGCCGACACAGAGGTAGCCACAGCCGTGAACTACCGCACTGTACTGTGTCTGCTGCTAATATATAGACTGGTTGATAAAGAGATAGTATACTCGTAACTAGTATGTATGTATAAAGAAAGAAAAAAAAACCACGGTTAGGTGGTATATACAATTATGGACGGGCTGCCGAGTGCCGACACAGAGGTAGCCACAGCCGTGAACTACCGCACTGTACTGTGTCTGCTGCTAATATATAGACTGGTTGATAAAGAGATACTGTAGTATACTCGTAACTAGTATGTATGTATAAAGAAAGAAAAAAAAACCACGGTTAGGTCACTGGTATATACAATTATGGACGGGCTGCCGAGTGCCGACACAGAGGTAGCCACAGCCGTGAACTACCGCACTGTACTGTGTCTGCTGCTAATATATAGACTGGTTGATAAAGAGATAGTATACTCGTAACTAGTATGTATGTATAAAGAAAGAAAAAAAAACCACGGTTAGGTCACTGGTATATACAATTATGGACGGGCTGCCGAGTGCCGACACAGAGGTAGCCACAGCCGTGAACTACCGCACTGTACTGTGTCTGCTGCTAATATATAGACTGGTTGATAAAGAGATAGTATACTCGTAACTAGTATGTATGTATAAAGAAAGAAAAAAAAACCACGGTTAGGTGGTATATACAATTATGGACGGGCTGCCGAGTGCCGACACAGAGGTAGCCACAGCCGTGAACTACCGCACTGTACTGTGTCTGCTGCTAATATATAGACTGGTTGATAAAGAGATAGTATACTCGTAACTAGTATGTATGTATAAAGAAAGAAAAAAAAACCACGGTTAGGTGGTATATACAATTATGGACGGGCTGCCGAGTGCCGACACAGAGGTAGCCACAGCCGTGAACTACCGCACTGTACTGTGTCTGCTGCTAATATATAGACTGGTTGATAAAGAGATAGTATACTCGTAACTAGTATGTATGTATAAAGAAAGAAAAAAAAACCACGGTTAGGTGGTATATACAATTATGGACGGGCTGCCGAGTGCCGACACAGAGGTAGCCACAGCCGTGAACTACCGCACTGTACTGTGTCTGCTGCTAATATATAGACTGGTTGATAAAGAGATAGTATACTACTAATATTATATACTGGTGGTCAGGTCACTGGTCACTAGTCACACTGGCAGTGGCACTCCTGCAGCAAAAGTGTGCACTGTTTAATTTTAATATAATATTATGTACTCCTGGCTCCTGCTATAACCTATAACTGGCACTGCAGTAGTGCTCCCCAGTCTCCCCCACAATTATAAGCTGTGTGAGCTGAGCAGTCAGACAGATATATAATATATATAGATGATGCAGCACACTGGCCTGAGCCTGAGCAGTGCACACAGATATGGTATGTGACTGACTGAGTCACTGTGTGTATCGCTTTTTTCAGGCAGAGAACGGATATATTAAATAAACTGCACTGTGTGTCTGGTGGTCACTCACTATATAATATATTATGTACTCCTGGCTCCTGCTATAACCTATAACTGGCACTGCAGTAGTGCTCCCCAGTCTCCCCCACAATTATAAGCTGTGTGAGCTGAGCAGTCAGACAGATATATATAATATTATATATAGATAATAGATGATGCAGCACACTGGCCTGAGCCTGAGCAGTGCACACAGATATGGTATGTGACTGAGTCACTGTGTGCTGTGTATCGCTTTTTTCAGGCAGAGAACGGATTATATTATGTACTCCTGGCTCCTGCTATAACCTATAACTGGCACTGCAGTAGTGCTCCCCAGTCTCCCCCACAATTATAAGCTGTGTGAGCTGAGCAGTCAGACAGATATATATAATATATAGATAATAGATGATGCAGCACACTGGCCTGAGCCTGAGCAGTGCACACAGATATGGTATGTGACTGAGTCACTGTGTGCTGTGTATCGCTTTTTTCAGGCAGAGAACGGATTATAAATAAAAGTGGTGGTCACTGGTCACTATCAGCAAAACTCTGCACTGTACACTACTGAGTACTCCTAATGCTCCCCAAAATTAGTAAATCAAGTGTCTCTCTAATCTATTCTAATTCTAAACGGAGAGGACGCCAGCCACGTCCTCTCCCTATCAATCTCAATGCACGTGTGAAAATGGCGGCGACTTATATAGAATCCGAGTCTCGCGATAGAATCCGAGCCTCGCGAGAATCCGACAGCGTCATGATGACGTTCGGGGCGCGCTCGGGTTAACCGAGCAAGGCGGGAAGATCCGAGTCGCTCGGACCCGTGAAAAAAAACATGAAGTTCGGGCGGGTTCGGATTCAGAGAAACCGAACCCGCTCATCTCTAGCTAACACTGCATTATGCAGCTTAGCTTGGACATGCAGCCTCGGATCTTCCCGCCTTGCTTGGTTAACCAGAGCGCGCCACGAACGTCATCATCCCGCTGTCGGATTCTCACGAGATTCGTATTCTATATAAGGAGCCGCGCATCACCGCCATTTTCACTCGTGCATTGGAGATTGAACGGAGAGGATGTGGCAGCGTTCTCTCCCTGAAAAGCTCCGTAATCTGTGCTCAGTGTGCTGCAAATATCTGTGCTCAGTGTGCAGCAAATATCTGTGCTCAGTGTGCTGATAATATCTATGTTCTCTGCCTGAAAATGCTCCATATCTGTGCTCAGTGTGCTGCAAATATCTGATCAGTGTGCTGCATTGTGGGGACTGGGGACCACCAGTATAAGTATATACATGATGTGGCCATTCACTGGTACCTGGTGACAGAACGTATACTGGATTCCCCCATAATGTAACTTTATATCTGTCACCTATATACATGATGTGGTCATTCACTGGTACCTGGTGATAGAACGTATACTGGATTCCCTCACAATGTAACTTTATATCTGTCACCTATATAATAATTAGTAGTACAGTACAGTAGGCCATTGCTGTATCTTGCAGCTCTGTGTCACTGCAAGTATCCATTCCATATCTGTGAAGCATTTTTGTGAGCAGTATATATAGTATTACAGTGCAGCATTTTGGTGACCAACAGTATATAGTTGTACAGTAGGCCATTGCTGTATCTTGCAGCTCTGTGTCACTGCAAATATCCATTCCATATCTGTGCAGCATTTTTGTGAGCAGTATATATAGTATTACAGACAGTGCATCATTTTGGTGACTAGCAGTATATAGTTGTACAGTAGGCCATTGCTGTATCTTGCAGCTCTGTGTCACTGCAAGTATCCATTCCATATCTGTGCGGCATTTTTGTGAGCAGTATATATTAGTGATGAGCGGGTTCGGTTCCTCGGAAACCGAACCCCCCCGAACTTCACCCATTTTACACGGGTCTGAGGCATACTCGGATTCTCCCGTATGGCTCGGTTAACCCGAGCGCGCCCGAACGTCATCATCCCGCTGTCGGATTCTCGCGAGATTCGGATTCTATATAAGGAGCCGCGCGTCGCCGCCATTTTCACTCGTGCATTGGAAATGTTAGGGAGAGGACGTGGCTGGCGTCCTCTCCGTTTATTAATGTTGCTGCAAATATTTGTGCTTATTGCTTAATTGTGGGGACTGGGGAGCAGCTGTATTATATATAGGAGAAGTACAGTGTAGAGTTTTGCTGATCAGTGACCACCAGTTTAATCCGTTCTCTGCCTGAAAAACGCTCCATATCTGTGCTCAGTGTGCTGCATATATCTGTGCTCACACTGCTTTATTGTGGGGACTGGGGACCAGCAGTATTATATAGGAGGAGTACAGTGCAGAGTTTTGCTGACCAGTGACCACCAGTATACGTTGTCTGCCTGAAAAACGCTCCATATCTGTGCTCAGTGTGCTGCATATATCTGTGCTCACACTGCTTTATTGTGGGTACTGGGGACCACCAGTATATTATATAGGAGTACAGTGCAGAGTTTTTCTGACCAGTGACCACCAGTATACGTTGTCTGCCTGAAATACGCTCCATATCTGTGCTCAGTGTGCTGCATATATCTGTGCTCACACTGCTTTATTGTGGGTACTGGGGACCACCAGTATATTATATAGGAGGAGTACAGTGCAGAGTTTTGCTGACCAGTGACCACCAGTATATATAGCAGTACTGTACGGAAGGCCACTGCTCTACCTACCTCTGTGTCGTCAAGTATACTATCCATCTAGATTCTATACCTGTGGTGCATTTTAGTTTTGCAGTTTGCTGACAGTGACCACCAGTATATATAGCAGTACGGTACGGAAGGCCACTGCTCTACCTACCTCTGTGTCGTCAAGGATACTATCCATCTAGATTCTATACCTGTGGTGCATTTTAGTTTTGCAGTTTACTGACAGTGACCACCAGTATATATAGCAGTACGGTACGGAAGGCCACTGCTTTACCTACCTCTGTGTCGTCAAGTATACTATCCATCTAGATTCTATACCTGTGGTGCATTTTAGTTTTGCAGTTTGCTGACAGTGACCACCAGTATATATAGCAGTACAGTACGGAAGGCCACTGCTCTACCTATCTCTGTGTCATCAAGTATACTATCCATCTAGATTCTATACCTGTGGTGCATTTTAGTTTTGCAGTTTGCTGACAGTGACCACCAGTATATATAGCAGTACGGTACGGAAGGCCACTGCTCTACCTACCTCTGTGTCATCAAGTATACTATCCATCTAGATTCTATACCTGTGGTGCATTTTAGTTTTGCAGTTTGCTGACAGTGACCACCAGTATATATAGCAGTATGGTACGGAAGGCCACTGCTCTACCTACCTCTGTGTCGTCAGGTATACTATCCATCTAGATTCTATACCTGTGGTGCATTTTAGTTTTGCAGTTTGCTGACCAGTGACCACCAGTATATATAGCAGTACGGTACGGAAGGCCACTGCTCTACCTACCTCTGTGTCGTCAAGTATACTATCCATCTAGATTCTATACCTGTTGTGCATTTTAGTTTTGCAGTTTGCTGACAGTGACCACCAGTATATATAGCAGTACGGTACGGAAGGCCACTGCTCTACCTACCTCTGTGTCGTCAAGTATACTATCCATCTAGATTCTATACCTGTGGTGCATTTTAGTTTTGCAGTTTGCTGACAGTGACCACCAGTATATATAGCAGTACGGTACGGAAGGCCAGTGCTCTACCTACCTCTGTGTCGTCAAGTATACTATCCATCTAGATTCTATACCTGTGGTGCATTTTAGTTTTGCAGTTTGCTGACAGTGACCACCAGTATATATAGCAGTACGGTACGGAAGGCCACTGCTCTACCTACCTCTGTGTCGTCAAGTATACTATCCATCTAGATTCTATACCTGTGGTGCATTTTAGTTTTGCAGTTTGCTGACAGTGACCACCAGTATATATAGCAGTACGGTACGGAAGGCCACTGCTCTACCTACCTCTGTGTCGTCAAGTATACTATCCATCCATACCTGTGGTGCATTTCAGTTGTGCGCAGTATATATAGTAGTAGGCCATTGCTATTGATACTGGCATATAATTCCACACATTCAAAAATGGAGAATAAAATGTGGAGGGTAAAATAGGGAAAGAGCAAGATCAAATTCCACCTCGTGCTGAAGCTGCTGCCACTAGTCATGGCCGAGACGATGAAAATCCAGTAAAATGACCCAAAAATCAAAATTAAAAGCGTCTGAGGAGAAGCGTAAACTTGCCAATATGCCATTTACGACACAGAGTGGCAAGGAACGGCTGAGGCCCTGGCTTATGTTCATGGCTAGTGGTTCAGCTTCACATGAGGATGGAAGCACTCATCCTCTCGCTAGAAGACTGCAGTGCCACTCCTAGATGGGCCAGGTGTTTGTGTCGGCCACTTGTGTCGCTTAGCTTAGTCACACAGCGAGCTTGGTGCGTCTCTTTTTTTCTTTGCATCATGTGCTGTTTGGGGACAATTTTTTTGAAGTGCCATCCTGTCTGACACTGCAGTGCCACTCCTAGATGGGCCAGGTGTTTGTGTCGGCCACTTGTGTCGCTTAGCTTAGTCACACAGCGACCTTGGTGCGCCTCTTTTTTTCTTTGCATCATGTGCTGTTTGGGGACAATTTTTTTTAAGTGCCATCCTGTCTGACACTGCAGTGCCACTCCTAGATGGGCCAGGTGTTTGTGTCGGCCACTTGGGTCGCTTAGCTTAGTCACACAGCGACCTTGGTGCGCCTCTTTTTTTCTTTGCATCATGTGCTGTTTGGGGACAATTTTTTTGAAGTGCCATCCTGTCTTACACTGCAGTGACACTCCTAGATGGGCCAGGTGTTTGTGTCGGCCACTTGTTTCGCTTAGCTTAGTCACACAGCGGCCTTGGTGCGCCTCTTTTTTTACGTGCATCATGTGCTGTTTGGGGACTATTTTTTTGAAGTGCCATCCTGCCTGACACTGCAGTGCCACTCCTAGATGGGCCAGGTGTTTGTGTCGGCTACTTGTGTCGCTTAGCTTAGCCATCCAGCGACCTCGGTGCAAATTTTAGGACTAAAAATAGTATTGTGAGGTGTAAGGTGTTCAGAATAGACTGGAAATGAGTGGAAATTGTGGTTATTGAGGTTAATAATACTATAGGATCAAAATGACCCCCAAATTCTATGATTTAAGCTGTTTTTGAGGGTTTTTTGTAAAAAAACACCTGAATCCAAAACACATCCGAATCCGACAAAAAAATTTCAGGGAGGTTTTGCCAAAACGCGTCCGAATCCAAAACACGGCCGAGGAACCGAATCCAAAACCAAAACACAAAACCCGTAAAATTTCCGGTGCACATCTCTAATTTTGATAAATGTTTTTTCATTGTTCCTTCTATGATATGGGTTAGATCAGAATGGTCTCAACAAGATAACCTCAAAGTGATTACATGTTTGAGGGGTTTCTCAATTACTATTGTCAATTTCTCCTCTCCATCACAGCCTTTGTAAGGAGAGAAAATAATTGAGACTGCTTTCTGTAAATACTGCAGGCCTTCCAAATATTGAGATATCAGAAGTTATGATCCCTATCAGCAATGCTCTTTAATTCTATATGTAGATGAATGCTTCAGAGATAGGAGTGAGGGCAGTATTCTCACTGCAATCCTCCGTCATTGATGCAGAGAGGGATGTGGTTGAAAGTCTGAGGGCATGGGTCTGCAAGGGAGGAGTAACCATGCCCCTAAGATGGTTTCACCATGTTCCTTTCACAGTGCTCAACTTCTGTAGAGGATCCTTGTATTCACAGCAGGGCATGGTCATGCCCCCATATCCTTAGTCATACCCACCAGTTTTGGGGCCTGACAGATCTCTCGGCGGACCTTCCTCTGTTATTATCTCATCAAAATTTAGGTCTCATCTTACACTTTTAATAAGATATGGTATTGGTCACTTTGTATTTTCTAGTCCAAGGCAGAGTAATGCATTAGTAGGTGTACTTTGTATAACATAAAACCAAGGTTCAAACATACAACAATGCCACATGAAATAAAGACAGTCCCACATAATCTGACACTCATTATTAAATTAAGCCATACATGAATCATATTAGCAGTAAATGGAATCATTTTATTTAATGAAAAGGGATGGGTCCAAAACTGTGATATTGACATTCTTCTTATTCTTTGTCTAGTTCTGCACATGTCTACAGATCTGGTCTTCTGGGTTACAGATGCATATGGGAGTGTAGGCCCCCTTGATCTATACAGGGGTGAACCACCTAGTTGCACAGGTACAGAGAGAAATTATTGAATGTGCATCATAACCAAGATTCTAAATTCTTCAAAAGGCAAATAGACATATTATTTTCACTTATTGACCAATAAAGTAAAATGTATGCCTTATAATGTTATTTTCCACAAGAACACTATAGTCCTGAGCTTATTCCTATAAATCACACAGAACAAATCTAGGCTTCTTTACCTTGATCTTTCTTCAAATCTCATTGCTAGGTAGAACCTCTAATGCTGCTAGATAAATTCCATATTGTACTGTATGTCCCTACTAATCTCGAACAAGCACTCTTGTCTGAGACTAATGATTCAAAACTGGTAGAACAAACTGCTATAGAAAGACCATTGATGTTTTTAGTATATCAATTTGCTGGCATCTGCTTCATACAAATACTTACTTTTTGTTAAATGCTTACATCATACAGCATACAGCCCTGGAGACTCACATTTTTTTTTAATGTTTACATCATACACTATACAGTCCTGGAGACTCACAAATTTTGTTAAGGACTACAAGGTGACTGGCCCACATTTCTGAATGTGCCAACTTTTCACTGAAGAGGGCAGGGTGTTTTATTGCAGCCCTGACCAAAAGAACCGGATTAAGGGGGTGGGAGAATGGGGCACAGGGGACACTGTAACCAAGGTTCCCCTCAGTCCGGGAGGTACCCCTATCAGAGCACTCTGACATCGCCAGCTCTCCCTCTTGTGCAGCAGCAGAAGGAAGAACCAGGCAGCCATAATGCAAGCAGGACAGTGTGCAGTGTAGGCAGAGGCACAGAAATATCAAGTTTTGTGAACTGCTGATGGCGCTTCCTGATTCCGACTGAAGGAGGGAGGAGAGAGCTGTAAGTGACCCAGGGACACCCCCCACCCCCAACTCACCTACACAGCAGGCTAGATTAATGTGTCTGAGTCCAGTGTAACTTATTATCTGATGAGAGTATTCCGGACTGAAAAGAGACAGACTGTCAGCGTCCGGAGTCTTACCGGTATGCTGGGGCCGCGGGGCTGGCTTCCTTGGCGATGTGCGGGCAGCGGCGGAGGTGGGCTGCTGCGCAGGATCCATGGTCAGCAGTAGCGGCGGTGAGGGGGTCCGCTCGTGGTGGCGGGACGCCGCTACAGCAGGTCGCTCTTGTTGAGCCGTTGCTAGGAGACCAGGGGCAGTGAGCATTGTGGCTTTGCAAAAAGGTCTGCATTACTGGGCGCCGCCATGTTGGAGACCAAGTTTTACGCATAGTTCCTGTTTCCTGTTTCTTCCAGCCAATCCAGGGGAAGCTCTCCCTATAAAAGGGGGCTGGTTTAGGACAGGGATGCCAGTGCTTCAAGTTACAACCCTGTTGTAGGTGCTTTAGCCTGTGCTCCCAGGATTCCTGCTGTATTCTGGTTCCTCCTGATCCTGCTTGATCGGTTCTCTGTTGCTGCTGCAGCCCTGCCATTTCTAGCCTGCTACTGCCTGTGGAAGCGCCCCTGGGAAACCCGGTCCAGTAAGACTCTTTGGGCACAGTCGGCCCTGGGTCTTCTGCCTCGTCTTTCAAGCCACACTCCACAGATCTCCTTCACAAGCCACGCCTCTGTACCACTGACCACAGCCTACAGATTATTATCTTCAGCCTCATTTTCCAAACCACAGTCCTTGTCTCAAGCCACGTCTTCAACCACCATCTACAGTTCCACAGTTCATCATCTACAGTCTCGTCTTACAAATCTCAGTCCACAGTTCTTCACCTCCAGCCACGTCTTTAACCATCGTGCCCCAGCCTCGGTTCTCTACCTCAGCCCTGTACATAATAAATACTTTCCATTGACTCTCAAACCCCGCCTACATTCTTCATTGCTCCGTGTCCCATGCGAAGGAACTATATCCAGCCCCTCATCTGGTTCATTTACAGCCTGCTACCTCCTCAGGCAAATCTCAGCTGCCGGATCCTCAAACTCTGCTAGACGTGACACAGACACATAGAGAGTCCTCCTGAGTCCTGTCCCAGTATAAAGTACAGAGGCTTCTGCTATTTCTACGTATGACAAGATAGATAATAGATTTGTTTTTGTGTATTTTAAGGTTGTTTAAGTTGTCTTTGTTCCACTGCAAGAAAACTGTATAAGATAGTTGTCTCTCAAATATATGTATTCAGGAATTATTAAACTACTGTATAAGTTTCAATCTAATATACACCATTGGTTTACATTTAATATACACAGTGTAATATACATCTCAGCCCCCACTGCTACACTTGCACTGTGCAATCTCATAGTGTGGGCGGGCAGGATGACAAGTGGGATCTGTGCTGACCAAATGTGGAGGGATGGAGGAGTGGGGGTGGGATCCCCTGTCTTAAGTGCCCCAGGCCCCCTCAAGGCTTAATCCATTCCTGCTGCCCACAAGATGCCAGAAATTGATTAATTTTCTAGTGGGGGTGGAGTTATGATGCTGCATATCACGCATACTTACTGACATTTCTTTTTCCTCTCCGGGAGATGCCTGAAGAGGAGAAGCAGGTGGCGGCTATGGAGGCAGGGCAGGGCTAATGTGTCATTAGGCACTGCCCCCTCACTGGAAACCACCCGCGAATGGACACAATTTACATAGGGGTGGGGCTAAAATGACGCAATTAGTATATCATTGCGTCATTAGGCTCTGTTCCCTCAGCGAGTGCCGAAGATTACCTGTATTTATCCCCGTGTTCTGCCCACTTTACTAGGAAGTGGACAGAATGCGGGCGGGGTGCCCACTCTTCCAGGGGTGCGGAGGACTACCCTGGTAGAGACCAGAGTAGGCAAGTATGATATCACGTCTTCACTCCCCCTAAACCTGCATCAAAACTACATAGGGATCAATAAGCGATACTGTATGCTCCATTTCAGAGTGGTACACACCACAGTTGAACAAGATGACTATTACGAATTCATGAAACCAATGCAAAATTGAGGGAAAACATAAAACAATTCAGAACAGAACACTAAAAACTGAAGTGAGAGATGAAATTGTATTGTGTTGACACATTTATGCTTCTAGATTGTTATCCCCCTTTCAGGATCAAGGGATTTAAAATATAGAATAAAAGCTGTTAAAGTAGCCTTGACTGTCATCCTGAAGAATAAAAGTACAAATAAAAATGTAATCATTTCTCTCTAAGCCACCTCATTTGATATTGCTAAAAAGCCAATCTATCCTCTTTGCCTGCATAGTTGAATAGCGCAGACAGCACTTTGTGTGTGACTGAAGATTACAATCACTGCCTTCTCAGTTACACAAGGCTGGAATACCAGCAAGCACACACACCACAGACACAAGTCCTCTACTGCTACAACCACAAGCAGTCTGTGCATTGTTATCACCTTCAGTTATTTCAGAAAAAAAAGAAAACACTTGCTCTCTATCATGCAGCATGCAGTGAATTCAGGTCACAGAACAAAAAGCCACCATAAGGAAGGCATTTGCCAGGAATTGATCTCACTACATGTCTTGTTCTCAAGGCAGAATAGGAGATATTGCTGTCTTTTATAAGCTACCTTGTAGGAAATTGCATACACGACATATTGTCACTCACATAACAAAAGTGTGTTTCACAGGTAAAGAATGTGTTTGCTTGTACAGTATTAGTATAATTACTGAGCAACATAATGAAATGAAATGTTAGATTGTGCAAAGCAATTCAATTATTAGTGTTTAACATTCCATGAATGTATAAAAATACATATTAAAGGAAAAGTGCCATTAAATACAAAAAATATTGGTACATTTATTCATAAAATAAGTTTATAGTTAGTCATTTATTAATACCACAACAGGAGAAAATTCAGATTTAATTTAAAAGATTAATAAATAAAGAAAAAACTATCAAGTGTAATTGTGTAATAACCCTAAACCAGTGGTTCTCAAACTGTGTGCCCTGGCACCAGGGCCGGCCCAAGCTTATTTTTTTTGGTAAGCAAATATAAATTTTGGCGCCCCTTGATGGGATAAACTTCTTAAAGGGACACCGCGTGCCACAAAAAGGGTGCGGTCTCACAAGAAAGGGGCATGGCCACATAATTGTACCCCTTAGGGTACAGGGATATAGTAGGTAACCAGGGAGGCAGGGATGACAGACAGAGAGTGGGTGACAGGGGAGGCAGGAGATGACAGGCAGATAGTGGGTGACTAATGAGGCAGGGCTGACAGGGGGATAGTGGGTGACAGGTAGATACAGTAGTGGGTGACAGGGGATGCAAGGAGATAGTGGGTGACTGGGCAGGGGTGACAGGGAGATAGTGGGTGTATATATAATATGTGGTGCCTGCTCCCTACACACACCAGCACCAACCCTGTGGTCCCTCGCTCCCTACACCCACCCACCCACCCCTTTGCGGTCTCTGCTCACTACACACACACCCCACCCTGATGTGCCTGTGTCCTACACACTCCCTCCTAGTCCTTGTTCCCTACTCCCTACAAACACCCTCTCTGTAGTCCCTATACACACCCCCTGCAGTCCCTGCTCCCTATACACACACATCACGCTGCAGTCCCTGCTTCATACACACTCCCCTAGGTCCTTGCTCCCTACACCTCGTGATACCTCCTCCCCAGTCCTTCTGTGCTTCAGCAGTCGGCAACACAGCAGACACACACACACACACACACACACACACACACACACACACACTCACCGGCTACTGTGGCCCAGCTTTGTCTCTTGGGACAACAGAGATGCATGCAGTGGGATTCTGGATTCCTGGCCTCTGGCAGCAGCGGCTTGTATGTGGTGCTTGCAAACGAAGGGATGATACTCCAGCCGCTGCGGGGATGTGACACTACAGGGTTGAGAGCCGACTGACATACTATTGGACCCCAATCTCTCCTTTATTTGCCCCAAGCCCAGTCCCGTGCTCTCTTTGACGCTGAAGTGTGCCAGCACCTCCTCCACTGTCCTACTGTGCACCTTCTCCTTAGCCACTGGCACTGCTCCATCTCCCGCTCCTCTCAGCCCCCACCGCGGTGTTCTCTAGCAATCAGAGGCATCTTCACAGCGTTCTTCTCTTACAGCCTCCCCCAGCCTGGGTACGGTGTCCTGCTGGGATTAGTGCTGGCGGCGGCTGAGTGACAGTGCTCCTGCATCCAAAGCTGCAGGTGGCCGGGGCTGTGTGTCCGCGATTTGCAGTCCGCTATCTGTGTCTGCTGGCTGCAGTCCAATCACCCCTGCATCCAGGGAGCAGCATGGCGGGGGCAGTATATACGGAGCGTGTTCTGTGTCGCTGTACTCTGCTGATCAGTGACAGCTGCAGCTCTGGGACCCGCCGCACGGACGTATCGCCCTCTTCACTCTGGCACTCTACGCAACCGCGTACATCGCGTATGCGTCGGGCCAGCCCTGCCTGGCACCCTGCATCAATGTGCTCATGTTTGGTTTAATTTCCCTAAATTGTTCCTAACATCAAGGGGTATATGCAATTGCGGTCAAATTCCCGAAATTGTCGAAAAACTGGACTTTTTCACACACAAAAAAAAAAATCGACAATGCAATTCAGTACTTTCCGTCAAAAAAACGGACTTTCAAAATTCGACTTTTTGAAATTCGACATTTGTCAAATTCGACTTTTCTGCAATGATACAAATGCGGCAATTCGACAAAAGTATATTCAATTGAAGTTAGGAAATTCGACAACAGTGCTTTTAGACAGTAAATTCGTCATTTTCAATCCGCCACACTTTGGTGGGTGAATCTAAAAAAAAAATTTAAAACATGGTTTTTTTGGTGTTTTTTTATTGGTAATAGCATATCTATTTATATTAGAAGGGATTAGGTACTTGGTTTGTCTTTTTGGGAAGCACAAGTATTATTTACATATTTTTAAAAATATTATTATTATTATTTTTTTTTAAATGGAATGGTAAAATCCCGAAAAAAAATGGTGTGGGGTCCCCCCTCCAAAGCATAACCAGCCTCGGGCTCTTCGGGGGGAAAATGGACAGGGGATCCCCCGTATTTTTAAAACCAGCACCGGGCTCTGCGCCTGGTGCTGGTGCAAAAAATACGGGGGACAAAAAGAGTGTGGGACTGTATAAAAGTGACCCCCGGCTGTGGCATTATCTGTCCAGCTAGTGGAGCCCGATGCTGGTGTAAAAAATACGGGGGACCCCTACTCTTTTTGTCCCCCGTATTTTTTGCACCAGCACCAGGCGCAGAGCCCGGTGCTGGTTTTAAAAATACGGGGGATCCCCTGTCCATTTTTCCCCCGGATTTTTAGAACCAGGACCAGCTCGAAGAGCCCGAGGCTGGTTATGCTTTGGAGGGGGGACCCCACGCCATTTTTTTCCGTGTTTTTCCCCGTTTTTACCCGTTTTTAAAAAATCGGAACAAAATCCGTCAAATCGGCTGTTTTTCGTCAGCGGGACTGTCGAATCCGTTTTTTATTAAATATGGTCAATTTCGGCACCCACTTGCCGAAATTCGACTGTCAAATTGTGTCGAATTGAAAAACGGCCGAAAAATTGCCGCGATTCGCCGCTAATTGCATATACCCCTAAGTGTCTGACTAACTTGTACCCCTTTCCCACTGTCGGTAAAATCTGGGTTAGTGCCATAAAAACCCGGGTCGCGGCTCAGAGGAAAAGGATTCATTCAGGTCCAGTGACCTGGGATTTCAACCCAGCTAACTTGCAGGGTTGGTCCCGAGAAGGACGCAGGTCAAGGGGCAGTGTAAACGGGTAAAGCAGGTCATCCGACCCGGCTCTCGTTTACCCCAATGGGGAGATACACAGCTGGGACGCTGCTTCCTGCAGCACTGACACACATCTGGTGGTGGGGCCAGTGACATCAGGGGGTGTCTCTACTGCTACTGAGAGACTCCAGCAGCTGCAGCACCCGTGTGCAGTGTAAACAAGTCCCCCCCAAGGAATAATCCAAGTAGGAGCCATGGTGGAAAGGGTCAGAGTCCCTGGTCTGACCTGGTTTGGAAATGTGTTCCAAATCTCAGGTCAGACCTGACACTTGGGTGGAAAAGTGGTATTACATACATATCTCAGGGAATGAATGCTGCACTTTCTCTGCATGATTGCAATTTGCATCACAATTGCCAATAATAAATTAAATAAGCAATTAAGATAATTTGCACAGTCCACCAGCAGCAACTATGAGATTGAATTAAATAATGTACATTACACTTAATGGTTGGGGTGGGGAAATTATGATAATATGTCATTTCCCTATGGTCACAGATCATTTTTATATACTTACACATGTACTAAATCCCCCAAACACACATGCATGATAAAATAGAGTGTCTAGACCAGGCATTCCCAACCTTTGTCCTCAAGGCACACTAACAGTGTGATATCCAGTTTTCAGCACAGGTGGTTAAATCAAAATAACTGAGGTACATGTTAAGTCACCTGTGCTCAAGCATGAAAAAAACCTGGACTGTTAGTGTGCCTTGAGGGCCGAGGTTGGGAATGCCTGCTCGAGACATTGGCCCTCATTCCGAGTTGTTCGCTTGCAAGCTGCTTTTAGCAGCATTGCACACGCTAAGCCGCCGCCTACTGGGAGTGAATCTTAGCTTAAATTTCTTAGCAGTTCCTGAGTAGCTCGACACTTACTCTGCCAGTGCGATCAGTTCAGTCAGTTTTGTTCCTGGTTTGACGTCACAAACACACCCAGCGTTCGCCCAGGCACTCCCCCGTTTCTCCAGCCACTCCCGCGTTTTTCCCAGAAACGGCAGCGTTTTTTCACACACTCCCATAAAAGGGGCAGTTTCCGCCCAGAAACACCCACTTCCTGTCAATCACACTTCGATCACCAGAACGAAGAAAAAACCTCGTAATGCCGTGAGTAAAACACCAAACTTCTTAGCAAATTTACTTGACACAGCCGCAGTGCGAACATTGCGCATGCGCAGTTAGCGGAAAATCGCACCGATGCGAAAAAAAATAACGAGCGAACAACTCGGAATGAGGGCCATTGTCATGGTATCTGAGGATCACAGAACAGCCTTCCTGCATGTCCCACTAGGAAATCAATTGACTGCACATAACATACATAACATAAAGATTCAAAATTAACCAAACTTTTGTAATTACACGCATTTCAAAATCATTCAGAGTGAATATATTTACTAAACACATTGATGCAAATTTCACCTGTGACCTTTTGATTTACTTACTAGAAGCACCTGTTTAAGCAGAAGTTACCTCAAGCAAGCGTTTCCATACCTGATAGCTTGGAGGAGCTTTGGGCCCCATCAGGACCCCCTGATCCCCCCAAACATGACACTCTCTATCATTTCACAGCACCATCCTTACCTCTGTTCCTCAAGTCCCCTGACTGGACATAATCCTCAACTCCACCTTCTGATTCACTCCCCACATCCAGTCAATTTCACAACCATGCCGCTTCCACTTTCGGATTATACCTAGAATTTAGCCCTTTCTCACCACAGAAGACAGCAAAATTTGTATTCATGACTTGTCATTTCCCTCCTGGACTAATGCAGCCTACCTCTGGCCTTCTCCTCACCTGCCTCTCCCCACTTCAGTGGCTGCTGCCCATCTCATTTACCTTTTCCACCACTGTGTTGGCCTCACCACTCTACCAACTGATTTACTGACTCCCACCTCAGAGTGCAATTCAATCTCCTCACAGTCACATATAACGCCCTAATCGCTTCCTCCTACATCATCAACCTAATTTATTTTCAAACCCCCTCCCGCCCCCTTTATTTATTTTCTGACCGTTGCCTCGCCTCAACTCTGGTCACTTACTCTCACTCCCACATCCAAGATTTAGACCACGATGTCCCACTGCTCTGGAACTTACTATCTCACCCTATCATATTCTATTTTATCTATTCATTAAAGCTAATCAAACCCTCCTCATAAGTCATGTGTTACCTTCCCTTGTACTCTCATCCTAGCACAATCTCTGTCACCATTGCACCTCTGTCCACCTTTGCTGTGCAGTGGTGAATGGAATGGATGCTGTCAGAGTACTGGACTCGTCCCCAGCTGGAGGAGGAGTGAGGACATAATGCATTCCCCTAAAAGCCATGGCGCTTTTTGCAAGCACACATTCAGCATGTGTAGGATGCCCCGTCTTTGTCATTGCAAAAGTTGGGAATTATGGTATTGTTAATACCTTTACAGATATTGTTAGAATAAAAGATAATACTAATATGCTCAAAACAAACCAAAGATGCTGTCCCGATAATGTACAGAGGATTCAGTGAAAGCTACAGTAAGATCTGCAAAGCGTGCATAAAAACTCCAGCACTTGTCTATTTGCTGAAAGTGCAGCTTCGCCCACCATCATAATTTCCTATATCAGTATAGTGAGGCTAGGAGTATCAGGTACAATTGGCGTACCATTGCTCCATCTAGGAGCGGATCCAATGAGAGGGGGGCACCTTGACAGAGGAAGGGGGGTGTTTGAATGAGTAGAAGGTGGGCACGATCCTGTAAAAGTGGGTGTGAACTCACAACAAGGGTGTTGCCACACAACAAGGGGTGTGGCCTCAATGGGAATGCTGTATCCGTATGACAGGGAGAGGGTGATGTCTTGGAGAGGCAGAGGGTGAGAAGAGAGAGAGAGGGTGATGCAGGGGAGAGGCAAGTGGGTGATGGGGAGAGATAGTTGGAAATGGAGAGGCAGTAGGTGACAGGGAGAGGCAGAGGTGACACCAGGGAATGGGTGACAGGCAGTGGAAGTGGGTGATGCCAGGGGCAGTAGTGGGTGATGTAAAGGATGATGGGAGAGACATTGGGTGACAGGAGAGGTGATGAGGAGAGATAGTGGGAGACGGAAAGCGTGATGGGGGGAAAACAGTGGGTGACAATGAGAAGGTGATGGAGAGAGACAGTAAGTGATGGAGAGGGTGACAGGGAGAAGCAGGGGATGATGGGAAGAAGCTGATTCCTAGGAGAGGCAGAGGGTGACAGGAAAGAGAAAAGGGTGATGGGAAGATAGTGACACAGAGGAGAAACCTAGGGTGAGGAAGTGGGCGACAGGGAGAGAGAGTTGGTGATGGAGAGGGAGAGGGTTACAGGAGAGGGAGAAAGTGAGAGGCAGTGGGTGATGGCAGAGATGAGGGTGACAGAGAGATAGTGGGTGACTGGGGGAAGGTATCCATTCAGATTGTCGACGATGTTATGGTTGACAGTCATTAGGTTGACCACTATTGGTCGACATTGACATGGTCGACATTGACACATGGTCGACACATGAAAATGGTCGACACATGAAAGTTCGACACATGAAAAGGTCGACATGAGTTCTTAAAAAAAAAATTTTTGTGGAACTTTTCCATACTTTACGATCCACGTGTACTACGATTGGGAACGGTAATCTGTGCCGAGCGCAGCCAGGCACCTTGCCGGAAGCATGGCGAGCGAAGCGAGCCATGCGAGGGGACGCGTGCACTGTTTGGGGTTTCCTGTCACTTTACGCAAAAAACGACACCCAAAAAAAACAACAAAAAAAACTAATGTCGACCTTTTCATGTGTCGACCTTTTCATGTGTCGACCATTTTCATGTGTCGACCATGTGTTCATGAGGACCATGTCAATGTCGACCAATAGTGGTCGAACTAATGACTGTCGACCATAACATGGTCGACCATTCATAACGGAACCCTGGGGGAAGCTGTATATGACAGCTGTGAGGTGGCTGGAATGTAGAAGGGCATGTTCTGTTGCCAAGGCTGCTGGCAGTAACCCTACTTGAGGCTGAAAGAGCACACTGCTGGATGGCATTCACAATTAGGCAGAGACTGAGTTAAGTGAGGGAAAGTCTCGGAACACCAGACGGGTTCGGTTCCTCTGAATCCGAACCCGCCCGAACTTCAGGTTTTTTACACGGGTCCGAGCAGGCTCGGATCTTCCCGCCTTGCTCGGCTAACCCGAGCGCGCCCGAACGTCATCATCACGCTGTCGGATTCTCGCGAGGCTCAGATTCTATCGCGAGACTCGGATTCTATATAAGGAGCCGCGCGTCGCCGCCATTTTCACACGTGCATTGAGAGTCATAGGGAGAGGACGTGGCTGGCGTCCTCTCCGTTTAGAGAAGAGAGAGAGACACAGTATTTTCGGGGAGCATTATTAGGAGGAGTACTACTATACTGTATACTACTATACTACTTGCTGAAGTGATATTTATAGATTAGATAGTGTGACTGTAAGTGTATTATCTGACTTGTGGGGGAGACACTGACAGTGGGGAGCAGTTAGGGGTACATTTACTAAGATTCGTATTTTCCAGAATCATGTCCAAGTTCAATCACGAATGACATCGACAGTGTAAAATTGCAACTTTTTGAATTGATTACGATGGATTTACTAAGCTGTCGTATTCGGGTTTTTCTTTTCTTCCGATGTCGATGTCATTCGTGGTTTTTTACCTATTTTTACGGCAGTGATTAGCAAAACACTGCCGACTTTTTTTACAATCAATCTCGGCCGGATCTGTGTGATCCGTGCTGGGGTTTTTTTTTTTTTTTTTTTAAATTAAACACTGTAAAATCATAAAAAAAAATGCGTGGGGTCCCCCCTCCTAAGCATAACCAGCCTCGGGCTCTTTGAGCCGATCCTGGTTGCAAAAATATGGGGGGAAAAATGACAGGGGTTCCCCCATATTTAAGCAACCAGCATCGGGCTCTGCACCTGGTCCTGGTCCCAAAAATACGGGGGACAAAAAGAGTAGGGGTCCCCCGTATTTTTAAAACCAGCACCGGGCTCCACTAGCTGGACAGATAATGCCACAGCCGGGGGTCACTTTTATATAGTGCCCTGCGGCCGTGGCATCAAAAATCCAACTAGTCACCCCTGGCCGGGGTACCCTGGGGGAGTGGGGACCCCTTCAATCAAGGGGTCCCCCCCCCCCAGCCACCCAAGGGCCAGGGGTGAAGCCCGAGGCTGTCCCCCCCCATCCAATGGGCTGCGGATGAGGGGGCTGATAGCCTTTGATGTTAAAGAAAAGATATTGTTTTTAGTAGCAGTACTACAAGTCCCAGCAAGCCTCCCCCGCATGCTGGTACTTGGAGAACCACAAGTACCAGCATGCGGCGGAAAAACTGGCCCGCTGGTACCTGTAGTACTACTACTAAAAAAATACCAAAAAAAAGACAAGACACACACACCGTGAAAGTATAATTTTATTACATACATACACACATACATACATACTTACCTTAAGTTCCCACGCAGGTCGGTCCTCTTCTCCAGTAGAATCCAAGGGGTACCTGTTGAAGAAATTATACTCACGAGATCCAGGGGTCCAGGCTCCTCGGCAAATCCAGGGTTAATCCACGTACTTGAAAAAAAAAAAAAAAACGGTGTCCCGACCACGAACTGAAAGGGGACCCATGTTTGCACATGGGTCACCTTTCCACGAATGCCAGAAACCCACTTTGACTTCTGTCTAAGTGGGTTTCTGCAGCCAATCAGGGAGCGCCACGTTGTAGCACTCTCCTGATCAGCTGTGTGCTCTTGTCCTCACTGACAGGCAGCACACGGCAGTGTTACAATGTAGCGCCTATGCGCTACATTGTAACCAATGATGGGAACTTTCTGCCCTGCGGTTGACCTAAAGTGACGTCACCGCTGAGCTGAAAGTTCCCATCATTGGTTACAATGTAGCGCATAGGCGCTACATTGTAACACTGCCGTGTGCTGCCTGTCAGTGAGGACAGGACCACACAGCTGATCAGGAGAGTGCTACAACGTGGCGCTCCCTGATTGGCTGAAGAAACCCACTTAGACAGAAGTCAGAGTGGGTTTCTGGCATTCGTGGAAAGGTGACCCATGTGCAAACATGGGTCCCCTTTCAGTTCGTGGTCGGGACACCGTTTTTTTTTTTTTCAAGTACGTGGATTACCCCTGGATTTCCCGAGGAGCCTGGACCCCTGGATCTCGTGAGTATAATTTCTTCAACAGGTACCCCTTGGATTCTACTGGAGAAGAGGACCGACCTGCGTGGGAACTTAAGGTAAGTATGTATGTATGTGTGTATGTATGTAATAAAATTATACTTTCACGGTGTGTGTGTCTTGTCTTTTTTTGGGTATTTTTTTAGTATTAGTACTACAGGTACCAGCGGGCCAGTTTTTCCGCCGCATGCTGGTACTTGTGGTTCTCCAAGTACCAGCATGCGGGGGAGGCTTGCTGGGCCTTGTAGTACTGCTACTAAAAACAATATCTTTTCTTTTACAACAAAGGCTATCAGCCTCCCCATCCGCAGCCCATTGGATGGGGGGGGACAGCCTCGGGCTTCACCCCTGGCCCTTGGGTGGCTGGGGGGGGACCCCTTGATTGAAGGGGTCCCCACTCCCCCAGGGTACCCCGGCCAGGAGTGACTAGTTGGATTTTTGATGCCACGGCCGCAGGGCACTATATAAAAGTGACCCCCGGCTGTGGCATTATCTGTCCAGCTAGTGGAGCCCGGTGCTGGTTTTAAAAATACGGGGGACCCCTACTCTTTTTGTCCCCCGTATTTTTGGGACCAGGACCAGGCGCAGAGCCCGATGCTGGTTGCTTAAATATGGGGGAACCCCTGTCATTTTCCCCCCCATATTTTTGCAACCAGGATCGGCTCAAAGAGCCCGAGGCTGGTTATGCTTAGGAGGGGGGACCCCACGCAATTTTTTTTGACAAAATAAGCACTTTCCCACCCCTTCCCATTGATATACATGCACGGATCTCCTGGATCCCTGCATGCCTATCTAATCACGGGGGGAAAAAAAAGGTCTGTTTTTTTTTAGCACTTTTTTACGAGTTGTAATTTTTCACGGCAGTGTTTGTTCTTTTTTTGCTTTGCACTTCTTAGTAAATGACCGAGATTCATACTTAAACAGCCGCATTTTGACCGATGGTGTATTCATTCGTAATTTTTTACCTGAACTTGCAAAAAATTATGAATGCCCTCATCACTGCCGTGATTAGTGCTTAGTAAATTACCGAGATGACACTTTGATGAAAAAACGGCATCTCGGTCAAAATCGGGAGCTTAGTAAATTTCCCCCTTAGAGTCTGAGAGCAGGACTCAGGAGTACATATAACATACAGTGCACACTTTTGCTGCCAGAGTCAGTGCCACACTGCCATTGTTGTGACCACACTGACCACCAGTATAATAATATATTTTGTGATTGTCTGCTTAGGCCTCGGAGTACTAGTTGCAAGTTGCAACGTGACCTGAAGTGACCACCAGTTTAATAATCAATCACCACCAGTTTAATATATATATATATATAATTGTATATAATATATATATATATATATATATATATAATATTGTATACCACCTACCCGTGTTTTTTTTTTTTCATTCTTCTTTATACATACTACTATAGTAGCTTACTGTAGCAGTCTGCGGTGCTGTGCTGACCTGACAGTGTCCAGCAGGTCCGTCATCAGTCATTACATAATAAATATATATAGTACCTGTCCGGCTGCAGTACTAGTGATATTATATTGATTTCATCTCATTATCAATAATTTATCATCCAGTCTAGACTCTATATTAGCAGCAGACACAGTACGTTAGTCCACGGCTGTAGCTACCTCTGTGTCGGCACTCGGCAGTCCATCCATAATTGTATACCGCCTACCCGTGGTTTTTTTTCTTTCTTTCTTCTTTGTACATACTACTATAGAGTATAGTAGCTTACTGTAGCAGTCTGCGGTGCTGCTGAGCTGACAGTGTCCAGCAGGTCCGTCATCAGTCATCATTACCTAATAAATATATTATCTACCTGTCCGGCTGCAGTACTAGTGATATTATATATACATACATATATATATTGATTTCATCTCATTATCAATCATCCAGTCTATATTAGCAGCAGACACAGTACGTTAGTCCACGGCTGTAGCTACCTCTGTGTCGGCACTCGGCAGTCCATCCATAATTGTATACCACCTACCCGTGGTTTTTTTTTTTCTTTCTTCTTTGTACATACTACTATAGAGTATAGTAGCTTACTGTAGCAGTCTGCGGTGCTGCTGAGCTGACAGTGTCCAGCAGGTCCGTCATCAGTCATCATTACCTAATAAATATATTATCTACCTGTCCGGCTGCAGTACTAGTGATATTATATATACATACATATATATATTGATTTCATCTCATTATCAATCATCCAGTCTATATTAGCAGCAGACACAGTACGTTAGTCCACGGCTGTAGCTACCTCTGTGTCGGCACTCGGCAGTCCATCCATAATTGTATACCACCTACCCGTGGTTTTTTTTTTTCTTTCTTCTTTGTACATACTACTATAGTATAGTAGCTTACTGTAGCAGTCTGCGGTGCTGCTGAGCTGACAGTGTCCAGCAGGTCCGTCATCAGTCATCATTACCTAATAAATATATTATCTACCTGTCCGGATGCAGTACTAGTGATATTATATATACATACATATATATATATTGATTTCATCTCATTATCAATCATCCAGTCTATATTAGCAGCAGACACAGTACGTTAGTCCACGGCTGTAGCTACCTCTGTGTCGGCACTCGGCAGTCCATCCATAATTGTATACCACCTACCCGTGGTTTTTTCTTTCTTTCTTCTTTGTACATACTACTATAGAGTATAGTAGCTTACTGTAGCAGTCTGCGGTGCTGCTGAGCTGACAGTGTCCAGCAGGTCCGTCATCAGTCATCATTACCTAATAAATATATTATCTACCTGTCCGGATGCAGTACTAGTGATATTATATATACATACATATATATATTGATTTCATCTCATTATCAATCATCCAGTCTATATTAGCAGCAGACACAGTACGTTAGTCCACGGCTGTAGCTACCTCTGTGTCGGCACTCGGCAGTCCATCCATAATTGTATACCACCTACCCGTGGTTTTTTTTTTTTCTTTCTTCTTTGTACATACTACTATAGAGTATAGTAGCTTACTGTAGCAGTCTGCGGTGCTGCTGAGCTGACAGTGTCCAGCAGGTCCGTCATCAGTCATCATTACCTAATAAATATATTATCTACCTGTCCGGCTGCAGTACTAGTGATATTATATATACATACATATATATATTGATTTCATCTCATTATCAATCATCCAGTCTATATTAGCAGCAGACACAGTACGTTAGTCCACGGCTGTAGCTACCTCTGTGTCGGCACTCGGCAGTCCATCCATAATTGTATACCACCTACCCGTGGTTTTTTTTTTCTTTCTTCTTTGTACATACTACTATAGAGTATAGTAGCTTAGTGTAGCAGTCTGCGGTGCTGCTGAGCTGACAGTGTCCAGCAGGTCTGTCATCAGTCATCATTACCTAATAAATATATTATCTACCTGTCCGGCTGCAGTACTAGTGATATTATATATACATACATATATATATTGATTTCATCTCATTATCAATCATCCAGTCTATATTAGCAGCAGACACAGTACGGTAGTCCACGGCTGTAGCTACCTCTGTGTCGGCACTCGGCAGTCCATCCATAAGTATACTAGTATCCATCCATCTCCATTGTTTACCTGAGGTGCCTTTTAGTTGTGCCTATTAAAATATGGAGAACAAAAATGTTGAGGTTCCAAAATTAGGGAAAGATCAAGATCCACTTCCACCTCGTGCTGAAGCTGCTGCCACTAGTCATGGCCGAGACGATGAAATGCCAGCAACGTCGTCTGCCAAGGCCGATGCCCAATGTCATAGTACAGAGCATGTCAAATCCAAAACACCAAATATCAGTAAAAAAAGGACTCCAAAACCTAAAATAAAATTGTCGGAGGAGAAGTTCAAACTTGCCAATATGCCATTTACCACACGGAGTGGCAAGGAACGGCTGAGGCCCTGGCCTATGTTCATGGCTAGTGGTTCAGCTTCACATGAGGATGGAAGCACTCAGCCTCTCGCTAGAAAACTGAAAAGACTCAAGCTGGCAAAAGCACCGCAAAGAACTGTGCGTTCTTCGAAATCCCAAATCCACAAGGAGAGTCCAATTGTGTCGGTTGCGATGCCTGACCTTCCCAACACTGGACGTGAAGAGCATGCGCCTTCCACCATTTGCACGCCCCCTGCAAGTGCTGGAAGGAGCACCCGCAGTCCAGTTCCTGATAGTCAGATTGAAGATGTCAGTGTTGAAGTACACCAGGATGAGAAGGATATGGGTGTTGCTGGCGCTGGGGAGGAAATTGACAGGGAGGATTCTGATGGTGAGGTGGTTTGTTTAAGTCAGGCACCCGGGGAGACACCTGTTGTCCGTGGGAGGAATATGGCCGTTGACATGCCTGGTGAAAATACCAAAAAAATCAGCTCTTCAGTGTGGAGGTATTTCAACAGAAAAGCGGACAACAGGTGTCAAGTCGTGTGTTGCCTTTGTCAAGCTGTAATAAGTAGGTGTAAGGACGTTAACCACCTCGGAACATCCTCCCTTATACGTCACCTGCAGCGCATTCATAATAAGTCAGTGACAAGTTCAAAAACTTTGGGTGACAGCGGAAGCAGTCCACTGACCAGTAAATCCCTTCCTCTTGTAACCAAGCTCACGCAAACCACCCCACCAACTCCCTCAGTGTCAATTTCCTCCTTACCCAGGAATGCCAATAGTCCTGCAGGCCATGTCACTGGCAATTCTGACGAGTCCTCTCCTGCCTGGGATTCCTCCGATGCATCCTTGAGTGTAATGCCTACTGCTGCTGGCGCTGCTGTTGTTGCTGCTGGGAGTCGATCGTCATCCCAGAGGGGAAGTCGTAAGCCCACTTGTACTACTTCCAGTATGCAATTGACTGTCCAACAGTCCTTTGCGAGGAAAATGAAATATCACAGCAGTCATCCTGCTGCAAAGCGGATAACTGAGGCCTTGACAACTATGTTGGTGTTAGACGTGCGTCCGGTATCCGCCGTTAGTTCACAGGGAACTAGACAATTTATTGAGGCAGTGTGCCCCCGTTACCAAATACCATCTAGGTTCCACTTCTCTAGGCAGGCGATACCGAGAATGTACACGGACATCAGAAAAAGACTCACCAGTGTCCTAAAAAATGCAGTTGTACCCAATGTCCACTTAACCACGGACATGTGGACAAGTGGAGCAGGGCAGGGTCAGGACTATATGACTGTGACAGCCCACTGGGTAGATGTATGGACTCCCGCCGCAAGAACAGCAGCGGCGGCACCAGTAGCAGCATCTCGCAAACGCCAACTCTTTCCTAGGCAGGCTACGCTTTGTATCACCGCTTTCCAGAATACGCACACAGCTGAAAATCTCTTACGGCAACTGAGGAAGATCATCGCGGAATGGCTTACCCCAATTGGACTCTCCTGTGGATTTGTGGCATCGGACAACGCCAGCAATATTGTGTGTGCATTAAATATGGGCAAATTCCAGCACGTCCCATGTTTTGCACATACCTTGAATTTGGTGGTGCAGAATTTTTTAAAAAACGACAGGGGCGTGCAAGAGATGCTGTCGGTGGCCAGAAGAATTGCGGGACACTTTCGGCGTACAGGCACCATGTACAGAAGACTGGAGCACCACCAAAAACTACTGAACCTGCCCTGCCATCATCTGAAGCAAGAAGTGGTAACGAGGTGGAATTCAACCCTCTATATGCTTCAGAGGTTGGAGGAGCAGCAAAAGGCCATTCAAGCCTATACAATTGAGCACGATATAGGAGGTGGAATGCACCTGTCTCAAGCGCAGTGGAGAATGATTTCAACGTTGTGCAAGGTTCTGATGCCCTTTGAACTTGCCACACGTGAAGTCAGTTCAGACACTGCCAGCCTGAGTCAGGTCATTCCCCTCATCAGGCTTTTGCAGAAGAAGCTGGAGACATTGAAGGAGGAGCTAACACGGAGCGATTCCGCTAGGCATGTGGGACTTGTGGATGGAGCCCTTAATTCGCTTAACAAGGATTCACGGGTGCTCAATCTGTTGAAATCAGAGCACTACATTTTGGCCACCGTGCTCGATCCTAGATTTAAAGCCTACCTTGGATCTCTCTTTCCGGCAGACACAAGTCTGCTGGGGTTGAAAGACCTGCTGGTGACAAAATTGTCAAGTCAAGCGGAACGCGACCTGTCAACATCTCCTCCTTCACATTCTCCCGCAACTGGGGGTGCGAGGAAAAGGCTCAGAATTCCGAGCCCACCCGCTGGCGGTGATGCAGGGCAGTCTGGAGCGACTGCTGATGCTGACATCTGGTCCGGACTGAAGGACCTGCCAACGATTACGGACATGTCGTCTACTGTCACTGCATATGATTCTCTCACCATTGAAAGAATGGTGGAGGATTATATGAGTGACCGCATCCAAGTAGGCACGTCACACAGTCCGTACTTATACTGGCAGGAAAAAGAGGCAATTTGGAGGCCCTTGCACAAACTGGCTTTATTCTACCTAAGTTGCCCTCCCACAAGTGTGTACTCCGAAAGAGTGTTTAGTGCCGCCGCTCACCTTGTCAGCAATCGGCGTACGAGGTTACATCCAGAAAATGTGGAGAAGATGATGTTCATTAAAATGAATTATAATCAATTCCTCCGTGGAGACATTGACCAGCAGCAATTGCCTCCACAAAGTACACAGGGAGCTGAGATGGTGGATTCCAGTGGGGACGAATTGATAATCTGTGAGGAGGGGGATGTACACGGTGATATATCGGAGGATGATGATGAGGTGGACATCTTGCCTCTGTAGAGCCAGTTTGTGCAAGGAGAGATTAATTGCTTCTTTTTTGGTGGGGGTCCAAACCAACCCGTCATTTCAGTCACAGTCGTGTGGCAGACCCTGTCACTGAAATGATGGGTTGGTTAAAGTGTGCATGTCCTGTTTATACAACATAAGGGTGGGTGGGAGGGCCCAAGGACAATTCCATCTTGCACCTCTTTTTTCTTTAATTTTTCTTTGCGTCATGTGCTGTTTGGGGAGGGTTTTTTGGAAGGGACATCCTGCGTGACACTGCAGTGCCACTCCTAGATGGGCCCGGTGTTTGTGTCGGCCACTAGGGTCGCTTATCTTACTCACACAGCTACCTCATTGCGCCTCTTTTTTTCTTTGCGTCATGTGCTGTTTGGGGAGGGTTTTTTGGAAGGGACATCCTGCGTGACACTGCAGTGCCACTCCTAGATGGGCCCGGTGTTTGTGTCGGCCACTAGGGTCACTTATCTTACTCACACAGCTACCTCATTGCGCCTCTTTTTTTCTTTGCGTCATGTGCTGTTTGGGGAGGGTTTTTTGGAAGGGACATCCTGCGTGACACTGCAGTGACACTCCTAGATGGGCCCGGTGTTTGTGTCGGCCACTAGGGTCGCTTATCTTACTCACACAGCTACCTCATTGCGCCTCTTTTTTTCTTTGCGTCATGTGCTGTTTGGGGAGGGTTTTTTGGAAGGGACATCCTGCGTGACACTGCAGTGACACTCCTAGATGGGCCCGGTGTTTGTGTCGGCCACTAGGGTCGCTTAGCTTAGTCATCCAGCGACCTCGGTGCAAATTTTAGGACTAAAAACAATATTGTGAGGTGTGAGGTATTCAGAATAGACTGAAAATGAGTGGAAATTATGGTTTTTGAGGTTAATAATACTTTGGGATCAAAATGACCCCCAAATTCTATGATTTAAGCTGTTTTTTAGTGTTTTTTGAAAAAAACACCCGAATCCAAAACACACCCGAATCCGACAAAAAAAATTCGGTGAGGTTTTGCCAAAACGCGGTCGAACCCAAAACACGGCCGCGGAACCGAACCCAAAACCAAAACACAAAACCCGAAAAATTTCCGGCGCTCATCTCTACTGTGCAGATGGGATGGGAAGGAGGCTGGCCAGATGGTGGACAGGAGGCAGTTACAGCCAAGAGTGCCACAATGTCAGTACTGCAGTGATGCTGTCACTGGCTCCTGTGTGATATCTGGACAGCATGGGCAGCACCTGAACCAGAACCGTCTGCTCAGACCAGAAGTTTACTGGGTGCTGCTACTGCTGGCTGGTGGTCAGAAGTGCACCAGTCATCCGTCCTGGCAGCAGCGACCAAATAAAAATAAATCCCCCCCAGGATCATCCAGTGGCTCCATCTGTAGGATTGTTAACGTACATAATAATACCACATGCATCCTAGAAGGCCAAGCATTGCAGTATCAATATAAATCTAATGATTTTTTTTCACTAATAAACAAAATATGTCTCTTTGTTTAAAATATTTAATAATACATTTACAGTATAACAATAGTACAAAACGAGCTTGTGGTAGAAATAGAGATGAGCGCCTGAAATTTTTCGGGTTTTGTGTTTTGGTTTTGGGTTCGGTTCCGCGGCCGTGTTTTGGGTTCGAACGCGTTTTGGCAAAACCTCACCGAATTTTTTTTGTCGGATTCGGGTGTGTTTTGGATTCGGGTGTTTTTTTCAAAAAACACTAAAAAACAGCTTAAATCATAGAATTTGGGGGTCATTTTGATCCCAAAGTATTATTAACCTCAAAAACCATAATTTACACTCATTTTCAGTCTATTCTGAATACCTCACACCTCACAATATTATTTTTAGTCCTAAAATTTGCACCGAGGTCGCTGTGTGAGTAAGATAAGCGACCCTAGTGGCCGACACAAACACCGGGCCCATCTAGGAGTGGCACTGCAGTGTCACGCAGGATGTCCCTTCCAAAAAACCCTCCCCAAACAGCACATGACGCAAAGAAAAAAAGAGGCGCAATGAGGTAGCTGTGTGAGTAAGATTAGCGACCCTAGTGGCCGACACAAACACCGGGCCCATCTAGGAGTGGCACTGCAGTGTCACGCAGGATGTCCCTTCCAAAAAACCCTCCCCAAACAGCACATGACGCAAAGAAAAAAAGAGGCGCAATGAGGTAGCTGTGTGAGTAAGATTAGCGACCCTAGTGGCCGACACAAACACCGGGCCCATCTAGGAGTGGCACTGCAGTGTCACGCAGGATGGCCCTTCCAAAAAACCCTCCCCAAACAGCACATGACGCAAAGAAAAAAAGAGGCGCAATGAGGTAGCTGTGTGAGTAAGATTAGCGACCCTAGTGGCCGACACAAACACCGGGCCCATCTAGGAGTGGCACTGCAGTGTCACGCAGGATGGCCCTTCCAAAAAACCCTCCCCAAACAGCACATGACGCAAAGAAAAAAAGAGGCGCAATGAGGTAGCTGTGTGAGTAAGATTAGCGACCCTAGTGGCCGACACAAACACCGGGCCCATCTAGGAGTGGCACTGCAGTGTCACGCAGGATGTCCCTTCCAAAAAACCCTCCCCAAACAGCACATGACGCAAAGAAAAAAAGAGGCGCAATGAGGTAGCTGACTGTGTGAGTAAGATTAGCGACCCTAGTGGCCGACACAAACACCGGGCCCATCTAGGAGTGGCACTGCAGTGTCACGCAGGATGTCCCTTCCAAAAAAACCCTCCCCAATCAGCACATGATGCAAAGAAAAAGAAAAGAAAAAAGAGGTGCAAGATGGAATTGTCCTTGGGCCCTCCCACCCACCCTTATGTTGTATAAACAAAACAGGACATGCACACTTTAACCAACCCATCATTTCAGTGACAGGGTCTGCCACACGACTGTGACTGATATGACGGGTTGGTTTGGACCCCCCCCAAAAAAGAAGCAATTAATCTCTCCTTGCACAAACTGGCTCTACAGAGGCAAGATGTCCACCTCATCTTCACCCTCCGATATATCACCGTGTACATCCCCCTCCTCACAGATTATCAATTCGTCCCCACTGGAATCCACCATCTCAGCTCCCTGTGTACTTTGTGGAGGCAATTGCTGCTGGTCAATGTCTCCGCGGAGGAATTGATTATAATTCATTTTAATGAACATCATCTTCTCCACATTTTCTGGATGTAACCTCGTACGCCGATTGCTGACAAGGTGAGCGGCAGCACTAAACACTCTTTCGGAGTACACACTTGTGGGAGGGCAACTTAGGTAGAATAAAGCCAGTTTGTGCAAGGGCCTCCAAATTGCCTCTTTTTCCTGCCAGTATAAGTACGGACTGTGTGACGTGCCTACTTGGATGCGGTCACTCATATAATCCTCCACCATTCTATCAATGTTGAGAGAATCATATGCAGTGACAGTAGACGACATGTCGTAATCATTGTCAGGTCCTTCAGTCCGGACCAGATGTCAGCATCAGCAGTCGCTCCAGACTGCCCTGCATCACCGCCAGCGGGTGGGCTCAGAATTCTGAGCCTTTTCCTCGCACCCCCAGTTGCGGGAGAATGTGAAGGAGGAGATGTTGACAGGTCGCGTTCCGCTTGACTTGACAATTTTGCCACCAGCAGGTCTTTCAACCCCAGCAGACCTGTGTCTGCCGGAAAGAGAGATCCAAGGTAGGCTTTAAATCTAGGATCGAGCACGGTGGCCAAAATGTAGTGCTCTGATTTCAACAGATTGACCACCCGTGAATCCTTGTTAAGCGAATTAAGGGCTGCATCCACAAGTCCCACATGCCTAGCGGAATCGCTCCCTTTTAGCTCCTTCTTCAATGCCTCCAGCTTCTTCTGCAAAAGCCTGATGAGGGGAATGACCTGACTCAGGCTGGCAGTGTCTGAACTGACTTCACGTGTGGCAAGTTCAAAGGGCATCAGAACCTTGCACAACGTTGAAATCATTCTCCACTGCACTTGAGACAGGTGCATTCCACCTACTATATCGTGCTCAATTGTATAGGCTTGAATGGCCTTTTGCTGCTCCTCCAACCTCTGAAGCATATAGAGGGTTGAATTCCACCTCGTTACCACTTCTTGCTTCAGATGATGGCAGGGCAGGTTCAGTAGTTTTTGGTGGTGCTCCAGTTTTCTGTACGTGGTGCCTGTACGCCGAAAGTGTCCCGCAATTCTTCTGGCCACCGACAGCATCTCTTGCACGCCCCTGTCGTTTTTTAAAAAATTCTGCACCACCAAATTCAAGGTATGTGCAAAACATGGGACGTGCTGGAATTGGCCCAGATTTAATGCACACACAATATTGCTGGCGTTGTCCGATGCCACAAATCCACAGGAGAGTCCAATTGGGGTAAGCCATTCCGCGATGATCTTCCTCAGTTGCCGTAAGAGGTTTTCAGCTGTGTGCGTATTCTGGAAAGCGGTGATACAAAGCGTAGCCTGCCTAGGAAAGAGTTGGCGTTTGCGAGATGCTGCTACTGGTGCCGCCGCTGCTGTTCTTGCGGCGGGAGTCCATACATCTACCCAGTGGGCTGTCACAGTCATATAGTCCTGACCCTGCCCTGCTCCACTTGTCCACATGTCCGTGGTTAAGTGGACATTGGGTACAGCTGCATTTTTTAGGACACTGGTGACTCTTTTTCTGAGGTCTGTGTACATTTTCGGTATCGCCTGCCTAGAGAAATGGAACCTAGATGGTATTTGGTACCGGGGACACAGTACCTCCAACAAGTCTCTAGTTGGCTCTGCAGTAATGATGGATACCGGAACCACGTTTCTCACCACCCAGGATGCCAAGGCCTCAGTTATCCGCTTTGCAGTAGGATGACTGCTGTGATATTTCATCTTCCTCGCAAAGGACTGTTGAACAGTCAATTGCTTACTGGAAGTAGTACAAGTGGGCTTACGACTTCCCCTCTGGGATGACCATCGACTCCCAGCGGCAACAACAGCAGCGCCAGCAGCAGTAGGCGTTACACGCAAGGATGCATCGGAGGAATCCCAGGCAGGAGAGGACTCGTCAGAATTGCCAGTGACATGGCCTGCAGGACTATTGGCATTCCTGGGGAAGGAGGAAATTGACACTGAGGGAGTTGGTGGGGTGGTTTGCGTGAGCTTGGTTACAAGAGGAAGGGATTTACTGGTCAGTGGACTGCTTCCGCTGTCACCCAAAGTTTTTGAACTTGTCACTGACTTATTATGAATGCGCTGCAGGTGACGTATAAGGGAGGATGTTCCGAGGTGGTTAACGTCCTTACCCCTACTTATTACAGCTTGACAAAGGGAACACACGGCTTGACACCTGTTGTCCGCATTTCTGGTGAAATACCTCCACACCGAAGAGCTGATTTTTTTGGTATTTTCACCTGGCATGTCAACGGCCATATTCCTCCCACGGACAACAGGTGTCTCCCCGGGTGCCTGACTTAAACAAACCACCTCACCATCAGAATCCTCCTGGTCAATTTCCTCCCCAGCGCCAGCAACACCCATATCCTCCTCATCCTGGTGTACTTCAACACTGACATCTTCAATCTGACTATCAGGAACTGGACTGCGGGTGCTCCTTCCAGCACTTGCAGGGGGCGTGCAAATGGTGGAAGGCGCATGCTCTTCACGTCCAGTGTTGGGAAGGTCAGGCATCGCAACCGACACAATTGGACTCTCCTTGTGGATTTGGGATTTCAAAGAACGCACAGTTCTTTGCGGTGCTTTGCCTTTTGCCAGCTTGAGTCTTTTCAGTTTTCTAGCGAGAGGCTGAGTGCTTCCATCCTCATGTGAAGCTGAACCACTAGCCATGAACATAGGCCAGGGCCTCAGCCGTTCCTTGCCACTCCGTGTGGTAAATGGCATATTGGCAAGTTTACGCTTCTCCTCCGACAATTTTATTTTAGGTTTTGGAGTCCTTTTTTTACTGATATTTGGTGTTTTGGTTTTGACATGCTCTGTACTATGCCATTGGGCATCGGCCTTGGCAGACGACGTTGCTGGCATTTCATCGTCTCGGCCATGACTAGTGGCAGCAGCTTCAGCACGAGGTGGAAGTGGATCTTGATCTTTCCCTAATTTTGGAACCTCAACATTTTTGTTCTCCATATTTTAATAGGCACAACTAAAAGGCACCTCAGGTAAACAATGGAGATGGATGGATTGGATACTAGTATACAATTATGGACGGGCTGCCGAGTGCCGACACAGAGGTAGCCACAGCCGTGAACTACCGCACTGTACTGTGTCTGCTGCTAATATATAGACTGGTTGATAAAGAGATAGTATACTCGTAACTAGTATGTATGTATAAAGAAAAAAAAAAAAACCACGGTTAGGTGGTATATACAATTATGGACGGGCTGCCGAGTGCCGACACAGAGGTAGCCACAGCCGTGAACTACCGCACTGTACTGTGTCTGCTGCTAATATATAGACTGGTTGATAAAGAGATAGTATACTCGTAACTAGTATGTATGTATAAAGAAAGAAAAAAAAACCACGGTTAGGTGGTATATACAATTATGGACGGGCTGCCGAGTGCCGACACAGAGGTAGCCACAGCCGTGAACTACCGCACTGTACTGTGTCTGCTGCTAATATATAGACTGGTTGATAAAGAGATAGTATACTCGTAACTAGTATGTATGTATAAAGAAAGAAAAAAAAACCACGGTTAGGTGGTATATACAATTATGGACGGGCTGCCGAGTGCCGACACAGAGGTAGCCACAGCCGTGAACTACCGCACTGTACTGTGTCTGCTGCTAATATATAGACTGGTTGATAAAGAGATAGTATACTCGTAACTAGTATGTATGTATAAAGAAAGAAAAAAAAACCACGGTTAGGTGGTATATACAATTATGGACGGGCTGCCGAGTGCCGACACAGAGGTAGCCACAGCCGTGAACTACCGCACTGTACTGTGTCTGCTGCTAATATATAGACTGGTTGATAAAGAGATAGTATACTCGTAACTAGTATGTATGTATAAAGAAAGAAAAAAAAAACACGGTTAGGTGGTATATACAATTATGGACGGGCTGCCGAGTGCCGACACAGAGGTAGCCACAGCCGTGAACTACCGCACTGTACTGTGTCTGCTGCTAATATATAGACTGGTTGATAAAGAGATAGTATACTCGTAACTAGTATGTATGTATAAAGAAAGAAAAAAAAACCACGGTTAGGTGGTATATACAATTATGGACGGGCTGCCGAGTGCCGACACAGAGGTAGCCACAGCCGTGAACTACCGCACTGTACTGTGTCTGCTGCTAATATATAGACTGGTTGATAAAGAGATAGTATACTCGTAACTAGTATGTATGTATAAAGAAAGAAAAAAAAAACCACGGTTAGGTGGTATATACAATTATGGACGGGCTGCCGAGTGCCGACACAGAGGTAGCCACAGCCGTGAACTACCGCACTGTACTGTGTCTGCTGCTAATATATAGACTGGTTGATAAAGAGATAGTATACTCGTAACTAGTATGTATGTATAAAGAAAGAAAAAAAAACCACGGTTAGGTGGTATATACAATTATGGACGGGCTGCCGAGTGCCGACACAGAGGTAGCCACAGCCGTGAACTACCGCACTGTACTGTGTCTGCTGCTAATATATAGACTGGTTGATAAAGAGATAGTATACTCGTAACTAGTATGTATGTATAAAGAAAGAAAAAAAAAACCACGGTTAGGTGGTATATACAATTATGGACGGGCTGCCGAGTGCCGACACAGAGGTAGCCACAGCCGTGAACTACCGCACTGTACTGTGTCTGCTGCTAATATATAGACTGGTTGATAAAGAGATAGTATACTCGTAACTAGTATGTATGTATAAAGAAAGAAAAAAAAAACCACGGTTAGGTGGTATATACAATTATGGACGGGCTGCCGAGTGCCGACACAGAGGTAGCCACAGCCGTGAACTACCGCACTGTACTGTGTCTGCTGCTAATATATAGACTGGTTGATAAAGAGATAGTATACTCGTAACTAGTATGTATGTATAAAGAAAGAAAAAAAAACCACGGTTAGGTGGTATATACAATTATGGACGGGCTGCCGAGTGCCGACACAGAGGTAGCCACAGCCGTGAACTACCGCACTGTACTGTGTCTGCTGCTAATATAGACTGGTTGATAAAGAGATAGTATACTCGTAACTAGTATGTATGTATAAAGAAAGAAAAAAAAAACACGGTTAGGTGGTATATACAATTATGGACGGGCTGCCGAGTGCCGACACAGAGGTAGCCACAGCCGTGAACTACCGCACTGTACTGTGTCTGCTGCTAATATAGACTGGTTGATAAAGAGATAGTATACTACTAATATTATATATACTGGTGGTCAGGTCACTGGTCACTAGTCACACTGGCAGTGGCACTCCTGCAGCAAAAGTGTGCACTGTTTAATTTTAATATAATATTATGTACTCCTGGCTCCTGCTATAACCTATAACTGGCACTGCAGTAGTGCTCCCCAGTCTCCCCCACAATTATAAGCTGTGTGAGCTGAGCAGTCAGACAGATATATAATATATATAGATGATGCAGCACACTGGCCTGAGCCTGAGCAGTGCACACAGATATGGTATGTGACTGACTGAGTCACTGTGTGTATCGCTTTTTTCAGGCAGAGAACGGATATATTAAATAAACTGCACTGTGTGTCTGGTGGTCACTCACTATATAATATATTATGTACTCCTGGCTCCTGCTATAACCTATAACTGGCACTGCAGTAGTGCTCCCCAGTCTCCCCCACAATTATAAGCTGTGTGAGCTGAGCAGTCAGACAGATATATAATATTATATATAGATAATAGATGATGCAGCACACTGGCCTGAGCCTGAGCAGTGCACACAGATATGGTATGTGACTGAGTCACTGTGTGCTGTGTATCGCTTTTTTCAGGCAGAGAACGGATTATAAATAAAAGTGGTGGTCACTGGTCACTATCAGCAAAACTCTGCACTGTACACTACTGAGTACTCCTAATGCTCCCCAAAATTAGTAAATCAAGTGTCTAAACGGAGAGGACGCCAGCCACGTCCTCTCCCTATCAATCTCAATGCACGTGTGAAAATGGCGGCGACGCGTGGCTCCTTATATAGAATCCGAGTCTCGCGATAGAATCCGAGCCTCGCGAGAATCCGACAGCGTCATGATGACGTTCGGGCGCGCTCGGGTTAACCGAGCAAGGCGGGAAGATCCGAGTCGCTCGGACCCGTGAAAAAAAACATGAAGTTCTGGCGGGTTCGGATTCAGAGAAACCGAACCCGCTCATCTCTAGGTAGAATCTGTCAGTGCATCCCTCCAATATGCTTCCAAATGTCTGTGCTGTAACAGGCCAACTACCTGATCTGCCTCCACCACCCAACCTCATTAAACTGATAATTGCTGGCTCAACAGTTCTGTACTGTGAGCATCTGAAAGGCTTTCTGCAACCAGAGATAGTATTATATGTTGAATACAAGCAATGCCAAATTGGCAGTTTGCTCTATTTTCAATCCCCAAGTTCCCCCTTCAAGACAAATGCTTCACCTCTTCTAAACAAGAGCACTTTTCTACATCAGCGCCATAACATTTATACAGGTGGCTTCAGAAGCTCATATATAAATCATGAGCTTATGGAAGTAAAGGCATAAAATATGTTTGACTTTATATTACTGTGTGCATCTTCCAGATTTCTATTTCCAGCAGTTGTTTAGATATGGATGTCTACCTACAGAATGTGTGTGTGTGTGTGTGTGTGTGTGTGTGTGTGTGTGTGTGTGTGTGTGTGTGTGTGTGTGTGTGTGTGTGTGTGTGTGTGTGTGTACTCTTTATGCATTTGAAACCTAGCACAAGTGCTTCACACGTGTATCAATGTGGGAACATCTATATTTATTCCCAGCAATGTTGTCTGTATCTAAATTACTTTGAATTGACTTTTGCCAATCACAGGGGAAAATGTACTATGCCTTGGAGAGTGATACTGATAATGTGGAGAGATATAAAGTACCAACCAGCCAATCAACTACTAACTGTCACGTTACAGGTTGTGTTTAAGAAATTACAGGAGCTGAGTAGTTGGTAGCTTATCTCTCTCCACTTTATCACTCTCCAAGGCTTAGTACATTCTGCCCAGCAACCTGAAGACAATCAGTGCACTGAATGTTCTAATGGCTATGGTGGTCATTCCGAGTTGTTCGCTAGCTGCAAAAAAAACGGCACTTCTGTGCATGTGTATGCGCCGAAATGCGCACGTGCGACGTACTGTTACAACGGACGATGTAGTTTCACACAGGGTCTAGCGCAGCTTTTCAGTCGCACTGCTGGCCGCAGAGTGATTGACATGAAGTGGGTGTTTTTGGGTGTCAACTGACCGCTTTCAGGGAGTGTTCGAAAAAATGCAGACGTGCCAGGAAAAATGCAGGCGTGGCTGGGCGAACGCAGGGTGTGTTTGTGACGTCAAAACAGGAACTGAACAGTCTGAAGTGATCGCAAGCGCTGAGTAGGTTTTGAGCTACTCTAAAACTGCACAAAAAATCTTTGTAGCCGCTCTGCGATCCTTTCGTTCGCACTTCTGCTAAGCTAAAATACACTCCCGGTGGGAGGCGACATAGCGTTTGCACGGCTGCTAAAAACTGCTAGCGAGCGAACAACTCGGAATGACCACCTACAGTATATCTGCATGTTGCATTAATTCATAATGCAAACAGATGGACCAGTATCAGTATTAAAACTTGCCATAATTAGAAATGTATTACCCCCAGAATGGTTCCAGAGATTGCTACCAGAGAAGGACAAGAAAGAACATTCAACTTCGCTCCTAATAATACATATATATATATATATATATATATATATATATGCGAAAGCCCTCACTCACTGATTCATCACTAAGGGGTATATTCAATCGAAGTCGGAACCATTCCGACATTCATTTGTCGGAATGGATCCGACCTGGGCTATTCAATGGCATCTCAATTCGACAATTAAAAAAGTCGAATTGAGATGCGGGAGGGGAGACGGGGGAGAGCAGCGCTACAGCAATGGCTATATAGCCGCTGCTGTAGCGCTGCTCTTCCCCGTCTGCTCGTGGCTCTCCCCTGTCTCCCCCCCCCCAGTCTCTCTGCCTCTCCCCATCCCTCCCTGCATCACAGCCGCCGCTCATGGCCACGTCCACCCGGCTCCAGCAAGCGAGGTCTCGCTTGCTGGGGGCGGGTGGACACTGCTGTGAGTGGCGGCTGTGACATTCTCCAGCGCTGCTCACCGTCCCCACCTCGGCTGTCTCCGTCTCCGGTGCTGCTGTCCCCATCTCATTCGACTTTTTTTAAAGTTGAACTGAGATGGTCGAAAAGGGGGCCAAAACCTGTCGGTTGTATCCCCGTTTTCGACACAAGCACGTGGATCGGCAGCTATTCCGCCGATCCACGTGCTTTTTGACAAGTCGAATTCATCGACTTGTTGAAAAATTTGGGGTTATATTGAATAGGTCGGAACCCATTCCGACCTAAAAAAGTCGAAAACTGCCATCTTTTCGACAGACGGCAGCTTTCGACTTCAATTGAATATACCCCTAATTCTCTTACTTCCTGATATGTTAGGAAGCTGAAATTTTACATAGGTAATCTACAAGTGGGAAATAGAAAAACTACATGATTAGAATATTAATAAACCTCCCCTAAGGGGATGAAAAGGGGTTGACATAATGATGTCATTACCAATTACGCAACGTGTACGTTAACACCAAAATGTACAATCAGATCAACATTTGGATTACACCTCCAGTGTGTAGAATTTAATAAACTACAAAAAGGGTCCTGTTACTTTTTACCATATTTGCTACAGGTGCTCCTGAGGTAACGCCAAGAACCATGGATTAATATTAACTTTTATTAAGACGTCTCAAATTTAAATTTTTAACACTCATTTATATTTACAACCGTGAAAATCATTAACTCCCATGCGAAGAATGCGAAGTATATAATAGGTTTTCAGAGCAGAGCAAGATTAATCTTAATACCATGTGTATTGTAGCGTTCTCTTCCCCCTACAATAGCTGGAAAGGAAGTCCTGGAGAGAGGACTGTGTGTTAGGGGACATTGTGCCTCAGGAGACCATTTTGGGTTTTTGGCCTAGCAGCTGTCAGGCTCTTGCAGAGATTTGAGGCGGTTGTGTTGGTACACATACTGCTTTGAGCCTGGGTAAACAGGTTATGCTGGCCGAGGAAAACAATGCTGTTAAAACAACTGTCTCAGTAAAGTTGCATTTGACAGACAGAAAAGGGGTTTGTTTAATGATTTGTTTTATCTTCTGTGTGAAAGAATATGCACCTATTTCCTGTTACAGTACAGTATCAACCTATTAATAAAATAAATTGTGATTAGTTAATATTAGCATTTGAACTTTGTTTTTCTTGTGTGCCTTCTGCTGTGTGCCCCATCTCCAGGGAATGTGATTCCATTACTTTCCATGTACATCTATCACCCATGTACAGTATCTGTCCTCTATCATCAATGTCTGTCTCACAAACATTCTACTGTATCTCATTTGCACCCTCATCTATCTATCATTGTCAAGGGAAGATTCATTGTTTTGGTGCACATTCAGAATATAGCCAGTTAGCGTGACCTAATTTTTTTTTTAAAATAAAAGCTTTATTCTTTAAGTGACAAATATTAATACTTGCTGAAGGCTTGCAAAGTAGTTGATGATCTAGGCTTCTGGGAGACTAGGCTTCTGGGAGACTAGCAATCTCCTGGCAGCTGGGTCAGAATGAGAAGCGTTAACCGGAACTCAACATGACAATGCAACTTGTGTCACCATGCTTCACATACTGTACTGCATCATGTGACGCTATTCACACCATAGTGCCCCCTATGGGTTGGCAGTGCTATGGCGCAAATCACACAATGAAGACCTGCTGTCTGCTGACTTCACTAAATTCCCCTCTGCGTCTTCCTATGGGGAGTTCTTAAATGCCAGCAACTATGCAAATACTAAGTGTGATGTCTTATTGTATGTACACATTCCAGACTTGCACTTTAGCTTGTGTATTTTACTTTATATATGTACCGGGTGTGGTATTATCAGAGAAAATATGCAAATAAATTTAGTTTTTTAATGATTTTCAACAAATGTTTTAATCCATGAAGAAAAAGCATTGCAATAAATTACAAACTTATACCACTTTCAGGAATTTCCCTGCTCAGACCTGGGTTTTTCACCTCTGAAAAAACCCTGATTTTTGCTCGAGGACCCCTTTCACACTTTACCTGAGACCTGGGAAATTCCTGGGTCGTCCCCTTTCAGACATAAGCCTGGTCTGCCCTGGCATTCTACAAGCCAGGGCTGCTCTCATGGCACATACACACAGACTCACACACATACATGTCAAATACACACATACATGTCATATACACACACACACAAATCATATACACATATGCTTTTCATATACACACATCGCACTCTCACACACACACACACACACACACACACACACACACACACACACACACATACATCACACTCAGACACACATGTCATACTAATACATGTCACACTCCTAAACACACGTCATACACACACACCGGGTGAGGGAAGTTGGAAGCACAGCTAAGACGGCACACAGGCCAGGGTGTACGCACAATCCCAGCCCCTTCCTGGCAGCCCTACACCAGTGGCAAACGCAGGATTTTGAAAGGGGGGTTTCCAAATAACTTATTATAGATCTATGAAATTAAAAATTCATAGATAAACAGCACACAGGCACCAGGATTGCCACCCCCACCTACATAGATAGCACACAGGCACCATGACCACTCCCCCCACTCCCCACATAGATAGACAACAAATAAGGACCATGACACCCCCCCCCCCACACACACACATGGATAGACAGCCAGCACACAGGCACCACAACCCCCCCTCCCCCCAACACATAGATAGACTGCACAGGCACCACGAACCCCCTTCCTACATACACAGTCAGCACATAGGAACCACAACCCCCCCTCCCCCCACACATAGATAGACTGCACAGGCACCAGGAACCCCCTTCCTACATACACAGTCAGCACACAGGAACCACAACCCCCCCCTCCCCCCCCATATAGATAGCACACAGGCACCATAACCCCACCCCCCTCCCCCATGTGGATAGCACACAGGCACCATGACCATCCTCTACCCTACCCCTACCCCCCCCCCCCCATTCCCAGATAGACAGAAGACAGACACCACGACCATACCCTCTCCAGAAGGCAAGCACCACAACCCCCCCTCCCCCACATGGATAGCACACAGGCACCATGAACATCCTTTACCCCCCCCCCCCCAGATAGACAGAAGACAGGCACCACGACCATCCCCCCTCTCCAGAAGACAGGCATCACAACCATCTCCCCCGCATTCCCACACACCAAGGAGAGCATCATTTAATATGAAATAATGACACCCACATCACCTGGAGTCAGTGCCGCAGCGGGGAGTGAAGACACAGAAGACTGTGCCACACCATGTGCCTCTTGCAGTCTTGCAGTCTCAAGCCCCACCACGTGATCAGCATGGGAGGAGCTGCTCCCCCTACATTCCGGCAGTCAGCCTCTCAGCGCGTCTGTAAGGGAGCTGCTGCAGCCGCGCGGGGCTCCGGCAAATTAAATATATTAAACAAAACTAAAATATATATATTTTTTAAATGGTAAACTGCTGCGCGATAGATCGGCGGCCAGGGGGGGTTTCTAGGTACTCAGAAACCCCCCCTGCGTGCGCGTATGTACACCCGCCCTATCCCCGGCAGCCCCGAACAACTTATCAGAGTGTGACCTGGGAGTAATATCCCGGGTCGCACCATTCACACCTAACCCAGTAAAAACCCTTATTAATAGCAGGGGCACCGACTCGGGAACATGTTCTCAGGTTGGTGCCTTTCAGACATCAGAAAACTTCAGATATTCCGAGTAGATGCGCACTCACGCACAAAAACCCGGGATTTTAAAGTATGTTTGAAAGTGAAACTTTTTATCAGCCATGTGAACTTTAATTTTTTTCCACACTGACTAATAAAAATGAGAAATGTCATAATAATTAATTTGATCATTGATTTATAGAAAATATGTGCCCAGATTTATCAAGTCTTGGAGAGTGATAAATCACCATCTGTGGTATACATCAATATTTACCCTGGTTAAGCACACTTTACAAAGATTTGTTTTCATTATTTCCGACAATGCGATCCAGTGATGCGAAGTAACAATACATCACATCCACTGTACACACTAAATGATCCGTATGGCGGCACAATGTATGACTACTGACTACTGTACATTCGGTAGGGGTCAAGGATGGTTGCATGCTCACAGAGCTCCCCTCCTCTGCTCCACAAACTACACTCACCCTGCGGTCCTGAAGAAATCAAGTACTACTGTGACTCAACAAGGAGAAGCCATGTACCACAGCGTCAACGGTGTGTCCAACGTCGACCAAGGGGGTTGTAGCCTACCAACCACAGCAGCCCATACACAATGCCCAGCTTTGCTACCTGCTGCCGGACGTGGTGCCACCTCACGATATGTTTGCCCAGAACATTCCTGAGGTGAGCATCTTCCCGCATAGAACCTCGGATACTGCTAATGCTGGAGTTGCCAGTGGGTACCTTCCTGTAGTGGTCACCATGTTGCCGTCTGCACACTATCCTCTGGACCCTGAATGTGCCATGGGCCCCTCCGCCTGCTGTTGAATGAGAAGCACCACATGCTCCCTGCCTGCCTCGGCGGATCCTGGCTGCCTCCACTGACTCTATGGTCCACAATCGCTACCCTAGCACTCTGTATGGTACTGATGCCCCTGCTGCTGCAAATGGACCTCCCAGACCTCTGCATCCTGCGTTGGTCCCCCTCTCTGTCCATTTCCACCACATCCCTTGCTGACGCTTTCACAGCACAACTCCCTTGTGTGCAAGTTTTTGCTGTCATACTTCAGCTATTCCCTCAAAAAAAATTGAATAAGTTTATTTATGGGGTTTTTTTTCACCTTGTACTTATGCCTGCTTTCTAAATCTGTGTGATACCTATATTATTTCTTCCTGTAACCCCTCCTCCCATATACAGGGTTTCATCTCTTCTAGTTGTGACCTATTCCATCCAGGGTATATTTCATAAGTGCAATATATAACCCATGGAATTTATTATCCAAAATGTCTTCACCAACCCTGAATTATACTTACTGTGCAGTGTGCTCTAAAGGTTCTGCTGTTTTTTTAAAATAATTTTTAAGTGGTTTTCTACTTGCTGTAATACCAAATCTTATGCACTATGTTTTTCCTGCTGGAGAAACGCGCTATATAAATAAAATTATTATAATAAGTAACATTCTGCATGTACCTACACTGTTTGGGCTATGGGTGTCATTCCATTGGACGTGCAGCACATCCAATGGGACAATCTATTGAACAGCGGTCGAGAACGATGGATCGGGTGTGCACATTATATGATGTGTATGAAATATCTTTTCGATATGTGTTGGAATGATATCTGAGACGACTCATCATAGTGTGTGTACCTATCTTTAGAATTTTTCTGTAATATTTTTATTTATTATCTTTAATCCTTAAATAATAAAGTAATAATTAAACACTAAAAACCTATTTGTGTAACAGAAGAAGTGGTGCCTAACACTAATCACAATTTATTCTTTTGTGATTTTTCTATACATTTTTCTAATGCCATATGCGGCGGTCCATGAATTCAGCAACTACAGAACTTAGAACTACAGTGGGATATATGTTGGTAAGAGTTCATTTTGTTGGATTGTTAACGCCTATAGAAATACTGTTGTGTAATCCCGGGGGTAAATGTACTAGGTTAGTGACAGCATTTGATCTGAAGTCACTGGAAACAATTTCAATGCTGTCCTTCTGGGAAATAACTCCAATTAGTCTGTCAAGCAATACTTTAGTAGGAAAACACTATAGAGGGAGGGAGGAAAGAAGGAAGGTCATGTTTTCAAACTTCAGATGAGGTCATTGTAAAAGACAAATAGTCTCTGGAACTATTTTACGAGTAAAGTTGCTGGGAATTATAGCGATACTGCGGAAGTTCCGGTGATACAGTCTTAGGGGCATATCCAATTAGCCACGGGGTTTACCCCGCAGCTTATCAACAGCCTGGACCTAATCAACCTGGCGCTAAATGCAGATTTTTCCTCGCAGCCTCAAGAGATAGGAGGAAGGATCAGCGTTAAATTCAGTCACTGGGGTTTAACATGTAGGGAAACCCATAGATTCCAGTTTTTCCCAAGCTGTAAACCCCTTGGCTAATTAGATATGCCTCTTAGCATTCAACTTTTACTTTTTCATCCTGCACAAGGTAGCACAGGCTTAGCAATCTGCGTTTGCTCTGCCGTCCTGCCCAATGGCATTCACACTGTATCTGTCAAATCATTTATTGCAGAATTCATAGATGAATTGTACTGTGTGATGTGGGTGTAGTAGGACTAGAACACTTAAGACCAGATTCCACATGTCAAAATGTGCAAAATTTTTCAACCTAGCGCAGAATGATGCATTCTATTTTACTGTATACTGTATGTACTGAATGTGAATAATTCATCTATTCTGACAAGAACTTTATACTGCCAATGTGGTCTATTAAGGCTTGAAGCATACCTGCCAATTCTCCCGGAATGGCTGGGAGGCTCCCGAAAATTGGATGGCCCTCCTGGCTTTTCGGAAGAGTTGCTAAGTTTCCTGGCCGAGTGCCGTCCACATGCATTACCCAGCAACAGCCCTGCACCCCATGCCGCTGTCCAAAGTGGGTGGTCTGGGGGGGTACGATTATACATATTGCATCATCATGGCCCCACCCCCTGCCTTACAATGCCGGTAATCTCAGCACTGCATTGCAGGGGGCGGGGCCATGATGAAGCGATCACACAGCCACGTCCCTGTTCCGTCCCTATACAGCATGATTCATGGATTCTATGTGGAGCTGGAGGGATCCACCTTCACAGGGTTCTGCCTACACCAAATGGCTGCAGAGTGGAGACAGTCAAGGATAGACTGTTGCAGCCAGGTGAAGTGCCGCCTGTTGTGGAATTTAGTCAGGCAGCCTGTGGAGGTAGTCCAAGTGGGACTGTGGCAGCTAAAGGGTCCACTGGGGCAGGAGGCCAGTACCTAAATCTGCAGGAAGCAGAGAAGACTACAAAAGCTCTGTGACTGCGCTTGTGATCTTGAGAAGTGACAAGCCAGAGGCCAAGCCAGGCAAGGTTAGCTATACATGAGAGATAGGACTGTAGGGCTGTCGTGGAACTTCACAGTTTTTTTCTTTGTGGTATGTCAGTAAGTTAGTGCCGGTACTAAAATCATCAGTATTAGTAACCAAGTCTTTTGTTATGCAAACTTCTCAACTCCCACTATTTCAAAGACGTAGTGAACATAATGTGCTAAATTTAGCACAGCTACGATCATTCACACTGACATGCGGGGGGACGCCCAGCACAGGGCTAGTCCGCCCTTCATGTCAGTGCTGCCCTTCCCCCGCAGAAGTGCAAAGGCATCGTAGCAGAGTATCTCCCGACCAGCGCAGCTTTAGCGTGCTGGCCAGGAGCTACTCATCGCTCTCCAGCCTGCAGCGGGTGCGTGTGACCCACGTGGGGACCCCTTGATTTAAGGGGTCCTCACTCCTTCAGGGTACCCCGGCCAGGGGTGACTAGTTGGGGGGGTAATGCCACGGCTGCATGGACCAGTATAAAAGTGTCCCCCGGCTGTGGCATTATCTCTCTGGCTAGTGGAGCCCGGTGCTGGTTTAAAAAATACGGGGAACCCTTACGTCTTTTGTCCCCCGTATTTTTTGAACCAGGACCGGACGCAGAGCCCGGTGCTGGTTGATTAAATATGGGGGGACCCCAGTCATTTTTTCCTCTGTATTTTTTCAACCAGGACCGGCACAAAGAGCCCGAGGCTGATTATGCTTAGGAGGTGGGACCCCACGCAATTTTTTTTTCCGAATTTTAACCCATTCACACCCCTTCCTACTGATAAACATGCACGGATCTCACTGATCCGTGCATGCCTATCAGAATATGGATAAAAAAAGCAGGTCTATTTGAAAACTGCTTTTTTTTTTTACGAATTTTAACATTTCCTGGCAGTGTTTGGCTATTGCCAGCAGTGATTGTGAATACGAATTTTTAGTAAATTACCGAGTTGTATCAAATAACAGGCGTGTTTGACCGATGGTGTATTCATTCGTATTTGTGATCTCTGCCGTCAAAACAAATACGAATGCCCTCATCACTGCCGAGATTTCTGTTTAGTAAATTCCCGAGATGACACTTTGAAAAAAAAAAAAAATCGGTCAAAATCGGGAGCTTAGTAAATATACCCCCATGTATCTTGGGCAATCCTGGGTGATCCCAGCTATGCCCCCAGGTCGGACCTGATTGAATGTGCAGCACATTCAATCTGGAGGATCCGATCCGATGCTCGCGGGAACTCGCATCGGGATAGGATCGGAAACACCTCCAAAATGCCCGATTTCATCCGATATATCGGGCCGAATGCCCGAAAATGGATGAAATCGGGCATTATCGCTCTAGTGTATGGGGCCCTTTATTCGCATTGCAGACACAGAGAAACACCACTCACAGTGTACTACAGATGTGGGGCTGTGGCTTTAAGGTACTGAAGGAAAAAGCCGCGGCCGCAGCATTGTAGCACTTTGTATACAGACTCAGTCTCAGTTATGTGCATATATATACAAATATCACTTCAAAGTAGTTTTGACGTTTCCAGTTGTTTAATTGTGCACCTGCAGTGCAACATGGTTTTGCCAAATTGCTACATTTTATAATTTGCTAACAACTATGAATAACCCCCAGAGTCTACAGAAGTTTTCTGATTTGTACTGTAGAATGTAAATACTGTACCTTGGATTACAATTACATACATACATTAGTTTGGAAGTATTTTCTTTGTTTTAACAAAACATTTTGAAATCCACACAATTCACTTGGTTAACATAGATAGTAAGGCCATGTGTCTGTTTTATTCATCCATTATTCATGCTCCTTTTCATTCATAAAGCTGCTTAGAGACAAAGCTGTAAGGTAAAATCCAGTGAACAAAAGAAAGCAAATTGCACACAATCTCTCATGAACACCTCAAATAATAAGTTTTAGATAAATGATGGAAAAGTGCTAAGTGTCCCACTTCTGTGATAACTAACCACTCATGCGGTAAGTGACATAGTGTAACGCTGTGCTGGGAGATAATTTTGTATTAACATGCACACACAAATTGGCCAATTCAGCAACGCTATTAAAATCTTCCCCAGCAGCAGACACACTACTTTCTGTGCGGAAAGTTAAAAAGAAGAACCTAGTTAACTGAATAATACTTTATTACGCTGTACTGCTGTATTTTCAAATGAGACTATGGGGTAATTCAGACCTGATCGCTGCTGTGCGTTTTCGCCAGCGGGCGATCAGGTCTGTACTGTGCAAGCGTATGCACCGCATTGCACCAGCGCATCGGACGACTGTACCAAGCATCGGTGCATATCGACGGGATGGTGCGAAAAAAAACGATTGCACGGGCGATCGCAAGGTGACTGACAGGGGGCCTAATTCTGAGTTGATCACAGCAGCAAATTTGTTAGCAGTTGGGCAAAACCATGTGCACTGCAGGGGGGGGGGGATATAACATGTGCAGAGCGAATTAGATTTGGGTGGGGTGTATTCAAACTGAAATCTAAATTGCAGTGTAAAAATAAAGCAGCCAGTATTTACCCCGCACAGAAACTAAATAACCCACCCAAATCTAACTCTCTCTGCAAATGTTATATCTGCGCCCCCCCCCCCCCCCCCCCCACACACACACACACACACAGTGCACATGTTTTTGCCCAATTGCTAACAAACTTGCTGCTGCGATCAACTCAGAATTACCCCCAGGAAGAGGCCATTTGTGGGTGGCATTTTAGAGGAGTGTACAGGAAAACACAGGAGGGACCAGCGCAGGGCCGGTGCTAGGGTGTTCGGCGCCCCCCTGCAAACTATAAATTTGCGCCCTCCCATATTCGCGCCGGGAAAAGGGGTGTGGGCTCACAAGTAAGGGGCATGGCCACACAATAGTACCCCCATTTAAAATTACGCCACAATGTAGCACAAACTTTTTCCTCTTATACATAATGCCCCACCCGTAGTAGTAGCGTCATATGTAATGCACCCCAGTAGTAGTAGCATCCTTATACATAATGCCCCTCAGTAGTAGTAGTATCCTTATACATAATGCCCCCCCAGTAGTAGTAGCATCCTAATATGTAGTGTGCCCCCAGTAGTAGACGCGTCCTTATACGTAGTGCACCCCCAGTAGTAGAAGCGTCCTTATACGTAATTCCCCCCTAGTAGTAGTATCGTCCTTATACGTAATGCCCCCCCCAGTAGTAGTAGCGTCATTACGCGTAATGCCCCCCTGTAGTAGTAGCGTCCTTATACGTAGTGCACCCCCAGTAGTAGAAGCGTCCTTATACGTAATTCCCCCCTAGTAGTAGTATCGTCCTTATACGTAATGCCCCCCCCAGTAGTAGTAGCGTCATTACGCGTAATGCCCCCCTGTAGTAGTAGCGTCCTTATACGTAGTGCACCCCCAGTAGTAGAAGCGTCCTTATACGTAATTCCCCCCTAGTAGTAGTATCGTCCATATATGTAATGGCCCCCCCAGTAGTAGCGTTGTTTCACAAAATGCCCCCCCAGTAGTAGTAGCGTCCTTACATGTAATGCCCCCCCCCCACAGTAATAGCGTCATTATACGTAATGCCCCCCCAGTACTACCATCCATAAAGTGCGCGTACACAGACATACCTCACACACACACACACACACACACATATATACACACACATACACACCCACCATATACACACACACACCGTATGCACACACACACACACACACACACACACACACACACACCATATACACACACACACACCATATATACAAACACACACTTCTCTCTCACCCTCTACTTACCTAAGCCAGTCTCCCTCGGTACAGCAGCCTGGTCCGTGTAGCCCCGCCCCTTCTGGGCCGTTTAGCTCCGCCCCCTTCCGTCCCGTTTAGCCCCGCCCCCTTCCGTCCCGTACACAGCCGCTGCACACAGGTGAGGGGAGGGAGGAGGCTTTTCACGCTGCCGGCTCCGCTGCCAGTGACTGTCACAGTCATACAGTGACAGACACAGCAGCAGCAGCAGCAGCAGCAGCAGGGGGGCCAGGACGGCGCAGCAGGGAAGGAATGCAGAGCAGGGGGAGCGCCTCTCCGTCCCAGCGCCTCCCTGCACTGCATCCCTTCGCTGAGCGGGTAGCGCCGGGCCTGGACCAGCGTTTGGAGGGAGGGTTTCTGATGTCAGCTCCAGCCCCGATCAATGCATCGCTGAATAAGTCCTGGGCTGCGCAGAGACTGCACAAACTCATGTTTGTGCAGCTCTGCTACAAATGCAATCGCACACCTGCACACAGCTAATATCCTCACCCTGTAGGCGGTGACTACCTGATCACAGGGATGCAAAAAACGAACCCTAGCGATCAGGTCTGAATTACCCCCTATGATAGATCAGTTCAGATACTGTAATGCTTTACTGAACACATTATAATTAAATCGGCACAAATGACCTATATAGTTGCTGTTCAGAAAATAAATCTTCTGATAACACAATACTGAAGAGAAATATGCAAAAGGTAACACCCCTTTTTCTGTGTTTTTTATTTTTATTTTTTGCAGTCAAAAAAATGGTTCCTTTTTGACTGCAAAAATTCCACAAAGCATGCAGCACATATGCAGCCTTATTGTTACAAGGGTAATAAAGCTGCACTCTGACTTATCAGGGACACGAGGTGATGGAGGGGTCAGTTCCGCACTCTGACTTATCAGGGACACGAGGTGATGGAGGGGTCAGCTCCACACTCTGAATTATCAGGGACACGAGGTGATGGAGGGGTCAGTTCCGCACTCTGACTTATCAGGGACACAAGGTGATGGAGCGGTCAGTTCCGCACTCTGACTTATCAGGGACACGAGGTGATGGAGCGGTCAGTTCCGCACTCTGACTTATCAGGGACACGAGTTGATGGAGGGGTCAGTTCCACACTCTGACTTATCAGGGACACGAGGTGATGGAGCGGTCAGTTCCGCACTCTGACTTATCAGGGACATGAGGTGATGGAGGGGTCAGTTCCGCACTCTGACTTATCAGGGACATGATGTGATAGAGGGGATAATGCAAATCCTCTCCGAAGACTAACATATTGATATACTGCAGTGCTATCACATTTTGTATCAGATTCAGTGTGATATCCGGCTGTCGGGATCCCGGCGGTCAAAGACCAACGCCGAAATCCCAACAGCCAGATTACCGTCAGCGAGCGCAGCGTGTCCCCTCATGGGCAAGCTGCGCTCGCCATGCTAAGGGCCACCACCTGAGTGGGGATTTTGGATGGCAGTCGGGATTCCGACCGCTAGTATTTCAACAGGTGTTGGGATTCCAGTATTGGTCTCCTGACAGCCGGGATCCTGACAGCCTGACAGCCAGCAAATTGTATGCCTCCCCCTGTATCAGCCTGATGAGTGGCAATACAGGATATGTCTAGTGGCTGAGATCACCAATCTCTTGATGCATTTACCCCTTAAAGAGCATATTCCCAATATATTTACCCGATTAACCAGGATTCCCATTGCAACTAAAGTGATATGCAGAAAAACCCATTAGCCATGATGAGTCACACAATATGCCTCACACTTATACCCCTTTTCCACAAAAATCCAGGGTTCAACCGGGGTTTTTTTCATATGGTTCCAAACCAAGTCACATGTACGCACGTGTACAGTCTTTCTGTTTTGCCGGTGCTTGAAGATGACATCTCCAAGCACCGGTGAGCTGGCTCTCCATAGGCTTGTAACACGGTCCGGGTCCTACATTCAACTACCTGCTTGAACTTCTCACCCCAGTACTCACCAAGGGAAGTACCAACCACATCAAAAACAGTAGCGATTGCAGCAATGATATACGAGGACACATCTGTAAGGGCTTTATATTCACCCATCTGTGGAAACTTTTATTTATTTTTTGTATTGTATCAGTTATTGGGCCTGATTCTGAGTTGAGTAAAGCAAAACAGAGCAAGTAACAGTGCACCTGGATAAACCATGCTGCAATACAAGGGGTGCAAATACATTTTTATTTGCATGCAGGGTAAATATTGGCTGCTTTTACATGTAGCCCAAAAACTTATTTTTGCACTACAATGTTCTTAGGTTGTACACACCCTTCCCAAATCTAAATCTCTTTTGCAACACTGTTTTGCCAAGGTGCAGGGGCGGAATTCCCACGAGGCAATGGAGATGCCTGCTACTGGGCAACAAGCGCTGAAGGGGCACCTGCATGTACAGGAGCACCTGTGTGGTTCACAGCGGGATCCAAGTGTGACTGCTACTCTTCCAGCTGAGCTCTGCGGCACACCCACTGTTGCTACAGAGTTAATTGTCTCTACTCGAGGGGCCCTGCTAACACATGCAATAGGGGACAGGATGGTTCCTGCCTAGTACCACTCAGACTGTGCTGCAGCAAGCAACAGTGCACCCACCGCTGCTGCTGGACTGTGAGATGGGACCAGCCGGTGAACACTGATTCTTCATGCTGCATCCGGTTGAATCTCATGAGTCTGACCCTGACCCACCGGCTGTTGTCACTCAGCGTAGCTAAAGCCCTGCCAATCCACTGCAGGCTCCGGTCCCTGTAGACCTGCTGAGAGCACTGTCTATATAATTCTGTGAATCGTCTATCTCATACCCTCCAACATGACCCGTTCCATTAGGTACAAAATGCTCTGTTCCTGGTTTTTGTTGCCAGTGGCAGTTACAGAGGTGGGGCTGCAGCAAGGTCCAAAATCCAAACAGGGGAGCAACACCAACTGTCAGTGAGTCCTGGCCAGCAATGTTTGGCAGTGTTTGGGGCAGCAGTTGGTGTGGCTCCCCTATTAGAATTTTGGACTGTGCTGCAGCCTCATCTCTGGAGCCACCACTGTAAGAAAGTCCAGGAACAGAGCATTTTGTACCTAATGGAATGGGTCATGTTGGAGGGTATGCTATCTATCTATCTATCTATCTATCTATCTATCTATCTATCTATCTATCTATCTGTCTATCTATCTATCTATCTTCTCACACACACACATTTACACACACCATATTTGTTTTCCCTTTTTGTTAAGGGTGGGGGCACCAAACTCCGATTTACCTGTAGACCTGCTGAGAACACTCTCTATATAATTCTGTAAATCGTCTATCTATCTATCTATCTATCTATCTATCTATCTATCTATCTATCTATCTATCTATCTATCTTCTCACACACACACATTTACATACACCATATTTATTTTCCCTTTTTGATAAGGGTGGGGGCACCAAACTCCGATTTACCTCCGGCCAACTGGGATGAATTTACGTCCCTGCGAAGGTTACCCCTGCACAGTCACCCCTGCACCGTTACCTGTTCTTTTTTGCTTTAGTCTCACCTCACTATCAGACCCATTTTACCTGGTTATCACCATACAGTAAATACTAAGGGAGCATGTCGTGTGAAAGGAGATTCCCCTCTTTCCAGACAGGATGTCCCCTGGGGTGTGTGGGCCAGTATGGGGGAGATATGGCAATATGTGCCCTTCCTCCATCTATGTAAAACTATTCCACAGCGTTGGGCGATATTATCTGTTGATCACAGATGCTCACCAAACAATAGCTGCTAAGTGGGCCAAATAATTTGAAAGAGGGAACTGTCCTCTTTCATATATGGGTGACCCCACATTTACAGATGTACTGTAATTATGGCCGTTATATGGCACATGGTGTCCTTCAACCCATATATGGAAAACATCTGCATAGAAAGGTTTGGGGTTTTTTGCTCGTCCTCCATAGTCTTACTCCTCCTCTGCAGCAAAGGGGTTCATTCATACATTTATAGTGTAATATAATAATTTTCTGCATAAAGAGTCTGGCTTTCTCTTTAATCCACAGGAATATTTGACATATTTCACAGGTATCAGCATGGCAGAGAGAAGGTCATAGCTGGACACATAAACATGTGATGTCAGGAGGGTGAGCATGGCAGTCCGAATGTCAATCATACTGTCTACTGCTGTTCACCTTCAGCCCTTCACTTACAAACCAGAGTATGGCACAGAATGAAATACAATAGTTGTCTCAAGTGATGACATAGTCTTTCTAATATATACATTTTAATGTTTGCAATCGTTGTTTCTCTTATTATAATAACAATAATAATATTATTATTATTATTATTATTATTATTATTATTAATAATAATAATAATAATAATAATAATAATAATAATAATGATTCCTGTTCATATGGGAACAGGATAATATTCAGTAAATATAGTTGTAAATAGCTAAAATTCAGGAATTTAGTGTATATATATATATATATATATATATATGTACTGTTTTAATTTTTTATTGTTTTGATAAATTCCTAATTGTTGGATGAAAGGTCATGTATGCAATACCTCCCAACTGTCCCGAGCTGATGTATGTACAGATTTGCATTACATAGCTACATAGTCAAGCCTCTAAGAATTGTATTTTGGATTGCATGATTGCCCAGGAAAACTAACAATAAATAGTTTACACAGGAAACAGGGCTAATTAACTAGAAAATAAAAAGTTTAGCTGACTCTGAAAAGCTCTGCTCAACCTTGCATATACAGTTCAATGCCATGTAATAGGTACTGTACTTGGCTGAATGGTTGTATTCCTAAGATTGCACTGTACTAGATGCTTAATGGATATGTATTTTTTGCACACTTTTTTTTCCAGCCTTAATTAGACAGGAAAGACCCATTTAGTGAATATAGGTTTCTCTCCATGTGCTGTATGCAGAGCAGTATTTCACAAACTGGATTCTGCGGAAGCCAACAGTTCTGCCATCTGGGGCAGGATGTAAAGTCGACCGAATTCGGCGGCTGTGCGAGATGCCAATGAACTCAGAGGGTTTTTTAAAGGTGCAATCACTTACAAGGCAAAACCATGCCTAGTAAGTAATTGCCCCATTAAAAAAACATTTGAGTTCGGCTGGCATCTCGCAAAGCCGCTGAACTCGGGCGGCATTACATCCTGCCCCTGGTGTCAAGGGGTCTCTGAGATGCAAATGTGCAAATGGTAAAAAAAATAAATGTATTTAATATATATTTGTATGTAAGAATCCACCAGCACCCCTTGCTTCTTCTTAGTAATACCCCTTTCAGACCACCAGCTATGAACACGTGTTATTGGCACATGAGTACCCATGTTCGTGTGCAGTCTGAAAGATGCAAGGGGAAAAATACCGTATGGAGTGACCCGCTATTTCAACCCTGCTAGCGAGCAGGGTTGAAATCGTGTTTAACCCGGCTCACTGTGCGGTGTGAACGGGAGCCGGGTCGATGCATCCCGTTTCCCATTGACTGTGTGTGTACGGACGGTGCTTGGAGATCTCCAAGCGCCGCCCGCACCGAGTCACCGTTGACGTCATCAACTCGGCAATATGCCGGGTTGCAGACAGTGGCAGCGGGGCGCATGCTGGGAGCTCTTGTGTCAGGCTCCCATGTGTGACCCGCCTCAGGCGGTTTGAAAGGGGTATTATTAGTCACTCTCCCTACATTTTGTGCCCATCACGCACCACCACTAACGCCAGTGGCTTCCAACCTCCTGATACAAACATCTTCTACCTATCGTTGATATAAGGCATACTGTAGTACTACATTATCTGTCACTTAACAACAGCACATTAGAAATCAAAAATGATCCATTAAAGTACTGTAGACATAATTCACATATGTGACATTATCCATAACTTTATAAAGTATAGCAATTTAGCAGTGATTCTTTTTTAATGTTGAAACATAATTATATTCACAATATTTGCTATTATTGTCATTAACTTGCAACATTAAAATTTCATGCATATTTTATAGTATTTGCACAGTATGAAGTGTAAATGGGAAGTGTTAATTGCCTGTATAAGCTACAGAAAGTAAAGCTGGAACAACTGAAGTGGAAAAGAAGTACTGTTATAATTAAAGCAAAAAAAAATCTTGTCTTAATTCAATAAACAACATTGTTTTAAAATTGAACATTGCTGGTAAATATTGCAATCCTTTTTTTAATAGAAATCATATATTAAGTAATGTCTAAATTAAGTTGGTTCATTAGCTCTTATTGGGGGTCATTCCGAGTTGTTCGCTCGTTGCTGATTTTTGCTATGCTGCGATTTGTTGCTAATTGCGCATGCGCAAGGCACGCAGGGCACATGCGCTTAGTTATTTAACTAAAAACTTAGCAAATTTGCTGTGGATTCTGGGGTGCTTTTCAGTCGCTCTGCTGATCGGTGAATGATTGACAGGAAAGGGGCATTTCTGGGTGGTAACTGAGCGTGTTCCGGGAGTGTGCTAAAAAACGTAGGTTTGTCAGGGAAAAACGCGGGAGTGTCTGGAGAAACGGGGGAGTGGCTGGCCGAACGCAGGGCGTGTTTGTGACGTCAAACCAGGAACTAAACGGCCTGAGCTGATAGCAATCTGTGAGTAGGTCTGGAGCTACTCAGAAACTGCAAATAATTATTTATTAGCAGTTCTGCTAATCTTTCGTTCGCAATTCTGCTAAGCTAAGATACACTCCCAGAGGGCGGCGGCCTAGCGTGTGCAATGCTGCTAAAATCTGCTAGCGAGCGAACAACTCGGAATGAGGGCCATTGACCATTGCAGAAAAAAAAGGAAAGTGGCAAATTAAAATGTAGTTTGTCATTTCCATGCCACTCAGCCTATGGCCCTCATTCCGAGTTGATCGGTCGCAAGGCGAATTTAGCAGAGTTACACACGCTAAGCCTACGCCTACTGGGAGTGTATCTTAGCTTCTTAAAATTGCGACCGATGTAATCGCAATATTGCGATTACAAACTACTTTGCAGTTTCTGAGTAACTTCAACCTTACTCTGCCTGTGCGATCAGTTCAGTGCTTGTCGTTCCTGGTTTGACGTCACAAACACACCCAGCGTTCGCTCAGACACTCCCCCGTTTCTCCAGCCACTCCTGCGTTTTTTCCGGAAACGGTAGCGTTTTCATCCACACGCCCATAAAACGCCGTGTTTCCGCCCAGTAACACCCATTTCCTGTCAATCACATTACGATCGCCGGAGCGATGAAAAAGCCGTGAGTAAAAATACTATCTTCATTGTTAAATTACTTGGCGCAGTCGCAGTGCGAATATTGCGCATGCGTACTAAGCGGATTTTCATTGCGATGCGATGAAAAATACCGAGCTAACGACTCGGAATGAGGGCCTATGTGTTGATGTAAGTTTATTTCGGAAATCATGGAATTTTGATTAGCTATCCGAGACATTCAAAAAGTTACTAACAATTCTTTACATCTAATGTTATTGCATGTGGTAGATGACCTGCAGCATCATTACGCCACAAAATAATCTCTGTATTTATCAATACCGACAGTCACAACTATAGACAGTAAATGTGTCAGATAACTGTCCATGGGATGTAGTTACATTGCCGGCAGATGGGATCCAGATGGTCAGAATACAGACGCAGGAATCCCGACCACTGACAATGCCGCCAGTCAGAATCCCAAGTAACAGGGGCTATTCACACTTGTGGATGTCCACGATACCCATAGAGTGGGAACAGAACTTGTGGCGAGTGCAGCGAGCCCACAAGGGGCTTCCTTGCACTCGCCCACCTGTCGGCATTCTAGTCGTGGGATCCCAGCATCAGTATGCTGACCGCCGGGATCCCAGCCACTGGCATCACATACCTAACACCTATCCACAGCTAGCAGCACATATAGGTTCAAAGTACAGTATTTTTCCTATCAACATCTGGACAGTATTAAACAGAATTGGCCAGAGAAGGCTGGTAAACCTATAGCAAGGGTGTGGTATGGCTGATCAATGGCCTCCTGTCCGCCGGTCAGCATACCGATTCTGGGATAACGGCAGTATACCGACGCCGGGATCCCGGCGGGGAGCGGCGAGTGCAGCAAGCCCCTTGCGGGCTCACTGCACTCGCCACACTGTGGGCTCGGTGGCAACCTGCAGTCGCAACGGGTTCTATTCCTACTCTACGGGTGTCGTGGACACCCACAAGTGGAAATAGTCCCTGTTGGTTGGCACCGTCGGGATAGTGAGGGGGCGGGATTTTGGGGGAGGTCATGTGACCGTCGGTCTGCTGACCGCCGGTCACATGAATACCACCCCTATAGCTGCATTACAAAAGTGCCAAGAAGCTAAAGCGTGCCTGACAATACTGTATGTTTATTGAATCAGAGTTTTTGTGTAGCAACAACCTGTTTCAGCACTGTGCCTGTAACTACTGGCAGTGTCGGCTCCAGTGGCAATTACACAATAAGCAGGTGTACACAATGACACCCAAACTCTCAGATCCGGCTCCAAAAGCTTGGAGGCCACAAGCTGAACATACTGGTGCCAGGTATGTAAAAATAAAAGGGGGAGATTTATGAAAACTTGGAGAGAGATTAAGTGGAGAGAGCTAAAATACCAACCAATTAGCTAATTTACATGCTGTGTTTGAAATATGACAGTTAGGAGCTGATTGGTTGGTACTTTATCTCTCTCCACTTTATCTTGCTGTAAGCTTTTATAAATATCCCCCTAACTAGGCAGACCTGTTACCTACTCTATATTCCAAGCCATGTCTGGGGTCAAGTATACAAAGTTGAGGCACAGTTTAATGTTCCCTGGTGCAAAATGTAATATGTTAGCTTATGCCTTCTATAGTGCTAGTCCTTGTAAATAGAGATATACCTGGTACTAATTTACAGAGCCATGCCTGTGTAAAGACCAATATACAGAGCAAAATCTCATGTCACATCTAATATACAGAGCCATCTCTCATGCCCCATCTAATATGCAGAGCTACAGTATATATGAATTCAAACTCTAATTGCATATCCGTAGTATGCAAAATCACAAGGCCTGTTTTTCAGTTTCCAGCAATGAGGCTGGTTTTCTCTTACTACTCATACCCTTTAATCTGTCAATAAAATATTGCCTGGGCATCTAGGTGATACCCGGCTGGCTCAGAGACACAGGCCTGGAGGAGTAAGATATTATGTAGCCTTTTTCATATGTTTTTCTTCTGTGATCACCATCCTAAGATTGTACAGTACAGTACTTGTACCACTGGAGCTGGTGGTCCGTCTTTGTTGTTGTATTGTAGTGAGATAGGGCATTTTGCCCAAAATATGTCCTTGTGCCAAGTATGATTACTTAAAATCTCTCAACTCTCTTTCTTCACAGCTTCCATTAACTGGATTATGCTCACAGGATTGGCTGGATATGATGTTACTTGCAATCCACTGAATTCTGTTAGTAAATTAATGTTCCGTTTGTTTTCTGTTGGAGTAGGGGGGTTATCGATCTTCAGCAAGGTATAATGATAACTACAGTACTGCAAAAATAAATGAAGGTGATATATATTATAATATACCAACAACATTTGAAATGATAAAAGTTCAGCATACTGTACATGTCCACAAATGTGTACTGAACTTTTGTCATTTTAAATGTTGTACCTGTTTTAAGAGATATTTGTGCTAAATAAAGCCAAGATATTACGAGAATTATTTTTGGATCCCATCATGGATTAAGGATACAATTATTTCCGGATGTCCTTATGTATTAAGGGGTATATTCAATTGAAGCAGGATCCATTCCGACATTCATTTGTCAGAATGGATCCGACCTGGGCTATTCAAAGCAATCTCAATTCGACTTTAAAAAAAGTCGAATTGAGATGCGGTCAGAGGGGGAGAGCAGTGCCAGAGGAGACGGTGGGGGCACAGGGGGAGAGCAGCGCCGGAGGAGACGGTGGGGGCACAGGGGCAGAGCAGCGCCGGAGGAGACGGGAGAGCCGCGAGCACAGGGTGAGAGCAGCGCTGGAGGAGACGGGGGAGAGCCAGGAGCGCAGCGCTACAGCAGCTGGCAGCGTAGCCGGAGGATGTCACAGCCGCCGCTCACTGCAGCGTCCACCCGGCTCCAGCAAGCGGGACCACAGCTGCTCTGGTTGACTTATCACATGCTTTCAGCCGCATTTCCTATGCTCCAAATACATGGTTTTCTTTGTAGCACACTGCCCCTATTGCCTATATATAAAATAATAATGATGCTTAGATGCTTAGGACGCACTTGCTTTTTAGGGACCTGGAAAACTGGCGAGTGTCCCCTACAACTATCAACAGCCCTGGTGGTAGAATACACCTGCAATTGACATATGTAAGAACAGTGAGCAGTAATGGGTTAATGTCAAAGGTGAAATGTGGAGTTTAAAACAAGCAAGCACGATAATGTTTGGATTGATGCTCTTTTAAAACATCTGATTTTTGTTGTGGCTAATTTGAGAGGAGAATATTAAACGCTTGTAAAGACCTGTATTAGACTGCATTAGTTTGAAAAGCTTTCAAGTACTGCTTGAGAGTTAATACAAAATTTCATAATGTCACATTTTCCTGTTAAGAAAATTTAACAATGTTAACACTAGACCAAGGTTTCTAAATTATTACATTTAACCTTGTTATCTTTGTCAAAAGCACTGTCATGGTAATATACAATAGCTAATTTGGAGTACCAAAGAAAATACAGATTATATGAACCAAATGTAATTACCATAATAGCATTAGAAGCAGGGCATTTACAGAACACTTCTTTTACAAATTATATGGTGGAGAAGACTTTCCATGGCGCACGGAACTTGTACACTCTGTTATCTTTTCTCACTAGTGTGCGAATGCAAAAGTTGTATTTTTCTTTAAGGACACAGGGAGAAACTATAGGATGGTATATATAGAATATGCATTCCCAAATCCATGCATACTATGTTTAGAATAAGGTATCAATTTGCTACAGATCTTATTAGGGTTTTCCTGGTAGAACACTCACCCCAACATATCATGGTGCCATATTTAGACTATGGTAGGAGGCTGGCCTTGGCATTTCCATGGTTCATGGAAGCTGGCTCTTCCACCAAATCACACATTAGCTCCCACAGTAATAAACACAGGAGAAAAAAAAACACATTCCCCCACCCAAAAAATCAAGAAAACTGCCCCACAGGAAAAAATCTCAAACACAATGTCCCACAGAGGAAAAAATAGAAACACAGGAGAAACTCAAACACATTGCCCCAACAGGATAAAATTCAAACACATTGCCCTCACAGGTTTAAATTCAAGTACATTGCCTCCATAGGAAGAAATGTAAACACATTGCCCCCATAGGAAAAAAACCACACACCCTCAACACAGCTCGCCAGCTGCCATATCATCGAAATAAGATTCAGGCTGATTTCTATTAGCTATTGCTGTTACAGTGACAGCCTACAGAAACAGCAGATGCTTCATCTGGTTATGGTCTCTTCACTTGTGTGCAGCTAGCCAATAAGAATCAGCCTAATTTTTTTTTTACTCCATTACTAAAATAATAGTTTAAGGGGGAGCCATAGATGTGGCATATCTAGACTTTAGTAAGGTATTTGGCACGGTCCCACATCGCAGACTGCTAAATAAACTCAAAAGCGTGGGAGCGGATTATAAAACAGTTGAACGGGTAAGAACTTGGTTGCAGAATAGGAAACAGACACCTGTAGTAAATGCATTCTAAATAGGGAAATGTTACCAGTGGAGTACCTTTAAGGATCTGTACTTGGACAAGTGCTCTTTAATATCTATGTTGGTGACATTGCAAACAGTATTGAAGGGAAAATATGCATTTTTTGCAGATGACACAAAGCTAGGCAACAGGGTAGGCGCACCAGGAAGGGTAAAACAAATTATTGAGGAATGTTCAAGAAAGTTGCACTACAGTTTAATGCTAAAAATGCAAAATTTTGCACTTGGGTCTCAAAAACCCAAAGGCTAAATATAGTACTAATGGTACAATAATGGAAACTACTGAGGAGGAAAGTGACTTAAAGGCATAGAAGCCAGGGGCGTAACTCCCAGAGGCAATAGAGATGCCTGCCTCCAAGCCCTGAAGGGGCACCTGCGGGTACAGCAGCACCTGTGTGGCTCACAGCGGGATCCATGTGCGACTGCTGCTCTTCCAGCTGAGATCTGCAACGCACTCACTTTCGTTGCAGAGTTACTTACCTCTGTCCCAGGAGCCATGCTAACACCTGCAATAGGGGACAGGATGGCTACTGCCTGTGCTGCAGCAAGTGACGGTGCACCTGCCACTGCTGCTGGACTGTGAGAGGGGACCCACCGGTGAACACTGAGGCTGCAGATGGCTGAAACTTGCTAGTATGACCCTGACCCACCAGCCATTGTCACACAGAGTAGCTGGAGTCCTGCCAATACACTGTGGGCTCTGGTCTCTGTGGACCTGCTGAGAGCGCTATCTATATAATTAAGTAAGCCATGTGTGTTTACATACACACCATGTTTGTTTTCCCCTTTTGTTTTTTAAAAGGGGGGGGGGGGCACAAAACTCTAGCTTGCCTCCGGCCAACTTGGATGAACGCTGTTGCATTAAAGCAATGAGAAAGGAAAGTCAAATTCTGGGTTGCAAAGGGAGAGGAATCAGTAGCAGAAAGAAAGAAGTAATAATGCCACTGTATAGGTCATTGGTATGGCCTCATCTAAAATACTGTGTTTAGTACTGGAGACCATGGGCCGGATGTAATGACGCCTGAGATTGCTGGAGGTGAGAGATGCCAGCCGATCTTGGACTTTTTTAAAAGGGGCAATCATTTACAAGTCATGGTTTTGCCTTGTAAGTGATTGCCCTTTTAAAAAAAACATCCGAGATTGGCAGGCATCTCGCGCCTCCGGCGATCTGGGGCGTCATTACATCCGTCCCCATATCTCCTGAAATATCTAAATACATTAGAGGCCGTACAAAGAAGGGTGTGAAAGAAATGGTACATAGTCTACACCACAAAACTTACCAGCAAAGACTAAAAGATCTTAACATGTATAGTTTGGAGCAGAGAAGGGAAGGGAGGGACATGATATAAACTTTCAAGTAGTATTAGAACACGAGTATATGCACTGAGACTGGAGGGAGGTAGGTTCAGGGAAAATGTAAGATAAAACTACTTCACAGAAAGGGTAGGGTATGAGTGGAATAGCCTCCCGCCAGAGGTGGTTGAGGCTAAGTCAGAAGAGCAATTTAAATATGCTTTGGATAGGCATATGAATATCCTCACAAAAAACTAAGAGTCAAATAGGATTGAGATTACCTAAAGATTAAAAAAGGGGCAGACTAGATGGGCCAAGTCAGTGGTTCTTAAACTGTGTGCCGTGGCACCCTGGGGTGCCACGGGGGGACTTGCAGGGGTACCCTGGGTTGGTGGTCCAGGACCAATTCAAATAATTTATGGTCAATGTAATAGGCAAAACCAGTGCTGGTGGCTGCTAATTAGTGATGAGCGGGCTCGGATCCTCACGATCCGAAACCGCACGAACTTCACCTTTTTTTTTCACGGGTCCGAGCAACTCGGATCCTCCCGCCTTGCTCGGTTAACCAGAGCGCGCCCGAACGTCATCATCCCGTGGTCGGATTCTCGCGAGATTCGTATTCTATATAAGGAGCCGCGCGTCGCCGCCATTTTTCACTCCTGCATTGGAGATGATCGTGAGAGGACGTGGCTGGCGTCCTCTCAGTGTCTATGTTCAGTGGGCTGCAAATTGTGCTGCAAATATCTGTGCTCAGTGTGCTGCAAATATCTGTGCTCAGTGTGCTGCAAGTGCAAATATCTACGTTCTCTGCCTGAAAAACGCTCCATATCTGACTGTGCTCAGTGTGCTGCAAACATCTGTGCTCAGTGTGCTAATTGCTTTATTGTGGGGACTGGGGACCAGCAGTATTATATAGTACGAGGACAGTGCAGAGTTTTGCTGACCAGTGACCAGTGACCACCAGTATTTTATGTTCATTGCCTGAAAAACACTCCATATCTGTGCTGCATTGTAGTATATAGTAGGAGGACAGTGCAGAATTTTGCTGACCACCAGTATAACTATATATATAGCAGTACGGTACAGTAGTCCACTGCTCTACCTACCTCTGTGTCGTCAAGTGTACTATGCATCCATACCTGTGGTGCATTTCAGTTTTGCACAGTTTGCTGACCACCAGTATATACTATATAGCAGTACGGTACAGTAGGCCACTGCTCTACCTACCTCTGTGTCGTCAAGTATACTATCCATCCATACCTGTGCTGCATTTCAGTTTTGCACAGTTTGCTGACCACCAGTATATACTATATAGCAGTACGGTACAGTAGGCCACTGCTCTACCTACCTCTGTGTCGTCAAGTATACTATCCATCCATACCTGTGGTGCATTTCAGTTTTGCACAGTTTGCTGACCACCAGTGTATACTATATAGCAGTACGGTACAGTAGGCCACTGCTCTACCTACCTCTGTGTCGTCAAGTATACTATCCATCCATACCTGTGGTGCATTTCAGTTTTGCACAGTTTGCTGTCCACCAGTATATAATATATAGCAGTACGGTACAGTAGGCCACTGCTCTACCTACCTCTGTGTCGTCAAGTATGCTATCCATCCTGGACTTCCGGTTCCGGCATGGGAGAGTGAGCAGCTTCTCCCTGTAGCTCCGCTCCCCACGTTGCTTCGTTCAGCTTTAACCCTGTCAGTCTCTGTGAGACACTGCTCCCAGTCCCCCTGCAGATCGGGTATAGACATGGACAAGTTCCTGGGCCCCCCGCCTCCCGTAAAACAGCCTCCGGCACCGCAGCAGCAACGCCAGGAGAAGCGGCGTGGCGAGCACAAAATGGCGCCCGGCGTGGACGCTGGTCCGGGGACACCAGCGGCAAAGAAACCTATCTCTGCTTTGGAGGGGATCACAGGTATTTCAGACGGTAAACAGATGGCTTCCCTTTCGTATGAGGAACTTACTAAGGCTATGCAAGCCACTATGGCGCCATTATTACAGAAAGCGGTCGCTGACATTACCACACAGATCTCTCGCCTGTCTGACCGCATAACAGGGGCTGAAGCGCACATTAGCCAGAACATGGATGATATCCATACATTACAAAAGTCAGTTAAAGACTTGATATTAGACAACAAACGCATGTCTGACAAGTTGGACAATATTGAAAATAGGACACGACGTAATAACCTACGCATCACCGGACTCCCTGAGTCCATTAAAGGGAGGCAGTTGGAATTTTTTGTCCGTCACACACTTCCTAAACTACTACATGTTGAATCAGAGTGCTCTGATATAGTGATTGAAAGGGTACACAGGATGGGAGAGATGAAACCTGCCTCAGCACACAAACCGAGGGTTGTTATCTTTAAAACTCTGAATTTCCTGCATAAGCAGGTGCTTTGGTCTGCCTCTAGAAAACACAATACTTTCATCTGGGAATCCCACACCCTATGGCTGTTTCAAGACTTTTCTGTGGAACTTTCCAGAGCGCGGTGTTCCTTTTCAACAGTGTGCACTAATCTGATACAAACAAACCGCAAGTTTCATATGCTGTTCCCGGCCAAACTCAGAATCTTTACAGCGTCTGGCTTTGCTGACTTTTCCAACGCAGCGGATGCTGCAGCTTATCTCAAGGAAGAGTCTGAGGAGATAGGGACAGTTCCTAGTACGGAAGCTGATGATATGGCTGTGTGAGACTCCTGCTGCCCTACTATGTGGAAATTGACTTTAAAATCTTATTGGTAACCCTGTAATGAGGCATATGCCGTGCGTTTAATCTTACACCTGACAAATGTTTCACCCTGTCTGACAGCGCACCTGAACTTCAGTTTCAGTTTGGGTTCGATGTCATGCAATTCTTTATACACTTATATACTGCAATAATGTTATATTGGAATGCAGTCCATGTTGTATGGATGTCTTTGTTTATGTTTTGATATTACATGTTTAAAGAAGTAACTGGGAGGGCGGAGCTCTTCCGTGCATAGTTTATTTTGAAGTTTTGTTATTAAGAGACACTCCCTGCTACCTGTAATCACAGCGATACAGGTACCAGGAATTTTTATGGAGGTCCGTTATTTCACTTTTAGGGATGGTTTGGTTCCCCCTGTCCTTTGTCTCCCCTTACCCTCATGTTTTTCCCTTTTGTTTTCTTCACTTTTCTCCTTCTGGCATTCGCTTACAGCTAACACTTGAAATCCACTTTAATGTCTCTTAACATAGGCTCTCTCAATATTAGAGGTATTCACACACCGGCTAAGCGCCGCAAACTCTTTACCTATCTCAACAAACACAATGTTGACCTTATTTGTTTGCAGGAAACCCATTTGATGCCAGACGAAGTGAAAAAGCTTCAAATTATGAACTGGTCCCTGTTAGGTTCAGCTTCCTTCAACACTAAATCATGTGGTGAGGCAATACTAGCAAAAAAGGCCTTAAATATACAGGTGACCTCCGTCTTTGCTGACCCGCTTGGTAGAAACTTGACCTTGTCCCTTTCCCTAGCTGACACCACCTTCACTATCTGTAATGTTTATGCCCCTACTCAATACAAAAAATCTTTTTTTGTTGAACTGCTCACACATTTACATGCCTGCGACTTGTCCTCCTTGATAGTCTGTGGAGACCTTAATTTAATATCTTCTCAGTATCTAGATAGATCCCCCCCTCCCAAACGAAATATTCCTCTCCCTAGATTGGGAGTACCTTATCTCAGCAAGGATCTTAATTTAGTAGATTCTTGGAGAGCTCTTAATCCTACGTAGAGGGATTTTACTTGCTTATCATTATCCCACAATACTTGGTCCAGGATAGACTATATACTACTTGCCGAACCCCTTTTTCCCTCCCTACCCTCGGTGGGGATCGAACCCCCCTTTTATCAGACCATGCGTTGATTAATGTGAAGTTAGCTCTTGAAAAATCTAAATCAGCTTCTCCGATGTGGAGATTCCCTTCTCACATGTTTCAGTCCCAAGGTCTAAAGCAGAAACTTTTAACTGAATGGAACAAGTACGCAGAAACAAATGCGTCTCATTCCTCATCTAACCCGCCTCTCTTTTGGCAAACGGCCAAATCGGTCCTTCGAGGTGAACTGATAGCTATTGTTTCAAATACCAAACGACAACATAAACAAGAATATTTACAGTTGCAAGAGAAACTCTCTACTGCCTTCCAAATGTTTAAGACACACCCTTCACCTGCACACAAAACTGCTTACCTAGAAACTAAATTACTTTATAACGAGTTTCTCCAACATTCAGGAGATAAATACCTTTTTAATGTGCACTCCAAATTTTATAAGTTTGGGAATAAAGTTGGGAGGCTCTTAACGAATCTGCTACAAGGGTCTAGACCACATATGGTTGTCCACCCTTTGCTACGTCCTGATGGCTCCAAGACTGACTCTGATTCACAGATAGTCGAGACTATGAAATGTTTCTATCAATCTCTGTACTCAGCCCCGGGATTGGTTCCGGAGGAGTCATTAGGGAACTCTACCTCCTTATCCACCTCTCCTCCTCCTCCCTCTTCTTCACCCCCTACCTCTTCTCTTTCTTCTTCCTATTGGGATTCCCTGACCTTACCGCAAGTACCAGAAACGTTAATGGTAAACCTGTTAAACCGCATTACCCCTGAGGAGATCTCTTGGGCTATCGGAAAGTTGAAACAGGCCTCAGCGCCCGGCCCCGATGGATTCTCCAATGAATTTTATAAAATATTGTCTCCACAGATAGCACGACCGCTGGCGGAAACTTTCAACTTTATGATTGACCAACAATCTCTCCCACTGTACTTTTCTGACGCTATTATAAAAGTCATCCCCAAATCTGGTCGTGACCTCGCCCTCCCTGGTTCATATAGGCCAATCTCTCTGCTAAATGTTGATTACAAAATATTGACAAAGATATTGGCAGAGAGATTGAAGCCTATATTACCTTTATTGATCAAATCAGACCAGACAGGATTTATCACCGGTAGACATTCTGTAGTGAATGTGCGGAGAGTGTTAGCGGCCATTCACCAAACTTCTTCGTTGTCTGGCACTTCCTCTCCTAACATGGTGATTACGTTAGATGCAGAAAAAGCTTTTGATTTAGTTTTATGGCCCCATCTTTTTCAAACTCTACACAATTTTGGTTTCCCCCCTCATTTTATACAGATAATTCGTACATTATATGCCTCCCCCAAATCGCTGGTATCATGCAACGGCCTTTTATCTTCCCCCTTTCTGCTTCACAGAGGTACACGCCAAGGATGTCCTCTATCCCCTCTCCTCTTCACTCTAGCTGTTGAACCTCTTGCTGTTGCTATACGTAGCTCCCCTCTTATACATGGAATTCGCATACATTCACTTGAATCGAAGATAGCTCTATTTGCTGACGATACACTTATCTTCCTCTCCAAACCCTCGCACTCTCTACCGGCCCTGCTTCACCTTCTTGACTCCTTTGGAACTCTCTCGGGGTTCAAAGTCAACTTGACAAAATCTGAAATAATGTTGCTTGGGGGAGCCAAGCCAGACTCCATTGGCAACCACGATATCCCTTTTAAATTGGCTTCCTCCCATTTCCCCTATCTGGGTGTCCAAATTTCTTCGGACCTAACTAAACTATACTCCCTAAATTTTTCCCCCATTATATCCAAAATAGCAACTAAACTGGAATCATGAAAAGACTTGCCGGTCTCTTTGATAGGCAGACTTGCTATAATCCAGTCGATCATCTTCCCGAAGCTTTACTACTGTATGCAGATGATTCTATTGGCATTACACAAGTCAGATATTGCTAGGGTAGAAAGTTTATTTTCGAAATTTATATGGCAAAGCAAAAGGCCCAGGATTGCTAAGATTAAACTCATCACTCCTTGGGCGAATGGGGGAATGGGATACCCGGATTTACATAATTATTCTCTAGCTACCTTTTTTAGATATATTAGTGACTGGATTCTGAACAATTCCACCTATACAGATTCTACCCTGGACCAAGCTATTTTTTACCTATATTCCCCTGGAGCCCTGATTCAGACCAAATTGTCTAATATCCCTACCCACATAAAATCCCATATTTTATTTAGAGACACATACGCTGCCTGGGTCACCTTGAACAAAATTTGTCGTAGAGATCCCTACATTTCTCATTTGCTCCCCTTATGGGGTAATCCTTCCTTTCCCCCATCCTTGACTAAGTCTCTATTCCATTACTGGAAATCTAGAGGGCTTGATACCTCCTACAAGATTTTTGATCCCGGAGGATCTATTTTCCCATTCTCAGATCTTTTTGACCGCTTTGAACTGCCTTGCACTCACAGGGGTAAATTTACTAAGCTCCCGATTTTGACCGAGATGCCGTTTTTTCATCAAAGTGTCATCTCGGTAATTTACTAAGCAATAATCACGGCAGTGATGAGGGCATTCGTAATTTTTTGCAAGTCCAAGAAAAAAATTACGAATGAATACACCATCGGTCAAAACGCGGCTGTTTAAGTATGAATCTCGGTAATTTACTAAGAAGTGCAAAGCAAAAAAAAACAAACACTGCCGTGAAAAATTACAACTCGTAAAAAAGTGCTTAAAAAAAACAGACCTGCTTTTTTTTCCCGTGATTGGATAGGCATGCAGGGATCCATGAGATCCGTGCATGTATATCAGTGGGAAGGGGTGGGAAAGTTGTTATTTTATTAAAAAAAATTGCGTGGGGTCCCCCCTCCTAAGCATAACCAGCCTCGGGCTCTTTGAGCCGATCCTGGTTGCAGAAATATGGGGAAAAAATTGACAGGGGTTCCCCCATATTTAAGCAACCAGCATCGGGCTCTGCGCCTGGTCCTGGTTCCAAAAATATGGGGGACAAAAAGAGTAGGGGTCCCCCGTATTTTTAAAACCAGCACCGGGCTCCACTAGCTGGACAGATAATGCCACAGCCGGGGGTCACTTTTATATAGTGCCCTGCGGCCGTGGCATCAAAAATCCAACTAGTCACCCCTGGCCGGGGTACCCTGGGGGAGTGGGGACCCCTTCAATCAAGGGGTCCCCCCCCCCAGCCACCCAAGGGCCAGGGGTGAAGCCCGAGGCTGTCCCCCCCCATCCAATGGGCTGCGGATGGGGAGGCTGATAGCCTTTTTTGATAATGAAAAGATATTGTTTTTAGTAGCAGTACTACAAGGCCCAGCAAGCCTCCCCCGCATGCTGGTACTTGGAGAACCACAAGTACCAGCATGCGGCGGAAAAACGGGCCCGCTGGTACCTGTAGTACTACTACTAAAAAAATACCCAAAAAAACACAAGACACACACACCGTGAAAGTATAATTTTATTACATACATACACACATACATACATACTTACCTTATGTTCCCACGCAGGTCGGTCCTCTTCTCCAGTAGAATCCAAGGGGTACCTGTTGAAGAAATTATACTCACGAGATCCAGGGGTCCTGGGTCCTCGGGGAATCCAGGTGTAATCCACGTACTTGAAAAAAATAACAAAACGGACACCCGAGCCACGCACTAAAAGGGGACCCATGTTTGCACATGGATCCCCTTTTCCCGACTGCCAGAAACCCACTCTGACTGATGTCTAAGTGGGTTTCTTCAGCCAATCAGGGAGTGCCACGTTGTAGCACTCTCCTGATCGGCTGTGTGCTCCTGTACTGAGTGACAGGCGGCACACGGCAGTGTTACAATGTAGCGCCTATGCGCTCCATTGTAACCAATGGTGGGAACTTTCTGCTCAGCGGTGACGTCACTTTAGGTCAACCGCAGGGCAGAAAGTTCCCAGCATTGGTTACAATGGAGCGCATAGGCGCTACATTGTAACACTGCCGTGTGCCGCCTGTCACTCAGTACAGGAGCACACAGCCGATCAGGAGAGTGCTACAACGTGGCACTCCCTGATTGGCTGAAGAAACCCACTTAGACATCAGTCAGAGTGGGTTTCTGGCAGTCGGGAAAAGGGGATCCATGTGCAAACATGGGTCCCCTTTTAGTGCGTGGCTCGGGTGTCCGTTTTGTTATTTTTTTCAAGTACGTGGATTACACCTGGATTCCCCGAGGAACCTGGACCCCTGGATCTCGTGAGTATAATTTCTTCAACAGGTACCCCTTGGATTCTACTGGAGAAGAGGACCGACCTGCGTGGGAACATAAGGTAAGTATGTATGTATGTGTGTATGTATGTAATAAAATTATACTTTCACGGTGTGTGTGTCTTGTGTTTTTTTGGGTATTTTTTTAGTAGTAGTACTACAGGTACCAGCGGGCCCGTTTTTCCGCCGCATGCTGGTACTTGTGGTTCTCCAAGTACCAGCATGCGGGGGAGGCTTGCTGGGACTTGTAGTACTGCTACTAAAAACAATATCTTTTCTTTTACAACAAAGGCTATCAGCCCCCCCCATCCGCAGCCCATTGGATGGGGGGGGACAGCCTCGGGCTTCACCCCTGGCCCTTGGGTGGCTGGGGGGGGGACCCCTTGATTGAAGGGGTCCCCACTCCCCCAGGGTACCCCGGCCAGGGGTGACTAGTTGGATTTTTGATGCCACGGCCGCAGGGCACTATATAAAAGTGACCCCCGGCTGTGGCATTATCTGTCCAGCTAGTGGAGCCCGGTGCTGGTTTTAAAAATACGGGGGACCCCTACTCTTTTTGTCCCCCGTATTTTTGGAACCAGGACCAGGCGCAGAGCCCGATGCTGGTTGCTTAAATATGGGGGAACCCCTGTCATTTTTTTACCCATATTTCGGCAACCAGGATCGGCTCAAAGAGCCCGAGGCTGGTTATGCTTAGGAGGGGGGACCCCACGCAATTTTTTTTAAAATATTTGACAGTGTTTAATTTAAAAAATAAAAAAAAATGAACCCCAGCACGGATCACACAGATCCGGCCGAGATTCATTGTAAAAAAGTCGGCAGTGTTTTGCTAATCACTGCCGTAAAAATAGAAAAAAAAAACACGAATGACATCGACATCGGAACAAAAGAAAAACCCGAATACGACAGCTTAGTAAATTAGTCGTAATCAATTCAAAAAGTTGCAGTTTTACACTTTCGATGTCATTCGTGATTGAACTTTGACCTGAAACGGGAAAATACGAATCTTAGTAAATTTACCCCACAGATTTATGTATTTCAAGTCAGACACTATTTAAATAGTATTAGGATAGACTGGGCTACTAGGCATCCCACGCCAATTTTCCCCTCACAACTTGTAAGCATTGATATTCTACTAGAATTTCTGCTAAATAAAACCTACAAGGTAAAATACATGTATACATTACTTTTGAAAGCCTGTTACAGCACTCACCCTCAATGGCTGACTTTGGTACACAAATGGGCATCAGATATCCCATCTGTTACTCAGATTAGTGATGTTTTATCCCTCCATACTCTTTCACTAAAAATTTTACAGTCCAGTTATCTCCAAGAGGTGTATATCCAAACTCTTCATAGGGCTTATATTACACCAAGTCAAAGGCGCCACATGGTTATCGAGGAAAAAGGCTATTGTCTGAAATGCGGAACTATGATAGCAGATTATTCCCACTGCATGTGGAATTGTTATAAGTTGAAACGTTTTTGGTCCAAGTTAATTGTTTATGTCAACTCACTTTTTCCCACCAAGTTAACTTTTGATCCGCTTGCATGCATGGGGCTCAACTTTTCTGTTTGGACGGCACAGAAATTGGAGAGATCTGCCTTTCCCCTACTTATTACGATTATAACAGTGGCCAGGAAATGTATTTTGGCCCACTGGACCAAAAAATCGGCTCCCCAATTGGGTGCAGTGAAACAGAAACTTCTCCAAATATTGCACTTTGAGCGAAAATATGCTAGATTGGAAGCACAATCCGGTGTTCGTACATTTTATCAAAAATGGTTGCCTTTTATTATTACCCTAGACGTGCACATGAAAAACCATATTATGATGTGTTTTGAACATGTACACCCTACAATTACTACTTAATGATGCCTTTGTGAACTATAGATTTAACGTCCTATTGTGGTCTTAATACTGGTGGTCTTCTGTATGCCGGCGGTCGGGCTCCCGGCGCTCAGTATACCGCCGCCGGGAGCCCGACAGCCGGCATACCGACACTTATTTTCCCTCGTGTGGGTCTACGACCCCCATAGAGGGAGAATAAAATAGTGTGGCGCGCGTAGCGCGCCACCGTGCCCATAGCGTGGCGAGCGCAGCGAGCCCGCAAGGGGCTCATTTGCGCTCGCCACACTGTCGGTAAGCCGGTGGTCGGCCTCCCGGCGCCGGTATGCTGGTCGCCGGGAGCCCGACCGCCGGCCAGCCGTAGTGAACCCCTTAATACTGTTTGCGCTTTACTGAAATCCAGGTTTGCCAGATTGCCTTCTCTCCTTTCTTCCTTCTCTCTTCTTTCTATCCTTTCTACTCTTTCCCTACATTCCCTTATTGTCTGTCGTGTGTATAGGTATAGTTCCTTTGTGTGTATTTTATTTTGTAGGTGGCTTTATTGATATGTGTATAACTATTGTACTCTCTAATCTTGATTCCGATACACTAAAATATTGCTGGTACATACTTAGTCCGACCTAGCTCATTTTCTCCTTTCGGATTATATTGAAAATATGAAGATTATTGTTTGACTAATATGTTTCCTATCCGATGATGCACACCGCACAGACTGATAAGTTTATGCCACCTTTATATTGATTTTTGATTTTTGTCTTTGTCTTTATATTTCTTGAAAATCTTTAATAAAAATTATATATTAAAAAAAAAAATATATATGCTATCCATCCATACCTGTGCTGCATTTCAGTTTTGCACAGTTTGTTGTCCACCAGTATATAATATATAGCAGTACGGTACAGTAGGCCACTGCTCTACCTACCTCTGTGTCGTCAAGTATACTATCCATCCATACCTGTGGTGCATTTCAGTTGGGCGCAGTATATATAGTAGTAGGCCATTGCTATTGATATATTACTGGCATATAATTCCACACATTAAAAATGGAGAACAAAAATGTGGAGGGTAAAATAGGGAAAGATCAAGATCCACTTCCACCTCGTGCTGAAGCTGCTGCCACTAGTCATGGCCGAGACGATGAAATGCCATCAACGTCGTCTGCCAAGGACGATGCCCAATGTCATAGTAGAGAGCATGTAAAATCCCAAAAAATAAAGCTCAGTAAAATGACCCAAAAATCTAAATCAAAATCGTCTGAGGAGAAGCGTAAACTTGCCAATGTGCCATTTACGACACGGAGTGGCAAGGAACGGCTGAGGCCCTGGCCTATGTTCATGGCTAGTGGTTCAGCTTCACCTGAGGATGGAAGCACTCATCCTCCTGCTAGAAAACTTAAAAGAGTTAAGATGGCAAAAGCACAGCAAAGAACTGTGCGTTCTTCTAAATCACAAATCCCCAAGGAGAGTCCAATTGTGTCGGTTGCGATGCCTGACCTTCCCAACACTGGACGGGAAGAGGTTGCGCCTTCCACCATTTGCACGCCCCCTGCAAGTGCTGGAAGGAGCACCCGCAGTCCAGTTCCTGATAGTCAAATTGAAGATGTCACTGTTGAAGTACACCAGGATGAGGATATGGGTGTTGCTGGCGCTGGGGAGGAAATTGACAGGGAGGATTCTGATGGTGAGGTGGTTTGTTTAAGTCAGGCACCCGGGGAGACACCTGTTGTCCGTAGGACGAATATGGCCATTGACATGCCTGGTCAAAATACAAAAAAAATCACCTCTTCGGTGTGGAATTATTTCAACAGAAATGCGGACAACTGGTGTCAAGCCGTGTGTTGCCTTTGTCAAGCTGTAATAAGTAGGGGTAAGTACGTTAACCACCTAGAAACATCCTCCCTTATACATCACCTGGACCGCATTCATCAGAAGTCAGTGACAAGTTCAAAAACTTTGGATGACAGCGGAAGCAGTCCACTGACCACTATATCCCTTCCTCTTGTAACCAAGCTCCTGCAAACCACACCACCAACTCCCTCAGTGTCAATTTCCTCCTTAGACAGGAAAGCCAATAGTCCTGCAGGCCATGTCACTGTCAAGTCTGACGAGTACTCTCCTGCCTGGGATTCCTCCGATGCATCCTTGAGTGTAACGCCTACTGCTGCTGGCGCTGCTGTTGTTGCTGCTGGGAGTCGATCGTCATCCCAGAGGGGAAGTCGGAAGACCACTTGTACTACTTCCAGTAAGCAATTGACTGTCCAACAGTCCTTTGCGAGGAAGATGAAATATCACAGCAGTCATCCTGCTGCAAAGCGGATAACTCAGGCCCTGGCAGCCTGGGTGGTGAGAAACGTGTTTCCGGTATCCACCGTTAATTCACAGGGAACTAGAGACTTGATTGAGGTACTGTGTCCCCGGTACCAAATACCATCTAGGTTCCATTTCTCTAGGCAGGCGATACCGAAAATGTACACAGACGTCAGAAAAAGAGTCACCAGTGTCCTAAAAAATGCAGTTGTACCCAATGTCCACTTAGCCACGGACATGTGGACAAGTGGAGCAGGGCAGACTCAGGACTATATGACTGTGACAGCCCACTGGGTAGATGTATTGCCTCCCGCAGCAAGAACAGCAGCGGCGGCACCAGTAGCAGCATCTCGCAAACGCCAACTCGTTCCTAGGCAGGCTACACTTTGTATCACCAATTTCCATAAAAGGCACACAGCTGACAACCTATTACGGAAACTGAGGAACATCATCGCAGAATGGCTTACCCCAATTGGACTCTCCTGGGGATTTATGACATCGGACAACGCCACCAATTTTGTGCGTGCATTACATCTGGGCAAATTCCAGCACGTCCCATGTTTTGCACATACATTGAATTTGGTGGTGCAGAATTATTTAAAAAACGACAGGGGCGTGCAATAGATGCTGTCGGTGGCCCGAAGAATTGCGGGCCACTTTCGGCATTCAGCCACCGCATGCCGAAGACTGGAGCACCAGCAAACAGTCCTGAACCTGCCCTGCCATCATCTGAAGCAAAAGGTGGTAACGAGGTGGAATTCAACCCTCTATACGCTTCAGAGGATGGAGGAGCAGCAAAAGTCCATTCAAGCCTATACATCTGCCTACGATATAGGCAAAGGAGGGGGAATTCACCTGACTCAAGCGCAGTGGAGAATGATTTCAACATTGTGCAAGGTTCTGCAACCCTTTGAGCTTGCCACACGTGAAGTCAGTTCAGACACTGCCAGCCTGAGTCAGGTCATTCCCCTCAGGTCATTGCCTTCTGCTGTTGCAGAAGAAGCTGGAGACATTGAAGGAGGAGCTAAAACAGAGCGATTCCGCTAGGCATGTGGGACTTGTGGATGGAGCCCTTAATTCGCTTAACCAGGATTCACGGGTGGTCAATCAGTTGAAATCAGAGCACTACATTTTGGCCACCGTGCTCGATCCTAGATTTAAAACCTATGTTGTATCTCTCTTTCCGGCAGACACAAGTCTGCAGATGTTCAAAGACCTGCTGGTGAGAAAATTGTCAAGTCAAGCGGAATGTGACCAGTCAACAGCTCCTCCTTCACATTCTTCCGCAACTGGGGCTGCGAGGAAAAGGCTAAGATTTCCGAGCCCACCCACTGGCGGTGATGCAGGGCAGTCTGGAGCGAGTGCTGACATCTGGTCCGGACTGAAGGACCTGCCAACGATTACTGACATGTCGTCTACTGTCACTGCTTATGATTCTGTCACCATTGAAAGAATGGTGGAGGATTATATGAGTGAACGCATCCAAGTAGGCACGTCAGACAGTCCGTACGTATACTGGCAGGAAAAAGAGGCAATTTGGAGGCCCTTGCACAAACTGGCTTTATTTTACCTAAGTTGCCCCCCCTCCAGTGTGTACTCCGAAAGAGTGTTTAGTGCAGCCGCTCACCTTGTCAGCAATCGGCGTACGAGGTTACTTCCAGAAAATGTGGAGAAGATGATGTTCATCAAAATGAATTATAATCAATTCCTCCGTGGAGACATTCACCAGCAATTGCTTCCAGAGAGTACACAGGGACCTGAGATGGTGGATTCCAGTGGGAACGAATTAATAATCTGTGAGGAGGGGGATGTACACAGTGAAAGGGGTGAGGAATCGGACGATGAGGAGGAGGTGGACATCTTGCCTCTGTAGAGCCAGTTTGTGCAAGGAGAGATTGATTGCTTCTTTTTTGGTGGGGGCCCAAACCAACCAGTCATTTTAGTCACAGTCGTGTGGCAGACCCTGTCGCTGAAATGATGGGTTTATTAAAGTGTGCATGTCCTGTTTATACAACATAAGGGTGGGCGGGAGGGCCCAAGGACAATTCCATCTTGCACCTCTTTTTTCTTTCATTTTTCTTTGCATCATGTGCTGTTTGGGGACTATTTTTTTGCAGTGCCACTCATAGATGGGCCAGGTGTTTGTGTCGGCCACTTGTGTCGCTTAGCTTTGCCATCCAGCAACCTTAGTGCACCTCTTTTTTTCTTTGCATCATGTGCTGTTTGGGGACTATTTTTTAAATCTGCCATCCTGTCTGACACTGCAGTGCCACTCCTAGATGGGCCAGGTGTTTGTGTCGGCCACTTGGGTCGCTTAGCTTAGCCATCCAGCGACCTTGGTGCACCTCTTTTTTTCTTTGCATCATGTGCTGTTTGGGGACTATTTTTTAAATCTGCCATCCTGTCTGACACTTCAGTGCCACTCCAAGATGGGCCAGGTGTTTGTGTCGGCCACTTGGGTCGCTTAGCTTAGCCATCCAGCGACCTTGGTGCACCTCTTTTTTTCTTTGCATCATGTGCTGTTTGGGGACTATTTTTTAAATCTGCCATCCTGTCTGACACTGCAGTGCCACTCCTAGATGGGCCAGGTGTTTGTGTCGGCCACTTGGGTCGCTTAGCTTAGTCACACAGCTACCTCTTTGCGCCTCTTTTTTTCTTTGCATCATGTGCTGTTTGGGGACTATTTTTTTGAAGTGCCATCCTGTCTGACACTGCAGTGCCACTCCTAGATGGGCCAGGTGTTTGTGTCGGCCACTTGGGTTGCTAAGCTTAGTCATCCAGCGACCTCGGTGCAAATTTTAGGACTAAAAATAATATTGTGAGGTGTTCAGAATAGACTGAAAATGAGTGTAAATTATGGTTATTGAGGTTAATAATAGTATGGGATCAGGGAGGTTTTGCCAAAACGCGACCGAATCCAAAACACGGCCGCGGAACCGAATCCAAAACCTAAACACAAAACCCGAAAAATTTCCGGTGCACATCACTACTGCTAATCATAACATATGTGGACAAATAAAAGCAAATCTTGTCTCCCACCACAAAACTGAACCCAAGGATGACATATAAACAAAAATTACTTCAGGTGATATTCCTTTCTAAATTTCTCAGTAAGAAACTTTTGGTCTAGGGGTGCCGTGAAAAAAATTCTGATAATCTAGGGCGCCGTGATTCAAAAAGGATTGAGAACCACTGGGCCAAGTGATTCTTATCTACCGTCAAATTCTGTTTCTATGTTTACTGACTAATGCTGGCTGCAGCAGATTGTGTCCACCGTGATCAACTGGTATGACGATCAACGCGCTGAGCGACTTTGGCTTATAGGATAAAAAAAGCCAGGAAAATGTACACATTGAGGAAACAGTTTTTACTACTACTACTACTACTACTACTACTACTACTACTACTAATAATAATAATAATAATAATATTTAAACATAAACACATATATCAAATTAAAATCACAAAAAGTATCACAATCAAAATAATCCAGATAGTTATGATTTAATAGAAGGAATAATCAATAACATATTAATTCTGCAGAATCCGTAATGAAGGGTTTTTTCTCCCCTCTGCTAAAAAATAAAAGAACATCTCTTATTGATCTAAACGTCCAGTCTATTGTATGAACAATCCAAACTCGTTAATTATCCCACTTACAGAATAATACAGCTGGAGTCCTGCTTACTTCCATCTCCAGAGTAGGCGAGCCACATAGCAGGTGGGAGTCTGGTTGGAAGGCAGGAGGTAGTTAAAGCAGAGAGTAGCCCCAATGTCACTAGTGTCACCGCCATAGTCCCTGTGGGATTTCCGGATGCCCAGGCAGAATCTGACCTGGAAGCTAAGCCAAGTGCTGCCTGGGCCTGAATCTGACCTGGAAGCTGAGCCAAGTGCCACCATAGTCCCTGTGGGATTTCCGGATGCCCAGGCAGAATCTGACCTGGAAGCTGAGCCAAGTGCTGCCAGGGTACTTTCGCTGCTGTCTGGCAGTCAGCACCGTTCATCAGTTCCGATGGAAGTGGCCGCACTGCGCCCCCTATGGATTAGTGCCCCCATTTGGCTCCTCCACTTGAATGGCCCTCGAAACAGCTCTGCTTACACCACCCTCTTCATCCCCTGTTGCCACCATGACATGGATCTTTCCAACGGATAATCAGATGGATGTTTATCTCCATTCTGCTGCAGACACCAGGACATGTTGGCAACAGAAATCTTTTGCGCATCCACAATTTCTGAGGTCCACTGTTCATACAAACTATTATTATGGTTCCACTTTTCAATGACCCCTTGTATTGAACTTCCCTATTCCCCTGAGCAGTGATAGATTTCCCACTAGGCATGTGAAGCACATACCTAGGGGTGCTTTTAGCTGGGGGCAGCACAGAAGTCTCCCTGCATAAGAGCTTTCCAGTACCCCAATTTAGCTGCTGCTGTTATATGGACACAGAACAAAGACTACATCCCAAATGATGCATCCTGGGTAGTCTCAGGAGTGGGCGTATATGTGCAGCCCAGGAGCCTAGAAGATTAATGTTTTAAGCCCACAAAAGGACAACAACAAAAAAAGATAGTAAAAGGGGCAGAGTCTCGTCAGAATCGGAGTGGAGGGGCAGCATGCCCATGAGTTTCTGGAACCTCTCCCTTCTCAACCTTCTTCCACCACCAACTGATAGCAAGTCACATAGAGTGTGCCCCAATTGACAGAAGAATCTACCTTTGCATTTTATAGCACCAGATGGAAGAAGGTAAGCGTGGGACAGGGAAACATTTAATATGAGTATGGGAATAGATTATTAATTTAATGGTAGTTTGGGGTTGAGGGCTACTTGTAATGGAGGCTGCAGCATTTTATGGCTTTAATTACATGATAAATGTTTCCAACAGGATGTAGTTTGCTTGTTAACAATCAGAATGTAGATAATCATACAGTATGTGGACCCTGGAAGGCAGGTGATGGGATGTCAGCAATGCTAGTTGCAGCATATTATCCATCTCAGCACTAAAACTGTAAACATGATGAAATAAGGGGGGTACACACGGAGAGATCCGTGCTTACTTTCTAAGCAGTCTGACTAGATTGCGCAGAAATTAAGCACGGATCTCTCTGTGTGTATGCTCCATAGCGATAGCAATGCGCGGCCCCGTTCATTGCTATCGCTGACTCTAGATTGGCCTGCATGCAGGCACAATCTAACAGCAGACAGTCTAGCAGACAATCTAGACAGATTGCTGAGTGGGGGAGGGATGTGTGCTGAGCGGTCTGTGCTAGATTGCTCAGCACACATCTCTGTACACATCGATACATGTGTATGGCCCTTAACGATAATGTTTACAGCATACCTGCCTACTATCCCGGAAGCTGTGGGAGGCTCCCGTTTTTTGGAGTTGCCCCTTGCACCCCCGGAAGAGCAGGCAGATCTCCCACATCTTGCCTGCACCCTAGTGAAGCAGGCAGGATGGAGAGATACTCTCTGGTATTCGCGGGTCCGTGGAGTGGGGGAGGGACTAAAATGATGTGAATGGTGTCGGGGCTTGATGATGTCACAGCCTTGCCCTGGCCCCCGAAGTTCACTGCGGCTTCTCCCAGAGAGGAGAAATTAAAAGTAGATAAGTATGGTTGTCAGTTGTACTGCTGGCAGGTATAAAATGCTTTAAGTCGTTGCCAACATCCCAGCACCTGCCTTTCAGGACCCACATACTGCTTGTTGACATTCTGAAATGTAATTTAAGAATGGGCCCACTTTTGAATTCCACCAGCATACCTCCCAGCATTATTATTCCCTGTAGAGGATCTACTCGTGCACGTTGAAGACTTATGCATGTAACAGAAGGCATGGCCTCATGCCCGCTGACCCATGACCCTTGGTGCATGACATTTTGGAAGTGTGATCACCTGTCACGCCCCAATTTCTCATCATGCTGGGGGCAAACCCTGCACTCCAGCAGCTACTATGATGGATGCAGTGTTCCACCCCCCACCCCCACCTCCATGAGCACTGTGACCCATAGATGGGATGATGGGGAAGTGCCTCCTGGAAAGCAGGATGTTGCCTCCAAAGCTAGGATGGTTGTGTGGGGGGGGGGGGGGGGGGGTATTATGCACCATGTACTTGAAACTGGCCCCTTCTTGATAGTTTTATCTACAGTTCAGGGGAAAGCACACACATTATTTTGTAGGAAACCTAAAAAATGTTACAGGTTCATGTTGTTCAGGAAATTAAATAAAAGGGGGTACTCTAGATTACATTTGGATCATGCACTAGATAGAAAACTGAGTTAAACCTCCCAACCATCACAATTTAATCGGGACAGTCCTGTCATCCCGTGATTGTGACATTTGCTTTTATTTGCATGGGGTATTCCCGAGCTGGACGCAGCATGTGGCAATGACATTTTGCTAAAAAGTACAGGCTTGTATGTGTGCCCACACTCATTATGAGAGTCATCACGATCCCAGCGTGCAAAAGCCACGCCCCTCTTATCGGTTCAAAACACTCAAATTTTGGGAATTTTGATATATACTTGTCCAGTATGCAAAGCTGGAATTTGTCAATATTTGCAACAACAAAAAAAACAGGTTTAGATGCTTATAATATTCATATTTATTTTAAATTATTCATTCTAATTCTGTACAAAAAAACTTGTCAACCTGAAAAGAGTACAGCATATATAAGAGTAAATAAAAATAAAGGTAAAAGAGCACAAAATTACAATACCTAAATGCATGACTGCGTGCAATTTCGCTAAGTTAAACGAAACAAAATGGCTGGAAAAAAACTCGAAATTTTTTCAGAAAGATTTGAAAACCTAATACTCAGACTCTGAGTTCAATTTGCATATGGTAATGAATCCTTGGTTAAATGTCAACTAATCTAAAGCACTTTTGTGATACATTGGCTGAGAAACCAGCGCAGACAGACCTCTTCAAAAGACACTCTACACTTCATATCCCAATCTCCCCCTGCTGTGTCATAAGCTGCTCTGACACAAACCTGCATCATCTTTAAAATATGCCATATTTTATTTCATTTATATAGCCAAGTAGCTTAAAGCAACAGTCCATGTAGTGAAAAATTTGGAAGACATAATTGTGAGTATTAAGCCTCTTTCTAATAGTATTTCTCCATTGTTCTCCAATTATTCTACCTACAACATTTCTTTTTCAAGCCTAAAAGTAATACTCAGGGCAAAAAAACAGCCCTTAAGTACTAACAACATAATGTTATTGTGATATTGTAAAGAATTAGAATACATGTACTGGAAAAAATATATTATACCAAGTATGTTATAAGTAAATATTGTTATACATGGAAAGATAATCTTAATGGCTAGTGGTGTAGCTAATGGAACCTGGTCCCCATGCAAAATCTCCGCTGGGGCCCCAAAATATAGGAAACTGCTGATTATCCCTTGGGTACTGTGCAGCAATATCATCACTAGTGCTCCCTGTTTAGTAAACCTCCTACAAACTACAGGTCATGTTGGTCCTTCCCTGGTCATATACAAAGAGGAACACAATCCGCATTGAGCTCACATAGAATATGAGGCAACAAAGCTCCTGAGCCTTGGCCATTATCACTCACTTTACAGAATTCCCATTTGAGACATCCCAGGGTTAATTGCACTGGGGTAGGGGGCAGGGCCGTCTTAACAGCAGTGTAGGCCCCTGGGCACAGCAATGCACTGGGCCCCCTACCCATCCTCCAGCGGTAGGGCTGGAGGGTGCTATCAGTGGCAGCTTTGATGTCCCGCGGGCGGTAGGGGGTGTTCTATCTTCCGCTCAGCATGTAGGACCTGGAGCAGTAATTTATGATAATTACTCCTTTACTGCACAGATGGGGATAAACTGTAGAAGGAGGCATTAGGCTGAATGAAAAAGCCCTGATACATGACTTCCAGGGTGTTAGGGGGTGTTTAATACGTAGGGGAGGGGTGGATAGTGGAGTGGGCTTAATATTTTTCATTTTCCGGTGGGAGGGCAGCTTGCGTGACTGCTGATATCTCAAGTTCCTGAAAATATATTTCTTAGCTTTGAATGGGATATAAACCTAGAGAGTCCCACCTTTCAGGAGGTTCTGGGGACTTGGGGATCAGAGTTCAGGAGCCAGAGCAATCCACCAAAGAAAATCTAAAACTGCATATTAGGTGTGTGGAGCTGGAGCAGGGACCAGCTGCTGGAAGGCTGATATCTCTGGTTCTGGGCATAGTACAGACAAGCTGCCAGTGTCCACCAAAAGTGGAGAGTCCCAGATTTTTGGTTATCCACTCAGAGAAACTCTAAGTCAGACAGAACCGGAGATATCTTTCTGGGAATAGCAATTAACAGGCTTGGATGGGGACCCCTGCTTTCAAGTCGGATATCGCCAGTTCCCCATGGCCGATTTTCAAAAACCTGGTACCCCTGGAAAGAGGGGACCCTCAGCTATCAGCCTAGGGCCCTTACACTCCAGGGGCCCTTGGGCAAGAGCCCATTGAGCCCATACGAAAAGACGGCCCTGGTAGGGGGTGTGAATTAGTTCACTATATGCATCTTGCTGTGTGGAATCCATATAAATTGGAGCCCCATTGTATTGTGTATTATGATAATAGCTTATTAAGAGAATGAAAATGGGGGTAGAAACCATTCAGCAGATATCTCATCACACTATAAAACTAGTCAGATGAGTAACCTCCAGTAAAAGAAGCCTCAGCAGTGCCATCTACTGTGTCTGTGCACTTGTGGATTATAAGCAGCACTAAAGGACGTCTTGTATTCTATCAGTGCGCCCTCATGTGTAGAAGCAACAGATGCCATGGGTTATTGCCGTCCTATAGTAAACCCCTTGCCACGTCTCCTATGCCAGCAGTCAGCAGGAACACAATATGGCACTCAGGTGCTTTAGAAGCAATAGAGCTCCAGCTGTAATTGCCCTGCTGTGTACTTTTTTCTTCTTCTCCTCTGGATAATAGTTATATTATTATGTAAAATGGAATAACAAAAAAGCTATAATATGTGACAGCAAAAAACTTAATTACTTCCTTCTGGAAAAATGGATTTAGACTTGACAACTAATTGTGGAAATACTGACTTCGAGAGCCTGCTTTGTTACATTATCTCCTAAGAAGAAACCCTCTATGGTAAATTCCATCTCCATGGTAACTTGGACAAGAAATTGCCTACTTCACAGATAAGGTCTGAAGCTGGTGTGCTACAGTATATACACAGGGTAATTAGAATACAAGCTTTAATCCATTATCTCATTAACTTTTGTGAGTTAAGAACTAAGATATATTTGCAAATCTCTAATTGTCTAAGGGCTTGCACTCATGGGCAGTTTTTCATCTGTCCCTGGTGCGTCTCTCTGCAGTGCTTGCAAAAGATTATGCTGGCAGCTAGAACACTTGTAAAAATAGTAATCAGAAGATCACTATGATAAATGGTTTAAGAATGCTCATTGTATTTTTTTAACAAACATCGGACTAAACATGGTAGCTACTTGTATTTTATCTGGTGTTTATGAATTATACAGAGCTTTCTGAAAACATTCAACATAAAATATCATCTGTTGAACACTATTTTAATAAATGTTCATGCTACAGTATGCTCATTGGCCAGTGAAACACAAAATAGTCTTCTTTCACTTGTACTTTGGTACTAAGAATTTACAGGTTTAGTAAGAAAGTATTTAATTCATCATCATTTTTTTAAGTTATAGAGGGGCAGATGTACTAAGCTTTGGAGATTGATAAAGTGGAGAGAGATAAAGTACCAACCAACCAGCTCCTAACTGTGATTTTTCAAACACAGCCTGTAACATGGCAGCTAGGAGCTGATTGTCTGGTACCTTATCCAAACCTCCCAACTGTCCCACATTCAGTCCTCTGTCCCATCCACGGGCCGCAGTGTCCCGTAGGATGGTGGGGGTGGTGTAGTTGGAGGAGCACACACTGCTGGAGGTTAGATGCATCAATTCAGAGTGTGGGTGGAACCTGGAGAAAGCCCAGCATCTCGAATGGGGATGCCTCTAGGCCTCACCCCTTTTGTCTAGGCCCTACCCCCTTTTCAGGCACATGCGCACAGACCTGCTTCTCCCCACAGCAAAGGTGTGAGGTATAACTTATCTCTTTCCACTTTATCACTCTAGAAAGGTTTTAGTACATCTACCCCACAGTCCTACACCATATGTACAGATAATGTAAGTACATTATACAAGTATACATTGTGTGGTTTGAATGGTGGCTACGATGAATCACCAGTGAGACTGTCATCATAAGTGAGAATCCCAGCAATGCTGCTGTTCCTGATTCCTGATTGGTGGTCACTACCATGCTGCATTTCAAAGTCAGCTAAATCTATATTTTACATCTCTCTGAGCTTCACACATACTGCCTGCTTTAAGCTGCATTGTCTGCACATACAGTATGCTGCTGCAACTCGCTGCACATTCAGTTACATGAGATGGACAGGTGTTCATACAGACTGAGTACAGTTTGTTTCAGGGAACAGCACACCGTGGTACATAATGTTTTTGCAATTTACTGAAATTATTTGAACTATTCAGAAACATATAACAATAGATAATATTGTCAATTTCATTCATACAGTAATGATAATGCAACTTTCACAGCAACAAAGTGTGGTCTCGATTCAGACCTGGACGTAGTGGCTAATCGGTCGCCATTGACTAATGTTTTTAGCTCCGTAAGTGGGTGGGGATGAAGAACGTTGCAGAAAAAGCGGGGCTGTCAGCCCTGTTTTCTAGACATGCCTAGGCCAGTGACTGCATCCTCACACACAGGTTCACTGGCGCTGGCAGTGAGAGTTACTCAGAGGTCTGATGCTGTGCCAGATGGTCGCAATATTGTAGTGGGTGTCTTTTTAGTTTTTACACAATATGCCTCTTGCGCCTTTTGCTTATTTTCCCGCAGCAGCGGTGGCGACATTTGTGTCTGACTCTGATCAGGCCCTGTATCTCATTAGTGATAATCTAGTTAATGTAGAGTGATATATTGGCATAGTAGCTAATAAAGGATTTTATTTCCACTGGACCTTATGGAGACAATGATTTGTCCAGTGGTTATCTGCCTATTAATGACACAATCTGGAAGGTGGTACAACCTGTTCCCATACCTCACCAACACTGGCGGTGGAAGCATGACCACCTTTTCCTCCCTTAAAAAACACCCTTGAACCAGCTCATAATGGTGATGTCCCACTCTTAAGGTACGTGACTCTTAAGGTAAGTGACACCATAATGACCAAATTATCAGGAGTCAGGACAAACATGCACTATTTCGGACTATCGCTATTAAATCAGGATAATTGGGAGGTATGATACTACTGTATATTTCCCTCCCTACAAATTTTAAATGGTGGTTAAGGTCTAAAGTGTTGCTTTTTATCAAATAGTATTTGATATTCCCTGAACAAGATACCAGCAAATATTAAGTATTTCATTTGTGATAGCAGCCGGATATCACTCCAGAGCTGGGCCCGGATGAGATATCGCCATCTCCCGATGGTGTCACCCTATACCAGTCTTTGAGCTACTAATTCGCACATTTTTATGGAGAGGAAGTCGGAAGTGATACATGCCGGCTTTACATCTCTTCGTCAGGGCGGGCTCTTATCTGAACCAGTCTCCTTGCAAGAAACTGTTAGTAGATTTGAGTGAAAATATAATTTTCACTTTGTGAATTTACATGAAAAATATTTAGCACATCTGCATTCAAATTGTGAGTTGTGATAAATATGCCGCTTAGACTTTGATACAATCATGTTATATTATGAGGATTTTGACCATTATGTTAATACAGTATATAGAGACTAAGGGGGTAAGTCAGACCTGATCGCTGTTGTGTGTTTTCGCACAGCGGGCGATCAGGTCCAAACTGCGCATGTGTATGCACCACAATGCGCAGGCACGTCGCACAGGTACAAAGGGGATTGCCACTCAGCGATGGGTTTGTGTGATGGATCTGTTCACACGGGCAATCGCAAGGAGATTGACAGGAAGAAGGCGTTTGTGGGGGGGCAACTGACCATTTTCAGGGAGTGTCTGAAAAAACGCAGGCGTGTCCATGCATTTGCAGGGAGGGTTCCTGACGTCAATTCCGGTCCCGGACAGGCTGATGTGATCGCAGCGGCTGAGTAAGTACTGGGCTGCGCAGAGACTGCACAAAGTCTGTTTGTACAGCTCTGCTTCACATGCGTTCGCACACTTGCACAGCTAAAATACACTCCCCCTGTAGGCAGTGACTATCTGATCGCAGCAGTGCAAAAATCGCTTGCTAGCGATCAGGTCTGAATTAGACCATAAGTTATTAGCATGGCAGCCTCTTGCCATCTGTAGCGCTATTACACTGTATAAACATTCATTTGTATTGCTTTGCAGGATGCCATGAAGCCTTTGGCTTTTATCTGAAAACAATTTATAAAACTCACTTTGAATAATGAAGAGTAAAAGAGTTATAAACTAATATGCAGTAGTTCAGTAGCAGGGTTTAGGAGTGCTACGGATAGAACGCCCTTTAGAAAACAATGGAGGGGTATAAGCTGAGGAACACAGCAGCTGCTATAGACTCTGATGAATAAAACAGTGTAGCATAAGAGAAATATCATAAATTAATTCTAATAATTATGAATTACAAGTACAAAACACGTAAAGCCGCTTGCAATCATTCTCACCTATCTGCCTGGCAGTATGACAGTGTGCTTGATTGAGAAATACTGGTAGCTATTGCTTTTATGCAGCAATCCCATAAAAAAATAAGAGGCCGGATGTAATAAAGGGGAGCCAATCACGAGGCCGCCTGTCGGGATCCCGGCGGTTACAATGCCGATGCCGGAATCCCAATAGGTGGTGAAATGCCGCCGGCGGACTACCGGCACCACAGGCATTTCTTCCTCTATGGGTGTCCATGACACCTACGGAGAGAGAATATAACCTGTGGCGAGCCAGTGAGCCACCACGCCCGCAGCGTGGCGAGCACAGCGAGTCCACAAGGGGCTTTCTGGAGCTTGCCCTGCTTCCGGCATACTAGTGGCCGAGATCCTGCTGTCGGGATCATGACAGCCAGGATCCCGGCTGCCAGTAACAAGTATATATTCCATAATGAAGTCCGAGTTGGCCGGACAAGGCAAGACCATGCCTTGTACATTACTGCCGCTTTCAAAAACTTCTACGTTCAGCCAGGAACATACCTCCCAACTGTCCCGATTCCAGCGGGACAGTCCCTCTATTCCTCATTACCCCACACAGTGCATGTTTTGCAGGTCTCCTCACGGACCTTTTAAAATGTGTCTGTGAGTAATTAATACACCTGTGCACCAACTGGGTTACCTGCAAAACATGCACTGAGTGAGGTAATGAGGACCGAGTTTGCAGACCTATGCGCTATGGTGTCCCTCCTGGAGAGGATCATGTTGGGAGGTATGCATTATTGGTGGATTCCATTTATGGCTTAGTGTGACCTCACTCCCTTATCACATCAAACCTCCCAACCATCCTGATCACCTTAACTCCATATAGAAAGGCTGGGGGCAGCCCAGCAGCTCTGGGCACCAATATGACGTGCAACAAGCACATGATGTGAGGAGGATACACACCCCTTCACGCTGACTCCCCCTGTCAAGTGTTGGAAGCTATGTCACATACAGGCATACCTTTATTTGCAGATGGATCTTGCTGGCGTGATAATGAAGGGGAGTTACAAGTACTTCTAATGAATGTAATCTCTTCCCTTGCATTGTAGCTCAGCTTAACACGCAGAACTTATTGTTTCAAGCAGAATCTGCTGTTTGGCAGCAGGAAAATGTACAAGGCAAAGATGCTTGGATTCACGCTGTTACTTTAGCAGGTGGGACATTATAAATCCCTTGTGTGAGTCACCACCTGTGTCAGAAAAGGGTACTCGGATTGTGATAACAGTAGTCACCTCTGCAGCACTGGCTGAGAACACTACATCAGCTTCATTTGGCTACTGCAAATGTGACTAATCAAACTGATTGATGGCTGTGTACTCATCAGCAGCTGCCAGCTACCACCTGGTCATATTCCTGAAAGCTGTATTACATTGAGACATACAGTATTTATCAATTATTGAGTTTTAGACCCAAAAATTATAATTTCTAATGATTTGTGGCAAAAAAGAAATGATGGACCACCAGAAAGTAGCTCATCCCTGGGATATGTTAGATATCTACTGCAGTCCCTCCATGTAACTGTACATTCGGGGGGATCCTTAATATTTGTGGGTACCCCCTGAGTGTTGTTGTTTTTTGAGGGGTGGTGGGGGGGGACATCCTGAAATTATTATTTGATTATATGCCCCAATGTATGGTATTCCCGTAGAACCAGAGGACTAATAACTTATGGTGGTGCAGATATATACTCCTACATCCTTGCCGCAGGCATGTTAAACAGCCATGATTCAGTAGAACCAAACAGCTACTTTTTCTGTTAAAATGCATCTTATTCACACAGCTATGTGAATAGGGTGCCCAAGCAGCTTATGCTGATTAAAATGACATGCCTATATTCCTTACTTGCCTACCTGACCCTCTCCATGAGGGAGAAAATGCTTTGTTACTGGACTTTCCTGGTAATGTATGATTGCCATCACCTGTGGTGAGCTAGTTAATTGATAAGAAAGGTGTTTCACCACAGGTGATGGCAACAGGGCCGGCGCCACCATTAGGCAGCTTTAGGCAGCTGCCTATGGGCGGAAGTACTTGAAGGGCGGCGCTGAGTGCAGCAAAAAAAAAAAAAGAAGGAGATGGAATTGACTGCTCTGCGCCCCCCACCCTCCCGAGCTGATGACCATGTATCTATCAGATGATCATCATCTGAGACTGCTCCCTCCGCCGGCGCCGGGTCTACAAACCAGCTAAGGAGGCAACAAAGAAGCTGCTGGAGCCCGTGGAGGAGGCAGGGGGCGGGACCTTCCTGCGGAGAGGGCTTCCCCAACCACTGGTAGATCCCCCTGCCATTTACAACACTTTTCTAACTGGCAGTACGGGGAAAGTGACCCTCGTGGTTGTCTTCACCGGGAGCTCCGGCTGCCCCCCCACCTCATGCCTATCCCCACCTCATCCTGTCGAGAGGTGAGTACCAGCGCCGGGACGTGCGGGCGCCGCACCATACACTGCTCCCTGGCAGCGTTCAGCGTCTGCTCTCCCTGGCCTGCACCTGTGTGCTCCGTGCAGCCGGGATTGAGCCACATCCTCCTACACCGTGACGGCCGTGTGGGACGGTTAGGTGTAAACTGTGGGGCGGGGGGAGGGTTAGGATTAAGATGCGGGTAGGGGGAGGGTCAGGGTTAGGCACACCTGGGGATGGTTAGGCTGGGGGCGATGTGATGTAAATTTTTTTGACTACACTTTGCTCTCTATAAACAACTCCAAGTGCCGCAGTATCAATTATATATATATATATATATATATATATATCTATATATATCTATATATATATCTATATATATATATATATATATATATATATATACCAGTGCCTGAAGTGGACTGGCACTTTTTCGAGCACTGTCCCCGCCGGTCTGCCACCGTATCATGCTGACCTCGGTGCTACTATTTCAAATATGCCGCGGACCGGCAGCCAATCAGTGGCAGCCGCTCCTGATTTGCTGCCAGTCCGCAGCAGATTTTAAATAGTACAGTGCCCGGCTCCCGTCCCTGACCCCTGACAAGTGCGGCTGCAAGGTTCGGTTCCCCCATGCAGCATGATTACGCCGAGGCTCCAGCTCCCGCCCCGCTGACAGCTCCGCTGCCTAGCTCTGGCTCCCACCCCCCTGACAGCTCCGCTGCCTAGCTCTGGCTTTCTCCTGATGACAACTCGGGTGTCCGGCTCCCGCTCCACAGCAAAGCTGCCCGGCTTCGGCTCATGTATGCTGATACCCCGGCTACCTGGCAACAGGTGAGCAGAAGGGAACTCATGGAGGAGAGTGTCAGGGTGGGGACAGTGTGTGTGTGTGTGTGTGTGTGTGTGTGTGTGTAAATGTGGCTGTGTGTGTGTATATGTGGCTGTTTGTGTAAATGTATATATGTGTGTGTGTGTGTATATATATATGTGGCTGTGTGTGTGTATATGTATATATGTGTGTATTTGTATATGTGTGTGTGTGTATACTGTATGTGGCTGTGAGTATGTAGATATGTGGCTATGTGTGTGGCATAATGTGAATTTTGGCTCATACTGTGTGCTATAATGTGAATTTTGGCTCATACTGTGTGCTCTAATGTGAATTTCGGCTCATACCATGTGATCTAATGTGAATTTCGGCTCATATCGTGTGCTCTAATGTGAATTTTGTCTAATACCGTGTGCTCTAATGTGAATTTCGGCTCATACTGTGTGCTCTAATGCGAATTTCGGCTCATACCATGTGCTCTAATGTGAATTTCGGCTCATACTGTGTGCTCTAATGTGAATTTCGGCTCATACCATGTGCTCTAATGTGAATTTCGGCTAATATCGTGTGCTCTAATGTGAATTTTGGCTCATACCGTGTGCTATAATGTGATTTTCGGCTGATACCGTGTGGTATAATGTGAATTTCGGCTCATACCGTGTGCTCTAATGTGAATTTCGCCTCATAACGTGTGCTATAATGCGAATTTCGCCTCATACCATGTGCTAGAATGTAAATTTTGCCTCATACCGTGTGCTCTAATGCGAATTTCGCCTCATACCGTGTGCTATAATGTGAATTTTGGTTCATTATGTGCTATAATGTGAATTTCGCCTCATACCGTGTGCTCTTATGTGAATTTTGCCTCATACTGTGTGCTATAATGTGATTTTCAGCTCATACCGTGTGCTATAATGTGATTTGCGGCTCATACTGTGTGCTGTAATGTGATTTTCGGCTCATACCGTGTGCTATAATGTGATTTGCGGCTCATACTGTGTGGTATAATGTGAAAGGGGTACCAGTACTAGAAAGTATAAGGGGTCCTACTATTGTGGTGCAAAATGTGTATAAGGGGTGGTAAACTACACTGAAGGGCATGCACCCTTTTGAGTGGCCACGCACCCTTTTTCGGAGCAGTGCGCGATTAATTACAACCTTCACTTTCCCATACCCCCACTTCAAAATTTCCACTTCGACCACTGTGTGTGTGTGTGTGTATGTATGTATATGTGTGTGTGTGTGTATGTATGTATATATATATATATATACACACACACACCTCTCCCTAATAACCCCTAATCTGAACACCTTAACCCAGAGGTTCCGAAACGCGATCCTCAAGGCACCCCAATGGTCCTGGTTTTAAATGTATCCATGCTTGGCCACAGGTGATTTAATTAGCATCTTAGTCAATTTGATTTAACCATCTGTGCTGAGCCATGGATATACCTAAAACCTGGACTGTTGGGGTGCCTTGAGGACCGCATTTGGGAACCTCTGCCCTAACCCAAACTGCTAAAACAACCCTATTATCCTATCCCTAAATTTTACCTGAGGGTTTTGGCAGGGGCGGGGGGGGGGTTGGCGCTAACTATTTGCCTAGGGTGCTGAGAAACCCTGCACCGGCCCTGGATGGCAATCATACATTACCAGGAAAGTCCTGGAACAGAGCATTTTCTCCCTCATGGAGAGGGTCAGGTAGGCAAGTATGCTATATTCTGTGTGTGACTGCGGCTGTATCTGAATACGAAATGCTACATTACAGTGTTGTCCTGGAAAACTTCCACTTTCAATGTCATTAAGAACGCTGAAATAATTCTTAATGACATTGGCTGTATGTTTGGGTTCATAGTCCTGCTGAAGAATACATTTGGAGCCAATCAGACACCACCCTGATGGTATTGTATGATGGATCATCCACTATTTGCCCCTGCACCTGAACACCAGCAAGTAATACTGCTTTCTGGGTATATAAGTTTCTGTGTGCCAGACTGTATCTGTTTACAATTGTGCATACATGCCTTTACTGAACTAGGCTTTTGTCAGAACATCCCTTACCTCCCTCAATCTACCTGTAGGTGTAGGTGGGCATAAATGGCAAAATCATACAAGTCTGCATAGGCGCATAAGCGGGTGTCCACACGTTCTGAGCAGAGCCGGATTAATGGCGGGGCGGAAGGGGCGGTCGGCCCAGGGCCCCCACACAAGTGGGGCCCCCACACACTGTCCTCACAACTGCAAAAAAAACATTGGAGTAGGAGTACAGAATTTACTTGTCTCCTCTCCGTCCTCCTCGGCAGCTGAGATGTTCCATTACAGCTGCGGCCGCCGAGGAGCTTCACTCACTGCAGTGTGAAGTCTCGCGAGATTTGACATTATCTCGCGAGACTGCTGTGAGTGAAGCTCCTCGGCGTCCGCAGTTATAGTGAAACGTCTCAGCTGCCGAGGAGGACGGAGAGGAAACAGGTAAATGCTGTACTCCTACTCCGATGGTTTTTTGCAGTTGGGAGGACAGTGTGTGGGGTCCACACAAATTTGTTGCCCAGGGGCCCCCACATATCTTAATACGGCCCTGGTTCTGAGCATACACAGTACAATTTTTACACAAGATATATTATATAAACATCTACAGTGAAGGGCCCACCGGGGGGAATGCAGTGGTAGGGGCCCATGCTTATGGGTGTGGTTGTCATGGACAGCTTCTCCACTGGCTCAATTCTCCACTTTTATCACTGCTTAGTACATGTCCCCCTAAGTCACTTGTATTTCAAAGGTCAGTGACATCACACAGTGACTGTTAATTATGTTAGCCAATCACATGATCAGTTTACAGAGATAATAAATCTTCACCTATCAACATTTCACTATCTATCTATCTATCTATCTATCTATCTATCTATCTATCTATCTATCTAACTACAGGTTGAGTATCCCATATCCAAATATTCCGAAATACGTAATATTCCGAAATACAGACTTTTTTGAGTGAGACTGAGATAGTGAAACCTTTGTTTTCTGATAGCTCAATGTACACAAACTTTGTTTAATACACAAAGTTATAAAAACTATTATATTAAATGACCTTCAGGCTGTGTGTATAAGGTGTATATGAAACATAAATGAATTGTGTGAATGTACACACACATTGTTTAATGCACAAAGTTATTAAAAATATTGGATAAAATAAACTTCAGGCTGTGTGTATAAGGTGTATATGAAACATAAATGCATTCTGTGCTTAGACTTAGGTCCCATCACCATGATATCTCATTATGGTATGCAATTATTCCAAAATGCAGAAAAATCTGATATCCAAAATACCTCTGGTCCCAAGCATTTTGGATAAGGGATACTCAACCTGTATCTCTCTTTTTTTTGTTGTTGCTATTAGTGCATACTGGCAGGCAATTTGCTGTACCTAAAATATTTCTGTACAGGCTGACAGAGCAACATGAGAAAGAACTGTGCTTTCAAACATGCAATACAGTGGTATTGTGCAGAATGAAAGGAAACAACACTATGTTGTGACCATATTTTAGCTCACAATACTGAAATCATGCCAGCCCCTGTTAGGAAACAATTTCCCGACACAGTGAATGTCTGATTTAATTGCAATATATCTTTCCCAGACATCTTTCTGTTACAGCCTTAATGATCTTTTACTTTGTTTCGTATTTTTGACAACTTGATTGCAGCTTTCTCTGCAGCTCAATTCATATGTGATTTGTACAGTGGAAAGTGTAGAAGGGTGATGTATTGCTCATACTACGATTATCATATAATGGTTGTATTACTGTATTTATGTAGACTCACAGCTTATTTTATTCAACTTAAGGTCTCTATAAAACAAATTCACTTAATAACTGGAAAGGAGGTGTTAAGTACTCTCGGGAGCATTTTCGGTACACTGTATTCAATGCCTCATTCTAATACAACCACTTTAAGCAATCTAGTATAGTGCTATGCAATGCTACACATATACACATGCTAACACACATAAAGCGCCTGATTCAGATATGTACAGAATGCCAATATTTAAGGAGTTGATCGATTATCGGCCGACTGCACAGGCGTCACGGTCGCACAGAGCATGCGCCATTAGCCATTTCAGGGAGGATTTCTCTGCAAAGTGATTGACAGTCAGGGGGAGGTAACGGGAGTGGTGGCAAAAACACAGGCATGTCATGGCCGTTTTGTGGCATGTCTTAATCTACAACTGTGATCCCCTATGCAGAAAACATGGTGCCAACGTCTCTATTCCCACGGCAATTCGGCACGACTTTAGGATTACATGGGGAGTCAAGTATCAAAGGCTCTGCGACCACCACAGCGTATTTGTACCCAATTACTAGGATTTGCCAAGCCACTGGTAAGAGTATCACTACATTCCGAAGGCACGCATTAAAATCTAGGGACGTGGTTTAATGGTGAAGAGGCATGGCCACATAATAGTACCAATTCACACTACACCGCACATTAGTGTCCGTTAGTCAAATTACACCGCACAGTAGTGTCCATTAGTCACATTACACCACAGAGTAGAGCCCCTTATGCCCAGAGCTGCCTGCTGTCATGTCTGCAGCGCTTGCACAGCAAGAAGGAGGGTCAACCATACACAGGGGATTTAGGGGGACATGTACTAAGCAGTGATAAAAGTGGAGAAATGAGCCAGTGGAGAAGTTGCCCATGGCAACCAATCAGCTGCACTGTATGCAAATTATAAATGTTATGTCAATGCTGATTGGTTGCCATGGGCAACTTCTACACTGGCTGACTTCTCCACTTTTATCACTGCTTAGTACATGTCCCCCTTAGTCAGCCTCCCAGCGCTGCCTGCTGTAATGTCTAGTGGACAGCACTGCAGCTCTCACCACATAGAAAGCCGTCCAATTGGGGTAGATGCAGACAGTAAACCCAAAGGAAAAATGCTCTGTGAGGAAAGCATCATCTGCACCACCCTAGTTATGGTCCTGATCTCTGGCCCATAGGGCCTGATTCTGAAGTGAGAATAAAGCAAAAAGGAGCAAGTATCTGGTAAAATCATATTGCACTGCAGGAGTGGTGTGTCCAAATCCAAATGTACATTGCCTAGTATGTATGAGTGAGCTGCATGCAAAAGTAATTACTATTTACCCTGCATGCAAAAACATAAATGTAAGTGCACCCCTTGCATTGCAACATGGTTTGTCCAAGTACACAGTTACTTGCACTTTTTTTTGCTTAACTCCTACCTCAAAATTAGACCCATAAAGTGCATCGCATCAATGGGTCACAGATTGGAATTAAACACCAAATCTGTACTTTAGATTTATGAATCTATATACAGTATAGTGTGTGTGTGTGTGTGTGTGTGTGTGTGTGTGCGTGCGTGCGTGCGTGCGTGCGTGCGTGCGTGCGTGTGTTTATATACCCTAGTTTTGAACTACACTTTGCGTCTTGTGCCATCTCCAAGTTTTCCTAAAGCAATGTCACATGACCTACTCTCTAATAAACATTGTGTTTCAACAGCAGTACATATCTCTATGCATATCCACACCGATCTTGATTTTTTTTCTGGACAGCCATTATTTCAACAGGCAGAGGGACAGAAGGGCATAGGATCTAACAAGTTTATTGATAATCTATTTACATTACTGTAACTTTCATGTATTGATTCTAGAGGCAATACAATTAATTCAGAAAGCAATAATTTTGCTCATCTGTAATTTAGCCTTAGAGGTAATTGAATTGATAATTTTAAATTGAGAGACTCAATGTGAAATGAGAAATCACTGCCGATGGATCAAGCATTATTCATGTGCCTGATCCACTTCTCTTTCTGCAGAAAATGGACAGCATGATTGTATAATAGTTTTACTCCACTTGTTAACACTTTTTCTTTTGTTTATGTTTATAATTTTGTTTAATTTCTGACTATGCAGATAAGCAGTGGTGGATTTCCCACTAGACACGTTCCTGGGGTGGGGTGGGGTTGGGGGGTGCCACCTGCAGGTTGCCTTTGCCCTGCAGATAAATCCTTTTATAACTGCTGCCGGTAACGCTGCTATGATCAGCACTGCACAGGCATAGGCGTGCACAGAACATTTTATTAGGGGTGCACCGTCGGAGGGGTGTTTACCACCACCTACTGGGCGTCTCTTGCACCGCCTATTGGCACTCAAAGCAATATAAACATATGCCCCCATAGTGCCAGATACACATATGCCCCCAGCGGTGCCCCTTACTTAATACACCAAGCAATGCCATATACACATATGCCCCCAGTGGTACCAGATCCACATATGCCCCCAGCGGTGCCAGATCCACAAATGCCCCCAGCGGTGCCAGATACTCCAATTCCCCCTGCGGTGCCAGATCCACAAATGCCTCCAGTGGTGCCAGATACATATGCCCATAGTGGTGCCAGATACATATGCCCATAGTGGTGTCAGATACATATGCCCCGAGCGGTGCCAGATACACAAATGCCCCCAGTGGTGCCAGATACACAAATGCTCCCAGTGGTGCTAATCGCATATACCCCCAGTGGTGCCAGATACATATGCCCCTAGTGGTGCCAGATACATATTCCCCAGTGGTGCCAGATACATATGCCCCTAGCGGTGCCAGATCCATATGCCCCCCTGTGGTGCCAAATACACATGCCCCTAGCAGTGCCAGATACATATGCCCCCAGCGATGCCAGATACATATATGCCCCCATTTGTGCTCACTCTCCTGCTGCCAGTGCCGCCGATTACCGTCTCTGACGCTGAGGGGAGGCAAGCACACCGTTCTTCTCTCCTGCACCTCACTTCACAGAGTCCCTGTCTCTGGCGGCCATTTGAAATATAGCGCCGGCTTGTGAGCCAATCAAAGCTCATGGGCCAGCAGCCAATCAAGAGCCGGTCTGCGAGCTCTGATTGGCTGACAGCCAGAGACATTTTAATTGACTGTCGGAGATGGGGAAACAGTGAGGGGCAGGAGAGACGCGCGCAGCGCTCTCCTCCCTTCAATGTCCAGAGACGGGAATCGGCGACAGCAGCAGGCGTGTGTGCAGGGGGGTGCCGAACATTAGGAGGTGCCTGTGCGCACCAGGCACCCCCCGTGCGCACGCCTATGTGCACAGGCATATACAAGCACTGTATCCAATGTGGAGCAAATAGAAGCAGCAGCCAGAGAAAGATAAGCTACAGATAAGCTATGTGTGTTGCAGTAAAAAGAAATGCATATATTTCTTATGTTTTTTTTTAATTAAAACTAATAAAGTTATGTTGCATGGCTTGCAGCCCTTAGCCATTGGAATCAATATGTGTTTTTACTAGCATCTTTTTAATCCTAGGCAGTGGCGCTGAAAGGAGGAGGGGAGGGGGGTTTGGTGAGAGTACAAATTACACAGGCACAGGTCTGATGGAGGGCCCAGGCCCCCACCTTCCCATACATGGCAGCAGCAACTGCAGCTCTTCTCCTCAGCCCAGCACACGCTGCTGTTTGCTGGGCTGCAGTATGGGTAGGGAGGCACTTAAAATACAATTGTTTCTCTATTTTTTTCTAAGGGTGCATGGCCACGCCTCCTGTGATTAGGCCACGCCCACTGAAAATTACCAGTGCCCAGCCAGGCTCTTTACTGCCCTGATTATAGGGCATAATACATATAATGATTTGTGTCCAGTAGTAAAGATATTTCAGCATTATACTGTATTTATGTGATTATATTGTTGAGTAGTGTACAGTACAGTACTAATCAAGTACATTTTCCCAAATGTTTCCACAAACTTGTCAGACATAGGGGGTTATCCAATTAGCCCCGGCAATTTACCAAGGCTAATTGTCCTGGCTTATCGGGGATTTTGTTTCATCTGCCTCCGGAAGGCGAAGCAGAATTCCCGGAAACATCCCCGTTTTCACTGAACCTGTGTGATTTTGGGAGAAAGTTTTTTTTTTACAGGCGATTAATCTGGATAGCCTGTAAATAAAAATAGGTGAAACAGCAGAAAAAAGTCCAAAAAATGGCCGAAAACTGACGTTTTTTGGACCCAATGTTTTACCGGGGATAATTGGATATCCCCCTTGGAATTACCTTAGCTAAATGCATACATAGATTATTGCTACTGTTGAACATGTTCCTCTTCTTCTTTTTTTATTGTAAGAAAAGAAATCAAATCAATAAACCCAATAACTACAGTATGCTATCAGTGTCAGACTGGGGCATGAAGGGCCAACTGGTGGAATGCCGCGGTAGGGGCCCATGCTTAGGGGTCTAACCAGCTTTCAGAGGGGGTGTGGCCAGTCACAACAGACAAAAAAAGAAAAAGAAAAAGCATGGTCTGGGCCCCTTGATCATATATATTGTAAATACTGCTAGTGCATGAATAATTATGTACCAGACTAATAACAGCAAGGCACTGTCGAAAACACACCATAGTTCTGTGCAGTATATTGTAACATATGTTTACTGTAAATTTAAAATACATAAGGGTATATTCAATTGCGGTCGAATTGCCGAAATTGTCGAAAAACGGGTAATTTTCAACACAAAAAACCTGTCGAATTTGATTTGACAATTCAATACAGTACTTTTCGACAAAAAACCTGCTGTTTCATTTTCGACTTTTTGAAATTCGATATTTTTTTCAGTACGACATGTCTGCAATGTTAAAATGCGGCTTTTCGACAAAAGTATATTCAATTGAAGAATGTCGATTCGACAACAATGCTTTTCGACAGTCATTTCGTCAATTTCATTCCTCCTCATTTTTCTGTCATGATCTAACAAAATTTTTAAAAAACATGTCTTTTTTGGTGCTTTTTTGATTGCTAACAGCATATCTATTTATATTTGAAGTGATTATCTACTTGGTTTGTCTATTTAGGAGCCACAAGTATTATTTAATCGATTTTTCAAAAGAATATTATTTTTTTCACTAACTACAATAATATGGAGAGATCAGCGCATGTTTTTCAGTTGGCAGGGGTGTTGAAAGTGTTAAAATTCCTGAAAAAAATTGCGTGGGGCATAAGCATAACCAGCCTCGGGCTCTTTGAGCCGGTCCTGGTTGTAAAAATACGGGGGAAAAATTGACTGTGGTTCCCCCATATTTAAACAACCAGCACTGGGCTCTGCGCCTGGTCCTGGTGTAAAAAATATGGGGGACAAAAGACGTAGGGGTCCCCCGTATTTTTTCCACCAGCACCGGGCTCCACTAGTCAGAGAGATAATGCCACAACCGGGGGACACTTTTATATAGGTCCCTGCGGCCGTGGCATTAAATCCCCAACTAGTCACCCCTGGCCGGGGTACCCTGGAGGAGTGGGGACCCCTTAAATCAAGGGGTCCCCCCCTCCAACCACCCAAGGGCCAGGGGTGAAGCCCGAGGCTGTCCCCCCCATCCAAGGGTGGCGGATGGGGGGCTGATAGCCTTTTGTGACAAAAAAAAGAATATTGTTTTTTGTAGCAGCGCCACAAGTCCCAGCAAGCCTCCCCCTCAAGCTGGTACTTGGAGAACCACAAATACCAGCATGCGGGAGAAAAACAGGCCCACTGGTACCTGTAGTTCTACTACGAAAAATACCCCCAAAAAACACAAACACACACCGTGACAGTACAACTTTATTACATACATGCACACCTACATACACACATACTTACCTATGTTGACACAAAGCTGTCGGTCCTCTTCTCCAGTCCTCTTCTTGTTTGTAATCCACGTACTTGGTAAAAAAAAAATTGAAGAACCCGAACCATGCACTGAAAGGGGTCCCATGTTTACACATGGGACCCCTTTCCCTGACTGGCGGGACCCCCCGTGACTGCTGTCAAAGAGGGTCCCTTCAGCCAATCAGAGAGCGCCATGTCATGGCACTCTCCTGATTGGCTGTGCGCGCCTGAACTGTCAGTCAGGTGGCGCACTCGAGATACAATGTAGCGCATAGGCGCTCCATTGTATCCAATGGTGGGAACTTTGCGGTCAGCGGTAGACCGCGAGGTTATGTGGGGTCACTCTTGTGGTGATAATAAACTCTGGGACAATTAGAAGATTAAAAAAAAAAAAACAGTATTGGTACATTTACTGTTGTTTTTGTTTTTGTTTTTTGCATGTAAGCTAAAATTTATTACACATTACTGTACAAATAATGGCAAAAATGCATTGGGTATCCCATGGATTCTGGGCACTTACCACAGAATCTATGGGTTAACGCGTGTTAGCCACAGTTTTAGCACACGGATGAAGCGCATAATAATTGGATGGCTCTGGGCATTAAATGCAGACCTCTACCCGTACAGTAAACATTGCGGCTAATCGAATCTGCCCGGAAATCATGCAGGGAAAAAAAAACTCTACAAAACCAACTAAATAATTCTTTGTCTTACCAATCATATAGAACATTCTCATTTGTAGTGTTCTATCACAGACAGTGGTAACCATGGTGTCTCATACAGTATATAAAGAAGTATAAAACTTTCTGCCTACCCAGCCCTTCAGAAACTTTGAGAAATGCCATTATCTGTTTCATATATACTGATGTTAACACTGTTATTGTGGATTAATGATCCGTAACTTAATATTTAACAAAACCTATAACACCTAGAAAAACCTATAAACAATTAAATTAAATTACTTTCATGTTAGTTACTTTAAATCTGCCCATAGGCTAATGTTTTTAATGAATAAGCTCAACAGGGATAACTGAATACATCCTGAATTAATTTGTATTTACATTTTAAAAATCTGCAAATAAAAAAATGCATGTGTTCACTTTACTTTTTCAATTACTTGTGTAATTTATTTATAAGATATCGTTATTCCCCGGGGCTGTTTATGGAGACAAAACAAGATAACCATTCATGAATTGTAGCAGAAACGGATAGTCTAAAATACAATTCATTAAAGTTAACTGCAGTGAAATTAAGTAATAAATCTGTTTAATTGAAGACTTTTTATTAATTTGGAAAATCAAAATATTGATTTACTGTGACATCATAACCTGACAAGTCATTTGAAACATGACAGAAGTGCTTAAGAAAAATATTTTGAGTGCAAATCAATACAAAAGACTACAAAATATATTAAAATTCTAACACAGACTGTGTTACAGTATATACTGATGTTAGGTCATACTGGGAGAATCTCAGGTTTTGGGTAACTCTCTGGGACTGCTGAAAGATTAGGCCAGTCTCCCAGAGGCTCTATGAGACCCTGCTTAATGCTAGAATACACAGAATAGCACAGAATACAGGTTGAACCCGATGGGCATTTTGCCTCTTTTCAACCTCACTAACTATGTATCTATGTAATGCCATCTCCACATACTGTAGCATTGTTATTGCAGGGTCAGCAGTTATGTACACCAGATATGTCTGTGAACTACGTCATTCACATACATTTCGTTTTGGCCCTGTAGCACAGACGATGGCCAATAAAACTTCAAATATATGGCTGACGTCACAGCTGTGCATGCAGATTCAAATGTCCGCCCAGCTGGATGACAAGGATCAACATATTAAGTGGACTATCAGTAAGTGTATATGCTTACTTGGATTGGCCACTCTGTCAGCACAATGGCAAGCTTGCCGTTACATAGTTACATAGTTAGTGAGGTTGAAAAGAGGCAAAATACCCATCGGGTTCAACTTGTATTCTGTGTTAAGCTGTTCATATTATAATGCACCTGCTGAAGTAATGGTTTGTACCAATTGACAACTACAGTATGATTCTTTCCACTCCCAGATATTAATGTCACTATTACCGCTTTCAGATCGCAAATGCCGGATCCCACCCGGGAAGAGAAATGTGTCCTTACCGGGTGGGATCCGGCATTTGCTCTGCTTTGCTGGCTTTCGGACCCGGCAATATACCAGGTCGGTTGCCACAGCAGCGGGGGGGCGCAGCAGCAGCAGCAGGGGCGGGGGTGGAGGCGGTGCTGGGAGATGAGCTCATCTCCTGCGCCACCTCTCCCTATGCGACACGGCTCCCATTCACACTGCGCCTGACCCGGTATTCAACCCAGGTATAACCCTTCTTTTATACCAGGTTGAATTACCGGGTTAGGCGACCCGCTAATTCGGGCAAAGTGCTTTCACATCGCACACTGACACGTGTCGACACGGCAATATGCTGTGTCGATACCGGGTTATTTATGCGATGTGAAAGGAGTATATGTTAAATGCTATAACCCTGGACACTTTTTCCAGTTAAAAATCTGTCCAATCCCTTTTTAAATGCATTTACAGAGTCTGCGGTTATTACCTTCTCCGGCAGGGAGTTCCAAATCTTTATTGCCCTTACCGTGAAGAACCCTTTCCTACGTTGTGTAGAATTTTCTCTCCTCTAGCCTCAGCGAGTGCCCACGTGTCCTATACAGAGTTCTTTTAATAAACAAATCCCCTGCTATATCCTTGTAATGACCCTTTACATATTTGAAGATACTGTATTAATAATGTCTTCTCTTAGACGCCTCTTTTCTAGTGTATACATATTTAACCTAGTAAGCCTTTCCTCATACTCCAATGTCTCGAACCCTTTAATCAATTTAGTAGCTCGCCTTTGAACTCTTTCTAGTTTCCCAATATCTTTTTTATAATATGGTGCCCAAAATTGAACACAATATTCAAGATGTGGACGTACCAATGATTTATACAGAGGCAGGATTACATCCTCGTCCCTTGTCTCAACTGCCCGTTTAATGCACGCAAGCACTTTACTTGCCTTTTTTGCTGCATTTTCTGAGGAAACAGCCACCGACACAGGGCTGAGAAACGCGTTAAGTGTCACCCTTATACCTGTGGACACAACCATCTGAACTAAAGATCAATTTCCATATCGGTGAGATCCAAATTTGCTGCACCCACGGAAGACGGGAGACGGGAGACGCCTCTGGCTAAACCATCACAGCCGCTCCTGCATTAAGCCGCAAATTCATCTTGGACTCCAGCTGCCCTCAACAGATTCGATCAGAGGCAGACGGCCACACTGTGAGTCCTCCGGCGCAGCGGCAATACCGTTGGGGTGAGCGTGGAGACGGACACCGGAAAAGAGACGCAGTTCTCGGCGGCCAGTCATAACGAGATACGGGTGAGCATTAAAAAACAGGGGTTTTTACTGACTATGAAATACGGGGACGCCCGTTAATTACCTGTGTATGCTACACCCGCAAAAACTGACCAGCTTCTTTTTAAAAAGATCCGTTATTCAGGAACAATATTGTGAATATCTATACCAGCGGGAGGATATGAGCATTTAAATACCACTGCATGTGGAATTTTATTCCTCTGGATAAGTCTGGACATTTATTCCTTAAGAGGCAGGATCTAAAAAAAGATATCTCACTGTGATATAATTGTTTCAGATGGTGTGATTAGTTTATGTATCCTTAAGCAGGAATACTAATTATGACTGTGCTAGCAGTCAATTTTTAAAGTAATACAAACTACTGTTTAATTGATGCATTTAAAGTAAGAGTAATTGAATGGTGCAATATTGTTTTATGTACAATTGAAAGATATATATATATATAATTTTAATAAATTATTTTTAATAAATTATTTCTATCTTTAGACAGCGCCCTCAATTTGTGTTTTTTTGTATTTTGTACTGTTATTAAGCCTATTATCTATGAGCACTCCCCAATCTTTTTCCACCACAGGTACCTTTATATTTTCCCCATTTAGAGTATAGAATGCATTTGTTTTTTATGTCCCAAAATGCATAACTTTGCATTTTTCTATATTGAACCTCATTCCCCATTTAGACGCTCAGGTTTCAAGGTTTCAAGTCATTCTGTAGAGACTCCACATCGCTTTCTGACTTAATTACCTTACACAGTTTAGTATCATCTGCAAAGATTGACACTGTGCTTTCCAGGCCTATACCTAGATCATTTATAAATATTTTGAATAGTAGTGGGCCAAGCATGGACCCTTGTGATATTCCGCTGACTACTGGTGCCGAGCTGGAGGACATCCCATTGACCAATACTCGTTGTACTCTGTTATCCAATTACCTATCCATGTACAAATAGTATATCCTAGGCCAAGTTCCCTTAATTTGGCTTTAGCAAAATCTAAATACACTACATCCCCTACTTTTCCCTGGTCAAGATTCTCGCTCACTTCCTCGTAGATGCTAATTAAGTTAGTTTGACATGATCTGCCCCTTATAAACTCATTAAGTCATGACTGTGTATACCCAGCCTAATACTAATAACAGACTTTACCAAAACAATACAGCAAAAAGCTAGTTTACACTGCAGCACTAATGGCAATTATCTGTTAAATACCTCCCCAACATCGTAAACCATTGTATTTTCTAATTTCAGTAATTTGCAGATGAAGTTAGCTTATGGAATGAGTGTTGACTAATGGTGTTTCTGTAAGTGCCAGAACATGGACCTGTGCTCTCCGCCCCCCAAACATGACATCACACCAAGGGGTGGGTCTACCAGCATCAGAAAGTACAGCATTGCCCAGAGTGTTCTTAAGATACTCCAGGGGGCACTGCTGGCTGCAGGATGTATGCCCAGAATGGACAGATGTGGTATACACAGTTTTATTTTGGCCAATTCTTATTCCACATTATGCAAACACCATCAGCACAAACATGTATCCTTGCGAGCTCGCTTCCCTTGGCACAGGATACTATTCCCAATAGACGTCTATATGGATCGTAAATCAAACAAATGTTGAGAAAACGTGAAAACTCCCCAAAAAACAATACTGTGACCATTTGTGTGTCGACCAGTCTCATGTAAATCTTTTGAACATGTCAACCTTTTGAACTGTTCCTATTGACCTTAAGCACTGTTGACCTTTCAAATGTCGACCTTTTCTACTTGATTATCTTTTGTAACTGTCGACCTAATTCATGTCTACCATAAGGTGTTGACCTATTCACTGTCGACCAATACATTGTTATTGTCAATGTATCATCCGCATACCAAACGTACAATGGACTTTCCAGGCAGCTACTGTCTGCAAGGTTCCGTTCCAGGCACCATTGTTGCCCCCTAGACCCTTCACCTAGGTTGATGGCACTGATTGTACACCCTTAGTCTGCAGCCCTGGTTTCTCAATTATTATTTGTTTCCACAGGTCGGCTCAATAATAGGGGAGACTTATGCAAGACTGAATCTTCTGTGGTGGCACTGATTATAAAATTGAATGTTCTTTATCCTCTTCTTAAACTGCCCCTCTTGGAGATGTGTAAATGTGTTCAAGATTCAGCAGATGAACTGACAATTTATGTAATCCTTCAAACCACAATAAAGAACATTTTAGATAAATCATTCCAATTCAACTAGATGAATAAAAAAGGGCGTACTGATTGTTTATCTAACACATAAAAAATTATAAAGGACACCAATATTTTAGCACAGATCCTTTTCTTTTCATGACAAAAGATGACTTGCCTGAGGCGCTCCAGGAAGACAGTTAATTCTTTATAAGAATCTCATTTTAAAGACAACATCCCCTTCTAGGCAGTTTTTGTTTCTTTTGTTCATTTACTTTCTCCTAAACACTTTTCCAAGCAACTGTTAACAGAATTGTCGGCATCAGTTCACTGTTCCTTGAGAATGAGCTACAGTTTAGGTGAACACGTGTGTTACACAAGTCAGTCACACCACTGATTCTACCTCAGCCAGTAACCAGAGATAACAGACCTTCCTGCTTTCAGGAAAACTCATGGCTACAAGCTGAACAAGAAAATTTTTAAAATAATTTGCAATGAATTAAAATAAATTCCACGTTAATGAGCAATATAGCAGGCACGCTAGCAGAAGTTAAGATAAATGTGATTCTACTTTGGTTTATTTCATTTTTTAGTATGCATGCCATATCTATTTTAAAATATAATAACAACAGGAAAAATAAGAATTTACTTACCGATAATTCTATTTCTCGGAGTCCGTAGTGGATGCTGGGGTTCCTGAAAGGACCATGGGGAATAGCGGCTCCGCAGGAGACAGGGCACAAAAAGTAAAGCTTTCCGATCAGGTGGTGTGCACTGGCTCCTCCCCCTATGACCCTCCTCCAAGCCAGTTAGGTACTGTGCCCGGACGAGCGTACACAATAAGGGAGGAATTTTGAATCCCGGGTAAGACTCATACCAGCCACACCAATCACACCGTACAACTTGTGATCTAAACCCAGTTAACAGTATGATAACAGCAGAGCCTCTGAAAAGATGGCTCACAACAATAATAACCCGATTTTTGTAACTATGTACAAGTATTGCAGATAATCCGCACTTGGGATGGGCGCCCAGCATCCACTACGGACTCCGAGAAATAGAATTATCGGTAAGTAAATTCTTATTTTCTCTATCGTCCTAGTGGATGCTGGGGTTCCTGAAAGGACCATGGGGATTATACCAAAGCTCCCAAACGGGAGGGAGAGTGCGGATGACTCTGCAGCACCGAATGAGAGAACTCCAGGTCCTCCTTAGCCAGGGTATCAAATTTGTAGAATTTAGCAAACGTGTTTGCCCCTGACCAAGTAGCTGCTCGGCAAAGTTGTAAAGCCGAGACCCCTCGGGCAGCCGCCCAAGATGAGCCCACCTTCCTTGTGGAATGGGCATTTACATATTTTGGCTGTGGCAGGCCTGCCACAGAATGTGCAAGCTGAATTGTATTACACATCCAACTAGCAATAGTCTGCTTAGAAGCAAGAGCACCCAGTTTGTTGGGTGCATACAGGATAACAGCAAGTCAGTTTTCCTGACTCCAGCCGTCCTGGAACATATTTTCAGGGCCCTGACAACATCTAGCAACTTGGAGTCCTCCAAGTCCCTAGTAGGTGCAAGGCACCACAATAAGCTGGTTCAGGTGAAACACTGACACCACCTTAGGGAGAGAACTGGGGACGAGTCCGCAGCTCTGCCCTGTCCGAATGGACAAACAGATATGGGCTTTTTTGAGAAAAAACCACCAATTTGACACTCGCCTGGTCCAGGCCAGGGCCAAGAGCATGGTCACTGTTCAAGTGAGATGCTTCAAATCCACAGATTTGACTGGTTTTAAACCAATGTGATTTGAGGAATCCCAGAACTACGTTGAGATCCCACAGTGCCACTGGAGGCACAAAAGGGGGTTGTATATGCAATACTCCCTTGACAAACTTCTGGACTTCAGGAACTGAAGCCAATTCTTTCTGGAAGAAAATCGACAGGGCCGAAATTTGAACCTTAATGGACCCCAATTTGAGGCCCATAGACACTCCTGTTTGCAGGAAATGCAGGAAACGACCGAGTTGAAATTTCTATGTGGGGCCTTCCTGGCCTCACACCACGCAACATATTTTCGCCACCTGTGGTGATAATGTTGTGCGGTCACCTCCTTTCTGGCTTTGACCAGGGTAGGAATGACCTCTTCCGGAATGCCTTTTTCCCTTAGGATCCGGCTTTCCACCGCCATGCCGACAAACGCAGCTGCGGTAAGTCTTGGAACAGACATGGTACTTGCTGAAGCAAGTCCTTTCTTAGCGGCAGAGGCCATAAGACCTCTGTAAGCATCTCTTGAAGTTCCGGGTACCAAGTCCTTCTTGGCCAATCCGGAGCCATGAGTATAGTTCTTACTCCTCTACGTCTTATAATTCTCAGCACCTTAGGTATGAGAAGCAGAGGAGGGAACACATACACCGACTGGTACACCCACGGTGTTACCAGAACGTCCACAGCTATTGCCTGAGGGTCTCTTGACCTGGCGCAATACCTGTCCCGTTTTTTGTTCAGACGGGACGCCATCATGTCCACCTTTGGTATTTCCCAACGGTTTACAATCATGTGGAAAAAACTTCCCGATGAAGTTTCCACTCTCCCGGGTGGAGGTCGTGCCTGCTGAGGAAGTCTGCTTCCCAGTTTCCATTCCCGGGATGAAACACTGCTGACAGTGCTATCACATGATTTTCCGCCCAGCGAAAAGTCCTTGCAGTTATTGCCATTGCCCTCCTGCTTCTTGTGTCGCCCTGTCTGTTTACGTGGGCGACTGCCGTGATGTTTTTCCCACTGGATCAATACCGGCTGACCTTGAAGCAGAGGTCTTGCTAAGCTTAGAGCATTATAAATTTACCCTTAGCTCCAGTATATTTATGTGGAGAAAAGTCTCCAGACTTGATCACACTCCCTGGAAATTTTTTCCTTGTGTGACTGCTCCCCAGCCTCTCGGCTTGGGCTCCGTGGTCACCAGCATCCAATCCTGAATGCCGAATCTGCGGCCCTCTAGAAGATGAGCACTCTATAACCACCACAGGAGAGACACCCTTGTCCTTGGATATAGGGTTATCCGCTGATGCATCTGAAGATGCGATCCGGGCCATTTGTCCAGCAGATCCCACTGAAAAGTTCTTGCGTGAAATCTGCCGAATGGAATTTCTTCGTAGGAAGCCACCATTTTTACCAGGACCCTTGTGCAATGATGCACTGTTTTTAGGAGGTTCCTGACTAGCTCGGATAACTCCCTGGCTTTCTCTTCCGGGAGAAACACCTTCTTCTGGACTGTGTCCAGAATCATCCCTAGGCACAGCAGACGTGTCGTCGGATCAGCTGCGATTTTGGAATATTTAGAATCCACCCGTGCTGTTGTAGCAGTATCCGAGATAGTGCTACTCCGACCTCCAACTGTTCCCTGGACTATGCCCTTACCAGGAGATCATCCAAGTAAGGGATACTTAAGACGCCTTTTCTTCGAAGAAGAATCATCATTTCGGCCATTACCTTGGTAAAGACCCGGGGTGCCGTGGACAATCCAAACGGCAGCGTCTGAAACTGATAGTGACAGTTCTGCACCACGAACCTGAGGTACCCCTAGTGAGAAGGGCAAATTTGGGACATAGAGGTAAGCATCCCTGATGTCCCGGGACACTATATAGTCCTCTTCTTCCTGGTTCGTTATCACTGCTCTGAGTGACTGCATCTTGATTTGAACCTTTGTAAGTGTTCAAAAAAATTTTTAGAATAAGTCTCACCTAGCCTTCTGGCTTCAGTACCACAATATAGGGTGGAATAATACCCCTTTTCTTGTAGTGGGAGGGGTAATTTAGTTATCACCTGCTGGGAATACAGCTTGTGAATTTTTTCCCATACTGCCTCCTTGTCGGAGGGAGACCTTGGTAAAGCAGACTTCAGGAGCCTGCGAAAGGGAAACGTCTCGACCTTCCAATCTGTACCCCTGGGATACTACTTGTAGGATCCAGGGGTCCTGTACGGTCTCAGCGCCATGCTGAGAACTTGTCAGAAGCGGTGGAACGCTTCTGTTCCTGGGAATGGGCTGCCTGCTGCAGTCTTCTTCCCTTTCCTCTATCCCTGGGCAGATATGATCTTATAGGGACGAGAGGACTGAGGCTGAAAAGACGGTGTCTTTTTCTGCAGAGATGTGACTTAGGGTAAAAAACGGTGGATTTTCCAGCAGTTGCCGTGGCCACCAGGTCCGATGGACCGACCCCAAATAACTCCTCTTCCTTTATACGGCAATACACCTTTGTGCCGTTTGGAATCTGCATCACCTGACCACTGTCGTGTCCATAACATCTTTTGGCAGTTATGGACATCGCATTTACTCATGATGCCAGAGTGCAAATATCCCTCTGTGCATCTCGCATATATAGAAATGCATCCTTTAAATGCTCTATAGTCAATAAAATACTGTCCCTGTCAAGGGTATCAATATTTTTAGTCAGGGAATCCGACCAAGCCACCCCAGCTCTGCACATCCAGGCTGAGGCGATCGCTGGTCGCAGTATAACACCAGTATGTGTGTATATACTTTTTATGATATTTTTCCAGCCTACTGTCAGCTGGTCCTTGAGGACGGCCCTATCTATAGACGGTACCGCCACTTGTTTTGATAAGCGTGTGAGCGTCTTATCCACCTTAAGGGGTGTTTCCCAACGCGCCCTAACTTCTGGCGGGAAAGGGTATACCGCCCATAATTTTCTATCGGGGGGAACCCACGCATCATCACACACTTTATTTAATTTATCTGATTCAGGAAAAACTATGGTAGTTTTTTCACATCCCACATAATACCCTCTTTTGTGGTACTTGTAGTATCAGAAATATGTAACACCTCCTTCATTGCCTTTAACGTGTGGCCCTAATAAGGAATACGTTTGTTTATTCACCGTCGACACTGGATTCAGTGTCCCTGTCTGTGTCTGTGTCGACCGACTAAAGTAAACGGGCGTTTTAAAACCCCTGACGGTGTTTTTGAGACGTCTGGACCGGTACTAATTTTTTGTCGGCCGTCTCATGTCGTCAACCGACCTTGCAGCGTGTTGACATTATCACGTAATTTCCTAAATAAGCCATCCATTCCGGTGTCGACTCCCTAGAGAGTGACATCACCATTACAGGCAATTGCTCCGCCTCCTCACCAACATCGTCCTCCTACATGTCGACACACACGTACCGACACACAGCACACACACAGGGAATGCTCTGATAGAGGACAGGACCCACTAGCCCTTTGGAGAGACAGAGGGAGAGTTTGCCAGCACACACCAAAAACGCTATAATTATATAGGGACAACCTTATATAAGTGTTTTCCCTTATAGCATCTTAATATATAAGCATATCGCCAAATTAGTGCCCCCCCTCTCTGTTTTAACCCTGTTTCTGTAGTGCAGTGCAGGGGAGAGCCTGGGAGCCTTCCCTCCAGCCTTTCTGTGAGGGAAAATGGCGCTGTGTGCTGAGGAGATAGGCCCCGCCCCTTTTTCGGCGGCCTCGTCTCCCGCTCTTAACGGATTCTGGCAGGGGTTAAATATCTCCATATAGCCTCCGGAGGCTATATGTGAGGTATTTTTAGCCAAAATAGGTATTCATTTGCCTCCCAGGGCGCCCCCCTCCCAGCGCCCTGCACCCTCAGTGACTGCCGTGTGAAGTGTGCTGAGAGGAAAATGGCGCACAGCTGCAGTGCTGTGCGCTACCTTTAGAAGACTGAGGAGTCTTCTGCCGCCGATTCTGGACCTCTTCTTACTTCAGCATCTGCAAGGGGGCCGGCGGCGCGGCTCCGGTGACCATCCAGGCTGTACCTGTGATCGTCCCTCTGGAGCTGATGTCCAGTAGCCAAGAAGCCAATCCATCCTGCACGCAGGTGAGTTCACTTCTTCTCCCCTCTGTCCCTCGTTGCAGTGATCCTGTTGCCAGCAGGACTCACTGTAAAGTAAAAAACCTAAGCTAAACTTTCTCTAAGCAGCTCTTTAGGAGAGCCACCTAGAATTGCACCCTTCTCGGCCGGGCACAAAAATCTAACTGGCTTGGAGGAGGGTCATAGGGGGAGGAGCCAGTGCACACCACCTGATCGGAAAGCTTTACTTTTTGTGCCCTGTCTCCTGCGGAGCCGCTATTCCCCATGGTCCTTTCAGGAACCCCAGCATCCACTAGGACGATAGAGAAAAATAATTTACCTATCTCATATCTATCTATCTATCTATCTATCTATCTATCTATCTATCTATCTATCTATCTATCTAGCTGCTGCAGTGTTGAACATATGCTCACTGTTAGCGCACTGTATCTTGCACTAATTCATACTGCGCACGCTCAGAAAAGGGCCCACACAAGCACGGGCGATAAAGAAGCATACATATTTCAATTGCATTTAGACTTACGACCTTAGAAGAACTGAGTTGTAAGATGATGTTCTCACATGCTCAGTTTTAAATGCAGCTGATGCAGAGCTAGAAATAAGTGAATATGTCGGTGTGAAGGTGCATCTGTTGCACTCAGTATGGAGTGCGCTGATGATGATGATGATGATGACTAGCAATAAGACAGGCGCTTATGCACAGGTGCAATCATAGCTTGAGATACGTAACCCTCTACATATGGGCAGGGCCGAAACTAGGATTCTTGTCACCCGGGGCAAGGCAGTATTGTGTGTGTGCCCTGATGATATTCAGAGGAGCAGGGTGTGTGGTCAGTGCTTGAACTCAGCGGCTGCTGTCTCCAGTGTCTGTGTTTCTGTGTACACTCACAGCTCCTGTCCTGGAGTGTGATTGGAGGAGAACCGTGGGGGGCGGGGTAATGCACAGCCCATTATAGAAGTCCCAACCTTATGACTGGCTGGGACACTTTCCCAAGGTTTACCCAGCCCAGGAGAGACTGAGTGGTGACACCCACACAGGCTGCAGCAGCGACGCTGGGAGCAAGGCACATGGTGATAGCTGCTGCATGTATCCCGGTGAATGGGAGAGGAGAGGATGCGGCAGTGTTGGGGGTGGGGAGGGGTAACAAATTGAATCCCCTCAAATCTGGCACCCGGGGCATGTGCCCCCCCCCTCCTCCCCATCCCCCTTCCCCTAGTTACGGCCAGGATATGGGTGAAATTACATTTTAAATTGTGCACGCTTCTCTTTAGCAATGTATGCCCAATTTACTTCCAAATCTGCTCTATGGGGCATATTTATTAATTATTGGGACTTGGTCCCGATAATTATAATTTGTAATGGCTGCTTAATGCAGCAATAAGAAATACAGGATTGCCCAAATGTAAAAAATAATAATGAAAAAACACATGCAAGGACAGGAGCTTTGACAGGAGCCAGTCCCTGCAAAGTGTAAGAAATAAACTGATCGCTAATGTCATCACTTTACTACTGGGTGTGGGACCTGACCGAGTTACTGGGCATGTGCAAATGGCCAGTGCAAAGTAAGGATCCTTTCCTGGAAACTTTTGCAAAATGGTGCCCAGAGACAGACTACAATGGCTAATGCCTAATGGATAATGGATAATCTAAAGATGTTGGTGGTCATTCCGAGTTGATCGCTCGTTATTTTTTTTTCGCAACGGAGCGATTAGTCGCTAATGCGCATGCGCAATGTCCGCAGTGCGACTGCGCCAAGTAAATTTGCTATGCAGTTAGGTATTTTACTCACGGCATTACGAGGTTTTTTCTTCGTTCTGGTGATCGTAATGTGATTGACAGGAAGTGGGTGTTTCTGGGCGGAAACTGGCCGTTTTATGGGTGTGTGTGAAAAAACGCTGCCGTTTATGGGAAAAACGCGGGAGTGTCTGGGCGAACGCTGGGAGTGTTTGTGACGTCAAACCAGGAACAAAACTGACTGAACTGATCGCAGTTGCCGAGTAAGTCTGGAGCTACTCAGAAACTGCTAAAAAGTGTCTATTCGCAATTCTGCTAATCTTTCGTTCGCAATTTTACTATGCTAAGATTCACTCCCAGTAGGCGGCGGCTTAGCGTGTGCAAAGCTGCTAAAAGCAGCTTGCGAGCGAACAACTCGGAATGAGGGCCGTTATTAGCTACTAGGACCAAGCTCCAGAATGCTTAGCTACCACCAGGGACAGACTAGCGCTGTGAAGCAGCCCAGTGTGCATGTGCGCATGACATGGGGTCAGCATGGCCACAGTTGAGGGGGCATTCCCATGGCTAAGGGCACATCTATGACTCACAGAGGCATGCCATGAGTTATGGGGGTCTGGCCTTGCAGCACCCCCCCATCTATCTGTATGTCAAGCAGCTGAGCAGAGCACTGGGATGCTGCGCTGGTAAGCCAGCCACACTCTCTGTGTGGCTGGCCCAGTCCATTCAGCCATCGGCCCTTCTGGCATTTGCCAGAAGTAACAGGTGGCCAGTCCGGCCCTGGCTCTACCCCTCTCCAGCTACCATGATTTTGGATTTAACCACTGCATTATCCCGTCTTCAGTTCCATCCCAGAAAAATCTAACAAGAGCCCATTCTCAAATACTCCTGTTCCCCACTCCACCTATTGCTTCATAACCCTGAATCAGCGGCATCACAAGGAGGGTGGGGGGTGCTATGCATTTTTGGTGTCACCCCCTCGGAGCGCTGTTCTAGCCCCCAGCATGACAAGAATAAAGACGTGACACGTGGTCACACCCCAAAAATGTCACATAAGGCGGCATGGATTCACAACACTAAGCCACACCCCTTTGTATACCCCAGACTTCAACTGTATAATCTGCCTATGACACTTGTTCCCCATCTCAGCTCTTTGACCATATGATCACAATTATAGAGCTAGCTTGTGATGGCTGATTATGGGTGGGGGTCTGTCCACTAAAAGCATGAAAACCAAAAATAAGTTTTGTCAATCCGTGGTCCTATATATGGACCATATTTAATACACTGTGATATACTATTAAGCATGGATATAAGATGCCTATCTATCAATCTATCTAACCACTATGTGTATGTATATATGTGTGTGTGTGTGTGTGTGTGTGTGTGTGTGTGTGTGTGTGTGTGTGTGTGTGTGTGTATATGTGTGTGTGTGTACTGTAGGTGTGTGAGCATATGTATGGTGTGTATGTTCTAGTAAAGGGATCAGGCATATAGGCCACCTCAGTGTGCCCCCTGTTCTGCCCCATCCTGCCCCTGCTCTGTCACTCCTCACTCTCTGCTGTTTTGTCCAGGCCCACCCTCCACTCCATCCCGTTACCGTACCTACCTTGTTTCTGATTCTCCTCTTCTCCAAGGTCTGTCCCATCTCCCTATCAGTGGGAATCGTTGAGCGGATGTTGCACATGTATGTTGGAAATAGAACATATCTTGGAGAACTATTATAGAGATATATATCTCAAATGTCTCCTATCATCCCGTTTATATCAATATATATTATCTAAAATCTGTCTGTCTATCTGTCTGTCTATTTATTTATCTTTTAATTTACAGTATCTTTGAACTTTTTCACTCTCAGTTATCTGATATAATTCTTCATTGGATCCAAATTGATAATGATATTCATTATTTGTCTAAATATCCAACTAACTGCTTTAGTTCCAATGGGGAAAAAAAAACATTGTTTTTTTTTCTCTTTACCAATTCAACCATTTCCATGCACAGAGATGACCTGACCTTATACCTGCTGCATTCCACATGCCAAAGCATCTCTTTAATTGATTTTGACCTTTTTACTATGACAGAGATATTACTGTACTTTGTACACAATACATCTTTACCATCTACATGTCATAACCATACATACTAAGTACATCAATAAACAGTTTGCACAGATATGCCTGTCTTACTTTTTATCCTGTATTTTCAGATATTTATATGTAAATGTTCAAGCTTAAATATTTTGGTGGGATATTTGCTAATTAAATATTCACAATTATAATTAGCGTATTTGCAGAAAATGACATACAGTAGCTTGCAAAAAAGTGATGCAGCATAATGTAATTGACAATTTACATAATAAAATAATCTTTGCTTTAACCTTGTTTAAAAACTTATCAATGAAAAATACAATAGACAAGGGGGTAAATTTACTAAGATGGGAGTTCTATTTAAGATGGGATGTTGCCCATAGCAATCAATCAGATTCCAGGTATTATCTTCTAGAAGGTGCTAGATTAATGAGAAGGAGAGTCTGATTGGTTGCTATGGGCAACATCCCATCTTAAATAGAACTCCCATCTTAGTAAATTTACCCCATGGTGAGTCGTTAATACACTTGACTTTCTCTGTGTTTGTCTTTGTATGATCTGTGTTTTTGTGTCACACTTCATGATTACTATTCAAAATAGGTCATGTACGTCACAATATTGACTCCCCTCTCTTGCTAAATGCGTTTGTTATTTTTTTTTTATTCTACTGTCACATTTACCTTTTCCCTAAAGTATGCACTACTCACCCATGTTCTGTTAATACCTCACTGCACCCTACTTGTTTTGTGAAAATATTACCCAGCTTGCTACATCATCAGTAAAGACCTGAAGTCACTAAACCAGTGGTGGTTTTCAATTTTTTTTTTAATCACTGTGCACTAGAGTATCAGAATATTTTTCACGGCACCCCTAGGACACAAGTTTCTTATAGAGAAATTTAGTGGTGCCCCTACAAATGCCCCAAGTCGCCCCAGGTTGCCACGGCACCCAGTTTGGGAACCAGGGCACTGCTAATACTACCACCTACAGTACTTATCTCTCTTCAGTTAGGTTTCCAGGGTAGGAAATCTTTACTTACTGAACTAATGGCCCTTATACATTACCAATATATTGACGCTACAGTATTTCCAGATCGTGGAATAAGGAATATTAACCATGTTTAAAAATCTTAATTTCGCTATTAAAAATCCGATAGGCAAATTGTGTATTTTTCAAATAATCTGATCAGGTCGGCGATCCAGGTCAGGTCGGGGGAATGGGGAAAAGATGTTTAGAAGTATAGGAGCCCTAACTGATGACTATCTAGCCATTCTCCTTCATTTTTCATATTCTTTAAGTAATTTGATCAATATCATAGATCTACATCACTCTGTTTTAAATGTTTTACTTGCTATCTTTCAAATTGAACATTAATTTTATTCCACAAGGGCATACACTGCTATCATCTACAATATTCTTTGTTGGAGCAGCTTAATGCTACTGTCCTAATCCCATATTATTTACACATCCTATCTTGGGCAACTGAAGTATATTAAACTTTGTCATGCCAGGGACCTTCTACACCATTCATATATAACCTAATTTCTAAGTATTTTCCTAACCATACACTATGCCCCTCAGAAAACTTCCTTGTTTACTTGTTTTATTAAATTATTTTACCAGGGATGCAGAGAGGGGGAGAAGCAGGTACTCAGGTTCAGACTTATTAGAGGGGCCCAACTGGGGCCGAGCCAACTGCTAAAGGGGACAAAATTCCTACTGTTGCGGCTGCTGGTGCCCCATGAATGTTTTTTTTTTTTTTTTTTTGAGGGCATGGCCACACCTCCCCAGATTTGGCCACACACCCCTCTGAACCTGGGCCCATGGCAGCTCTCGGCGACACTGCCTCTTATAATTGTCTCATGGACTTCTCAAGAGCTGCACTCATTCTGTGGAAATATCTGCCCCACTCATTCAAACTATTGAAGAGGTTACTCATCACCACTAAGCAGTTTTCTTTTTCGATTACCCGATGCTACCAGTACATATCCAGCCAACAAATTTGCGAGCAGACGGCACCTCACACCACCCATATCTTACACTCTATTGTTCCCTTTCTCCCTTTAGATAATAAGCTATTAAATGCAGAACTTTCATTACCATTTATTTTGGTTTCTATGTTATGACAGAACACTTTGTACTAATTATATAGTGAAGCATAGTGTTGGCATTTTACAAATGTTAGATAAAGATAATAATAAAAACAGCTATTTTCTTCTGTCTTGTACAGAGAGCAGAATAAATGAACAGTATAGTATCTTTGTTTCCAGCAGGGGACATTTGATGCTGTAGATCAGAGGTTCTCAAACTCGGTCCTCGGGAGCCCACACAGTGCATGTTTTGCAGGTAACCCAGCAGGTGCACAGGTGTATTAATTACTCACTGAGACATTTTAAAAGGTCCACAGGTGGAGCTAATTATTTCACTTGCGATTCTGTGAGGAGACCTGCAAAACATGCACTGTGTGGGCCCCCGAGGACCGAGTTTGAGAACCTCTGCTGTAGATGGACACAATACAGAAGTCCTGTACCCTGGCATTCTATTAAGTGCATGTTGCATTTTCATACATAATGTTGCAGGATTATTGGGATTATACTGAAAACCTTATTGCAATTCCGCATGCCTATTTCCAAGGATAACTGACCAAAATATGAACTGAATGCACAAATATGTCTCAAGAATAAGTTCTATATACACAAAACTAAACATGTTTTCCAAAATGCAAGTTATACCAACACTTGCTATTTTATGTTTGGCCAAAAGTTTGAGGAAGGCATGAAAGAGTCGCTCACAGCTTTGGGGAAAGACATTGAGCACAAAGACAACTTTATTAGTTCAGCAAATGTATCCAAATAAATATTTCTAAATATTTCCAATATGTTTCGGAATGTCGCTGTCATAGTTGTGTACCACAGTTTTAAACTGTACCTAGGATATTTAACTTTACCTACCTTAAAATGTGTATTTTTTGCTTAAAAAAATCCAAAACTAGTAGTAAAACAATCATAGTAACTCCAAGCAAATATTAGGTACAGAGGGCCGAATTCAGCATGAGATGCATATGTGATACGGTCGCATGCTGAAGCCCCTGTGCAGTTTGTGCACACACAAGAGCTGCAATGAGCTAGTGTTGTTTTTCTTTTGGAGGGGAAAAAAAAAAAAGTGAGGTGATAGCCTGAGGGGTTAACTCAGGTGTGAGTAATCAGGAGTAATCAGGAGGGTGAGGGGCTGATTGAAACAGCTGGGTGAGCCTATATAAGCAGTGACCAGACTCTTTGAGCCTGCTCTGTGGGGCTGGTCTCTTCAAAGTGCTGCTGGGATTTCTAAGTGAGTTGGAAACAGTATAAAGGTGAACTCTGATTAATCTCTGTCTATCCATACAGAGATATTAATTTTGTGAGAGAAAGTAATCTGATTCTGATTGATTGATTGATTGATTTATTGTATCTATACTGTTTCTTTTTGTTTTAATACATCTGTACTGGGGTTTTTTTTGTGTTGTTTTTCTTTTGGAGGGAAAAAAAAAAGTGAGGTGATAGCCTGAGGGGTTAACTCAGGTGTGAGTAATCAGGAGTAATCAGGAGGGTGAGGGGCTGATTGAAACAGCTGGGTGAGCCTATATAAGCAGTGACCAGACTCTTTGAGCCTGCTCTGTGGGGCTGGTCTCTTCAAAGTGCTGCTGGGATTTCTAAGTGAGTTGGAAACAGTATAAAGGTGAACTCTGATTAATCTCTGTCTATCCATACAGAGATATTAATTTTGTGAGAGAAAGTAATCTGATTCTGATTGATTGATTGATTGATTGATTGATTGATTGTATCTATACTGTTTCTTTTTGTTTTAATACATCTGTACTGGGTTTTTTTTTGTGTTTTTCTTTTGGAGGGGAAAAAAAAAAAGTGAGGTGATAGCCTGAGGGGTTAACTCAGGTGTGAGTAATCAGGAGTAATCAGGAGGGTGAGGGGCTGATTGAAACAGCTGGGTGAGCCTATATAAGCAGTGACCAGACTCTTTGAGCCTGCTCTGTGGGGCTGGTCTCTTCAAAGTGCTGCTGGGATTTCTAAGTGAGTTGGAAACAGTATAAAGGTGAACTCTGATTAATCTCTGTCTATCCATACAGAGATATTAATTTTGTGAGAGAAAGTAATCTGATTCTGATTGATTGATTGATTGATTTATTGTATCTATACTGTTTCTTTTTGTTTTAATACATCTGTACTGGGGGTTTTTTTGTGTTGTTTTTCTTTTGGAGGGAAAAAAAAAAGTGAGGTGATAGCCTGAGGGGTTAACTCAGGTGTGAGTAATCAGGAGTAATCAGGAGGGTGAGGGGCTGATTGAAACAGCTGGGTGAGCCTATATAAGCAGTGACCAGACTCTTTGAGCCTGCTCTGTGGGGCTGGTCTCTTCAAAGTGCTGCTGGGATTTCTAAGTGAGTTGGAAACAGTATAAAGGTGAGTTAGAATACAGATAAAGGTGAGTTTTTTAATACACAATCAGGAACACACATTTACAGTACCATTAAACTTCTGGTGAGACTGCAAGGGGCTGACCTTGTGAGTGAGTGAGAGGGTCTCTTGCTTGGAGTAGCAGAGGGGCTGTGATTGTGCGGGTGTGAGGGGCATTTTTTTATTTATTTTCTTAGCAGGAGCTGGAAGCCGAGTGAAAAGGAGGAGCAGTGAGCTGGTACAACTGCAACTGCTAAGTGGAGTATAGGTGCCGCAGGTGAGAGCACTACGGCTGCATAAAAGTGAAGGACCAAGAACCGCACAAAGATAGATAAGTATAAGCCAGCTTAATTATTGTATAAGTGATATTGCTTGTCTTCTATTTTTTATTTTTGCTGCTTTTTCTTTGAGTGTAACAGGGAGTTAGACCTTGCAAACAATATGGGAGGGGCTGTGATTGAGGACCTCACTCAGTGCATGTCGTGCAAGATGTATGCACACCTGGAGCTACCGGCCCAGTGTGAATACATCTGCACGAGGTGTGTGCGAACTGTTGCCCTGGAAGCCCAGGTAACTGATCTAGAGCAAACGGTTACGCGACTGAGGGAGATTCACAATCTCGAGCGTAGTTTAGACAGAACGGTGGAGGAGTTGCGGGAGGGGTCACTGGTAGAAGAGGATGATGATCAGGTAGCCAGTTGGGTCACAGTTAGAAGGAAGAATAAGAGGGGGAGGCACAACATCTCCGAACTATCAAACCCGAACAAATTTGCCCGATTGGACGAGGAATCGGAGGATGATAGCGAAGAAATGACGGTGCCGGAGGAGACTGATCCCTCTAGCATCCAGAGGTGCGGTCCCTCTGGCGCGGTTGGGATAAAAGATAGAGAGGTACCTAGTCAAATGGTGGTGGTAGGGGATTCTATCATCAGGAAGGCAGATAGGGCAATCTGCTACCGGGACCGTGATCGCCGTACAGTCTGTTGTCTCCCGGGTGCTCGGGTACGGCACATCGCGGACCGGGTAGATAGATTGTTGGGAGGGGCTGGCAAAGACCCGGCGGTCTTGGTGCACGTTGGCACCAATGACAAAGTTAGCGGAAGGTGGGATGTCCTTAAGAAAGATTATAGGGACTTAGGAAAGAAACTGAAGGCAAGGACATCTAAGGTAATATTCTCGGAATTATTACCCGTGCCACGCGCTAGTCCAGGGAGGCAGAGGGAGATTAGGGAGGTAAATGTGTGGCTTAGGGATTGGTGCAGGAAAGAGGGGTTTGTGTTCCTGGAACACTGGGCGGACTTCTCAGTCAGACGCCATCTCTTTTGTCGTGACGGATTGCACCTGACTGAGGAGGGGGCAGCGGTGCTGGGGGGAAGGATGGTTAGAAGGTTGGAGGAGATTTTAAACTAGGAGCCTGGGGGGAGGGTTTAGCTAAAAACTACGGGTCATGCAGTGAGAATAGTGGGGATGGCGGTAGTAAACAAAATGGGGGAGAAGTTGGGGGGAGGGTAAGAGCAGGCAGTAAGGTTATTAACATGGGTACTAAAAGGGATTTTACCAAAGCACTAACCAATGACTATTACAGGTCATCCTTGCCACATAAGGTGAAAGATGTCCCTAATGCAAGGGAAAATACTTATCTTAGTTGTATGTATGTAAACGCCAGAAGCATTACTGGTAAAAAGGGTGAACTAGAAATACTTGCAGCAAGCAAACAGTATGATATTATAGGCATTACTGAAACTTGGTGGGATGAATCTCATGACTGGACAGTCAATCTAGAGGGCTATACACTGTTTAGGAGAGACAGACTAAATAAAAAGGGTGGAGGGGTGTGTCTGTACGTAAAGCCATTTTTAAAACCTAATATATGGGAAGATACTCAGGAGGGTACTGTGGACACTGTTGAGACATTATGGGTAGAAATTGCATGCGGGGAAAAAGGAACAAAAAAGTTAGTATTGGGTGTATGCTATAGGCCGCCTGGTATCAACGCATCTGATAATGAATTGTTACTAAAGCAAATTGAAAAAGCAGCAGGAGTAGGAGACATAGTAGTGATGGGAGATTTTAACTATCCAGAGATAAACTGGAAAAACGATTCATGTGATACTGCTAGGGGCAGTATGTTTTTAAACACACTAAATGATAACTACCTAGTCCAACTAATTAAGGAACCAACTAGGTACAATGCAATCTTAGACCTGGTATTAACAAACAATCAGGATTTGGTATCGGGTATTATAGTAGGGGAACCCATAGGAAACAGCGACCATAATATGGTCACATTCAATATCAGCTTCTACAAACAGCCCTATACTGGCTCAACTAGGACTTTAAATTTTAGCAAAGCAAATTTTGAAATGATGAGGGTATTTTTTCAGGGATATTGAATGGGAAGGTTTGTTTTTAGGAAAAAATACTACGGAGAAATGGGAGGTACTAAAATTCCTGCTAGCTAAAAATACACTCAAATATATTCCTATGAGTAACAAAAAAGGGAATAAAAATCATAAACCGGTGTGGCTTAACAAAAAGATTAAGGAACTTATGGGCAAGAAAAGGCGAGCATTTAAAAAATACAAATCTGACGGGGAAGCAGAGTCATTTCAGCACTATAAGGAATGTAACAAAAATTGCAAAAAGGAAATAAGAGCGGCTAAAGTAGAAACTGAAAAACTAGTAGCAAAGGAAAGCAAAGCAAATCCCAAAAAATTCTTTAAATACATCAATAGCAAGAGATTAAAAAAGGAGAGTATAGGCCCTTTGAAGGACACGTTGGGAGTCTTAAGCAAAAATGATAATGACATAGCGAACACACTAAATGAGTTTTTTTCAACAGTATTCACTAGAGAGGACCCAATTCAGGGACTGACACACAATCTCAATAAGGACAATATCACACTGATAGGTACTTATTTAAGCGAGGAAGTAGTCTGTCACCGATTAAAACATTTAAAGATTAATAAATCACCAGGGCCCGATGGTATTCATCCAAGGGTTCTAATGGAGCTTCACTCTGAACTGGCAAAACCGCTATCTCTGATCTTTGAGGATTCAGTTATATCAGGTATGGTTCCCAAAGACTGGCGTATAGCGGAAGTAGTGCCTATATTCAAAAAGGGAAGTAAAGCTGAACCAGGTAATTATAGACCAGTTAGTCTTACATCTATAGTGGGGAAAGTATTGGAAGGTATTCTAAGAGATAGTATTCAGAAGTTCCTTGAAACCAATAAGGTCATTAAAAGGAATCAACATGGGTTTATGAAGGACAGATCCTGTCAAACCAACTTACTTGGCTTTTATGAAACAGTAAGCGCAAACCTAGATCAGGGTAAAGACGTGGATGTAATCTTTTTAGACTTTGCCAAAGCGTTTGATACTGTACCACACATGAGACTTATATACAAGCTACAAGAATCAGGGCTAGGAAGCACAATATGCACTTGGGTCAAAAACTGGTTAGATAATAGGAAGCAGCGCGTTGTGGTTAATGGATATTTTTCAACTTGGACTGAAGTGCTAAGTGGTGTGCCGCAAGGCTCAGTATTAGGACCGCTATTGTTCAATATTTTCATTAACGACCTAACAGAAGGTCTAGAGAGCATGGTGTCAATTTTTGCAGATGATACCAAATTGTGTAAGGCTATAAATACAGAGGAGGATGCCGAGTCTCTTCAGAACGACTTAGTTAAATTAGAAGCATGGGCAGCCAAATGGAGAATGCGCTTCAACACAGACAAGTGTAAGGTAATGCACTGTGGTAACAAGAACAAAAATTACACCTACCTACTAAATGGGGTAAAACTAGGGGATTCTGTACTGGAAAAGGACTTAGGTGTCCTCATAGATAGCAAGCTAAGCAGTAGTACCCAAAGTAGGACTGCAGCAAAGAAGGCTAATAAGATATTAGCATGCATAAAACGGGGTATTGATGCTAGGGACGAGAGTATTATACTCCCATTATATAAATCACTAGTGAGGCCACACCTTGAATACTGTGTACAGTTCTGGGCACCGTACTACAAAAAGGATATCCTGGAGCTTGAAAAGGTACAAAGGAGGGCGACCAAACTAATTAAGGGCATGGAGACGATGGAATACAAGGAAAGGCTTGATAGACTAGGCATGTTTACATTGGAAAAGCGGAGACTAAGAGGGGATATGATCAACATCTACAAATATATAAGGGGACAATACTCAGAGCTTGCGCGGGACCTGTTTTTGGTTAGATCAACACAGAGGACTCGTGGACACTCGCTCAGGTTAGAGGAGAGGAGATTCCGCACAATACGGCGTAAAGGCTTTTTCACGGTAAGGACAATACGTGTTTGGAATTCCCTGCCCGAGGGAGTTGTAATGGCGGAATCTGTCAACACTAGAGATGAGCGCCTGAAATTTTTCGGGTTTTGTGTTTTGGTTTTGGGTTCGGTTCCGCGGCCGTGTTTTGGGTTCGAACGCGTTTTGGCAAAACCTCACCGAATTTTTTTTGTCGGATTCGGGTGTGTTTTGGATTCGGGTGTTTTTTTCAAAAAACACTAAAAAACAGCTTAAATCATAGAATTTGGGGGTCATTTTGATCCCAAAGTATTATTAACCTCAAAAACCATAATTTACACTCATTTTCAGTCTATTCTGAATACCTCACACCTCACAATATTATTTTTAGTCCTAAAATTTGCACCGAGGTCGCTGTGTGAGTAAGATAAGCGACCCTAGTGGCCGACACAAACACCGGGCCCATCTAGGAGTGGCACTGCAGTGTCACGCAGGATGTCCCTTCCAAAAAACCCTCCCCAAACAGCACATGACGCAAAGAAAAAAAGAGGCGCAATGAGGTAGCTGTGTGAGTAAGATTAGCGACCCTAGTGGCCGACACAAACACCGGGCCCATCTAGGAGTGGCACTGCAGTGTCACGCAGGATGTCCCTTCCAAAAAGCCCTCCCCAAACAGCACATGACGCAAAGAAAAAAAGAGGCGCAATGAGGTAGCTGACTGTGTGAGTAAGATTAGCGACCCTAGTGGCCGACACAAACACCGGGCCCATCTAGGAGTGGCACTGCAGTGTCACGCAGGATGTCCCTTCCAAAAAACCCTCCCCAATCAGCACATGATGCAAAGAAAAAGAAAAGAAAAAAGAGGTGCAAGATGGAATTGTCCTTGGGCCCTCCCACCCACCCTTATGTTGTATAAACAAAACAGGACATGCACACTTTAACCAACCCATCATTTCAGTGACAGGGTCTGCCACACGACTGTGACTGATATGACGGGTTGGTTTGGACCCCCCCCAAAAAAGAAGCAATTAATCTCTCCTTGCACAAACTGGCTCTACAGAGGCAAGATGTCCACCTCATCTTCACCCTCCGATATATCACCGTGTACATCCCCCTCCTCACAGATTATCAATTCGTCCCCACTGGAATCCACCATCTCAGCTCCCTGTGTACTTTGTGGAGGCAATTGCTGCTGGTCAATGTCTCCGCGGAGGAATTGATTATAATTCATTTTAATGAACATCATCTTCTCCACATTTTCTGGATGTAACCTCGTACGCCGATTGCTGACAAGGTGAGCGGCGGCACTAAACACTCTTTCGGAGTACACACTTGTGGGAGGGCAACTTAGGTAGAATAAAGCCAGTTTGTGCAAGGGCCTCCAAATTGCCTCTTTTTCCTGCCAGTATAAGTACGGACTGTGTGACGTGCCTACTTGGATGCGGTCACTCATATAATCCTCCACCATTCTATCAATGTTGAGAGAATCATATGCAGTGACAGTAGACGACATGTCCGTAATCGTTGTCAGGTCCTTCAGTCCGGACCAGATGTCAGCATCAGCAGTCGCTCCAGACTGCCCTGCATCACCGCCAGCGGGTGGGCTCGGAATTCTGAGCCTTTTCCTCGCACCCCCAGTTGCGGGAGAATGTGAAGGAGGAGATGTTGACAGGTCGCGTTCCGCTTGACTTGACAATTTTGTCACCAGCTGGTCTTTCAACCCCAGCAGACCTGTGTCTGCCGGAAAGAGAGATCCAAGGTAGGCTTTAAATCTAGGATCGAGCACGGTGGCCAAAATGTAGTGCTCTGATTTCAACAGATTGACCACCCGTGAATCCTTGTTAAGCGAATTAAGGGCTGCATCCACAAGTCCCACATGCCTAGCGGAATCGCTCCCTTTTAGCTCCTTCTTCAATGCCTCCAGCTTCTTCTGCAAAAGCCTGATGAGGGGAATGACCTGACTCAGGCTGGCAGTGTCTGAACTGACTTCACGTGTGGCAAGTTCAAAGGGCATCAGAACCTTGCACAACGTTGAAATCATTCTCCACTGCACTTGAGACAGGTGCATTCCACCTACTATATCGTGCTCAATTGTATAGGCTTGAATGGCCTTTTGCTGCTCCTCCAACCTCTGAAGCATATAGAGGGTTGAATTCCACCTCGTTACCACTTCTTGCTTCAGATGATGGCAGGGCAGGTTCAGTAGTTTTTGGTGGTGCTCCAGTCTTCTGTACGTGGTGCCTGTACGCCGAAAGTGTCCCGCAATTTTTCTGGCCACCGACAGCATCTCTTGCACGCCCCTGTCGTTTTTTAAAAAATTCTGCACCACCAAATTCAAGGTATGTGCAAAACATGGGACGTGCTGGAATTTGCCCATATTTAATGCACACACAATATTGCTGGCGTTGTCCGATGCCACAAATCCACAGGAGAGTCCAATTGGGGTAAGCCATTCCGCGATGATCTTCCTCAGTTGCCGTAAGAGGTTTTCAGCTGTGTGCGTATTCTGGAAACCGGTGATACAAAGCGTAGCCTGCCTAGGAAAGAGTTGGCGTTTGCGAGATGCTGCTACTGGTGCCGCCGCTGCTGTTCTTGCGGCGGGAGTCCATACATCTACCCAGTGGGCTGTCACAGTCATATAGTCCTGACCCTGCCCTGCTCCACTTGTCCACATGTCCGTGGTTAAGTGGACATTGGGTACAGCTGCATTTTTTAGGACACTGGTGACTCTTTTTCTGAGGTCTGTGTACATTTTCGGTATCGCCTGCCTAGAGAAATGGAACCTAGATGGTATTTGGTACCGGGGACACAGTACCTCCAACAAGTCTCTAGTTGGCTCTGCAGTAATGATGGATACCGGAACCACGTTTCTCACCACCCAGGATGCCAAGGCCTCAGTTATCCGCTTTGCAGTAGGATGACTGCTGTGATATTTCATCTTCCTCGCAAAGGACTGTTGAACAGTCAATTGCTTACTGGAAGTAGTACAAGTGGGCTTACGACTTCCCCTCTGGGATGACCATCGACTCCCAGCGGCAACAACAGCAGCGCCAGCAGCAGTAGGCGTTACACGCAAGGATGCATCGGAGGAATCCCAGGCAGGAGAGGACTCGTCAGAATTGCCAGTGACATGGCCTGCAGGACTATTGGCATTCCTGGGGAAGGAGGAAATTGACACTGAGGGAGTTGGTGGGGTGGTTTGCGTGAGCTTGGTTACAAGAGGAAGGGATTTACTGGTCAGTGGACTGCTTCCGCTGTCACCCAAAGTTTTTGAACTTGTCACTGACTTATTATGAATGCGCTGCAGGTGACGTATAAGGGAGGATGTTCCGAGGTGGTTAACGTCCTTACCCCTACTTATTACAGCTTGACAAAGGGAACACACGGCTTGACACCTGTTGTCCGCATTTCTGGTGAAATACCTCCACACCGAAGAGCTGATTTTTTTGGTATTTTCACCTGGCATGTCAACGGCCATATTCCTCCCACGGACAACAGGTGTCTCCCCGGGTGCCTGACTTAAACAAACCACCTCACCATCAGAATCCTCCTGGTCAATTTCCTCCCCAGCGCCAGCAACACCCATATCCTCCTCATCCTGGTGTACTTCAACACTGACATCTTCAATCTGACTATCAGGAACTGGACTGCGGGTGCTCCTTCCAGCACTTGCAGGGGGCGTGCAAATGGTGGAAGGCGCATGCTCTTCACGTCCAGTGTTGGGAAGGTCAGGCATCGCAACCGACACAATTGGACTCTCCTTGTGGATTTGGGATTTCGAAGAATGCACAGTTCTTTGCTGTGCTGCTTTTGCCAGCTTGAGTCTTTTCATTTTTCTAGCGAGAGGCTGAGTGCTTCCATCCTCATGTGAAGCTGAACCACTAGCCATGAACATAGGCCAGGGCCTCAGCCGTTCCTTGCTACTCCGTGTGGTAAATGGCATATTGGCAAGTTTACGCTTCTCCTCCGACAATTTTATTTTAGGTTTTGGAGTCCTTTTTTTACTGATATTTGGTGTTTTGGATTTGACATGCTCTGTACTATGACATTGGGCATCGGCCTTGGCAGACGACGTTGCTGGCATTTCATCGTCTCGGCCATGACTAGTGGCAGCAGCTTCAGCACGAGGTGGAAGTGGATCTTGATCTTTCCCTAATTTTGGAACCTCAACATTTTTGTTCTCCATATTTTAATAGGCACAACTAAAAGGCACCTCAGGTAAACAATGGAGATGGATGGATTGGATACTAGTATACAATTATGGACGGGCTGCCGAGTGGAGACACAGAGGTAGCCACAGCCGTGAACTACCGCACTGTACTGTGTCTGCTGCTAATATATAGACTGGTTGATAAAGAGATAGTATACTCGTAACTAGTATGTATGTATAAAGAAAGAAAAAAAAACCACGGTTAGGTGGTATATACAATTATGGACGGGCTGCCGAGTTCCGACACAGAGGTAGCCACAGCCGTGAACTACCGCACTGTACTGTGTCTGCTGCTAATATATAGACTGGTTGATAAAGAGATAGTATACTCGTAACTAGTATGTATGTATAAAGAAAGAAAAAAAAACCACGGTTAGGTGGTATATACAATTATGGACGGGCTGCCGAGTGCCGACACAGAGGTAGCCACAGCCGTGAACTACCGCACTGTACTGTGTCTGCTGCTAATATAGACTGGTTGATAAAGAGATAGTATACTCGTAACTAGTATGTATGTATAAAGAAAGAAAAAAAAACACGGTTAGGTGGTATATACAATTATGGACGGGCTGCCGAGTGCCGACACAGAGGTAGCCACAGCCGTGAACTACCGCACTGTACTGTGTCTGCTGCTAATATATAGACTGGTTGATAAAGAGATAGTATACTCGTAACTAGTATGTATGTATAAAGAAAGAAAAAAAAACCACGGTTAGGTGGTATATACAATTATGGACGGGCTGCCGAGTGCCGACACAGAGGTAGCCACAGCCGTGAACTACCGCACTGTACTGTGTCTGCTGCTAATATAGACTGGTTGATAAAGAGATAGTATACTCGTAACTAGTATGTATGTATAAAGAAAGAAAAAAAAACCACGGTTAGGTGGTATATACAATTATGGACGGGCTGCCGAGTGCCGACACAGAGGTAGCCACAGCCGTGAACTACCGCACTGTACTGTGTCTGCTGCTAATATATAGACTGGTTGATAAAGAGATAGTATACTCGTAACTAGTATGTATGTATAAAGAAAGAAAAAAAAACCACGGTTAGGTGGTATATACAATTATGGACGGGCTGCCGAGTGCCGACACAGAGGTAGCCACAGCCGTGAACTACCGCACTGTACTGTGTCTGCTGCTAATATAGACTGGTTGATAAAGAGATAGTATACTCGTAACTAGTATGTATGTATAAAGAAAGAAAAAAAAACCACGGTTAGGTGGTATATACAATTATGGACGGGCTGCCGAGTGCCGACACAGAGGTAGCCACAGCCGTGAACTACCGCACTGTACTGTGTCTGCTGCTAATATAGACTGGTTGATAAAGAGATAGTATACTACTAATATTATATATACTGGTGGTCGGGTCACTGGTCACTAGTCACACTGGCAGTGGCACTCCTGCAGCAAAAGTGTGCACTGTTTAATTTTAATATAATATTATGTACTCCTGGCTCCTGCTATAACCTATAACTGGCACTGCAGTAGTGCTCCCCAGTCTCCCCCACAATTATAAGCTGTGTGAGCTGAGCAGTCAGACAGATATATAATATATATAGATGATGCAGCACACTGGCCTGAGCCTGAGCAGTGCACACAGATATGGTATGTGACTGACTGAGTCACTGTGTGTATCGCTTTTTTCAGGCAGAGAACGGATATATTAAATAAACTGCACTGTGTGTCTGGTGGTCACTCACTATATAATATATTATGTACTCCTGGCTCCTGCTATAACCTATAACTGGCACTGCAGTAGTGCTCCCCAGTCTCCCCCACAATTATAAGCTGTGTGAGCTGAGCAGTCAGACAGATATATATAATATTATATATAGATAATAGATGATGCAGCACACTGGCCTGAGCCTGAGCAGTGCACACAGATATGGTATGTGACTGAGTCACTGTGTGCTGTGTATCGCTTTTTTCAGGCAGAGAACGGATTATAAATAAAACTGGTGGTCACTATCAGCAAAACTCTGCACTGTACTGAGTACTCCTAATGCTCCCCAAAATTAGTAAATCAAGTGTCTCTCTAATCTATTCTAAACGGAGAGGACGCCAGCCACGTCCTCTCCCTATCAATCTCAATGCACGTGTGAAAATGGCGGCGACGCGCGGCTCCTTATATAGAATCCGAGTCTCGCGATAGAATCCGAGCCTCGCGAGAATCCGACAGCGTCATGATGACGTTCGGGCGCGCTCGGGTTAACCGAGCAAGGCGGGAAGATCCGAGTCGCTCGGACCCGTGAAAAAAAACATGAAGTTCTGGCGGGTTCGGATTCAGAGAAACCGAACCCGCTCATCTCTAGTCAACACCTTTAAGAATGGGTTAGATAAATTCCTATTGGATAAGGATATCCAGGGGTATGGTGCATAGTCATGCATTATAGTTACTATTTAGTCAAATCATCATGCAGAGGACACCATAAATAGGTTGAACTCGATGGACAATTGTCTTTTTTCAACCTCAGATACTATGTTACTATGTTACAGTGAGGTGCAATGGCATCTCACTTCTAGCAATGCGGCAGGGGCATCGATATTTTGGGGTGCAGTCTGGACAACGAAGGTGTGTCTGGACCATTTGTGGGGTGTTTTGGCGGCAAATCGTCGCGAAACTACAACTCATGCTGAATTAGGCCCAAAATAGTTTAGTACCAAAATTAAGACATAGCTAAAATCTCCTAAATGAAAAACTATCATCATGTGCAATTCCACTGAAATTAGGAATAAAAGGGACACATACAACTAACTCAAAGCATATATACAGGGTTCCCTATTAAAAGCCGTCTGTAGCTTGATCTAACAACCAGAATGTTACCACATTCGCTAGGCAGACTAATTAGGACACCGGAAGCAGGATTTTGTGAAAAGAAAAAAAAATAGTGCCAAACCAGTATTAGGTACTGTATAATGGCACTGAAAACAGCAAATGTTTTATCACTGTGTTATCATTAGTGTAACACAATAAAGGTAATTGTTCAAAGCTTAGTCTTGTTATTCATTTGTCTGTCCATTTTCACCATGTCTTCACATTCTACAGCGCCATATTCCCACTATTGGTGACTTTTTTGCACTACATTTTTCTTCCATCGAACCCAGGTTCCCATATGCTAATTTAGTCTCCTTACCCAATTTGATGACATTCTGGTTGTTAGATCAAATGACAGACAGCACTGAATTTGCAAAGTTTAATTATGGTCACCTTGTATTAAATCCCAATTACAGCAATCCGGGGGCTTGCCCAACATTCCCGGAGATACTGGGCTGCCCACGGAGACCAGTTTCTGCACTGCCAGCTCCTTCTCTGTGTTGTAGGAGAATGTCACACTGCAGCACCCTCTTCTGTCACTGCGGAGGAGACGGACTTTTGGTGTCACCCCCTCCGAGGATGACCCCTGTGTCCCAGGTACGTGCAGTCAAGGGAGGCAGGGGAGGCAGTGCCTCCCCTGTCATAATGATTAAAATAATAAAAAGAAGATATTTATAACACAGTCGCAATGACAGGGGCGTGCGATGAATGCACGCCCCTGTCAGTGCCCCAGATGTGATTGGCCCAGCGGATCCAGTGCTGGATCCGCTGTCCAATCACCCCCTTCCCGGCTGCAGCAGGCGCCGTGGGGTGTGTGGGCGCCCGCTGCAGCCAGCACCGCTACTATGGGAGAGACGTCATGAGTCATGACGTCTCTCCCATAGTACAGCAGAGACGAACCGGCGGACGGAGACGGAGTTCAGCGCTGCAGGAGCGGTAAGTATGTGTGTGTGTTTTTTTTAGAGATGAGCGCCTGAAATTTTTCGGGTTTTGTGTTTTGGTTTTGGGTTCGGTTCCGCGGCCGTGTTTTGGGTTCGAACGCGTTTTGGCAAAACCTCACCGAATTTTTTTTGTCGGATTCGGGTGTGTTTTGGATTCGGGTGTTTTTTTCCAAAAACACTAAAAAACAGCTTAAATCATAGAATTTGGGGGTCATTTTGATCCCAAAGTATTATTAACCTCAAAAACCATAATTTACACTCATTTTCAGTCTATTCTGAATACCTCACACCTCACAATATTATTTTTAGTCCTAAAATTTGCACCGAGGTCGCTGTGTGAGTAAGATAAGCGACCCTAGTGGCTGACACAAACACCGGGCCCATCTAGGAGTGGCACTGCAGTGTCACGCAGGATGTCCCTTCCAAAAAACCCTCCCCAAACAGCACATGACGCAAAGAAAAAAAGAGGCGCAATGAGGTAGCTGTGTGAGTAAGATTAGCGACCCTAGTGGCCGACACAAACACCGGGCCCATCTAGGAGTGGCACTGCAGTGTCACGCAGGATGTCCCTTCCAAAAAACCCTCCCCAAACAGCACATGACGCAAAGAAAAAAAGAGGCGCAATGAGGTAGCTGTGTGAGTAAGATTAGCGACCCTAGTGGCCGACACAAACACCGGGCCCATCTAGGAGTGGCACTGCAGTGTCACGCAGGATGGCCCTTCCAAAAAACCCTCCCCAAACAGCACATGACGCAAAGAAAAAAAGAGGCGCAATGAGGTAGCTGACTGTGTGAGTAAGATTAGCGACCCTAGTGGCCGACACAAACACCGGGCCCATCTAGGAGTGGCACTGCAGTGTCACGCAGGATGTCCCTTCCAAAAAAACCTCCCCAAACAGCACATGACGCAAAGAAAAAAAGAGGCGCAATGAGGTAGCTGTGTGAGTAAGATTAGCGACCCTAGTGGCCGACACAAACACCGGGCCCATCTAGGAGTGGCACTGCAGTGTCACGCAGGATGGCCCTTCCAAAAAACCCTCCCCAAACAGCACATGACGCAAAGAAAAAAAGAGGCGCAATGAGGTAGCTGTGTGAGTAAGATTAGCGACCCTAGTGGCCGACACAAACACCGGGCCCATCTAGGAGTGGCACTGCAGTGTCACGCAGGATGTCCCTTCCAAAAAACCCTCCCCAAACAGCACATGACGCAAAGAAAAAAAGAGGCTTTTTACTGATATTTGGTGTTTTGGATTTGACATGCTCTGTACTATGACATTGGGCATCGGCCTTGGCAGACGACGTTGCTGGCATTTCATCGTCTCGGCCATGACTAGTGGCAGCAGCTTCAGCACGAGGTGGAAGTGGATCTTGATCTTTCCCTAATTTTGGAACCTCAACATTTTTGTTCTCCATATTTTAATAGGCACAACTAAAAGGCACCTCAGGTAAACAATGGAGATGGATGGATTGGATACTAGTATACAATTATGGACGGGCTGCCGAGTGCCGACACAGAGGTAGCCACAGCCGTGAACTACCGCACTGTACTGTGTCTGCTGCTAATATATAGACTGGTTGATAAAGAGATAGTATACTCGTAACTAGTATGTATGTATAAAGAAAGAAAAAAAAACCACGGTTAGGTGGTATATACAATTATGGACGGGCTGCCGAGTGCCGACACAGAGGTAGCCACAGCCGTGAACTACCGCACTGTACTGTGTCTGCTGCTAATATATAGACTGGTTGATAAAGAGATAGTATACTCGTAACTAGTATGTATGTATAAAGAAAGAAAAAAAAACCACGGTTAGGTGGTATATACAATTATGGACGGGCTGCCGAGTGCCGACACAGAGGTAGCCACAGCCGTGAACTACCGCACTGTACTGTGTCTGCTGCTAATATATAGACTGGTTGATAAAGAGATAGTATACTCGTAACTAGTATGTATGTATAAAGAAAGAAAAAAAAACCACGGTTAGGTCACTGGTATATACAATTATGGACGGGCTGCCGAGTGCCGACACAGAGGTAGCCACAGCCGTGAACTACCGCACTGTACTGTGTCTGCTGCTAATATAGACTGGTTGATAAAGAGATAGTATACTACTAATATTATATACTGGTGGTCAGGTCACTGGTCACTAGTCACACTGGCAGTGGCACTCCTGCAGCAAAAGTGTGCACTGTTTAATTTTAATATAATATTATGTACTCCTGGCTCCTGCTATAACCTATAACTGGCACTGCAGTAGTGCTCCCCAGTCTCCCCCACAATTATAAGCTGTGTGAGCTGAGCAGTCAGACAGATATATAATATATATAGATGATGCAGCACACTGGCCTGAGCCTGAGCAGTGCACACAGATATGGTATGTGACTGAGTCACTGTGTGCTGTGTATCGCTTTTTTCAGGCAGAGAACGGATTATAAATAAAAGTGGTGGTCACTGGTCACTATCAGCAAAACTCTGCACTGTACACTACTGAGTACTCCTAATGCTCCCCAAAATTAGTAAATCAAGTGTCTCTCTAATCTATTCTAATTCTAAACGGAGAGGACGCCAGCCACGTCCTCTCCCTATCAATCTCAATGCACGTGTGAAAATGGCGGCGACGCGCGGCTCCTTATATAGAATCCGAGTCTCGCGATAGAATCCGAGCCTCGCGAGAATCCGACAGCGTCATGATGACGTTCGGGCGCGCTCGGGTTAACCGAGCAAGGCGGGAAGATCCGAGTCGCTCGGACCCGTGAAAAAAAACATGAAGTTCTGGCGGGTTCGGATTCAGAGAAACCGAACCCGCTCATCTCTAGTTTTTTTTTGTTTTTTTTTATGTGTTTGTGTTGGGGGCAGCAACAGGGGCACAACAACAAGGGGCACAGCAACAGGGGCACCGCAACTGGGGGGCACAACAACAAGGGGCACAGCAACTGGGGGGCACAACAAGGGGCACAGCAACAGGGGCACAGCAACTGGGGGGCACAGCAACAGGGGCACAGCAACTGGGGGGCACAGCAACAAGGGGCACAACAACAGGGGCACAGCAACTGGGGGGCACAACAACAAGGGGCACAGCAACAGGGGCACAGCAAAAGGGGCACAACTATAAGGGGCACAACTATAAGGGGCACAGCAACTGGGGGGCACAACTACAAGGGGCACAGCAACTGGGGGCACAACTACAAGGGGCACAACTACAAGGGGCACAGCAACTGGGGGGGCACAACTACAAGGGGGACAGCAACTGGGGGGCTCAACTACAAGGGGCACAGCAACAGGGGCACAGCAACTGGGGGGCACAGCAACAAGGGGCACAACAACAAGGGGCACAAAAACAGGGGCACAGCAACAGGGGCACAGCAACAGGGGCACAACTATAAGGGGCACAGCAAAAGGGGCACAACGATAAGGGGCACAGCAACTGGGGGGCACAACTACACGGGGCACAGCAACTGGGGGCACAACTACAAGGGGCACAGCAACTGGGGGCACAACTACAAGGGGCACAACTACAAAGGGCACAGCAACTGGGGGGCTCAACTACAAGGGGCACAGCAACTGGGGGGCTCAACTACAAGGGGCACAGCAACTGGGGGGCACAACTACAAGGGGCACAGCAACTGGGGGCACAATTACAGGGGTCACAGCTACTGGGGGCAAAGCTACAGGGGGCACAGCGACTGGGGGCACAGCTAGGGGGCACAGCTATTGGGGGCAAAGCTACAAGGGGCACAGCGACTGGGGTCACAACTACTGGGGGCACAGCGACTGTGGGCACAGCTACAGTGGCCACAGCGACTGGGGGCAAAGCTACAAGGGGCACTGCTACAAGGGGCACAGCTACAACGGGCACAGCTACAGGGGTCACAACTACAAGGGGCACAGCGACTGGGGGCACAACTACAGGGGTCACAACTACTCGGGGCACTGCTACTGGGGGCACTGCTACAGGGGGCAAAGCTACTAGGGGTACAGCTACTAGGCTCACAACTATTGGGGGAGCCTGCTCCATCATCCCAGTTAGCAGAAGCACTCTCCCCTGTCTGTGCTAAAGTCATCCCGCGTCAGCGAGTGTATAATATTCATTAATTTCTCTCTCTCCTCCTGTGGATTACTTTGTTTGTAAGTATAATTTTCATTTTTACAGGTACCGGCCCTATTGGATTCTACTGGACAAGTGGACGTGACCGGCGTGGGATGTAGGTAAGTAATCTCTCTCTCATTTTTACAGGAACCACCTATTGGATTCTACATGGACAAGTGGACGTGACCGGCGTGGGATGTAGGTAAGTATGTGTGAGTGTGTAAGTGTGTTTTAATAAATTTTTACTTTCACGGTGTGTGTGTTGTGTTTTTATTTGGGTATTTTTGTTGTTGTAGAACTACAGGTACCAGCGGGCCCGTTATTTCCCCGCATGCTGGCACTTGAGGTTCTCCAAGTACCAGCAAGCGGGGGAGGCTTGCTGGGCCTTGTAGTTCCACAAAAAAAAACAATATTCTTTTTTATACACACTTATGGCTATCAGCCCGGCACCCACCGCCCAGGGGTGCTGGGGACAGCCTCGGGCTTCACCCCTGGCCCTTGGGTGCCTGGAGGGGGGGGACCTCTTGATTTAAGGGGTCCCCAGTCCTCCAGGGAACCCCGGCCAGGGGTGACTAGTTGGGGGGGTAATGCCACGGCCGCAGGGACCTACATAAATGTGTCCCCCGGCTGTGGCATTATGTCCCTGGCTAGTGGAGCCCGGTGCTGGTTTTAAAAATACGGGGGACCCCTACATCTTTTGTCCCCCGTATTTTTGGAACCAGGACCGGTCTAAGAGCCCGGTGCTGGTTGTCTAAATACGGGGAACCCCTGTCCAATTTTTTCCCAGTATTTAAACAACCAGGACCGGCTCAAAGAGCCCGAGGCTGGTTATACTTAGGAAGGGGGACCTCACACATTTTTTTTTTACATTTTTTAACCCATTCAGACCCTTCTCTATTAAGTTAATGGAAGCCCTGGACAACAAAATTGCATTCATGTCCTCCTCCCACTCCCTTCCCAAACACTAATTTTTATTTTTTTTCTATAAAAATGTACAATATATCACAAGTATGATGAGCAGGCAGGCAGCGGGCATTGGCGGCATCGGACTGAGGTGCAAATTAGTGGCGGAGGGCTGGGTCAGTTGATGGTGGGCGAGTATGTAAGCCATTGGCGGTGGCAGCAGGCATCGGCTCAGTGGCAGTAGCGGGCATTGGCTTGGCGGCGGTAGGGGTCATCGGCAGGATTCGGCGGACATTATGGCTGTAGTGCCTCACCAGCCTCTGACCTCACTGCACGCTACTGCTGTGTCCGGATCATGATAAGATCTAAAATCAATTTACATGTTTTTAGATTACAAAATGCTTATTCATAATTATATGAACCTTTAACCTATGTTTAAATGACATTTATGCTAAAACTATATACTATATATTTTTTTTAATAGTACTAACCACTTTTTATTTGTATAGTGACAAAACATCTGCGGTGTATACGTAGAACTTTCTACTACAGTTGCAAAAATGCACTACATGGGAGGAACTTTTACGGGTATATTCAATTGAAGTCGGATCCATTCCGACATGCATTTGTTGGAATGCATCCGACAAGGGCTATTCAATTACCATCTCAATCCGACTTTAAAAAAAGTGATGAGGGAGCCGGGGAGGGGGAGACAGGGGAGAGCCGTGGGGAGACGGGGGAGAGCAGCGCTACAGCAGACCTCACGACTAGAGATGAGCGCCTGAAATTTTTCGGGTTTTGTGTTTTGGTTTTGGGTTCGGTTCCGCGGCCGTGTTTTGGGTTCGAACACGTTTTGGCAAAACCTCACCAAATTTTTTTGTCGGATTCGGGTGTGTTTTGGATTCGGGTGTTTTTTTCAAAAAACACTAAAAAACAGCTTAAATCATAGAATTTGGGGGTCATTTTGATCCCAAAGTATTATTAACCTCAAAAACCATAATTTACACTCATTTTCAGTCTATTCTGAATACCTCACACCTCACAATATTATTTTTAGTCCTAAAATTTGCACCGAGGTCGCTGTGTGAGTAAGATAAGCGACCCTAGTGGCCGACACAAACACCGGGCCCATCTAGGAGTGGCACTGCAGTGTCACGCAGGATGTCCCTTCCAAAAAACCCTCCCCAAACAGCACATGACGCAAAGAAAAAAAGAGGCGCAATGAGGTAGCTGTGTGAGTAAGATTAGCGACCCTAGTGGCCGACACAAACACCGGGCCCATCTAGGAGTGGCACTGCAGTGTCACGCAGGATGGCCCTTCCAAAAAACCCTCCCCAAACAGCACATGACGCAAAGAAAAAAAGAGGCGCAATGAGGTAGCTGTGTGAGTAAGATTAGCGACCCTAGTGGCCGACACAAACACCGGGCCCATCTAGGAGTGGCACTGCAGTGTCACGCAGGATGGCCCTTCCAAAAAACCCTCCCCAAACAGCACATGACGCAAAGAAAAAAAGAGGCGCAATGAGGTAGCTGTGTGAGTAAGATTAGCGACCCTAGTGGCCGACACAAACACCGGGCCCATCTAGGAGTGGCACTGCAGTGTCACGCAGGATGGCCCTTCCAAAAAACCCTCCCCAAACAGCACATGACGCAAAGAAAAAAAGAGGCGCAATGAGGTAGCTGTGTGAGTAAGATTAGCGACCCTAGTGGCCGACACAAACACCGGGCCCATCTAGGAGTGGCACTGCAGTGTCACGCAGGATGTCCCTTCCAAAAAACCCTCCCCAAACAGCACATGACGCAAAGAAAAAAAGAGGCGCAATGAGGTAGCTGTGTGAGTAAGATTAGCGACCCTAGTGGCCGACACAAACACCGGGCCCATCTAGGAGTGGCACTGCAGTGTCACGCAGGATGTCCCTTCCAAAAAACCCTCCCCAAACAGCACATGACGCAAAGAAAAAAAGAGGCGCAATGAGGTAGCTGTGTGAGTAAGATTAGCGACCCTAGTGGCCGACACAAACACCGGGCCCATCTAGGAGTGGCACTGCAGTGTCACGCAGGATGTCCCTTCCAAAAAACCCTCCCCAAACAGCACATGACGCAAAGAAAAAAAGAGGCGCAATGAGGTAGCTGACTGTGTGAGTAAGATTAGCGACCCTAGTGGCCGACACAAACACCGGGCCCATCTAGGAGTGGCACTGCAGTGTCACGCAGGATGTCCCTTCCAAAAAAACCCTCCCCAATCAGCACATGATGCAAAGAAAAAGAAAAGAAAAAAGAGGTGCAAGATGGAATTGTCCTTGGGCCCTCCCACCCACCCTTATGTTGTATAAACAAAACAGGACATGCACACTTTAACCAACCCATCATTTCAGTGACAGGGTCTGCCACACGACTGTGACTGATATGACGGGTTGGTTTGGACCCCCCCCAAAAAAGAAGCAATTAATCTCTCCTTGCACAAACTGGCTCTACAGAGGCAAGATGTCCACCTCATCTTCACCCTCCGATATATCACCGTGTACATCCCCCTCCTCACAGATTATCAATTCGTCCCCACTGGAATCCACCATCTCAGCTCCCTGTGTACTTTGTGGAGGCAATTGCTGCTGGTCAATGTCTCCGCGGAGGAATTGATTATAATTCATTTTAATGAACATCATCTTCTCCACATTTTCTGGATGTAACCTCGTACGCCGATTGCTGACAAGGTGAGCGGCGGCACTAAACACTCTTTCGGAGTACACACTTGTGGGAGGGCAACTTAGGTAGAATAAAGCCAGTTTGTGCAAGGGCCTCCAAATTGCCTCTTTTTCCTGCCAGTATAAGTACGGACTGTGTGACGTGCCTACTTGGATGCGGTCACTCATATAATCCTCCACCATTCTATCAATGTTGAGAGAATCATATGCAGTGACAGTAGACGACATGTCCGTAATCGTTGTCAGGTCCTTCAGTCCGGACCAGATGTCAGCATCAGCAGTCGCTCCAGACTGCCCTGCATCACCGCCAGCGGGTGGGCTCGGAATTCTGAGCCTTTTCCTCGCACCCCCAGTTGCGGGAGAATGTGAAGGAGGAGATGTTGACAGGTCGCGTTCCGCTTGACTTGACAATTTTGTCACCAGCAGGTCTTTCAACCCCAGCAGACCTGTGTCTGCCGGAAAGAGAGATCCAAGGTAGGCTTTAAATCTAGGATCGAGCACGGTGGCCAAAATGTAGTGCTCTGATTTCAACAGATTGACCACCCGTGAATCCTTGTTAAGCGAATTAAGGGCTGCATCCACAAGTCCCACATGCCTAGCGGAATCGCTCCCTTTTAGCTCCTTCTTCAATGCCTCCAGCTTCTTCTGCAAAAGCCTGATGAGGGGAATGACCTGACTCAGGCTGGCAGTGTCTGAACTGACTTCACGTGTGGCAAGTTCAAAGGGCATCAGAACCTTGCACAACGTTGAAATCATTCTCCACTGCACTTGAGACAGGTGCATTCCACCTACTATATCGTGCTCAATTGTATAGGCTTGAATGGCCTTTTGCTGCTCCTCCAACCTCTGAAGCATATAGAGGGTTGAATTCCACCTCGTTACCACTTCTTGCTTCAGATGATGGCAGGGCAGGTTCAGTAGTTTTTGGTGGTGCTCCAGTTTTCTGTACGTGGTGCCTGTACGCCGAAAGTGTCCCGCAATTCTTCTGGCCACCGACAGCATCTCTTGCACGCCCCTGTCGTTTTTTAAAAAATTCTGCACCACCAAATTCAAGGTATGTGCAAAACATGGGACGTGCTGGAATTGGCCCAGATTTAATGCACACACAATATTGCTGGCGTTGTCCGATGCCACAAATCCACAGGAGAGTCCAATTGGGGTAAGCCATTCCGCGATGATCTTCCTCAGTTGCCGTAAGAGGTTTTCAGCTGTGTGCGTATTCTGGAAAGCGGTGATACAAAGCGTAGCCTGCCTAGGAAAGAGTTGGCGTTTGCGAGATGCTGCTACTGGTGCCGCTGCTGCTGTTCTTGCGGCGGGAGTCCATACATCTACCCAGTGGGCTGTCACAGTCATATAGTCCTGACCCTGCCCTGCTCCACTTGTCCACATGTCCGTGGTTAAGTGGACATTGGGTACAGCTGCATTTTTTAGGACACTGGTGACTCTTTTTCTGAGGTCTGTGTACATTTTCGGTATCGCCTGCCTAGAGAAATGGAACCTAGATGGTATTTGGTACCGGGGACACAGTACCTCCAACAAGTCTCTAGTTGGCTCTGCAGTAATGATGGATACCGGAACCACGTTTCTCACCACCCAGGATGCCAAGGCCTCAGTTATCCGCTTTGCAGTAGGATGACTGCTGTGATATTTCATCTTCCTCGCAAAGGACTGTTGAACAGTCAATTGCTTACTGGAAGTAGTACAAGTGGGCTTACGACTTCCCCTCTGGGATGACCATCGACTCCCAGCGGCAACAACAGCAGCGCCAGCAGCAGTAGGCGTTACACGCAAGGATGCATCGGAGGAATCCCAGGCAGGAGAGGACTCGTCAGAATTGCCAGTGACATGGCCTGCAGGACTATTGGCATTCCTGGGGAAGGAGGAAATTGACACTGAGGGAGTTGGTGGGGTGGTTTGCGTGAGCTTGGTTACAAGAGGAAGGGATTTACTGGTCAGTGGACTGCTTCCGCTGTCACCCAAAGTTTTTGAACTTGTCACTGACTTATTATGAATGCGCTGCAGGTGACGTATAAGGGAGGATGTTCCGAGGTGGTTAACGTCCTTACCCCTACTTATTACAGCTTGACAAAGGGAACACACGGCTTGACACCTGTTGTCCGCATTTCTGGTGAAATACCTCCACACCGAAGAGCTGATTTTTTTGGTATTTTCACCTGGCATGTCAACGGCCATATTCCTCCCACGGACAACAGGTGTCTCCCCGGGTGCCTGACTTAAACAAACCACCTCACCATCAGAATCCTCCTGGTCAATTTCCTCCCCAGCGCCAGCAACACCCATATCCTCCTCATCCTGGTGTACTTCAACACTGACATCTTCAATCTGACTATCAGGAACTGGACTGCGGGTGCTCCTTCCAGCACTTGCAGGGGGCGTGCAAATGGTGGAAGGCGCATGCTCTTCACGTCCAGTGTTGGGAAGGTCAGGCATCGCAACCGACACAATTGGACTCTCCTTGTGGATTTGGGATTTCAAAGAACGCACAGTTCTTTGCGGTGCTTTGCCTTTTGCCAGCTTGAGTCTTTTCAGTTTTCTAGCGAGAGGCTGAGTGCTTCCATCCTCATGTGAAGCTGAACCACTAGCCATGAACATAGGCCAGGGCCTCAGCCGTTCCTTGCCACTCCGTGTGGTAAATGGCATATTGGCAAGTTTACGCTTCTCCTCCGACAATTTTATTTTAGGTTTTGGAGTCCTTTTTTTACTGATATTTGGTGTTTTGGTTTTGACATGCTCTGTACTATGCCATTGGGCATCGGCCTTGGCAGACGACGTTGCTGGCATTTCATCGTCTCGGCCATGACTAGTGGCAGCAGCTTCAGCACGAGGTGGAAGTGGATCTTGATCTTTCCCTAATTTTGGAACCTCAACATTTTTGTTCTCCATATTTTAATAGGCACAACTAAAAGGCACCTCAGGTAAACAATGGAGATGGATGGATTGGATACTAGTATACAATTATGGACGGGCTGCCGAGTGCCGACACAGAGGTAGCCACAGCCGTGAACTACCGCACTGTACTGTGTCTGCTGCTAATATATAGACTGGTTGATAAAGAGATAGTATACTCGTAACTAGTATGTATGTATAAAGAAAGAAAAAAAAACCACGGTTAGGTGGTATATACAATTATGGACGGGCTGCCGAGTGCCGACACAGAGGTAGCCACAGCCGTGAACTACCGCACTGTACTGTGTCTGCTGCTAATATATAGACTGGTTGATAAAGAGATAGTATACTCGTAACTAGTATGTATGTATAAAGAAAGAAAAAAAAACCACGGTTAGGTGGTATATACAATTATGGACGGGCTGCCGAGTGCCGACACAGAGGTAGCCACAGCCGTGAACTACCGCACTGTACTTTGTCTGCTGCTAATATATAGACTGGTTGATAAAGAGATAGTATACTCGTAACTAGTATGTATGTATAAAGAAAGAAAAAAAAACCACGGTTAGGTGGTATATACAATTATGGACGGGCTGCCGAGTGCCGACACAGAGGTAGCCACAGCCGTGAACTACCGCACTGTACTGTGTCTGCTGCTAATATATAGACTGGTTGATAAAGAGATAGTATACTCGTAACTAGTATGTATGTATAAAGAAAGAAAAAAAAACCACGGTTAGGTGGTATATACAATTATGGACGGGCTGCCGAGTGCCGACACAGAGGTAGCCACAGCCGTGAACTACCGCACTGTACTGTGTCTGCTGCTAATATATAGACTGGTTGATAAAGAGATAGTATACTCGTAACTAGTATGTATGTATAAAGAAAGAAAAAAAACCCACGGTTAGGTGGTATATACAATTATGGACGGGCTGCCGAGTGCCGACACAGAGGTAGCCACAGCCGTGAACTACCGCACTGTACTGTGTCTGCTGCTAATATATAGACTGGTTGATAAAGAGATAGTATACTCGTAACTAGTATGTATGTATAAAGAAAGAAAAAAAAACCACGGTTAGGTGGTATATACAATTATGGACGGGCTGCCGAGTGCCGACACAGAGGTAGCCACAGCCGTGAACTACCGCACTGTACTGTGTCTGCTGCTAATATAGACTGGTTGATAAAGAGATAGTATACTCGTAACTAGTATGTATGTATAAAGAAAGAAAAAAAAACCACGGTTAGGTGGTATATACAATTATGGACGGGCTGCCGAGTGCCGACACAGAGGTAGCCACAGCCGTGAACTACCGCACTGTACTGTGTCTGCTGCTAATATATAGACTGGTTGATAAAGAGATAGTATACTCGTAACTAGTATGTATGTATAAAGAAAGAAAAAAAAACCACGGTTAGGTGGTATATACAATTATGGACGGGCTGCCGAGTGCCGACACAGAGGTAGCCACAGCCGTGAACTACCGCACTGTACTGTGTCTGCTGCTAATATATAGACAGGTTGATAAAGAGATAGTATACTCGTAACTAGTATGTATGTATAAAGAAAGAAAAAAAAACCACGGTTAGGTGGTATATACAATTATGGACGGGCTGCCGAGTGCCGACACAGAGGTAGCCACAGCCGTGAACTACCGCACTGTACTGTGTCTGCTGCTAATATAGACTGGTTGATAAAGAGATAGTATACTACTAATATTATATACTGGTGGTCAGGTCACTGGTCACTAGTCACACTGGCAGTGGCACTCCTGCAGCAAAAGTGTGCACTGTTTAATTTTAATATAATATTATGTACTCCTGGCTCCTGCTATAACCTATAACTGGCACTGCAGTAGTGCTCCCCAGTCTCCCCCACAATTATAAGCTGTGTGAGCTGAGCAGTCAGACAGATATATAATATATATAGATGATGCAGCACACTGGCCTGAGCCTGAGCAGTGCACACAGATATGGTATGTGACTGACTGAGTCACTGTGTGTATCGCTTTTTTCAGGCAGAGAACGGATATATTAAATAAACTGCACTGTGTGTCTGGTGGTCACTCACTATATAATATATTATGTACTACTGGCTCCTGCTATAACCTATAACTGGCACTGCAGTAGTGCTCCCCAGTCTCCCCCACAATTATAAGCTGTGTGAGCTGAGCAGTCAGACAGATATATAATATTATATATAGATAATAGATGATGCAGCACACTGGCCTGAGCCTGAGCAGTGCACACAGATATGGTATGTGACTGAGTCACTGTGTGCTGTGTATCGCTTTTTTCAGGCAGAGAACGGATTATAAATAAAAGTGGTGGTCACTGGTCACTATCAGCAAAACTCTGCACTGTACACTACTGAGTACTCCTAATGCTCCCCAAAATTAGTAAATCAAGTGTCTAAACGGAGAGGACGCCAGCCACGTCCTCTCCCTATCAATCTCAATGCACGTGTGAAAATGGCGGCGACGCGCGGCTCCTTATATAGAATCCGAGTCTCGCGATAGAATCCGAGCCTCGCGAGAATCCGACAGCGTCATGATGACGTTCGGGCGCGCTCGGGTTAACCGAGCAAGGCGGGAAGATCCGAGTCGCTCGGACCCGTGAAAAAAAACATGAAGTTCTGGCGGGTTCGGATTCAGAGAAACCGAACCCACTCATCTCTACTCACGACATCGTCCACCCAGCTCCAGCAAGCGAGACCTCGCTTGCCGGAGCCATGTGGCCGCTGCCGTGAGTGGGGGCTGTGCCACATCCTCCTGCATATGCTGTGCTGTAGCCACTGCTCTCCCCCATCTCCTTCCGGTTCTCCCCTGTCTCCCCGCTGGTCTCCCCCCTCTCCTCCTCTTAGCTCCCTTATCTCAATTTGACTTTTTAAAGTTGGATTGAGATGGTCGGAAACAGGGCCAAAACCTTTAGGATTTGGCCCTGTTTCCGACAGAAGCACGCGGATCAGCAGCTATTCCGCCGGGGATTGAATAGGTCGGAACGCCTTCCGACCTGAAAAAGTCGAAAACTGCTGTCTTTCCGCCAAGACGGTAGTTTTGACTTCAATTGAATATACCCATTAGTGTGTACATGTAAGGAGAGAAGAAAAGAGTCCACACAGTGAAACCCAAAGTACCAGTGTAGGGACGCTGCTATGCCCAGTTGCACAGTAAGATTGTTTGCATTTAAGCACAACTTTATATGAATAACAGTTGTTCAATGATAAACACTGTTAGTGAGAAAGAGGTCTGGTTGATCAGTAATTGCATTTAAATAAATACAGAGTTTTGTGTACCTACAGCTATCGCCAATGTCACTTAGTAAGTTATTGCGTACTTGTGGCTCCTATAATCTGCAGGCTGATTGCACTATTAGGACTATCTCTGCTATTACGGATACATATATATGTATAATAACACAGCCTCACCACATGTGTATGTAAATGTTTCTTTTACCCAGTCTGAATTTAAAATCCTTGGGTTTACTGATGCACTGTAAACAAGCCTGGTCCCCAGCTGTGCACATATATTGTGAAGGAGTAAGTAACAGGAGGAAAATGGTGTAAATATGAAGAAAAACACACTCACATAGCAGAGTAAGCCCATCTGTTGCATTGTCAAATGAATGGGACACAAAAATATGCTTCTATTAGAAACGTTTTCCATTCAGACAGGATTTTATTATGCTGTACAAACCATTCATATAGAGCAGCCCAGCAACAGAACACTGGACTATGGGCCTAATTCGGGCCCTCATTCCGAGTTGTTCGCTCGCAAGCTGCTTTTAGCAGCTTTACACACGCTAAGCCGCCGCCTACTGGGAGTGAATCTTAGCATAGTAAAATTGCGAACAAAAGAATTAAAAAAGAAATAAAATAACCCAACCAAATCTAACTCTCTCTGCAAATGTTATATCTGCCCCCCCTGCAGTGCACATGGGGGGTCATTCTGAGTTGTTCGCTCATTGCCGATTTTCGCTATATTGCGATTAGTCGCTTACTGTGCATGTGCAAGGTTCGCAGAGCGCATGCGCTTAGTTATTTTACACAAAAGTTAGGTATTTTACTCACGGCATTACATGGATTTTTCATCGTTCTGGTGATCGTACTGTGATTGACAGGAAGTGGGTGTTTCTGGGCGGAAATTGCCCGTTTTCTGGGAGTGTGCGAAAAAACGCTGGCGTTTCAGGGAAAAACGCGGGAGTGTCTGGAGAAATGGGGGAGTGTCTGGGCGAACGCTGGGTGTGTTTGTGACATCAAACCAGGAAAGAAACTGACTGAACTGATCACATTGTAGGAGTAAGTCTGGAGCTACTCAGAAACTGCTAAGAAATTTCTATTTGCAATTCTGCTAATCTTTCGTTTGCAATTCTGCTAAACTAAGATACACTCCCAGAGGGCGGCGGCTTAGCGTGTGCAATGCTGCTAAAAGCAGCTAGCGAGAGAACAACTCGGAATGAGGGCCATGGTTTTTCCCAATTGCTAACATACTTGCTGCTGCGATCAACTCAGAATTACCCCCCATGTGCACTGCAGGAGGGGCAGATATAACATGTGCAGAGAGAGTTAGATTTGGTTGGGGTGTGTTCAAACTGAAATCTAAATTGCAGTGTAAAAATAAAGCAGCCAGCATTTACCCTGCACAGAAACAATATAACCCACCCAAATCTAACTCACTCTGCAAATGTTATATCTGCCCCCCCTGCAGTGCACATGGTTTTGCCCTATTGCTAACAAACTTGCTGCTGTGATCAACTCAGAATTACCCTCTATGTCTTTACCTCATGTACATCTATCGCCAGAGCCGGCCCTAGGTATAGGCAAACTAGGCAATTGTCTAGGGCATCTGGCATGCCTAGGGGCACAAGCAGCTTCTGCTGATTAAAATGATATGTGGCATGCCTATATTCTGTGTGTAGCATTTCGTATGCAGATACAGCCACAGTCGCACACAGTATATAGGCATGCCACATATCAATTTAATCAGCAGAAGCTGCTTGTGCATCCTAGCCACATACTGTAGCAATGCAAATAAGATGCACTTTCACAAAAAATAGGCACCCGACGTTAGCAAAGCTGCCAGCTGACTCACACCAGTTATTATATATGTCATTATGTGTAAAAGGGCATTAATAATGTGTAACATATGTGTAAGGGGCTCTATGTCTGTCATTATGTGTATAAGGGCACTAATAATGTGTGGCATATGTGTAAGGGACATTATGTGTGTCATTATGTGTATAAGGGCATTAACAATGAGGCATATATGTAAGGGAAATTATGTGTATAAGGACATTAATAAGAGTTGGCATAATGTGTAAGGCGCATTATATTTATAAGGACATTAATAATGTGTGTCATGTGTAAGGGGCATTACTGTGTGGTATTATGTGTATAAATACATTATTAATGTGTGGCATTATGTGTTTAAGGTGCTCTACTGTGTGGCGTAACATATAGAAAGGGCACTACTATGTGGTCTAATGTGAATAAAGAGCAATATGGTGTGGTGTAATGTGAATAAAGAGCAATATGGTGTGTAATGTGAATAAGGAGCAATTCAGTATGATGGTATGTGAATAAGGGGCTCTACTGTGAGAAGTAACGTATATAAGGTAAATTGGTACTACTGTGTGATGTAATATGAATAAGGGACACTATTGTATGATAAATTGTGAATAAAGTTGTACTACTGTGAAGCATAATTTGAATTGGGGGTACTATTGTGTGGCCATGCCCCTTGCTAGCAAAAACTCATACCTTTTTGGGCTGTGCACCGAATGTGCACGCTGTTCTTATTTAAATTACAGGGGGTAGGAAAACAAAATAAAAAGGACTGCTATGGGTGGGGGGTGATGGTGCTGGGAAAGGGGTGCAGGGTCAGAGGCGGAACTAGTGGTGGTGGTGCTAGGGGGCACCAGCCAAAATCTTGCCTAGGGCATCATATTGGTTAGGGCCGGCTCTGTCTATCGCCATAATCTGAACTTCAGGGAATTTCACTACTACTACTGCTGAATGAGGGCTGCCAATGTCCTTTCTGGGTTGTTTTTTTTGACAGCTGTGTTTCTCAGACAATGGGTACAGAGAACGTCTGACATACTCACTTGCAGTTCACAAAAACAAGATACTTTCCAACAGTATTAAGAACATCCAATTCCAAGAAACAAAAAAATCAGCTGCAGTCTTGGCTGGAAGAGAGATTCATCCCGTCTAGTGCTTGAAATCACTCTTTTCACTTTCTACGTGAAGATTGGATTTTTTAAATAAATTCCTAATTTTTCAATTATTTATGTATAGTTATTTTTGCATTTACTATAGGCTCCAAATAAAGGGGCAAATTCAGTAAGAATCGCAAGTAGCGATTCGTACGGAATTTTTGCTGAGGTGGTGTGGGTGCATGCGCCCGCATTTTCTGCAGGGGCCCGCAGAAAATGCAATCGTCTCTGCCTATCAAACAGGCAGAGGCGGTTGCGGGGCGGTAGGGGGCGGCAACGCTCCGTTTTCTGGGAGGAAATGGAGCGTTGCGGGGGCGTGCCAGCCAAAACGGTGGGCTGGTACGCGCAAACGGGGGGGATCGGGGGGGGGGGCGGTCGCGGCGGCTGCAGACGTCACACGCAGCCGCTGCGACAGGAAAAATGGCGCCGGGACTCCTGCGGCCGCAGCTAAGCTGCGCCGGCAGGAGTCATCCTTAATTTCTGTTAACAAGCAGAAATTGTGTGCTGTTAGCAATTTCTGCTTGTTGCAGGGGGGGAGGTGCCGGTCAGCATGCTGGGCGGTCCCCAGCATGCGTGCTAATGGTTAGCAAATTCTGCTGATTAGCAGAATTTGCTAACCTTACTGAATTGGCCCCAAAGTTAAGTATTTCTAAACATTAAATACTGCTAGCTATAAAGGCATATTGCTGGTGCACCTAATGATTGATGTAGGCCATTGGTAAGTTGTAGGGTTATTTTAAACCAAGATGGGAATTTCAATCTTTCTACTGTTCTAATACTGTACATTTGTCTGAAAGACTGCATACATTACATACAAAGGGCCTAATACAATGTTGATTGCAAAACAAAATTTTCCTCTAATGGCAACACCATGTGTACTGCAGGTGGGGACGGATATAACATGTGCAGAGAGAGTTAAATTTGGGTGGGTTAGATTGTTTCTGTGTAGGGTAAACACTGGCTGCTTTATTTTTACACTGCAATTTAGATTTCAGTTTGAACAAACCCCGCCCAAATCTAACTCTCTCTGCACATGTTATATCTGCCTCCACTGCACTGCACATGGTTTTGCCCATTAGAGGAAAATTTTGTTTAGCAATCAACCTTGAATTAGGCCCGAAGTATATAAAGTACTGTAAATCAAAGGTAGACATAAGTGGTTACCACACTGTCATAAGCTTTGTCAATGTGAATTTTTTGTAATGAAATTCTGGTTTGGCCGGAGGTGCGGGATCCTGGCCGAATTTGGGCGTTTCTTTAAAGCGGTAATCGTGTAACTAGGCATGGTTTTGCCTTGTACATGATTGCCATTTTTAGAGGAAACGTCCGACTTGTACTTCACTACGTTCGGCTTTGTGTGTATTAACACTTTTTTTTTTAAATTAAATTCCCCTTGTTCTTATCTCTACCTATAACCTCTTTTATGTCACTGTAAATGTATCACATGATTAGTTTCAATATAATAATATAATCAGTAAGTAGACATTAATATTATCTACTTAGTAGTTCTGTAGAGCCCGTAGTGTTTTACATCCACTGAAGCGGGTTCAGGTGACTATTAAATTACCTGTAAAACAAGCAACTGTTTTGCTTATAATAAATTTCAAATGTTTTTTGGGCCATTGCCAATTTTTGGATATATGCGTAATCATACAAACATGCACATTGTGCAAGAAAGAAGCTATAAAATAAGAAAATACCAATGAACATAACATATAGTATATTAAAAAAAAACTTGCAAGTGACACTACATATAATGTTTTCATGTAGTCTTGCTAAATTTGGACTTGTTTGATGTGTTATATATCTTTTATTAGCTAAAAGAGGTTTTGATGAGAGCTTTCCCTAATGTTTACTTAGCTCGTTTTAAACTCATCTTACACAGTAACTAAATAGTTATAAAATAAATCTAAAATAAAGAAATTCCAGAAGCAATTAACGCAGGAGTAAACTACCTTCTTTTTTCCACATAATAAATATAAAGCACATTAACTATAAACTGTAAGCTGCGTTCTACTATTTTGTTGACAAATAGCAATTTATTCAGGTAATAATAATGATAGTTTATACTAATAACAATGCCTCCATTTAATTAAAGATAGCTCCAGGTTATTTCTGCCTTGGTAGAGCAGAGCTGTGTTAGGTGGGAAGAATGATAGAACAAACAAGATTCTTGTCTGAAGGTGAGGATTTTGATTCAATAACAAATGCCCTGCAATTGTTTATGTCATAAAGAAAAGAACAGCAATCAGTTAATAATACATTAGGACATATTCACTCTATTATAACAGCCCAGACTGAAACAAGGGTCTTCTAGGGGTGCGTATAAAAACATTACCGGGAAATAAACATCTTCAATGTTATGCCTGTCATTTGTACACATACAGTATTCATGTGAAGGGATTTGTCTTTGTTAAAGAGATCATTTTTTTCTATTTATTTTCATGTCTCCTCTGCTTCAGATTCACAGCTAATGTAATAAAACCAGTAAGAACACCATAAATGTGCAATAAGACAGCATCTCTGTTTAATAAAGCCAGGCTTTAAGTTGTTGCCAATCTAAGATTACAGCTACTGCGTATCGTATCACTCCCCCAACTAACATAATTATAGCCTACAAGCTACCACTATGACTCCCATTACTCTGCATTCACCACCACTACACAATTTAAAATTGTTAAAGGAATTATTGTATTAAGTTCAAATTCAGAGATCAGTCTTATTAGTGAAGCCAGAAATCCCTACTGGGTGCAATTATGTCTTCAGTACAACTGTGTCGCCAAATGTTTAGACAGATCAAAGACAGTAACTCAACATTTCAGAGACAGTTGCATTAGAACGCACATCACACTGACCGATCGGGAAAGGTAGAGATGTGTGAAAAAAAAGACAGATCTACAGTTTAATAGGTGTTGTTTTATCCAATGTCTGCATAAACAATGAAGCATTTGATGTGCACCTGTGATGTCCATGTGTCTGTAGAACATACATGCGAGCAAGAAGCTCTATCCTTCCAACTACTATAAAACCAGACAATATGACCTTGTACAACTGTGATGGACAGCTGGACACATGATGACTATGTCCAACACATGGGTGCTCACTCAGAACATACACTGGCTTAATCTATTAGTTAGTACAGCACCGCACTGCTAGGGAACCTGTAGACATTTAGTTTAAATAAGTCTAAACAAAGGGGTATAGGGAAGGGAACACACTTCTGCACCAGTAGGTATTGGATAACCTACCGTATATAGAATCCCCAATTACTAGTCATGTATCATGATCTGATCTTAGATATCAGGGGGCTGACAAAGACAAACTGCTATTATCTTTTGCTTAAATAAAAAAATATAATTATTTTGACAATTTCATTGTAGACATGGTATGTGCTCTCATATTAGAATGTGTAGCAATGACCAGAATCCCTAACTACAGTACATATGCTTTATCATCAGAACAAAATCTATTTCTACTTCTGAGTTACCCATTGATTTACTCACCTATACAATTATCTATACAGGTGCCCCCCTATACAATTATTAGACCGTTCTTCCGATAGTGGGGGGAATGCCCATTTATTGTATAGATGTGTATGCATTGCCGATTCGGGAGTGTTGGCCGATAAGTGGATTATAATGCTCTTACAACGGGCAAGATCGAGAGGTCGCATCTTATCTGCTGTTTAATATTTGTTGGACCGACCTCCCCAACCCATAGAAGCCCATACACACATATACAATTCACATTAATATTGTATATGTGTGTATGGGTGTCAGCAGCAGGACAAGCCAGCTTATGTTTAGGAGCTATATATTGCGAAGATATATACAGATGTGTCCTCATACATCCAGCCTTAATACGCCATGAAGCAAGATGCCTGGCGTGAGTGAGCCGCCAGGTCCCGTGCATCTCTGCTAACGCCGGGTGTGTTTTCTGCCGAATGCATCTTATTCACAATGCAATGTGACTATGGCACACGAGGAGACTGTGCTGATTAATTTGATATATGACACTTGTATACTGTGTGTGTCTGAGTGTGTATACCGAGCAGAACTGAACTTGTACTGAAAAAAAAGCTGCCGCTGCTACATTGTAGCACTTCATGAACAGATTCAGAGACTCACACTGATATATCAAATTAATCAGCACAGTCCCCTCGTGCGGCCTAGTTGCATTGCAATTAAGACGCAATTCAGCAAAAAATGCCAAGTACTAGAAGAACCTCACATGACCTGGTGACTGCAACAAAGATGTATGAGGACACATCTGTATCCTGCTTGATAATAACCAATATAAACTTAGTGAATTTGTTAGGAGTCATTCCATGTATGATTCAGAGTTGCATATAATCCATCTATGGGGGTAGTTCAGAGGTGATCGCAGCAGCAAATTTGTTAGCAGTTGGGTAAAAAAATGTGCACTGGGGGGTGGGGAGGGGGGGCAGATATAACATTTGCAGAGAGTTAGATTTGGGTGGGGTTTTTTGTTTCTGTGCAGGGTAAATGAACTCAAACAATGCTGCTTTATTTTTACACTGCTATTTAGATTTCAGTTTGAACACACCCCACCCGAATCTAACTCTCTCTGTACATGTTATATTTGCCTTACCTGCAAGTGCACATGGTTTTGCCCAACTGCCATCACATTTGTGCTGCGATCAACTCCGAAATAGGCCCTATGTACGTACGTTGTGATTTTTAGCAACTGCATCGGAGCCTGTACACGCTAGTCTGAGCACTATTAGCAATTCAGGGTCATACACATCTCAGCCACAACTCCACTTGTACATGAGTGGGTGTAACTGGGAGGCAAGTGGGCTTTGAATGTAGGATAAGTGTACCGTGGTTGTGTTGCTGGAACTGCAGGTTATTCAGAGTTGTGTGTATGCACAGATCCATCTGATATTAGACACATCTCTTGTGCCAAGAATAGGACTGATGCAAATGAATGCTGATAGTAATGATGGCATTGGCTACAGTACATTCACAAGCAGATGGGTGGGGTGCAGTCACATAGATACCACCCACTCTGAATACAGGCAAATATTTGCTGTTATTTCTGAACTCAATGCCCCCATTTGCATGCTAGTTTGAATCAAGTCCTCAGTGTTTATATTTCAGTTTCCCGTAAGTATGCATCAGTATTTAATCACTTACCTGGCTAATTTTTTTTTTAAACATATCCAATATGGATTTTATATAAAAAAAAAATGTTATAAATTTAACAACAAAAATTGGTACAAACATATCGGACCATTGCGGCTCAATATTTTCCCGGTACTGCTGCTTTCTGCAGTGTCGGGTGGCCTCACAGAAGGTGAGGGGCTACTTTTTAACATTTCTTCAGCGGATACTCTCTCTTCAGCTGTGGGGTGGGGGGTGCTCCTGGGCTGACCAATCAGAATCAGCTTTATTGGGCAGGTGGTACAATGCATTGCCAAGCAGCAACGTAGCATAAGAAGGGGGAAAGACGTAGCATGCACTACAAACATTACACGTACGAGTTCATACTGCACATTACAACTGTGCGATACACTCAACATATTAGACATATTATACATGTAAAACTAAAAACGAAGGCTGCTTGGCAAAGCAGCACCGAACTCAAACAATGCACATAATACAGAAGATTTAAGTAATACATCAAAAGATAAACCACATAAAAAGAAAAAAAACCTTGAGCAGGCACACAGAAAGCATAATACATGATTGGTGTAGGCATTTGTGTAATAATCTCCAAGGGTTGTGTATTCCACCCCAATCAGCAGTGATCTGAAGCACAGCAGACACTGGGGGGAGGGAACCAGTAAGCAGAGGGACTGTGAGGTCCCACTGATAGTGGAAACTTCTGTAAGAATATCTTCTACCATGGCGGCAGCCGCACAGTAGGCTGACTGGTAGCATCAGATGCAACCGTGTCAGAGAAAAACCCAGCCTGGTGTGGTGGCATCTGATGCGACCATGCCAGGCAAGTGGGTAAGTAATCTGTGCAACTGTTTTGTGAAAATGCTAATTTGTACTTCTGCAAAGCCTATCCATCACCTAGTAACATATGAGGTCTATACAGTTCCCCTAGAGCGGGAATCAGACACTTTATACGCCAGTTAACGATATATAACAATCTTATAAAATTTCCCTGCACATAAATTATATGCCACATGATATGCCTTAAATATTACTAGAAAAAGCAAACGTCTTCCTTAATCAAATAATGGAAGATTTATGCTTTCATTGGAGTGAGGAAACATATCATCACACACCGTGACTAGAGCTGGTATGAAAAATCCACTGAGTGGAAACATTTACAAGCTGCCGCTTAGTAAACAAAACCGTGACACCAGCTGTCATCCATGGAATCAGTAGCGGGATGGTCTGGGGCTCTATCGCCGGATCCCCAGTCAGCGACTTGCATAGAGTGGCATCCTGCACCTAAAGGGCTACCACTGAATTTTACAGCATCTAGTTAGTCAAGGGTTCATTCTACAGCAAGAAAGTAACACAAAACAAATCCAGGATACAGTTTGTAAGAGCTGCCCTCGAGGAAGAGATCAAGGAATCAAATCATGGAATGGCCAGAACAGTCTCCAGACATAAACCCCATTGAAATGATCTGGAATAAACTGGACAGTAGGGTGAAAGCAAAACAACCAACAAGTGCAGCATATTTGGGCAAACTTATGCAAGTGCTTTGGAAACAATTTCCCAAATAATATTTGATTTCCACTGTAGAAAGAATGCCACCAGGGTTATATCTGTAAATGGTGGCTTCTTTAATGAGTCAAAAACGTAGATTGAATTCTTTTAAACAAAATTATTCTATTATTATTTTTTTTATGTGCAACTATTTATCTGTTCTGGGTCTGATTCTAATTTATACACTAATGCTGCCGCAAATGCGACCGCTTACACAGTCAAAGTGCTAAATTATGCAAATGCTGTTTTAGGCAGTATGAGCTTGAGATGGACTTATTTATCTGAGTAGTGAGCAGATCCGCAGGATGGACCATGCACACTGCAACGTCGGCAAAACATCGGTGAACAGTTATGGGCCTAATTCAGACCAATTTTGCAGAGGTCTGCAATCAGATAGCCGCCGCCCATAGAGAGTGAAAACCCACCCTGTGCAAGTGTGCGAAAACTTCACCAGACAGCAGACATCTGCAAATCCGTTCGCAACTCACTCATCATTGAATGATTTTTCTATTGTGTGCAGTCTGTGCGTAGCCCAGGACCTACTCCTACAGTGCAATAGAAACAGGCTGATCGGGGCCAGAGCTGACGTCGCACATCCTCCATGAAAACGCTCGGGAATGCCTGTTTTTTTTCTGACACTCCCAGAAAATGGCCAGTCACCACTTCCAAACATCTGCTTCCAGTCAATAACTTGCGTATACCTAACAATCAATATTTTCAACGATTCATTCACAGTTTGGCCTTGCACGTGTGCATTGCTATTTATACGCAAGCGCAGTTATTCGATTATCAACCACTGTGCGATTTCGCACAACAGCGATCAGGTCTGAATTAGGGCCTAAGTACGCAACTACAAACACATTCGCAAATGCAGTCCACGTGTACGCAGTAAGGTTTTCTGAGGATATTTGCGCATGTGCAGTAGCAAAACATCGCCATTTTACTAAAACTTCACCATTTTGCTAAAACATCGGCATTACATACAAATTAGAATCAGGGTCTCTGCTTTAATTTCAGAGAACACTGGGGGTCATTCCGAGTTGTTCGTTCATTATATTTTTCTCGCAACGGAGCGATTAGTCGCTAATGCGCATGCGCAATGTCCGCAGTGCGACTGCGCCAAGTAAATTTGCTATGCAGTTAGGTTTTTTACTCACGGCATTACGAGGTTTTTTCTTCGTTCTGGTGATCGTAATGTGATTGACAGGAAGTGGGTGTTTCTGGGCGGAAACTGGCCGTTTTATGGGTGTGTACGAAAAAACGCTGCAGTTTCTGGGAAAAACGCGGGAGTGTCTGGAGAAATAGAGGAGTGTCTGGCCGAACGCTGTGAGTGTTTGTGACGTCAAACCAGGAACGAAACTGAATGAACTGATCGCAGTTGCCGAGTAAGTCTGGAGCTACTCAGAAACTGCTAAGAAGTGTCTATTCGCAATTTTGCTAATCTTTCGTTCGCAATTTTGATAAGCTAAGATTCACTCCCAGTAGGCGGCGGCTTAGCGTGTGCAAAGCTGCTAAAAGCAGCTTGCGAGCGAACAACTCGGAATGAGGGCCACTGTACTGGAAAAACGGGGTGTTGTAAACTTCAATCGGTAGTGGTAATATATACAGTATGAAGGGCCTTTCAGAATATGATGTAACAAAACTCATATGACTAAACAGAATTCTACACTTGACACAAGTGGTGCCCTCTATGTAAATGTAAGGAAACACGTGTCAAATTACCACAATGACAGAGTCATAATAACATTATTTGAATTTGGAATGCTACCAGCATGTAATCAACAAGAGAAATGATGTAGCCCAATGTGGAAACATGCAGAATAAGAGGAAATACTGAGAGTTTGTTCCAGTGTACTGTACATAACAAGATGAGCGATGCTGTGCAGTTCTCCATGCACGCGGTATAAAAACACGTTGTGAAAAATCCATTTAGAATGTAGAACAAGAACTGATACTTTCACACATGATGAATACTACAAAAATATTGTCAGAGTAGAAACCTTCCAGGGACAAATCCTTAAAGCACAATTCTCTGTTATTATATTTTCATTGAGGTGTACATCAGAATAGTGGAGCCCTGCAAGCTACATATTGCACATTTTACTAAGCAAACGGGGCTCCGTTGTTTCTGTATCACAGTACAATTAAATGATGCTTGTCTGCTGATTAAAATATGTTTGCTAAATAGGGTGTGAGTGGGAGGAGCAAAGGATACCTGCAGCTCCATGTCCCTGGTTTCTTATTGGTCTGCACAGCCATAAGCCATATGCCACACTGCAGAATCTTAGACCCACTCAAGGTAAAGAGCAGCGGAGCCACAAAAGACCCACTCAAGGTAAAGAGCAGCGGAGCCCCAAAAGACCCAATAAAGGTGAAGAGCAGGAGAGCCCCAAAAAAGACCCACTAAAGGTAAAGAGCAGCAGTGCCCCAAAAGACCCACTAAAGGTGAAGAGCAGCGGAGCCCCAAAAGACCCACTAAAGGTAAAGAGCAGGAGAGCCCCAAAAGACCCACTCAAGGTAAAGAGCAGTGGAGCTCCAAAAAGACCCACTAAAGGTAAAGAGCAGCAGTGCCCCAAAAGACCCACTAAAGGTGAAGAGCAGCGGAGCTCCAAAAAGACCCACTAAAGGTAAAGAGCAGCAGTGCCCCAAAAGACCCACTAAAGGTGAAGAGCAGCAGAGCCCCAAAAGACCCACTAAAGGTGAACAGCAGTGGAGCCCCAAAAGACCCACTAAAGGTAAAGAGCAGCGGAGCCCCAAAAGACCCACTCAAGGTAAAGGGCAGCGGAGCCCCAAAAGACCCACTAAAGGTGAAGAGCAGGAGAGCCCCAAAAAAGACCCACTAAAGGTAAAGAGCAGCGGAGCCCCAAAAGACCCACTAAAGGTAAAGAGCCGCAGAGCCACAAAAAAGACCCACTAAAGGTAAAGAGCAGCAGTGCCCCAAAAGACTCACTAAAGGTAAAGAGCCGCAGAACCACAAAATAGACCCACTAAAGGTAAAGAGCAGCAGTGCCCCAATAAAGACCCACTAAAGGTAAAGAGCAATGGAGCCCCAAAAGACTCACTAAAGGTAAAGAGCAATGGAGCCCCAATAGACCCACTAAAGGTAAAGAGCAGCTGAGCCCCAAAAGACCAACTAAACGTAAAGAGCAGCAGAGCCCCAAAAGACCCACTAAAGTTAAAGAGCAGCTGAGCCCCTAAAGACCCACTAAAGGTGAAGAGCAGGAGAGCCTCAAAAAAGACCCACTAAAGGTAAAGAGTAGCATTGCCCCAAAAGACCCACTAAAGCTAAAGAGCAGCAGAGCCCCAAAAAAGACCCACTAAAGGCAAAGCGCAGCAGTGCCCCAAAAGACCCACTAAAGGTAAAGACCACGGAGCCCCCAAAAAATCCCACTAAAGGTGAAGAGCAGCAGATCCCCAAAAGACCCACTAAAGGTAAAGAGCAGCAGAACCCAAAAAGACCCACTAAAGTTAAAGAGCAATGGAGCCCAAAAAGACCCACTAAAGGTGAAGAGCAGCAGAGCCCCAAAAGACTCAGTTATGGTGAAGAGCCGCAGAGCCCCAAAAGACCCACTAAAGGTAAAGAGCAGCAGTGCCCCAAAAAAGACCCACTAAAGGTAAAGAGCAGCAGTGCCCCAAAAAAGACCCACTAAAGGTAAAGAGCAATGGAGCCCCAAAAGACTCACTAAAGTTAAAGAGCAATGGAGCCCCAAAAGACCCACTAAAGGTAAAGAGCAGCTGAGCCCCAAAAGACCAACTAAACGTAAAGAGCAGCAGAGCCCCAAAAGACCCACTAAAGGTAAAGAGCAGCTGAGCCCCTAAAGACCCACTAAAGGTGAAGAGCAGGAGAGCCTCAAAAAAGACCCACTAAAGGTAAAGAGTAGCATTGCCCCAAAAGACCCACTAAAGGTAAAGAGCAGCAGAGCCCCAAAAAAGACCCACTAAAGGTAAAGCGCAGCAGTGCCCCAAAAGACCCACTAAAGGTAAAGACCACGGAGCCCCCAAAAAGTCCCACTAAAGGTGAAGAGCAGCAGATCCCCAAAAGACCAACTAAAGGTAAAGAGCAGCAGAACCCAAAAAGACCCACTAAAGTTAAAGAGCAATGGAGCCCAAAAAGACCCACTAAAGGTAAAGAGAAGCAGAGCCCCAAAAGACTCAATTATGGTGAAGAGCCGCAGAGCCCCAAAAGACCCACTAAAGGTGAAGAGCAGCGGAGCCACAAAAGACCCACTAAACGTAAAGAGCAGTGGAACACCAAAAGACCCACTAAAGGTGAAGAGCAGCGTAGCTGCAAAAGACCCACTAAAGGTGAAGAGCAGCAGAGCCCCAAAAGACCCACTAAACATAAAGAGCCATAGAGCCCCAAAAGACCCACTAAAGGTAAAGAGCAGCGGAGCTCCAAAAGACCCACTAAAGGTGAAGAGCAGCAGAGCCCCAAAAGACCCACTAAACATAAAGAGCAGCGGAGCCCCAAAAGACCCACTTAAGGTGAAGAGCAGCAGAACTCCAAAAGACCCACTAAACATAAAGAGCAGCAGAGCCCTAAAAGACCCACTAAAGGTAAAGAGCAGCGGAGCTCCAAAAGACCCACTAAAGGTGAAGAGCAGCAGAGCCCCAAAAGACCCACTAAACATAAAGAGCAGCGGAGCCCCAAAAGACCCACTAAAGGTGAAGAGCAGCAGAACTCCAAAAGACCTACTAAACATAAAGAGCAGCGGAGCCCCAAAAGACCCACTAAAGGTGAAGAGCAGCAGAACTCCAAAAGACCCACTAAAGGTAAAGAGCAGCAGAGCCCCAAAAGACCCACTAAACATAAAGAGCAGCGGAGCCCCAAAAGACCCACTAAAGGTGAAGAGCAGCAGAACTCCAAAAGACCCACTAAAGGTAAAGAGCAGCAGAGCCCGAAAAGACCCACTAAAGGTAAAGAGCAGCAGAGCCCCAAAAGACCCACTAAAGGTAAAGAGCAATACATTTAATCACTGACAATAAATTGGGACTGCAGCTGTAACATACAGAACCACACATCTAAATCAAGCTTAGCGACCTTCTTGAATGGACTAAATGAGTTTGCGATTCGTTACTGCCTTAAGCATCTATTCAATCCTTCATTTGCTTCTAATTGACACAGGTACATTTTTTTGCAATACAGATATGTATTATAATAACAGAAAAACTGCATTACAGTAATTAGGAATGTTAATTAATACAGAGCTGTCATCATTACATTATGATACAAGCTGCGAGCATACCAATTTCCATGCTCACTTGAGTTTCAATTAGTGATGAGCATGTTCGGATCCTCGGGATCCAAACCCCCCCGAACTTCACCCATTTTACACGGGTCCGAGGCAGACTGTCATCATCCCGCGGTCGGATTCTCACGAGATTCGTATTCTATATAAGGAGCCGCGCGTCGCCGCCATTTTTCACTCCTGCATTGGAGATGATCGTGAGAGGACGTGGCTGGCATCCTCTCAGTTTCTATGTTCAGTGGGCTGCAAATTGTGCTGCAAATATCTGTGCTCAGTGTGCTGCAAATATCTGTGCTCAGTGTGCTGCAAATATCTGTGCTCAGTGTGCTTCAAGTGCAAATATCTATGTTCTCTGCCTGAAAAACGCTCCATATCTGACTGTGCTCAGTGTGCAGCAAATATCTGTGCTCAGTGTGCTAATTGCTTTATTGTGGGGACTGGGGACCAGCAGTATTATATAGTAGGAGGACAGTGCAGAGTTTTGCTGACCAGTGACCACCAGTATTATACGTTCTCTGCCTGAAAAATGCTCCATATCTGTGCTGCATTGTAGTGTATAGTAGGACAGTGCAGAATTTTGCTGACCACCAGTTTAACTATATATATAGCAGTACGGTACAGTAGTCCACTGCTCTACCTACCTCTGTGTCGTCAAGTATACTATATATCCATACCTGTGGTGCATTTCAATTTTGCACAGTTTGCTGACCACCAGTATATAGTATACTATATAGCAGTACGGTACAGTAGGCCACTGCTCTACCTACCTCTGTGTCGTTAAGTATACTATCCATCCATACCTGTGGTGCATTTCAGTTTTGCACAGTTTGCTGACCACCAGTATATACTATATAGCAGTACGGTACAGTAGGCCACTGCTCTACCTACCTCTGTGTCGTCAAGTATACTATCCATCCATACCTGTTGTGCATTTCAGTTTTTGCACAGTTTGCTGACCACCAGTATATACTATATAGCAGTACGGTACAGTAGGCCACTGCTCTACCTACCTCTGTGTCGTCAAGTATACTATCCATCCATACCTGTGGTGCATTTCAGTTTTGCCCAGTTTGCTGACCACCAGTATATAATATATAGCAGTATGGTACAGTAGGCCACTGCTCTACCTACCTCTGTGTCGTCAAGTATACTATCCAATCCATACCTGTGGTGCATTTCAGTTGTGCGCAGTATATATAGTAGTAGGCCATTGCTATTGATATATTACTGGCATATAATTCCACACATTAAAAAATGGAGAACAAAAATGTGGAGGGTAAAATAGGGAAAGATCAAGATCCACTTCCACCTCGTGCTGAAGCTGCTGCCACTAGTCATGGCCGAGACGATGAAATGCCATCAACGTCGTCTGCCAAGGCCGATGCCCAATGTCATAGTAGAGAGCATGTAAAATCCAAAGAAATAAAGCTCAGTAAAATGACCCAAAAATCTAAATCAAAATCGTCTGAGGAGAAGCGTAAACTTGCCAATGTGCCATTTACGACACGGAGTGGCAAGGAACGGCTGAGGGCCTGGCCTATGTTCAAGGCTAGTAGTTCAGCTTCACATGAGGATGAAAGCACTCATCCTCCTGCTAGAAAACTTAAAAGAGTTAAGATGGCAAAAGCACAGCAAAGAACTGTGCGTTCTTCTAAATCACAAATCCCCAAGGAGAGTCCAATTGTGTCGGTTGCGATGTCTGCACCTCTTTTTTCTTTCATTTTTCTTTGCATCATGTGCTGTTTGGGGACTATTTTTTTGAAGTGCCATCCTGTCTGACACTGCAGTGCCACTCCTAGGTGGGCCAGGTGTTTGTGTCGGCCACTTGGGTCTCTTAGCTTAGTCACACAGCTACCTCATTGCGCCTCTTTTTTTCTTTGCATCATGTGCTGTTTGGGGACTATTTTTTGGAAGTGCCATCCTGTCTGACACTGCAGTGCCACTTCTAGATGGGCCAGGTGTTTGTGTCGGCCACTTGTGTCGCTTAGCTTAGTCACACAGCTTCCATCTTGCATCTCTTTTTTTCTTTGCATCATGTGCTGTTTGGGGACTATTTTTTTGAAGTGCCATCCTGTCTGACACTGCAGTGCCACTTCTAGATGGAACAGGTGTTTGTGTCGGCCACTTGTGTCGCTTAGCTTAGTCACACAGCTTCCATCTTGCATCTCTTTTTATCTTTGCATCATATGCTGTTTGGGGACTATTTTTTAAATCTGCCATCTTGTCTGACACTACATGCCACTCCTAGATGGGCCAGGCGTTCGTGTCGGCCACTTGGGTCGCTTAGCTTAGTCACACAGCTACCTCATTGCGCCTCTTTTTTTCTTTGCATCATGTGCTGTTTGGGGACTATTTTTTAAATCTGCCATCCTGTCTGACACTGCAGTGCCACTCCTAGATGGACCAGGTGTTTGTGTCGGCCACTTGGGTGCTTAGCTTAGCCATCCAGCGACCTTGGTGCACCTCTTTTTTTCTTTGCATCATGTGGTTTGGGGACTATTTTTTAAATCTGCCATCCTGTCTGACACTGCAGTGCCACTCCTAGATGGGCCAGGTGTTTGTGTCTGCCACTTGGGTCGCTTGGCTTAGTCACACAGCTACCTCATTGCGCCTCTTTTTTTCTTTGCATCATGTGCTGTTTGGGGACTATTTTTTTGAAGTGCCATCCTGTCTGACACTGCAGTGCCACTCCTAGATGGGCCAGGTGTTTGTGTCGGCCACTTGGGTCGCTTAGCTTAGTCACACAGCTACCTCATTGTGCCTCTTTTTTTCTTTGCATCATGTGCTGTTTGGGGACTATTTTTTTGAAGTGCCATCCTGTCTGACACTGCAGTGCCTCTCCTAGATGGGACAGGTGTTTGTGTCGGCCACTTGGGTCGCTTAGCTTAGTCATCCAGCGACCTCGGTGCAAATTTTAGGACTAAAAATAATATTGTGAGGTGTGAGGTGTTCAGAAGAGACTGAAAATGAGTGTAAATTATGGTTATTGAGGTTAATAATACTATGGGATCCAAATGACCCCCAAATTCTATGATTTAAGCTGTTCTTGAGGGTTTTTTGTAAAAAAACACCCGAATCCAAAACACACCCGAATCCGACAAAAAATTTTCAGGGAGGTTTTGCCAAAACGCGTCCGAATCCAAAACACGGCCGCGGAACTGAATCCAAAACCAAAATACAAAACCCAAAAAATTTCCGGTGCACATCACTAGTTTCAATGAAAGTTAGGATTCAATTTATAAAGTTACCGTAATTTCAATTAAACCCAATCATTAGATGCTAGAGGATGTGATATGAGGTCATTTGATTCACAACAAGGAGGAATGCTGCCACCATACATCATATCAGTACCATCTGTCCAGATTTTCCCTTAAACTATGCCTTTTCTAAGGGTGCATTGCTTTTCAGTGTGTTCCAGCGCTGGGAGAAACAAACACTGTTATGTAGGAACAGAAATATTCCATTTACAATGTGCATACATATCATGTGTACTGTGTTATATGTCATTATGTCATGAGTTATTTGTAGACTGATATATCTGCAATACTTAGGGCACTAATGTATAACATTTTCACAGGACAGACCTGAATTTTTACACTGGAAATCGTGAAAGCAGAATGCTTACTTTTGTACATGGATTACTAGAACTAGAGGTACTGTATTATGAGAATATAACTTTTTTGTTGTATTTGTCATCCAAAAAGATGCAAGAGGCGACAAATGTCATATTACACATGATGTACTGTAGATGCAGTTTTTTTTTTCTGTATTCCAGAAATAATTCTAAAATATTCAAAAAATTATTGAAACCAAGGCAGGTCCAAAAATAAAATGCATACATTTATAATATGACAATTAGGGCTTTCTGAACATAATATTATGAAATCTCCTATTGTCTATATAAACTGTACAGTATGCCTAACAAACATTTTGATTACTTATACTACGAGGAGACCTGGGTGGTCATTCGCTCGCTGACGTTTTTAGCAGAATAGCGATCAGGCTAAAAATGGGCGAATCTGCGCATGTGTATGGGCCGCGGGGCGCACGCGCTAAGTATTTTCACACAAAACTATGCAATTTTACACAGGTCCGAGCAACGCTTTTCAGTCGCTCTGCTGATCGGTGAGTGATTGACAGGAAGTGGGTTTTTCTGGGCGGAAACTGAGCGTTTTCCGGGAGTGTGCTAAAAAATGCAGGCATGTCAGGCTAAAACACAGGAGTGGCTGGAGAAACGAGGGAGTGGCTGGCCGAACGCCCTGTGTTTGTGACGTCAAACCAGGAACTAAACGGACTGAGGTGATCGCAATCTAGGAGTAGGTCTGGAGCTACTCAGAAACTGTAGGGAAATTTTTAATAGCAGAACTGCTAATCTTTCGTTCGCAATTCTGCTAAGCTAAGATACACTCCCAGTAGGCGGCGGCCTAGCGTGTGCAATGCTGCTAAAAGCAGCTAGCGAGCGATCAACTCGGAATGAGGGCCCTGGTACCTTTACAGCCATTGGGGAGCCCATCATTACTCCTTAAACCTCATGGAAAACAACATCTTGTTATTTTGGGTGTAAATATTATTTATTAAAGAATGTATACATTCTTCATTTGTGTGTTGATGTGCTCCCTCTCCTTACTTACTCAAGCTGATCGCCACTCAGACTGAAATATATGTAAAGTTAGCAAACACAGTGCAATTACATCAGACAGAGAAAACCAGATTGCGCTGCTTGACTCAAACAAAATTGCTCCATCTGTGCAATCTTAACATATTATGGGCATAAAGAACAGTTGTCAGCAAGGGCATTTGTGTATTGTATGATGTGAGAACACTAATTGCTTGCAAAACTGGGTCCTGATGATGATAAATTTTGAATATGCTAGATTTAAGGATGCATCAGCAGTGACTGTATTTTACCATTACAGTACATATCTTTGCTAGATTAAAATGAATGTTTCATGTTTATTCAGTTCACTTAATTCAGTGTTCTTCAGCTGCTTTTGAATTATAATCAGTTTTAACTAGCTGAAAAATGTTTTTGCTAATAGAAAATGAACACGTTCTATTCCTCACAATGACAAATATGGTGATAGACAATCTCTCAAAAGGAAATAATCTTGACTATTGCACAATTGTTATGATGCTGTCTGGATACCAATGTTTATTTGTTGGCTACAGATAAAATATAAAAGCATACAGTAGTTGCTTCTGAGCTATTTCCTGAAGCTACTGATAAGTATATATGCAAGACTTCCTTCCCGTAAGCCCAGTTCATTCACCATTTCCACTGTAGCATCAAAAGGAGTTCCTGACTGTGCATGGTGTCACTTGAAGACTAGATTTCATTGCAATCTACAGTTATTAAAGAGACAAGGTGGTTGGAAAAAACGGAACCACAGGCTCATTCCTAATTCAGCTCTGTCAAATGAAGAAGCATATCCAGCTATCTGCATGTAAGAGCTATATCCCCTTCTTTATGCAATCTATGCAAGTAAATTGTTATTGCATTTCATAAACCAATTAGATGCATATCAGATATGGAATTATGCTACAGGACTTCAAAGACTTTTTGTGAATTTTTATGTGAGTATTGAGGTCTTTTAAAAGAAAATGATAGAAAGAGATTTTCTCAAACTCTTTTTAAAAATAAATACATTTTATTTTATTTATAAACCTATGTAATGGTAAATATTTACCAAGTAACCTCTAATATGTATGTTGTGAACATAAAAGAGTCAATTCAATTAGACTTGCCCTGCAAGACCATGGACTCGCTGATTTTTGTTTGCAGTCCCGTTGGGCTGCGTAAAAAAATCTGCAATTCCGGATGAGGTTGGCCCACTCCGTTACAAATTGAATCGACCCCTAAGTGTCCCCTAATGTGTGAATAAATAAATATATATATATATATACACACAGAGGAAAAACCACAGCACTCACCACACCAGAAGCGGGGCACAGCTATGCACTTACCACTCACAGGGTGGGGTGCATGTAACACTGCACTCTCCACCACAGAAGCGGGGTACACAGCTGTACTTACCACTCACAGGGCGGGGTGCATGTAGCCCATGACCACATCACTCTTATAAATACAAACAGAGAACCCAGCACTCACCAAAGTAAACTCACTTATCCTCAACAATTCAATAAATAAATGATGGGGGTTTAGTTGGTGGATTGGCCAATGCACGGAAGCCTGCATACCGATTTTCAAGGTACCCCACCTTCATGCAGATCCTACACTATCACAGAGTCTTAAAACCTGACTACTTGACTGCTGCATCATCTGCCTGCTAGATGTAATGTGTACCTGCCACAGACTTTATGGCTTTTAAAGGCACACTAGTAACCTATTGCACTGGCTCAAAGATGATTGCTAAAGAACAGCTGAGACAGGTTCAGGATAATAAAGTCCACACAGGGGTGCATGAGAAAGCTAGTGGCCACGGTTAATAAGAGCTAACCATAGATTAACCCCTTCATATACACACAGAGGAAAAACCACAGCACTCACCACACCAGAAGCGGGGCACAGCTATGCACTTACCACTCACAGGGTGGGGTGCATGTAACACTGCACTGTCCACCACAGAAGCGGGGTACACAGCTGTACTTACCACTCACAGGGCGGGGTGCATGTAGCCCATGACCACATCGCTATTTATTGAATTGTTGAGGATAAGTGAGTTTACTTTGGTGAGTGCTGGGTTCTCTGTTTGTATTTATTAGAGCGATGTGGTCATGGGCTACATGCACCCCGCCCTGTGAGTGGTAAGTACAGCTGTGTACCCCGCTTCTGTGGTGGACAGTGCAGTGTTACATGCACCCCACCCTGTGAGTGGTAAGTGCATAGCTGTGCCCCGCTTCTGGTGTGGTGAGTGCTGTGGTTTTTCCTCTGTGTGTATATGAAGGGGTTAATCTATGGTTAGCTCTTATTAACCGTGGCCACTAGCTTTCTCATGCACCCCTGTGTGGACTTTATTATCCTGAACCTGTCTCAGCTGTTCTTTAGCAATCATCTTTGAGCCAGTGCAATAGGTGACTAGTGTGCCTTTAAAAGCCATAAAGTCTGTGGCAGGTACACATTACATCTAGCAGGCAGATGATGCAGCAGTCAAGTAGTCAGGTTTTAAGACTCTGTGATAGTGTAGGACCTGCATGAAGGTGGGGTACCTTGAAAATCGGTATGCAGGCTTCCGTGCATTGGCCAATCCACCAACTAAACCCCCATCATTTATTTATTGAATTGTTGAGGATAAGTGAGTTTACTTTGGTGAGTGCTGGGTTCTCTGTTTGTATTTATTAGAGTGATGTGGTCATGGGCTACATGCACCCCGCCCTGTGAGTGGTAAGTACAGCTGTGTACCCCGCTTCTGTGGTGGACAGTGCAGTGTTACATGCACCCCACCCTGTGAGTGGTAAGTGCATAGCTGTGCCCCGCTTCTGGTGTGGTGAGTGCTGTGGTTTTTCCTCTGTGTGTATATGAAGGGGTTAATCTATGGTTAGCTCTTATTAACCGTGGCCACTAGCTTTCTCATGCACCCCTGTGTGGACTTTATTATCCTGAACCTGTCTCAGCTGTTTTTTAGCAATCATCTTTGAGCCAGTGCAATAGGTGACTAGTGTGCCTTTAAAAGCCATAAAGTCTGTGGCAGGTACACATTACATCTAGCACGCAGATGATGCAGCAGTCAAGTAGTCAGGTTTTAAGACTCTGTGATAGTGTAGGACCTGCATGAAGGTGGGGTACCTTGAAAATCGGTATGCAGGCTTCCGTGCATTGGCCAATCCACCAACTAAACCCCCATCATTTATTTATTGAATTGTTGAGGATAAGTGAGTTTACTTTGGTGAGTGCTGGGTTCTCTGTTTGTATTTATTAGAGCGATGTGGTCATGGGCTACATGCACCCCGCCCTGTGAGTGGTAAGTACAGCTGTGTACCCTGCTTCTGTGGTGGACAGTGCAGTGTTACATGCACCCCACCCTGTGAGTGGTAAGTGCATAGCTGTGCCCCGCTTCTGGTGTGGTGAGTGCTGTGGTTTTTCCTCTGTGTGTATATGAAGGGGTTAATCTATGGTTAGCTCTTATTAACCGTGGCCACTAGCTTTCTCATGCACCCCTGTGTGGACTTTATTATCCTGAACCTGTCTCAGCTGTTCTTTAGCAATCATCTTTGAGCCAGTGCAATAGGTGACTAGTGTGCCTTTAAAAGCCATAAAGTCTGTGGCAGGTACACATTACATCTAGCAGGCAGATGATGCAGCAGTCAAGTAGTCAGGTTTTAAGACTCTGTGATAGTGTAGGACCTGCATGAAGGTGGAGTACCTTGAAAATCGGTATGCAGGCTTCCGTGCATTGGCCAATCCACCAACTAAACCCCCATCATTTATTTATTGAATTGTTGAGGATAAGTGAGTTTACTTTGGTGAGTGCTGGGTTCTCTGTTTGTATTTATTAGAGTGATGTGGTCATGGGCTACATGCACCCCGCCCTGTGAGTGGTAAGTACAGCTGTGTACCCCGCTTCTGTGGTGGACAGTGCAGTGTTACATGCACCCCACCCTGTGAGTGGTAAGTGCATAGCTGTGCCCCGCTTCTGGTGTGGTGAGTGCTGTGGTTTTTCCTCTGTGTGTATATGAAGGGGTTAATCTATGGTTAGCTCTTATTAACCGTGGCCACTAGCTTTCTCATGCACCCCTGTGTGGACTTTATTATCCTGAACCTGTCTCAGTTGTTCTTTAGCAATCATCTTTGAGCCAGTGCAATAGGTGACTAGTGTGCCTTTAAAAGCCATAAAGTCTGTGGCAGGTACACATTACATCTAGCAGGCAGATGATGCAGCAGTCAAGTAGTCAGGTTTTAAGACTCTGTGATAGTGTAGGACCTGCATGAAGGTGGGGTACCTTGAAAATCGGTATGCAGGCTTCCGTGCATTGGCCAATCCACCAACTAAACCCCCATCATTTATTTATTGAATTGTTGAGGATAAGTGAGTTTACTTTGGTGAGTGCTGGGTTCTCTGTTTGTATTTATTAGAGCGATGTGGTCATGGGCTACATGCACCCCGCCCTGTGAGTGGTAAGTACAGCTGTGTACCCCGCTTCTGTGGTGGACAGTGCAGTGTTACATGCACCCCACCCTGTGAGTGGTAAGTGCATAGCTGTGCCCCGCTTCTGGTGTGGTGAGTGCTGTGGTTTTATCTCTGTGTGTATATGAAGGGGTTAATCTATGGTTAGCTCTTATTAACCGTGGCCACTAGCTTTCTCATGCACCCCTGTGTGGACTTTATTATCATGAACCTGTCTCAGCTGTTCTTTAGCAATCATCTTTGAGCCAGTGCAATAGGTGACTAGTGTGCCTTTAAAAGCCATAAAGTCTGTGGCAGGTACACATTACATCTAGCAGGCAGATGATGCAGCAGTCAAGTAGTCAGGTTTTAAGACTCTGTGATAGTGTAGGACCTGCATGAAGGTGGGGTACCTTGAAAATCGGTATGCAGGCTTCCGTGCATTGGCCAATCCACCAACTAAACCCCCATCATTTATTTATTGAATTGTTGAGGATAAGTGAGTTTACTTTGGTGAGTGCTGGGTTCTCTGTTTGTATTTATTAGAGCGATGTGGTCATGGGCTACATGCACCCCGCCCTGTGAGTGGTAAGTACAGCTGTGTACCCCGCTTCTGTGGTGGACAGTGCAGTGTTACATGCACCCCACCCTGTGAGTGGTAAGTGCATAGCTGTGCCCCGCTTCTGGTGTGGTGAGTGCTGTGGTTTTTCCTCTGTGTGTATATGAAGGGGTTAATCTATGGTTAGCTCTTATTAACCGTGGCCACTAGCTTTCTCATGCACCCCTGTGTGGACTTTATTATCCTGAACCTGTCTCAGCTGTTCTTTAGCAATCATCTTTGAGCCAGTGCAATAGGTGACTAGTGTGCCTTTAAAAGCCATAAAGTCTGTGGCAGGTACACATTACATCTAGCAGGCAGATGATGCAGCAGTCAAGTAGTCAGGTTTTAAGACTCTGTGATAGTGTAGGACCTGCATGAAGGTGGAGTACCTTGAAAATCGGTATGCAGGCTTCCGTGCATTGGCCAATCCACCAACTAAACCCCCATCATTTATTTATTGAATTGTTGAGGATAAGTGAGTTTACTTTGGTGAGTGCTGGGTTCTCTGTTTGTATTTATTAGAGCGATGTGGTCATGGGCTACATGCACCCCGCCCTGTGAGTGGTAAGTACTGCTGTGTACCCCGCTTCTGTGGTGGACAGTGCAGTGTTACATGCACCCCACCCTGTGAGTGGTAAGTGCATAGCTGTGCCCCGCTTCTGGTGTGGTGAGTGCTGTGGTTTTTCCTCTGTGTGTATATGAAGGGGTTAATCTATGGTTAGCTCTTATTAACCGTGGCCACTAGCTTTCTCATGCACCCCTGTGTGGACTTTATTATCCTGAACCTGTCTCAGCTGTTCTTTAGCAATCATCTTTGAGCCAGTGCAATAGGTGACTAGTGTGCCTTTAAAAGCCATAAAGTCTGTGGCAGGTACACATTACATCTAGCAGGCAGATGATGCAGCAGTCAAGTAGTCAGGTTTTAAGACTCTGTGATAGTGTAGGACCTGCATGAAGGTGGGGTACCTTGAAAATCGGTATGCAGGCTTCCGTGCATTGGCCAATCCACCAACTAAACCCCCATCATTTATTTATTGAATTGTTGAGGATAAGTGAGTTTACTTTGGTGAGTGCTGGGTTCTCTGTTTGTATTTATTAGAGCGATGTGGTCATGGGCTACATGCACCCCGCCCTGTGAGTGGTAAGTACAGCTGTGTACCCCGCTTCTGTGGTGGACAGTGCAGTGTTACATGCACCCCACCCTGTGAGTGGTAAGTGCATAGCTGTGCCCCGCTTCTGGTGTGGTGAGTGCTGTGGTTTTATCTCTGTGTGTATATGAAGGGGTTAATCTATGGTTAGCTCTTATTAACCGTGGCCACTAGCTTTCTCATGCACCCCTGTGTGGACTTTATTATCCTGAACCTGTCTCAGCTGTTCTTTAGCAATCATCTTTGAGCCAGTGCAATAGGTGACTAGTGTGCCTTTAAAAGCCATAAAGTCTGTGGCAGGTACACATTACATCTAGCAGGCAGATGATGCAGCAGTCAAGTAGTCAGGTTTTAAGACTCTGTGATAGTGTAGGACCTGCATGAAGGTGGGGTACCTTGAAAATCGGTATGCAGGCTTCCGTGCATTGGCCAATCCACCAACTAAACCCCCATCATTTATTTATTGAATTGTTGAGGATAAGTGAGTTTACTTTGGTGAGTGCTGGGTTCTCTGTTTGTATTTATTAGAGCGATGTGGTCATGGGCTACATGCACCCCGCCCTGTGAGTGGTAAGTACAGCTGTGTACCCCGCTTCTGTGGTGGACAGTGCAGTGTTACATGCACCCCACCCTGTGAGTGGTAAGTGCATAGCTGTGCCCCGCTTCTGGTGTGGTGAGTGCTGTGGTTTTTCCTCTGTGTGTATATGAAGGGGTTAATCTATGGTTAGCTCTTATTAACCGTGGCCACTAGCTTTCTCATGCACCCCTGTGTGGACTTTATTATCCTGAACCTGTCTCAGCTGTTCTTTAGCAATCATCTTTGAGCCAGTGCAATAGGTGACTAGTGTGCCTTTAAAAGCCATAAAGTCTGTGGCAGGTACACATTACATCTAGCAGGCAGATGATGCAGCAGTCAAGTAGTCAGGTTTTAAGACTCTGTGATAGTGTAGGACCTGCATGAAGGTGGAGTACCTTGAAAATCGGTATGCAGGCTTCCGTGCATTGGCCAATCCACCAACTAAACCCCCATCATTTATTTATTGAATTGTTGAGGATAAGTGAGTTTACTTTGGTGAGTGCTGGGTTCTCTGTTTGTATTTATTAGAGCGATGTGGTCATGGGCTACATGCACCCCGCCCTGTGAGTGGTAAGTACAGCTGTGTACCCCGCTTCTGTGGTGGACAGTGCAGTGTTACATGCACCCCACCCTGTGAGTGGTAAGTGCATAGCTGTGCCCCGCTTCTGGTGTGGTGAGTGCTGTGGTTTTTCCTCTGTGTGTATATGAAGGGGTTAATCTATGGTTAGCTCTTATTAACCGTGGCCACTAGCTTTCTCATGCACCCCTGTGTGGACTTTATTATCCTGAACCTGTCTCAGCAGTTCTTTAGCAATCATCTTTGAGCCAGTGCAATAGGTGACTAGTGTGCCTTTAAAAGCCATAAAGTCTGTGGCAGGTACACATTACATCTAGCAGGCAGATGATGCAGCAGTCAAGTAGTCAGGTTTTAAGACTCTGTGATAGTGTAGGACCTGCATGAAGGTGGGGTACCTTGAAAATCGGTATGCAGGCTTCCGTGCATTGGCCAATCCACCAACTAAACCCCCATCATTTATTTATTGAATTGTTGAGGATAAGTGAGTTTACTTTGGTGAGTGCTGGGTTCTCTGTTTGTATATATATATATATATATATATATATTATTCAAAGGTAAATATATTCAATTACCTCTAATTTTATACAGAGCCACTCCTTATGCATTTAAAAATGCCTTTTAATTACTTGTGTCAATTTTTTTATTAGTGACTTATTAACGTTCTGTGTTTAAGAGACATAAGTACCCCTGGAAGACATTTGAATATCCCTTGGGGTACATATACCCCTGGTTGAGAACCTAGGTACAAAAGTGTCCAATATAAAGAGTTACACCGTATAAAGTTATATTTTTGTAATCTTAAGAAATATTTTCATTAATATATTCTTGTACAGTATCTCCCTAATCACATAGATCATTACTAATACTAATATTTATATGGTCCATTTGATATAGTTCCATTGCTACAGTTCTCTCAGTTGTTATGTAATGCCTCACTTGTCATTGGATTATTACAATATTATGTGACATGATTCCGGCATGTATTTTAAATGCTGTTAATTCTTAATTGAGGAAAATAACTGATATATGAGTTAAATGAGTGATGCTATTACTGAGGCGTTCTTTTCTCCCTTCAAGACAAACATAAGCATTTCACAGAATATTAAGCAAAGATTTAAATTCCAATTTTTCATTTTCAACTGCAGCAAATATAATAATCAGCCCATGGCCATATTTCAAGGAAGTTTGCAAAGAAACCTCTAATTTGCTACATGTTGCTTCAATGGATAATTTAGTTAGTTAGTTAGTTAGTTAGTTATTCTTATTCAGTTACAGTAGGTTCATTTGAAAGAACTTTTTCACTCTACGTCCTTGTAAACTGCAGAAAACATATATAGTTTTATATAAGAAATGTCTTAATGGTAATACAATTATAGCAATATGTTAAATTAGAGCTGTGGTTGAACTACAAGTACCAGCGTGCCATGAACTCAAAGTCTACAGTAGAGAGTTAAAGTTGAGAAATTATGGTTGAAAACAAAATAGGTGGGACACCCAATATTTAGGTTAGTTAAAGGGCATATTCCGTTAAATTCACCAGCTCCACTAAGAGTTAGAAAAGTAATTAAATGGAGAGAGATAAAGTACCAGCCAATCAGCTCCTAACTGCCATGTCACAAGCCATTTGAAAAATGACAGTTAGGAGCTGGTTGGCTGAGAGTTTATCACTCTCCATTTTATCACTGATGATACATCTAGTTACATGGGTGGTTGGTTTGCTTCTATAGCTACTACATCAAGATTTGCATTCCTGACAATTAAAATGAATATAGTTCCTGCCAGTGATTGGAATTGCAGTATTCATTTACTAAAATACAATCAAGTCATCCGAGTGGAAAGAGCTTAGATAGTTGATATATATATATATATATATATATATATATATATATATATATATTATTTAGAGATGAGCGCCTGAAATTTTTCGGGTTTTGTGTTTTGGTTTTGGGTTCGGTTCTGCGGCCGTGTTTTGGGTTCGAACGCGTTTTGGCAAAACCTCACCGAATTTTTTTTGTCGGATTCGGGTGTGTTTTGGATTCGGGTGTTTTTTTCAAAAAACACTAAAAAACAGCTTAAATCATAGAATTTGGGGGTCATTTTGATCCCAAAGTATTATTAACCTCAAAAACCATAATTTACACTCATTTTCAGTCTATTCTGAATACCTCACACCTCACAATATTATTTTTAGTCCTAAAATTTGCACCGAGGTCGCTGTGTGAGTAAGATAAGCGACCCTAGTGGCCGACACAAACACCGGGCCCATCTAGGAGTGGCACTGCAGTGTCACGCAGGATGTCCCTTCCAAAAAACCCTCCCCAAACAGCACATGACGCAAAGAAAAAAAGAGGCGCAATGAGGTAGCTGTGTGAGTAAGATTAGCGACCCTAGTGGCCGACACAAACACCGGGCCCATCTAGGAGTGGCACTGCAGTGTCACGCAGGATGGCCCTTCCAAAAAACCCTCCCCAAACAGCACATGACGCAAAGAAAAAAAGAGGCGCAATGAGGTAGCTGTGTGAGTAAGATTAGCGACCCTAGTGGCCGACACAAACACCGGGCCCATCTAGGAGTGGCACTGCAGTGTCACGCAGGATGTCCCTTCCAAAAAACCCTCCCCAAACAGCACATGACGCAAAGAAAAAAAGAGGCGCAATGAGGTAGCTGACTGTGTGAGTAAGATTAGCGACCCTAGTGGCCGACACAAACACCGGGCCCATTTAGGAGTGGCACTGCAGTGTCACGCAGGATGTCCCTTCCAAAAAACCCTCCCCAATCAGCACATGATGCAAAGAAAAAGAAAAGAAAAAAGAGGTGCAAGATGGAATTGTCCTTGGGCCCTCCCACCCACCCTTATGTTGTATAAACAAAACAGGACATGCACACTTTAACCAACCCATCATTTCAGTGACAGGGTCTGCCACACGACTGTGACTGATATGACGGGTTGGTTTGGACCCCCCCCAAAAAAGAAGCAATTAATCTCTCCTTGCACAAACTGGCTCTACAGAGGCAAGATGTCCACCTCATCATCACCCTCCGATATATCACCGTGTACATCCCCCTCCTCACAGATTATCAATTCGTCCCCACTGGAATCCACCATCTCAGCTCCCTGTGTACTTTGTGGAGGCAATTGCTGCTGGTCAATGTCTCCGCGGAGGAATTGATTATAATTAATTTTAATGAACATCATCTTCTCCACATTTTCTGGATGTAACCTCGTACGCCGATTGCTGACAAGGTGAGCGGCGGCACTAAACACTCTTTCGGAGTACACACTTGTGGGAGGGCAACTTAGGTAGAATAAAGCCAGTTTGTGCAAGGGCCTCCAAATTGCCTCTTTTTCCTGCCAGTATAAGTACGGACTGTGTGACGTGCCTACTTGGATGCGGTCACTCATATAATCCTCCACCATTCTATCAATGTTGAGAGAATCATATGCAGTGACAGTAGACGACATGTCCGTAATCGTTGTCAGGTCCTTCAGTCCGGACCAGATGTCAGCATCAGCAGTCGCTCCAGACTGCCCTGCATCACCGCCAGCGGGTGGGCTCGGAATTCTGAGCCTTTTCCTCGCACCCCCAGTTGCGGGAGAATGTGAAGGAGGAGATGTTGACAGGTCGCGTTCCGCTTGACTTGACAATTTTGTCACCAGCAGGTCTTTCAACCCCAGCAGACTTGTGTCTGCCGGAAAGAGAGATCCAAGGTAGGCTTTAAATCTAGGATCGAGCACGGTGACCAAAATGTAGTGCTCTGATTTCAACAGATTGACCACCCGTGAATCCTTGTTAAGCGAATTAAGGGCTCCATCCACAAGTCCCACATGCCTAGCGGAATCGCTCCGTGTTAGCTCCTCCTTCAATGTCTCCAGCTTCTTCTGCAAAAGCCTGATGAGGGGAATGACCTGACTCAGGCTGGCAGTGTCTGAACTGACTTCACGTGTGGCAAGTTCAAAGGGCATCAGAACCTTGCACAACGTTGAAATCATTCTCCACTGCGCTTGAGACAGGTGCATTCCACCTACTATATCGTGCTCAATTGTATAGGCTTGAATGGCCTTTTGCTGCTCCTCCAACCTCTGAAGCATATAGAGGGTTGAATTCCACCTCGTTACCACTTCTTGCTTCAGATGATGGCAGGGCAGGTTCAGTAGTTTTTGGTGGTGCTCCAGTCTTCTGTACGTGGTGCCTGTATGCCGAAAGTGTCCCGCAATTCTTCTGGCCACCGACAGCATCTCTTGCACGCCCCTGTCGTTTTTTAAAAAATTCTGCACCACCAAATTCAAGGTATGTGCAAAACATGGGACGTGCTGGAATTTGCCCATATTTAATGCACACACAATATTGCTGGCGTTGTCCGATGCCACAAATCCACAGGAGAGTCCAATTGGGGTAAGCCATTCCGCGATGATCTTCCTCAGTTGCCGTAAGAGGTTTTCAGCTGTGTGCGTATTCTGGAAAGCGGTGATACAAAGCGTAGCCTGCCTAGGAAAGAGTTGGCGTTTGCGAGATGCTGCTACTGGTGCCGCCGCTGCTGTTCTTGCGGCGGGAGTCCATACATCTACCCAGTGGGCTGTCACAGTCATATAGTCCTGACCCTGCCCTGCTCCACTTGTCCACATGTCCGTGGTTAAGTGGACATTGGGTACAACTGCATTTTTTAGGACACTGGTGAGTCTTTTTCTGACGTCCGTGTACATTCTCGGTATCGCCTGCCTAGAGAAGTGGAACCTAGATGGTATTTGGTAACGGGGGCACACTGCCTCAATAAATTGTCTAGTTCCCTGTGAACTAACGGCGGATACCGGACGCACGTCTAACACCAACATAGTTGTCAAGGCCTCAGTTATCCGCTTTGCAGCAGGATGACTGCTGTGATATTTCATCTTCCTCGCAAAGGACTGTTGGACAGTCAATTGCTTACTGGAAGTAGTACAAGTGGGCTTACGACTTCCCCTCTGGGATGACCATCGACTCCCAGCAGCAACAACAGCAGCGCCAGCAGCAGTAGGCGTTACACGCAAGGATGCATCGGAGGAATCCCAGGCAGGAGAGGACTCGTCAGAATTGCCAGTGACATGGCCTGCAGGACTATTGGCATTCCTGGGGAAGGAGGAAATTGACACTGAGGGAGTTGGTGGGGTGGTTTGCGTGAGCTTGGTTACAAGAGGAAGGGATTTACTGGTCAGTGGACTGCTTCCGCTGTCGCCCAAAGTTTTTGAACTTGTCACTGACTTATTATGAATGCGCTGCAGGTGACGTATAAGGGAGGATGTTCCGAGGTGGTTAACGTCCTTACCCCTACTTATTACAGCTTGACAAAGGCAACACACGGCTTGACACCTGTTGTCCGCTTTTCTGTTGAAATACCTCCACACTGAAGAGCTGATTTTTTTGGTATTTTCACCAGGCATGTCAACGGCCATATTCCTCCCACGGACAACAGGTGTCTCCCCGGGTGCCTGACTTAAACAAACCACCTCACCATCAGAATCCTCCTGGTCAATTTCCTCCCCAGCGCCAGCAACACCCATATCCTCCTCATCCTGGTGTACTTCAACATCTTCATCTTCAATCTGACTATCAGGAACTGGACTGCGGGTGCTCCTTCCAGCACTTGCAGGGGGCGTGCAAATGGTGGAAGGCGCATGCTCTTCACGTCCAGTGTTGGGAAGGTCAGGCATCGCAACCGACACAATTGGACTCTCCTTGTGGATTTGGGATTTCGAAGAACGCACAGTTCTTTGCGGTGCTTTTGCCAGCTTGAGTCTTTTCAGTTTTCTAGCGAGAGGCTGAGTGCTTCCATCCTCATGTGAAGCTGAACCACTAGCCATGAACATAGGCCAGGGCCTCAGCCGTTCCTTGCCACTCCGTGTGGTAAATGGCATATTGGCAAGTTTACGCTTCTCCTCCGACAATTTTATTTTAGGTTTTGGAGTCCTTTTTTTACTGATATTTGGTGTTTTGGATTTGACATGCTCTGTACTATGACATTGGGCATCGGCCTTGGCAGACGACGTTGCTGGCATTTCATCGTCTCGGCCATGACTAGTGGCAGCAGCTTCAGCACGAGGTGGAAGTGGATCTTGATCTTTCCCTAATTTTGGAACCTCAACATTTTTGTTCTCCATATTTTAATAGGCACAACTAAAAGGCACCTCAGGTAAACAATGGAGATGGATACTAGTATACAATTATGGACTGCCTGCCGAGTGCAGACACAGAGGTAGCCACAGCCGTGAACTACCGTACTGTACTGTGTCTGCTGCTAATATAGACTGGTTGATAAAGAGATGTCTATGTAACTATGTATGTATAAAGAAGAAAGAAAAAAAAACCACGGTTAGGTGGTATACAATTATGGACGGACTGCCTGCCGAGTGCAGCAGCCGTGAACTACCGTACTGTACTGTGTCTGCTGCTAATAATATAGACTGGTTGATAAAGAGATGTCGTAGTAGTATGTATGTATAAAGAAGAAAGAACAAAAAACCACGGTTAGGTGGTATACAATTATGGACGGACTGCCTGCCGAGTGCAGACACAGAGGTAGCCACAGCCGTGAACTACCGTACTGTACTGTGTCTGCTGCTAATAATATAGACTGGTTGATAAAGAGATGTCGTAGTAGTATGTATGTATAAAGAAGAAAGAAAAAAAAACCACGGTTAGGTGGTATACAATTATGGACGGACTGCCTGCCGAGTGCAGACACAGAGGTAGCCACAGCCGTGAACTACCGTACTGTACTGTGTCTGCTGCTAATAATATAGACTGGTTGATAAAGAGATGTCTATGTAACTATGTATGTATAAAGAAGAAAGAAAAAAAAACCACGGTTAGGTGGTATACAATTATGGACGGACTGCCTGCCGAGTGCAGACACAGAGGTAGCCACAGCCGTGAACTACCGTACTGTACTGTGTCTGCTGCTAATATAGACTGGTTGATAAAGAGATGTCTATGTAACTATGTATGTATAAAGAAGAAAGAAAAAAAAACCACGGTTAGGTGGTATACAATTATGGACGGACTGCCTGCCGAGTGCAGACACAGAGGTAGCCACAGCCGTGAACTACCGTACTGTACTGTGTCTGCTGCTAATATAGACTGGTTGATAAAGAGATGTCTATGTAACTATGTATGTATAAAGAAGAAAGAAAAAAAAACCACGGTTAGGTGGTATACAATTATGGACGGACTGCCTGCCGAGTGCAGACACAGAGGTAGCCACAGCCGTGAACTACCGTACTGTACTGTGTCTGCTGCTAATAATATAGACTGGTTGATAAAGAGATGTCGTAGTAGTATGTATGTATAAAGAAGAAAAAAAAACCACGGTTAGGTGGTATACAATTATGGACGGACTGCCTGCCGAGTGCAGACACAGAGGCAGCCACAGCCGTGAACTACCGTACTGTACTGTGTCTGCTGCTAATATAGACTGGTTGATAAAGAGATGTCTATGTAACTATGTATGTATAAAGAAGAAAGAAAAAAAAACCACGGTTAGGTGGTATACAATTATGGACGGACTGCCTGCCGAGTGCAGACACAGAGGTAGCCACAGCCGTGAACTACCGTACTGTACTGTGTCTGCTGCTAATATAGTCTGGTTGATAAAGAGATGTCTATGTAACTATGTATGTATAAAGAAGAAAGAAAAAAAAACCACGGTTAGGTGGTATACAATTATGGACGGACTGCCTGCCGAGTGCAGACACAGAGGTAGCCACAGCCGTGAACTACCGTACTGTACTGTGTCTGCTGCTAATATAGACTGGTTGATAAAGAGATGTCTATGTAACTATGTATGTATAAAGAAGAAAGAAAAAAAAACCACGGTTAGGTGGTATACAATTATGGACGGACTGCCTGCCGAGTGCAGACACAGAGGTAGCCACAGCCGTGAACTACCGTACTGTACTGTGTCTGCTGCTAATATAGACTGGTTGATAAAGAGATGTCTATGTAACTATGTATGTATAAAGAAGAAAGAAAAAAAACCACGGTTAGGTGGTATACAATTATGGACGGACTGCCTGCCGAGTGCAGACACAGAGGTAGCCACAGCCGTGAACTACCGTACTGTACTGTGTCTGCTGCTAATATAGACTGGTTGATAAAGAGATGTCTATGTAACTATGTATGTATAAAGAAGAAAGAAAAAAAAACCACGGTTAGGTGGTATACAATTATGGACGGACTGCCTGACGAGTGCAGACACAGAGGTAGCCACAGCCGTGAACTACCGTACTGTACTGTGTCTGCTGCTAATATAGACTGGTTGATAAAGAGATGTCGTAGTAGTATGTATGTATAAAGAAGAAAAAAAAACCACGGTTAGGTGGTATATAATTATGGACGGACTGCCTGCCGAGTGCAGACACAGAGGTAGCCACAGCCGTGAACTACCGTACTGTGTCTGCTGCGACTGGATGATAAATTATATAAAAAATATATATATATCACTACTGCAGCCGGACAGGTATATATTATATATTATATAATGACGGACCTGCTGGACACTGTCTGTCAGCAGAATGAGTTTTATTTTTATAGAATAAAAAAAAAAAAACACACAAGTGAAGTCACACGACGAGTGTTTAACTTTTTCAGGCAATCACAATATAAGTATACTACTAACTATACTGGTGGTCAGTGTGGTCAGGTCACTGGTCAGTCACACTGGCAGTGGCACTCCTGCAGCAAAAGTGTGCACTGTTTAATTTTAATATAATATTATGTACTCCTGGCTCCTGCTATAACCTATAACTGGCACTGCAGTGCTCCCCAGTCTCCCCCACAATTATAAGCTGTGTGAGCTGAGCAGTCAGACAGATATATAATATATATAGATGATGCAGCACACTGGGCTGAGCCTGAGCAGTGCACACAGATATGGTATGTGACTGAGTCACTGTGTGTATCGCTTTTTTCAGGCAGAGAACGGATATATTAAATAAACTGCACTGTCTGGTGGTCACTCACTATATAATATTATGTACTCCTGGCTCCTGCTATAACCTATAACGGGCACTGCAGTGCTCCCCAGTCTCCCCCACAATTATAAGCTGTGTGAGCTGAGCAGTCAGACAGATATATAATATATATAGATGATGCAGCACACTGGGCTGAGCCTGAGCAGTGCACACAGATATGGTATGTGACTGAGTCACTGTGTGTATCACTTTTTTCAGGCAGAGAACGGATATATTAAATAAACTGCACTGTCTGGTGGTCACTCACTAGTAAACTCTCTGCACTCTCTACACTTCTACAGTACTCCTCCTAGTCCTAAGCTCCAGTAAATCTCTCTCTCTTATAATCTAAATGGAGAGGACGCCAGCCACGTCCTCTCCCTATCAATCTCAATGCACGTGTGAAAATGGCGGCGACGCGCGGCTCCTTATATAGAATCCGAGTCTCGCGATAGAATCCGAGCCTCGCGAGAATCCGACAGCGTCATGATGACGTTCGGGCGCGCTCGGGTTAACCGAGCAAGGCGGGAAGATCCGAGTCGCTCGGACCCGTGAGAAAAAACATGAAGTTCGGGCGGGTTCGGATTCAGAGGAACCGAACCCGCTCATCTCTAATATTATTATTATTTTTTACAATGGAATATAATGCACATTGAGTTTTAGACACTGAGCGTCAGTCCTGGGTTACCCTATCATATAAAGAGGGGTTTGGTATGAAATACCGATGGGCAGGGTGTCAGTATACCAACAGCAGTATCCTGGCAACCAGTATGCCGGTAGCGGACGAGCTCTAGTAAGCTCCTTGTGGGCTCACTGCGCTCGCCTCAGGTTATATTCTCCCTCTGTGGGTGTTATGGACACCGACAGAGGTAGAATAGCCTGTCCTGCCATAGACAAATGCAAGGGGGTTTCTGGTTGCCCGGAAATCCCCATCCTCTTATCAAGTGGTTCCACTTATGACAACAATAGCAATGGTATATAATACAATTACTAGAACTGCCAGCAAATCATGCAGTTCAAGTGACAGAGCAGAGCTGCTGCACATGCCCAGTGGTAGCAGCTTCTTCCACCAAGTTTGCTGAGTTTGTGAACCTGAGTCATCAAACAGTGCACTGGACCAGAGAGTAGCTGCCAGGAAGAAGAGAGAGGAGCATTACCATGAGGTGGGAGAATGTGTGGTTAGAAAGTGCAGTACTGGTTCTATTATGTTTGTGTATTTATTTATTATGTTACAGATGGATCCACGCTAGCTGTGGCTCCGTCTGTGCTTACGTGCGCCCGACTAGGTACGCCTAGGACTCGGCATCTCCATCTGGGTGCGCGCGTTTGTGACGGAGACGTGCCCCATTCACTTGAATGGGGAGTGTCTCCGTCCGCGCGCCCGGACAGAGACTCTCTGAATGGGAGCGTCTCTGTGCACTCCAGCGTGACTAGGCGGATGGATCTCCTAGTCACGCCGGGAGTGCTCATTTGTGATGGAGCCGCCTCAGATGAGCATGGCTCCATCTGTATGTTTAATCTTTTCAGGGCCACTTATCTTATTTACTGTATTGATTGTATAATTTAAATATGTTTGATACAGCCAATACTATAGACAATCTATAGTGTAAAATATTAATACTGTATTCAATACAGTTTCCAGTGTATAAAAAACCCATTGTTTACATTAATATACAGGGTTGTTACTGGGTTCTTCTACCACTCCCTCGGACTCCCATAATTGCTCCAATGTTATGCAGAGTGGGAGATTGTGGATTGCATTTGGAAACCCTCCTCTAGAAATCCTGCATTTTACACTGCTTGCCGGTATTCTGGCGCCGGCATTGTACTGCTGTGCAGGATTCCGGCGTTTGCATTGTGATTGCCGGGATCCTGTGCAGCGATATCTTAACCGCTTCCCATGTAGAGAGTGCATTAATATGGTATATGTAGACACAATCACTATAATTTGATTAATTATTATCTATATGTTACATTATAATTCATGTTACATTATACTTCATTTCCAGGACTATGGTGAATTGCTGTTATCAGTCTAGTACATGTAATAAGCAATGCTCTAACTGGTAAATATGGGTATTTACTATATATATTTAAAAAGGGACCCTGACCATGTCCTCTCTAATGATTAGCCAAGGCTTTGTAGTGGATGGCCACAACCCCATGGGTGGCTGACCCCACTACTTAAGCATGGGCCGATACCACTGCATTCACAAATAGGGTCCTTCTTGCCCTAGTCCGAAAATGTATCAGTTGCTCTCCGCACATACTATGTGCTCCTAGTGATGTGTGGTTCTGCCTCCCTGGCAAGCCCTGTCCCCCTCCCAGGCTGGTTGCATATTGGGCTGCATTGGCCAGTCAGTGAACTCACTTGTGTTATTCTTTCCTTCCAATCTGGGCCACACAGATTAGCAACACAGAAATGACACATCATATCACAAGAACTTCCCTGATAAAGTGTGTGGCCTGCCTCCAGCGGGTCAAAGCAGCCAAATTTAAGTCTTTTGGTAGCAGTAGGCCTCTGTAGTTGTAAGCATCTCTTAGCAACAGGAGTCACCTGACTACTCGGGACAGCAGGTACTGTTAGCAGAAAGCCAGAACGCAGCATAAGATGGGAAAAGTGGATACCTCCTTCTCCACATCTTGGAACCCACCCATAGCAGCACCACAATTGGCAAAGCAGACAGATGGGAGGAATAAAACTATTGCAAGGTGCTCTCACCACAATTTGCCGGTAAGGGCACTGCTTATTTATTATACACACATCAATTTATTGTTACAATCAGTATTCACTGCATTCAATTCAAACTAGTATATTTTTTTCTAATTTATTTTATTTTAATTTTCAAATTGCCCAGTACCCCTTTTCATACTCAGTAGCCATATATAGGATGAACGTATGGATTTGGCAATTTCATTAGGCTTTAAGTAACAACTAAAATTCCTCCCTTTGCAGAACTATTCTACCACATAGAGGGCTCTGTTTTGGAATTTGGAGTGATAGAAGAGATTTTTTTTATTGCAGTGATAGAAAACCTACTATTCCCTACAGTTCGGGATCTCAGAATCGCTGTCGTACCTATAATGATTATCTATACCTGAATCACACAGGACCAGCACATAAGATTCACATGGGCCCCCCATCTCGCCCGAGGCAGTGTTCATTTGTTTGTTAATACTATTGTGGTATTGTGTGTTCCAATAAGTAGTTTAGCACCAAAACCTCTCAAGATGCATTTTCATTATTATTATAATGGTTACCATAACAGAGGTGTCAGCTCCTCTAGAAGGGTTCCCTATCTCTTATGTTCCCGTAAGATAGATTTCCTTTTATTACTGTATTTTATTTTATTTTTGAATTCTGTGGGATACATTGGTAATATAAAAACAATTGAACATTGATCTAAAGACTGCTGTTTGTTTTGATTAATGTGTAATATTTAATATTTTATTATTTTTTGTGGTAGGCCCCAGTTATTAAAGATTCATTATCCCAATATCTGCTGTGGTCCCCTGTAGACACATTCAGGAGATACTTTATATTTGTGGGATGCCCCTGAAAATGTGTGCCCTTGGGGGATATATAGGCACATTATGGATCTGGCGATACAGTTTGGGACCCCGGTAGTACTGGGTCTAATCTGCTAGAGAATAGGTAGGAGATAGCAGTACTTTCTAACAGCTATTCAGATTCTGGTAATACAGTCCTGATATAATGGACTGTCCCAAGCTGTCAGGGCAGATACAATATGTCCTGATTCATGATGCACTGCTAATGAAGGAAGAGTCCTATGCACTAAACAGAGTTTATTCATCAGAGCATCTGCCTTTGTCAGTTAAATAGCATCTGGATAGTGATATAAAATTTAGCACAGCGCATTGTTATGGTGCATATATTGAAAGCGAAAGATGGTTGGTGGGTTGTTAATTTACCCTCTTGCAGTGGCAAATACTGGGTCACATGGTTTTACGGTCCCCCCCATTCAAAAAGTTGCTGCTAGAGAAGCTTGGGTCCATTGTGGCCCCCCTTACTCGGTGCCCCTGCATGGCAAGGAGACTGCAGGTGTTTTAAGTACTTGTTCCACAGCTAGCACTTCATTTAAACGTTACATTTTTTGTTTCTTTGTGCTTTTGCGTTTGCATATTGTTAAACAGAACAATTAAAACATTACAGTAACAGTTGCCTAGATGAAGGTAATTGTGCCCCTTCTTGCAGTGACAGCAGTTGTGACCTGCATTAAAAATAATCCCATTGATCTACATACCCTGTCAGCTCTTTTGCTATTGTGGTCTATGTAAAAGTATCTGAAAATAAAACAAGCTCAGTGGATATCCAGAGTAACTAAGATATCAAATTCCTGGGTTTAAATTGAAATCAAGCTCCACAGTTTTGGAACCATAAAGATAAGACTATTTATTAGCAACATAAAATGTATAATGAGTGTTTTGTTATTTCTTTATAACGAGAGCACATGACGTAAAAGGTGAAATATTCTGTGTGCTTTCTGAGACCAGAGATTGCACAGTTGTTTCCTCCTACTCAACCCAGTGTGTAAACCGACTTGAAAAACATATCCCCAAAAGATCACACACAGAACACAACAATGCATGAATCAATACGTGCTCAGTGCTCCTCTGTTCTTCCCATAAGCAGCCGTTTTATATGGAACAATTCTATCATAATAGAGCTCTTATGCACATGCTTTTAATATTACACTGTTTAATTGCATACAGCTGTGCCCTGAACACTCTTAGAAAACAGAATTCTAGCACAGCCTTGGAATCAAGTTTTGGATAAATATCAACGGGTTCTACTTGTATAAATTTCCGCCATTAAAGGCATTTTCAAAACAACACATTAGAAGGAATTCTGAATTTAAAAAAAAAAAAAGGGGGGGGGTGGGAGAGTTGACTTCCTGGAAGCCTCAGTACTGGCATGTTCGTGAGTGAATGAGCAGTTCTTGCCAAGCGTACTCATAAAGACGAAAAGTGCTGTGTGAAATCATATCTGTGTATAGCCAACTGTGTCCAGGCCCTTTCCAACGTGACCTGAAATGAACCTATGCGTTTTACTCTCCCGCTCTCATCTGCCTTGAAAGGATGTAAAGTGAAATGTCTCTGCACCCACTAACACCATTTGTGATTTTTACATCAGGTCCTGTTTACTCCTACAGCCTTTTCTGCAACATATTTTCCAGAGGTTGGGTTGTCGTTTATTATTTGCAAACTTAGATATACAGTTACATAATGTCTGGGAAACTGGAAAGACAAATACTTAAAAATCACAAACGGGGTTGTCCTAGAACTGTCAACAATCTGACGTTTAATTCTCTATCTCTGATAACAGATAATGCAATCAAAGCAAAATTAACAATAATTAGCACAAAACGGAAGATCTGTCACGTTTAATATCACTGATCAAGCACAGCTTCTACTCATCCGTACACAAATGACTAGAAATAAATCGAATGACACTGAAACACTGCCAGAACACAAAATCACATTTCTAAAAATGAGATTTAGCATATATAGTGGCATATATGTATACTAATCAACACTACTTTGGATTTTTCAATGACAGGTTGGACATTTAAATAGTGAACACACAAGAATCTAACCAACAATCCAGAGTACATATTACAAAGCCATATAATTTATAGCAGATTTTAAACACGCCAGCCGGTGCGTCTGTAAGCACAGAATATTATCATGAGATCAGCATGCCACTGGCACATGCCTAGGCTGCAGATGGTTAGAATTGTGGATTGAAATCAGTGTGTGGTTGATGAATTACTCCTTACACCTATTACCTCACACCAGAGGACACCACCAGCTAGAGAAGCTATACCTCTTCTACATATTGGAATTCTTTCGACAAGGCCTTCTGTATGTCCAGATGGTCAAACGTGGAAAATGCAGTAAACCTACTAAGCAGGGATGGGTCTGGAAAATCTGCACTCAGTCAGCATGAGTGGGGATGCACAGCCAGAGCTGGGATTACAAATCGGTGCAGACTTGCAGAGGACAAATGGGATGGAAAAAAAGGAGAGATCCTAGAACAGATCTGCTTCTCTTCGGTCTCAGATTTAAAGTAGAACAGACTGAGTCTCAAGTTACCAGTTGATATGGTTAAATAAAAGTGCACTTTGTCACGTCAAAAGTAGCAGGAATTAGTATGCCATGTTAAAGAATTTCTCATAATACTGTATGGAAAAGATAATTAGATATAAGAATCACTAGTATATCAGTAGATGTGATTTCCTAGTGAGTCTGCTTCATTTAGGTCATTGCCAATTACTGAGCCTAATTTCTTTTCATGATTATTTGCACACAGTTCTCTGGTCCTGATATCTATCTTCATTAGGGGGAGAGAATCATTTCCGAATTTCCACAAATCATATGGGAAGATCAATATGCATATAAAAGTATTTAACTCTGCTTTTCTTGTTTAAATATTATTATTATTATTATTATTATTATTATAGTTATGTATTAATGGATTTACTATTTGACATACATATTAATTGCAGAACATAATATATGCATGGCTGTGTTGACTGGTATTCAAAATATTTAATTAAATGCCAAACATTCAAATACTCAGATGTCAAGTACATCACTTCAATTAAAACAGAAATATCAGGTATTACAAGCAACCATAATGATGATAATAATAATAATAATAATAATAATAATAACTGCTCACAAAATTACATTTTCAATAAGCAGTACTGTAGGTAGACCTGGCTAGAAACATAAGAGATGAAGGTGTTAATTTCTTAATGCTAAGTGGGAAGATCTACAATGAAAATGATGTCACTCATGGAACATAAAGGAAACACTGAAGCATTCTTGAAACATTTCCTAAAGCAGTTTTAAAACGTGCAAATTGAATTCCTCAAGCAACAATTATTTCTTTCATTCATTCAGATCCAGTTCTGAAGAGAACCCATTACACTGATAATGGGCGCTTTCCCTTGGCTTATTACTAACAGCGAGAACAACATAACCACACTGCACTTTGGCATACAGCTGGTGCACAGTAAAGGGCCCTTCCATTTCTGTAAAGGAAGTTTATACTAGGGTTACATGATATTCCCATAATTGTGAATATTATGTACAAGTTATATCAATTATAAGCTCACCATGGAAACGAGAATGGAATATAATATTACACAGCCCTTAATGGTTATCATTAATAATTCACATTAGTAAAATACTGTATCTTTTGATAATCAAGCATTCAGGATAAATGCTAGCCACTGTCTCATCCGTTCATAGAAATGTCGGGCCATCTTTCAGGTCTATTGTTTAAAAAATAAGAGTAGTCATCCAAAGATAGATTTTTTTTTCATACCCTACAATAATTATTGTTTAAACCATACGTGTCGCTTACACACCATGGACGCCACCATATTTTGTGAGGAACCAATGATCATGAGCTGCTGTCAGTTTAGACTTTGTGACAGCCCTTTAGCATGAGACACATATACCTCAATAATCAGTGACATCTTCAGTTGCAAGTGAACTGATTGGCTGAATATTGTCACCCCACAAAATGGCAGCCTCCGCTAACTGCAGAAGATAGGTACCCTTTGAGCGAACTTTTCCCAGTTTGCAAACTTCATTTCTCAGCTTACACAGATAACTTCCAATGGTCAGAAATACAACACATTTTTTCCATTTGTGGAGTGTGTGGCACAAAACATCTGGAGATTCAACTGGAAAGCTACGACAATAATTAATTAATGGGTATTGTGTCTGGGTGTATGTCGCTGAGTAATTGTTGCTCATTGGAGCATGTCAGCATATAAAAGCGTGTGCTAGCTGTTTATCCAGCAGAGGACTGAGCTGACATGCTCTCACTTGGGGTTCTCCCATACAGAATTTAGGCTCACCCTATAGCATGCTGATGACTGAAACCAAATGCCCTAGAAGCTGAAAGCATGTAAAAGTAACAAGATCCAGATGCTGCTTGTCTGTGTCGACTTGTGGTATTTTTTAAATACTATCACAAAACATCTAGATTTTCATTTAACAGTGACCACACATGTTTAAATGAAGCTTTAAAGTCTGAGTTATGTATTATTGGTCATTTTCGGCAATTCTACTAGTAACAATGAATGAATGAATGTAGAAAACAAGACAAAGAAATATTTCTGCTGCACTGAGAGGGTCTTAAAAAGCACAAATACTTATGGAATTGACCTTGACATTGCAAACAACAGAACAGGAGACACCTCTGTGAGTGAGACTAGCCGGTAAAGTTCTTCCTACAAAAGACAATGTTTAGGACAATACAGTATGTAAAATAGACCACCTGACTTAGCTGTTTTGTGTAGGCAGAAACCTGAGGTCTGTGTTGTCTGTCGCCTATCCAGTGAGTGCAGATGACCCATCGGGTCATTGTCTTGCCTTGACCTCTGACATGTGAGCAGTGCACTATCCACTAATCAGCCCTATTGACTGAATGACTTTTCTTTTTGTTTATTGATAGACAGTGAAAGTGCTGCATCCTCCCCTCACACTTGTGTTACAAACAGTTACAATATCCCAAACTTGCAACACAACACTTGATCAGATTGTCTTGGCTCTTTTAGCTGTGTGCATTTCCCATTTAAAGTTGATCAGCACAGAATTCCCCTGCAGCTGGATCATGCTTTCTGCTGCCCAGATTGTACAGATCTCACTAAAGTGCCACTGAGACTCACTGAGACATCCAAGCCAATCTGCATCCTATGTCAAGAGAATAACAGAAAACTGAGCTCTACGCTAATATAAAAGACCAATATAATCTCTGGGACAGACAACAAAGGATTACATTGAAACAAAGGTATAATGTAGAAATAAAAAAAAAGCATTAAGAAAAAGAATCAGAGGATTTGGTACATGGGGTGACAAATCCACATTGCATGACCTTCCTGGTGCTCTGTGTGACAGTCACCTATCCATCACCCCCTGCGTGGGTAACCACATCACACAGGCACCGCTGGGGGAGAGGTGCTGGCTCATACCTTGGTTTGGAGATAATGAGGGTAGTAGTACGTGTACTGAGGGTACATTGGTTGCTGTTCCAAACGTTTGCCCATGTAGCTGGAATCCTTATATCTGATGCAGAAAACTCGTTGACAGGGTGTAATGCCCCCAGGCCCTTCTTCCCAACCAGAGACCACTATCCCTGGCAGCAGCAGAAGCAGCGGTCTTCTTCCAGGAGTTCTTTGCCCTTGTATTTATTTGTTTCAGCAATCTTTAATTCCAAAACAACAACAAAAACATCTATCCTTAAAAATATAGATCTCTAGATATAAAAAAAAAACAACAACAGGCAAAGAATGCTTCCAGTCAGTCTTCCTCCCCCTTTTATTTTTAATGTTCTCCTTATTTATGAAATGAGCTTGTATATAGTATAATCCAGCCAGTGGTGAGTATAGTCCCGTGATGGGAAGCAGGAGGGCTGTGTGTGCTGTAACTCAGATGGTTCCTGCAGAGCCTCCTTACTCACAGTCTCTCTCTTTCTCTCTCTGTCTCTCTCTCCTCCCCCTGATAGGTGGGGGGAAAAAAGAAAAAGAAAGGAAGGAATTAAGAAAGAAAGGGAAAAAAAACCTTCCAGCCTAGTTGCTGCTGCTGTCTCCCTGACGGTGTGACTTGGTGTTTAGGGCTTGTCTTGTCTTTCATTCAGACCCCCTCCTTCCAGCCTGTGGGTGGAACAGCACAGTCAGCCTCTCCCTGGAGAGGCAGACGCAGTCCAGAAGGCTGCAGTGTTTCCTCTAAGAAGGAATAGCCTGCTGCAAGCAAAGTACAGCTTCCCTCTGCTGGCTACTATCTCGCAGCAGCCTGAGAGCAGCTTTCCCATGTGCTGTGTTGTGCTGCTGGATTACTGGCTGCTATACCACCTCAAAGCCAGCTTGGTGGTGACAACCTGTCTTCAAAAGAGTGGAGGGCATAATAAGGCCATTCATCTGGAGAAGAAAGTGCTAACTAAGCACAGGCATTATACAGAAAACTTTTCCCCGAGACTTATATATGAATGGAAAGAAGGACAGTAGCTGGTTTAAAAAAAAAATGTTTTTGTGTTTTTGAGTGTTGTTCAGGTTACAACGACAAAATGCAAGTACATTTTAGGAGCAAATCAGAAAAAGGAGGGGTAAAAAGGAGCAATTCACACTGTGGCAAAATGACGTCGCATTACAGGTAAGGCAGATTTAAAATGTGCAAAGAGATTTAAAGTTGGAAAGAGTTGTTTGTCCTGACTGAAGGGGTCATTCAGACCCTGCCGCTAATCTTGCAGTGCAGTTTGCTGATTTCGTCAAACTGCGCACGCCCATTGCGGTTGCATGGACTTACACATTGCTGCACTGCCAGGGGTCGACCTCAGTTCCGATGCATCCGCAATTAGATTGTGGACGGCTTGGGAGGTGGCCTCAAATATGCTGAGCGGCCTTTTCCTGTGCAGGGCGCCCCCCCCCCCCCCCCCCGTAATGTGTAGAGATGAACGCAGATCTGGCTGGATCTGCGGTCATCTCTGAATAACCCCCTTAATTCAAAATTTTAGTGTAAAAACAAAGCTGCCCAGTATTTGTATGCTACATATAAAAGCAACCGTTTTTTTCCCAGCATACAAAAATAAATGCATTTATAGCCCTTGCATTGCCACATGGCTTATTCCCAGGTGCAAATTGCTCCTTTTTTGTTTGTTGTTATTATTATTATTATTATTTATTTCTTATTTAATCAGACCCTTTATAAGCAGTTTAACCACTTAACTGACATGTTTTTTCCCCAAAAAACTGCTCCAAAATCGTCGTGTTTTTTGTGTGAGTGAATTAGGTGAAGAACATGAATTTAATCTTATCCAAAATGATTTTAGTTTAAAAAAAAGAAAATCTTTTTTTTTTAATAAAAAAAAAAAGATCCCCCCTCCCTAAAACATCGGAACATCGGTTGGAATGATTAGTAACATCGGTAACATCGCGACCACAGCGACGTTACTTTTTACCCCCAAGACAGCTGCCAGGTACACAGGGGGGGTCCGGGGTGGCTTGGGGGGGTTGTTTTCCACTTTCCAAGTGACTGCCATTGTCTGCAGCCGCTGGGTTGGGGGTTCTGCCATGCTGACCGATCAGCAATGTTCAGCAGCATGGCAACACTGAGGGGAGGGTGTAGGGAGGCAAAGGGACCTCCCGATCCCTCTGAGAGCAGCAGTGGAGGGAAGTTTATCTTCCCTGCCGCTGCTAACGCTCTTTATCTGACTGATCGCATCCTGTGCGACCAGGTCAGATAAAACACTTGTACCCTTTCACATCGCAAAAATAACCCGGTATCGACCCAGCTTATTGCCGTTTGGAAAAGGGGTCACTGTGTGATGTGAAAGGGGCCCATGAGAATTCCCGGGTCGCCTGACCCGGTAATTCACCCTGGGTTAGAAGAAGGGTTATTCCCGGGTTGAATACCGGGTCAGTAGCACTGTAAACGGGTTCACAGGTCGATGCGTCCCGGGACCCGTTTACTACATAGGGAGAGGCGGGCGGAGATGAGCTCATCTCACAGTGCCTGCTCCGCCCCCCACCGCTATGGCAACTGACCCGGCAAATTGCTGGGTCAGGAAGCGTGCGCTTAGGCTCCAATGCCGAATCCCACCCAGGAAGGACCCGTTTTTCCTGGTTGGGATCCAGCATCGGAGATGTGAAAGGGGCTTTGCTGGTGTGGTCGCATCTGATGCGACCATGCCAGGCAAGTGAGTAATATGCAACAAAGAAGAGTTGAAAGATCACACAGTGTGCAAAAAACAGCTGCTAGTGCGGTTATCACTAAAAAGAGGTTTCTCCTACCTCTACAGTAAACAGACAACACAATACATAGAATACCACTGAACCAGCGCTGTATAGGGGGTCGGTTTAATTGATGCTCTCCTGTAGTCTCTTTCTCTCCCAGGGTATTTAATTCAGGTTTATACCGGAAAGAGAAATGAATGGACAGAACACAGTGTAAAACCTTTTTTAAAAAACACTTATTTAGTAACATAGGACAAATCCACATAAAAAATCCAGTGCCAAGATAGATGAATGGCACAAAATCAGGGCATTCACAATTGGGTATAACCCTGGTAGGAATGGACAATGGCTAATTACCAGATTCAGGCAAGAACTGACAACGGACAGTTCTTAAAGCGCACAATAGTACCAGGTCCTCCCGGCTGCAGCAAGGGATTTCCTCTGTTTCCAGTCTGCCTCTCTGGATCGGCAATGCTGTCACCACGTCCTTCTCCTTCCCGGATCATCCAATGGGGCACCCACGCATTCCAACCCTGCCTGGGTCTTTCTCAAGGTAAGCTCCATTGGTGATTTACATATTATGCCACACACCGTAATGTTTATTACACTTTATGCCACACAACGTAATGCCTTACATATTATACCACACCGTAATGCCTATTATATATTATGTCACACACCGTTGTGCCACTGACACCATTTTATGTCCCACACACAAAAATGCCCCTTATAAATTATGCCCCAGCTGTGGGCTGGTGGTACTGCGTACCACCATAAATCTTATCACCCTACCACCCTACTTTTAGCACTGAAGGTGGCTTTGCTGAGCTTATGCTATTCTTTATTTGTGGACAGAAGTCTTCACCAGATCTGATGAGACATTGCAACCATCTAGATGGGAGTCGGAGGACAATATCTTACAGTGTAGGGTAATGAGACAGTGAGGAGACTGAGACAGAAAAAGAGGCGAGGAGGGGGGCGAATGAGAAAAAAATTATACATAGAGAAAGACAGCCTTACAGGAGAAAGATGCAGCACAGGCAAATAATTATATAGGAAGAAAAGAAAAAGAGAAGATGACAAGAGGAGAAAGGTGGTGCAGGGGAGAGAGTAAGAAAAACAGACAGCCAATAAGAGAGAAAGAGAAAGAGCTAACAGTGTAAAGAATGAAGACGTGGAAACTTTACAGTGCTTGATACATCTCCCCCCATAAGTGGTGCATGCAAGTGAGTGAAAAGGAAGTAATCCAAACGGAAAGAGATGACCAACAGGAGAGTAAAGCAGCACGGAGAGTAGGAAAAAAGTGAGACAGAGAGAAATAGAGACTAAACAGGAAAGAGGAAGTACAGGGTAGAGAAAAAAAGAGAGTAAGGATAGGGAGAGTAAGAGAGAGAGAGAGAGAGAGAGAGAGAGAGAGAGAGGTAGCCCGGGGGAGAGTGAAAGAAAGAGGCATTCCAGAAAAAAATAAGAAAGAGAGGTGACCCAGGAGAAAGCGAATGAGAGAAAGAGAGGCAGCCCACCAAGAGAGAGTGTAAGTGAGAGAAGAAAGAAAGAAAGAAAGAAAGAAAGAAAGAAAGAAAGAAAGAAAGCAAGCTTTGTTGAGAAATATTTTTTCCAAGTAAAATCTCAAGCCCTTCCTGCAGCTTATGTGCTACCCACTGAATGAATGTTGCCGTAGAACAACATTATATTGTAGTGAGTGTTGACACTCATGAACGCTGCAGGCAAAGATGAAATTGACGTGAAGTGAACGCTTGTCAGAAAATAGGTGTGTATAGTTGAATTTGCTCACATTAGTAGCAGTTCTATCCCTGCTTTATACTTTGACTGCTTTTGTACAGTCATTAAATAAGTTAGGGGGTAATTCAGATCTGATCGCTGGGCTGCATGTTTTGCTGTCCTGTGATTAGATAGTCATCGCCTATGGGGGGGTGTATTTTCGCTGTGCAAGTGTGCGTTCCCATGTGTTAACAGAGCTGCTAAAAATCAGTTTGTGCAGTCTCTGCGCAGCCCAGGACTTACTCTTCCAGTGCGATTGGATCCTGCTGATTGGGGCCGGAGCTGACGTCAGACACCCTCCCTTCAAAAGACTTGGACACGCCTGCATTTTTCTGGCCACTCCCTGTAAACGGTCCGTTGACACCCACAAACTGCCTCTTCCTATTAATCACCTTGCGTATGCCCGTGTGAATGGATCCTTCGCACCATCCCATTGCTGACCGTCGATGACCGTTTTAGCTCTCTGGCGCACCTGCGCATTGCAGTGCATATGCATGCGCAGTTTGGACCTAATCATCCACTGTGATCAGATCTGAATGAGTCCCTTAGACTGTGAGCTCTTCGAGCAATTCAATATATATAGCATGTTTCTCCTTGTTCCACTCTTTGAGCAATTATATATATATATATATATATATATATATATATATAAAATTTTTCTTCTTGTTTGTACTGGATCCCACTGACATTAACACACTATCGGGTAGCTTGGCTGGCCCAGGGTTAAATAAGAAATGTTTGGCCACTTCTAAATAACATAAATCACAGATGTGCATGTGCAGGGCTGGTGTACTGCACATCTGCAGTGTAGTGCACTAAGGGGATTATTCAGAGATGAACGCAGATTGCTGCATATGCATTCAGCATCTGATCATCTCTGCACATGCTGAGGGCTGCCCAGCACAGGGCACATCGTGTGTGGGGCTGCCTCACGATGTGCCCGCAGTCTATTTACAAATGCATCGAATCTAGGGTTGACCACTTGCAGGTGGTCAGTGACCATGTTTTTTATCGGAGCAGCTGTGTTTGACGTCACGCAGCCACCCTGACAAAGTTCCCGTCCTGGTTCATCCTGCCCCGCCCTCCCCAACACCGTGCTGCCACCCAAAAAAGCACCCGCCGCTGTCCAGCACATTGTGGTCGCAGCCATCGGGGATGCGACCGCAATATGTATGTCCATGCACCCACTGTGCATGCTGCCACCAACAAACTGCGCTGCGCGACGCAATAGCTGCAGTGTCTGAATGGCCACCGATGTATGGTTGCTGATTTCAATTTTTACTGATGCTTTTATGCATTACTCTCTCCTTCTCCTGTCTCTCTCCCTCCTGTCTCTCTCTTTCTCCCTCTTTCTAGTCTCTCTCTCCTATCTGTCTCTTTCTCTCCCTCTGTCTCTCTCTCAAGAATTACAAGAAGATATGTGTGGCCTACTGATTTACTGTGGCATTTTACATTACTCTCTCTCCTGTTTCCTACTCTCTTTCTTCGACCCCTTTCTCTTTGTCTCAAGTCTTTTTTTCTCTCTCTCTCCAGTCTCTCTCTCTCTCTGGTCTCTCTCTCTAGTCTCTACCTCTCTCTCTCTCTCTAGTGTCTCTGTCTCTGGTCTCTCCTATCTCTCTCCTGTTTGTTTCTCTCTCCTGTCTCTCTCTGGTCTCTCTCATATCTCTCTCTCTCCTATCTCTTTGTCTCTCTTCTGCCCCGCTCTCCCTCTTTCCTGTCTCTCCCTCCTATATTTCTCTCTCTCCATTTAACATAGTAACATAGTAACATAGTATCTAAGGTTGAAAAAAGATTTCAACCTATTTGTGGTCTCCTATGCATGATTATTTTGTATAAAATTTTGTCTGAAGTTGATGACTGCCGTTATGTTTTACCCCTCTTTTTTATAATAACCATAGTGCGTGACTATGCCCCGTAACCCTGGATATCCTTATCCATTAGGCATTTATCTAACCTATTCTTAAAGGTGTTGACTGAGTCGGCCATTACAATTACCTCCGGCAGGGAATTCCAAACATGTATCGTCCTTACCGTAAAAAAGCCTTTACGCCGTATTGTGCAGAATCTCCTCTCCTCTAACCTGAGCGAGTGTCCACGAGTTCTCTGTGTTGATCTAACCAAAAACAGGTCCTGCACAAGATCTGTATATTGTCCCCTTATATATTTGTAAATGTTGATCATGTCCCCTCTTAATCTCCTCTTTTCCAGTGTAAACATGCCTAGTCTTGCAAGCCTTTCCTCGTATTACAGCGTCTCCATACCCTTAATTAGTTTGGTCACCCGCCTCTCTCCAGTCTCTCTCTCTCACTCCTTCCAGTGTCTCTTGTCTCTGTCTCTTTCTACTGTCTCTCCCTCTCTTTCCCCCCCCTCTCTCTCTTAAGAATTACAAGAGAATACGTGCGGCCTGGAACTTACTTATGCTTTTTGTATTACACTCTGGTCTCTCTCTCTCTCTCTCTCTCTCTTTCTCTCTCTCTCTTGAATTTCAAGAAGATATGTGTGACCTGGAATTAATTCACTGATTCATTTTGCATCACTCCTGTTTCTGGTCTCTCTCTCTCTGGTTTCACTCATGTCTCTCTCTCTTCTGTCTCTCACTGTCTCTGGTGTCTCGCTCTCTCTCTGGTCTCTCTCTCTTGTTTCTCTCTCTCTCTCTCTCCTCTCCCTATCCTTTCTACTTTTCCCTCCTTTTCTCTAGTTTCTCCCTCTCTCTCTCTCTCTCTCTCTCTCTCTCTCTCCTGTCTCTCTTGCTCTCAAGAATTGCAAGAAGTTTTATGTGGTCTGGAACAGATTTACTGATACATTTTGCACTATTCTCTCTCTATCTCTCCATAGGCATTTCTATATATAATATAATTACCCCTCCGGAGTCCTGCCACGTCTATTTCAGAGTGATTTGCGCATACACTCTGAAGATGTCCCCAGGAACATGTTCCCGGAGATCGGTGCATGCGCAGTAGACTCTGGAATAATGCCAGAGTCTACTCGCTGCCAGAGAGGAGGGGGCCTGCAAAAGAGGCTGCATGTGAGCCCTCTCCTCTCTTAAAAATGCCCCTGTGTCTCTCACTCTCTCTCTTTGGTCTCTTTGTCTGTGGTCTCTCTCTTTTTGGTCTCTCTCTCTCTGGTCTCTTTTTGGTCTCTCTAGTCTCTGCCTCTCTCTCTGGTCTCTCTATCTTGTCTCTCTCCTGTCTCTCTCATCTCTCCTGTTTCTCTCTTTCTCTCTCTGGTCCCTCTCTTATCTTTCTCTCATCTCTCTCCTGTCTTCCCCCCCCTCTTTCCAGTCTATCCCTCCTCTCATTTTTCTCTTTCCCCTCTCTCTATTTCTTGTGTTTTGCTCTCGTCTCTCTCCTATCTGTGTCTCTCTCTCTCTCTTCTGTCTGTCTGTCTGTCTCTCTCACTCTCTCTCGTTCCTGTCTGTCTATCTATCTATTGTTTTTGTGTAAGAAAAAAGGTGCCTATACTTGCATAGCAATTGTGAGATGCTGCCCTGGGCCTATGTGGCATGTATATCAAGGTGGTCTCCACTTCAGAAGACGCTGTCTCCCTCACCTCCACTCTATTCATAAGCTTAGCAGAGAGGCATTTCCATAATTTGTGTCTCCAGCTTGTGTTAAATGCTATATGATTATTATTTTGCATTTTAATAGTAAACTATGAAAGAAAAAAAAATCATCATCATAAAAATCATCAAAAAACAAGAGAGTACCACAAAAAGAGTCTTCTTTTAATACACAGCTTGTGATTTCATCTTTTGAGTACTAATCAAAAATTCATCCAGAATTTTAAACACAATGATAGTTTTCAAGGGGCGCCATTTATTGGTATTTGTCCTGAGCGCCAATAGTTACGCCTCTGCCTCCAACAATTCAGCAACCGACATTAATCAACAATAGTGATGTGCACCGGAAATTTTTCGGGGTTTTGGTTTTGGATTCGGTTCCGCGGCCGTGTTTTGGATTCGGACACATTTTGGCAAAACCTCCCTGAAAACTTTTTGTCGGATTCGGGTGTGTTTTGGATTCGGGTGTTTTTTTTACAAAGAACCCTCAAAAACAGCTTAAATCATAGAATTGGGGGTCATTTTGATCACATAGTATTATTAACCTCAATAACCATAATTTACACTAATTTCCAGTCTATTCTGAATACCTCACACCTCACAATATTATTTTTAGTCCTAAAATTTGCACCGAGGTCGCTGGATGACTAAGCTAAGCGACCCAAATGGCCGACTCAAACACCTGGCCCATCTAGGAGTGGCACTGCAGTGTCAGACAGGATGGCAGATTAAAAAAATTGTCCACAAACAGCACATGAAGCAAAGAAAAAAAGAGGCACAATGAGGTAGCTGTGTGACTAAGCTAAGCGACCCAAGTGGCCGACACAAACACCTAGCCTATCTAGGAGTGACACTGCAGTGTCAGACAGGATGGCAGATTAAAAAAATTGTCCCCAAACAGCACATGATGTAAAGAAAAAAAGAGGCGCAATGAGGTAGCTGTGTGACTAAGCTAAGCGACCCAAGTGGCCGACACAAACACCTGGCCCATCTAGGAGTGGCACTGCAGTGTCAGACAGGATGGCACTTCAAAAAAATAGTCCCCAAACAGCACATGATGCAAAGAAAAAAAGAGGCGCAATGAGGTAGCTGTGTGACTAAGCTAAGCGACCCAAGTGGCCGACACAAACACCTGGCCCATCTAGGAGTGGCACTCCAGTGTCAGACAGGATGGAACTTCAAAAAAATAGTCCCCAAACAGAACATGATGCAAAGAAAAAAAGAGGCGCAATGAGGTAGCTGTGTGACTAAGCTAAGCGACCCAAGTGGCCGACACAAACACCTGGCCCATCTAGGAGTGGCACTGCAGTGTCAGACAGGATACAACTTCAAAAAATAGTCCCCAAACAACACATAATGCAAAGAAAAATGAAAGAAAAAAGAGGTGCAAGATGGAATTGTCCTTGGGCCCTCCCACCCGCCCTTATGTTGTAACTACAGGACATGCACACTTTAACAAACCCATCATTTCAGCGACAGGGTCTGCCACACAACTGTGACTGAAATGACTGGTTTGTTTGGGCCCCCACCAAAAAAGAAGCAATCAATCTCTCCTTGCGCAAACTGGCTCTACAGAGGCAAGATGTCCACCTCCTCCTCATCGTCCGATTCCTCACCCCTTTCACTGTGTACATCCCCCTCCTCACAGATTATTAATTCGTCCCCACTGGAATCCACCATCTCAGGTCCCTGTGTACTTTCTGGAGGCAATTGATGGTGAATGTCTCCACGGAGGAATTGATTATAATTCATTTTGATGAACATCATCTTCTCCACATTTTGTGGAAGTAACCTCGTACGCCGATTGCTGACAAGGTGAGCGGCTGCACTAAACACTCTTTCGGAGTACACACTGGAGGGGGGGCAACCTTGGTAAAATAAAGCCAGTTTGTGCAAGGGCCTCCAAATTGCCTCTTTTTCCTGCCAGTATACGTACGGACTGCCTGACGTGCCTACGTGGATGCGGTCACTCATTTAATCCTCCACCATTCTTTCAATGGTGACAGAATCATATGCAGTGACAGTAGACGACATGT